>NC_142581.1:13055000-14337500 GCF_041283825.1 Pyrus communis
TGAGTTGAAATGCATATGTTTAAATGGTTGAAATGTGTAGATGATTATGAGTATGATAAGTGATAAGTGAATGATATGTTAAGTGATAAATGAATGATATGTGGTGAGTGATAAGTGAATGAAAGTGATAAGTGATAATAGGGCTAGTTTAAAGGGCTAGGGTTTAAGTACATAGAATGGGCCTAAAATAGGTTGGTTTGCATGGCATAATATGTTTGATTGGGCTAGAGGTTTTCCATGGCTCAAAGGATTTGTTTGATTGGGCTAGGCCCTTTGTTTGATGTC
Organism: Pyrus communis; assembly: GCF_041283825.1. Classification (NCBI taxonomy): domain Eukaryota; kingdom Viridiplantae; phylum Streptophyta; class Magnoliopsida; order Rosales; family Rosaceae; genus Pyrus; species Pyrus communis. The sequence continues at coordinate 13,055,286 of NC_142581.1, forward strand.
CCCAAAGAGCATACAAGGCTTCAATTTCGTCCATCCTCTTTGCTCCATGATTAAGCTATCCAATCCTTGCCCAAAAGTGCCCCAAATAGCCTCAAAATGCACTTTCTTGCTCCCTAAGCCCTTAGAACCTGAAAACACACAAAAGAAGCATAAAGGACTAAAATAACTAGAGAAACATAACGTAAATGCACGAGAACAAGCCATTTAAGTCGCATGAATATGCTTCTATCAAACTCCCCCACACTTATCTTTTGCTAGTCCTCGAGCAAAACAGAATAAAAACAAATAAACAAAACGACACTAAACACGTAAAACACAACCTACACCTTCCAAACAATCGTTTCAGGGATTTCCAATGCACATGACAAGTTAAAAATCATCATTCCCACAGATTTTAGTCATCTTCACACTTAATTACATTCTTAATCACAGTCACCACATACTATTTCACAATTAAGTATTTAAAACCATGTTTTGAATGTAGTAACATGCCTTAGAGAATTTGCTCAATTCCTTACAAGATATGCACTCAGTTTTCACTCAGATTTTCTGACTACACACCCTAAACTAGTTATATGTGAGAAGATTGATGTGAACATAAAAACGAACACTCACATATATGTATTTCAAAGGAAGCAATTTCTGGAGTTAATAAGCATGTTTAGATATGATCTCATGAATGAAATGCTACTACTTAGAATGAGAACCAGTGATTCCATAAGCTCATATCAATTCCAAACTCCACAAATTGAAACACATAACACTCAAGATAGAAGCATAAGGGTTGAAACGGAGCTAAAGGTGTTTGGCTAACAAAGAAAGGATATGGAAAACAAAGGTTCTTAAAGAAATAGCGAGCAAAGCATTTGAATTAACGTAGAATTCACTTTTGAATGAAAACTCAACTTTTGAACAAGGGGGAACAAGCTCTTTTTCCTTTCTTTCTTTTCTTTTCTGTTTTTCTTTTTCATATGTTTTTCACAATTTTTTTTTTTTTTTTTTTTTTTTTTTTGACTCTCAAAACATACATAAACACTTAAGAACAAAACATTCTCTCCCCCACACTCATTTTCTTTCATAATGTAACTCAAAAGGAATTCATTTAAGTCATGCTCACTATCATTTAAGAACAAGGGTGTGGATTGTCCTAAACTAGGCTAGGTAAGGATAATGTGGGTTAACAAAGAATAAAGGCTAAACGAGGCTCAACGGGGTTAAAACTTACAACAAATACGAAATATGGGAAGTAAGGCTATTTGGTTATGGTGGCAACTACACAACTTCATCTTGATATATGTTATGCAAATCAATGTCATGCTTTGAATGAAACGGATATAAGTTCTAGCATTTAGTTCTATCATGATACAATTGCATTCTAAGTAGCAACCAAGCAAGGAATAATGAGATCATGCAACAACTTTTAGAAAACAAAGAATCACAGAAAATAACTCTCCAAAGAAGGTAATGGCTCGAGTCTCACAGGGTTGTAGCGTTTGTTTGAGTTCCTTCCTTCAAGCATGTTACTAAAACGAATTTTTCTTTTATGATTGCATGTGAAGTCATACATTATAACCATAACCAAGCATAAACCAAGAGTAAATCAAACTTTTCTCTATGTTAATAACTCTTTTTAACAGTCATGCAATTACAAACCAAATCCTTATCATAACGTTTGGAAGGTACCCTAAGACACAAAAACAACTCAAAACACTCTTTTTAGGCTTTTCAAAAAAAATGTTTTTCAAATTTTTATGTGATTTTCGGAGTTATAAAACAAAACACGCTAAAACAGTTTAAAAACACCTTAAAAACATTTAAAACAGCAAGGAACAACACTTGAAGTTATGGGTGATAAAATTCAACGAATTTGCATCAACATACTTAGTTACCCCCCCACACTTAAATCAAACATTGTCCTCAATGTTTTAAGCATAGATTCACACAAAGCATAAGTAAATACACAAAAAGCACTTAAACATACTAAACATGGCATAATGTAATTAACAAAGAGAAGAGTTTAGGGACGCAAATCTGGTTATGGAGTGTAAATTCCCTCTTCTCCTTGGTGATTGCATTGAGGCTTTGATCTTTGTGATTCCACAGGCTTACTCTTGAACTGGTTTCTGCCCATCGTTGATTTTCCTTTGTGCTACTTCTTGAACTGGGCAGCAGGATGGTTCTTTTGGTCTCCCCCGAAGGTCTGAGCTTATCCCTTTTATCTGTTTCTTTGTTCAATCTGTGCAGGAGTGGTCCCTTCTCTGGAAGTGTATCAACCATTGAAGATGACTACTCGAGAGCAACGCTAGGTAAGCAATCAGGAATAAGTTCCAGGCAGTTGGCTCTAGATCGGAAGACTGACTCCAAGTGCCAGCTGATTGCTTCTTTTACTTTGCCATGCGAGTAAGAACAAGGACAAAGAAAAAGACAGGGAAAGAGCATGATATGAGATACTTTTGCTTTTGACCTTGATGATATGAGATACCTTTGCTTTTGAAGAAGCGGTGCATGAATCAGCACATGTATTTCCTCCTGGGTCATTTTTACTCCAGGCATCTGGTATCATCTTTGGGGAAGAAGAAAAAAATTGAGTATTTCGAAAGGCTTTGCTGGGAGTGCGCCCTCAGAGGTGAGGGAGAGTTGGGCATTTTCTTCAGGTTTGCCCTGCCATAAAAGACGAAGGTCGACATATATAGAGATAATATCAAGTGGTGGTATTTTTTACCCTTGTCGACAAACGTTTTGATCCCGCAAATCCGGCTTTTTGAAATAGTGGCGCCTCTTCGATCTTTGAATACGCCTCTTCGATTTCTGAGCAGGCGCCCCTTCGATTTCTGAACGACGCCCCTTCGCTTTCTGAATGACACGTGGTAGTGCAGATGCGGCTCCTTTTGACAAAGCTGCACGCGTTTTCTGAAAAGCAGAGAAAGCGTCGCCGAACTTTGCGCTTGTCGGCTAAAGATGTGTAGTTGCGATGATGGCCTCCACGTGTTTTCTGAAAAGAAGAAATCTTTTGACAAAGTTGAACGCGTCTTCAGAGAACCCGAGAAGGCGTCGCCTAACTTACGCCGAAAATTCCGGCTTTTTGAATTGGTGGACGCGTTGCCTTGGCTTCTTATAGAGGTATCGATCACCGCCAACATACACACTCTGAAGATTTCCCATTCTTGAAAATCATCTCCGGCCCTTCGAAATTTAACTCCATCCACCCATTCTCTTTGAACACTTTTGAAAAACAAAATGGCAAACTCATCGAACCTTAGCTTAGATTTGAGTCTCAACAGCGATCCGGTTGCGCCCCGTCAAGGTAATGTATGGCGCCCTTCTTTTTTATCTTCTAACGGTCATCTTTCAGGTGAAGACTCTGTGATGCAGGACGCCACAACAGCTACAATAGTAGCTCGGAACCTCCTCACTCCAAAAGATAGTAGGCTGCTGTCAGGACGGTCCGATGAGTTGGCCGTTCAAGAGTCCCTCGCACTTAGTGTTCAGTGTGCGAGCTCTGTGTCCAACATGGGCCTACGCCTGCTTGCTCGGTCCCGCCAAGTGGAATCATTGATGACAGAGGTGGAAAGTCTTAAGCAGGAGATCCAGCAGCTTAAGTACGAGAATAGAAGTTTGCATGTGCTTGCAAATAACTATTCGGCGGGCATGAAGAGGAAGCTTGATGAGCTACAAGAATCTGAGGGTCGAATTCAAAGTGACCGTCAAAGGTTTGCGGCTTATCTCCAGAGGCACCTTTTTCCTGGGTCATCCAGCGCTTGGCCAAGTATTGAGGCCTGGAATGCTCTAGCTCCGATGCCTTCCGCTCCGACGGCTTCTGCTTCTATGCCTTCCGCTCCGACGCCTCCTGCTCCGACGCCTCCTGCTCCGAAGCCTCGTAGTGGGGCTTCACGTAAACAACCTTTGTGAAGACTCCATCTTTCTGCCATGTTTAGATACAATTGTAATTTATCGAAAAATCAATGAACAAGCTTTGTTTTATTTACTGTATTGGGTTGCCTCCCAAGTAGCGCTTTCTTTTACGTCTTGCAGCCGGACGAGTACTCTCTTCAATCTTCATTTGAGCCCACGGAATGGAAATGAATATTTTCCACCACTTGCCCCACACTTTGCTCGTAATATGGCTTCAACCGATGCCCGTTCACCTTGAATTCTACGCCATTCCTTAAGCTTTTTATGTGGACTGCACCATAAGGTAAAACGTTAGTAACAACAAACGGGCCAATCCATTTAGAACGCAACTTACCAGGAAACAAACGTAGGCGAGAGTTGAAAAGTAACACTTTCTGCCCAACTGTGAAGGTCTTGGTTCGAATCATTTTATCATGGAATGCTTTGGTCTTGGCTTTGTACATCCGGGCATTCTCATAGGCTTCATTCCGAATCTCCTCAAGTTCATTCAATTGGAGCTTCCTATGAACTCCCGCTGCATCTATGTCCATGTTGAAAGTCTTCACGGCCCAATGTGCCTTGTGCTCTAACTCTACAGGCAAATGACATGGCTTACCATAGACGAGCCGAAAAGGTGACATCCCAATGGGTGCTTTGTATGCCGTACGATATGCCCACAGTGCATCATCTAAACGTAAGCTCCAATCCCTCCTTGTTGGTCCAACGGTCTTCTCCAAAATTTGTTTGATTTCTCGGTTAGACACCTCGGCTTGGCCATTTGTTTGAGGATGGTAAGGTGTGGAGACCTTATGGTTGACATGGTACTTTCTTAGCAACGCCTCAATGGTCCGATTGCAAAAGTGAGACCCTCCATCACTTATGATTACTCTCGGCATTCCAAACCTAGCAAAAATGTTAGTTTTCACGAAATCTGCAACCACCTTAGAATCGTTAGTACGGGTGGCTTTTGCTTCCACCCATTTAGAAACATAATCAACGGCTAGCAAGATATAAGTGAAACCATAAGATGGAGGGAAAGGGCCCATGAAATCAATGCCCCAAACATCAAAAATTTCAACATTAAAGACAGGGGTTTGCGGCATTTGGTCCTTGGTACCTATGTTACCCATTCGTTGGCAACGATCACAAGACATACAAAAGGTTCTAGCATCCCTAAATATAGTCGGCCAATAAAAACCACACTCTAGAACCTTGAGGGCAGTGCGTTGTGTGCCAAAATGACCACCACATGCATATGTGTGACAAAAGCTTAGAATTGAGTGAAATTCAGAATCATGCACACATCTACGTACAATTTGATCTGAGCAATACTTCCACAAATAAGGGTCATCCCAAACATAGAAACGTGCATCATTTTTAAGCTTATCACGTTGGTGCTTGTTTAGTTCATTTGGAAATTGTTTAGCCACCAAGTAATTCACTAAATCTGCATACCATGGTTCACTTACCTCAATGGATAGTAGCTGCTCATCGGGAAAAGTTTCAGGGATAGGTACGGCATGTTCATGCTCCTCGTGGATCATTCGGCTTAAATGGTCAGCCACTACATTCTCGCTTCCTTTCTTATCCCGGATTTCAATATCAAATTCTTGAAGAAGAAGAATCCAACGGATAAGCCTCGGCTTTGCTTCCTTTTTCGTGATCAAGTACCTCAAAGCTGCATGATCAGAATAAACGATTACTTTAGTACCAATTAAATATGAACGGAATTTATCTAAAGCAAAAACCACAGCTAGAAGTTCTTTTTCCGTTGTGGAGTAGTTCAATTGGGCATCATTGAGAGTCCGAGAGGCATAGTATATGACATGCGGCCGCTTGTCTCTTCTTTGTCCTAGAACAGCTCCTAATGCATAGTCGGATGCATCGCACATGAGCTCGAACGGAAGGCTCCAATCTGGAGGTACAATAATGGGGGTCGAGACTAGCTTCTCCTTGAGTTGGTTAAATGCCGAATTACACTCTTCATCAAACTTGAATGGCACATCTTTTTGAAGCAATCGGCAAAGAGGGTTGGACATCTTGGAGAAGTCCTTGATAAAAACGCCTATAGAACCCTGCATGGCCAAGAAACGAACGTACCTCTCTAACCAAAGTAGGAGAGGGTAAGTGACGTACAAGGTCTATTTTCGATTTATCTACTTCAATTCCTTTTTCTGAAACAATATGTCCTAAAACTATACCTTGTTTCACCATAAAGTGACATTTCTCCCAATTCAAGACAAGGTTAGTTTCAACACATCGTTTCAAAATTAAGGTTAGATTATCCAAGCAATTATCAAATGAACTCCCAAACACACTGAAATCATCCATGAAAACCTCAATGATCTTTTCAACAAAATCGGAAAATATACTTACCATACACCTTTGGAAAGTGGCCGGTGCGTTGCATAAGCCAAATGGCATGCGACGATAAGCAAATGTTCCAAAGGGACATGTGAATGTGGTCTTCTCTTGATCATCCGGGGCTATCACAATTTGGTTATATCCAGAGTATCCATCAAGAAAACAGTAAAAGGCATGACCGGCTAACCTTTCGAGCATCTGGTCGATGAATGGCAAAGGAAAGTGATCTTTCCTAGTCATGGCATTTAGCTTCCGGTAATCGATACATACTCGCCATCCAGTCTGAATGCGTGTAGGTACGAGCTCATTCTCATCATTCTTGATAACAGTTACTCCGGACTTCTTGGGAACGACTTGAACTGGAGAGACCCAACGGCTATCGGAGATAGGGTAGATCACTCCGCAATCCAAAAGCTTGATTATTTCCTTCTTCACCACTTCCATCATTGGAGGGTTGAGACGGCGTTGAGCCTCTCGGGATGGCTTAGTCCTCTCCTCAAGAAGTATACGGTGCATGCATGTGGTAGGGCTTATTCCTTTAATGTCGGCCAAAGTCCACCCTATGGCCGTTTTGTGTTCTCGCAGCACCCTCACAAGCTTCTCCTCCTCCATTGCCGTGAGACTTGATGAAATGATGACGGGCAATGTTTCGCCTTCTCCCAAAAACACATACTTCAAATGGTCCGGCAACGGCTTAAGTTCAAGCGATGGTGCCTGAACAACAGAAGGTAGCATCTTAGTGGAAACTGAATTTGAAAGTGAGAGTGGAACCTTACCATATTGTTGTGGCAATGACTCAAGGGCTGCCACAACCTCAATTATTTCTTCACTAGAACCCATGGCAAAGAATTCCTCCTCCTTGCCGTGGCCTTGCATTGGCCCAAATCCTTCATTTTTGCACTCTATGGCCTTAGTGATGGTTGTTTCCAGGGCGTCCTCGTTCAATTCTTCAAGGTATACCTGCGCCAAAGAATCGATAACATCAATGGAAAAACAAGAATGGTCATCAACGGGATATCTCATAGTTTCAGAAATATTAAAATCAATCACTTCCCCATCGAATTCCATTGTCAAGGTGCCTTTGTATACATCAATCTTCATTCGGGCCGTCTTCATGAATGGCCTACCAAGGAGAATCGGCAAAGATGTAGAATGGGCTGAATCCTCCATGTCTAGGACGTAGAAATCAGCCGGAAAAATTAAATGGTTCACCTGCACAAGCACATCTTCCAAAACTCCTTTTGGATACGCGTTAGAACGATCGGCCAATTGTATAATTACACCATCTTGTTTTAATTCACCCAAATTCATAGATGCATAAATAGAATAAGGCATGACATTTATGGATGCACCTAAATCAAGCATGGCATGTTCAAAACGATTATGTCCAATCACACAAGGAATCGTGAAACTACCGGGGTCTTTGCACTTGGTAGGCAGTTTACGTTGCAAAACAGCGGACACATTCTCGCTTACCTTCACTACCTCTTTGTTTGCCCTTCTTCTCTTTGTATTGCATAGGTCCTTGAGGAATTTAGCATACTTTGGAACCTGTTTGATTGCATCGAGAAGCGGTATGTTCACTTGCACCTTCCGGAACGTTTCAAGAATGTCCTTCTCGCTTTCTTCCTTTTTTTCTTGCATGAACCTGCGAGGAAAAGGTACATTGGGCAGATTAGGACGTGAAGTACATGAATTTGAACTTAAATTACCTGATTTGGCCGAGTTAGGGTGATTGGGGGCCTGCGGTATTGGGTTTTTCACCCTTACCGTGGGTGAGCTAGACACTTCCTCAGGTTGTGTCGTCTCTTCATCTACTTTCTGGGCAGATTTGGGATTGTTTGGCTCGGTCCCAACTTCTTTTCCACCCCTTAGGGTGATGGCCTTGGCGGATTCGAATCCTCCCTTTGGATTGACTGTGGTTGAGCTAGGAAGCTTTCCTTGCTCTCTAATCTGTCCAAGGAACTCAGAAATCTGCCCTATTTGTTTCTTCATATCCATCATCTCCTTCTCGTTATTTGCTATCCGGTTGTTTTGATTTTGCAACCCCTGCGAAATAGAGGTTAGTAATTGCATAGCTTGATCACTTTCCAAGGACGTACCTGAATGAGATGATGCCGAAGGTTGTTGGGGTTGTTGGGGTGCATACGGCTTGGAATAAAAACCAGGGGGGGTTTGGCCTAAATCCTCCTTGTTGTGGCTCCCTCCATTTGAAGTTTGGATGGTCCCTCCATCCGGCATTGTAAGTGTTCGAGTATGGGTTGTTTTGATTTTGTCCTTGGAAACCAATTGCATTGGCAGATTCCCACCCACCATTCTCGATTAGTTGAGGGCACTTGTCGAATAGATGCCCTTGAATTGAGCACACGTCACAGACTTGGTGTTCTTGTGCTTTTGGACCAATCACAACCTGAGAAACAAGAGAAGTAAGATTAGCAAGTTGTGATTGAATTTAAGAAATAGCACTCACCTCATTTATACTTTGTTGCCGTGGGGCTTCCCTTTGGCCCACTCCTTCATATTGTTGAGCGTTGAGCGCTCGGTTGGCTATGAGAACCTTGGCATCCCTTGGTGTTTTGTCCACCAATGCTCCTCCCGCTGATGCATCAAGCATTTGACGTTCGATAGGAAGGAGGCCCTCATAGAAATATTGAAGGAGAAGTTCCTCCTTCATTTGATGTTGAGGACATGAAGCTACAAGGCCCTTGAAGCGCTCATAATAAGCCGGGAATGTCTCACCATGATTCTGTTGAATACCACTAATTTTCTTCTGTAGGAGAATCACTCTCGAAGTAGGGAAGAATTTCTCCAAGAAAGCACGCTTCATACTCTCCCACGAAGTCACAGTTTCCGGGGCTAGTTCGTAGAGCCAATCTTTGGCCTTGTCCATAAGTGAAAATGGAAAGGCCTTCATCTTCAATATACTCCCATCCACAGTGACGGGGGTCATGCTCGAACAAACCACCTCGAACTCCTTCAAGTGTTTGTTGGGGTCTTCTATAGACAAGCCATGGAACTTCGGAATATGGTGTAACAAACTGGATTTGAGTTCAAACACCTCAGTCTTCCCCTCTGCAGCCGTGGGGTATTGGATACAAAGAGGCAATGCATTATCCAAACCCGAGGCCGAAAGCTCCTTGATGGTTCTATTATCTGCTGCCATGGCTTGTTCTTCTTCAAAAATCTGATCCGTGGGCTTTTCTTCTACACCTACTTCGTCTTCTTCAAGCCTAGGTTGTGGTGGAGGTTGTGGTGGCTCTTGTTGACTCCTCGTTCTCCTTAAAGTGCGTTCAAAATCACCGTCAAAGTCGGAGATGTTCTCTATAATAGGCCGAGAGCTACGAGTCATACACAGTACCTAAAAAAACAAGGAAACAAACAAACTAAGAATCTGAAATAAGAATGCACGAAAAACAAAAAAATATAAAAATGAAGACAAGGGATTAGCAAAGTTGCTAATCCCCGGCAACGGCGCCAAAAATTTGATGCGAGAATTACTTGACACTCAAATTAAACCCTCGTTTGACAATTGTAGTAGAATGGATAAGTGAGGGATCGTTCTAGACCGGGGATTAGGAGGGCTTGCTAAAACCTTCTAAATTGACTTAAAAACATAAAAACTAAATTAAAACAGATTTAAGACACTTGGGAACAAGGAAATAAAAAAGGGGTTTTAGTTTTGACGAAGTTGAAATAAACAAACAAAATGCAAAAATGGACAGATTGTAAACAAGTGTTGTGAAACAAGATGGTTGGTGAATTAGCTAGAGGTTCTTTCTCCACACATGATATTTATGCATATGAATCAATTTCCAGTTATTCCTTCATTGAATTATGAACGACAATGCCCCAAATTAACCGTGACATCACTAGTTAATCCTCAGATTTTCCTTATATTATTGGATTGGATGGCATCATTCGACAACCCAAAACATTCTCAAAAGTTCCCTACATGTCATCATAATAGAGATACAATCGAAGATCATTAAGAATAATGAAAACCATAAGCATTGACAAAGCATTTGCAACTATGACATCATGTTACTCATGCTAAGAATTAAACTTAACGCGATCGTGACAAGCGACCTTCACTACTTTCAAGTATAAGTTAGTAACGATTATGTGAAACCTTCTTAAACTTTAGCCACATATTCATGCATGCTAATTAAGTGTCGACCCTCAATCAACAAACACAAATAAGTTAATCATCAAATAGTTAAGCCAATTGCATTCACGAATCAAGAGTTCATAACCGGAATTCATCAATTCATATCACATAAATAATCATGGTATTGAAATCACCCCTAGCCAAAAAGGGTTTAGTTCCTCATAACTTTGAAATCAAAGAAACACCTAAACATTCCAACAACTCAAACTTGAATTGTATGAACGTTTAGGCACTTTTCTCTTCCATTCCTCATACGTACAAAACAAAGAGAATTAAAATGAAACATTGAAATCAAAGAATCACCTAAACATTCCAACAACTCAAACTTGAATTGTATGAACGTTTAGGCACTCTTCTCTTCCTCGTTGTTGTAGCACAAGGTTTAAGGATAGGTTGTGTGATGGTATGAAGTGTTTTGGAGGGATGGGAAGTGGTTGGATAGTGGCTGCAATGGAGGAGAAAAACTGCACAGAAATGGAAGGGGAAGTGTTTGTGTTGTGTGTTTTGTATGAAAAATGAGATATGCATGAATGAATGAATGCTAGGGTATTTATAGGGGTAGTGGAGGGAACATATGGCTGTTTGTTTAAGCATTTGTGTGGAGGAATGATGGAAAAACAGCTAGGACACATGTGAAAACTGGAATTGCACAAGGGGAGCAAAGGGAACCCACGGCATGGATGGATTTGTGCATGTGTTGGCTGATTAAGATTGTGGAAATGCAAGGGAATGCACGGGTTAGGTTTGAAGAAAAGGTGTGTGAATGAGGTAATTGAATGATTAAAGTGCATGTGGGTTGGATATTAAAGGATGGAATGTATGTGAATTAAGTTGGAAAGCTGGAATGATGAAGTGGGAGTGCACGGCATTGAGTGTTTGTTTGATGATGATGCATGTGATGGGTGGGAACAAAGGGGGAAACATGGCACAAGGGGGCTTGAATGAATGATTGAATGTGCATGTGGATTTAAAGAATGAGTGGTGGTGTAATGATGAAGTGAATGCATGTGACTTGTGAATACAAAGAGAAGGGGAAAAACTGGAAATGCTCAAGGAGTGCACGGCATTGGGGGGGGGGGGGGGGAAGAAATGATGGCATGAAAGTGAAGGGATTAGTGGTGCATGTGCATGTGTTTTAGGTTGTGAAAGCATGTGGATTAGGTGGAAAGAGGTGGATGTGCATGTGAGTTGAAATGCATATGTTTAAATGGTTGAAATGTGTAGATGATTATGAGTATGATAAGTGATAAGTGAATGATATGTTAAGTGATAAATGAATGATATGTGGTGAGTGATAAGTGAATGAAAGTGATAAGTGATAATAGGGCTAGTTTAAAGGGCTAGGGTTTAAGTACATAGAATGGGCCTAAAATAGGTTGGTTTGCATGGCATAATATTTTTGATTGGGCTAGAGGTTTTCCATGGCTCAAAGGATTTGTTTGATTGGGCTAGGCCCTTTGTTTGATGTCCCCAAAGAGCATACAAGGCTTCAATTTCGTCCATCCTCTTTGCTCCATGATTAAGCTATCCAATCCTTGCCCAAAAGTGCCCCAAATAGCCTCAAAATGCACTTTCTTGCTCCCTAAGCCCTTAGAACCTGAAAACACACAAAAGAAGCATAAAGGACTAAAATAACTAGAGAAACATAACGTAAATGCACGAGAACAAGCCATTTAAGTCGCATGAATATGCTTCTATCAAGTATATAATCTGTTTTTAAAACAAAATAACTCTATTTTTTTTTACATACAAAACATTTGCTGTCTTTTTTGTTTGTTTATGATTGTTAAATTGATAAAATGTTTTGAATCCTATAGGTTTTCTGATTGTAAAGAAGCTCTGGAAATAACTTCCCCCCTCTGCAATCCAAGGAAACGAAGCTCAGATTTTCCAAAGTGCTAAAAAAGTTATAATTGATGAATTGGCTTTTTTGGATCCAGATTTGCATAAGGTATAAAACATAACTTTTATTTTTTGTCTTTTCTTAAAATCTTACCATTGGATTTTAACTTTTTTAATCAAACTAAATTATATTGTAGTTCTCACTGTTACGACTATGTGACAAAACATATCATAGGACGATACATTTGTGTGTAGAGCATCTATCAAGCGTTTTGACACACAGTTCAACTGGTGGTACAGTGCTTACCTGAACTGCATGAAACAGATGCAAAACGATCCAACCACTGGACAATTTATTTGTCAAAAACATCCAAACCAAATTCCAACACCATGGTATTTGAAGCAACACTAACAAAAAAATTTACTCTTTCTTGATACCATGTTGTTTGTTCTCATTAACCAATTAAGACAAATAAATACATATAGGGTTATTCACATTGTGCAAAATTTACAATTTTGGTGTAATAATTAATGTGATCACACTTAATTTTTTTTTTTTTTTTAAATTCCAGATCATGAAAGAAATTTTATAATAGATATATGCAGTGGTTGCCAAACGTGTACAAACCTAAATCTTACTGTTTTTTTCCTATTCTGACAAAAATATTTCTTTCTTTGTTTCCTTTTTTATTTTTATTTTTATTTTTTTATGTCTTCCCATATTTGGTCACACATGATAGCCATATGATTATGTAACATTACTCCACATTTGTAATCTGTTTTGTTTCAGCTTTTTTGCTTATTATGTTTGTGAAAACCTACGATTCTCAAAAATCTCATTAGCTTGAGTTTCTAAATGTAGGTACAAGGTCAATCTCATTCTTGAAGATGAACCAAATGAATTGAATGCTTTGATAATTGGTAATTTGGTGAAAAGCTTTTTGGGATGCCTTGCAAAGACTTGGTATTAAATCAAAGACTGGTGGAACAACAACAGTTGCTAAATGAATTTCTCAGGCTTATTGGACAAAATTTTTTTTTTTTTTTTTTCACTTGCAATTTAGCAACAGGAGGAATGCTTTTAATTCAAATGATATCCTCATTCATAACGTGATTGAGGATACAGCTATGCAGCCAGCAACTCCACAACCTTTGTCAAGAGGAATCACAATGTCTTCCACCACTGTTTCATCTTCGACTTCAATGGTTGAACCCAATGAACAATCATTTAAACGACAAGGGAATCAATCAGGCGAGCTCTTTTCACCATCAGTGAACAAAGGTTTGTCCCATAACTACCTTTGTAAGTATAAATTTCAAATTTGTCTGTAGTCATGTTGTTTAGCATTAATTCCTCATTTAAAACAGTGGAGTAGACCAAATTTCAGACACGGATCCAAGAGAGTTCGATGAAGTCCCCATCAAATTGCTCAAGAAGAAGTCATCCCCAACTGCTAGAAAACCAGATGGTACCCCTCCAAAAAACAACCTAGGTCATTATATTTTAACCTTCGTTTTTTATTTTTTTGCTAAAATTTTTTTATAACATGGATTTAAGTGCCATCTAACTCTCTTAATTCATTTTTTTCCCCTAGATTGCTTTCTTGAAAGGGAACAATACAGCAACAGAAGTTGGACCTCCACCGCTAAAAAATGATGATAGTTTTTTGTTAACATGTATGAAACAATATCTATGTTATATCCCTGTCATGTAAATATGTTTCTAGTATGAACTTCATAACATTTTTTGCCTGTACATAAACCAGCATTTCCCCATTTTTTGTATCCCAATGCTGGTTATGGTTGAAAAGTAGTTCCAGGTACTAAGATCCAACATATGCCAGGAATATTTTTTGTGTATGTAAACAACCAACTGTTAACCTTTTTTTATCTACGTTGTACAAAAAAAAGATTTCGTTTGTAAGCCTATTGCAACTTGTGTGTTTTCCATGGTGCTTATATTTTGTGATGTTATTTCTACATCTTTTGGACATGCTGCTAAGTATACTTTGAGTTGAGACCTACAATCTTTTTCAATTGGTATACAACCAAGTTCTGGTAAGCCTTTTTATCTCCATGTGGTCCATTTCTTTATTTATTCTTCTTCTTATTTCAGTGTTCGATTTATATATAAACTTTATGTTTAAATTTTCTTTTTTTTTACTGCAGATTTTGTCTCTGCAATCAGATACTACTTGTCACTGTCTCATCTCATTCTTCCTCGCTTTTAGCAACTGCCAGCATTCCAATTTCGTCTTTTGTTCAAGGTATATAATCTATTGAAACCTTTAGTTTTTAATATATTAACCATTTTGCAATATTTACATTCTGTTAGTTTTCTTACTGCCTACCTTTTTCTTCCTATTTTTTCATTTTTCATTTTTCATCCATTTCTATTTGACTTTTATACAACCCATAATCCTCAGTTTCTAATCTTTCATTGCATAAATTTGATTACCCAATGTATATTCAACCGGTTTAATCTTTAAATTGTTTAATGTTAACTCTAACATTTTATTCCCATTCTGTAATCGTTTTGATTTTACTTTTGGCTTCCAATCTGCATTCATTCACATTAAGTTTTTGTAACAACTTTGTCTCAACCACTTTCTTGAAAGGTTCCCTTTGGAGACATTAAATGCTAATTTTTCTCAAGTGGATGCATTAGGAGCAGACTTAATTACTACTGAAACATATAAAACCTTTAACTATACCATAAGTATCATGTTAGACAGTAAATGTTTATGAAGATTGAAATCGCATAATCTTTCATATAGTTTTCAATCCCGTAGCAATGCGCGGGTACAAATTCTAGTTAATGTCTGAAATTAGGCAAACAGCCGAGAGAAAAATTACATTTAATGGAGTTGTTTAAGTTAGAAGAAGATGAAGATATACAGTCAATATATAGTTTAGATGATTTGAGTGATAATGAAAGTATTTATGGTATAGAAAGTATAAATATGATAGATTCAGACTCGGAAGATTCAAGTAGCACAAATAGCGATTTAAAAGAGTATATGTGTGGATCCATAGAAGAACAACATGAAGAAGAATATAAATACATTAATTTAGGTCGTCGAGAAAAATGTCATAAGTGTAGTAAATTGGTTGCAAATAAATACTATAATACATATTCAATAGTATGTGAAAAGTGTTATAGTAATAGGTTATTAGAAGTTAATTCAGTAGAATCACAAAAAAATTCTAAAATATTAGGTAATATTGTTTATAGAATAGAAAAGCCAAAAAATAGTTCTTTAATTACCATAAATTGTGAAATAGAATTAGCAAAAGAACATAAGATACAAACAATATTTATGATAGATATAGGGAGTACAAAGAGTGTCATAAGAGAAGAGTTAGTACCAAAAAAATATAGAAAAAAAATTAGCAAAACCTGTGAGAATAACACAATTTGATGAGAGACCAGTTTACTTAACACATTGCATTAATAACGAGTCTATTAAAGTAGAAAAAACAACAATTTAATTTACTATTAACATTTGTTTCACCAGTAGGATTATACCCATTCATTTTAGGTTTAAATTTTTAGAAAAGTTTACAAGGTTTTTTTATTTATGAATCCTAGCATAACATTTTTCAAAAGAGGTATTACAATAACTGGCCAAAGTAATACTGTAAAAGCATATAAAAACATAAGTATAGAAGAATCTAGTAGTCAAGATGGTTATTATTTAGAAAACTCAAAAGAAGATGATGAGCATAATATAGAAGAGTTTGATGAAGAAATATTTGAACAAGAATATCCGATTTTAGAAGAAAAAACCCGTATAGAAATATTACAGTTAGATAGACCAAAGAGTTTAGAAGAATTATTACAATTAGCAGAACAAACTAGAATCATAGGAGAAGACCCTCAATTGCATTGGAATAAAAATAAAATATTAGCAAAATTAGATATAATTAATCTAGATTTAACTATTAAGACAACCGATATGCTTTGTAGTTTATTAGATAAACAAGAGTTTGAGAAGCAAATAAAAAGTTTTTAAATTTAAAAGTAATTAGACCTTCCAAGTCTAGACATAGATCAACAACATTTATTGTGAGAAAACATTCAGAATTAAAGAGAGGTAAGGCTATAATAGTTTATAATTATAAGAGATTAAATGATAATACATATAAAGATAAGTTACCAAATAAGGATGAGCTTATAAATAAAAATCAAGAGAGTAAATATTTTAGCAAATTTGATTGTAAATCAAGATTTTGGCAAATACGATTAACAGAAGAATCAATTGAGTGGACAACTTTTACTTGTATAAAAGGACATTTTGAGTGACTTGTTATGCCATTTGGACTTAAAAATGCTCCATCAATCTTTCAAAGAAATATGGACCAAATTTTCAAGAAATATGATAAATTTTGTAGTGTTTATGTAGATGATATTTTAGTACATAGTAAAAATAGAAATGAACATAGGAATTACTTAGAGATAGTTTTACAAGAATTTATCGAAAATGGAATTGTAATTAGCAAAAATAAAATAGCATTAGAAAAGCAAGATATAGAATTTTTAGGAATGTATATTAAGTGAGGTACAATACAATTACAAGATCATATAGTCATAAAGGTCTTAGAATTTCTAGATAAGTTAGAAAAAAAAAAAAAAAACAGTTACAAGCATTTTTAGGGTTGTTAAATTATGCAAGAAATTTTATCCCTGATTTAGGAAGAAAAATAGTAGTATTACACAGTAAAATTAGCAAAACTAGATAAAAGTATTTTAATAGTGAAGATATTAAATTAGTTCAAAATATAAAAGAAGAAATTACTAAACTTAAGCCATTAACATTACCATTAGATAATAGTTAAAAAATAGTTGAAACAGATGCTTCATCATTAGGATGTGCATGTATACTATACCAGAAAAGCATAGGGATTCACCAAAGTCTGACGAACAAGTTTGTAGATATTCATCAGGAAAATTTAGTGATGTACAATCAAGATTGCCATCAACAGACTTAGAAATTTTAGGAATAATTAACTCACTTGAAGCATTGTCTTTATTTTTACATAATGAAGTATTTATAATTAGAACATATTGTCAAAATATAGTTTCTCATTATAACAAAATACATGCTAATAAGCAGGCAGCCCGAAAATGAGTTAATTTTGTTGATCCAATTATAGGAAATGGTTTTAAACCAATTTTTGAACATATAAAAGGCAATGACAACAATTTAGCTGATACCTTATCAAGATTAATTATGTGAACATGAATGCAATATCGTGGACCATCATCCTCAAAGTGCACAAGATCATAAGGTAGAAGAGCACCATTCAATAGCATAATGATGCATCATGAACCTCTACCATTCAATGGATTCCAAAATAGCATAAGCAAACCAACATCACCTCCAGTACCCACTTTCAATTTTAATGGCAATATTGTTGAAGGAATCAGAAATCCAACTCTGAGGTATAGGACAAGGGTACCAAAACTTTCTGATAAGCAACAGGTTCTCTTAGATAATTTTTGGAGGTTAGGTCATGAAAAACTAATTAGAACCTTAGAACAGGAGTTTGATAGTTTTAATTTCAATTTCCATTAAAGCTAGCATCATATTTATTCCATTGAGCACAACTTTCAAGTCATTTCTAGAGGCCATGAGTCATTACTTAGTAAGTTTACCAAAATGAACCAAGAACTCCAATATCTTAGAATGCAGCAAAATGCAAGTGACATCCTGAAAAGAGAATTAAAAATAGGTTTGGAAACAACTGATCATCATAAGAATAAAGAAAAAGAGGTTATTGAACCCATAAGACAAGCTAATAAGCCTATGGAAGAGATTAAGATTGAGCTCTTAAAAGAAGACATTGAAATAAAGTAGCATCAGTATCTGAGTGACAAAAAAACCAAGAAAAATATGAAAGTTTTCTTAGGAATTTACCTTTAGACTTAATATTAGATGATATTTTATTAGAAGAAATTTCAAAAGCAAAATTAAGAATAATGCCACCAGACATGCAAAATGAAATCCTGAGCAGAGCATCAGTCCATGAAAGAATTACAATTACAATTACAATGTGCTTTGTATCAGTCAATCTTTGATCCAAAACCATGGATGAATATTATTACAAAGATGTATCCACCATGTCTTTGTGATAGTACAAAGAGTTGTATTTGTAAACTAGAGGTTAGCATAGTTGTGGCCAAGATTAACATGAGAGATTTTAGACCATGATATTTTAGTTATGAGTATCAGAAAAAGCATAATATGATAGAAGTTACCCCAGCCTTACTATTAGAGTTTGATTATCTTGATAAAATATTCATTAACCATATTTCCCAACTAGAATTATTTCTTGAAAAACTTATAAAAATGGAGAAGATTATCTAGAAAAGTGGAAGGAAATTTGCATAAGTTTTATTAGTAGTCCTCTAGATTGGTATGTACATATGCATAAGGAGAAAGTTAGGCATATAGCCATGATTAATGAAGAGTCCTTTAGACTATATCTTTCCACATAGGTGGACTTCTTCATACAAAAATATCCTAAAATTTCGAGGGATCCAAATGTTTGCCTTAAATGAGTTTGAAGATTTTAGGTATGATATGATATTAGTAGCAGAAGAAGAAGAAATGCATATTTACAGTAAGTCGAAAGCCCGTCATCAGCCATACTCGAAGCCCCAAAATTTCAAAGAAGATAGAGAAAGAGATGTAGAGCTAGTAGAAGGCGATGAATAATAATGGAATAATTTGACAGAAGAAGAGCTACATAACATCGACAATATGATGGAAGCATGAAGAGTTGGTAGCAAATTAGCATAAGTTGAATAGCATCATGTAAAATAATGTATTTCTAGACAAAAATGTCAACATCATTGTGGACCTCACTACAATAATAAAATAATGGCATAAGAGTAAATAAAGAAAAGAGCTTGATCCATTATGGACTTTTCATACATAAAATGTCCTTTTAGTTAAGAATGAATAATGCTAGGCCCTTTCCATTAAAACTCCCTTGTTTGAATAGGTGCATATTTTTGTTTATGTGAACCGTTTTGAATTAATTTAACATTACATTGTCATAGAATATTTTTTAAACATTTTAACAAAAAAAACTCAAATTCAGACACAAAGTTAAAAAAAAAAATATTAGCTTAATATTAGTTAAAAGAAATACATTTGTGGATGCAAATTTCTACCGTCTCTTCCTTCAACGAAAATGCACATGCAAGTATGGCCATGTAAGATAGATTATAGGAGATATTGAGTTAAAACGACGACTATATATGCTTGAAAGTATGGTCTGAGCTTTCGAACTGCAATAATTGGCGCCAAAATTAGCTCTTCAATCCTCGGGTATGTCATTTTTGTATCAAGGAGAGCTTTAGAAGTGTAGAATACTGGTAATTGGGCCCCCAGCTCTTCTCGTATGAGGGTAGAGGTTACTGCTACCTTTGAGACAACCAAGTAGATGTATAATTCCTCGGCTGTTTTTGGCTTGGATAGTGGAAGGCATGTTAGATATCTCTTCAAACCTTGAAATGCTTTCTTACACTAGTCGCCCTAATTGTCTCTTTGTGTCTTCTTAATGGCCTTGAAAAAGGGCTTGCATCGATCAGTTGAGCGCGAGCTGAATTGGTTGAGCGCGGCTACTCGTCTGGTCAGACTTTGGATCTCTTTCAAGGTGGTAAGGGATTTCATCTCCAAGATTGGTTTGATCTGCTTGGGATGTGCCTCGATTCCTCGCTGGGTTACGAGGTACCCTAAGAATCAGCCTGAGGAAACTCCAAATGTGCATTTGGTAGGGTTAAGCTTTATCTTGTACACCCTAAGGATATTGAATGTCTCTGCCAAGTTTCTAATATGGTCTGACCATTGCTTTCCTTTTACCATGATGTTGTTGACGTAGACCTCAATGGTAACCCTAATCTGCTTTTTGAACATCATGTGTACTAACCTTTGATAGGTAGCTCATGCATTTTTAAGGCTAAAAGGCATAACCTTGTAGCAGTAGGTGCCTTACTCGATCAGAAACACAGTTTTCTCTTTGTCGGGCTTGAATATGTCAATCTGATTGTAGTTGGAATATGCGTCCAAGAAGCTGAGCAGTTGGTTCCCTGCGATTCAGTTCACCAATAAGTCAATTTAGGGGACAGGGAACGTATCTTTTGAGCAAGCCTTGTTGAGGTCGGTGTAGCCTACACACACTCTCTACTTGCCCTTCTCTTTCTTCATTACCAGTATGACGTTGGCCAGCCACGCCACTTCCTCAATGAATCTGGCTTCCTGTATCTTGTCTATCTCTGCCTTAATAATCACTACTCGTTCTTGAGCGAAGTGTCTTCTTTTCTAGATCACCAATTTGGCAGCAGGGTCGACATATAATTTGTGGCAGGTTATCTTGGGATCAATGTCGAGCATGTCAGAGGGTAGGTCGTCGATGAAGCTGGGTAAGCTGTTTCAATGAAGTAGTCGATCCCACATCATCACTTAGGTTTTAATTTTGACTTCGGGGCTTCGTGAGCTTTACCTGCTTGAGGTGATTTGCAAAAATTTGCTATAAGATGAGTAGCTAGGTTAATTACTTCGATAAAGCAGTCGATCATACATCGTCACTTTAGGCTTTTAGTCTTGGCTTTGATGCTTAAGGAGCTTTACCTGCATGAGGGAAAAATGCAAAATTTATAACTTATAGAGCCGGCGGCCGAACTCGTGGCCTCTGGAAGAAGTAGGCGAGTCCATGTAGTTGTTATAGTCATGAATCTCGGCTTTAGAGGCTTTATTTGCCTTGGCCTTCCCTGGTTATGTTGCGAAATTTTTAACTTATAGAGCTGGTGGCCGAACTCATTCTTCTTGTAGAAAGCAGAAGAGTTTGTGTAACCACTATAGTTGTATATTTTGGCTTTAGCGACAGCACGAGCCTTGGCCTTCTCGAGGCATATTGTGAAATTTTTAACTTATATAACCAATAGCCGAACTTGTGCTTCTTGTATAAAGCAAAGGAGTTCGTGTAGCCACTATAGTTGTACACTTCAGCTTTAGCTTTTGAAAAACTTAAAACATAGACCATGGCTTGGAGGCACTGCTTTTGAATAAGTAGATGGGTTCGTGTAGTTATAGTAGGTGTAAGTCTCGGCTTACAGATTGCCTAAGGTTGCCAACTGTTGGGTCGCCGGCTGGGCGTCTTACTTACAGAATCAGACAACCCCTGTGACCACTTTAGGAGTTGGCCCTGGCTCTTGGAGGGGTTTTAGGCTTAAGTTGTAGGTGAAATCGCAACTTAGAGGCCATATCCTTTTGAGTTGCTGGTTCTTTGATCTTCTAAGTTGCAGGCAGCTCGATATGGCTATTAGGCAGCGATTGTAATTGATTTTGCAGGTCGCGTAACTAGTATTGCAACACTTTAGAGTCGAGTTACGTTAATGAAGACTTGCACGTCGAAGATGGACCATCTAGTCATGCAAACTCTTTCATGGGCAAGGATCCTGCACTTAGCGTCTCTTCCGGTTAAAGACCCGGGCTTCCACGGAATTAAATCCTTCAGTCGGCTAAGTCTTTTTAGGAAAAAGTCTATTGTGGCCAATTCTGGGAGCTCTCCAGCACAGGTATTCGATGCATTCAGAGGGACTGAGCAGTCCAACAACCCATCCACGTCTGGATATCCTTGAATAGTTTACCCTTGATGGGAGAGCACATGCCATGTTACAAGGGTAGGGGCGTCTTTTGCTTTGGCAGGTGTGGTCCTCTGTATGTGAGGTCTTGTTCATCGAGCTGCTTAAGTCTTCGAACTTTAGTTGTCTTAAACGGGGTCCAAGGAATAGTGGGAGGTTACTCATATCACTTTCTTAGGTTGTAAACATTCCATTGCTTTTCGATCTCTTTGTCGCTCATAGTGGTGAGGGTGTAGCTACACTTCCCGCCTATTCGGTTGATTTTGTACGAACCTTCCCATATGGGATCCATTTTTTTGGAGCCTTCCCGGTAGGCGGTTATGAAGGGTTTTTTGAGGACTAAGTCTTCTTGTTGGAACTATTAGATCTTCGCCCTTTTGTTGTAGCTGGAGAGAAGCTGCGGCTGATAGGCCGCAACATGTATGATAACCTTCTTGCGCTCTTCCTCTGCCAAGTTTAAGTTTGTGGCCATCTCCTTCTTGTATTGCTCAAAATTTGGCAGCACAGTGATGATGATGGGCACCACGACGTTGGGAAGAATGATCACCTCAAAACCAAACGCTAAGGAGAATGAAGTTTTGCTTGTTGCTCGTCTCTTATTGGTGCGATACACCCACAGAACACCAGAGAGTTCGTGTAGCCATTTGCTATTTTTGTTTGAGAGGGACATCTTAAGGCAGTCGATAACGGTCTTGTTAGACACCTCGGTCTGCCCATTGCCCTGCGGATATCGGGGCGTGAACATATACTGCTTGATGCCATATTTTTCAAAGAATTTCGCCAAATCTTTGCCCACGAACTGTAGACCATTGTCTGTGACATGCTGAAATGGCAAATGATGTTTTTCCATATAAAGCGCTTAATATCCGTCTGGGTAGTCGTAGTCATGGGTTCGGCTTCAACCCATTTTTGTGAAGTAGTTGGTCGCTACAATCATCATGCCTCTGCCTCCAATGGCAAGAGACATTAGTCCCACCAAGTCAATCGCTTACTGCATGAACGGCCAATGGCTCGTTTGTGGGTGAAGTTTGCTGGCAAGTAGTGCGGGTACAGGCTTGAAGCACTAGCAGTTGTTGCACCTTTGTATATACTCCTTGTTGTCTTGATGTATGGTTGGCTAGTAGTAGCTTGCGTTAAGAGCTTGTGCGCCAGGGAGCGGCCTTTAAAGTGGTTTCCACATATGCCTTCATGGATTAAGTTATCTTTAGGTCGTCGGGAGGTAATAGGCAGCAGAGATACGGTATTGAGAAAGATCTACGAACGAGCATGCCATTCCACATGTAGTAGTGTGCTACTTTTGTTTGGAGCTTCCTGGACTCCAGTCTGTCTGCGGGGAGCATTCCGTTGACGATGTAGTCGATGATAGGATCCTGTCAACTCAGAGTTGTGCTGATTTGCGCTACCTTGACTGCTGGTTCCGCATCTATGCTTGGCTTCTCCAAGTAATCGACTAGGATGAAGTGTTTGAGCTGATGGTCTAAGTCAAAGCCTAGACCTGTTAATGTGTCTGTGTGGGCATTTTTCCTCTTAGAACCTGAGTGAGTGTGTAAGCCTAGAACTTCGCTAGTTGTTCTCGTACGTTATCGAGGTATCGGGCCATCCTTGGATGCTTTGTTGTGTATTCCCCTAAGGTTTAGTTGGAGATCAATTGGGAATCAGAATAGATCGGGGGTTTTCTCACTGTTAGGTTTTTTGCCAATCGGAGACCTGCTAGTAGGATTTTGTTATTTGCTTCGTTATTTGATGCTTTGAAGCTTAGAGTGCTTTCCTGCTTGAGCATCGAATCGTCTAGGGTAGTGAGAACTAGGCTTACTCCCGATCCCTGGTAGTTGGATGATCCGTTGATGTGTAAGTGCCAGAAATCTCCTATAGGTAGGGCTAGTGCAATTACGATGTGCTCGGCTGCCTATGAGGTGCTTTTGGGCTAAGTTGTTGCTTTTGTCGGAACGTTCGCCAATTTTTGCACCTTTATCATCACGCGTATGGATCATGCGAAATAATTGCATTATGATGATGACTGTGTGTGTCTGAAGGTACGACTTGAGCCTTCAGTTGCAACAACTAATGCGAAAATCAAAGTTTTGATTTTTGGGTATCTGGTTGCCTCATCAATGAGAGCTTTTGAACTGTGAAGCATAGGTATTCAGACCTTCAGCTCTTCTCGTATAAGGGTAGAACTCATTGCTACTTCAGATACTGCCATATAGATGTATAGGTCATCCGCTGCTTCCAGCTTGGATAGTAGGGGAGGTGATGTTAGGTACTGCTTCAGGTCCTAAAATGCTTTCTCTTACTCGTCATTGCATTTGTGTCTCTACAACTGCTAGTTAGGTCAGACCTTAGATCTTCTTCAGAGTTATTAGGGACTTCATATCCTGGATCGCTCAATCTTCTTTAGATGTGCGTTTAGCGTGGTCTGATCGCTGCTTAAGGGCAAGGAAGATGTGCTCGGCGTCTTCTTCAAGTTTCCATCCTGATTCATCTACCAGGGCATTGTCGACCTTGACTTCATCTTTTTTACCTGTCTGTTGTTGTTGCTATTTAATGAAGGTAGAATCGTCTTTTTGCACTTTAGCTACTACTATTGGGGCAAAATACTTCTTTTTCGTCTCCTTAAGAACTTGTATAGTACATCGTCAAGACATGGCCTGGTCGCTTTTGATCTCTCCTACTGCTCCTTCCGAATGTGAAATCAGATTTTTTGATACTCGATCGAGGTCACAGCTGCAATATTCACTAGCCAAGGTCGGCCTAGAATCTCGTTATGGGGAGATGGGTCGCTGACGATTGTGAAGGTCTGCGATGACACAATTAGAGGGCTGGTTACGTAGGGTGTGATCATGTCAATGACAATTGAGGCAAGTCCGTTGAATCCAGTCAAGACCTCTGTTTTGCGTTTGATCATGCATTCCAGGTCCATCTTCTGGATGACTAATAGTTGTAGAATGTTGACCAAGCTGCCGTTGTCCACCATAATTCTGTCAACGAAAGATTGGGCTAGTTGGACAAAAATCACCAAGGCATCGTCGTGGGGAAAGTCTACTCTCTCAGTGTCCTACTCGGTGAAGTCGATGGTTGGTCCAGGTACCACATTTATGGCTTGAACTTGAAAGATCGATCTCACTTGCTAGATCTTCCTCTTCTTAGAACTGTCAATGGCCCTCAGATGCTCGGATTCGGCAAAGATGTCGTTGATTCAGATCGTCTTGGCTGAGGGTTTGGCATCGGCGTCTACTTCTCACCTTGGCTGGGCAGCTAGCTTGTCGACATACTGGTCGCATTTGTCTTCCTTCACGAGCCTTTTAAGGTACTTCATCCATATGATGCAGTCGTTGGTTGCGTGCCTGGGACCTCTGTGGAATACACAGTATTTTGTCAAGTCCATCTTGAAAGTGTCTCCTTCTTAGGTTGAGGCATCTTGAACCATGGCTTGTCCTTAAGGTTGCGAATGATCTGGTTGATCAGGACTGAGAACTTGGTGTACAGCTTGGGTGTCGTGCCTCATTTCGTTGGGGATCGGTCCATACGTTTGTTTCCTGGCTTCTTTTGTCATTTGGGAGGTTTATTGCCCGCTTTCTTCTAAGCGGACTCCGTGTCTTTGCCAGGCTGATTAAGGCTCTTTTGGGAGCGCTTGGCTTCATCCCAGAGGGAGTTCTTTTATACCAAAGCATAAGAATCTGGCAAGGTGAAGTTTTCATCCATGATCAGCTATCCAAAAAGTGGGTGATCAATGCTGTCATCATGTTCGATGATATTTGCCTTCTCCACCTTGAACCTCTTGACATATGTGCGGAGTGACTCATTCGGGTCATTCTTCATGTTGAAGAGGTGGTTAGACTTATTCTTGATCGAGTGGTAGGACGAATATTCCTTAATGAAAACCAAGGAAATTTTACTAAAGTTCTGGATTAAGTATGACGGCATGGTGTGGAACCAATCTTGCGCATTGCCTTGGAGTATTGTGGCAAAGATCTTGCACATGAGAGCATCATTG
This sequence comes from Pyrus communis, assembly GCF_041283825.1. Taxonomy (NCBI): domain Eukaryota; kingdom Viridiplantae; phylum Streptophyta; class Magnoliopsida; order Rosales; family Rosaceae; genus Pyrus; species Pyrus communis. Next base: position 13,081,200 of record NC_142581.1, read on the forward strand.
TTACCGTAGAGAGTTATGGCGATTCGGTAGTGCATCAGGCGTTTGTCCGAATCTTTATCTCCTTTGAACAAGGTGAAATGTGGCTGACTAAACTTTCGCGATGGCTCCATTTGCTCGATCCCATTTGTAAACAATGACCTACTCATGTTGGTCACATCTCTTCGAAGGGCATTGTAGGTAGTCTTAATACGCTGGAATCCATGCAATTGCTCTGCTAAGAGCCTTTGTACTTCTAGATTTGCCTCTGGTAGGGTAGCAGAGCCTTAGGCTGCCTCCGATGTTGACCTGCTAGTCTATGTTGCTCTTCTGCATGTTTTGCTCGTCTGTGATGCGGTCGCGATGCACGTAGTTCATCATGGGTTGCTTGCTATTGTACTTAGAAGAGGCTGCTAGTGGAACTCGAGCTGGACTGTTCTCGTGCTCTCATCGGTCCGTTATGTGACAGCTTACTCTGATGCCTTATAAGAGGATTTCCTTATGGGCCTAGCCTCGTGTGAACGCTTTGCCTGGAATGTTCGAATTGCTCGTAGGAGTGTGAACCCAACCTCGAATGCACACTGACTCGTGAACCGAGTCGGGAATGAACGCTTCTATACGCATTAAGGCAGGAGAAGATGTTTTCCTAAGGGTTCAAACAAGAGTTCACACTAACCGAATGGACGGTTCGTGGCAGGATGAGTAGCTCTTTGCCGGGACGTCGCTGGAATGAGTCATGTTCTTCTGCCATTGTCCTGCTTTAGGACACCTCGTTTAGGGTGCGCTGTTGTAGCTCGATGCACTCAATAAGTTGGTTCACAAAATTGGTCTAATGCGTGAGGGCGCTGGTTAAATTGGTGAACTGCTGGGGTAGGTGGTGTTTGCCATTTAGATTGGAAAAGTCTGGATAGTGGGCGTCTCCATATGTGATGGAAGTGTAGTAGACTACAGGTACAAAACTTGAATCAGAGCAGGCATTCCTACAAAAAAATTGGAGTGAAAATATCCATGGGCCGATCGCGGAACCAATAGTAAGAATTTGGATCATCAGAGGCGGTCTCAGATTGGATTAGGTCGTGTGTTAGGTTGCCGGAATTGGTCGCGGGGCAGGCCAACCCGGTTAGGTGGCTGAGCCAGCGCCTGCTCACCTTAGGCCTGCACGGGATTGGGCTCTTCTGGCTGTTGGGCTACTGCTGCACGGCTTGCTGGTTGGGCGGCCTAGGCTTGGGCTCGTTGGGCTGCCTGACTGGTAGCAACTGCTGCAGCTTAGGCTTGGTTATGGGCCTGCTATTGCAATGGGCTGGGCATCCTGCCCTGAGTTTGTTGTGGTAGTTAGCGTGGGCTAGGCCTCTTACCCGTAGCTCGTTAGTACCCTAGTAGTGTAATGGGTCGCTGCAACACGTGTCTGGGCCTCAGCTTGGGTCGCTGCTGCTACGGTGGTCCTTGTCGTGGGCTACAAAATGGTGGCCACGACAGTGGACCTCCTTCCGCCATCGTGTTGAGTCTTAAGGATCGCCATTGTGGGACTACGTCATCGTCTCCGTTCTCCGGTCTAAATCCTTGTACGTACGAAGTTCCGTTTGTCATAGTTTTCGAATTTCCTACCATTCTATCCTTTCTCCAGGGATTGATCAAGAAACTTTTCTAGGAAAAATTAATTGATACAACATGTGAGAAATTCAATGTAATAGAAAATTCAAGAAACCAAATGCAAAAGGCTTTTTCAAGTATTTGAATCAGCTCTTAATGAAAGCATCAATTTGTCGATGCAAATTTCCGCCATCTCTAACTTTGACGAAAATGCACCTACAATACAATCAACACCTTTGATCAATGACCTAGTCTCACGCGCTCATGAGGTGGGGGGTTTAGGCCAATGGATCTCCGATGCCTAAGTTAGTTTCTCTAAGAAGAGTAAAATGTTTAGGGCTTTTAGGGGTAGCAAAAGCTTACCGAAATTTGGTAGAATATGAGCTATATATAGGGGAGTGGCCGGCCATGGTGTTAGGTTTTTACCTTACACATGACGGCATCCTATTGGCCAAGGTTTATGGAGAAATATTCTCAAGATATTAAATAGGAAATAATATTTTGAGATAATAGAGTAATTATCCCTAATTGATTTAAATAGGGATTACTTACTTGAATGGAGTCAATCTTCAACTGGGAATGTATTAAAGATAGGATTTGGGTAATTAATCCTTATCTTTAATGCTTTAACTTATTCTTGCCAAGGGCAGGTGAGCTGTGGGCAATCGTATTCAGCTTCTGGGACCTTCAGGGGTGTGAGCTATGCGTGGGACTATCTGATGAGTCTGCCCATTTATTGAGGGCAATCTTGTCTTTCTTGGGTAAAAGTCCACGTGTCGCCTCTAGAATTTTTGGGATTATTTTAGGCTTTACAAGTTTTTCTTATTATCTTTTACTCTTATAGTTGTTTAAAGTTGACCTTCCTTAAAAAAATTTCTGCTACACCATGGTGATAATAGTCTGGTAGTCAATGATGGAGAAGAAGGATGTTGGCTGGAGGAAAAAGGGCATGACTGTTCAATTTCTTTGCTTTGATGTCAACCTGGGTGGAGGAAGAAAAGGGAACGATGTTTTTTGGCTTGTTCAGAATACAAGGCAAATAAGGAGATTGAAGGTTTAGGTTGAAGAGAGAGAAGTTTCATTTAGATTAAATTGTGGCACTTTATCGTAGTGGCGCAAGATTATCATGCTTATACCTTGGTGCAAGTTTGATCATCACTGATTCCTCTCTCCATTTGACCCATCCATCGAAGAAGTGGCAGAACCACGTAATTCGTTTTCTTTTATCAAAACTATATTCGCTGTCTAATCACTAACATTATCGCTCTACTAAAAAAACTTAAAAATAATTCTTAACGGGGGTGTATTGTATATGTAATTTAATGTACTTTGCTTAACTCTCAAACTAAGTGTATTTAATAGACTTCGAGTCAACAAAAGTCACCTTGTACTGAATAAAGGCATTTTATGACTTTTGAAAAGTGAGAAGGACTTACATATAATAGGTTCATCGGTACCATCACATCTCGTTCCAATAAAATAATAACGTGTAATATTTTCAACAAATGGCATTGCTTTAGTGGATTGGATGACACGTGGCTGTGAATCTATTCCATGTAAAAGTCTACAAAGTCTTGTTGTACCTTTTTTCTTGTGGTATAAAATTATGACTTTTCCTGAGTACACAAAAATCTAGTTGTATCTAGAATTTCATTTATTTTAATGAAATTTAAAAAGTCATGGATTTTGATAGTCTTTGAGTGATTTTATGATAAGTTTTTGTCATACCAAAATCAACCTCTTCCCCTAAGATTTGGATGGATTCATTTTTCTCAACTCTTTGATAATATACTCCACCACCCACCATGATGCAATGACTATCATTATCACCACTTCTACCACTGTGTTGCCACCACCACGTTACCATGACCATCTCATCCACCCCCACTGCCACCACTACCATATATGAGACACATCTCTTTCTTAAGAAATCTCTTTCGTCAAAAGATTTCAAATGCAATGTCTTAATAAACGAGCATAAGATGAAATTTTAAAACCAAAATTTCAAACGTCGCCGTTTGTCCCATATTTTAACATAGGTCATCACGAGGCTTTGCATATCTAGGCAATTATAGGGCCATTCGCGAGCAACGCAGCCCAAGCAGGCTATCAACCATCATATCATTGGAAAAAAAAATCAATTACTTTGTTTAAAAAAGCTATGTTTAGTGAACCGAGCTTTATCTCAAGCCGATTCGATCTGTTTCGAGCAGTCCCTCAGTCTGTATCACTAGCCAGCTCTTTTTGTAGTGTGCTAAACATGCTTAAACAAAACTGCAATAAGCCAGGAATAACATGTGCCACCCAGTGTGACATCACTTAGTATACTAGAATTACCAAACGGCCCAAACATAAATTTTCCAAGTCAACATTAAACAAGAAAGAGGTGGGAAGCGCATGTGTGTCACCCAATGTAGCTTCGTGGAATTTAACAGAATTAGCCAAACTGGCCTAATGTGATTTTGTTGATTATATAAACGTTTGTTGCTCAATCTTTTTGTGTGCATAAACAAATACACTACAGGGTATAAAAACCGATCAAATAACATGTTTCACCAAACTTATAGTATCCCTATACCATCATATGTGATGGTTCTCAGTTTAACCCAAACACTGTCGTTAGTTCGACAAATGTGGTAGCTTCGCCTCCACATTCAATTGAAACAACCAACACCTGTTCGGCCTTGGATGTGCCTTGCACAACTCCCCCCTGTGTGTATGGTGGAAGTGATGACTAGCTTGAAAGATGCCTCTGTGGAGCCTTTAGCTAGGGTCCCAGGTTATCTATCGAAACTAGATGTATGCTGAGTGTGCCATTGTTGGCCAAGACCAATAGACTGTAAGTCATTCGGGCATGACTAGATTGATTACTTGCGCCACAAGTAAAATGACTTCTTCTATCAAGAGATTGTTTATGAAGGGGTTAAGTCCATAAAATGTCCTTTTTACTGCCTTGAGAGCAAGGACTTGTATTGATGTTATTTACCAAGTTTTAATTAGGTCAAGATTACCAAGTTTAGCCCATGATTGCATCAGAACTGACAGTGAACAACAAAATTAGAGTGACAGTGAAGTTATCAAGTAATTAATGACCAAAACAATCCATGTTAGAACGTGATAAATGAACTCAAGAGTAAATATGAAGCAATAAAGACAGTAATTAATGCATTAAAGAGGTAAACAAGTGAGTTCGAACATGTTATAAACCTCGTTGGCTTGGGTCCTTGCCTCTTGGGCACTTCTTCTGCAAATTTACAAAGTAAGAACCAGCTTTCGAAAAAGGAAAAAAATTGCAATAATGGCTACCAACTAAATCGATACTGGGAGAAGGCTGCAACAAAGCTATAACTAACCAGAAATGACTGGGTGCAAAAAGAATGTAAAGAAAGCGATAAAGCTTTTAAGTGCTTTTCTGAGAGTTGAGTTGAGTGTCTTTTTCTCTGTGTTCTTTTGTAGCTTTTATGTAACCTTCATCTTTCTGGGTAAACCCTCCTTGGCTTAATGTAACAGGCAAGTTGTGATTTCACACTTAACCATCTCCAAATTACAGGGTTTTACCCCTAAAAAGGTTATTTTGCCCTCCTCAAAACCCTTCGTTAATGACCCCTATGCATGTCCAATTGCATAAGTTTGTCGCTCAATCTTGCCACGTCAGCCAATATATTGATTCTGGGCTGAGTTTCTGTCCTTAGCCTTCTTTGCTTTGATAGCTTAGAGCTTTCCTGGGACTTCGCATGTGATTGGGCCATGCTTCAGGACCCATGACCAATTTGGTTCCAAACACCATTGTTGACACTAGTCAAATCAAAAGCCTTCAAATAGATGTTCACCACCGTCTCATCCACAAAGAATTCAAGATAAATCTAATCCATAGAAAATTCAAAAGAATATTTTGTATGTTCACTTTTTTATTTAAGTCATAAAATTGTCATAATCAAGTTTTAGTTTCCTCCAATATTTCAATTTAAATTTTGAAAAAGAAAAAGGCATTCAAATATTATAAGAACTTGCAAACATAATTTTAAAAATAGAATGTTGTACAATGTATACATATATACATATATAAACACGCGAATGAAATGAAATCAATATCAAGCTACAGTAATGAAAGTGGCGTGACTATACATGAACCCAAACGGTCTTTTAGATTCGATAAGCAAAAGTGTGAAAATCTTGGCGACTGTCGTATAAAGTCACCGTGAACATTGGCAACTAAGCATGTGTAGAGATAAATGTGGCCACCTAAAAGTTGTGTTAACCTGTTTTTGATGTAGAAGGATAATCATAATTATACCACTTCTACTATTAATAAATACATATATGTTTTAACCTCTCACATATTTTTATTTAATTGTGGCCATTCTTTTGGTCAAGATCAAATATAAGAAAATTTTAAAGGAAGGGATTTCTATTCTTTTTTATAAAAATAGAGAATAGTTGTGGGGTCCACACCATATCGAACTTGAATGATCCGAATTGTCTATTTTTCAAGTTGCACCTCATAGATCATATTTACAAAATATTAGCCAAATCAGAAATATTTAAGATATCTAGTTGGGTTCAAAGAAATTAACAAATGCTTAATTGTATAGGAAACAATGAAATTTTATTTTGATAATTAAATAGGCAAATGATTTTGGATTGAATTGAATTTTTGCAAGAATAATCTATGAATCAAGACTTATAAAATAGATGGTTCGGATCGTTGAAGTTCCATGTGGAGTGGGCCCCACACCTAATCCCATTTTTTTTTCAAAAAATGAGGATCCCTTTGCATAAAGGGCCTGATCAAATATAAATGAAAGAGCATATAATAATATAATACATGTAAGGGCCTTTTAGCCAAAATGATTCCTAAGATTAGTTTAACTCCTCACTTTTATCCCTGAGATTTGAAATCAATAGAAGTGGTCCGTGAGTTTGTGACACACCACGACCGAAATCAAGGCGTGACGGCTAGCATGCCTTGATTTCGGTCGGGGTGTGTCAGTTTGGCCACCATCATTCATTTTGGTCCGTCCATAAAATAATATGTTAAATAAGGACTATAATGACAAAAGTATTCTCAATTTAATAAGCAATAAGAAAATGATTGCACAAAAATTGACAGTATTTTTGCAATTTCATTCTTATTTAATGTAGATATTTTACGGAATTACCAAAATGATTGATGGTGGATAAACTTAGGGTCCACTCCTATCAATTGCAAATATATAGACAATTTTAACTAAAAAACCTATATGTAGGAAAGAGATCCTCTCTGGATCTCTTCCACCAAGGCTACCGAATCAAATGATCCGGGCTTTTGAAATTTGATCCAACGGCTAAAAACTGAGGCCCCTTTAAAAGTTATAATAACTTTAGCCGTTGGATCAAATTTCAAATACCCGGATTACTTGATCTGGTGGCCTTGATAGAAGAGATCTGGAGAGAATCTCTTTCCCTATATGTAAGTGTTGTATAAAATCACAGTTTGTGACAAGAGCCTGAGAGGATTTTGTTCTCGGTGATCAGAAATTTCATTAAAATTAAAATAGAATCAAATCTCGTTCTCATTCTCTATTGAAATTTCTGATCAATCTAAATTTGATAGGTCACAGCTTCTAATCAACCCGCAAACAACCTGTACTTGTATATAGGGTCCAGGACCTTGGTGCAAACCTATTAAAAACAGAATTCGTGTCCAACTAAACTATGATACACAATTTACTTATAGAGTACGAGAATAAAATCATTATGATTTCCTACGTTTACTAAATGATAATGTTATGTTTGGATGAGAAAAATAAACTTAGAATTTTGACATAAAATAGAATTTATAAATTGACATGTACTAATTCCATTGTTTAGATTCATAAATATAGAAATTTAGAATTTCCGCATGGAATAAAAAAAACTTAGAATTTGAGACCTCTAATTCCCAAGTTTAAATTTTGTATAAATATGTGTCATTTCCCAATTTCTATGAGTGAGAGTTTAAAATTAACCAATTCCGTCTTCAAATTCTATTGTTCTTTTAGGTTAACCAAACAAAAAAAAATCACAAATTCAAGAAAATTAAACTTCGTCATTTCAATTTCTGTCAATTTTTTTATCCAAACAGAGTGTAAGTGTTAAAATATGTTCAAGGCATGTTTACTTATGATGAATGGATATCATTTTTATTCATGTATTTACTTACAATGAAGGACTAAAAGGAGTGTGTATGATTCTAGTTCATGTGTACCAAAAAAACATGAAAAACAAAAGTGGATCCAAATTGTTTCTGGTATCCAGAGTATTGTTTATTCCATATCCAATCCTTCATATCTTCATTCCTTCTCATGATGAGTAAACATGCCTCAATTCCTAACTGTTCATGTGTTTATTGACACATACAATTAGGAAAAGTGTGAGTTTCTCCTTAAACATCGTAATCCAATACTTGATAATCATGATCATATAAGTTCTGGGAGATCAGTCGATCCAATTCCCCTTCCTTACTTTTCTATTCCAATATTTCTTGAGTCTTTACGTTCTCATTCCTGTTAAGTAAACATTAACAATACAAAATTAGTCAATGCCCAATGTAACAAGTACAAACTAGAAGACCTAGTAAGAAAAGTAAACCAGCTTACCAAATTGGCATGTGAATATGTGCATGAAACAAGGAATGAGCAGCTGAGGAGCGTGCCCATGACAGTTAGGTTATACCAAAGATTCAAACAGAAAAGAAAAAAACTCCCGGGGAAGTCATGACTTTGCCTCAGAGGGACATATTGTCCTAATTACATACTTCCAAGGCCAAGAAAGAGAGAGGGAGAGAGAACATTAATCTGCATGTTGTGCAAAATATTTAAATGGAGGACGATGATGAGAAAAAAGCCTACGCTTCTCCAACATCATCTCCTCCAACACCTCCCTCTCCACTTCCAATTAGTGTAGGACCCGGCAACCAAAGGTACATATTCTCGCCGTCTCCCTCCCCTTCGCCGCCTTTCTCTCAGCCCCCCTCGAGCCACGCGTCCGCGGAGAACCTCCCTCTTCTGCCTTATGGTCAGAGGCTCCCTAGTAATCCTCCAGCACCATCACCATTCTCGTTGGATTATCGGAGACCACCCGAGGATTCGGATTCCAAGAGCTCATGCCTAGTAGACTTGTAAGTGCTTTCTATCTCATTACAAACTTGGATAGCAACAGCATTAATTAGCATTTAGGGGAACTGTTAATATAGATTAGTTAGTTAATCAAAACATGTATTTTTGCATTAGAATTTCAGATTTTTGAATCGGTGCAGTTTTTGCAGTAGTTATCAATTACAGAAACATAATTAGTTTTATAAACACCGATTTTCCAACATTTAAATGGGAAATGATTTATATTTCCTTATTTGAGAATCATGGCAATGCAATTCAAGCTACTGTATGCAGATGCTCTTGGTTGGGGGTGATTTTGACTGGTAGGTTTTTACTTTTTTACTTCCTTTTATTTGAGAACCATGGTAAATCCACACTGATTTACTTTATTTGATCCAATCATCCAAAAGCCTAGACCTACCAATCAGAGCTGAGCAAACGTAGAAAACACAGGTAAAAAACAACCACTACAGACAGTTAACAGTGAAAAATGTAGATTGTTAAAAACAGTTTGAAGACCCTCAGAAGGAAATTAACCTATCCATGAGTTACTGGTAGTTAAGAAAGTCAACACATTCAACTGTTTCACTTGCAAGGGTAAACGCTCTTTTATACTGAGTTACAAGCACCTTGCAACTATTCCGCAAAGTTAACGATATCATTTTGCGTTCAATTTATTCAGTTAATTTGAGTAATACTGCTATCTATTTCCTTTTGTGAAAAACAGGTTAGCGTGGTTCATAGAAAGATGCTGCAACTGTGGCGCTAAGTCTCAGTAGATTTTTCTCATTACAAATACAAAATGGAAACGCGAAAAGCAAAGAAAAAATCAGGAGCAGTCAAACTGTAAAGCTGTAATATAGGTTTGCTTGCATTGGGGTTTTACTTTTACCTCCAGGGATTTAGATTTACCAGAGATTTGAAGCTACAAGTGTTTGCTTCTAACACATCCTTGATTTCTGCTAACTGACCATTACGATTCATCTCTCATCAGATGGGATTTTTTTACCCCTCAACTAGTTGAAGACCTGCATGCAGTGAATGTGAAATGAGTATTTTGATCTTGTTTTGTAACAATTTATGTTCTTTGTGACAATTAATTTTCTGATTGAAAATCGGAGAGATGAGTTTCTAATATTACTCTCACACACCACGCTCTCTATGTAGACCTCACACTCACCACTTAAATCCCATATCAAACTTTTGGTTCGTTAAAAAAAAAAAAAAGAAACTTGTGTATTCGTCTTCTCGACCATGAACAAAATGCACGGAAAAAGTGTAGGAACAAAAATTAGTTAAGAAACGACAATTTCCTCATATTATTAAGACATTTGTGGAACAAATTTCTGCCATCTTCTCATTTGACGAAAATGCACCTACAAAATAATAACACCTAAAATTAAGGCCAAAAGCCTGACGCACCCGCAATTTTTTTTTTGGGGGGGGGGGGGTGCTTTGACCGAAGAATCTCAAATGTCAAAATTAGAATTTGAGAGAAAAAAGTGTTTAGAAATTTTTGGGGAGAGAATGGTCTCGCCTGTTAGTGGGAAAACATGGCTATTTATAGGGGAGTGATTGACCCTATTTGGAGAATAGGGGCCAGCCACATATAGTCAAATTGTGAGTGTAATAGCAAGATATTATGATATCTTGCAATTAACTTGGTAATTAATCCCAAATTGAATAGGAAAATTGGGAGTTACCTTTTGAGTGAGGATTTGATGAGGAGTAATGAGAGGGTTTTGAATAAATATCATTTTGATCACCCTGGACTCTTACTTAATTGAGGCGTTATTGTCCGTTGTATGCGCGTGGGAAACCCAGTATGCCTCAAGGGTAATTTTGTCCTTCTAACCCTGAAGTCCACGTGTCACCTTCATAATTTTCTTGATTATTTTTTGCTCCACAAATGCCCCTACACTTACTGGGCTGCTCACAGGAAAGGGCCGCAGGTGTAGAGATCTCCAACTTTGATGCAGATTCCCACTTGGACTTGGAATTAGATTCTTCTAGGAAAGGGAAATAAATCACCTCCAAAGCCTATTTAAGCCTACCTTAGGTAGGGGATTAAATCAACTTTGGAGGGCAATTATTTATCCCTACAAGAAAGAGAGAAAGCTAAAGGATATTTGTTCCCCCTCATCTAGCACTTTTATTTGCTTGCCCATGCAAAGAACCATCTTCCGTTGATTTCTTTGTCTTCTCTGCGCCGTACCAATGTAAGAAAAACTTAATTTTCTATGTCTTCTTCTTGGGTGGTGCTACCACAGGGTAGTCGTCGAGGTGGTGCGGCACGTCGGCTGGCAGGGGCCAAAAGTCAGCTTGGCATGGGTCGAGAATATGGTGTGGTAGGGGCCATAACTTGTGCTACTCAGCTTAACTGAAGCCAAGGGCTGGCTCGGCATGGGCCGAGGAAGTGGTTTGGCATGGGCGTCAAGATTGGAGCTGTTGAAGATGAAGTGTCGGATGAGCGAACTGTTGAGCGCTAAGTGGCTACTGCCCCCTAAACATTTACTGCTTAGCTGGTCTTCCAAGTATTCGATCTTTTGAGCTGTATAGCCTTCTTGCACTGGAAAGTAATTAGTTTATCCGCTTGCACTAAATAGCAGACCCAGATGGGTGTCGGGGAATTAGTTTATCCTCTCGCACTAGAAAGTAGACCCAATGGGTGTCGGGGAATTAGTTTACCCTCTCCACTGGAGAGCAATTAGTTTATCTTCTCACGCTAGAGAGCAGACCCAAATAAGTGTTGGGAAATTAGTTTACCCTCTCGCACTGTAGAGCAATTAGTTTATCCTCTCGCACTAGAGAACATACCTAGATAAAGGTTTGAGCAGTTGTTGTAAATAGCGATTGAGCCAGGCTTATGAATAACTTCTTGAATCTTCATTGAGAATAAAGAAATGGATCAACTGTGCTGGAAGGTAGAAACTACATAACAAACTGGATAATCCTCAGCATGCGAGGTCTTGTTCGTCGAAGTTGCCAAGGTTAGTTCTTCTCCCATGATCAATTTTCCGAATAAAGGGTGTTTGGTGAAGCCTATTTCTGAATGTTGTCGTTGCAGCCAATAATCTTGCCTTTCTCCACTTTGAACATTTTGAGATAGTCGCGAATTGTCTCCCAATGGTCTTTTACAATGTTGAAAAGATGGTCGGATGTCCTTTTGATTGAGCAGTTAGACGAATACTCCTTAGTGAAAACTAAGGAAAGTTCATTGAAACTCTAGATCAACTGCGACGGTAGGGTGTGAAACTAGTCTTACGCCTCGCCTTGTAGAGTTGTGGCAAAAAAAATTTCACATAAGCATGTCGTTGTTCTTGTATAGGATCATGGTACTGCGGTAGTGTTTGAGATGTCGATCTAGATCTTCGTCTCCCTTGTACAGTGAAGAATAGGGAACCCATGAGGTGGATCTGTTTGCTCGATCTCATATGTGAATAGTGACCTGCTTATGTTAGTTATGTCTTGTCGAAACACATCGTCATAAGCCTTGTTGTACTGAAAATTGCGCAATCGTTTAGTCAAGAGCCTCTTAACTTCTTCTTGAACTTGCCTCAACTAAGGTAGTGGACTTTCGACTGCTCCCAGTCGTGACCTGTTGGTCTAGGCCGCTCTTCCCTATGCTTGACTTATCTATGCAGCGGCTGCGGTGCATGTGGCACGTTCCTGGCAAGCGAACAAGATGCTAGTTGAACTTGAGTCAGATTGAATAACTGCTTCTCTTCGTCTACCGTGTTGCCTACTCTAATGTGAGGTGGAGAATGCTCTTTGCTAGCCTAGTTATGAATGAACACTTCACCTGGAAGGTTGTTTATGTTGATAATCGGAATGTGGCCTCAACTGTGAACGTATGCTCGTTCATGGGCTTGATTGGGAGTGCACGCTTCTCCGCGCGTTAATACGAGAGTATACGCTATCTCGAGGACCTAAGCAGGAGCGTAAATTGCCAGAACACTCGAATCGTGGCTGGTTGATGGGCTGCTTGCCGGGACGCTACTGGAGAGGTTCGTTATCTGCCATTGTCCTACTTCGGGACACCTCATCTAGGGCACGCTACAAAAGCTGATTCACCAAGGTCGTTTGCTGCTTGAGGGCACTTTTCAACTCTATGACTTGTCAGGACAAGTGTTGTTCGCCATGCGGGATAGAATGGCTTGGATGGTAGGTTTCTCCATAGCTGGTAAAAGTGTAGTGGACTTTAGGTGCAAAATTTTGAGTCAGGATAGGTTAAATTCGCATAAACTCGGGGTGAAAATGCCCCCGGTTCAATCGTCGATCCAGAAATCTAAAGCTGGAACAGTTGAATCGGTCTTGGATCAGTCGAGATCACTAAGTAGGTTAGGTCGCGGAAGTGGGCCGTGCCACGTGCAAGGCGCATATGCGCGGTGCTACATTGGAAGCGCTTTGGATCTAGGCCAAGGGGATGGTCAGCGTAGCTCGGACCTGCAATGCGTCTTGGGCATGTGCTACTTGGGCAGCAATTTGGGCGTACTGGCGCTGGGTTTAGCTCGGCTGCCCTGCAGCATGGGCTGCAGATTGGGCTGCCTCTTGGGCCTGGGCTTGGTCCTAGGTTTGGGCTGCTGCAGTGGAGCTGGCCCACTCCCGACTACCATGGTGGTCCCCGTGGCTGCCATGGTGGTGGTGCTCCATGGTGGCAAAGTTGCTCATCTTGTTGCCGCGTTGAGCCTTGTGGAACGTCGTGGTAGGGCTATATCGCAATCTCCATCATTTCATCCAAATCTTTGAATGTAGGAAGTTTAATAAAAAAAATTCTAGAAATAAGAACGTATGAAAAATTTATGAACAAACAAGAAATGAGAAACTTTGAATGCAAGAGTCTTATTCGAGCGTGTGAATCAAACTCTCAACAAGATCACCAATTTGTGGATGCAAATTTCCGCCATCTTCTCATTTGACGAAAATGCACTTGCAAAATAATAACACCTAATATTAAGGCCAAAAAGCCGCCCACAATGAATGGGGGGGTTTTGGCCGAAGAATCTCTGATGTCAAAGTTAGAATTTGAGAGAAAAAAAGTGTCTAGGAATTTTTGGGGAGAGAATGGTCTCGCCTTTTAGTGGGAAAACATAACTATTTATAGGGGAGTGACCGGCTCTATTTGGAGAATAGGGGTCAGCCACATATGGTCAAGTTGTGAGTGTAATTGTAAGATATTATGTGAAATAATATATTGCAATTAACTTGGCAATTAATCCCACATTGAATAGGAAAATTGAGAGTTGCTTTTAAGTGAGGATTTGATGATGAGTGATGAGAGAGTTTTGAATAAATATCATTTTGATTACCTTTGACTCTTCCTTAATTGTGTTGTTATTGTCCATTGTATGCGCGTGAGAATCCCGGTGTGCCTCGATGGTAATTTGGTCATTCTAACCCTAAAGTCCACGTGTCACATTCATAATCTTCTTGATTATTTTTTGCTTCAAAACATTGAAAAGCTTGATGAACCCAATTTTTATAACAAAGCATGAACACATCTATCACTTTGTTTATTGTGGATTGAAGGTTTTGCATTTTTTGAATGTGTTATGATCTCGGGTGCATTCAGAAAAAAATTATTTTTCATAAAACCTTAAAGGGCCTAAATAGTCATTCAATACTAAAAAAAAAAAAAGGATTGTGAGATGCATTAAACAATACATGGGAGATATATTTAATGAAAAATCATATTTTTACTCCAATTATTTTCATTAGTTTTCCTTAAAAAAAAAGAGAGATTTTTATTATAATAAGATCTAAGCGGCCTATATGCGCAACAAAGAACAAGAACACGCGTTCTACATATATGATATCGTTTCGCCTATTTATTTGTCATTAAGAGTATTAACGTAATTTCACAAAATAAAATTTTGCAATTTTTATATAAGCATCACCTATAGATAATTTTAACATCTCTAATTTCAATAAATAAATTAATTAAACCTATCTCCCTCCCTCCTCACTCACACTCCCATGTTCTCTCTCAATCTTTTCCTCTCTCTTCAATTTAAAAAAAAATAATAAAAATAAAAAATAAAAAATCTCACACACTTTGTGTGTAGACATGTACTAGTTAAGACATTAAAAGGGCGTTTGTTTGGCCTCGTTAGCCTTCATTGGACTAGACTAGACTACTTGTTAGTCTAGTCCAACGTTTGTTCTGTGCATGGACTAAGTTTAATGGTACTAAATGGGACTCGTGTGGATTAAGTAGCTTGCTAAGAGGTCTTAGCGAGTCCCCCCAAAAACGTTGGTACTACTAAGACCTTCGCTTCCTCTTCTTCACATCCCAACACCTGCTTCATTTCTTTCCTAATAACGGGTCCATGCCAAGCCAATTCAACTTAGTTCCTGAAACTAGTCTAGTCCGACTTAGTCATGTAAGGAAGAGAATTTAGTTAAAAAAAGGTAAAATAGTAAATTTAACTTCCATGATGATAATTGAAGAATCCCCACGTTTTGTGGGGGGTTTTATTAGTTTTCTTTCACATTTTTAAAACAAAAAAATTGCAATAGGCCGGTCGTAAGTTTTATTTAAGAACAAAGTTTCCAACTTCACACCTCTAAGTACTTTTTTTGTACAACTTGAGCTAAACCACACAAAGAGCTTGTCATAATAATGTAGTATGAAATGTGAAATTAACGAAAATTAAATTAAGATATCTTACTTTCAAGTGAAGATAAATAAAACATAGTACTAATAGTAACTAGTACTCTTTTAAATTCTTTTGCACCTGTCTCTAATGCTATAGTTCAATGGTATTATTATTTTTAACTTAGGGACGACTAGAATTCAACCCCATAAATACATAATATTACAACAATCGTAGTATATGGCTTAATCAAATTTGAAGTATAGAAATACACTTAAACAATATGCATATGCAATTTTTTTTCCTATAAAAAAAGTATTTGCATTTTTTATTTTTGAATTCAGAGTGCACTACATTTCAACTGTTCATAAAAATGTAATAATTACCTAAAAAACATATGATGATCAAACACGACCTTGTTTGTTTTTATTTTTTTAAGAAATGATAGATAATTTACATTAAATTTATTTAAATTATAGAGAAAAAAGAACTTGAATCCAAACACAACATTATTTATTGACTTGATTATTTTATGCATCTAAAATCTTTTGTTTGCTATGGTTTTGTTTTTAAGTATAAAATTTTTTTATTCATTTTGTGCCAAATATGATGAATTTGTTAAATTAAAAAACCGAAATAGTTCGAATTTACATCATAAAACAAAAGTAACACTTATGTCAACCACTGTCACTTGCAAAAGTTTTATTCATTTTGATTGTTAGCAAAAAAGTGCCTCCAAATACGAATACACCTTAAAATTAAAAAAAAAAAAAAAAAAAAAAAAGAAAAAAAAAGCCCAAAATCCCAAATTTTGTCAATCATCGTCGGACCCTTAAAAGTCCACCGCTTCACTTCAATTCATAAGAACCCTAGAATTGGATTCTCAAATTCCCCATCCAATCGATGCCTGCATTGTTTCAGTACCATGGCGATTGTCCCCTACTGCTAAATTTCAGGTCAGGCCCCCTAATTGATCTCATAAAAGCTCAATCTTTGCTCGCAATTTTGTTAATTTGTTGATTGACTTGCGTTCCTTTTGGTGAAAAGTTTGTAGACGTTAATCACATTTTTAGGGTTTTGATTATGTATTTAATTTATTAATTGCATGCTTGATTATTTATTTAGTGATTTATTTTTCTGGGAAGAAATGAAGCTTTTTTGTATGGACTCCAAGTTATATAATTAGTGAAGTTGAAAGCTGGAGCTGAAGTTGATGCTACACAGACCAGATTAATAAAGTTGGAAATTTTATGCTAATTATTATAATTATCATGGATTATCCATTTAAGAAAATTCAAATGGTCTTCTTTTTCGATAAATAAAAACAGAGAGGGATAATTTTTTTTTACCATAAGTCAAGTAATTAGGCCATGTTACACGTTAGGTTGGTTGCACGAGCTTGGAATCATACTACGAACGTACTCAGTAATAATCGTTTGTTATGCTCCTATTGTTCTTGATTGGTATTTGGTATCTCCATAGTTAGCATTTTGCTTCTTTTGAATTCTCGAAATTTCTGCCGATGTTGTTACATGGATATTGGTAGTCGAAACACTATGTATCCATTTCATACTTGTGCATATGGATGTTTTATGGAAAGTTCTCCGAGCAGATTGGAATATCAAATTATTATTTTTAGTACAGGAACGTGATTTTAATTTCCGTAGAACTAGTAGCAACAACTTGAAATGTAGTGCAAGTTCCTAACCATTGTACTTTTCGTCTATTTTTTTTATAGGTTTTTTCTTAGTTCCGATTGAAATGGTCTGTAGGAGCTATAGCACTGGCAATGATTTTTTCTTTGTATTCCTGACTCGACATTCTTCGCAATGCCATTAGTACCAAATGATAGTCATAAGGAAGATATTACAGAACGTGAACCCATCTTATGTCAGTCTGACATTTCACAGAGACCCGCAGAATCTTCATCCTCATGTGAAATTACAGCTGTGCTAGGTGATTTTCCTGCTGTTGATGAAGAGGCACAAATTTTTGACGTCAATGAAAATTCTAAGTTGGTGAACGCAGAGCAACCACAGTGTCGTATTTGCCTTGATACTGAAGAAGGTCCTATATGTCTTGCATTTCTCTGTGTATCTTCAGTTTACTGTCACCATTAGTTTTCCGATTTAGATGATGTAGAGGATACACATGTAATTGCTGGTTAAAGTAATTATAGTTCAATACCTTTTCCATCTATAATTATTTGGTGGCTAGGAAATTCAAATATCTTAGCGTTGTTTATTTGTCTTTCAGGGGAAGACTTAATTGCTCCATGCCATTGCAGAGGTACTCAGAAGTATGTCCATAGATCATGTCTAGATAATTGGAGGTCAACAAAGGTGAAGATTTTCTTCATCCCTGCTCTTTCCTTGTGATCTGGAAATGCTTTTTTTTTTCTTTTCTTTTTTTAATATTCATTTTAGAATAATGAAATTGCACATAATTGAGGTGAAATTGTTGTTATGTTTATCTATTTTATCTATTTCTTTAAAGGCTGTTTCTTTTGTAGAAGCTTGTTATTAATTCTTCATGTATTTATTTCTTCAGGAGGGCTTTGCTTTTGCTCATTGTACAGAATGCAGGGCAGTGTTCATATTACGAGCAAATGTCCCTCCCGATCGCTGGTGGTTGAGATTGAAATTTCAGTTCCTTGTTGCTAGAGATCATGCATTCATTTTCATCATCGTGCAGCTGGTATGTTTACAACAAATTAATATGATTCATGAATCATATCATTTTATCAAATAGGTAGTTCTTCCCAAATAAAAGAAGTTGGGCATTTTCCCTTAAGTTTTATTCAGCTTGCACAGGCCACGGAAGAATTAATTAGAAACTGAAAGTGTTGTTTGACAGGTTAGCAAGAGTCAGTTTTAGCACATGTTTGCAAGGTTCTGTTATGTTTCGTAACTATTATATAAGGGTACTGTTAGAACTGATCCTAATTGTGTTACAAATTTAAATGTTCGTACTATTGGTAACTCTAAACATAACTGTTAGTTGTTCAGTTAGTTCTATCAAGTGCCAAACTCTTATGGAAGCAGAAGAGATAAGACTTCCCCGTTAGTTTGTCATTCCTAAAATTTTGCGATATTATTTTTTTTCATCAGATTGTGGCATTCTTGGGAGTGATGGTATACAAATTTTATGGAGACGAACTAAGGGAGATGTTTGGTTATGAGGAGCACCCCTATGGGTTTTATACTATGGCTGGTATGCAAACTTCTTGCTGCCCTCTGAACTCCCTATAATATATCTATGTTCTCGGTGTAAGACACGTTGATCACACTAATTGCATGCATTATTTTGTTCACCTTGTTGCAGTTTTAGCTATTGTTTTGGTGGGTTTGCTTTATGGCTTCTTCATAGCCATAATATGCGGACAGAGGATCAACGAACGGCATTATCATGTTCTTGCCAAACAAGAATTAACAAAGGTCTAGTTCCTGATACTTGGAACTTAATATGAACTCAAACTGTTCGTACTGAATTTTATTGGCATTTAACTAAACTATATCGTTGAGTATGCTCTACACTTAACATGATGTTTCATAGACATAATATGTGGACAGAGGATTACTGTAATTATTCCAACCGAAAGTTAACTGGTACCTTTGTCCATTTTGGACTCAAGTTTCCTTGATCGTTTTCTTGGAATTCTTGCTTTATATTCATCTTTCCCTTGTCACTTCTAAACGCCAAGACTATCAAAGACAGCTTAGTTTTATTATTAAGTTTTATGTTACCCTTCTAGATTCCAAGATTCGTAAACTAGGTGTAATAGTTATTTTGAAGCATTTGTTATATTTCTCCAACTGAATCAAGAAATCTTATGATGCCAGGAATATGTTGTAGAAGACCGAGAAGATAATAAGAATGCCCCCGAGCTAGACCCCAGCCATGTGACAGAACTGAGAATGTTGGGCCTTTATTAGTTGGAGGTCTTCTTTCTCCAGATTGTCTTGTCTTGTAAGCAATTTTACATTCTGCAACTGCGTTTTCATATTATCTTTTTACTTTAAAAAATTTGCTTTCTCCTGCTGTCCATCTCGCGATGAACCTGCCACTTGGAACAGGGATATGGTCCTATTCTGATTGTTTTGTAATTTTATCATTTTGCCTGGGTTGATCTTTTGTGCTTATGTGCACGTGCATATTTGTTTGTATTAACCAGTCTTTAAAAATGACTCAAAGTAATGAAAAACTAATAAACCCAGGTTTATCTATCTATGGACTAGTCTAATTAGTTCGGCCTTGATAGTTCGTAGTTGTATGTTTGTTCCCTTCCATGCTCAGTATTTGATAGATGCATTTTCTGAATATATGCTTGGCAAGTTTTTTTGTTTCTATAGTCTCAGTTTTCACTTTTGTTCTCTTCAGGTTTTTGTATGGCTTGTAATTTTCCAAGTGGAAAGAGTTTTAAACGACATTTTCCTGTTCAGATTCTTGATTAGCCGAATACCACCTTCTTGATTTCTGCAAGCTGTGCTTACACTACTTTATACTTATTTAAATCCGCGCACTGCATGTCCCACTTGCTTCTTCATGGTCCTGCTTTGCTCCGGCTATCTTTTTTTAGATATGGGATTTGGGGTTCTAACTCAGCAATGAACCTGAAAATGTCTTTTCTCCTCACCAGGTACATGGAACTGATCAACGGCATTGTCCTTGATGTACGGAACTGAAATTACACAATTGGTTTGGTTTGGTTTTTTTTTTTTTTTTTTTGAAAAATTCATATACATGAATCTTCATTTACTTGTGAATTATTCTTAGTTGTCAGTATATTTTTACAAATAAAATACTTAGGATTGTTGAGCAGAAAACCGCAGTTTATACTTTTTCTGCTTTCATTGTGCATCCCTTTGTTTTCTTTTCCTCTTGTTCATCCTGGTTGGACAGTTGTAATTCAATGTCCAGTGTTATGTTAAATTCTTTTCTCTTTGCACTTTCCAGCTTTCCTATGATACAAATTGTGAATCCTGGTTGGACAGTTGTAATTCAATGCCCAGTGTTATGTTAAATTCTTTTCTCTTTGCACTTTCCAGCTTTCCTATGATACAAATTGTGAATCATGATTCGTTAATGCGGTGCTGGGATTAAATTATCCGCAGGATTTTGAAATGTGAATGAAATGTTCTAATTGTTCTTGTGAATTTTTGCTCGCATTTAACGATTTAAATGCGTATGCATTAGGATCTGGATTCATGGATCATTGGGGTCGATAGATCAAAAATTCAAAATAAGATGGAACAATTTCTTTGAGATAGAGTGGGAGAGTTGTTTTAATGAGATCATAAGCTGTTTTTGTCTTACTTCAGTGTGATCCAAGTCTCCAAAACCTAAGGAAAATGGCACCCAAGGTAAAAACCAAAAACCCTAAACCCTGCATGTCTCTGACTAATTGAAAACAAGATCAACTGCCTACTAATGCTTTGAACCAGATGCATTATGAGGAGCAGCATTCACTTTAGCACAGTTGTTCTTAAGCAACGCGGAAATAGAAGGAAACAACGGGAACAACTTCAGCAAGCATTTCTCGTCAACTTCGACGAAGGCCTTGCAACAAGCAGGGCCTAGTGAAATTTACTGGTAAAGATTGTGGTAATAATTTCTTGTGCACACCCTGGAATGCTCTGAAGTGAAGACCAACACTTTGCTATCTCAGTCAAGTCCACTGGCGGCCGTAGCCCTGGAATATTGGCGGAAATACTTCAGGAGTTCTGGGTGGAAATAGGCCTGGGATCCCAGGTGGCAGTAAGCCTGGGATATTGGGAAAGTTCAGGAGTGGCGGTGGGGATAGAATATGCGCAAGGGGTGTGTTATCCACACATCCTATTTTACTTCTCACACACCCCTTGATAATTTCTGTCCATTGATCTTCTTCAATTCATCCGATTCGACGATCGAAAATTAAAAAGGTGTGTGAGAAGTAAAATAAGGTGTGTGGATATCACATCCCTATGCGCAAATCTGGTTGCACCGCAGGTTGCCATTAGTAGTAGTAGCGAAAACATTGCCTGAACTTCTCAGAACTTCTCTGGACATTTTGTGCTGTATCAGTATCAGAAAACAGGTTAACTATATTAGCTGTGTTGCTGTTGGAGAAGAGATCCAAGGATTTATATGGTGCGGTAACGAGGCTGAGCAAAGTTTCAAGACTGATGCTCAGCTGAGTTAGTTGCAATGGAATCCTAATTAAGTGAAAATATGACTTTAGCTCTTCAAACTCAATTTTCTTTATATAAAACCCTACATAATTTTTTTACTCAAAGAAAACCCAATGATTAGGATCCACATAAGCAAATTCATTAACTTCATATTAATTCACACATTTTACATTTTTCACATGCCTAAAATACCCCTATTACATACTTGATGTAGACAATTAATTGTAAGGAAATAGTAAATGATTTTGCAACAAGAAAAAAAAAAGACATTAATGTTAAAAATTTATTGCATATTAATTTTTTAGAAAGGTATTAAATTTTCATAAAACTATTCGATTCAGTTTTTTCACCCTACTCTTGAATACTTTTGAATTTATCCCTTTTTTTTTATTAATATATTAGAACATTGTATTTCATTATCTACATGCACATTAATTTACCTACGAACAATTATACCATGGGTGTAATTCGATGTATATTAAGAAGAAATGTAGTTTGATGTATATTAAAAAGAAGAAATAATTTACCTATATTAAGAAGAAATGTAGTTCGATGTATGGTATTAAAAATAGTATGTTACATCCATGTTTATACAACAATAAAACGTGCCTAACATATCTAACAATACATGAAAAATAATTTACCTACAACTTAGAGAAATGTTATTTGGTTGAGTGTAGTATAAATTTTTTTAATAATTGGAAAAATTAAATATAGCTAGGTGTAGTGTAATTTTTTTTTTATATAATTAGAACAAATTAATTTACCTACCTACTCTTTGAAATGTTCATTTCCAATGATGCAAAATGTTCATTACCTACCTACAAATTAATTTCCAATAATTTACCTACACCAATAATACCATGGGTGTAATTTAACATCTTTCTTTACAATGATACAAAATATTGTATGTACCAACAACAAAACTTGCCTAACATAAGTACTTGTACATGGAAAATAATTGACCTATAACAAAAGAAATGCAGTTTGATGTATAAAATCAACAATATTATGTTCCACTCATGTTTATACAACAACAAAACGTGTCTAACATATATAACAATACATAGAAAATAATTTACCTACAAGTTAGAGGAATGTTATTTGATTCAAAATATATAATATAGGTGTAGTATTTTTTTTTAAATAATTGGAACAAACTAATTTACCTACCAATTAATATGGATAAAATTGCTACAAAATATATCACGAAAAAAAAAAAAACTACTTTTCTAGTTTGACATAGATACGGTTAATGCAAACACTTTTTTCATTTTATTTCACTTTTTCTACTACTTTTAATTTGGCATAAATTTAAGAATTTGGAAAAGGGACCATAAAGTATGAGTGGCATGAGTGTAAATAAATTGTATTAATAGGTCAATAGTGTTCCTATATGTTTGCAAATTTTAAATTTGGGCTTAAATTAGATCTTTAAAAATAGATGGGTTTTTATCTAGAAATAATGAATTATAAAGGCTAAAATCTAAAGCATCCTAAATTGTTATTCAGTCTATCTAACTGCAGTTTTTGTTTTTTTTTTTTTTTTTTTTTTTTTTCTAAAGAAAAGTTAACGTCAAAACTATCAATTATAACAGAAAAGTAATTTGCTAGATAAATGCTTCATCGATCATAATAAATAATAATCATTTAATTTTATCTGGCAATGAGAATTTTCGAAAATATTTCATCAACTTCATCGATTTGTAATAAACTCTTCTTCGTTTTTCCTTTCAATTTTTTGTTGGGACTGGTGAAAACAATTTTCTTCAACATAGTAACTTGGCACGGGCAGTGGAAAATTACTTACTGTAAAATAAAAGTTACAAGAAACAGTATAATAATAAATCGAGTATGTTCTGTATCAAAAGCTACGAAAATTCTACCATACTCAGGGCAAATGGAGGGTGGAGATCTTTTGGTTTCATATATAGTACAATTAAACCAGAAGAAAATTTTCATCAGGAGGAAATTTTTGTTTGGTTAAGCTGACCTTTTAAATAGATGAAAGCAGCTTGTGCTTTCTGAAGCTTCCTTTCTGGGAAGATTACTAAGCAATTTCAAATGAAAGCAGCTTGTGCTTTCTGAGGCTTTCTGGGAAAGCAGCTTTTGCTTTGACTTTCTGATCTCAAAATAGTCACAATCAAATGAAATCACCCGGTAGTTACTGAGATTGGATGGCTGCAGAAGCAACCAAACCTAGCAGCATCTTAAAATACAAAATAGTCACTTTCATATATATATATATATATATAATTGCAGGCCTGCTATCCTTTACTTGCAAATGCACGCGAGTTCTAAGCATCTAGTCGGAAAAATGGTCATGATTCTTGTGGATAAGAAGTCAAAGAATTGGATATTTGAAATTTCAGTCATTTTCTAGGAAATTTCGTGGATTTTATTGTTAACCGACAATTTGACTCTTGGATTGGTTCGTCACAGTTATTTCAAAATCCTGTCGCTGTTACTTGTTCAATTCAGTTACTTGAATTACAAGGCATCTGCAAATTTTTGTGAATATTTATACGTTGCCCCTGACTTGTATAACTCCATAGACTTGGAACTGGGAAAATCAGTTGAGGAAGAAAGGGTAATGAAAACAGTAGAGAGCTAATGGCAGAGAGTGCAGTAAAGTTTCTGCTCGACAAGGTTGCACCTCTTTTTGAAAATGATCTGCAACTTTTGGGAGGGGTTAGGGAAGAAATTGTGTATCTGAGAGGGGAACTGGAGCGCATGACCGCGTTTCTGAGGGTTGCTGATGCATTTGAAGAGAGTGATGAGGAAGTCAAAGTATGGGTTAATCAAGTAAGAGACATTGCTCACGATAGTGAAGATGTACTGGATGAATTTACACTTATCCAGGCACATGATCATGGGACGGGGTTATATGGCTCCATCCATAGGTTTTCGTGTTGTATTAAGAACATGAAAGCTCAATACCGAGTTGCTGCTGAGTTACAAGACATCAACAAGACAATCAGAAAAATCTCGGAGGTTCATAGGAGACTCCGTCACAAGTTTAATATGGCTGAACAAGGGTCAAGCTCTTCAACTGCAGGTCAAATGTGGGAGGACCATCGTAGTGATGCTCTACTTTTAGAGAAAACTGATATAGTTGGCATTGACGAGCCTATAAAACAGATGGTAGGGTGGCTTGTCAACGGTGGTTCTGGACGAGAAGTAGTTTCTGTGGCTGGCATGGGAGGACTGGGGAAGACAACCCTGGCAAAGCAAGTCTATGATGCAGCAGAAGTGAAGAAGCATTTCAAAGTAAGTGCTTGGATCACGGTTACTCAGGCTTTCAAACTTGGGGAACTCCTCGAAGACATGATCCAACAACTCCACAAAGCCATCCGAAGGCCAGCTCCGCAAGGAACCAACAACATGAACAACAATCAGCTGAAAACAATAATCAAGGACTTCCTGCAGAAAAGGAGGTACCTAATTGTTCTCGATGATGTGTGGCACTTGTACGTATGGGACTCTCTGAAGTATGCGTTGCCTAACAATACTTGTGGCAGCCGAGTTATACTAACTACTCGAAAAGCTGATGTAGCCTCAACAACCAGCAAAGAATCTGGAGGTAGAGTCTTTAATTTGAAGCCTTTGCCTCTGTTGGAATCATGGGAGCTTCTACGCAAGAAGACATTCCAAGGGAACTCATGCCCTCCTTATTTAGAGGATATCGGTAATTCTATCTTAAGAAAGTGCGAGGGGCTGCCCCTCGCAATTGTGGCGGTCAGCGGTATTTTGGCTACCAAAGACAAGCGGAGGATCGACCAGTGGGATATGGTTGGCCATAGCCTTGGTGCTGAAATGGAGGGCAATGACAAACTCAAGGACTTGAAAAAAGTACTTTTGCTCAGCTTTAATGACTTGCCTTACCATCTCAAGTCTTGCTTCTTGTACCTGAGCATCTTTCCCGAGGATCATCTAATCGAGCATATGAGACTTGTTCGGTTATGGATGGCAGAGGGTTTTATTGAAGCGAAACAAGGCAAAACACTAGAAGATGTTGCAGAGGACTACCTCAATGAACTGTTGAATAGAAGCATGATTCAAGCGGCAGAGACAACATCCGATGGAAGGGTCAAAAGCTTTCGTGTCCATGATCTTCTCCGAGAGATCATCACCTCTAAGATAAGAGATCAGAACTTTGCCACAATAGCTAAAGAGCAAAACATACCATGGCCTGATAAAGTCCGACGCCTGTCAATGCATAATTCTTTGCAATACGTACAGAAAAACAGGTGCGCTTCTCAACTACGTTCTCTGTTTATGTTTGGAGTTACTGAGAAGCCAGTACTGCATACAATTTTTCCTGGAGGTTTTAGGCTTCTCAACGTGTTAGATTTGCAAGGCGCACCTCTAAATGCTTTTCCAGTTGAAGTTGTCAACCTTTTCTTTTTGAAGTATCTAAGCTTGAAAGGTACGAGGGTGAAAACCATTCCGAAATTTATAGGGAAGCTTCAGAACCTGGAGACTTTGGATTTGAAGCATTCTCTGGTCACTGAACTCCCAATTGAAATTTTGAAGCTTCAACATCTACGTCATCTTTTAGTATATCGTTATGAATTTGTACCATATGGAGATTTTCACTCAAAATATGGCTTTAAGGTGCTTGCAAAAATAGGGGCTCTAACTTGCCTTCAAAAGCTTTGTTTCATCAAGGCAAACCAAGATGGAGGTGCCATATTAAGAGAGCTGGGGAAACTAATTCAGTTGAGACGGTTAGGCATTGTGCATATGAGGAAACAAGACGGAAAGTCTCTTTGTTCATCCCTCGAAAAGCTGACCAAACTTTGCGCATTGTCCATAACTTCAGTAGAAGAGGATGAGATCATTGACCTGCAGCACATTTCTTCTCCTCCTCTACTACTTCAGCGCCTATACTTGCGTGGACGATTGGAAACATTGCCTCACTGGATACCTTCTCTGCACAGCCTTGTTAGATTATATCTGAAATGGAGTAGGTTAAGGGACAATCCGCTTGTATTCATTCAGTATCTCCCAAACCTAGTGCATCTCGAATTATCTCAGGTGTTTGAAGGAGACACATTGTGTTTCGGAGCTGGAGGATTTAAGAAGCTAAAACATTTAGGCATTGATGAATTTGATGAACTTAGATGTATAGAGGTGCAGGTGGGAGCAATGCCGTCCCTGCAAAAGCTAAGTATCCAGCGATGTAAATCGTTAGAGAAGGTGCCATCCGGGATTGAACACCTGAAGAAGCTGAAGGTGCTGGAATTCTTTGATATGCCGGAAAAGTTAATCAAGACGCTGAGTCCACATGAACAAGGCAACGATTATGGGAAGGTTGCGCATATCCCAGAAGTTTATTTCACCTACTTGAGAGAGTCAGGGTGGGAGGTCTACCCTTTGGAGGGTCTGAATGAAGGAGAAAATTTTCCTCAAACCACTTCTCTCATGAAGAGCCACGAACTCGAAACTCGTTGGAAGTAATGTTTTTACTTCACCTGATCCGTTTGATATTATTAAGGAGATGCTGCATATTGTAAATTACTGTAAATACTCTTGTAAATAGATGTAAATTGTAATAATAATCTTGATCAGTTTGATATTTATGCATCTTTGTAAACTGTCAAGTGAAATACAGAAGCTTTCTTATCTTCTTCAAGCTTTCGTTTCTTTCGAGCTTTTCTCGTCTTCTTTGAGTTTGATTTTCTGGGAATCTTACTGATTGAGTAGAACAAGTAACCGATTCGGAATTTCGAAAGGGATTCCAAGAGAGAACAAGAGTTAGGTTTCAAGGTATAGAGGAATTTTAGAACTAGAAGACACAAATGGTTTCAAGTTGGTTGAGAAGATGTCAACGACGACTTCTACGATGTTATGAGAGGAGGGAAAAGTCCTTTCCATTCCATGAAAGCATATATATCAACGTCTCACGTACTAGTCACGTTACCAATTATAACAAAAACGTAAGTGAATTCTATTTGAGCTACAAAATATGGGAAAATTAGAAATTTCAAGTTTAGAAGATGAGGGATACATAACTCTACAGTTTTTGGTAATGTGAAGACACAAAATCTTAAGAGCCTGTTTGGTACATTACTTGAATTCAACTTTTTAAATTTAAAAACAATTTTCAAGTTTTAGATCTTAAAAACTTGTTTGATATGATTATTTTCAAAAACTGAACTCAAGACTAACTTAAAAATATAGTTTATTATCTAAAAACACAAAAAATGAGTTTTTAAAGTTTTTAAACTTAAACTCACTCCTTCCTTTTCTCTCCCTCCTCCCCTCTCACTCCAAATCTATCTCTCTTTTCTTCTTTCTCTCTCCCTCTCTCCGTCTCTCTTTTTTTATTTTACATTTTTCGTATCTACTCTAATCCGCTTTTTTCATTTTCTCGGTTCTTTCTCTCACTCTTCTTCCGCTCTATCTCCTCTGATCCTCTCACTTCTTTCTCTTTCCTCCAATCATTTCTTACTTTCTTTCCTCCTCTCTCCTCTTTCTCTCTTGACCCTCTCTTTTTGGATCTCTTTGTCCAGTTTAAGTTGTAAGATTCAAAACTTTTAAATCGCATACCAAATAAGTTTTTGAGTCTTAAAGAAAATTGTTTTCAAGAAAAATTCTTAAGAAATGTTTTGAGAAATTATAAAAAATTTCAGATACAATACCAAACAAGCCCTAAATTTCCCTTGGAAGAGGAACTAGAAAATATATGCAAAATTTTCCCACTTATGGCAGCACAGTTGTTCTTGAGCAAAGGAAGAAGAAAGGATTTAAGTCAAATCAAGTAATTTGGTAGTTTTATAGAAGTACAACACACGAATACTCTCCCGTATCATCTCATCGTGTCAACAACGCATAACGGGGTATGAGATATGAAAGGGGAACCCCGATTCCTTGTGTTCCCACTATTCATAAGATTTGTTTTACCTGATGGCTGTGAGATCGCACTTGGTAGAAACTTGACAACAAGGTTCTCACTTAAAAGCTGATCAAGCAGAGAGGCCATTTCCACAAATTATCTCACATAATGATCATTTGCTATCAAATTGTGTTTTTTTTTTCTTTTTTTTTAATGAGAAACGTTAACTATTGAATTTATATACCAAGAAGTTGTAATTTTCCATCGTAACTTGAAGGATGAGTAGGAGTTACTACTTAAAATTGCTCGTTGCCTATTCATAGAAGTTCGTGTTTATGATCAAAACATTTCATAATATAAATCACGAAGATCGCCTATGCAAAAAAAAAAAAATCAATTAAAGTTGAGGTTATATAGTTACCGAACTATATAAAAACAAGTGAACTGAATTGGTAAAAGCATTACGGACCATCTATGTATTTGCTACAATTGATTGATTAAACCACCTTAGTTTTAATTGTTGTAGGGATGATATTTTGATTCATAATATGAATGGTTCTGCTCATAAGCACAAAACTCTGTGATTCGAATGCAAAGATTTTTAGTAATAGGTCCTACTCATCTTCGAGTAACCAAACATCTTCTCTTATTATATCCATCACAAATATCACAATCCTGAAGCCTCCAAAACGTACCAACTTAATGGCAACGAAAGTAAACAAAAGAAAAACCCTTCATGACTATGCTTAACTGAAGCCAAGATCTACTTATTTCCTGCAAAAATTATCATCTCAAACCGCCTACAACTGCTTTGATCCAGCTGCTTTAGGAGCAGCAGCAGTAGCACAGCTGCTCTTGAGCAATGCAGGAATGGAAGGAAACAACGGGAACAACTTCCGCAAGCAATTCTCATCAACTTCGACCAAGGCCTTGCAACAAGTAGCGCCTAGAGAAAATTTACCAGTCAAGATTGTGGTATAAATTTCCGATGCACACCCTGGAACGTTCTGAAGTGAAGACCAGCACTTGGTTATCTCACCTGGGGTTCCAGGCGGAGATAGCTCTGGAATCCCAGGAGGGAATAGGCCTGGGATGGTCGGGAAGGGCGGTGGTGGCGCATCTGCCAGCCCGGTTGCTGCACATGTTGCCAATAAGAGAAGTGAAAGTAATGCTTGAGCTTGTCTAGACATGGCTATTTGGAAGCTTGGAACTTCTCTTTTCTGCTATATCAGAAAAAGGGTTTGTTAGATTGGTGTGCTGATACTGGAGTAGAGTCTGGTAAGGATTTATATAGAAATGCTGGGGGAGTAGGTTACAAATGGAATGAAATTTTATATAGTTTTAATGCAGTTTTATGTTTTGATGAACATTAATACTAGAACAAAAACGTTACTACTGTTGGGCAGGTTCTGAGATTTATGCTATTCATTCTTCCTATTAATTTACCAGTGAATTAAAGCTCTTATGCTTGTCTCGTCGGAAATTTTTCGGGAGCTAGCTAGGTTTTCGGTGTTATTAAGTCATTTGTACCAATATGGTTTAGTGTTAATACATACACATTATAACATGAGCGGATTGGTAACAGTATGCAACAATCTTGATATACAAATCACTCTATGACTTTGATCGACGCACGCATAAACCGAATAAGAGATTTTGCAGGTAGTCTTACTAGTATGTCGATCAAGATTTGTTGAGTGATGTAATTAGCTCTGAAAGTAGTATTGTTCTGGAGGAGAAGGTCATCAAGATAAGTAGAACTTGAGTTACGAAATAAAAGGTAATCTTTTTTGTTTTAGATATCTGACATGGTATTGTAATTCAAGTCGAATGTCGATCGGATGAACCAAACTCCCTTACAGGTTCATCATGATCAAACTACCACTCTATAATCTCCAAATCTAGTTTTAATATGATCAAACCCACACCATAATACTAACTTAATTCATTATGATTCTCTCTTCAGGATGACAATGACATCCACACCGTGTAAGACCGGAGGCAAAAGTCTAGCCAAGCAATTGCTTGGAAAGCATTGCAACAAGCAGGTCCTACTGCAACTTTACCAGTCCTACCGCAACGTTGAATGCCACCAATTTTTTATTTCCTTACAAATGATAGCGATAGTGGGTTAAATTGTTAGTTGTTATGCCTACCACTGCAAAGCGTCATCTGCACATCTCGAGTCCCTTTGAAAACCACCAAACTGACATACTTTTGCGAGTCTGGATACAATGATACGTACCACTTAGTGGTAGGGATTTTATGCAAAATCTGATCGTAGCAAAGATCCATATATCAGTATATGCAAGATCTAACCATTGATTTCCGGACTATATAGTGGTACGTACCATGAAAGAGAAACTGTACTTTACATCGTAGCTTTCGATGTGGGCCGGGTACTTGGTCATGAGAAATGGCATCCTAAAAGATGTTAGGGCTGCAGTCTCAGTTGATGGGCAACACTAGAATTCGATCATTATATACAAATTATATAACATTGGACACATTGACTCAAAGTATATGGTACACGTTGGTGTGCCCTCAAAATATAAAATGTGTATTACGCACACCAACTAAGTTTCCTATGTATTAGGCAGGCCGTTGAATTAAAATATGTCAATTTGGAAACAGCCTACCAACTACTAACAAGCAATCTACGCAGTCACAAATATAAGCTAAGCCCCCTTTTTGAATGGAATACGACCACATTAAACATTAAACAATTGAAACAAAACTTTGTCAAAACACCTACCTGTATTCCTTCTTAAACCCTTTTCCTCCGTTGGAGAGAGCTACGACGGTCACAAAAAAAGAAAAATGTAATTCACAACTCAAAACACGTAGTAATTTGGAAAAAGGGAGGGTGGAAAAATATCGATGAACAAAAGGTTGATGTACCTCCTAGTATATTTACATGGACATCCTGATAAAAACTGAAATGTCGATGTTAAAACTCGAATTGAGCAAATTAACCATGCGGGCGTAGGTACAAATAACACACAATTCAACCGAAAACAAACTACAATGACCAACTATATATACTTGATGAATAATTACATGCAACTCCTTTTCGGTTGTAATCTTGAACTTGGATAGAAGTCACTCTACCTCGCTAACCAGTTTGCATCTGTAGAGCTCTTGACCTTGACGAAATGCCTTTCATCAATGTATCTATTGCCGTCCTACATAACAATTTACATGAATAGATGAGCCTGCGTATCCCAGCAACCAAGGCATAATTAGCTTTCAAGCAATAGCTTTGCTTAACAAATAGTAGAATTCATGGAACAGATCTGCTTATCAGGAAAGCAAAAGCAATACTAGCAGTATCATTCGAAACCAGATTGAAGTCTTTTATCAGCCCCCATGGCATCAACTCACTTCAGGTTAAAATCACCATTATACCAAAAGATCAAGTTTGGAACTCTCCAAATCCAACTTTTATCACATATAGACATATGAATTCAACTATTAATGATTTATTAGAATCCACATTAAGAGCCTATACAAACCTCTCCTAAGATTTAAACAAAGGCCGGTGAATTAACCATGGCCCTCAAAGCCAGCTTTAAAGCAGGATAAACAAGGTCAAAACAGATGTTACCAGCACACACTGTAATTCATTATGCTCCATAGATCAACCTAATTAGTATTCAGAACTACATTTTCAACTTTCGGAAAGATGAAAGCATTTCTCTTCGGTCTTTGAATATGAAGCAGCTTAACTTCAGTAATCTTGAACTTCCACAAAAAGCCAAGGTTAGTCCAGTTTACCCCCAAATTAGTTTGATTATTTGTTGGAAAAACCACTAAATTCCACCGAATGAAACCCAACATAAGAGCATTGAGTTTTACTAGATAAGTAAACAAATTTCTTGTCATCAATACAGAACTCAGCCAATTGTTCTTAAAGCTCACCTCAGATGTCACTGATGAGAACTACATTGTTCATCCCTCCTCATCCTCGGACTTGGACACATTGTTAGAAATTTGATCCACGGTCTCCGTCGGTTGGGGATTGGACACATCATCAGAACTCTGAACCACAACCACAGGCTCCATCAGTTGTGGAGATGTACCTACAAAGAAAAGGAAGGCATAGAATAAGCAACAATTGTAAGAAAACCATCCATTATACACAAGATTTCAATACTTTCTGTCACAAAAGTTCTTAATCCCTCCAATGCCCCGAAAAAAAATACATTAAAAAAAAAAAAAAAAAGCCAGACTAATTCCTTTATCTTAATCATTCCAGCAACTTTTCATCATAGAACAAAACAAGATCAATGCCTCAAAATATGATCGATCCGTTTACGTTTTCGATTTTCGATATTCCAATTCTCAACTAAAGAGAGAAAATTACTCAATTCAGAAACAAACCCAGAAGCAGAAACGAATTAGATGATCCAATTAAACCAACCACAACACACAATTCAATCCAATCTCAAATGATTGAAGGATAAAAACCCAATTTTGAACAGAACCCAATTAATAAAATCGAAAAAAGGGAAGCAAACCTTCGATAAAATAAGCAGAAGAAGGCCACCCTCTAACGGTGCTCATAGACATGGTCTCTTCCTCACTCAAAGGGTTGGCCAACTTATCGACCAGCTGAACCAGGCCGTGCGATCTCGACCGTGGAGGAGGGACCCAGTAGGAAGCGCCGGGCAAAAAAGGGAGCCAATCGGGCGCGGATCGGCGGACGATGATCCGGTGGATGGCGTCCTCGAGCTTGCGCAGAAGGGGATCAGAAGGCGAGTCGGCGGAGGAGTCGGTTGGTGGATCATGGTGAAAAGGGAGGGTGGATTGGGCGCGCAGGGTTATGAGGCGGGAGGAGGACGGCGATGATTTGGGCGAGAGGTGGCGGGTTAGGGTAAGGGTTTGAGAAATCGACGACCTTGCCATTGATGACGGAATTGCTAGAGACAGAGAAAGATGGGAGATTTTGAGGGGGTGTTTGGATAAGAGGAAAATAAAGAGAGAGAATTTAGGCGCGTTAGTCCTTTGTGTGTGTACGCGAGAAAGAGAGAGTGGTAGTGTAGATGGTGCGAGAGAGTGGAGGGAGGGACGAGGGGAGTTATATTGGTGGATTCTTTGTCATTTTATTTTTTCTATTTCATTATTTATTTTATTGATGAGTTGGTCAACCTCGAACACCCAAGACTTTTTTTTTTTTTTTTTTTTGTTTTTTGGCATTCAGATAGCAAGAAATGGATTTTTATCCAACAACTACAAACAGGGAGGTCCTTTTAAAGTTATAATAATTATAGCCGTTAGATGAAAATCCAACGGCTCACAATGCTTGGTCAAGAGGATCCTCTCCTTGGGCTCAAGAGAGGATCCAAATCCGCAAAAAATAATGAAATTTTAGATTTGAATGAAATTTTTTAATGATTTTTGGAATAAAATAATACTCGGATATTCTATTCTATACAATTTGACGGAAAAAATAAGATAAAGAGAAGTGTTTGAAAATCAATTTGCTTCTTCTATCCCTCACTCCGTCAATGTCGCATTTAAATCAACACTTTAAGCCCTGCTAGATTGCGAATCCTCCCTCAAGATTTAGGTCAGAAGAAGCAAATCACCTTCTTTCTCACATTTGGGAAGAATTCAAGACCAAAACAACATTTGTAAGGCTTTGATCTTTGCAAGTTATAGCAGACAACATAAAAATATGATTTAGATGTGTTTTGTTGAAGTTTTAAAAGGGGTAATAAAATGGTATGACAAATTTGACTTGAACAATGTTTACAATTTAGTTTCTTTTCAGCCACTGAGCAATTAACGCTCCATCTTTTCCCCCAAAAAGCAAAACCACCAATAGAAGTTGAATTCTTTACATATTTATATTGTTTATTTATTATTTATTTAGCAATTGATGAATATTGAATTCACTGTTTAGTATTCTTGGAGCCTATTTTTTATGTAAGGATAAGATGACAAAAAAGAAGGATGAAGTTATGGAGAACTTGTGATTCTCTACGGAACTTTGATGATCAGTTTGGCATCATGTCTGAGAACCTTAGGAGGAAGGGAACATCTATTAATGGTGTAAGTGTTTTTCCTCGTATAGATACATCTAGTTATATTTCTTCAGTGCCTTCAAGTTCTGAGTTAACGGACATGAAAGCTCAAATAAAGCTTCTATCAACTAGTTTCGTCAACTTGGAAAAGGAGAATAAAGAGTTGAAAAGAAGAATGATATTCTCATATTACAAGTGAAAGCTCCTTTAGCAAAGAAGGGGCAAGATATCAACAACTCTATAGGTACTGATTATGATCTTTCAAATGTAGAGGGTGCATACACTGAAATGGAAGACCTTGGTACAGATGAAGACTGATTTATATTACAAAGTCTTTTACTGTTAGTTTTAGTCATGCACATGGTATAAGTTTTTGGTTAGCTCCTCAGTGTCTTAAATTTATCTTTTGTTAGCATCTAAACATGTATAAAAGAGTTGGTGCCCTTCATGATGAACTGCCATAAGCTGAGATGGGACACCAAGATTTAGATTTTTGGGGGGATTTTTATGTATGTGAAACGTACAAGCTACTTGATGTATGTGCCTAAGTAGTTTATTAATGAAAATGCAATTAACCCATGCATCCAACTCCATTCATGATGAACTGCCATGAGTTGAGATGGGATACCAAGATTTAGTTTTTTTTGGAATTTTTATGTGAGTATGTGAAACATACAAGTACTTGATGTATGTGCCTAAGTAACTTATTAATGAAAATGAAATTAACCCAAGCATTACCTTATATTTGACATGAATTGTAATTCCATATAATAAACAGGGAAATTTAATTTCAGATTATAAACAACGAATATGTATTGGTCTATCACATATATTTCCAAAATAGGTATTTCATTGACATAAGTGACCCAGCCTATGCTACAAATGAAAGAAAAATGTGATGCTTTCAGCGTCACTTATCTACTTCGTAAGTGACAAACCATATAGGTCACATAATTTACATTTTTGTGATGCCTTCTCTATCACAATCTCCTATTTTCGTTAATTTAAACAAGTATTAAGTGCCGAGGTAGTGTCACATGTACTAAAAATATGTGGTGCTTTTAAAATTCGTCATGTATACTCCATGACACCTCACATGTGATGCTACTAGTGACACTGTAAAAGTGTCACATATTATCAAATATGACGCATTTCTACTTTCTGTGACAAACACACGTCGTCACATAAGCCCTGTTTTCTTGTAGAGTAATAAAGGGATGACATTAGGCCTCCCTTACTAATACCTCCCAACTAATACGTTACTTCGTGTTGATTGAAACTATTTTCTACGAGTATTACACGTGTGTATAAAATCAATTAGCTTGATTCATTTAGTTCGTGTAATGCTAAAGAGAATTTATTTAAAATCTATTTTATAGACCATATTATGTAGCAATTGATGGTTGAATTTGTTTAAATCATAATAATATTTAATATCAACCGCCACATCATGCGACTTACAAAATATAATCTACAAATATAGTCTCTCTCTAGCATTTTCCATTTAGTTCTAATGGTTCTCATTAATTAGTGTAGGAATGTAGATACTTCCACCGTGTACAAATTAAAGTTCATCTCTGGTTTTTCTCTCAAAGGCCTTCATGTTCTTCACTATATATACTCTTCTTCGGTTCTACGAGTTAGCACTTTCATGTTCACTCCCCTAGTGTGGTCGGCCTTTTTGTATTCGCTCCCCCTCTTTTACAAACCTACCTCTAGGTTAGCATGCATGCCTCACAATCGCACCCGCACCATATGCAATAGCAACGTGTTGAATTGCACAACTTTTCCAATCACTGCCACATTGAAAACTACCAAACTCCAGTTACTGTAACAATTTATCCTCAAACAAATAGCATACAAATGAACACCTTAGAAAGTAAGAAAACCCAAAACTTATGTTCTACTCTTTTACTTGGCTATAGCAAATAGCTAGAGCTCAGATTGAGCTTCTTTACTTTCTGTGTTTTTATCACTGCCGGAAAAGCTCCTCTTCACTTTCTCCTTTGTCTTCTGCACCGTCTCCCCAACTATTTTGGCTGCTGATTTCGCCGAGTCCTCCACCGTCTCTTTGCTCTTGCCAAAACTCTTCCCAACCACCTCCGTCACCTTCCCTCCAGCTCCATCGCCGCCACTGCTACCGGGCTCAACTTCAATATTCCCCATACTACCCCTAAAACTTCCACCCAAAAAACACAAAATCAATTTCAAAAATAAATAAAAACTAGCCCAAACTCCTAACAAATAATTTCAATTCCTCCTACCTTTACAAGAAAAAAATGATGAACTGACAAATTTCGAGTGCATCCATGAACACAAATAACTTTTGATCATCAGATTAAATAAATCAGACAAAAATAACCGACAGAAAAACACATGAGTGTGTAGGGGGAGAATTTCTCCACAAAATAATCTCATAATTAGCAAAAAATCCTAGTCAACTATTTTTCCTCGAAAATACTTCCAAAAAAAACAAATAATAAATTGAAAATTTGAAGAAGTACATCACTTACTCTAAATTAGGGGGGAAGAAATAAGCTCGAATTTGATTAAATAGGGTTTTGGACTTGTCCAAGTATGTTGGAACCCTCAAAGGGGAAGATGTGTACAAAGAAAAAGCATTCTTAGTCATCTCCCACATAGATGGCTTTTTGGGTTGTTCATTAACTCTCTCTTCCTCCATGTTATACTGCTGCTGCTGCTCTCCTTCTCCCAACACTCCTGTGGCCGCACAAGTATTGATCAAGAAAAATATGCAGAGAATCACCAGAATACCACAAGAACAAATTCTGGGTTTAAACTCCATTGCTGCTGCTGGAAATGGTTGAATAGATATTCAGAGAATCAGAGAAATAAGTGCCTCAAGGTTAGTTATAACTTCTGCATTTGTCACGGGTGTGTGGATTCGACGACGCGTGTCTAGCCAGCGCCGCTGAGGAATATGGATGAAAACGGTGAAGGCCTTGAAGACGTGGCGCATGCATGTCGCTTGTTTGTTCGTTGTTCTACACGTACGTCGTCGAAATCGGTCAGAGTCGGTCAAACTTACAGAAACCTGACGAGTTTTTTTTTTTTTGTTATTCATTTGTTCGATACTTGCGATGTAGAGTAGGCTAAGCTTGTAATGAATTAGTATTCATAATGGTTTCGTTTCGTTTCGGCATCGAACATAAAATTTATCATTTAGAAGTGAAAATAAATATTATTATATTGTAAATTTTTTTTTTGTTTTTGTTTTTTAAGTACATTGATTTTTTTACATTTAGAGAACAAAGAGTTCTATTAAGTCAGATAATGAGCAGCCTAATTTGGTATCGAATTCACCATTTATAAGATTCGAACTTAAAACTTCTTACTTTATAATGAATAAGTAATATCAGACCGTAGTATTAGATTTCAAGTTTTTTCTTCTTTGAAACTAGTCTTTTCATCAGATTACATCTTTTTGATGTATGGGCCTAAAGTCTAATATTTGGACCAAATAATTTAGGATTTAAATCTAAACAGTTTAATCAATTAATTGTAAACAAATAGATAAGCGTTTATTTAGTCGACGAATTCATTCTACGAAGTAATTTATAATGTAATAATTCCAACGTAAGTACGAATTTATAATGTCTACAAAGTAATTTTTAAGTATTTTATAATATAATTGTTCTAACGTAAGTACGAATTTTTGTGGATTGCCAACAAAGAGTTTGTAGTTAAAGTTCTTAAACATTCTTCAGTGGCCAATATTGTTCTATTTTAACATTGAGATTGAGTCAATTAACATTTTATGCCTTTATATATGAGACAAATATCTTCATATAGAGTATTTTTAACAAATGATATGATCTACGCTAAAGAGTGTAGGCTTAATTTCATAATAGCATACAATAATGTAGTTCAAATTCACATTTGATGAGAATTGAATCTAAAATCTCTCACTAACAAATAAAAAGAAATATCATTAGATTGTAATATTAAGTAGCTTATATAAAGCTTAATAAAGAGAAATTATAGCGAGTGATATCAACCTTAGTTTGAAATGAAAGGAAAATTATTTTTTAATGAATTATGTTAAAAACTGAAGTGACCATATACCTAAGAGAAAATTGTTCTATCAGTCCTTGGATTTGACCTAGCTGAAGTTCAGGTTCATAAATAAAAAAATTCGTGAGTATTGATTAAATGTGGAGCATCGGCCCCTTCTTTTTTTTTTTTTTTTTTTTTTTGTTTTTGTTGAACTGGAAATAGTATTTCGGGGTAAAGGCCAGCAAAGTATAAAGAGCAAAATACCCAAGAGGGCCCAGTTACAAGACAATCACAAAAGCAAAAATGGACCACAAACCAAAGCCCAAAACAACAGTTTTGAACCCAAAAGTAGACAAACCATACAGAAAACCCTACATTCTTGGAACCGCCGCCGCCAGAAACCGCCGCAAACCAAAACTCCAACCCAACGCCATAGGTCCAGCCAACCAAATCCGCAAAAGTGAAGGAGAAGACGACTCCAACAACATCCAAAGACCACCACAAAGATCGGTACAACAACCAAAAACCGAATGAAGCTAGTGAGAGATAACCCACCAGCAACAAAGCCACCAAAGGCAACCAAGCCAAAGAAGACAAATCCATGGGAGGTGGTGGTGCCAAGCTGGAGCTGTACGCACTTATTGGGAGAATCGCGTCAAAACGCGTTGATGGTCCAAAGTTGCAGATCTGAAATTACATGGAGTCAAGGATTGTTGGAACCAAGTGGGAAGGGTAAGAAAAGGATGGATGAAAATTATAGAGATTGATGGTGGGAAAAGAAAAAAGAGGACAAGAAAGGGAGATTGGAAGTGATGGCTAAGAAATTTGATTTTTAAAGCACAGAGGGTTGGAGGAAAGGGCAGATCGGAGCGGAAGAAGCACGAAAAACAGAAATTGAAAAAAGATAGGGAAGCAAACCCTGGTCGTAGCTGGGCCGACGGTCGGGGGGGGGGGGGAGAACGAAAAAGTAGAACCAACCTCACACACAGGCAAGAAGAAACTTTCACAGTAGGGAGAGAAAACCCCTAAGGCCATCTTTAACCGAAGGGTTCAAAGGGCCAGAGGGTCAAAAATAGCTCGAAAACCGTCTTCAACCGAAGACTAGGTTAGAGGGATTTAGAATCTGATAGGGCCCCACGGAATCAGAGAGGGCTAGAGGGTTGGCTGCTTGCCCGAGGCTAGCCAGAAAATTCAATTTTCCTGTCGGTTATAACCGACAGGAATGCTTAAGAAAAAAAATTCAAATGCAACGGCTAACTGACGTCAACTAGTCGTTGCATTTGAATTTTTTTTATATAATTTTATTATTATTTTTTATTTACAAAATTTTTCCTATAACTTCTATTTTTAATATTTTTTTTTAATTCTATTTTTTCCTATAACTTTTATTTTACAAAATTTGTTTCATTTTTTTTTCAAATTCTATTTTTTTCCTATAACTTCTATTTCACATAGTTGCTTTATTTTATTTTAAATTCTATTTTTATCCTATAACTTCTATTTCACAAAATTTGTTTCATATATTTTTTTAAAATTATATTTTTTCCTATAACTTTCTAAGCCATTATGCAGCATTAAATTAAATTAAGTAACATGAAACAACATTAAACAATATGAAATAACATTAAATAACATTAACCAACATACAAATTATACAACATAAAAAAAAAACATTTAACAACATGAAACTTAAACAACATTTTAAAAAACATTTAACAACATAAAACTTAAACGCCTACTTCATGCTTCTTTTGGCCTAAAGATGTGCAACAAGATCATGTTGTAGGTACTTGTTTGTGGCACAAGAACGTATCATTCTTAGCGCCTCATGTACTCATTTATAGAGATTGTGACAGCCCGTCCCGGATTTTTCGTACCGTAGGGGTAAAATGACAGTTTTGCCCCTAGTGTGTTTGTTTCGTTGTGTGGTCATTTTGGGGTTTTGGTTGGCTGATTTTGGACCACACACACACCCACACTCATTCCTATTCTCTGCCATGTCCCGTATCTGTCTGTCTGTCTCTCTCTCTACTCGTCATCAGTTTGTACGGACAAGAACCAAAGTGTTCGAAAACGTGGTAGATCGAGGAAGAAAACTTTACATTTGTGCTCGTGAGGTTCTTAGGAGTTCAACCATACCCATTTCAGGTAAGGGAACCTTCGTTTTCACGTCGAACTCGAGATCCCCAATTTGGTCACTGTTCATGCACACGTAAATTCATGTGTTTTTGGGAATTTCAAGTTTGTAGGAAGCTTGGTGAGGTCCTTAGGAAGCTCGGGGTGGTTCGTTTGAAGGTTTTGGATGTCGGGATTGTGAGTTGCAGGTTTGGCCGGATTTGGTGGAGTTGTTGGTTTTAGTGCTTGAAAGTGGTAAGGATTTGTTCCTCTAGTTGTAAGCTTCATTTTGGTACCAATTTCGTGAAATTTGGGTGAAAAACGAGTGAGATATGAAGTTTGGAAACTTTCCCGGTTTTCCGGCAACGGCGCTGGAGGTTGGCCGGAGAAGACGACGGAATATTCCTAAAGGCGTTAGGTTAACTTTAATGAAATATGTCAAAGTTAACGGAATATTCTTGACGGTGTTAACTGACGCCGTTAGTGTGCAAGGCACGTGCCTGTGCGTGGGGGCACGTGCGGTGTCAGAAAATTATTTTAAAAATATGGGGATGTTCGTGAGGTAGATTAGATCACATTGGTGTATTCACACACCCCATTTGAGCATTGTATGAGGAGTTTTTACCTAGTTTGGGTTATGTGCTTTAAATTAACGTTTTTATAATTGTTTCGCATATAGGTGAGACCTATCCCAAGGACGAGCGCAGTCACTCGAGGCAAGGGGGTTACAACCCTTCTACATACCAGTGAGTGGGCTTTTAGTTTTTCGTATATACCTATATAATTGTGATTTTTTCCCAGAAAATGAAATTAAACGTTTATATGTTTTATATGCCATGCATTATGTTTGCCCGTTTAATTATGCATTATTAGTTGCATATATATATATATATATTTATGTTTGGTGCTATGGACGCACAGGTAAGTGCCAGGTAAGTTATGGTTTATGTTTATGTTTAGTAGTGATTTGAGATGCATAGAGAGCTCATAACCTGCACCCCCGGTGTTAGTGCTCCCGCTCAGAGTAGGGCACAGTCCTTCACGTGATGTTCACCTCCCACACCACACGCTCATCTTGGATCCAAGTTAGGTGCACAGTCTTGTCGTACAGACCACTATAGGTGGTTCTGACTCGTAGGTGACCCGCGATTATTCGCCCAGTCTTCACGTGATCATAGCACTTGAGCGTATTTATTTACACCCAGTCCTGTCGTACATACCACTTTAGGTGGTTTTGACTCATGTGCAAGTGACTCCGCCTGACAGATTTCATGGCATTGATTTGACATTACCTGAGTACTTGCATTTCTATGTAGAGGCATTTGACATGGCATCTTTTTGAGCATGAGTTATATATGTGCATATTCTATTTTCTGGGAAACTATATAAGTTTTACAGCGAGGGGTTAGTACTTTTGATATTGAAATGATTTTGAAAAACTTTGTTTTTACCCACTTACACCTTCTGTTTTGTGCCCCTCCAGGTTCTAATTTGGATAGCTCTGTTGGTGGCTCTCGAGGGATTCACAGCATATTTGACAGATTATCACCAGTGTAGGACCACCTTTGGGTGTGTTTTTTTAGTGTTTGTTTCTCCCGGACTGCACTAGGTCTTCTGTGCTCTGAATATTGTTTTTCACACTTACGCTTGCACGTGTATGTTATCTACTTAGTGTATAGCTTGGTTTTTATTTATTCGTACTTTTATTATTTCTTAGCTTCTGCATTGTGCACATGGTTACGTCACTTCCACGTGACGCCCAGCATGCCTTGATCTCGGTCGGGGTGTGTCAGAGATACTACCAGTTCTTGAATTGAAATGCAAATTAGATCCATCATATATTTTTGCATGAGCCCTTCTTGACCTATTTGAATCTTCTTGGTCGTCATCGGACTCTCCATCAATATACCCATCTCGCTCATCCTCCACTATCATATTGTGTAATATGATGCAAGACATCATGATGTACTACTGACGTCACTTAGCCGTTGGATTTGAATTTAAGTTGTAGTTTTTAAATAATAAATTATGTTTGGCCCTATAGCCCTTTGGCGCTCGGTTGGAGATGGTTTTTTGTGGTAGGGCTAAAACGAGCCCTCTGGCCCTTGGTTGGAGACGAAGGTAAATATGGCCTTGTACTGTTCATTAAAATATTAATATCTTAGAGAATCTTGGAGGGCCAGATGGCTAAAACAAGACCTCTGGCCAGCCCTCGGTTGGAGATGGCCTAACACGAGTCAGAGAATTGAGCATCGGTTTCTTTGATAACACTCTTAAAACATCGATCCAAAAATTAAGTTTTAAAAGGCAAAAAAGAGACAAAAGGTTTTAACAAAACTATTCAAAAAACTATCGCTTTTCATTGTGACAAGTTCAATATCAATATGAAAGTGCTATTCACACATCTTTTTTATTTTTTACACATCCTTATTAATTTTTGTTTATTAATTTTTTTTTCAATTTATTCGGTCTAGCGGCGAGAAATTAAGAAAAACATATGAGAGATAAAAATAGGTATGTGAATAGCATCACCTTATCAATATTTGCTAAAACGAAAGT
Source organism: Pyrus communis (assembly GCF_041283825.1). Classification (NCBI taxonomy): domain Eukaryota; kingdom Viridiplantae; phylum Streptophyta; class Magnoliopsida; order Rosales; family Rosaceae; genus Pyrus; species Pyrus communis. The sequence continues at coordinate 13,124,208 of NC_142581.1, forward strand.
TGTAATTAAATCAAAGCTTAGGGAGGCAAACAAATTTTCCTTCGTATTAAAAAAAATCCTTTTACCTTCCTTCGGCTTTATCACCGACGGTCTGCTAAGCATTTCAAAGCACAGCTCCTAAGTGATAAAAAAAAAAAAAAAAAACTCATCTTCTTTCATTTTACCTTCCTCGCATATATATCAATAGAGTCCATTTGATTTCTCAAAAGGATTACTAATTCTTAACTTTTCGAGGAATCATTGATCAGTGGTTGTGAATGACTAATTTTCCTCAATCTTTTAAACCTTGGTTCCGTAAGAGCAAGTCAGATTGAGATATTTTCAACCGGGTTGAAATTGCCAACAAAGTTTTTGTCGAGACATATTTAAGTGCACCCTATCCTATTATTTGTACTTCTTCGAAACGTCATATCAATGAATGTCAGTACTTGATCTAAATAAATAAAACAATTCTTTTTGTTAATATGCAATTAGTGTTTCGCTTATCTGTACGGTCTAAAAACAAAGCAGTCGTATATACACCAGACAAGAGTGGTTCGGTGTTTGGCTACTTTCCTTCTTTCACCGCAACAGATAATCCCCAATCAAAGCATGGCATCAGTCATGGCGTCTCAAGCTATGTTCTTCCCCACCTCAACCCCCATCAAACCAAAGGCTAAATTCAAACCCTTCTTCTCTCCCACCCCCATTCTCAGATTCAATCCCAAATCCTACACCAACCCAATCCCCAAACTCTCCCTCAGACCCCTCTACGCCACTCTCACCACAAACCCCCAAACCCTATTCCCCCAAAACCTATCTCAGCCCCCATCGCCCCTAACCCACCTCCCAACTCGCACCCTCACCACCCTCTTCGCCCTAACCCTAGCCGCCGTCCGCAGCCTCTCAATTTCGCTCGTCAGGTTTGGCTCCCAATTCGGACCCTCCATCGGATCCGCCGCCGGGCCCCTCTTCTTTGCGGCGCTCAGGGACCGCCCGAGCGGTTATTTGAATACCCCTTTGACGGTGGTCGCTGCCGGACTCTCCAAATGGCTCGATATCTACAGTGGGGTTTTGATGGTTAGGGTTTTGCTCAGCTGGTTCCCTAATATTCCTTGGGACCGTCAACCACTTTCGGCTATTCGGGACCTCTGCGATCCTTATTTGAACCTCTTCCGCAATATAATTCCGCCAATTTTCGATACCTTGGACGTTAGTCCTCTCTTGGCTTTCGCAGTTTTGGGCACGCTCGGGTCGATTCTCAACAACAGTAGAGGAACTTACTGATTCCAAGAGGAAAATTGGCGGGTTTTGTTGGTGAACCGGTTTTGATCAATTGGGTAAGGAAACTTATTTGTTGTTTAGCTCAATGTTTAGATTTCTATGGTTGCTCATTATGTGTTGGGTTATAACGCTGTAATAACTTGAATTCAGTATGAAATATATAAATTTTGACAGGTTTTGTGGAATAGATTTTCAATACGCCTTTGTATGTGTTTTTGCAGTTTGGTATGAATCGCAGGCGCTAAGCGTTGTTTATTTGTCCAGCTTTTACATGGCAAATTTGTTTTGAAACTCTGGAGATTATATCATGTGTGAATGTAGCCAAATGAGGATAGGAAAGAAATTATAAAGCTTGGCACTTTGTTGTTTATTCTAGACTAATGATGAATTTTGATGAAGCAACAGCGTTTGTGACAACAACTAATGTGCTTTCTCATGCCGAAAGAGAGAAGGAAAGGAAAGAAAATAGAGAAGGGTGAAAGTATGTTATAGTCACAAACGGATGAGGAAAGTGATTTGAGCGGCTCAGTTTGCTTAATAGATCATACTGCTGGCAGGACGAGGTTTTATAATTACAAAACGTAATTAACCTGCTTCCATCAGTATAATTTTAAGGCTTACTTTCTATGAATTAGTTTTAACATGGGTTATTTTCTGATGTGTTTTGCAATGAGTTAGCTGGGTGAGGTAGTTTGCTTATTTATGTTTCTTCTAAAATGATTTTGTTAGCAGTACTTTATTTTGCAGAATAGGTATAGTTTGCATGATAGTTTTGTGATTCGGTGTTCTTTCAAATTGATTTCGGTCAAATTTAAGTGGAATTAAGTGATGTATAGCCGTTGCGTTGGCTGATTTCAAGAACCCTTTGTTAGGGAATCTGAATTGACTATGTTGTCTCTAAACGACCATATAAAGACTGCTACGTCTTTGAAGGAGCAATCTGACTAAGAAATGTGATTATGCTTTGCTTTTTGTATCTTCTCTTTGATGAAGATTGGGCATGCAACGGTGTCCTGTTTAAGTTTTTCATTTCCAGAACTGGGGATTAGTTTGGAAAAGTGGATTTGCGTTTCTCTATGTTATGTCAAAAGGTATTGTTTGAAACGTCTAGGAGTGTTGTGTTAAAGTTATCGGCATTTAGGCTAATATCTTCATAGACCTATTTCTTTCAACTCCTCCTTTATTGGCTGATAGTCTAATTCATATTAGGGGAACTTTTGAATGTTTATGCTAAATGATATGTATGTGTCCATATCGATATTGAGGCAGCATCCGTCGCACCTCCTTGGCGCATCTTATGATCGGTAAATAAAGAAGAGACATCCCCGAGAGATGAATCTTTTAATTTGGGTTTCAATGAACGTGTTAGTTCATATCTGAGTGCAGAAGCATGATTTGGATGCTACAACCTCCACCTCATTGAGAATGTCCAAAATTTAGATATATAAGCATTGATGTTTCTCAAATGATGGTGGTTTATGTTGCTTGTAGCTGCTGGTGCTTCCCAAAGCTTCTGGTGTTTCTTGAACGATAGTTTCCCTCCGTTTGGTGATAGGTCTTCTCTCTATGAGTGTTGTGTTAATGTTATCGGCATTTAGGCTATTACCAATCTTCATAAACCTTTTTCTTTCAACTCCTCCTGTTTTGGCTGATAGTCTAATTCATATTAGGGGAACTATTGAATGTTTATGCTTACTGATATGATTAAATGTCCATATCGATGGTGAGAGGTCTTCTCTTTCCGTGAGAGCGTTTCTCCGTGCTGTGTGAGAATCTCAACCTTCCAATTTCAGTTTCTTTCCCGTTTGGTTCGTAAGTGTTTTTGCACTCTAGCTTTTGCTGACCCTAGCTGCGGCCTGAGTCGGGGGCAGCCCGTATCCCTCCTTGTTCTTCCTTTGGCATGTTTCCTATACCCCTTATGGATGGTTCTTGCTTCGCTGATGTATTAGATCAAGCCGATCTTCCCTCTTGGACTCCCAAATTCGGACTCCCAAATTCTATCCAGGCCTTCGACATCTAGCTCAAAAGTGAACTGTCCATAAACAATGGTTCCTTCATGCGCGCGAAGGTGCAGATAACTTCGGTTTGGGTCCTTGACACCTTGTACCGCCACCTTCCACCGTAAATGCTCCGATAGAATTGAATTCGCGGTGTTGGAGTTTCAATCAGGAAGCTCCTCGGGTGACGGTGTTTGGACTAGGAGTACGGATATCATCAGGATGGCTCGGATTGTACGCGAAATGGGGCAATTTGGCGACCTTGGGGTTCGCCGGTTGAATTACATGGGATTACAGCGGCGGGTGCAGTCGGCGTCCTTCAGCTGGGGTCGTGTATGGGCCATGGTTGTGTTAGTATTGGGCTTGGTTCTTTGGAGGTGGGCTTTGTTTATATCCCTTTGGTTTAATGGACTTTTACTTACCAAAAAAAAAAAAACACTTATGGCAATAAAAGCAGGCTGAAACAGAACAAAAATGCCTTAAAAACAATCCCAATGAATAACAGAAACAGAACTACCACAGTAGCAAAAAGAAGCCAAAATCACCAGCAAATTGATTCCAAGCAACAGAATAAATGGCTTAGAAAAATAATAGCCCTCTATCATTTTGATTCTTAAAGTTACATGCTGTTTACTAAAAATGGGTAGGAAAATCATTCTACTACTTAACTTTCTTCCCCTTTTAATTACACATACTGTTCTAAAAATTCTCACCTAGTGCCACTTAGGCGTTAGGCTTTTGTCTACCGTCCAACTAGAGTCTAACGCCTTTTAGAACTTTGATTACACATAAGGAACCAAAAAGTGTAAGTTTTCTTTTGAAATCTATAACCAAATACTGTTTACTTACACGTAAAAAATAAGAAAAGTGTAAGCTTTTTTCACGAAATTGGTAATTAGATGCCTAAAAACAGAAATCAGATCAACTTAATTTTTCTCACTTTTCCTATTTATAAGTTCTTTAATTCATTATTTTTCCTATTTTTATTAGGTAAACATGTGAATTCATCTAAATTATAAAAAGGACGAGATGCAATGAATTGCAAAATTGTAGCTACATATAATAGATTTATGGTGTGGCAAGTACTAATTTAGGACTAATTATGGTATGAGCCATCCATTGGCATTTGAGATGTTTAAACTTTTCGGTTAAACTGTAATTAGGGTTCTTGAATTTTTGTGACCTTTTTCTTCTCTCATTCGCTTATACATGGCGCACAGAGAATTACACTTGGGAGAAAAGCAAGAATCAAATTCTTGTCGCGGAGATGAAGGAATGAATGTTCTATTGTTGGAATTAGAACCCCACACGGCACGACGACGGAACTTGATTAAAAGCAATAGAACTAGCTAATTAAAAAGACAAAACATAAAGGTGAATTTGAACCTAGAACTCCACACGCCACTTAATATTATGATCTAGTGATATTTCTCTTTACTTGTAAGTGAGAGGTCTTAGGTTTGACTCTCGCCAAAGACAAATTTGACTCATATTATTGCTAACTCGTTAAAAAGCTAAGCTGACTCATTCCTTTTTAGTGTAGATAATATCGTTTCTTAAAAAAAAATAAAAAAATAAAAAGAAAAAAAGAATGAGATAGTATTGTCCTTTATGAAATATGGATAATAACCTGGAACTGGTTATGGGCATCGTCTCCCGTCTATTTGAAATGCATGAGCCAACATATGTAAATAATATGGAAATATTGAACTTAGAAATCACAAAGTTTACGTGGTGTGTAACTAAGTAATTATGAACTAATTACGTCATTTTCGTGAATGAGTGTGTGCCAACTTGCAACTGAACTCAGTCAAGCGGGTCGCATAGGTGTGGTGGTGGTGTTGAATGTGCTTTTGACTTCTATACTCGAGCAATTATGGTCAAGTAATGAACACGTCTCAGCCTTGGGTTCTAGAACATGAAGATAAAGTTACTAGATCATTGTGAAGTTTAATAACTAGTTCGACTTTCATTGTACTGTACAAGGGTAACTTGGTAACACCTCAATTTGCCAATAAGCTACTGAGATGAACTCTTTAGGTGAAAAAGTTAAAAACCTTCACCGGCTGAGACTTGAATAGATAACCAATTAACCAGAAGCAATTTCTTTCACTGATCCGAATTAAAGGTGCTTCTGAATCGCCTGGTTCTACAACTCCAGTGTTGTTCTCTTATTCGAACTGAAGGTGTGATGGTGGGAAGGTTAGGATAGTTAGTGTTTTTCTCAGGGATGTGAGAAGGGTTTCACGTAGAGCGAGGATTTTCACATATAGCGTTTTGAGTTGTTTGTTGATTTGAGGGGCTTCTCAAGTTGTAGAGCCACTTCTATTTATAGGGAAAAATTTCTTAGTGGTGAGAACTGCTGAGTTGTATAATTTTGAAAATATTCTAATTCCTCGGCATTCTCTGAATATACTCAGTCGAAACTTTATCACCATCCTTTCTTGGGCCCTTCCTCTTGAACCAGGACTCTGAACCTAATCTTCCTCTACATTCAGTTTATTCCTTATCCCATCAGCCACAATATTCGATCCTTGGAATATTATGATCCTCATCAGTAAACATCTCAATCCTAGCTAGCTTATCCACAACTTGGCTACGCTATCAGCATTGCACCATTGGGCTGAGACTCATAGCTCCCTTTTTGGATTGACTTCAATTTAGCGAAAATGTGAATTTCAGGCCCAAACATTAATTGAATTTACCTTTTATCTCAAAGTTGATGACATTTTTCAATTTATTTTTTGCTATATGTACAATTTTAATTTTTAAATTTCAAATAGTTGGTTATCAAACCATTTTGGACGAATCTGAATAATTAAATTACTAGTCTCTTACTACACACATAAGATATAGATCCAGATTATGGTCTGAATTGAGTCTTTATTATTTGTTTTTATTTATATACTTAAAACAATTTAGCATAAGAGATAATATATATATATATATATATATATAAGCCTAATCAACTCCAATATTTGGTGACCTTAATTTTTGAGTAAATTGTAGCAATGATCTTTTAACTTTAACTTAATTGGAGTTAAAGAGTCCTTCAACTAAAAATTTATTACCATTCGTCCTTCAACTCATCAAAACATGCATCTATGGTCCCTCAACTAAAAATTCATTACCATTCGTCCCTCAACTCATCAAAACATGCATCTATGGTCCCTCAACTAAAAATTCATTACCATTCGTCCCTCAACTCATCAAAACGTGCAGCTATGGTCCATCAACTAAAAATTCATTACCATTCGTCCCTCAACTTTAATCCAACTGGAGAAATGATCCCTCAGTTTTAACCCAATTGGAGCAATGGTCCCTCACCTTAATCCAATTGTAGCAATGGTCCTTTCAACATAACTCATTTTAACAAAATTCTGATGAAGTTGACAAAAATGACCATAGCTACACGTTTTGATGAGTTGAGAAACCTCAATTGTAGCCATGATCCTTCCAACATAACTTATTTTGATAAAATTTTGACGAAGTTGACAAAAATGACCCTAGCTACACATTTTGATTAGTTGAGGGACCAATGGTAATAACTTTTTAGTTGAGAGACCATTGCTTTAATTTGATTAAAGTTGAGGAACCATTGCTATAATTTACTCTTAATTTTTCGATGGATGATGATGCTAGTTGCTAGAGTTGGAGGTAAGTGGATTATAATAATTTTTCGGTTGATTTGTTTAAAATTATTCGCAACTGATAGAGATATCACACCCCATGCATATTGCACCAATCCAATTAACATTTCATTAAATTTTAATCAAATCAATCTATTTCAAGTAATATCTTTTTAGCATTTTAGCCATAGCATTAATCCAAGAGACCATTAGCCAAGAAGATGAAATTCAAAAGAATAATTGAAACCACTTTAAAGAAATATAATTAACAAAGTGAGATTAGTCAAGAAATGTTGAATTTTTCTTTATATATGACATTTTGTATAATGATGGAACCATTGGCCTAAAAATAGTCAAGAGATCATTAATTCGAAAATTACAAGTTTGAATAATTTTGTGACGTATGATGTTGCACAAGAAAGTTTTGTTTTTAAAATTAAAAATTGAGAATGAAATGTATTAACACGGTGAAATGAAACTGTCACGATAATAATAATGATGTTTTGGAGTTCATCATTTTTCTGTAACAAAGAATTGACTTGCAAACCAACTTTTCATTAGGTTGTAACCTAGGAGCATTCTCGCGGGTTCCTCTTTGTGAGGATCTTCGGGATCCTTTAATCACATCCGTTCATCATTAATATTCTAAAAAATGTTAGCACTAGTTGGATTGCGGGCAGGGGCCTATCGCCTAGGCAGCTAGACGGATCCTAGGCAGCCTAGGCAAATTATGTAAATTTATTATATACCTTGTAAATAAGTGTTTATTTATATTTAAAAAATATATATACTTGTATGGATAATAAAAGAATGACAAAATGCAAAAATAAAAGTAGAAGAATACACAAAGTACATCCATCTAACAAGTCCAATATTTAAAAAACAATAAACATAGAATCATAATGAGGAGTGCATAGAATCATAATGAGGAGTATTCTTGTATGATAGACTAAATTCTTCTTATTTATGATTCTTGCATTGGATTGAACATAGATTAAACTATTTAGTTGTTGCATATAGTTTATTTCTTCTTTTTATTGTATGTATCCCCTCAAAAGTTCTCCAATTCATTTCACAATTGGATGAACTTGTAGTCAATCCATTCTTTGCAAATTAGGTACATCATTTCTATAAGTATATCACTATGAAACTAAAAAATAAAAAAGCACACAATTAATAAAAATAAAAATAAAAACCAAATCCACCTAGGACCGCCTTGCTCGCTGCTTAGGTCAGCCTAGCTCGCCTAGGACTGCCTAGCTCCAGATCGATTTTTCGAAATGATTTTCCCTAAATCGAGGTGGGTCTTCACCACCGCCTAGGCGGCCGCAAAGGCCAATTTTTAGAACATTATTCATCGTACATCGTGCGGTCAAAAATCATTATAAATTTTTTTATTTAAAATTAAATATAAATAGTACCTGATAAAAACTAGCCGCACGATGTACGATGAACATATATGATTAGAGGATCCTCGGGATCCTCGGGATCCTCACAAAGAAGATCCGGCAACAGTGACAAAGCTACAGAAGGTCTAAGAGAGGCGGCTGCCCCTCCACTCACCGAAAATCAAGCCTAGAAGCGATGATCCGCCCCTCTAGTGTCGTCGAAAAACCTGCAAGGTGAAGCCATGGCTATTGCAGGCTGCATACGTGTGCAGCGGCTGTGTTTTGTTATAAGCAATCCCACGAAGAAAACGCGTCCTTTGCCTTGGAAAAACAAAAATAAAAGACGCCTGACGGCGTCGTTCTAGGCATTCAAAATATAAAAAAAACACACAGATGGGGACCCACTCATCCCTACTAACTCTCACACATTCACTTCCTTCTCGCCCCACTGCCGTGCCTTCTGCCTTTTTTTTTTTTTTTTTTTTTTTTTTAATTTAAATTATTAATTCATAATTTAACATAAACATTTGCTTAATTGACATTCTTTATAAGAATTACAGCGTAATATACATATTAATTATTGATATGAATGATTGATTATTGATGAATAAGTGGATATGTTTGTTCATGCTTGGGATTTAAAGAATTGAATCTTAATGCATATTTTTACACGATTTTTATTGCAATTTGATCTTTGATTTAGACTAGCTTTTCACCAAATCCTTCGTTTTTGCTGCTAATTTCATTGTGGGAGTCAGATTGGTCCTCAAAATCGTAGATTTTTGGGCAAAATTTAGCTGCCATTATTTGAAAGAGTTCAAATTTTGTTAAAATTTGGTGCTTGAAGTGGGTTAATGCATCGGCTATTGGTTAAAGTTGCAGTTTTTTTATCTTGAAATAAAAAGTTAATAAGGTTCACTATTTTCACATTTGGCATATCACACTAGAGTTGCTTGTATCAAATATAGGCTTCGTTTAGGTACTAGGATTGGATTTGAATGGACAAACATGTAAATTCAATCCACTAGACCAAATGAGGCCATATAGTATTATGATCAAAGAGATAGGCATCACTGCAATGCCCCATTCACTTAAAGCTATCAATGAGTAGCAAATTTACGGCATAAAGTCTCGTTAGCAACAACTGTAACTTGTTTGTCTTGATAAATATATGAACGAATTTAATGTTGTCTACTATATAGAATAATTTGGTTGTCTACATTTAGTTTGGAACCTTTCTCATTTAAATTTCGCCCCCTTCCTCCGACAATTCCTAGCTTCGCCATTGTCCGGCAAGGATCCTCTCTCGGTTGTCACCTTCTACAACCCCATAGATACCCCACACATTGCCTAATTCAATCAGGAATGGGTAAAATACTTGTAGGTATGGATAACCGTAATTATTCAACTAATAAAACTTAACGATTATGATTATGATTATGAATAACCATTTAAACAAATCACAGTTCTGTAACAAAGAATTGACTTGCAAACCAACTCTTCATTAAGTTGTCACCTCGTACAACCCCATACCCCACACAGTGCCTAACCCAGACTCATGTTTTATATCATATCATTTGGTTATTTAATGGTATCTTAGTAATCAAGAAATGATTTTTATACATTTTAGTTATCATGAAATGATTTTTGCACATTATTTTTTTTTATGCTTTTTTTATATTTTTAGTCATTGAAGTGAACAAATTAAAGAAAATCAAAGGATAAAATTAATAAAATTGGGAGGGAGGGAATTGCAAAAATCACTACACAAGGCTGTGTTTGGTAGACAAAAAGGAATTATGAAAAATGATTTCTCATGTCTACTCATGAGGAAGGGAAAGAGGGCAATCAATGGTTTTTTTGGTTTAAGGGGAAGCAAAGTGAATACGATGAGATGGAGGGCTTCACTTTCCTCTCTATTTTTTTAGGGAATCTTCAAATGAAATGTTAAATTTTAGGCGGAGATGTCAGTATGCATATTTGACATCAAATATCTTCAAACCGAAGTATTATTTGAAGACTATTAAAGCCCTTGTGATTAGTAGTCAAATTTGACATCAACGTCAAATTTATTTTTAATTGATTTTAATAAAGGGTTCCTTATTCCACTAACATTTCAACCAATAAAAATTTTGTTTCAACATTTTTTTATAAATACAACAATTTAGACCTACTCCAACCCTTGGAGTAAAACTCAAATTTTAGGTTCTAAACTTACCCCAACTGGGCAAATATGAGCTAAAACTCAAAACTCATTTCTGGGCCAAATTTAGCGCAGGATTCCCCCTGGGTTAGTGTGGCTGGTCCACCATCTATGTATATTTTTATTAATTTTATATTTATAAATTCATTGAATTCAACGGGTAAGATCTAATTTGATGAAATCCAACTGTTAAAAAAAAAAAAAAAAATCTAACGGTCCAAATTTAAATCCAAAGCTAAAGTAATTTAAAAAAAAATCTTTTATGTGTTTCATATTCTTTCATAGTGTTTCATGAGTTTCATGGTGTCAGTTAGTGATTTTTCAATATTTGTCGGAATCTAAATATTTTTAGGTTAAAATGTTCATAAAATTAAATTAGGATAGTCTACATAATTTTTTTTTCTTTTAAAAAATTTACTTTAAGAAAAAAAAATTAGCCTAAATTCATTCTTTAATGATATAAGGCTAAAATTTTAAACCATAAGGGTTGGAGCAAAAAAACTGTTTCTAAGTTAAAACCTAATTTTTCTGGGTTAAAAATTTTAGGTTTTAGCCCAAGGGTTGGAGATAGTCTTAAAGCTCTATATTAATAAGAAAATAACATTTGACAATTTGAAAAGTACAAAATTTGACATAATACTTCAGATTGCCACATCAACTATTAATTGTAATTTGACTGCTATAATTTGACTTTTCCTTTGGAGACTTATAAGCTTGGAAATCTTCCGAACTCTGAATCTACCAAATATGAAAAAGACAACTATTCTCAAACTCTATTTTCCACGTACGAAACATTAGGGGTGCAACTCGGGCAGGTTGGATGGTCAACCCAATCCTAACCCAACTTTTACAATTTGGGATTGGATTTAGGTTGGGTTTTAATCAAGTTCATTCGAGCTCGGATTTAATCGGGTTCGGGTTTACTTGGGTTGGGTTCGGGTTGCCCAACTTTTTCAAGTTTCAATCGGGTTCATGCAAAGTTTGAATTAAAATACAAGAAATACCAAGGCTAGTACCAAAAGAAAAAAACAGAGAGGAACACTTCATTGTCCAAAGCTAGTACCCCACTCAAGTTTTGTCTTTCGAAGCTCCTGCAAAAAAACAAAGCTAGTACCCAACTGGACATAGATTACAAGCCTCCTTTGAGCAAAAATCGAAGTGTGGCTAGCAGAAAAACAATTGCTTTCTGCAACTCCATGCACTTTTCTATAATAATCCATCAAAAGTCATTAGTGAATCCTCCACGAAGGTGCAAAGGTCATTGAGAAGCATGTTGCACAGCTCAACCCAATCGGGTTTGGTTAATCAGGTTGGGTTGGGTTGGGCAAATGATCAACCCAACTCAACCCAATCAATGAAGGGGTTGAAATTGGGTTGGGTTCGGGCGGGTTATAATTAAGAAAAAAAATCTACTTGTTTGGATTTAAAGTCGAGTTGGACATGAATGGGTTTGGGTTGGCCCAACCCAAGTTGCACCCCTACCAAACACAACCTAACTGTAAGTAATAATCATGTTTGTAATACAATATGCCAACTTCATGGAACAAGTCAGCACAAAAAGGAAACCAGAACACTTGATATAACCACTTACTCTAATAGAGTCATATTCTTGATCAATTAGCAAATTCCATATTTTGTAATACCGTCTCTAAGCAATCACTTAAACTGTGGATGGTTATATTCCATCTCTGTTTATTCGTAAACTATACAACATGGTTTAGCTTGCATTTGATTTGTGGGTAACTGCACTTGGAATTGGATTCTTGTCTTCATCATGGTTTGAAAATGAGAGAGTAATATTAACCCACATTTTTTATTTTATATATGCACACCTTTGTTTATTTTATATTTAAATTAAATAAATCAAAGAGACATAACACAATTGTGCAATGGAAAAATGGGTGTGCAATCATTTTCTCTTGTGAAATGACATCTTGACCCATGAAAAAATAATGAAAAAAGTAAAACCCTTCATTCACCATCGGTTTTATTTTCCTTTCCTAAGGGGAGCAATAACACCATTAATTACTGTTGACTTATTTTTTGTTACGTTCCTTAGAATTTGATTTTGATCTCATTTTTTAGTTTTAAGGGACCAGTAAAGTTAGCATTGCCAATAATCCTCATCGCCACAAGAGCACCGCTACTAAGTCCTGAAGGGACGAAAAACAAAAGTGAGTGGGGCAAAAAACAGAGTTTTGTAAAAAACCGTTGTTTTCATGAAGTTATAACCTCTCGTTGTAAAACAAGTAGAGTCTCCCAAAATAACATACTATTCATAAGTACACTATATAGTACCCAACAAATGTAGTAACAAAAGGATACGGGTACAAAATGGTAAAAGTAATAGTGATAACAAATAGTCATTGCTCATTAGATTATGTAAGTACACAAGTCATGCATAAAGTCACTACATGAACATTTGGGTGTATAATTTACATTCTAGTCTACAATCACGTGAAGTTGGCGCTAAGTGCTTACATACATGTCCTAGTTGCCTAATGCAAAACTAGGGACAGGCTAGCACCTACTTGAATCCAAAGTAAACATAAATGGTGCATGTGAACATACACGTGAAGCTGGTCCTTGGCTCGGATAGTACAACTAAAGGTGACACTGTGCATACATTTAATAATGAGCATATAGAATCAAAAGTGTGTACATGCCATAGTTATACTCACAAAATAATAATAAAATAACCAAGTGTAGATAGGTATTATTTTCTATGTTAAACATGGCATTTCACACAAATAAACAAAAGTACAAGTATGGAAACTATAATATGATACTACCTTTAAAAGAGAAGACCCACTCACGGTTACGTTGTAAGGTCGTAGCCACCTTACTTAGTTTGTCCTTGGGTACGTTTCACCTAAATGAGGAATTACCATACTAATTAATACTCTAATAAACATTAATGTCAAGAACGTAAAATTTTCCCTTTGTTTGCTCGTTTTGGGAACTAAAACTGGTTGGAACACGTTTCATATGACGTCACATGATGATATGTGTCACCATGCATCGCCCCGCACTGGCATGTCGTCACGCGCAAGACGTTCCACTTGTAGTTCGATAAGAAAGAATGAAACCACATATAGTTCGTGGAGGGTTTTAATGCTTGAGGACGTTCCACCTCATGGTTGCCGGAGTTCCCTTCCTATGTACAAGACTGAAAGCCTTTTTTCCTTCAAGTGCCTCATGTTCTCTATAGATGCAATTAATATTAAAAGTAGGTTTTTCATTGGGCGTCAATCTTCCTCTTCATCGGTGAGCTCATATTGATCGGACTTACCTTGATTCGTCTTTTCAGCCGGTTCCTCCTTCTTGGCTTTGTTCTTGACAAACTTTCAGCATGCCCTTGATCGAGTAGTTACTCATTAGGATCCCGGAGCATGCGATAGCTTCGAGTGGTGTGACCATTGTACTAGTGGAAAGAGCAGTACTTATTATGCTTTTTCTTGGCCAGATGGTCAGGAACAGGTTCGGGCCTTGTGAGGAAAGGTTTATCCTTGGTACTGTGAAGGGCGTTGGTGATAGTAGTGTTTAAAGCAATGTATTGCTTTGTCTTGGGCTGAGATGGCTTGTCTTTGCGTCATCTTCTGTCATTCTAATGGGAAGATGGAGGCGGTGTGTCTCAGTTATCTCTTTTCCGATCAGAACGTCTTTCATCATCTGTGTCGGATCTCTTTTTCTAGGTTCTATCTGTTGGATAATGGCCAAATGTTTCCTTGTTTTGTGGCTTGTTTTGTGGCTTAAATTGCTCCATGTTTTGTGGCTTTTTCAAAGCCATGTTTTGTGGGAGAAGGCTTGGATTAAGAAAAGCATAAAAAGAGAGCATTTGGAAAAACAAGGATACAGATGAGAGAAGGAAAGCATCCAAAAGAGATGGTGTGAGCATTTGGCTCTACCATGGGCATGAGTGAGAGAAATCAAGAGAGCTAGAGTGAAAGATCTCTTGTGAAAGAACTCTTGGGGTAGATTGAGGCTCTTGGGAAAATTCTGTGAGTGGGTGTACAAGGGTTATGGGATTGGGTTATGTCGATTTAACTCATGTGTAACTTGTACTGTTTTTCTCATAGTGAAGAGCAATATCTCTCCGAGGACGTAGGCAGTTTTTTTGCCGAACCTCGTAAATTTCTCGGTGTCTTTATTTCTTGTATTTTATTTTGTTCAACTGTGTGTGATTTTGGTGAGGTTATAATCTGAATCTCGGTTCCGCACTAACGAACGGGCCAAGGCACAACAATTGGTATCAGAGCATCATTGGGGGCTTTGGTTCGTTGGAGGTCCAGATTTGTTGTTCACCATGGAATTTTCAGTTGAGCAGTTTAAAGGGAGAGGCGGTTTTGCTCTTGGTAAAGGAGAGTAATGGAAGCCTGAAGAAATGGAAGCCGTGTTTAGGGATGCTTGGATCAACTGCGAAAGTTGATGTTGAGGAAGAAGACAAAGGCCTCTTTCTTCTTACCTCACTTTCAGATTTGTACGAGAACCTTGTGAAACTTTACTGCAAGGAAAGAAACAGTAAGTTTGGAGCAGGTGCAAGCTTCTTTGGTGTGGAATGATACACACAAGAGACCATGGATGATGGTGGGCACAAGACTGCTTAAGCAATTCAAGGTTGAAATCGTGGAAGAAAATTGGAAAGAGGATCTGAGAGAGACAGCAGGTTCGGATCCGGTTCCGGAGGCAAGGGTCCACAATGCTACGGGTGCAAGGCCGGGTTAGCAAGTTTGTGGTGGAAGACTTTGAGTATGCCCTCTAGGTACTCGAAGCAACACTTCTCCTGGTGATGTTTAGTCTCAAGTGTTGCAGGGGTTTTGCAGCAGGTGGAGCTATGGGATTCACAGGTGATGAGAAGGTCCTGAGGTAGGAGGAAGTGTGGGAATTTTGTCTGGCTCGATGGGTTGTTGCTGGAAATAGGCGCGCTGACGAGTTTCCAGGTTGCAGACAATGAAGAGGAGGAAAACCTGCTGGAGGAGACGAGGATGTGTTGAGATCCTGTCTGAAGCTAAATGGTGATTTTTAGCTTGCAGCAGCAGCACATGCATTGGCAGTAACTGAATCGGAACAGGACCAACAAGGTTGATTCAGAGTGTGCATGCTGGTACGTAAGGCCAATGGACTTTGGTACAATTTGGCCAAGGTGGAGATTGTTGGATAATGGCCAAATGTTTCCTTGTTTTGTGGCTTGTTTTGTGGCTTAAATTGCTCCATGTTTTGTGGTTTTTTCAAAGCCATGTTTTGTGGCTTTTTCAAAGCCATGTTTTGTGGGAGAAGGCTTGGATTAAGAAAAGCATAAAAAGAGAGCATTTGGAAAAACAAGGATACGGATGAGAGAAGGAAAGCATCCAAAAGAGATGGTGTGAGCATTTGGCTCTACCATGGGCATGGGTGAGAGAAATCAAGAGAGCTAGAGTGAAAGATCTCTTGTGAAAGAACTCTTGGGGTAGAGTGAGGCTCTTGGGAAAATTCTGTGAGTGGGTGTACAAGGGTTATGGGATTGGGTTATGTCGATTTAACTCATGTGTAACTTGTACTGTTTTTCTCATAGTGAAGAGCAATATCTCTCCGAGGACGTAGGCAGTTTTTTGCCGAACCTCGTAAATTTCTCGGTGTCTTTATTTCTTGTATTTTATTTTGTTCAACTGTGTGTGATTTTGGTGAGGTTGTAATCTGAATCTCGGTTTCGCACTAACGAACGGGCCAAGGCACAACACTATCATCCTAACCGATGATATCATCAACGATATCAAAGCACTCCGCCAAAGTGGTGTAGTCATACTTTTTCTTATTCAACTTTTGGGAGAAAGATGAATTGGCATAGAGTCCATGCTTGAAGTCTATCGTGGCGAGCCTATCATCTGGCTTTTTGATCTCAGCCAATTCTACACGAAATCACTTTAAGTAGCTATACGATACTCATTCTTAGTCTCAGTGGTCATGTTGAAAATAGCTTCGTGATGTTTATGGACATCACAAAACACAAAATAGGTATTTGTGAAGATGTCAGCATGGCTTTCAAAATAGGTATTTGGAAAACCATCTATTAGCAAGTCCTTCCATGGTAGATGGGAACATCTTGCACATCCATGCATCGTCGTTGTTGTACAGAGTCATTGCTTTTAGATAAATGCATGATGTAATAATCTAGATTAGAATCTCCACGGAAGTACTTAAAACTAGGCTAAAAGAACTTTTGTGGAGGCAGTGTGATTCAATTATTGAAGAAATAAGGTCTTTACTCTAGTGACAACCTCACTAGGGAGGTAATTTTGAATATCTCTTTGTAGATCCCCAAGGTTGTCATGATTCAGCGATTTGCACAGTTCTCATTCTTCAGATGACTCCGATTCATCGAAGGTAAGATGTCAGGGTTCTATGCAGGGAGGTGGTGCAGTGTCCAAGGGATTGGAGTTTCGTCAGACTTGGATCCCGCCTACAAAGGTGTGATTGACAATTTGGCCATTGCGTTGCTCTACCCGTGTGTTCGGATCAACAATCTCAGTTGGGGTCAGAACGGATGTCGACACAATTGGTTGTCCATCTGAAGTTATGGTACTCAAGTTCCCAAAACCAAAGATAAGGACCTCAGTTTGCGGAGTAGCTCCGCTAGAGAAAAGAAAAAGAAATTGGTGTTCGAGTAGTGGGAATGAGTTGTCGCGAATTTTGGAAATGAAGCATAAGGATGGAAATGTTAGGAATGTGGCATGAGGTTTGGTCGTGGGATTCGAAAGAGGGAGGGATGGGGGTGCATTGGGCGTCTGGAAAGAAAAAAGAAAGAAAGAAAGAAAGAGAGTTGTAATCGGCTGAAGATCTGAGAAATGACTAGATTATAGAATTCTAGCTGGAGTAAAAATCAGAAAGGGAGCCTTGGCAGTGAGTGGAGATTTAGCTGGGCTTATCAGCACTCTAATATTTATTTTTCTGAAGAATAATAATAATAAATAAAAAACTAATGAAAAGAGCTTGAAAACTTTGAGTTTTAATAATAAGGACAAAATAAAAGGTAAAGTGAATGGTACCAGTATTGACTTTTTAGTGTAAAAATGTGGTTTTTCGTTAAAGTGAATAGTATCGAGAGTTTTTCGTTAAAGTTCCCTAAAAAAAATTGGATTTGTATTAGAAGGTTCTTTTAAGAATAATCATGGGTGGGGAAATATCGTTTCGATTTTTTAACCTTTTGTTGTGGGTGAGAATATATAATGCGGGTGAGGAAATAGGATAATGAGGTGGGCTTAGCGCTACCATGAGACGTAGGCAAACGACAAAAACCTACAAAGATAAATTCAACATTGAGAAGAGACACTTACATCTAAAAAAGCCAAATTACCAACCATTGTTTAGACGTTTTATTTTCTAAGTAATCATTTTTCGCCATTGCGGTAAAGCATCACCTGCACTATTGTTTGGAATTTAATACATAGCATAGGGAGTTCCATACCCAAGTATCTACTTCAGAATTTTTTTTTTCCAATCACTTGGGAAAACATTTATTGTATTTGTCAATTTAATGTAGTTAATGCTAGCGTATAATTGAAAAATTGAACAGTAATGATTTTTATTACTTAACCAAACATGACAATAGAAAACAAATGATATTTCCTTAACACGATTTTCTATCATTTTCGAACACGAGAGATGACATCTGTCATTCCCATTTCATTAACATTGCATTTGGTACGCTTGTGGAGAAAATTGTACAGTGTGCATATTTTTTTTGAAGAAAATTTGATATAACATTATTGGAGCAACTAAAACAATATATGAGATGAGCTATTGGAAACTGATGAAAAAAAAAAAAAAAAATTAAAGGATGTCAAACACTTTCACAGTTTCTTTTTCACAATGAAAAGATCCTAGGATGAGGGTATTATTTTTGTCTTTGTAAAACTTTTATTGCAAGTTTTTTTTTTAATATTTGAAATTAATCTACATTTTAAAAAACGGAATTGAAATTCTGATAAAGAGGGTGTGTGACTGACACACCCCGACCGAGATCAGGGCGTGCTGGCCGTCACACGAAGGTGACGTAGCCATGTGCGCGTGCGGAAGCTAATGATATAGTAATATAAAAGTACAAATAATTAAAAACCTACTAGCATACAAAGTACTAGTGTATGTGAGACACAATTCAGAGCAAGTCTACAACAGTCCAAAAGGAAAAGATACGACATATTTACACCCGAAGGTGACCCTACAATGGTGAATGTCTGTCAGAAATGCCGGGATGCCCTCTGGGATAAACCACCGAACTTGCTAGACCACTAGAACCTGGAGGGGCGCAAAAACAAAAGCGTGAGTGGGCAAAAACAAAGTTCTTTGAAAACTCTTTAGCAAAATACATTCTAACCCCTCGCCGTAAAACCTGTATACTTCCCACAAAATGAACATATATACGTATGTATAGGTATGTCAATCATGCTTCACATATGCCATTCATGCTCACAATATGCCATTCATGCTTGAAAATATGCCACAACAGAATCTCATAATCAATTGTAAATGCTCAAGCGTAATTCACATCAATAACATATAATCTGGCAGCCGGGAGTCACCTAACGTGACCTGTACGGTTGCATCTAGAGCTCCACTCTCAACTCAATAACTGAATCTGCACACGAGTCGGAACCACCTAACGTGGTATGTACGACAGGCTGGGTGTAATATATATATGTATGCTCTAGTGCTACGATCACGTGAAGCTGTGCGATAAATCGCGGGTCACCTACAAGTCGGAACCACCTATTGTGGTCTGTACGACAGGCTTGCACCTATCTTGGATCCAAGGCGAGCATGCGGTGCTGGTGAACATACACGTGAAGGCTGTGCCCTGGCCTCGGGCGGGAGCACTAACACCGGGGGTGCAGATTATGAGCTCTCTAAACATCTCAAACTACCATTGCATACAAACATAAATACCACTTACCTGTGCGTCCACAGCACCAAATACACATATATAAATGTATGCCGTTACTAATGCATGTGATGATGCATAAGTATTAATAATGAAATGTATGGCATAAAACAATAACCTTTTCTATTTAATTTCTGGGAATTAATATGTATATAGGTATATACGGAAAACAAAAGCCCACTCACTGATAATTAGAAGGGTCGTAGCCCCCCTGCCTCGAGTACGTACGCTCGTCCTCGGAAAACGAATCACCTATACGCGACAAAGTTACGAAAACGTTAATTTAAAAGCACCTAAGCAACTTCTTGTAATAACTTCTCATACATTGCTCAAATTGGACAAATGAATATACCAACGTGATCTACACAACCTCAAGATCACACCCATATTTTTAGAATTATTTTTGGACCACGCACGCGCCCCCACGCGCCTGAACAGGCACGGCCCTACGCGCCCCCACGCGCAGCCACGTGCACTGCACACTGACGGCGTCAACTGACGCCGTCAGGAATATTCCTTTAACCTGACGGAATATTCCGTTATACTTAACTGACGCCGTCAACTGCAGTTAGGAATATTCCGTTAGGGTTAACGGAATATTCCCCTTTCTTCTCCGGCGAGACTCCGGCGCCGGCGACGGCGCCGGAAAACTGGGTAATTTTCAAACTAAGTTTTCTCCTTCGTTTTTCAACCATTTTTCACGATCTTTATACCAAAATGAAGCTTAGGACTAGTAGAACAACGTTAGACTAGTTTTAAGGCCTAAAAATTAAGGAATCTCACCTGTCTTCAAGGTCAAAACTCGGCCAACTTTGCACAGGACGATCCCGACGTCCAAACTCACCCAACGAACCACTCCGAGGCTCATTGGGACCTCACAAACACATCTACAAGCTTAGAAATTGCGAAAACAAGCTAGTTTAGGTTTGCATGAACAGTGTTCAAATCGGCCAAGGTGATATTGACGTGAAAACAACTATATCCTTACCTGAAAATGGCACCTCTGAACTCCTCTCAGCTCCACGAACACGATGGTGGTCTTGGTTTCTTGATTGGTGAAGTATTGAGTATATGTGTGTGTTGTCCGTGTGTAGAAGAAGAGGAAGAAGAGAGGAAATGGACTCGGGGAGAGAGAGAGAGAGTGAGAGACAGAGTGACAGAAAGTGAGGGAATGAGGGAGGGAATCCCGGGAGAAAAGAGAGTGTTTGAGTGTGTGTGGTCCCACAACACCACACTACACAAAACTACACGTAAGTTTAACGAACTAGGGGTAAAATCGTAAATTCACACGTACGTTAAAATGAAATTTGGGACGGGATGTTACAACCTACCCTCCTTAATAGAATTTCGTCCCGAAATTCAAAACAACCTCATATAACCCCTAGGGATCGAAAAACAATCTAGGATACAAATCCCTCATTCGTTCTTCTGTCTCCCAAGTAGCTTCTTCAACCGAGTGATTCCTCCATAAAACTTTCACCAGATTCACCGTTTTGTTCCTCAGAACCTTTTCTTTCCAATCTAGAATCGTTAACGGTTCCTCGTCATACGTTAAATCTGGATTTATCTCTAACGGTTGAGGAGGTATCACGTGCAATGGATCAGCAACGTAATGTCGGAGCATAGACACGTGAAAAACGTTATGCACTTTAGCCAACTCCGGAGGCAACTCCAACCTGTAAGCTACCTCACCAACTCTTTCTGTGACTATGTACGGTCCGATGTACCTGGGACTCAACTTCCCTTTCTTTCCAAACCGCACAACACCTCTCCACGGTGAAAGCTTCAGAAATACCCAATCTCCGACCTCATACGTTCTGTCCGTAGCATGTCGATCTGCTAAACTTTTCTGCCTGTCCTGAGCTGCTTTCAGGTTAGACCTAATTACTTGAACATTTTGAGTAGTCTCCTCGACAATCTCCGGACCTACTAAGACTCTTTCGCCAACCTCTGACCAACATAACGGAGTGCGACAAGATCTACCATACAAAGCTTCAAATGGCGCCATGCCAATGCTCGAATGGAAACTGTTGTTGTAAGCAAATTCCATCAAATCTAACCGCTGGTGCCAAGCATCACTGAACTGTAACACTGATGCTCGCAGCATATCTTCCAAGGTCTGAATAGTTCTCTCGGACTGTCCGTCCGTCTGTGGATGATATGCCGTACTGTAAAGTAGTCTCGTACCCAAAGCTTCCTGAAAAGCTACCCAAAACTTCGATGTGAATCGTGGATCACGATCCGAGACAATACTTACAGGGACACCATGGTACTTCACAACCTTTGAGATAAACAATTCTGCTAACCGGCTCAAAGAGTACTTCTCTCTCACTGGAATGAAATGTGCCGATTTAGTGAGCCGATCAACGATCACCCAAATGCCATCAAAGCCATTATGTGTACGCGGCAACTTGTACACAAAATCCATAGTGATATTTTCCCATTTCCACTCTGGAACAGGAAGCGGCTGCAACAATCCAAACGACTTCTTTCTTTCTGCTTTAACCTGCTGACAAACAGCACAACTGCTCACATACTCGGCTATCTCCCTTTTTATACCCGGCCAATAATAAAATGGTCGAATGGTATGATACATTTTAGTTGCCCCTGGGTGCATGGCATAAGCCGAGATATGTGCTTCATCTAGAATTTCCTTCTTCAATTCCACATTACTAGGCACGAACATTCTACCCTCTAACATCAACATGCCATCATAATCACGAACTCTGAGATCTCGCCTTCTTCCTTGATCTCGAGCTCGAATTAGTTCTTGAATCTGTTCATCAGCTACCTGAGCTTCAAGCACCCGATCAACCAAGATTGGCCTAACTTGAAAATTAGCAAGTAACGCCACTTCTCGATCTTCTGCTTCTAACCTTACTCCCGTAGCACGCAAGTCCACCAAAAGAGGAATACGACTAGCGTACAACGCATTAATACGGCCATGTGACTTCCTGCTAAGTGCATCAGCCACCACGTTCGCACGACCTGGGTGATAATCAATCGTGCAATCGTAATCGCTGAGCAATTCCAACCACCTCCGTTGACGAAGATTAAGTTCCTTCTGGGTGAAGAGATACTGAAGACTCTTGTGATCCGTGAAAATCCTACACTTCTCTCCGTAAAGATAATGTCTCCACAACTTCAACGCAAAAATGATAGCAGCTAACTCCAAATCATGTGTAGGGTAATTCATCTCATGGGGTTTCAACTGCCGCGAAGCATAAGCAATCACCCTACCATGCTGCATCAATACACATCCCAGACCATTCAAGGAAGCATCGCTATAAACCTCGAAATCACCACTATCGTCCGGGAGTGCCAACACAGGTGCATTAGTAAGACAATGCTTCAATTGCTGGAAACTCTGCTCACACTTATCATTCCACTCAAACTTAACGTCTTTCCTTGTTAACCTCGTCAGTGGCAAGGCAATCACCGAAAAATCCTTAACGAATCTCCGATAATATCCCGCCAAACCAATGAAACTTCTCACCTCAGTGACGGTTCGTGGTTGCTCCCAACTCTCCACAGCTGCAACCTTCTGAGGATCAACCAAAATACCTTGAGCAGAAATGATGTGCCCCAAAAACGCAACTTGATCTAACCAGAACTGGCACTTGCTAAACTTAGCATACAATTGGTGTTCTCTCAACCTCTTCAACACCAAAGTAAGATGTCGAACATGCTCTGCTTTGGACTTAGAATACACCAGAATATCGTCAATGAAGACAATGACAAATCTATCCAAATAAGGCTGAAATACCCGGTTCATTAAATCCATAAAAGCTGCTGGTGCATTCGTCAACCCAAACGGCATAACCAGAAACTCGTAATGACCGTAACGAGTCCTGAACGCCGTCTTAGGAACATCATCCCTACTAATCTTCAGCTGATAGTACCCAGACCTCAAATCTATCTTAGAAAATACACAAGCACCTCTCAGCTGATCAAACAAATCGTCGATACGAGGCAATGGATAACGGTTTTTAATCGTCACCCGATTCAATTGCCTGTAGTCGATACAAAGCCTCAAAGTCCCATCTTTCTTCCTCACAAACAACACTGGAGCGCCCCAAGGTGAAGTACTAGGCTGAATGAATCCCTTATCCACTAATTCCTGTAGCTGCACTTTCAATTCCCTTAACTCAGCGGGAGCCATACGATAAGGAGTTAAAGAAATAGGATTGATACCTGGAAGTAACTCAACATTAAACTCCACATCTCGATATGGGGGTAAACCAGGTAAATCTTCAGGAAAAACATCAGGGAAGTGTCTGACCACTCTCACATCCTCAATTCTGCTAGGAACGGTCTCATCTAACACCACATGAGCTAGATATCCCTGACAACCTTTAGTCAACAGTTTCTTCGCTCGCAAAGCTGAAATAACGCCGTGTCTTACCCCACTTTGCTCACCCACAAAAGTAACCTCAGGTAATCCAGGACAGTGAAACGTAACTACTTTCCCGTAACAATCAATGTTGGCACGATAGAAGTGCAACCAATCTGTGCCCAATATCACATCAAAATCGACAATATCTAACGGGATAAGATCAGCGGGCATAACAACACCCTCTACTATCACTGGACATCCTGGGTACATACAATCTACGACACATCTCTCTCCTCTAGGCATAGCGAACTCTAAATCGTACCCTAGAGGGTGGGGCGAGGTTGCGTCATTTGAGCAAATGTATGAGAAATAACGGAATGTGTAGCTCCACAATCAATTAAGACTCTAGCAAAATAACCAAGAATGTTTAACGTACCCATTATCAAGTCCGGGTTGTTCTGAGCATCCTGCAGGGAAATATTGTGAATACGCCCCTGGCCCTGCTGTCGTCCGCCGCGACCTCTGCTCGCTTGAACACCGCGACCTTGAGCTCCACGCCCCTGACTGGGCTGAACCATCTGTCTCGAAGACCCTGCACTACTAGTGGCATTCTCACCTTGCTGATACTGTCCTCCTTGGTACCATTGAGAACCACCTGTTGGAGCTGGAGGATACGACATGTAGTTGCTGGGATACGGGGGATAACCACCTTGTGAATACGAGTCCTGGGGGTACTGATACGGTCCCGGGGCATAGGGAACAACATCACCCTGATAGTGATAGGCACCACCTCTACCTGCTTGACCATAATTACTCGGACCCTGGATTTGCCGAATTGGTGCAGGTGGCGGCATAAAGGTTTGCTGCGGCTTCTGCTGCTGACCCAGGGGACAATTCACCGCTCTATGTCCCACCTGTCCACAAGTGAAACAACTACCGCTAATCTGCCTGCACTCGCCGAAGTGTCGGTTATTACACCTACGGCAAAATGGGACTCGGTTTCGGCCACCATCACCTTGTCTCTGGCCTCGAGCACCTCCATAAAACCTACCTCCTCGTCCTTGTCCAGAGGCACTGAAACCACCACTAGACGAACTCGAACTAGCACCACCCCTTTTGAAGTTCTGAGTTTGGCGAGGCCCAAGCGGCACTTGACTTTTTCCTTTGTCGTCTTTCTTCTGATTGCCGTTTTTCTCTTCGTCACTGTCACTTGACATATTCTCTGAGTCTTCTATCCTCAACAGTATCTCGTAAAAATCCTGGTAGGACTCACAGTGAGTAGTAGTGGCCATAGAACGCCATCTCTTCCTAGTGCCCAAGCGAAAATGACGAAGCATCTCCGCCGGATTACCAGCGACATCAGGATAGTAACGAGACAAATCAGTGAACTTACGATAATACTCGTTAGCCGTCATCTTTCGCTGTTTCAACTTAGTGAATTCCTGTTTCTTACGATCAATATACTCAGGGGGTACAAATCTCCTTTGAAATACATCCTTGAAAACATTCCAATCGGTCCTCTAGGCTGGAGTCAACCTACGAAGTTCTTGTTCTCACCAAGCTGCAGACTCCATCTCCAGAAACCAAGAGGTTGTCTCAACCCACCTTTCCATAGGAAGGTTCCCCTGGTTATATAACACACGGAAGGTCTTCTCTATGTGTTCCAACCAACGTTCTGCGCCTTCGTGACCCTCACTACCTTTAAACTTATCCAACTTCAGGTTATACATAGTCTCCAGAGGGGTCCTCTGGGGAGGGCGCATCACTGTTTGAAGGGCTGTAGCAATCACTTCCCCCAACTGAGTAAGATCAGGGAAACTAGGCTCATCTGAGCGACGTGGTTCCCGACGAGGCGGCATGATTCTGACAGAAGACACCAACTATTAGAATACTCACAAAGACACAGGACTGCCAAACCTAGGCTCTGATACCAAGCTGACACACCCCGACCGAGATCAGGGCGTGCTGGCCGTCACACGAAGGTGACGTAGCCATGTGCGCGTGCGGAAGCTAATGATATAGTAATATAAAAGTACAAATAATTAAAAACCTACTAGCATACAAAGTACTAGTGTATGTGAGACACAATTCAGAGCAAGTCTACAACAGTCCAAAAGGAAAAGATACGACATATTTACACCCGAAGGTGACCCTACAATGGTGAATGTCTGTCAGAAATGCCGGGATGCCCTCTGGGATAAACCACCGAACTTGCTAGACCACTAGAACCTGGAGGGGCGCAAAAACAAAAGCGTGAGTGGGCAAAAACAAAGTTCTTTGAAAACTCTTTAGCAAAATACATTCTAACCCCTCGCCGTAAAACCTGTATACTTCCCACAAAATGAACATATATACGTATGTATAGGTATGTCAATCATGCTTCACATATGCCATTCATGCTCACAATATGCCATTCATGCTTGAAAATATGCCACAACAGAATCTCATAATCAATTGTAAATGCTCAAGCGTAATTCACATCAATAACATATAATCTGGCAGCCGGGAGTCACCTAACGTGACCTGTACGGTTGCATCTAGAGCTCCACTCTCAACTCAATAACTGAATCTGCACACGAGTCGGAACCACCTAACGTGGTATGTACGACAGGCTGGGTGTAATATATATATGTATGCTCTAGTGCTACGATCACGTGAAGCTGTGCGATAAATCGCGGGTCACCTACAAGTCGGAACCACCTATTGTGGTCTGTACGACAGGCTTGCACCTATCTTGGATCCAAGGCGAGCATGCGGTGCTGGTGAACATACACGTGAAGGCTGTGCCCTGGCCTCGGGCGGGAGCACTAACACCGGGGGTGCAGATTATGAGCTCTCTAAACATCTCAAACTACCATTGCATACAAACATAAATACCACTTACCTGTGCGTCCACAGCACCAAATACACATATATAAATGTATGCCGTTACTAATGCATGTGATGATGCATAAGTATTAATAATGAAATGTATGGCATAAAACAATAACCTTTTCTATTTAATTTCTGGGAATTAATATGTATATAGGTATATACGGAAAACAAAAGCCCACTCACTGATAATTAGAAGGGTCGTAGCCCCCCTGCCTCGAGTACGTACGCTCGTCCTCGGAAAACGAATCACCTATACGCGACAAAGTTACGAAAACGTTAATTTAAAAGCACCTAAGCAACTTCTTGTAATAACTTCTCATACATTGCTCAAATTGGACAAATGAATATACCAACGTGATCTACACAACCTCAAGATCACACCCATATTTTTAGAATTATTTTTGGACCACGCACGCGCCCCCACGCGCCTGAACAGGCACGGCCCTACGCGCCCCCACGCGCAGCCACGTGCACTGCACACTGACGGCGTCAACTGACGCCGTCAGGAATATTCCTTTAACCTGACGGAATATTCCGTTATACTTAACTGACGCCGTCAACTGCAGTTAGGAATATTCCGTTAGGGTTAACGGAATATTCCCCTTTCTTCTCCGGCGAGACTCCGGCGCCGGCGACGGCGCCGGAAAACTGGGTAATTTTCAAACTAAGTTTTCTCCTTCGTTTTTCAACCATTTTTCACGATCTTTATACCAAAATGAAGCTTAGGACTAGTAGAACAACGTTAGACTAGTTTTAAGGCCTAAAAATTAAGGAATCTCACCTGTCTTCAAGGTCAAAACTCGGCCAACTTTGCACAGGACGATCCCGACGTCCAAACTCACCCAACGAACCACTCCGAGGCTCCTTGGGACCTCACAAACACATCTACAAGCTTAGAAATTGCGAAAACAAGCTAGTTTAGGTTTGCATGAACAGTGTTCAAATCGGCCAAGGCGATATCGACGTGAAAACAACTATATCCTTACCTGAAAATGGCACCTCTGAACTCCTCTCAGCTCCACGAACACGATGGTGGTCTTGGTTTCTTGATTGGTGAAGTATTGAGTATATGTGTGTGTTGTCCGTGTGTAGAAGAAGAGGAAGAAGAGAGGAAATGGACTCGGGGAGAGAGAGAGAGAGTGAGAGACAGAGTGACAGAAAGTGAGGGAATGAGGGAGGGAATCCCGGGAGAAAAGAGAGTGTTTGAGTGTGTGTGGTCCCACAACACCACACTACACAAAACTACACGTAAGTTTAACGAACTAGGGGTAAAATCGTAAATTCACACGTACGTTAAAATGAAATTTGGGACGGGATGTTACAGTGACTGTGTGAGCATCTCTAATATTGTAGGTTATGTTAAAATATTTTCATATTATTTTTTCTTAAACTTAACAACTCAAGCTCTATTTTTTCTCTTGAAACTCACAAACAACAATGTAATTTTATAACTTTTATTATTTAGCAAAAATTTAATTTTCTCTCTCCTCCTAGCTAAAATTTAGCTAGTTTGAATAAAGTTACTTAAGATCGCTAGTCATTTAACTAACCTGTTGGAGTATGATTTGTTTTGCAGTTTTTTGTCGAAGTAGCCAAAAAGCCTCTTTTAACCAGGCTGTTGAAGATGCTTTTAGCTAACTAACTTCACCATGTTTGTTTAGTTTTTTTTTTTTTTTTTATTAGAAAATAAATACATTAAAGGGAAAAGTCTCGAGAACAACCGGTACCAAAGTGATATAAGCCTAAAGCAGAGACAACACAAACAAAAATTATGTGATCTCAAATATAAAAATCAGAACTACCAACGCCTACACTAATGACAGCATCAACAAGGAAATTGGCCTCTTTTAGTTTGGTTTTGTTTTGCTTGAGTAGTAGGATTTGAGCTGACGTTATTTACTCTATAATGATTAATAAGTTTTAATGAATAAAGACTACTGTATTTCTCAAGGACGGTAGATTCTAATCTTATGTTAAAAAGTACTGCTAGGACTAAATAGTGACCTTCAAAATTCATGATATTAAAGATATTAATTGAATATAAATTAAGAGAAAAAAAGCTGCAAATATATATATATATATATGTATATAACACAAAAAGAAAAAATGGAAACAATTGGGACAAATACAAAAGAAATAGGGAGAGACAACCTACCAGTTGTTGTTTATCCAAAGTCATTTTGAAACAATATGTTTTTGTTTATCCAAAGTCATTTTGAAGGTGACTTTTGAGATAATTTTGAAACAATATGTTTTTGTTTATCCAAAGTCATTTTTTACACGGTTTGGTGGGTTTTGCCGGATGAGACAACCTACCAGTTGTTGCGGCTCTTTCAAGAGCGAGAAAGAGAGAGACTTTTTTAGAGAGAGAGAGAGACAACAGATTGTGACTGCTCTAGAGATGGGATCTCACTCTCACCAGCAGAATCATTACTACTATTATCACCACTTCAACCACTGTGTTTGATCCATTTCAGCAACTAAAATATTTTCCTTCTTCTTCCTTTTCAGGTATTACTCTTACCCTTTGCCCCATTTTTCTTCCCATTTTGCCCCTTCCCCATTGCCACCAATCTGCTCTGAAGATTGAAGAACCCATATCAAACTTTTGCTCATTTCTGTAGATCTTCCACATTGCCATGGTTATAGTTCAAAATGGTGATCTGGGTATGCTTTGTTTCTCTGATTTGGGCTCTGAAAGTTGTCCCTTTTATTTATTTTTATATTTGGGAATGTCATGGTTTTCGTTATAGCTTTGCTAAAACTGGAGGATTTTGTGTTGTTTTTCGTGTTTTATTGAATGTCTGCTATCGATTTAGTTCCTTTTTTTGTACTCTGATTGGTTGATGAGAAAATGTGGAAAGGAAACAACTTTTGAATGGGTTTTGTCAGTTCTTGTTAAAAAAGATGACAGAAAGCTTATGGGAGCAAAGCTATCTAGGGTTTTTTTAGGAGTTTTGTTTGGCTACGTATCAATTATTTTTGGGATCCAGAAAGAACCAGAAGTCCTGCAATCCCTACTTGTTGCTTCAGATCTTTCATTAATGAAATTTGTTCTAAAGATGACCGATTTCTGAGTCTCTGACCGGAATCTTAGTAATTAGTAAAAGATTTGTTTTACTTGCAATACTGTTGTAGTTTTAAGCATTGTTGTCTAACTTTTTAGGTTGCAAAAATTAAGAACAGCACTCTGTGCCACCCCATAACAAACTTTTGCTCTCAGGACTTGATCTTGGAGACATGTTCGTATGTTCGCAATTTAGTAATGCCGTGCCTCAGTTTGAAGGTTTAGAAGATAATCTTTATATCAAGATTGCTTGCTTATCAGTTGCTATATCCTGGTGTGGTTGATTGGGTCACATTATTATACCTTTCACATTTATTCCTTGATTGCCTCAAGTATTCATGCTAGTTAACAATCATATGAACGAGAACTGATTGCCTCTCCTTCTCCCTCACAGTAGGACATTGAGTATCTCTGAGTCATCCATTCTCGTGCCTTTATTCTGTGCCTCTGAAAGAAGCTTGATGGGTTCCAGATTCCCATCTCATCAGCTCAGCAATGGTCTCTATGTATCAGGTAGGCCTGAGCAGCCAAAAGAAAGGGCCCCTACGATGGGCTCAACTGCTATGCCCTATACGGGTGGTGACATCAAGAAGTCAGGAGAGCTGGGGAAAATGTTTGACATCCCTATGGATGGGTCCAAGTCTAGGAAATCCGGGCAATTGACCAGTGCTCCTTCAAGGACCGGATCATTTGGAGGTGCGGCTTCACATTCAGGTCCTATCATGCCTAATGCTGCAGCTCGGGCAAGCTATACAACATCAGGTCCTGTATCATCTGTAGGCATGACAGGTTCTGTTTCAGTAAAGAAGACTAATTCCGGGCCACTCAACAAGCATGGTGAACCATTGAAGAAGTCTTCTGGCCCTCAATCTGGTGGAGTGACACGTCAAAACTCTGGCCATATTCCACCTGTTCTTCCCACAACAGGACTTATCACATCTGGTCCCATTTCTTCAGGTCCTCTAAATTCCTCAGGAGCCCCTAGAAAGGTATCTGGACCTTTAGAGTCTAAGGGATCAATGAAATTACAAGGTTCCTCAGTTACTCACAATCCAGCAGTGACTACTCTTGGCCAAGATGAGTTTTCTTTCAGGAGGAACTTCCCAAAGACAATATTATGGTCTGTGGTACTGATATTTGTGATGGGGTTCATAGCTGGTTGTTTTATTCTTGGAGCAGTCCACAATGCCATACTCCTTGCTGTTGTGGGAATTCTTTTCGCTGGAGTTGCTGCTTTGTTCACATGGAATTCTTGTTGGGGAAGAAACGCTATCATAAATTTCATTTCTCGGTATCCTGATGCTGAGCTCAGAACTGCAAAGAATGGGCAGTATATGAAAGTCTCTGGGGTATGTAACATAGCTAATGCTGATATCTTATATTTCTATCTCCTCTAATTGGTTTATTTTCCAATTGATATTTATATTTAGTCGGTACTTTTGTTCCCTGCATTAGATCTCAAATACCATCACCAAGTTGTTTTTCACTTTGTGTGTGTGTGTCTTTTCCACCTTACTTAGAACTGAACATATATAAGATTTACTTCTTTTTACTTTGATTTCACCTTATTAAATTGCACTTTTCACAACTACCCATCTGTGTTCCTCCACTGATTTGTATACGAGAGAAGACATCTTTTATCAAGAACTGAAATGGTGTGAGTAAAGGAAGAATGGATGATTTAATCTGTTTACGTGAAAGTGGGAAATGACAAAGTACACAATCAGGTTGGACTTTTTTAACATTTTAATGTGGCATAGTGCAACTGTGTAAATAAGCTTTAAATGTTTGAAAAATTTCTACTTTGACATGTAAATACATATATAAAAATCTCTTTCTGTATGCTAATCTGAAGATATAAAGAAAGTGGGTGAGTTTCTTTCTTCTTTTTCAAAGGAAAAAAGTCTTTGTACTTTTACATGTTCTTTTATATTTTTACGCATATGTCATACAGTGTTTCCAAGAAAAATATATGTGGTTTCTTTCCCTAAATTGGGATATTTATTGTTCTAAGTTGATGTCAAATGGGAAGTCCTTAATCAGCTACCTAGCCTGAAGATGGTAAATATAGTCAGGGTCCATTCGTTAGAGAGTAAGGTTGAGCCTGTTTGTAACAAAACTTTACATGTATTAAGTCATAAACTTTCAAATTTTAACGAATTATGACCTTTTACTCTTACTCTAATAAAACAAATCCAAAACCTAGAATATTCTTAGAATAAAGCAGTAGCGTGTAGGTGCAACATGAACATTACCAAGCTAAAACCTTGTTATTTCCTACGTTGAAATAAAAATAAGTAGACACTTCACCTGCAAAAGAATGCCGAAATCAAAAGATGGTAATCAGAACTACCAAGGAGGCACTCCAGCAGGCCAAAAGATTTCATGAGTCATGCTTAGCCTTGTGCAGCTTCTCTTGCAAGGTAGCGGCTGCTGCGTCTGTATTTGCATTCATTAGCATGTGTTTTAATGATATTTTTGGTAATTCTTGAAGGTGGTTACCTGTGGTAATGTTCCCCTTGAGTCATCCTTCCGCAGAGTTCCCAGATGTGTTTACACATCTACGAGTTTATATGAGTACCGAGGATGGGGTTCCAAACCAGCAAACCCTACACATCGTCGGTTTACATGGGGACTTAGATCATCGGAGGTTAGTAACTGAATCCTTTAGCATTATGTAGCATGAATACTCTATTGGAGAACCATACTCACTACGGAATATGGATATGTTAACCTTTGAATACTTTGCAACATGTATCTGATTGTAATCAGATCCATTTAGACTTCTCATAGTTACTCACATATTTTTGAAATTATATTTAGGCTCTTCTTGAGAGTTTGATGGCATTAAACATGTATAAGTTTAACTGAATAACAAAAGACAGCACACAAATATAATTAGTATATCCTTGCCACATTTTTCTCATGAGAATTGTTATTTCGTACGTATTGTTTCAAAATTTGTGTTCATAACTTCATGTTAATGCTTAAGGGCCTTTTAATTTTATTAGCCTTGTAGTATGTTTCCTCTTGGGCTCATTTTCTACTGATTTTTTAATTCAATTCAGTGCCTTTCATGAGTGAAATTATACACTCTTTCCGTTTTTGAGTAAAAATAAAAATTACCTAAATCTAAGCCAAGACTATAGGTCGCTAAACTGTTTATCACAAAATCCTTTTTTCGCAAAGAGAGATTTTATTCCTTTTTTTTAATCAAATCAGGGACCTTGTTCTTTTTACAAACAAGAAAAGAAGGAATAAATTACAAAAGATTTTGCGTGAGGTGAAGTGGTTGATTGCCTTTGTGATGTATGTACTACACATTTGAGTTACCGCTTTCTGTCTACAAAGTTTCTTCTGCTAATCCTTTTTCTTTCTCAAAAAAGGATTTCCATATATTACGTAAATGCCTTAGTTGACAACTGGAGGACTGATGTGCATGAAGCGATGCTGTTGCTTTTGAGTTTAAAGATCTTTATGCTGAAGTGTACTCGTTTGTCTATGTTGCTTGACAGAGGCATGTAGCAGACTTCTACATCTCTGATTTCCAGTCTGGTTTGAGAGCATTAGTTAAGACCGGCTATGGAGCAAGAGTTACTCCTTACATTGATGAGTCCGTCATTATTGACGTTAACCCAGAGAACAAAGACATGTCTCCTGACTTTCTCAGGTGGTTGGCAGAGCGGAATCTTTCAAGTGATGACCGTACAATGCGATTGAAAGAAGGGTAAAAACTTATCACTTATCTAATCCATTGTACGTTCTTGCAACTATTTTTAAGAAATGCATGAATCAGTTTACTCTGAGTCAATCTTGCATAACTGCAAGTGATGTTCGTTTTGTAGGTACATCAAGGAAGGTAGCACGGTAAGTGTGATGGGAGTTGTCCAGAGAAATGACAATGTGCTTATGATCGTCCCTCCACCTGAGCCATTGGCAACTGGATGCCAGTGGAGCAATTGTATTTTTCCAGCTAGCCTTGAGGGGGTGGTTTTGAGATGCGAAGACTCCTCGAAAAACGATGTAATACCAGTTTAGTTGTTTGTGCTCCAAGAAACAATTTCGGGTATTTAATCTTTTGAGAAATATTTTGTTCCCAATGTGAAAATTGATGGGGGTGGCGGTGGTGTTGTAGTGATAAACAGTGACGAGCTTGACGGTTTAAGACGACGTGATTTTTTTCCTCTTCCTTGTGTATAGATTTTAGAAATTTATTGTCCATTGTTTTTCCTAGGGTTTGAAAGTGTCTGTAATGGTGTGGCTTCTTGTAGTGAGGGATTTTACAAGTTTGAGAAGACTCTGTTCTAAAGGAAAGTGTTATATAATTCGTCAGTTTATTTTTTGTTTTTGTTCATCCCTTTGCCTCTCTCAAATTTGCTTTCTTCTCTCACAATCTGCACAGTTTTCACCCTTTTGACTTGATTAAATGAAGTAGTTTCTCTTGTGAAGCACGAGGCAACTGGCCGGTTCATCATTCGTCATAAAAAATTTAGAAATCCTATGGAGAATAGGATACTCCGAATGTTTTAATGTTAGATCTTGGTATTTTTTAACTTTTAAACAAAGATCTAACTGCTAAAACATCTAATGTATTCTAACTGCTAAAACATCTAATGTATTCATACTTCGGGTCACTATAGAAAATCCCCATTGATTGATCGTATTATTTTTCTTATTTTTGGTTCGATTCTCATCAAAAGCGAATTTGAATCACGTTATTGCTATCCTATAGTGAGGTTTAACTCACGCGCCCAACTCTTTATTGCAGATAATTTGTTTAATAAAAAAAAAAGGTTCCTAGAAGTGTGTTTCTAGCATGTGTTTTTTTTCAAAAAGTGTCTGTGTGACCTAGAAACACCGTTTAAGTTTTTCTCTAAAGCGTAGTTACAAATACTTTTTGGTTGTTAGAAGTACTTGTAGCCCTCCCATTATTAATTCCAAACATACCCCCTGAAGAGTTTGAGCATTTTCAACCTATGGAAACAATTTTCAACTTTCTTTTCACACATTAATTTTTACATGAGTAACGTTAGAGAGATTAAATTTGTTAACTAAATTTGTTAACTAAATTTGTTAAACTAAATGACATGAAAGTTGATGATTGAATTATTACTTGAGTGTTAATAAACGTACTCATTCTTATTGGTAACACAACACTTAGTTTGTAAATTTTATCTACAAATTCCCTAGCATTACCAACAATTAAGGATGATGTGGTGAGTACAATCTATTTACTCACCAGTTTATAGTAGTTTCCAAACCAACAAGATCCTCTCGGGATTCTTTTGGTGAGGATCCTGGAAATCCATGAATCGTGTCTATTCATCGTACATCGTGCGATCAATTTTTGTCAAGTACTGTTTGTGTTTAATTTTAAATAAAAATATTTTAAAATAATTTCTGACTGCACGATGTACGATAAACCGACACGATAAACATATCCTTAGAATCTTCACAAAGAGGATCTGACGAAGATTCGGATTCGTTTCCAAAAGCAAACTCATGTTTTTGGCATTATGGGTCATCCGATTTAAAGAACTTTCCTATTGCATGTGGCATGTCTGATCCTTTCAATACATATCTTGTAGAGCTTATCTGACACGTTATATTACTAGACTGTAATTTCAAAATTTTATCATAATGTACGTACACATTCATAATTTAGCAATAGAACAGATCGTAGTATCGTACTATCTAGCAAACGAATTTTTCCTAATGAGTCTATTCAATAATGAATCCTTGGAACTTATCAACTCAAATCCTTAAAAAGTTTAAAAATATTAATTTGTTTTATGAAAATTACATAGAATTGCATAATTAGTACTCTTTCTTAATATGTGTTATTTGATCTTCTTCATTTTATTCGATTTAACGATCGGATCTGACAGTCGATAATTAAGAGTGTAGAATTACCTAATAAAATATGTGTACCTTAGTACTAAGCAATCACAATTTCTTTGGGCTTGGAGGTTTTTGACCGGACGAGACAAACACACCAGTTGTTGCCTCTTGCCTGCGCCTCTACCTCTCTCTCTCTCTCTCTCTCTCTCTCTCTCTCTCTCTCTTCACACACTCTCTCTCTAGCTAGTGAGAGAAACAAACAGAAACCCCAAAAGAGATTTTAGAGAGAGAAAGTCTGAGATTTTTCTTTTGTGGGTGCTGTCTGTCCTTATCAGTGAAGCCATTATGTCTCCAAATCTCCAGATTTCAGCTGCCCCTGCTGCTCCTTCAGGTA
This sequence comes from Pyrus communis, assembly GCF_041283825.1. NCBI lineage: Eukaryota > Viridiplantae > Streptophyta > Magnoliopsida > Rosales > Rosaceae > Pyrus > Pyrus communis. The sequence continues at coordinate 13,160,114 of NC_142581.1, forward strand.
TGTCTGTGCATAACTATTCCTAAATTTCCATTTGGCCCCTGTCCATGTGAAATTTTTTCTCTTTAGTCAGCTACTATTTGACTGAGAGTTTCAGAGTCAATCTATGCTTGTTTTGTTAGATCTTTTCGATTTTCTTAGTTTTTGCTCGTAATGGTTATCTTGGTATCCTTTATTTTGTTGATTTGGGCTGAAAGATTGGACATTTGGGTGGTTGGTGCTTGAAGATTGCGCCATTTTGATGAAATTTTCCATTTTGGGAATGGTAATGCTCGCTATTAACCTTCCGTGAAATCTGGGTTGGTTTTTGTTTCCTTGAGTTTTGTTTGGTTGCTGAGAAAGTTTGGGTAGAGAAATTGGAAGGGACATGCTTGAATTTTCATTGTTGTTGCATTGGAATTTTGGTATTGCTAAAACCCCCGTTAAACTCTGTTAAACTCTGCAGCACTTGATGTTTGGTGTTCGTGCAAAACATTGATTTGGGCATGATTTGTTAATTTGATTTGAGATGCAAATTTAGTTTTTCCATCTTTCTAAAAATGGAAGATTCTGAATTTCTGATACTTCCTCCTAATTATCTGATTATTGCTTCTGACCTTCTAAAACATGATTTATATTTTAAATGGTTTTCTTAGTGATCCTTTAATTAATTCAGTTGGTTGTCCATGATATTGTTCTTTCGAGTTATGATGGTGCTTTGAATCGATATACTGCTTTTGTTGTATAAAGTTAAATGTGCATATGATTTTTGAACCGTGGATTCTTATGTGACTTGACCTATATAATAGGCTCTCCACTCCAACTCAAGGAAACTACAGTGAATCAATTTTTTTCTTATTGCTTCGTCTCTACTTTCATGATCTTCATAAACAAGATGTTATGTGCACATGCACATTCATACATACAGAGATTGGTTTTGTTTCCTTGACTTCGATGATGAAACTTTGGTTCCTTGGATGGTTGGTGTTTCATAAGTGGCACAAATCATAACCACATTATAAGCATTATACTTGATAAGTTATTTCTTGTATATTCTCTGAAACTCTAATTGTATATTTAGTGCGAGTATTTTTAAATAGAGGAAAATGGTTGTACACTTGTAGAGGTAATTATAGGTTGTCGTGTGGTTATATATAGAAGAAAAAACATGGCATGGGTGTAGACTATTTCAGTGGTGGTGTTTGAATTAGGATTGCATTGTGATAAATTTTCCATCACATACGAAAGAAGCTTATAAAATTTTAAAATGTTTTAGCTTTACTGGAGATCTGAGATGGCATCATAGTCTAATTCTTTGTGGCCATTCTCTGCAGTTCATTTATGTTTTAGTTTATTGTGTGCGGCTTTGGGTTACTATTTGGTTTTTAGATAAGCAATAAGTGATGATGTTAACTTTTTTGGTGCCTCTTTTTTCCGTAGGAGGATCACATCACTGAACTGCTAGTCTGCTAGTTGATTTTATTGTGTAATATCTTGTCGGATCTTTCAAAAGAGCAAGATGGGTTCCAGATTCAATTCTCATCAACTCAGTAATGGCCTTTACGTATCAGGCCGGCCAGAGCAACCAAAGGAAAGGACTCCAACTATGAGCTCAGTTGCCATGCCCTATACTGGTGGAGATATCAAGAAGTCAGGAGAACTAGGGAAGATGTTTGATATCCCTACGGATGCCTCTAAGTCTAGAAAATCTGGACCTATAACTGGTCCTCCTTCAAGGACTGGATCTTTCGGAGGTGCTGCTTCACATTCAGGACCAATCCCTAATGCTACAGTTCATGCTGGCCATACCACATCAGGTCCCGTATCATCTGGAGGCATGCCTGGTTCTGCTTCCTTAAAGAAGTCAAATTCTGGACCACTGAATAAGCATGGGGAACCTCTAAAGAAGTCGTCTGGTCCTCAATCTGGTGGGGTAACACCAACTGCCCGCCAAAACTCAGGACCTCTTCCTCCAGTTCTCCCTGCAACAGGTCTCATTACATCTGGACCCATTTCTTCTGGTCCACTAAATTCTTCTGGTGCCCCTCGTAAGATATCTGGTCCTTTGGAGTCAATGGGTTCAATGAAAGTACATGGTTCCTCCATTGTTCACAATCAGGCCATTACTACTCTTAGCCAAGATGACGAATTTTCGTTTAGGAAGAACTTCCCAAAGCTAATTATGTGGTCTTTGATTCTTCTTTTCGTGATGGGGTTCATAGCTGGTGGTTTTATTCTAGGTGCAGTCCACAATGCAATTCTCCTCATCGTGGTTGTGATCCTTTTCGGTGCAGTTGCTACACTATTTACATGGAATACTTATTGGGGAAGACGAGCAATCATAGGTTATATTTCTAGTTATTCAGATTCCGAGCTTAGGACTGCAAAGAATGGGCAATTTGTGAAGGTGTCAGGGGTAAGTTTGATGGATTTGAAATTGTGGCGTATAAATCTTAATAAGATCTCCGAAGGAGGGCGAGATGGAGATACATTGGGGCATTTAATTTCTGGAAATTTTATTTCTGTATAACGTTTATCTTCTAGATTCTAATACCAATGAGATGGGTTTGTGGATATTTTTTTTTGGGGGGTTGAGCTTGGTTATTGTTCTATATTTGTTGAGAACCAGTAATTTTTTTACAATTCTTATCTGGTTCTGTTTTTGAAGGTGGTCACTTGTGGTAATCTGCCCCTTGAGTCGTCCTTTCAAAAGATTCCAAGATGTGTGTATACATCTGCAAGTTTATATGAGTATCGAGGATGGGGTTCAAAAGCTGCCAACCCTACACATCGTCGCTTTACTTGGGGGCTCAGGTCCATAGAAGTGAGTAACTGAAACGTAGCTATTATTTGATGGATAAAGCGTAGTCCTTCTCTTTTTTTTGTTCTTTCCTTTTCTTATTAGGATGGGGATCTGGGGTTTTCAAATTAACTAACTGATTTTATTTTTTTCATTAACTTTCAAAAGATTTAAGACTTTGAGGTTGGCAAATTTTGCATGCAGGTAAAATTGTGACAGTTTTGATATGTTTCAAAGTTGACAGAGTGTACAACTCTGAATTGCCTATCTGCTAAGTGCTGCTATTTGAATTGTTTTTATGTATATATGTTTCTGCTCAGTTGTTGCAAGGAGCTGTTACATGGTGATGCCTTGGGACTTCTGTGGCTACCAGGCTTGAAAATTCTTGTTCTTTACACACTTATGACTCAAATTTCTGTTTATGTCGTTTGACAGAGGCGTGTGGTGGATTTTTACATCTCTGATTTCCAATCTGGGTTAAGAGCATTGGTAAAGACTGGCTCTGGGGCAAGGGTGACTCCTTATGTTGATGATTCAATTGTCCTTGATGTGAATCCTGAACATGAAGAGCTGTCTCCAGAGTTTATTAGATGGCTGGGAGAGAGGAAACTTTCAAGCGATGATCGTATTATGCGGTTGAAAGAAGGGTAATAACTCTGTCATACAATTAACTTTTTTTGGTGTAAATTTTAGAGTTATGCAATTAATTTTACCTTGAAGCTCATTTTTAATCACTTTAATGACAATTGCTTCTATGAGATTCCCCCTCATAATTTATATTTCTTATAGATGCGTAAAACTTAGGTGCCTGTGATAAGGATTATATAGTGTAATTTTGAATAGCCAGTGTTCATGTTCTCTGGAGGTGTAAACCGTGGGATGTAGCAGTTTCAACTTTCTACTGAGCTTGGGTTTTTCGGTGGAGGCATTTGATGAATTTGGGGTGGCCAATGTGCAGATATGGTTGTTTGGTTTGTTCAGGTTGAAAAGTACTCCAGCTGTTTATAGCCACCCTTTCCTATGCAACCCAGAACTTTACCCTTGCGATAGTTGAGTCAGCCAACCAACTCGGTACTAAATCTAAGTAAGGAAATACTTAATTAGATTATTTAAAGACAATAAATTGGAGTTTGTATTGGAACTTAAGTGCGTTTTGTAGATGTCAACTATTGATCCACGTGACGGTAGGGATAATATTGTATACAAGTAGCGTGAATTTGATAGATGCGAACTAATGTGGCTGTACATCTAACCTGCGGTGTCGTATTTGCAGGTACATTAAAGAAGGAAGCACAGTTAGTGTAATGGGAGTTGTCCAAAGAAATGAAAATGTGCTGATGATTGTGCCTCCACCTGAGCCGGTCACGACAGGATGCCAGTGGGCCAAATGTATCTTTCCAGCCAGCCTCGAGGGTATTGTGTTGAGATGTGATGATGCATCAAAGAATGATGTCATCCCAGTTTAGCAGTAAAAGTAAATTGCGGACTTACCCTTTTAGGTATTGCTCTTTCGAGAGTATATTCTTTACCTCTGTTATTATTATTATTAATTATTATTGATGTTGGCGATGGTGGTAGGAGTGAAGAAGTTGTGTCCGTAACAGATTAAGACGGGGGTGGCGGTGTTTATTCGTTTAACTTGGTGTATAGTTTTGTTTTGTGTTTTTTTGTTTCTAGGTTTTGAAAGCTTTTGTAAGCAAGGAATTTACATGTTTAATCTGATTGAGTTAATGAATGTGAAATAATTGAGTTATTTGTATATCATATTTTCCCAATGCTTACATTTGTCTTTCAGATTTGCAATAATTATAGTAATTTCAGTTTTTATACTTAAATGTGTGCGGGTTTAGGGTCGAATTCGGCAGCTTCGGTGTTAATTTTGAAATGCATTTGTCTTGCTGCTGTAATAAATCTGCAGCTCTATGGTTTATCTATATGCTTTTTGGCTTTGATGTTGTAATAAATATGCGGTTTCATGTTCTTTTTTTTTTTAATTTTTTAATTTTTTGTTCAGTAGAGCGATAGTGTTAGTGGGTTTATAGTTAGTTGTTAGACCATCTCCAATGGTTGGGCTAAAAGCTAAATTTTTTAGCCCGGAAAATTTAGCTTTTAGCTCAGAAACAGTTTTTTTTGCTCTAACCGTTCTAGCCTAAAATTTTAGCCCGGGATTATTAAAGAATGAACTTAGGCTTTTTTTTTTGTTAAATTATATATTTAAAATAAATAAGTAAATATGTAGACTATCGTAAATTAATTTTATGAACATTTTAATTTAAAAAAATTTAAATTTCGATAAATATTGGGTGGAGTCCATTCTGATTTCTGAGCTAAATTTGGGGGGGGGGGGGGGATTTGGTATTGGATTAACATTTAACATTTAGCTCAAAATTTCCCCTTGGGTTGGAGTGGGTTTGAGGGGAAATTTTGAGGTATAATTTGGCTTTTAGCCCATCATTGGAGTTGGTCTTATGGGGGAGATTGGTGGGGATCGAACTTGCAGCATGGATAAAAGGTAGGCTTGGGTGTAGTAGGGCTCATAACCGGCAAGGATCTGTGCATCCTCACCCTCTTAGACCAACTCCAATGGTGGGCTAAAAGCCAAATTACTTTCCAAAATTTTCCCCCAAACCCAATCCAACCTAAGGGGAAAATTTAGGTTAAATGCTAAATGCTAAACCAAGGTCAAATTTCCCCCAAAATTTAGCCTAGAAATCGGAGTGGACTCTATCCAATATTTATCGAAATTTAAATTTTTTTAGATTAAAATGTTCATAAAACTAATTTACGATAGTCTATATATTTCTTTTTTTAAAATAAAAAAATAGCTTAAGTTCAATCTTTAATAATCTCGGGCTAAAATTTTAGGCTAGAACACTTGGAGTAGAAAAACTGTTTTTGGGCTAAAAATTAAATTTTCCGGTTAAAATATTTAGCTTTTAGCCCAACTATTGGAGATGGTCTTAAGATTGCTGATGCACAATTGTCGTGCCAGTACTGAGCAGTCAGACAACTGTGCGACGTAACATTGATGCCCCATTGTGCTCAATGGGGCCTTGCCTCCAGACCCAAAAGTCACATTAATCAACCAGGTGGTGAATTCTCCGATAAGAAAAACTCGGGCAATGCCGGCTGTTATTCCCGCCTTGAGCACTAACAAACCATTGTCAGTGACCATGAATACAAGGGCAACTCCAACAACTTCTCCTATCATTGCACCACCAATTGATGTTGTAATCGTTACAGCGTCACGCGCCACCGTTTGAAGTGGGTTGTTTGCTGAAAATATGTCCCATACCGTAATACCTGCAGAAAAAATAAGAACGGCTATGCCAGCAGCCCCAAGCAAGACAGGGTTACCTGATGCAAATATGATTTTGCCCGCCCGGATGCAAATATGATTTTGCGGAACACCTGCCTACGTAGGAGAAAGCACTGTTCTAAAAATCCCGCCGCCCCGATTTATGCCTAGGCATTTGAAAATTAAGAAAGGGCCCATAGACCTACTGAGGCGCTCGCCTAGGCACCTGCCCAGACCCGCCTAGGCATCAACTCATTTAGGCAAAAAATAGATAACTTTTATTTTGCATTTTATTTTTTTTCAATAAATTGCAAGAGACTTGTCGAATACTTAAATGAGCACACATTATATGCTTGTTCCCCATGTTTTGATTATGTTCCAATACTTCATAATATATGTGTCATTCTATTTTGTAATTTATGATGAAATTATGTATATTTTAAGTATAAACATACATTTACTTTCATAAAATATAATGAATTTAGTTAAATCTGCCTAGTCCACCTAGACGCCCGCCTAGACTCGGCTAGCCGCCTAGGCTCTAGACCCCAGCTCGCCTCCCGACTAGCGCCTAGTGTCTTTTAGAACTTTGAGAGAAAGTAAAATATATATGTATATAGAAGCAAGTTAAAAGGATGTTGAAAAGTGGATATGTCGTAGGGATTATGCATTCACCATATATATTTCACTTTTCCTTATTTTTGCTCCAGAGTACGAGAGTCGGGGTGCCCAGTATATATCATGCCGTTTTGTGCTAAATAGAAAGGGAATCCTGCTAAAAAGAGGTTCGTATGTGTGTGACTCTGTGTGTGTGTGTGTAAATATATACATACACAATATACATACTTCTGCACTAGTTCTTCAAACGACTTCCAGTTTCCTTGATCCACCAGGAGTATTGGCGTGATGCGGGACTTTGACTCCCCCTGGCGATCTCCATCATGTCGTTCCTGAATTCGGAAGCTTTTCTTGCCAGCTCTAATTCCTTATTGGTCAGAACATCATCCAGGTGAGCAGGAAGGCCATCAACATGGTCTCCAATATTGTTTACGTAATCCATTCGCACATGAAAGTTGCGCACGAACTGGAGTGGATGGTTGGCAGGGTTTACAATAGAAGCCCGATCTTTGTCGTCGTTACTAAACCAAGGCTCCAACTTACTGTCACTATCAAAAAGCCTTATCGCTGATTCGTAACAAGCTTTGCAATGCCGGAGGTATTTCGCGAGTTTGGCTTCGTATTCGAACTGGATATTCTTAATGGCCTCAGCTTCTTGGTAGTAAAGTATACGAGCAAGCTTGCGCAGCTGCTCAGGACTGAGATAGGTAAAGTGATTAAAGACCGCCTGAGCCATAATGATGGTGGAGGAGGAGGAAGATGTATAACAACGGTGTGGTGGTGGTGGTGGTAGTCGATGTAGGGTGACATAAGTACATACTTTTTAGCTTCTTACAAATACATTCGTGTTTAATAATGTTTGTTATTTTTGTTTGATTTATTCGATTTAATGACTATAACTAAAGAGATGCATGTGAGAAGCTTAATATTTGTTTCTTGCTTTTGTGGATACCAACGTTAAGGAGGCTTAATTAGCTATATGGGGAAGGGAAGTTTTATTTGAACTCATCTAACTTATCTTTACATCCAACTTAAATTTTAAATGTGATTTGTCTTTTTATTCTATTGCATAATTACCTTTAAATACACAATGAAATTAACAATAAAACAAAAATTTATCAACAAACCCATGCCCAATCATCAAACCTATTATCACTGATTCTTCATCCTCTATTCATTCTAGCTAAATCTCAAAGACGTTCTCATAGAGAAAGACAAGCTTTTTGGAATGATGGATAATAATTTTGAAGTTTTGAATCCTCCAACTAAGGTATGAATTGATTTATGCAATTTTTTTTTCATTTGATTTCACAATCAACCCTTTTTTCAAAGCATAATTACTCGTAGAAACATATATGGGATTAAAATTTTAAATTTTAGCTACTTGTGTGAATGTCACGCTTTCTTTTCGTTTCATTCGTGAAGAGTGGAGGCTATAATTTGCTTATAATTCTGATGGCAGTGCGTAGTAGCAATATAGCGTCTGTCCTTAAATTTGAAGGTGTTGAGTTCCTTCTATTTGGTTAAGCAAATGTATGTTAGTATGTAGTCTCCAAAAGCTTCCCCGTCTTCCTCTTGTTTGAATTAGTCATAATTTAATTCGGTTGTTGGATGTTGAAAATGTTTCAATTTCATGAAAATATAGGAACGTGAGGTTTTCAAGTAGGTTCGTAGCATAGAAAAACATGCCTTCAATTTTAGAGGTGAATTTTTTATCTTGATTATGATAACTAAAACATAATCTTGGTTTAGTTCCAAGATTATTAGGTACCCTTATTGTCATGTGATGGGAAGATGGCGTGCCTCTACTTTTCTGCAAATTCATGTAGGCCTTGCAAGGCTCTTACTTCTCAGATGGTGAGACTTTATGAAATGCTTTGAGTGGAAGGGCAAAGAGTTTGAGATAATTTGTCTCCTTCGACTGTTATGAGGAAAAATTCAATGAACACTTCAAGTGCATGTCGTGGCTGACAGTGCTGTTCGATGCTAATCTTCGTAAAAGATTGAGTGACATGTGCCGTATAGAATGAGCTTCGATACATTGATTTTGAGTTTTTATTTTCTAAATGGTTATAAAGATAAACTTATATATTGGATTGGGTTTGTGAGGATAGTTTAGGTAGTAAATTGGGTTTAAAGAGATATTAAGAATTCAATTAAAAGTAATATGGGTGTGGAGAGTAAGTTGGGTATAGAAAGAAGTTATACGGGTTAAAATAAATTTTTCATATGGGGAATCCTGAGTATCTACATTTACTTGTCATGCATGTACCTGTATTTTGCTATATCTAAATTATTTTAATAATGATAAATTAGGTTTATATCCCTCATTTTACTTTCTCATTAATTGAAACCTTATTTCTTTTTCATTTTTTTTTATCAAGGTCCTTTGACTTTTCTTCACATCATTATTTCACTATTAAATAATTTATGAAACAACCCAACCCGGAATGTCCATTGGACTCTGAATCGAGCTTTGCTAGTCGTCACCAGGAGGGTGGCGAAGCCATAAAGTGTAGTAATGTGGAAAATGTAAATAAATTTAAACCTAAAAGTGCCTAAATATAAGAGTGCGCTTGTGAGTGGGAATGAACCCATTTCACATGTGATGTCAGAGTATAAGTAAAGTACAGTAAAGTAGGATGAGAACTATATCATCGAAGATCACCACCTATACCAAGATTTGCCAAGAATCCTCGTCGACACGAAAGCTTAGCACTAAAACCTGGAAGGGCGAAAAACAAGGGTGAGTGGGTTTGAACATAAAGCTTTGTAAAACATTTTCGAAAAGATAATAACCACTCGCCATAAAACAAGTATAGTTTCCACATAACATACTAAGTATAGTATGAAAATACTTACCGTAGCCAGCAATTCCTTGAAAATACAATACTTCACAGTAATTCCTAAATAAGCATAATACTTCCGGTAATCACAATATCTCGTAGAAATAAACATATCATATTGAGTGCTCATCGACATATGCTGACACATGAGTTCATGCAGAGATATTCTGACATGAACATGACTGTCAGTAATAATGATTTATGCTATAGTACTACAATCGCAGGAAGACTGGTGCTATGCGTATCACATACGAGTTCTAATTGCCTATCGCAATCTAGGACAAGACTGACACCTATACGGTGTGATGTGAACATACACGTGAAGCCTGGCCCTAACCCAAGCGAGTACTAACACCTAAGGGTGGGCACGGGTTGGGCTGGGCCCAAATTTGGAGGAACCGGGCTTAACCCGTTTTAAACTACAATAGGGTGGATCGGGATGGGTACAAAGATTTTGAGTTTTGGAACCAGACATAACCCAGTCCATTTAAAACGGGCCGGCTCGAGGCGGGTCCACAGGTCCAATTACTCATCCTTTTTTTTTTTTAAAAAGATTATTTGGAAACATAGAAAGAAGGAAAAACTCAGAACTTTCTCGACCTTCTTCTTTCTGCTTTGCTGCACTCAAGCACTAAGGCACACCACCACCACGCACCTCGCCATTCCTGTGAGGCATATCAATATATATAGTTATGGACTAGTTTTCTTCTTCGATGAACCGAATGGTTTAATAATAAGTTTGATAAGAATTAAACGGCAAGACTGCAAACAAATCCAAGTTGTGGGCTAAAATGGTAAGACAACAACTAAAGAGTGATGGTGTTGACCATAATTCTCAGGCAAGTTGTGACTTCCAAAACTCAACCTGCCTCGGCCAATGTTTTCAATACACATAATGTTTATTGTAGGCTTCCACAGATAGCAAATTTCTAGATACCAAAATTATTCATACACATAAATCATGGCATTGTTGATTCAACATCATGGCATTAACGATTCAAAATCAACGAAGGGATCTGGTTTTATACCTTTCCAATTTTAGACTCAAAATCAACGGGTATTGCTGCACAATTCCGTTTGTCGTTGGTCGAGTTACCCTGTCTCCAGTTCATTTTCAAAATCAATAAAGGGATTTGGGTTTATACCCTTCGATTGCAAGATCCCTACATAGATAACAACTTGCATGAGACATTGTTCTTCAATTTTTCCTTAATCTAAATATTGGAAACGAAATTGAAGAAGGATGAGACTGAAATTTACATTTGGGGTGTTGGGTCCATGAGAAATTTGAGGGCAGTGAGTGGAGAGTTTCTGTGGCATGTGAGAATATTTGAAGGACAAAGAGTTTTAACAATTTGTGAGAAATGGTGGACGTTGTGTGATGTTCTAGTAAACGGATCAGTCTGGGCGCCCATAAACTAAATTTTTGAAATCACCTTGCCTCGTAAATATCCATGGCCCGCCCTGCCACACCCCGTTCCTTCTCTACTAAAATCGGACTCGCCCTGTGGGTCTTAGACCTGTTTGCCCATCCCTATTAACACCAATGTAGTACACGATGAGCAGATAGTGTAAATATGGTCATATGACGGTAAATCGATAATTCTAATCAATAATACTATTCATGACCGTAAATATATTTAAGGCATCCCATTATAGTATGCTTACAGGTGTGTCCCATAGAGTATAGAACAATTTCATGAATTTCGTTGATGCATTAATTTTTATAAACATTAACCTAATTTGGATGTGCATAGGAAATTCATTATAAAATATATAAATGGAAACTAAATAAATATATAATATTAAAAAGCAAAGACTCACTCACAAATCATGTTGTCGGGTTGATCCCGCCTCGCGGGCATCGATGATCCTTGCAATGCGTTTCACCTAGAAAGGAAATCACTTACATAATATATAACGTATTAATGCATTTTTCATACAAAGTACGGCTAATAAAGAAACTCTTTTAAAACGGTCGAATTTCGAAAAATGGATGGCAGATTTGGGTATGGCATGTCAAGAAACCTAAGGAGGGACCTTAGGTTCTTCAATGCCCCGACACATGCGCCGTCACGTGCCGCCACAAGGTGGCTATCCAAGCAGCCATCACCGAGCACAGTAGCGCCACCCACGCACCGCGAGTACCACGGTACTCGCCTTCCTCTCGAAGACTTGTGTTTTGCAGGTTGAACAGCTGACTTCCAGAGCTCATTTTGAACTCAATTCTCAACCAAATTTAGTGATTCAAACACCCATTTAAAGTTAGGAATATATGGAATCAATCTAGACCCATTTGAGGCTATGCCATAATCAAAGTTTGCGGAAAAAGTGGTTTGAAAGTGGCTCAACAGCTACAGTTCATTCCTTCAAAAAATCTGGAGAAATCTCCCCTGACTTGTTTTCTTCTCTAAATCACCCCCAATCATAATTTTAAGGTTAAAAGAACAATATAAGGTTTTGAAATAAGAAGGATGTGAAGGTCTTTAGCCTCACCATGGTTGGAAAAGAGAATGAATAGTGATACGGCCACTGTACAATGCAGATTCCATGGTTGGGGTGCATTCATAACTTAAATTCCTAGTTTTGGGTTGAGAAGCTTGCAAATTTCGTCAGGCTATGCCATAATCAGTGTTTGTAGAGAAAAACGAGGAGTGAGAGATCAGGGAGAGAGATTGCAAAGGTCGAACTCGCCTGGGTTGATGTCAGGTGGTGTATGGTGGGGGTTATGAAGGTCAAAGAAAGTTAACAATCTCTCTTCTAAGGGCATTTTGGTTAACTCACACTTTTAAAATTTATAAAATCGTAAAATTAAGGACGGGTTATTATAGTTTACCCACCTTAAAAAATTTCATCCCCCAAATTTGAGATAAGTTGCTATACATAAAATAGTGAAAAGATAGAAGAAAAATATACGTAAAGAATATATCAAGTTCGAGATGTTGCATAAAAGATAATGCCATTCTCCCGTGATCGGATTGCAATGATTCCTCTTTCATGCCTTCAAACTCATACTTTCCTTCTCTTTTAGTACAAAACTATAATACAATACTTTTATAAAACAGAAAGTCAAAATACGTATATAATAACATAACGCCAAAATACGTATATATTAACATAAAATTTAAAATACTTGTACTGAAATCAAAACTGAACATATAAATGATTTTTCACCTACGCACTCATAGCGTCACGTACTCTGAAGATAATGTGTAGTATCTTTGGGTCAAGCCCAACGAATCAATAACTAATTAAATAAACAAATACAAATGCTAATGTACAGGACCTATTTGTCCACTTGCTTAACGAATCCAACAAATAAGTTATCAATATTACGTTCTACAGCCTGTAATACCGACAACGCATTGTCGTCTCGATATGTAAGTAACAAATTCCCGAGGGTGCAATATTACAATTATGCCCCTCATTGGGAACTACACTTAAATCATCCGATTAACCCCTCGATTGCACTCACGTACTACCCTCTCGGGTAGCGTCATCAATATTATACAATTTCCTATATCATAATCTCGATCATTCGAATACCTGTTCGCAATACTCTTCTGTCAATCATGTACTATGCGTAAAATCTCTATACGTTGGCTCAAACGGTACCATAGCCAAATCGAAATTGTAACTGTAGTTACATTCAACTTTAACATAGATAAGTGTCAATTACAACCAAAATAAAACTGTAGAACAGATAAAACGCAATATGTCCACTAAGGTCTGGATAGTTCATTTAGACTAGTCGTTAGTCTGAAGGTGAAATGTGGTACTGGACAAAAACTTAGTATTCATAGGCTTCAAGAAAGTTTCCAAAGTTTTGGGAGTAAAGCACACATCACAATGAAATACAATAGTGACATGCACACCATGTAGCCGAACAATGTAGTTCATAGCGCCTTAGCGAGCAGATTCATATTGAATTTCTCTTGGATTTCGAGAAAACTAATCAAGAAGGCTAAAAGAACACTCAAGAATTTGAGAGTCAAAACAAGTCTATCGAATCTAGAATACAAGGTAACCAGATTAAATGTGTAACATCTCTCTATAACGGTAACTTCCGAAATATTCACTCATCAACGATAATGATTCATTCAACAGAGTATTTGTTAGGTGATTGAAGAATTAATGGTCACAACTAAAATTTCAAGGTCTGATCGATTTCTCCTAGGCGATCTATCTGCTTCAAAAATAACAAGAAGTCCAGTAGGGTAGACACATACCCATGGTTGATTGAAATGCTTTCCAGCACAAGAAGATGAATATGGAACCACAGTCAAAGTAGATGTTGATCGAAACGCCAGAAAATCTGATAAATTCAAGAATGAGAAATTTTATCAAGTGGTCTAAAATGTGGTCACTCTGAACCAATGAAAAGTGAGTTGACTTGTCAAGTCGGTTGATAATTACCAAAACATCATCATAATCTCTACATGTACAAGATAACTCATACATGGAGCTTATGGTGATATTTCCGCATCTCCATTTGGATACAGGAAGTGATTATAACACTCGATCGATTTCTTGACAATTATAAGTAACGTCATATCAAATACTCGTGCATTCCAACTGAAATGGAATAGGACATGCTGAAAACGTTCAAGGGTAGATATGTCTTTCGGTGTGGTAAACAGTAATTACGTTTGCACAACCGTGCAATACACGATAGTGCATTCGTAGACATTGATTCGGTTCTTCCATTGTCGCTGTCATAAATTAAACTCATTTCAAATGAAGATGTATATAAAAAGTCTAAGGTTTTCTCCACAGAGAAGTGTCATTTGGTTTTCAAGTAAGGATGATAATTATTGACTCTAAGTCATGAGTAAGAAGGTTCATTTCGTATAGTTCCAAATGCGAGGGAACAAATGCTATACTCTGTCATGCTGCATCTACACAGCCAAAACATCCAGAGAAAACGTCATCGTGGATTTCCGAAATTGTTGACGTTATTGAAATGTATAAGAATAAAGCTTGAGAAGAGACAACACTTCAGTTGATAGAAATTTTATTCATAATCAACATCACAATTTAAACTAACTTTCTTCAGTCAACTTGGAAGGAAAATGCCACAGCTGAAAAATCGCTAACAAACTAGTGATAAAAATTGATAAGGCTAAAGATATCTCATATTTCACAACACTTGGTGAGAATTTCAACTTTCTTCCGCTACAACTTTTGGGAAAAAGAAAAAAATATTGTCCATTGAGATCACATCTCCAAGGAAAAGTACCCATCTAAACAAAGCTAACATTTAAGGAATTTGGTATAAAGCTGACTATCGGTGTTTAGAGAATTTAATCTTGTTGCTAGGATAGGTGAAAAAGTCGTATGTAAGACTACTACAAATTCGTCAAGCTATGGAATAAAACTAGGGCTCAAGAAGTTTATCAGAAAGACTAACAATTCAAAGTATGGGTTAACGGTTTTATTCATCACCCGATTGTGTGGCTAAAATCTAGGTACAATCCTAAGATTCAGTCTTTCGCCTTTGCAGATAGGTTTGAGGTTCCCTAGATAAGGTGTTTCGTTGGATAAATTCCTAATCCATAAGATTTTGTAACTAGGTTCTCTCAATGATGTATTGATAAGATTAAAAGCACACCACAAAGTAGCACACAAATGTCCTATTAATTTTCCTTATTAACAATAAGATTTGTCAATTGTAGCATATGAAAATAAGGGTCTTTCTCGCAGAAGATTGTTTCATCCAACTACTTAAAATGTCACAAAAACTGGGCTGTTGTCCCTACTGACCAGCCACTGAAAAATAATTAATAGACTGACTTATACTTATCTAAAGTCTACGAAATTTTATATGCAGACACTAGATACATAGAGCTACACTCACACAAATTTTTGGGATTTTTGGAGTTGATGTGCTATTTAAATTAAATCGAACGAAAAGAGAACAAAAACTGATTTTAAGTAGTTCGCAAATTAAGAAAAACGAGTTAGGGGAATTGTTATCCACCACCAAATAATCATGCAAACATGTTATGTTTCATTCAAATTCCTTCTATTTCCGGATGAAGATGCTCAAGTTAGCTCAATGTTAGAACTCAACCTATTACTCTTTCTTATGTAGTATGTTAAGAGAATGGCGTTTTCAACTTAACTTAGTCCCTAATATGCAATCTAGAATGGTGTGTTCATAGATTTAACAAGTAGAAATCATTAAGAACGAAAAGAGTTTGAGTCATCACAAGGCATCGTAAGTACTGGCGTTGTCTTACTTATCCTAGAAATTGGTTCACATGTTAATCGCAATTAACAAGTACTACACTAGAACATATGTAGGTCGTCATTTGACAAGGGTAGGCACATAGATATTCATAGCATTAGAATCCTAGATATGCTTACTAAGTATGCATCCGTAGAAAACACATAAAGAATTCATCAATGAGACAAGTAGTGAACCAATTTTCATCCATTATAAAAGTAATTCAAACGAAATGTCATAACAAACTTGCAATCATATTTGAGGCTTCAAACAGCCCCTAACTACTAAAAATTTAGTTACACAATCCTTAAGTTAAAACAAAAGATAGACATGAGTTTGAGAAAATAGAACCGAAAGAAATCGACTAAGGCTCTCCTTTTTCCTTCCTTCCCCAATGCTACTTTTAAACCAATTCTTATTGCATCATTTTCTTCTCCTTAAGTCACCCACTAATAGCCATTTAGTGATGACAATAAGTGAGAGGAAATGTAAAACAATTGTAACTCCTTGGGTAGCCTTTATGCCAATTACTCCCTCTTAATCCTCATCTGTAATTCCATTTCCTCTGATATTTGAATAGGTGTCAGCTGGTTTGTTCTTGATTGCATCAGTTTTGGCTACTAGATTTATTGGATTTATTGCTTTCAATGCTTTCTTGTCAGTTACAAACTGCTCAGCCTCTTGGGAACCTTTCAGTGTTAAAACGGCCATAACTTCTTCTAGAAAAATGATATTAACAATCCGCAAAATGCTCCAGAAAATAGACATCCGTAGCTTTTGAAGTATATAAGGCTCATTCTCTAATTCATTCTCATCTGTCCGTAACTTACTTCCAAAGTTAGCTGACGTGCACAGGCAGTTTTGACGAATTTGTTACTTAAAATTCCACTTGTGTTATTTTTCTTTTGTTTACTTGACAAATCCTACAAAACACAAAAACAAAGTAAATAACTCAAAAATATAAGGAACTAACTAAGAAAAGACAAGTGAATTTGATATAAAATATATATAAATATAAGCTTATCATGTATGAGTTATTTGAAAAGATGCAAGGAAAACTGGTGTAGTACAAAAAAGTAAATCGATGGTGTACTTCACTTCACCATTTGGTGATATCCCAGGTAAAATTTTGAGAAATGACGCTAAAGGTATATGTCCTTGAAATGTACCATACTACTTCCTTTCTCTATGACACGTACTAATAGGTCTTCACTACTTTCTTGATACTCAATTCGCTCTTACAGAGGGAATTAACTCGTGCCCTAATTCTAATGTTTGTATGTGAAGGTGCCTTCAAGGATAACTAGTCAAGAATGTTTGGGTTACCTAAATGGGTAATGTGGTTGAAACAACTACGAGTTTACTATCCTCCTACAAGGCTTGCCCTTAAGTTTCCACGATTTTAATTTCTTAGGCTTAGATAGTCATTGTTAATCGATCTATCAATCACGCCGCTAATTAATGCACATATGATATTTTGATATTGTTCACTACCTTGAAAATGTGAACCGACGTTCGGGCATAAAGGTATCAATCATTCCTAAGTACTAGTACTTGTGTCCGGTATCAGAAATTATACCGCCTGAATATTGGTTGACAGTTCTCGAATATTTGACAGTATCGTCAATTAGTAGTGCCACCGTAGGCTGATTACAGGTTAGAGCCTGCTTGGGTAGATGGTTTCAAATGATTGGTAAGGAACTGATCCTGGAAGGTGGTTTCATTGATTTTAAAAGAAATTGATTACTGCTTTTGGGATTTCTGCTAACCGCAAGTATAACAACTTATACTCACATGCCAATACTTATCGAGATGACGAGTACATCATCGAAAGAAATGCTAGGAACTAGTGTTGGTCGAAATATCCTAAGGCCGGAAAAAGAATTTGCTAATAATCTACTTCGAAATGGGATTTAACGGAAAAGAATCTTACCTTGAAGATTTGGAATTATAACTAGTGCATTTGAGAAGATTAGTGCTATCAAGGACCAAATGTGATTGTTCGCCCAGATGTTCTTCCGTCGAGTGTTACCACTTTAACACCACATTGTCACTTGAGACATTTCTGGAAATTTCGACGAAAGGAAAACTTCGTAGGGATTTTGATAGGTGGTATACTAATGTAGAATGCCAATGAATCAAAACTATTTACGGTTTCCTAACTTGGACGAGTTCGGAATGAGTGCGGAAGAATAGTAATGGGATTGATTGGTAAATCTCTTGTGATACATGACTATCGATACACTAGCCAGGCTTCAGGGCCAAAAATTCATTCCAAACCAAGATTTTCCTTACCAAGGAGGTTCTTCGTTTAAAGTCTAGTAGCATTTGCCAAAATGATCATCTAGAAGGTCGAAAAGTTGTTTGAATTGTCCAAAACTTTGGAAAAGTTGTCTAAATTGTCCAAAATGCTTACATCACTCATGTGATGAATGCAATACTAACCAAACTTATGCTATGATACCAAACTGACACACCTTGACCTGGAATGTCCATCTGGACTTCGAATTGAGCTGTGCTGGCCGTCACTAGAAGGGTGACAAAGCCATAAAGTGTAGTGATGTGAAAAATGTAAATAAATTTAAACCTAAAAGTGCCTAAATACAAGAGTACGGTTGTGAGCAGGAATGAACTCATTTCACAAGTGATGTCAGAGCATAAGTAAAGTACAGTAAAGTAGGATGAGAATTATACAATCGAATGTAACCATCTATACCAAGATTTTCCAAGAATCCTCATCGACACGAAAGCTTAGCACTAAAACTTGGAGGGGAAAAAACAAGGGTGAGTGGGCCTGAAAATAATGCTTTGTAAAACCTTTTCGAAAACATAATAACCCATCGCCATAAAACAAGTATAGTTTCCTCATAACATATTACGTATAGTATGAGAATACTTATCGTAGCCAGCAATACCTTGGAAATGCAATACTTCACAGTAATTCGTAAATAAGCATAATACTTATGGTAATCACAATATCTCACAGAAATAAACATATCATATCTAGTGCTCATCGACATATGTTGACACACAAGTTCATGTCGAGATATTCTGACATGAACAGGATTGGGTATAATAATGATTTACGCTCTTGTACTACAATCGCATGAAGACTGGCGTTATGCGTATCACATACGAGTCTTAATTGCCCATCGCAATCTAGGACAAGAATTGGCACCTAGAATGGATCCAAAGTGAGCGTACGGTGCGATGTGAACATACCTGTGAAGCCTGGCCCTGGCCTGGGCGAGTACTAACACCAGTGTAGCACATGATGAGCAGATAGCGTAAGTATGGTCATATGACAGTAAATAGATAATTCTAATCAACAATACTATTCATGACCATAAATGTATTTAAGGCATCCCATTATAGTACGCTTACTGGTGCGTCTTGTAGAATGTAAAACAATTTCATGAATTCCGTCAATGCATTAATTTTTATAAACGTTAACCTAATCTAAATGTGCATAGGAAATTCATTATAAAATATATAAGTGGAAACTAAATAAATATATAATATTTAAAAGCAAAGACCCATTCACAAATCATGTCGTCGGGTCAACCCGCCTCACGGGCATCGATGATCCTTGCAATGTGTTTCACCTAGAACGGAAATCACTTACGTAAATATATAACGTATTAATGCGTTTTTCGTACAAAGTACGGCTAATAAAGAAACTATTTTAAAATGGTTGAATTTTGAAAAACGGATGGCGAATTCGAGTTCAGCACATCGAGAAACCTAAGGAGGGACTTCAAGCTCATCCACGCGCCAAGCACAATGGTGCCATGTGATAGCCCGTCCTTAATTATACAACTTTATAAAATTTAAATGAGTGAATTGACGAAAATGCCCTAGAGGCGAGATTATTGATTTTTGTTGACTGTTAGTTTGTAAAACG
Organism: Pyrus communis; assembly: GCF_041283825.1. NCBI lineage: Eukaryota > Viridiplantae > Streptophyta > Magnoliopsida > Rosales > Rosaceae > Pyrus > Pyrus communis. Next base: position 13,179,785 of record NC_142581.1, read on the forward strand.
TATGGGCCATTACTTTACCGTATCCTCAAAGTACTCGACGGTACAAATGCTTAGGCGCAAGTGGAATCGAAATTGGAGCTACGATGAAGATTTTACAAAACTACAAATCCGAAAAGTACTTTTGTAAAGATTACTAATTATTATTTTATATATCTCTCAAAATTATTATATTATTATTTTAAGATTATTTTGTAATTATATTATTATTCTAATATTATTTGAGAGATATTTCTGCATTTTGGACCGCACTTGCGCTAACACGTGGCAAGTTCTCCCCCTATTTCTAGGGTGTCCTCTTCTTTCCCGAGCTCTCCTATGCTCTCTCGTCTCTCATCCCTTACCTCCCTCATCCCTATATTCGAGAACTACTCACAGTGACCATCATCACTGGGGAGCATACTATTCACGAACCCAGACCTGGCAGAGGTCATCACCCCTTCTCTTTCCCAGCATAGTGGCACCACCACTGTTCGAAAAGTTCTCCGACGAAGGTAACCTTCTAAAACCCTTCAAACCTTTATGGATCATGTTTTGGAGTATAATTAGAGCAATTTAGCGAGTTTATGGTGATGTTTGAACAGTGAACCATGTCGGGGGAGAATTCCTTAGTTTTTTGGTAGGATTTGGAATTTTGCAGGTTATTACCGGCCAACTCTGGCCATGGCTCCATCCCTCCTTGGTATATTTTGAACTCTTACCTCTTGAGCTACATTTTGGTTTTTGAATTTCTGATTTTGGTTGAGAAATGAACTCATTATGGCATTTAGAATTTTTTCGGCCACTTTCACCCAGAATACGGCGAATCGCTGGAAATGAACTAGTTTAGGCCCTTATAACCAGCCGGCCCGGTCCAATTCTAATTGGGTTGGGTTAGGAATATTCTCAAGGTTTTAGTAGCTGAGCTTTCTTATCGACAAGGATTCTTGGCAAATCTTGGTGCAGAAAAATGCCTTCGATGGTATAATTCTCACCCTATTTTACTATATTGTACTTATACTCTGGCATCACGTGTGAAATAGGTTCATTCCTGCTCACAGCACACTCTTGTATTTAGGCACTTTTAGGTTTAAATTTATTCACATTTTCCACATCACTACACTGTATGGCTTCACCTACCAGGTGTTGGCTATCACAGCTTGATTTAGAGTCCTAGTGGACATTCTGGGTCGGGGTGTGTCATTTTGGTATCAGAGCATAAGTTTGGGCAGTATTGCGTTCATCACACGCGTGATGTAAGCATTCTCGATTCTTGAACCTAAATGTCGAATATTGCCACCTCATCAAATACGAAAAGTGTGTTAACTTTTCCTAAGTTTTGGACAGTTTAGACGACTTATCGTCATTCTCGAATGTCGTTTTGGCAAACGCCTCTAAATCTTAACAAAGAATCTCGCCGCCAAAGAAAATTCCGTTTAGAAATGAGTTGTTAGCCATGCAGCCATGTTAATGTATCGATGGTTGTGTATCATCGGAGAATTACCAATCAATCTATCACTATTTTCTGACCATCATTACCAAAACTTTTGAATGGGAAACCCCAATTAGTTTCGATTCTTTGGTAATACCTATTAGTATATCACTCATTGGAAATCCCAACGAAGTTTTTCTTTTCGTTGAATTTCCAAAAATGTCTTGTGTGACAATGTGGTGCTAAAGTGGTAGCACTCGATGGAAGAACATCTTAGGACAATCATTTTTGGTTCTTGATAGCACTAATCTTTTCAAACACGCTAGTGATCATTCCAGATCTTTAGGAGAAATATCAACTTCCGTTTAAGTTTGTTCTAAAGTAAATTATTAGTAAATTTCTTTTTTCCGGCCTTAGAATGTTCCAACCAATACTAGTTTTCTGAATTCTTTTGGTGTCGTACTCGTCATTTCGACGAGCATAGGCACATGTGTACGAATTGTTATATCTATGGTCAGTAGAAATCCCTGAAGTAGTAAGTATTTCTCCCTAGAAACAACTGAACCTCCTCACCGGACCAATTCCTTACCAATCATCCGAAAACCATCCACCCGAGTAGGCTCTAACCTATAATTAGCCTACGGTGGCGCTACTAATTGATGATATTGTCCAATATCTTGGAACTATCAACCAGTATTCAGGCGGTATGATTTCTGATACCAGACACATGCTAGTATCTAGGAGTGATACCCTTATGCCAGAACGTTGGTTTACAATTTCAAGATAACGAACAATATCAAGATATCGTAATTGTGTTAATTAGCGGCGCGACTGATAGACTGATTAATAGTGACTACCTGAGCCAAAGAAACTTAGGAGCAAGCTTTGTATTAGGACAGTAAACTCATAGTTGTTTTTACCTTATTACCTATCTAGGTAAACATAACCTTTCCGGCTAGCCACATTTTCGATCACTTCCACAGGTAGGCAGTATAATCAAAGTGCAAGTTAATTTTCCATTGTCAAAGTGAGAGAAAATTGTGAAGACCTTTTAGTTCGTGTCGTAATGAAAGGAAGTAGTATAGTACGTTTCGATAACGTATATCCTTGGCATCATTTCTCCAAATTTTACTTGGATATCACCAAATGGTGGAGTGAAGTACACCATCAATCCATTTTCTCGTACTACACCAGTTTTTCCTTGCATCATTTCGAACAAGTCCTACATCAATGAGAAAACTTAGTTGCAAAAGCTTACTAATTAGAAATTACCAAACCAAACACCTTATCTGGGGAACCTCAAACTTATTCGCGAAGGCGAAAGATTAAACTTTAGGTTCATACCTAGATTTTAGCAACTTAATCGGGTGACAATTAAAACCGTTAATACCCATACTTCAAATTACTGGTCTACCCGACTGACCTTTGTAACTTGAGTTTTCCTCCATGGCCTAACGAATTCATAGTGGTCTTAACAACGACCTTCTCATCTACCTCGATAGTGAGACCAAATTCTCTAAATATCAATATCGACGACCTTCTAGGGGAAGGAAATTGAAATTCTCACAAAGTGTTGTGAAATTCGAGATATCTTTGGTTGTGTCAATTTCATCGATAATTTATTAGCGATTTTCTTTCCAGCTATAGCGTTTTTCCTCATTTACGACCGAAGAAAGTTAGTTTTGTTGTGATGTTGTTTATAAATAAATTTTCTGACAACTGAATTGATGTCTCACCTTACCTTTGTTTCACACTTTTTGATGACATTGATCATTTCGAAATCCTTGATGACATGTTCTTTGGATGTTTCGGTTGTATAGAGGCAGCATGACGAAGTATCGCTTATATTTCCCAACGTGTAAAACCGTTCGGAATAAACCATCTTATTCATGACTTAGAGTCAACAGTTACCATATTTACTTGAAAAACGAATGACATTTCTCTGTAGAGAAATGTGTCCAAAATCTTTTTTAACCTTAGACCTCTCAAGTACATGTTCATCTAAAAAGAATTAGATTTCTGACAAGGGCGATGGAAGAACCAAACCAACATCTACAATTACATAATCGTGTATCATCCCCATTGTGTAAATGTAATTACTCTTTACCGCAGCAAAATACATTATTTACTACCAAAATGCTTTCGGCCTGTCCTATTTCATTTTAGTTTAGAACTCACGAGCATTGGGTTGACATTACTTACAAATCATCAAGAAATCGTTCGAGTGGTTATAATCACTTTCTGTATCTGAATGGAGATGGGAAATATCACCATAAGCTCATGGTACAAGGTATCTTGTATATATGGATATCATGATGATGTTTCAGTGATTATTGACTGATTTGACAAGTCAACTCACTTTCCGCTGGTCTAGAAGGACTACATTTTAGACCATTTAGTTAAATTACTCATTCTTGAATTTTTCACATTTTTTGACGTTTTGATCAACATCTACTTTGATTGTGATTTCATATTCACCTTTTGTGTCGGAAGGCATTCCAGTTAACCTTGGGTAAGTGTCTATCCTATTGCACTTCGTACTAATTTTGAAGTAAATAGATCATTCAGGTGAATCGCCCGAACATTTAAATTTTAGTTATGACTATTAATTTCTCAATCACCCAACAAATACTCAGCTAAGCGAATCCTTACCATTGGTGATTGAATGTTCCAGAAGCTACTATTGTAGTGAGATGTTATGCATTAATCTAGTTACTTTGTATGCTTGATTGATGGACTTGTTTTGACTCTCAAATTTTTATTTTATTTTTTTTTTTTTTTAGCCTTCTCGACATAGTTTTTCACTAAATTCGAGAGAAATTGTCATAACGAATCTACTTGCTTAGGCATATGTGAATTACAATGTTCAGTTGCATAGTGTACATGATACCACTGTATCTCAGTGTGATGCGAGTTTCGCTTCCAAGTATTGGGAAGCCTTCTTGAAGGTCATGTGTATTAAGTTTTGTCACATACCATATTTCACCATCAGACTAACGGTCGATCTAAATGAACTATCAGGACCTTAGAGAACATATTGCTTTTGTATGTTTTACAGTTTTAGCATGTTATGTTAAACACCTATCTTTGCTTATGTTGCGTATGACGATATTTATTATTCTGGTTTGACTATGGTACTGTTGAGCCGTGGTATAGAGATTCTATGCATAGTATGTGATTGATAGATAAGTATTGTAAACATGTATTCGAATAATCGAGATTACAATTGAGGAAATTGTGTGCTATTTGCGTTGTCGCCTGAGAGGGTAGTACATGAGCGCAGTCGTGGCGCTAATCAGACGATTTGTATGTATTTCCAAATGAGGGGCAACATGGTAATATTGCACCCTCAGGAATTGATTACTTACTTATCGGGACAACAATGAGTTGTCAATATCATGGGCTGCAGACCGTAGTATCAATAACTTATTTGTTGGGTTCGTTAAGTAAGTAGACAATTAGGCTGTCTACGTTAGTATTTTCATCTATTTATTTATATAATTATTTATTTATTCATTTTTGGGCTTGACCCAAAGATACTACACACTTATTTTCAGAGTACATGACGCTACGAGTGCATAGGTGACATTTTTTCTAAGTTCAGTTTGGATTTTATTACAACTATTTTAAAATTTTCACGATATTATATATGTACTTTTTACGACGTGTTATTATGAATGGCATTCTCTTTTATGCAACCACTCTATCTTGATATCTTCTTTACATAGTTAATTTTCTGTTGTCTTTTCACTATCTTTTTGTATAACAAATGATTTCAAATTTTGGGGATGAAATTTCTTTTAAAGGTGGGTAGATTGTGACAGCATGTCCCTAATTATACAACTTTATAAATTTTAAATGAGTGAATTGACGAAAATGCCCTAGAGGCGAGATTTTTGATTTTCGTTGACTGTTAGTTTGTAACGTGTATGGGCCATTACTTTACCATATCCTCAAAGTACTCGACGGTACGAACGCGTAGGCGCAAGTGAAATCAAAATTGGAGCTACGACAAAGATTTTACAGAACTACAAATTCGAAAAGTACTTTTGTAAAGATTACTAATTATTATTTTATTTATCTCTCAAAATTATTATATTATTATTTTAAGGTTATTTTGTTATTATATTATTATTCTAATATTATTTGAGAGATATTTCTACATTTTGGACCACACTTGCGCTGACGCGTGGCAAGTTCTCCTCCCATTTCTGGGGAAAGGATTGTCTGCCTTCCCACTTTCGGTGCCCTCCTGTTTGTGTGGTCACGGTTAAGCCAAGTCAACATTTTATATTACTATTCATTTTTGTCTTATTATCTCTATAAAAAAACAATACAAAATGTTGACGTGGCTTAACCGTGACCACACAAAACAGGAGGGCACGGGAAGGCACCGGAAGTGGGAGGGCAGACAATCTTTGTCCCCATTTCTGGGGTGTCCCCTTCTTTCCCGAGCTCTCTCATGCTCTCGCCTCTCATCCCTCACCTCCTTCATCTCTCGTCCCTCATCCCTCACATCCCTCTCTCCGAGAACTACTCACCGTGACCATCATCACCGGCAAGCACTTTACTCACGAACCTAAACCTAGCAGAGGCCATCACCCTTTCTCTTTCCCTGCACAGTGGCACTGCCACTGTTCGAAAAGTTCTCCAACAAATTCTCACCGTTACTGGCGAAGGTAAGCTTCTACAACCCTTCAAACCTTCGTGGATCATGTTTTGGAGTATGATTAGAGTAATTTAGAGAGTTTATGGTGATCTTTGAACAGTGAACCATGTCGGGGGAGAACTCCCTAGTTTTTTGGCGGGATTTTGAAGTTTTGTAGGCCATTCCTGGCCAACTCCAGCCACGACTCCGTCCCTTCTTGGTATATTTCGAACCATTACCTCTTAAGCTTCATTTTAGCTTTTGAATTTCTGATTTTAGTTGAGAAATGAACTAGTTATGGCATATAGAATTTTCCTGGCCACCTTCACCTAGAATTCAGCGAACTGCTGGAGAAGAAGAAGAAAAAAAAGGGCCTTAGGCCCAAAACCCAGTCTAGCTCAATCGGCCAAATTCTTTGGGCCCTTATAACCAACCGGCCCGATCTAAATCTAATTGGGTTGGGTTTGGAATATTCCTTATGTTGGCTGGTTTGAAATTTTCTTTGGAACACTCTAAGGCTAATTCGAACGCCCTGAGTTCGTTTTTGACATCCATTTAGTGGAATTCCAAAGTTTTATTATAGTTGACCATCGGGGTGTCTTAGTTCACTTTTAGGGTTGACTATTGACTTTCCATTGACCTTTTACAAAATTTGCTAGGGACCCTCCTTAGTGTATTTCGACGCCTGATTTCAAATTCGTTGTCCGTTTTCTGAAATTCAACTGTTTTAAGATAGTTCTTTTATTAGCCGTACTTTGTACGAAAAACGCGTTTATTTGTAATATGTTATACATAATTACATAATGGTAAGTGGGTCTTTTCTTTGATATATATATATATATATATATATATATATATATATATATGTTTGTTTAGTTTTCATATATGCCTCTAATGATGAATTTGTTATATGAATGCCATGGTTAAATAATGTTATAAGAAATGTTATACTATTACGAAATATGCTACATCCTACGGGAAGCACAAGTACGTTTATTATGTTGACTAGAATTATATCGTTATAGCATGCTTATATTTATGTAGTCTGCTCACCATTGCTGCACCCCGGTGTTAGTGCTCGCCCAGGGCCAGGGCCAGTCTTTCACGTGTATGTTCACCTCTACACCGCATGCTCACCTTGGATCCAGGTAGTGGTCGTACAGGTTGCATTAGGCAACTTCGACTCATAGGTGACTGCGAATAGCGCCAGTCTTCACGTGATTGTAGCACCAGAGTGTATATTATGATTACACCCAGTCCTGTTGTATAGGTTGCATTAGGCAACTCCAACTTGTGTGCTAGCATATATTGATGAGCATCAGTTCAATCATACAGGTCGCATTAGGCGACTCAGACTTGTGTGCTAGTATAGATTGATTGAACACCTGATTTTACTTATATTACTATTAAGATATTGTGATGTGGCATACTTTTGGATTTATTGTTGTTTTGCATTTGATTTCATACCTATACGTAGTATGATTTTCAAGAAACTATACTTGTTTTACGGCGAAGGGTTATAACATTTTCAAAATGTTTTTATTAAAACTTTATTTTTAGGCCCACTCACCCTTGTTTTTCGCCCCTCCAGGTTTTAGTAGTTGAGCTTTCTTATCGACAAGGATTCTTGGCAAATCTTGGTGCAGACGAATACCTTCGATGGTATAATTCTCACCCTATTTTATTGTACTGTACTTATACTCTAACATCATGTGTGAAATGGGTTCATTCCCGCTCACAACGCACTCTTGTATTTAGGTACTTTTAGGTTTAAATTTATTCACATTTTCCACATCACTACTCTTTATGGCTTCGTCACTTTCCAGGTGTCGGCTAGCATAGCTCGATTTGGAGTCCTAGTGGACATTTCGGGTCGGGGGGTGTCACGTCACCCACGTGCCGCGAGTACCACGGTATTCGCCTTTCTCTCAACTTGCATTTTGCAGGTTGAACTGCCAAATTCTAGAGCTCATTTTGAGCTCGATTCTCAACCAAATTCAGTGATTCAAACACCCATGTAAAGTTAGGGACATAGGGAATCGATCTATACCCATTTGAGGATGTGCCATAATCAGAGTTCATTGAACAAGTGGTCCGAAAGTGGCTCGACGGCCACGATTCATTCCTTCTAAAAATCTGGAAAAATCTCCCCCAACTTGTTTTTTGCACTAAATCACCCCCAATCATAATTAAGGTTAAAAGAACAGTATAAGGCTTTGAAATAAGAAAGATGTGAAGGTCTTGAGGATCACCATGGTCGGGAAAGAAAATGAACAATGATATGGCCACTGTACAGTGCAAATTCCATGGTTGGGTTGCGTTCATAGCTTAAAGTCCTAGTTTTTCGACTGCGAAGCTTGCAGAATTTTTTGGGGTACAAAGTTAGCCATGGTGATGGTATTGCCAAACCACTCAATCGGTGTTTGCAGAGAAAAATTAGGAGTGAGACAAGAAGGAGTAAGGTTGCAGAGGTCGAACTCGCCTGGGTTGATGTCAAGTGGTGTATGGTAGGGGTGTGCATCTCAGCCTCTAAGTGTTGTACACAGATAGAAGAGAGTTTAAGAGGGATGGAGAGTGTGCGAGTGACAAAGAACAAAGAAGAAAAATAATGAGAAAGTTAGAGGGATAAAGGTCCGAGAGAGTTGGAGAGAAACTGAGAGGAGACACGGAAGTGAGGGGAGGATTGGTGTGGGCCCCGCTTGGCACGCAACTCAAAGTCACCAATGAAGAAATAGAAGAATGTCTCCCGTAATGTGAATTTACCAAACGGCCCAGCACGCTCCTTAGTTTGTAAAATCTTCATCGTAACTCCAAATTCAGTTCCGCATACACTTATGCATTCGTACCGTCGAGTACATCGAGAATACAGTAAAATAATAACTCATGTGTCACGAAGAGACGGTCAAAGAAAGTCAACAATCTCTCTTCTAAGGGCATTTTGATCAACTCACACTTTTAAAATTTATAAAATCGTAAAAATTAGGGACGGGTTGTTACAATTTACATTACAACGTATTTCAATTTTAAAATTAAAAACTTATTTAATCATTTTTAAATATACTCTTTTAGTATTTTTCATGTATTTCTTTTTGAATTTGTACCCATTTTTTTTTTTTTATATACCAATTTCCCTTTAATTTTAATTACTACCCAAAAATTTTAATTTTTTTGTGCCCATATTTTTTTATTTAAATGTTGATTTGTACCCCATAATTTTAATTTTTAATATGCTGTTTTTTAATTTAATTTGTAACCATATTTATTTTTGCCGAATGTATCCATGCTAACTTAGATTATTAAAAGGGTTATTTTTGTTCCAATCTCTACTCAACCCATTTGTTAGATTGAAAGTATGTTTGTTTAAAATGTTTTAATCGAAGTCCTTAGCTTCATTGTAACTCTTGCATTTATATCTCACAAATTATGATATTTAAAAAAAATTCAAATAAGAGTAAATAATAGTGTTATATAAGAATTACTTAAAATCAATAATTGTCACATCCCGACCCGGGGCGGATCACTTCCCGGGCCCGCTCCACTACTGTAGCACGATATTGTCCGTTTTGGGCTTACCATTCCCTCACGGTTTTGTTTTTGGGAACTCACGAGCAACTTCCCAGTGGGTCACCCATCATGGGATTGCTCTAGCCCCTTTCTTGCTTAACTTCGGAGTTCCTACGGAACCCGAAGCCAGTGAGCTCCCAAAAGGCCTCGTGCTAGGTAGGGATGGGAATATACATATAAGGATCACTCCCCTGGGCGATGTGGGATGTCACAATCCACCCCTTTAGGGGCCCGACGTCCTCGTCGGCACACACGCGACCAGGGTTAGGCTCTGATACCAAATGTCACATCCCGACCCAGGGCGGAACCACTTCCCAGGCCCGCTCCACGACCGTAGCACGATATTGTCCGCTTTGGGCTTATCATTCCCTCACGGTTTTGTTTTTGGGAACTCACAAGCAACTTCCCAGTGGGTCACCCATCATGGGATTGCTCTAGCCCTCTTCTCACTTAACTTCGGAGTTCCTACGGAACCCGAAGCCAGTGAGCTCCCAAAAGGCCTCGTGCTAGGTAGGGATGAGAATATACATATAAGGATCACTCCTCTGGGCGATGTGGGATGTCACAATAATAGAGTAATATTCTTCTTCGCATAGTTGCAAAAAATACTAATAATAATAATAATAATAATAATGTACCATGCAATTATTAATATTAAAAAAAATAACTATTGGTATATTTTAAAATATAAAATAAAATAAAAACCATTTTAATAATCTAACGATTTAAAGCATACATACACGTAACTACATAGTGGACTGCCTAGCTCGTAGTCTAGCCCAGCTCAGTCACTCATCCGCGATATTCCACCATCACCACCCCCACCTTCTTCGTCTCCTCCTCCACCATTTATTTTCATATTTTAGATTGATGGCTATGTCGAGTTTTCTTCTTCTTATTCGGTTTGAATTGATTGATTAGGGAGAAATCTATTTAAATAATACTAGGTACACTAAATGATGTGACACCAAATATGAGTTTGTTAGTTATCATGAATTTGGTGTAGAAGCGTAATTTGATAGATTCCATTGCCAAATGTTAGCTTTTCCTTTTTATTTTAGGAAAGAGATCCTATTTGGATCTTTTCCTCCAAAGCCCATGAATCAGGTGATCCGGATCTTTGAAATTTGATCAAACGGCTAAAAATAGAGAAATTAGCACTACTACAATATTAGCTTTAGATGTCGGATGATGGTGGCGGTTTAATAAGCCATTATGTCGTATAAAAGATATCTGACACATCATTCAGTTAATGTCGGATAACAATAAAGTCCTATCGGTTATATCCAACATAAATTCCTGACGGATATTTAGTGTCAGATGCAATCGCCATAAAAGTATTATAACCGTTAGTATTTTTGAATTCTTTTATTTTAATATTTTTAACAGAGTCTGGCAGTTTTGAAGTTAATGGTGGCGGTTATAACCAACAGAAATTGACTATTCTATTATTTTAGTTTCTAGCGGTTATTAATTTAGTATTCAAGCGGTTATAACAGACAAAAATTAACTATTTTATTATTTTTACGCCAAAAGTTTTTCAATTTGTTGTTCATTCAAATTACTTCCTCTTGCTCTTCATCTTCAATCTTTTTCTTCTCTTTATCTTCAATCTTTAGATTTTAATTTAATTAGTAAGATAAATTAAGAAAATTTGTGTTCGATTAGTTTATTTTATTCGCTTAAATTGTTATGAAGAAATTGAGATAAATATTTATGTTAAATTGATAATATTTAATATAGCATAAATTGGTAATATTTAGTAATATAGGTATATATTATGTTAATTAATTAAATATTTCACTCTAATTGCTATGAGGATATACAAAACTTGAATTTAATAAATAATCAAGAGTGTAGATAAACATATTTTTGTTAACCTTTTATTGTCTTTTTAATTTGTTTTACTATTTTTGTTAACATCTTTATAAGATTTTATAATTTATAATGATAATTTTTATTAGTAATTATAATAATTTGTGTTTCGTATTATAATTATAGGTATTTTGGGTGGGATATTTCCCACGACTTTGATTCAAAAAAATTAATGGCGCAGAAAATCCGAGGAAGAAAATTTTGTGGCGGTTTTTGGTTATCTTTGTCTATTATAACCGACACTAATCTAACATCCATAAATGCACCGTACTGACAGAAGCATAAAAGCTCTGTCGGATTTTAATTTCCTGGCGGTTTTAGTTGACTTCATGTCGGATATAATCGACACAAAACTGAAAGAATTATAAAAGCTTTGTCGGATTTTAATTTCTTGGCGGTTTTAATTGACGTCCTGTTGGTTATAACCGACAACATTTATTACCCTGAGCTAAAATAATTCAACTTCCCATTTTTACTTCAGCCGTTCCTCTTTTCCTTCTCATTTTCACTTCCAGCCGTTCTTCTCCTTCCCATTTTCACTTCCAGCCATTTCTATGGAGGAACAAAATGAAGGCCATGAATTCCAAGAACAAACTGAAAACGGTGCATTTTAAAGTAATTATATTGTGAGTTTTTTCTTTGTTGTTTTTCAAATACATGACCAATGTTTGTTTTTCATGAATTCCAGGAATACCGGAATATTATACCAAACAATTAATGATTTGATATTTGGTATTCAAAGATGTTTGTCTTATAATGTTTTTTTTTTTTATTTTACTTTTCAGGAGGTGGCGGAGACAAACAAATATAATTGAGAGTTAAAAACTATGAACCATACAACTGGTTCAAAAACTTTTGCTCGGGTGCATGAGGAATATGTATGTGTTGCTAATTTGTAATATATGTAGTTAATATGTATTTGTTGTTCTCTTTTAACATATTTAAAGAAGAACAAGCATGGAAAGGAGCCGGGTCCCATCTCTTTTTTTGGAGCTACCCATACTCGGAAAGATGACTCTTGGATTGATGAATCGTCACAACAGAGAGGAGTAAATGTTTTATAACTCTATTCAGATTATGACTATTTGTATTTCATTCTTATTTATCTTTCAATTTGGATTGATAAATCTATGTTCTAACACATTATTTAAAACAATAATATTGTATTTTTTAGAACACATTATTTAAACAAAATATTATTTAAACACAAAATCTGTGTTTTTATGAACCTTGTTTATCTTTCTATTTGGATTGATGAATCTATGTTTTTATGAACCTTATTTATCTTTCTATATTTCAACTCTTAATAATCTTTTATTATTTTGTTTAAATATTATATTGCAAGACATCTATGCAAGATCTTCAGGTGCTAGTTATTCCAGGAAATCATCCAGGGGTGCATTGGCCAAGGTGCTAGCTGAGAACAACGAATTGAGGAGGAGGGAGGAAGAAACCTCCAAACAGTTGGCGGCGGTAACGGTTCGGCTTGAGCAATCAACCAGTAGCAGCAGGCGATGAACCAACGGATCATGATGTAGCAATAGCAAATATTGATGTTGCTTATTCCACAAATGCAGCAGCCACCACTCAGCCCTCAGGCATCATAGCATTCGGCGCTCAGGCATCACGGTTTTGTATTTTTTTTTTAATTATTAATATTGTTCTGTCAGTTGTGATCGACGAAAAATAAATAGATTTTGTTTTTTTTTTAAATGTTTTTGTCGATTAGAACCGACAGGAACATGATGTGAATCCAACAGTATTTTTAATTTCCTGGCGGTCACGAATGACATTAATTGATAATATCCGACAGTAATTTAGTATTTATTGTCGCATATATCTGACACAAGTTCTGTCGGTTTTAGAGCCTTAACCGACAGAAAATTCATTTCCTGACTCTGGCAATTCTCTCGCTTATTATATCCGCCACTGCATCCATTTTCTATTGGATTTTGCTAAATATCTGACAGTAATATACGTTTCTTGTCGGTTTTCATAGAGACACTAATAAATGATTTCATGATGTGTTAAAAACTAGCACACAAATTAAACCCTATAATTTAGACAATTGTAGTATAAGCAATATACGTTTCTTGTCGGTTTTCATAGACACTAATAAATGATTTCGTGATGTGTTAAAAACCAGCACACAAATTAAACCCTATAATTTAGACAATTGTAGTATGAGCAAGTAGGGATTGTTCTAGGCCGGGGATTAGGAGGGATGCTAATCAACACAAATTAAACTTAAAAACTGAAAACTAAACTAGACTAACAGAAAATAAGAACTAAGGGGGATTTTTGACGAATTTTAAGAAACAAAAGTAAATAGCAACAATTAAATTGAGTTGTAAAGGGAATATGGGTGAAAAGCTAGCTAAAGGATTCTTCTCCACACATGAAACATATGCACATAAATCGATTTCTAGTTATTATTTCTATAAACCATGAATGACAATACCCCAAATTAATTGTGAATGCACTAATTAAGTCTCTTCTCAGACTTTCCTAAGTTCATTGAATTGGACTCAGCAACGCAACCAAATTATTCTTCTCAAGTTCCCTAACTATGAAAAGCATGATAGAGATACATCTCAAAGATCATTAAGTTCTGTGAAAATCATAAGCATTGACAAAGCATTCGTAACTATGAAAAGCATGATACTCCTGCCAGGAATTTACTTAACTCAATCATGACTAGTGATTTTTACTACTTGGAAATATAAGTTCATAACAATTAGGTGAAATTCCCTTATATTCTAGCATCAATTCCCTACATGCAAACTAAGTATGTATCCTTAATAAACATACAAGAATAAGTTTTCTATAAAACAGATAAGTAAATCACATTCATGTTTTACGAAACAATAACTAGATGTAATTAATTCGTATAAAACATATGATCATGGCTTCGAATTCACCTGTAGCTAAAAAGAAATTTAGTTACGCATGTTCAACATAACTGAAAAACAATCTAAAATAAACATTAAAACTAAACAAGGATAGAAAGAACTCTGAAAACTCCAATGGTTGAATGGTAGGTTGCGGCACAATCTCTCCCTCCTGATATTTGCGGCACAACTTGTTTATATAGGGCAAAGGGCACGGCTGAATCCAAGGAGAAAAAGGATTAGGTTGTTTGAATTATCTTAGGACTCCTAGAATCAGATGGGAATTATTTAAAATGTGATAAGGATTCCTTTTGCAGCTGGAAATAAGATAAGATAATGTTGGATAAAATGGGATAATGTTGGATAAGGTTATATAAGATAAGATAACATTGGATAAGATGAAATAAGTTTGGATAATGTTCGATAATAAGTTTGGATAAGGTTCGATAAGATAATGTATTTCCTTGTTTTCCAAGCTTCAACTTTGATTCCTCCATATCTTAGCACATGTTAAACACCAAAAACGTCCAGCCCATATGCTCTCCACACGTGATATTCAATCCAAGTCCAAAACTGCTCCAAATTGCTCCATTTGGCCATTTATTGTCATCTTTACCAATTAGACCTACAATAATACGAAAATAACATAAATTACCAAAATAAATAGAAATTAACGAAGTAAATGCAATGAAATTAGATAACAAAGTTGCATAAATATATCATTTCGTAGTAGTGTAGGAAAAACTTTTAAAAGTCATAATAATTTTTAACCGTTGGATCAAATTTCAAGAGCCTGGATCACTTGATCCATGGGCTTTGGAGGAATAGCTCCGGAGAGGATCTCTTTCCTTATTTTAGAACTACCTTGGGACTTAGGAGTGAGATTAACATAGAATTTCGTTTGAAGGTGAAAAATGTTTGATGACTCACTTCCTCCTAATGTATTATTTAGAGCATCTAATACCATCTCCAACCGAATGGTCCAGAGAGCCAGAGAGCTCGTGGAATCTGAGAGGGCCCCATGGAATCTGAAAGAAGTCAATAGTGCGCATTATTATTTCAGCAGTGCAACATTTTTCACTTGGACAACAAGTGGATTTTAACAATAAGAGTTTGGATTACCTCCTGTTTACTTTTGGTAAGCTAGCTGCTAATTATTTTAGGACCTTTGGTTGACGCTTAAACAGAAAAATGAAGATCACTTGTTTGGGTATGTAGAGGCAATAAGGTTCATTAAGAAGAACGTTAACCAGTGCTATTTAGGCAGTAACTTTACCTGCTTTTGATATGAATATTTGAGGTTAGAAGCCACCATTGGCAAATAAGCCACAACTTCTTTACAGCCGTCATAATCTATAATCCACCACTGGCTATGTATAAAAATTGTTACCAAATAAGCCACATCTATAAACACAATCCTAATATTGCTGGATCCATGTACACAATTAAATATCACAGAATAGTTCAGGTTACGAATAAGATATAACTGTATTAAAATATGTTATAGTGAACTTATGACATATAACCTGAAAGTTGAATTATAACATTCAAGGGGAAAACAGTAAAACCCAACCCTAATTAGTCATATTGATTGATATACCCTCACCTTCACAGCTGTCGTAATCCATTTTGTCAAAATTGTACAAGCCTTCATCAAAATCTCCTAAACCATCGATGTAGCCTTCAATCATGACCGTTGTACTCTCTACCGTAACCAAAATCATCACGTTGGAGTATTCTTCGATGTTAGCCATGTCACAAAACAAAATTAGAACGAGATGTGAAGAGAAAGATGATCTAGAGAGTACAATTGCAGACAAAGAAGAACAAACGCATGCACGTGCGATAAAATCTGGAGAAGTTGGCGTCAAATGTGGGAACTCGATTTGGAGATGAAGAAACACGTTATTGGTAAGAACTGGTGAATTTGACGCGCACAAAAAAAACGTACACAAAATGCCACATAGGTATCTCGTTTATAAAAAATAAAAAAATTAAACAATGATATAAGATAATTCATTGAACTTAATCTTTGGTCTAAGATAATTGTTAATGTTTAATGTTTACGGTTTACACTTTCTCCAAAAAATAAAAAAAAAAATGTTTACTGTTAGCATAATTTCTTTAACTTAATCAATCGTCTAAAGATAATCTCAAATTTTTATTAGGCTTTTATCCAAAATGACCCCTAAAATTGGTACATCCTTCACTTTGGTCATTGAGAATTGAAATCGATTGAAGTGGTTCCTAAATAAGGATACAATGACAAAATACCCTCAATTTGGTCATTATTTATTGAGGGTATTTTTGTTATTTTGAGCATTATTTAATAAATTTTTATAAATAATGACTATAATAATTGATGATAGACAAACTCAGAAATCAATTCGATTGAATATCAAGAACCATTTTAACTAGAAACCTTTTTATTAATAAATAAAAATTGTACCTAACTGTCAAGATCATTCATTGTACTTAATCAATAATTTAAGATAATTTTAAAATATTATTAAAGGCTATCGATACATTATTTTTTAATAAGGTACCGTAGAATCCTCCTTACCGATTACTGGCAATATGCAGAAATGGATTATGGATCCAAATCTCATTGATAGAAATAATAATTACAAAATTTAAGATGGAAGAATAAGTTTTGCGTTTAAGAACACACAGGAAATCATAAGCCCCCAGATATTAACCCCTATATAGAATAGTAAACTCTAAATCTAATAAAAACTGCGAGACAATTATATCTCTACAGCCTGAGCTCAAGCTGTTTTGAACTTTGGTCTTCTGCCCTCGAACTCGTTTACTCGTCACTTTTGGCAGGAGAAGATGCTTTCTGGTTTTTCAGTTGATATGGTGCTATTGCTGCCACCCTTACAAATTAAAATAACCTAATTAGGTAAATATTCAACCATGCATGCATGCTTTGATTCGCTTTTTGCTAAAAAATTTTCAGAAAATATATAATTTTGTAAAGTAGTTTTACCTTTCTTTTCTCTTAGCCAAGAACTTTTGAAGCGAAGCTCTTCTAGCAATAGGCAAATCTGACGCAGCTGCTTGGGGTTGCACCTTCTGAATTTCCTGGTAATTATTTTTAGCGACAACATTTGACTGATTCCCAGAAGCCAATTTCTCCACAAACCGACCAGAACTCTTGGAGCTTCCAATTATAGCCAAATCCATAATCTCCTTTGCCTTCTCAGCCTGCAGATCATTGAAAACCAGCACCTGCCCACCGTAAAAAACAGTCATCGGGGCAACAGATCCAGGCTGCTGATTTCCCAAAACCGCTTCTGGGCCTTTGGTGAAGTGCTGAAACAAATCGATACTGGGTTTCGATGATGGAGTCTGAGCCACCTGATGGGCTGGGTTCGAAGCAGCAGCCTCCATGGTCGTCAGCAAGTTCATTGTTGTGGGAGGGACGACTTGCAGGGTTCTCTTCTCCCTCAAGAATTGGCTCAGCAGGTTGCATGTCTGTGAAAATTTCAACTTTTCAGCTGCCATATCTGATATCTTTGGCGACGAAAATTTTCGATGAAAAAAATTGAGAGCGAGATTTGATGAAACACCTTGGTGATCGTTGCTTAATGGTGGGATTAGAGGGGTGGGAGGGGTGGGAGGAGGAGAGGAATATATATCATATATGAGGAAGTCAAGTAAGGCCGCCTCAAAATTTTCTTTGAATCTTTACAACAACCATTGTCTTTGAATATAATAAGGATTTAATTGGTTAATGGGTTTCGTTTTTATTTTTTTTATTGGGGGTTTTTCAAGCACGTTTTTAAGGTATTACAAAATTTAGAGGAAAGAACATGGGAAAATGATAGGATGATAGGAGATAGGATTCAAACACGTGGAATAGGCGGTCAGACCTTCAATATGTGTTTTTTACGAAAAAGCCCTTTAAATTATATTTCATAATAAAAATAAGGTTATATATTTACAACTTCAGCTTTGAGTCGCGCAATAAACTCATACCTTATCTTTGGACATTGTAATGTTATACATCAATTTATGAATTTATTATAATGTCAAACCTTTCTCTCAAGTTTTGTTAGTTTTCTGTTATCTGCCTACATGGACATCACGTGACCACAATATTAGTGCCACGTAAATAAAGATAAAAACTAAAAAAATCCCTTTAAAAAAAAAAGTGTGGATAATAATAAAAATAAAATTTTAAAATTTTTAAAATTTTACAAACCAAAAGAATTTTTTTTTTTAAATAAAATATTTCTATTTGGCAACGACCTCACTGTTGAAGTGGGTCACCGCTTTGTCGTTTGATACGAGCTCTGCACCACTCAAAAACACTCATTTCGCTGTCTTTACTCCAATGATCCTCTTGCTCTAAAATGACCTAACCTAATAAGGAAATCCCAATTCATTGGGTCTTTTGATACACTCAAATAGAAAGCTCAAAGGCGCAATATGCTCGGAGGAAAAACTATATGATCAAATAAATCACCTTCTCTCTCTTTCCTTTTTTATGCCCTCACGTCACCACATGGAAGGGACATGAGAACTTAAAAAATGGGATCCTATCAACTTGTTCAAACCTAGGATAATAAGCTCATGAGCTTAGTCTTACTTCACCGTCGAGAAACAAAATAAGACTTTCATCTCCAATTTAACTCGGATGTGTGATTTGATCAAAATTTTATTTTTATTGATTTTGAATGAGAAACTATCGTCCCATTCAATCAAATTGGGATTCCCTAGATCTGACATGTATCTTAGTATGAGTAAAAGTAACATGAAACTCATAATTATTGGCGTATTCAGTTGTTCCAGCCAATATCGAGTCAACAGTTACCATCCCACCCCACCCCACCCTACCCACGACCTCGACTTCTTTGTCACCCTAGCCAAATGCAACTATCAGGTCAAATCTGTGACCCAACTTAGTATGCAACTCCTCCTAGACTCGATTCTGAATCGAAATCCCATCTTGTTCTTCATCCATTGAATCTCTGATTCAAAAGTTTTAGTTTTGTTGGAAGAAAGAACAGGTGATTTTGCATCTGAGGCGCTTTCATTCTTAAATCGGTTGAAATCTGATTTTGAGGAGGTTAGTAGAAGTAGGGCGATCTTGATTCGGGATAATTTGCCTCCAGTTGCTTGTGAGTCCAATTTGATTCGCTTATTAAAAAGTAATGGCCTTGGACTTGCCCAATTTGGTTGCAGCAAGGAATCTACGATTGGGTGCGAGTAAAAGGAAGAAAATGGTGCTGAAACTGCTGCTTGGGAAGAAGTCGAGTGAAGGGTTGAAAAGCTACTAGTACAACAACAGTTTGGTGATATACTTATACACTTATACATTTGTAAGTAAGACATCTTAAGTCCAAATCAGAATTCCATTTTATCATAGCTAGCCAATTGTGCAATTTAGCCTAAATTCATCTCTAGGTAGTAAAATATTATCGTTTTACTAAAAAAAGTACAAGACCAAGTTGTTATAGCACCATATTGTTTAATGCGCTACAAATGAATTATTTATTTTCTAATTATAAGTATGGGTAATTGTTTGGGCCCAAAATAATATTATTGGGCCGAGTGTAGGTTTGTGCTCGGCCCAAAGCCGTGTCAAAATACTATGGGCTGCCTGATGATTCCGACTCATTTAGCAGGGATGGTCGAGTCATATCGCAAGAAGGAGTAGTCCAGATAAGCAAAGAGGGTCGAGGAAGTCCTGGTGCAGCTAGGATTCTCGACCAGCAATGGATAAAGCCCCGAAGGGGGTGAGTTCAAAGTCCTAATGGGAGTAGGGTTGTTCGAAGCAAAGTTGGAACAGAGCAAGGACTCCCAATCCAGATAGGGGTTTAACTCGATCTCAAGGAGTTGGTGCTATAAATACAAGAAATCATGCAACAATTGAGGACCTTCAATTCAACATACAATTGCCCTACGCAAAACCTCTCAAACATCTTAAGATTTTTCTTTTTCTTTTTTCTGCCGACACATCTTCAGTTTGGATAAACAGCACTGCGGAGGCAATCGGCGAACACCTTCAGTTTGGATAAACAACACTGTTGCCGTATAATCAGCCGACCGAGGAGCACCTTCAATTTGGATAAACAACACTGCGTCGAGGCCGACTGGTTACCTATCCAAGTCTCTGCCGATAAGGGGTTTTCGAATCCTTATTGGCAGGGGTCATCTTATCAGCCATCTCGGTGAAGTAAGGTGTTACGAGTTACGACATTCGGCGTACTGGATGTCGAGTGATTTTATGATTGGATATTCACAAGTGAGTTTTAGAGTTCGGCATTCTGACGGCCGAACCACGTTCACCATCAAGACATACATCACCTTTGAATATTCGTGTCCGTATAGTCTGGTGTCGATTCGACGTGCTTATACTCTTACGAATATAATCACGGTGATCGAATCGGGCGGCAATGATTTGTGAACTTTGCAGAACCAGCAACCTTGTCTTCAGACTCTAGAACCCAAAGACCGAGAGTGTTCCTTCCTCGGTCGCAGTTGCAAGATAGAGAAGTCAGCAACGCGCTCAACGCAACATCAACGAATTTTACTCCTCGGCCAAGCTCGGCCGGCGAGTTGGCACGCCCCGCATTCAATCGAAGGACTTAGTTAGCTTATTAGTTATTCGGCCTGCGCGCCGCGTAGGGTTTGTAATTTTTAGGGTCAACAGTAATGCTAGGTAAACTAAATTTTTAAACCAAATTTTGTAACCAAATGATGTAGTTGTTGATGATTGAAATATTACTTAAGTGTTGATTGACGTGCTTATTCCCTATTGATAATATATTATTTGATTTGCAAATTTAGTTTGAAAATTTGATCTACATAGCATTATCATTTTAAGTATATTCAGAAGTGCTTCCAATAATCCAAATTTTTTTTAATTATTTACAAGAGATAAATCCAGAATAAATAAATTTTACTTAACACTAGGACGATTTCAATTACAATATAACGGTCTAGTGCGGTTCAAACCAAACCACATATAGATAACAAAAGGAATTTAAAAAAACAATGGCAATTTTTGTAGCTCCAGGAAAATGTGGGGTATATCGGTCATTTCATCACAAAGAAGGGTTTGGTGGAGACGGAGAGTTCGGTTCCTCGTTTCTGTGCCGACAGCGACCGACATGTTGGGGGGACCACGCGTGACAACTCTCTTCCTCGAGATTCGAGACTTGGGCCTCCAGCAGCACATGATGCAAAGACAGTTTTAAATTCAATTCGGGTTGCGCAGTTTCGTCAGTTTACCCTAGTGGCGCATCGCGGTTGCCACGTGTCGAAGTAGGACGATATTCGGCCTTAGTTGGCAGTGGTCCTGCTTATAAAGAGATTTTTTAATATGATTGCTACACGAAATAATATATTATGTATCATTGCACAAATAATGAAATTTTTATGCTAAAAATTTAATAACTTAAAAAATAAAATTTTTCATCACTTCTATTAAAATACATAATGTATCACTTATGTTTCCGTCACAATGAAAAATTTCTCTATAATATGAAATTGTGATTATAATAAAATAGAAATTGCTACTTGCAATGAAAGACGACTCCGATTCCGTTTTGTCTGCAAATAAGGAAGCTACAAGAAGAGTTCAATTTTGGCTCAAGGATAAATGTTGGCGGCATTGCCTAACACACGCGAGTTGGACAGAAAATGGCGTCTTCAGTGGCAGACGGGTGAATAACGTGTAAGAGCCTGCCATCGGAAAGGACAAGTTTTGGAAACACGTAAAATAGTTTAAGGAAATTTTGTTTAAATTTATGTAACTTCTTTCGACACCCAATTTAAATTTTAAATCTAAATTATCATTTTTATCCTATTGCATAATTATCATTAAGTACAAAATGAAATTTATAATAAAATTAAAATTTATCAATAAACCCACACTATAATTAAATCTTACTATCACTCAATGTTTATCCTGTATTCAGTCTGACTAAAACCCTAATAGCTTTTATGGAGAAAAACAAGTTTTTTTTTTTTTATCGATAGATGGTGATTTTAAGTTTTAAATTCTCCAACAAAGGTATGACTTGGTTTATCGAAATTTTTGCTCATCTGATTTCAATTCTTTTTAGAACATAGAAGATGAGTATTTGGGTTTCAATTTATTTTTCGTCAATGAGGCTGCACATAGTTTGTTAAACTTTCTACAATAGTCGTAGTGAAAGTATAGATATATAAGACCTTTTATATGGAAAGTAGAAGTATTTGTAATTTGTTTGGCTTTGGCATATCAGAAAGTGAAAGTTGTTGCCATGCTAGTCTGTCCTCCTATACAAAACCTTCACTTCAACTTCATATTACAATTTGTTGTCGTTCTGATTGACATTTGTTATCCTTCTAATAAATTGCTTGGGATAGTGTATGTTAGTGAGTGCAGGTTTGATGAATTTCTTTCATCAAATAAAATTAAATAATTGCAGCAGAAAAACAAACACACAAACACCGAAACACAAATAAATAAAAAACCATAGCCATGAAAAATGCTATAATGTTGTACGCAGCTCTAGTAAAAATTTGAAACTTTACCAAAAAATCAAGTAAGATGCAAGGAAGCAAAAAAATGCAGAGAGACATTTGAAAAACAAAAAGCTCAGTTTCTTTGAGATTTTATTTTATAATGGGTGCAAAGATAAATATACTTTTTAATTGGGTTTGATAGGGTAATTTAGGTAATAAAATTGGGTTTAAAGAGATATTAATTCTTTAGTTAAAAATAATATGGGTGTAAAAAGTAAGTTGAATGTAGAAAGATGTTAAATGGGTTCAAATAAAATTTCTCAATAATTTATATCTTTTATTTTTGTCAAACACGTAAAATAGTTTAATTAAATGTTTATTTGTTTGCCTCTTTGTAACCGCAATACATTTAATTAAACCTATATAACCGCACAACATTTAATGAAAATAGTTATATAGGTTTGTCTTTTTGTACAATTGGTAGTACCTACACTATGGGGTGGGAGAGTAAGTTAAGTCTTATACTAGGGCTGGTTTAACTTCGCTTTTTGTGAGAATTATATCTAAAATTTCCCACTTACATGTAAAAAAAAAATAACATTAGACCGTAATACTAAGTGACAGATTTACCTTTTTCTACTTAAATTACAATGTTGATTTCATGTTTTATTTGTTGGATTTGGGTTTGTTCAAGAAATTTGGCTTCACAACATAATAGAAATACGTATTTTTATTCTCTCTTGAAAAGTCAATCACCCTAAAACTCATTTCTTTTGAGTTATATGATTTCAAGAGAAAATTTAAGCATTATTCTCTAGATTTTGGTCTATTGGGAACTTTGGTTGTAAACTAAAACTTAGTAAGTATTGGTCATGAATTTGTTACAATGTTGAGAGTAATGGTAATTTTAAGCAACGCCATTACAAATTTCAATCAAAGTAAAGTAATTAAAGGAACAAAAAAATGAAAGAAAATTCCAACAAAATTAGTTATAAGGATCACTACAACAGAATGTAATAAGTTGAAAGAATTAATACTTAATGATGTTTAGTTTAGGGACCAAAACATTCAGAGACTATTGCTCCATTAACAATTAAATTAACCATTTCACACAATTTTTCTTTTTATTATTTAAAAAAGACCATCACTTAGTGGCTCGCCATGGCAGTCCACCCTTTCGGGAGCCGTGATGACTCAAATAGGTATTTCAACCTCTTTATAGCCATCATCGTGCTATTCACCATTGCCAAGAATTGAACTCAAGATGTGCCGTGTGTAATAGTGACTTGAAATTCGATCTCAACTACTGAGCCACCCCATGGTGGTAAGGATATCTCACAATTTAACAACGGAAAAAAACACAAACACAATAAAACATGACGTGTGTACATATACTTTGTCTTTTGTACATTTTAGTCCATCGGGACTATCCGGTTGATTATCTTTGAAGTTTCTTCGAATATTCATCACCAACCATTTCTTCCTAAGAAGAAGTTCCCGTATGCTTAGACTTAATCACTTGATCAAAAGCCTATTTCACTTTTCTAACCACACCATTTGACTGGTTTAAAGTATGATTTTTAAATTAACTCACCTTATTTTCTACATGCATATTGAAAAAATGGACAGTCCACACCATTGGACTGGTTTGAGGTACGATTTTCAATCAAAATCCTGTTTCAATTTTCTAAACCCTATATATTGTTATTATTTCTTAACAAATCACATCGAAATAATGGTAACTCTACTATGGTTGTCCACAAGCTCCTGTTTCATACAACTTCATATCCTTTCACTACAACCAAAGTGTAAATCAAGCAATTACATTGACTACTAAATGTGGATAGAGAAAATACTTTGAGAGCTTGAAGCATAACAATCTAGTCATTGTTCTAAAAATCAGCTTGGGCGAATGTTTAGACAGTGAACGACCGATGTGATTTTGGCTAAAACTAGGCCTGCCTACGCGGCCTAGGCATCGGCTAGCTGGTTTAGGGTTCCATTGGTTTTATTTTATTTTTATTTTTTTTGGTTTAATTAAGTTAAGAGTTTTTTGGGAACCTACCCATAAAGAAACCATATTTCTTTCACCGTTTCGTGTTTCTTTTCTCCATTCTCTCCGCATGATTCCATTTACATATATTGATTCATTGAATCATTGATTAATATATGATGCAAGATTATCTCAATTTAGATTATGAATTTTCGAAATTTCGAATTTTGTTTTGGGTTTTGGTTTTTATCTTACATTTTGTTGCATTGTCTCTGATGATGCCAATGTGAGGTGTATTAAAAACAGAATTTTCATTTTAAAATATTATGTGGCATAAATAGTCATTATATATTGGGTACATAAGTTATTTAATAATACAATATGTGAATGAAACTATTATTAGCACTCCTCAAATTTCATTTTATATTCCTCACCAATGTATTTTTCTTTCTAATTATAAAAAAATTTAGTGTAAAATGAGATTTTTAAAGTGACTATAATCTCTACGTGAAACAACTAATAAAACCCAAAAAAAAATTCAGCTGAAACCTTCAACTCAGTATGTTGCTGGATTTGGATCCCATCCGGATCCAAATTGTGGGGATCCTAGGGATCTTAACCATTCATCGTACACCATGTGATCAGAAATCATTTGACTTTTTTTTATTTAAAATTAAACACAAATAGTACTTAACGAAAACTGACTATACAATGTACGATAAATGACTAGAATATGAAGATCTTTAGAATCCCTATCAAGTAAATCCGGAGAGAATCCTCTTCCTATGTTGCTCACCACTCTTTTAATTAAGGACAAGGATTGTCTACCCTCCCACTTCCGGTACTCTTTTAATTAAATGTTTATTTGTTTGCCTCTTTGTAACCGCAATACATTTAATTAAACCTATATAACCGCACAACATTTAATGAAAATAGTTATATAGGTTTGTCTTTTTGTACAACCGGTTGTACCTACACTGTGGGGGTGGAGAGTAAGTTAAGTCTTATAATAGGGCTAATTTAACTTCGCTTTTTACGAGAATTATATCTAAACTTTCTCACTTAAATGTAAAAAGGAATAACATTAGACCGTAATACTAAGTGACAGATTTACCTTTTTCTACTTAAATTACAATGTTGATTTCATGTTTTATTTGTTGGATTTGGGTTTGTTCACGAAATTTGGTTTCACAACATAATAGAAATACGTATTTTTATTCTCTCTTGAAAAGTCAATTACCTAAAACTCATTTCTTTTGAGTTATATGATTTCAAGAGAAAATTAAAGCATTATTCTCTAGATTTTGGTCTATTGGGAACTTTGGTTGTAAACTAAAACTTAGCAAGTATTGGTCATGAATTTGTTGCAATGTTGAGAGTAATGGTAATTTTAAGCAACGCCATTACAAATTTCAATCAAAGTAAAGTAATTAAAGGAACAAAAAAATGAAGGAAAATTCCAACAAAATTAGTTATAAGGATCACTACTACAGAATGTAATAAGTTGAAAGAATTAATACTTAATGATGTTTAGTTTAGGGACCAAAACATCCAGAGACTATTGCTCCATTAACAATTAAATTAACCATTTCACACAATTTTTCTTTTTATTATTTAAAAATGACGATCAGTTAGTGGCTTGCCATGGAAATCCACCCTTTCGGGAGTCGTGATGGTTCAAATAGGCATTTCAGCTTCTTCCTAGCCACCTTTGTGTGATTCACCATTGTCAATAATCGAACTCAGGATGTGCCGTGTGTAATAGTGACTTGAAATTCGATCTCAACTACTGAGCCATCCCGTGGTGGTGGTAAGGATTTCACACAATTTAACAACGGAAAAAAACACAAACACAATAAAACATGACGTGTGTACATATACTTTGTCTTTTGTACATTTTAGTCCATCGGGTCTATCCGGTTGATTATCTTTGAAGTTTCTTCGAATATTCATCACCAACCATTTCTTCCTAAGAAGAAGTTTCCCGTATGCTTGGACTTAATCACTTGATCAAAAGCCTATTTCACTTTTCTAACCACACCATTTGACTGGTTTAAAGTATGATTTTTAAATTAACACACCTTATTTTCTTCATGCATATTGAAAAAATGGATTGTCCACACCATTGGAATGGTTTGAGGTACGATTTTCAATCAAAATCCTGTTTCAATTTTCTAAACCCTATATATTGTTATTATTTCTTAAAAAATCACATCGAAATAATGGTAACTCTACTATGGTTGTCCACAAGCTCCTGTTTCATGCAACTTCATATCCTTTCACTACAACCAAAGAGTAAATCAAGCAATTACATTGACTACTATATGTGGATAGAGAAAATACTTTGAGAGCTTGAAGCACAACAATCTAGTCATTGTTCTAAAAATCAGCTTAGGCGGACGTTTAAACAGTGAACGACCGATGTGATTTTGGCTAAAACTAGGCCTGCCTACGAGGCATAGGCGGTGACTAGCTGGTTCATTTAGGGTTCCATTGGTTTTTCTTTCTTTCTTTTTTTTTTTAATTAAGTTAAGAGCTTTTTGGGAACCTACCCAAAAAGAAACCATATTTCTTTCGCCCGTTTTGTGTTTCTTTTCTCCATTCTCTCTGCATGATTCCATTTACATATGTTGATTCATTGAATCATTGATTAATATATGATGCAAGATTATCTCAATTTAGACTATGAATTTTCGAATTTTGTTTTGGGTTTTGGTTTTTATCTTACATTTTGTTGCATTGTCTCTGATGATGCCAATGTGAGGTGTATTAAAAACATAATTTTCTTTTTAAAATATTATGTGGCATAAATAGTCATTATATATTGGGTACATAAGTTATTTAATAATACAATATGTGAATGAAACTATTATTAGCACTTCTTAAATCTCATTTTATATTCATCACCAATGTATTTTTCTATCTAATTATAAAAAAATTTAATGTAAAATGAAAATTTTAAAGTGATTATAATCTCTACGTGAAACAACTAATAAAACCCAAAAAAAATTTAGCTGAAACCTTCAACTCAATGTGTTGCTGGATTTGGATCCCATCCGGATCCAAATTGTGGGGATTCTAGGGATCTTAACTATTCATCGTACATCATATGATTAGAAATCATTTGACTTTTTTTTATTTAAAATTAAACACAAATAGTACTTAACGAAAACTGATTATACAATGTACGATAAATGATTAAACTATGAAGATCTTTAGAATCCCCGTCAAGTAAATCCAAAGAGAATCCTCTTCCTATGTTGCTCACCACTCTTTTAATTAAGAACAAGGATTGTTTGCCCTCCCACTTCTGGTGCCCTCCCATGCCCTTCTGTTTGTGTGGTCACGGATAAGCTACGTCAATATTTTATATTACTATTTATTTTTATCTTATTATCTTTATAAAAAATAATATAAAATATTAAAATGATTTAACCGTGACCATATAAAACAGAAGAATATAAAAGGGCATCAAAAATGAAAGTGGAAACAATCCTTGTCCTTTAATTAAATGGCCTAATTTCTATGTTCATGCATGTTGATTGACATTGACAATTCGGGCCAAAGAAAAAAGTGAATATAAAACTGAAAACGTCACGTAACTCCACAGTTTTCTCTTTGCCGAGTACTTTCTGCATGTTGTCTTAAGGGATAGATTTCTTGCTGTACTTGGAATATTATTGACAGGTATTGTTATAATTCATTTAAATATAAAACATGTATTTATGTTTTTGTTATTATATATATTTTTTAAATAAAAAATATTATCTATATTACCAGAAGGTGAATTTAGTCTCATAATGAATTAGTAATAATGTGATTTAAATTTTTCTTTGTCAAGAATCGAACTAAAAATCTCTTACTTACAACTGAAAAGAAATACCACTAGATCGTAATATAAAATAACTATTTTTAAAAGACACATTAATTTACATATATTTATTCTTTTATTTATTAGATTTTAAATAGACACATTAATTTTTATTTTTATTTATCTTATAACCCGAAAAGTTATCAAGTATTCTAAATGCACGCAATTTCTTTTCTAAATACATTCAAAAGTTTCACCCCTTAAACGTTTGTACATATTATTATTAAGTAGTGTTATTTGGACACATATTTTTACTTTTTATATATTCTTCTTAATTTTTAACAAGATTCTAAAAAACGTTTTGACGCTAGTCGAGCGGCAAGCTGGGACCTAGCGCCTAAGCGGCTAGGTGAAGCCTAGGCGGCTAGGTGGAGCCTAGACGGGTGCCTAGGACGACTAGATAGATTAAGTAAATCTATTTTATTTCGTGTAAATAAGTGTCTGTTTATACTTAAAATATATATAATTTCATCATAAACTAGAAAATAAAATGACATATATATTATGAAGTATTGAAACATAATGCAAACATGGGGAGCAAACATATAATGTGCATTTATTTAAGTATTCAATAAGTCTCTTACAATTTATTGGAAACAATAAAATGCAAAAGAAAGTTATTTATTTTTTATCTAAGTGAGTTGAAACCTAGGCAGGTGTCTAGTCAGGTCTGGATAGGCTAGGCGGGTGCCTATGCGGTCTAGACGGGTACCTAAGCAGGTCTAGACATCTTTTCTTAATTTTCAAGCACTTAAGCATTAATCGGAACAATGATCAGACGTTTAGCGTCTAGACGGAAATTTTTAAAAGAATGATTTTCAACGTCAAATCAAACAAATTAAATAATACTAATGCTGAAAATTAACAAAAATATATAAAAAGTAAAATTTACCGACAAAGAAGCAGCCATGCATGTTATAAACGTGGTACCTTTCTTATCATTGTATAGTCTTTGTTGGAAGGTCAGGTCACCCATCACCACAAATAATGCTGAAAAGGTGAAGAAATATGTTAATTTTTAATTTTGAGAGAATGTGGTGGTAGGTCCACAGAGAAGGATGGACTAATGGTAACGGGGAATCATTCAATTTGACTTGATAGGTCAAAAAAGTTGAGAGTTTAAGACTATCTCAAACAATAGGCTAAATGTCAAATTTTCCCTCTAGTCCCTCCCCAAACCCACTTCAAACCCAAGCTAAATCTTTGGACTAAAAGCCGAATGCCAAAGTTAGGGCCAAATACCCCCCAAATTCCCCCATGTGAGTGGACTCGCGGGCAGTTGGGCCACCCTCAACCTAGTCACTCTCCAACCTGCCCACGCAATGAGCTTGCAGACATTGCCCGACAGGGGTGGGCCCTTTTGTCATAGGCTGTCGGCCACCCATAAAAAACCCCAACAACTCTATTTTTAAACCAAGGGCTATGATCTAAGGACCTTTGGTTGATCCAACGATCCAGATTCAAATTTAATTTTTTTAGAATATGTTATTTTAAAATACATTGAATCCAAAGGCTAAAATCAAATATAATCAAATCTAATGGTAAAAAAAAAAAAGATCTAACGTCCCAAATTTAAATCCAACAGCTAAAATAATTAAAAAAAAATATTTAACTCAAAATTCACCCAAAAACTCTATAAATACCTATGTATTTGTTCAAACATCTACACAAAACTCAATTTTCTCCTATAATTCTTCCAATTTATCTTTCTACCATTTCTTTCCATTTCCAAATTGTTCAACATGGCAAGAGAGCATATTAGAGGTCATAATTGGATCTGCGAGGAAGATGTTACTTTATGTTTGGCATGAGTTTCTGTTAGCGAAGATGGTGTAGTTGGCACAAATCAAAATAAGAAAGTTTTGTGGGATAAAATCATTGCAAAGTTTCAAGAAAATTGCAATGGCGGCGGAACAGTTGGTGAATTGAAAGTTGAAAGCTTGCTTTGTGGAAAATTTAGTGATTTTTCAATATTTATCGGAATTTAAATACTTTTAGATTAAAATGTTCATAAAATTAATTTACGATAGTCTACATATTTATTTTTTTTTAAATTAATTTAAGGAAAAAAATAGCCTAAGTTCATTCTTTAATAATCCCGGGCTAAAATTTTAGGCCAGAACAGTTGGAGCAAAAAGCTGTTTCTGGGCTAAAAGATAAATTTTCCGAACTAAAAAATTTGGCTTTTAGCCCAACCTTTGGAGATGGTCTAAGGGCGCATGATAAAGGAGGTGGATTGTCTGCCCTTTCATTTTCATATTCTCTTTATACCTTCATGTGATGTATGGTCACGGTTAAGCCACATTAATTTTTTTATATTAATTTCTTATAAAAATAATAAAATAAAAACTAATAAAAATATAAAATGTTGACGTGATTTAACCGTGACCACAGAAACATTAGGGCATGAGGAGAGTAAGGAAATGGGAGGATAGGCAATCCACCTTTTATGATAAATGTTTCCTTGTTTGTCTTTGTACTAGTTTTTTTTTATTTATTTATTGAAAAATATTTAGTGTCCATATTAGCCAGCAGGCATGAATAATTGGATATTGGTATGGTTGGTTAGTGGGAACTTGCCCGAAATTTACAGAGGCAGATTCTCTGCCCTCCCACTTTTCGTGTCCTTCCGTGCCCTTCTGTTTGTATGGTCACGGTTAAGTCACGTCAACATTTTATATTACTATTCTTATCTCTATAAAAAATACAATATAACTCATCACTTTTTTGTCTTATTATCTCTATAAAAAATACAATATAACTCATCACTTTTTTGTCTTATTACCTCTCTATTTTTTTTGGCTTGGGATAACGTTGGAATTGTTCAGTTTTTTTTTAACATAACTTATCACTTTTGAAATCGTTTGACTTTTTAATATTAATCTACATCAGCTTTGTTCATACCCTTAACTTCACCTCCTGGTATTAACGGCAATTGGGTTGATTTAGAGTCACCGGCCTATTTCCCATATCAGTTGGATAGGGACAAACTGTTCAAGAGGACCACTTAGACATTGAAATTGTATCTTTAATCCGGATATCTTGTACTCAAGATTTCATGAACTATGTTGACCCTCAATTTCTTGAATGTTCTTTTAACCTTTTTGACATGGTTTCACGCTCAGTTAGTGAGGAATTCATGACAGATCGATTTGGCGGGTGTATGTGCCACTTTCGCATCGATGCTAATGAGAACCATTTGGAATGAGTTATTTTATCCATGACTTGAAGTCAACATTTATTATTTTTGCTTAGAAATCAAATGATATTTCTCGGTGGAGAATGTGTCCGAAATCTTTATCAACCTTAGAACTTCTTTGATATGCTCAAATTTTTGAAATGGACTAAGTTTTTGACAGTGGCAGTGGAAGAATTTAATCAACAATTATGAGTATCGATATGGAGTTACCTTTAACCTATCAAGAAATGGTTCGAATATGGTTCAAATGACTATGATCATTTTGTTATATGAGTGAAAGTTGGGAAGTATCATTGTTCACTATCAGTTAGGGATATTTTGTATGTGTAGAGAATGTGAAAGTCAATAATTGTGATGCTGAACCAAGATTATGCTCATGTGGTATTTCAATTGGTGGTAGTTTTACTTAAGTAGAAAAGAATTTTCTTCCAGCCTTAAAACTTAAAGTATTGGCAATAGTTATTTCCTTAAAATGGGTGTTGAAATTTCAACAACAAGACACTTATGAAGACAACTAAGATAGAAGTGGGATGTAGTCAACTTCTTCGGGTAATGTGATCTAGAAGTTCTCTTTGTGACGTGATCAAATGTGGAGGTAGGGAAGGAACAAAATCGAGGCTTCCTTTGATGTGTTCTAAATGAATCCTCACTCTAGATGCACCCCGCTTTTGATTAATGTTGTGGGGATATTGAGGATATAGAGTTCAAATTTCCTGGACAACTACAATTTTCTAATTGCGTCCAGAGGACGATGACTTTTTGAGAAAACTACTCCTAGACTTCTATACAAATTCAGCAAACAGAAACCCGACAAGATTATCATCTTGGTGTATTTATATTTCATCGTGTTACATGTTTCACCTCCAAGCCTTTGGAAGTCGTTATGAAGGTATTGAGTATTAGAAGTTGTTCAATATTGCATTTCTACCCCTAGATTAACAATTAGTTTGAAATGAGTTACTCAGACCTTTATGGACGAGTTGCATCTTGTTTGTCTTACCATTAGCATGGATGCAGTATATCCTTATCTTTATTCTAGACACTTGTAACCACAATTACAATTTTGGGTTAGCTATGGTATCATTGGAGTTGACGTACAGAGCTTTTACGCACAATGCATATTTAATAGACGCATACTTTTGTTAGAATTATGGGTAACTACGGTTACATTCCTGTTTAGGAGTATGGTATCATTTGAAATATAATATAATTATTGTATGTGCAGCTTGTGATTTACTGAAGATTATTGCGAACAAATATTTGATTGATTGAGATTGTGATGTAGAAAATTTATGTTATTGACGATGTTGCCTAAGAAGGTAGTGAATGAATACGATCGAGACTTGTATGTGTATTTCCCATTGAGGGGCAAGATGGTAATATTGCACCCTCGAGAATTGTTAGAACAAGTAGATTATTCTACGTTAATATTTATATTTACTTATTTAATTAGTTAATTGTTGTTTGGGCTTGACCCAAAAATATTACATGCTTAATTTCAAAGTACGTTACACTTTGAACACGTTTATGAAAAAAAATATTATATTTTGACATGGTACTGAAGGAGAAGGAAAGTAGGAATTTGGAGGCATGAAAGAAGAGTCACTACACTCCGATCATGACGGAATGTCATCCTCTTTTATGTAGTCCCTATAACTTGATGTCTTCCTCGTGTATGTTTACATACATATCCCTCTTTAATTTTGAGTATTCTACATTTAACTGATGATTTTAAATTTCGAGGACAAAATTTTCTTAAGGTGGGTAGATTGTGACAACCCGTTCCAAATTTTACGTTTTTATTTTATTTTAAAAGCGTGAATTTATGAAAATGCCCTAGAGGCAAGGATTTTGACTTCCGTTGACCATCGGCTTGAGAGATGTGGGACTTATTCTTTTAGCATATTCTCGTATTACTCGTTGGTACGAACGTATAGGCGAAAGCCATTTGCGAATCCGAATTATAACGGTATAGTTACGGACGTTCGAAATTGATTATTCAAGGTTTAGTTCTAATTAAATTAAATCCCCACTTTGTGGGGTGAAGCCAAATCAGAAATGAGGAAAGAAAAAAAGAAAGAAAAAAAGAAAGAAAGAAAAAAAAAAGAACAGGGAAGTAGCCTTCCCGTCGACCTACACCGACCACAAACTCCCATTTTCGAAGGTCGATTCCGGCCAACTCCGGTGGAGTTTTTCGACACCACCACCACCATCTTGAAGCTCTCATTCCTTTCTACAAAACTCATCCAAGAACCACCTTGATTAACCATGGTATATGGCGGTTGGAGGCCACGAAAGTCGACGAAAATCAACAGTGGTCCGGCCACTCTTTTCGATTTTCCGGCAAATCGGCAAAGCAATGGCCGATGCCACCACTTGGGATTTGTAGCCCATCATCCCAGGAGCAAAACCCAACCAACTTTGACCCAGTTGGACCACTGTAGAAGACGAATCGACACCGGGAAGCTTTAGGCACCCACTGGCTTTGTGGGCAAAATTGACCATCTTCCATCCACTTTTGGACTTCATGGCAAGTATGAAAGTTGCCCCACTCATTGAGATATTCATTTATGTGAAGTTTGAGAATTTTTGGAAATAGTTGGATTTTCCGACGAGTCGGGTTAACCAACCACCACCCATGGTGGCGCGTACGGCGGCGCGTGGCCAGTGGGCCGCCAATGCTATTTTTAGGCTATGTCGAATGTCTTGAATTCAATTTTGATATTTGAATGACGTAGGTTGATCGTTGGAACCTAAATTCGTTACGATACGTTACTTGATAAAAATGTGAATCGACGATCCGACCGTTGGATCGTCATCAAACTTGGGTACATTATAATACGTAATATTTAAAGATCATAGGAATTTATGGATCAGGAATCCGACATACGGATCTTCTCGAATTGGATTTGTAAGTTAGTAAAATAAATG
This sequence comes from Pyrus communis, assembly GCF_041283825.1. Lineage (NCBI taxonomy): Eukaryota > Viridiplantae > Streptophyta > Magnoliopsida > Rosales > Rosaceae > Pyrus > Pyrus communis. The sequence continues at coordinate 13,214,631 of NC_142581.1, forward strand.
TTTACGGCCACTTGGTTTTGGGCAATTGGCAGAGATCCGACCGTTGGATCGTAATGAAATTTTAATATGTTATTCTAGAAGAATATTGTGGATCTTTGGGAGTTGTGGATTAGAAATCTGATATGCGGATCTTCTGGGTTGAGTTATACAAGGTGTAGACCCTACCGTCGATCTTTGATTGATAGTTCACTTGTGGTCAATGGGTCTCAAACTATTTTAGAATGTCCTTGAGGATGTGTTTTACGTGAATTATGTATTTTATTGATAAGAGTTCTGAGATGTGATTCGATAATTGGTCGCAGGCGCCAATCATTCGAGACGCCTCGATGCGTGCGTTAGAGAATCATAGCGTGGACTTCAGGTGAGTAGATATTTTCCTTTTATCGTACATATTATTGATAGTTCCATCGACACTTTTAAATTGATTTAGATATATTACCTTCATATAATTATTATGAATACTTGAAGTACTAATATGAACTATGAATGGTTTGATCCCTGTTTAGGGTACGTAGGCAGTCTAACGAGACGTTAGATGCAGCCATAATATATTTGAGACAAAAGCCTTATTTGGGAAATTGAGTAATGCGAAGGAAATTGGTAAAGGCAAGTTTTAGTTTTGTGAATTAGTTAGTTAAATTAGTGTTAATTGGGCTTGTCACGAATAGTTATTGATTGTACATTTTACACCGTATTGTGTATAATTTAAAATGCTACGACATGGTTGAGTATTAGATTACATCATGGTATATCTATATGTATATTACTTGCACATAATTATTGTGAATGCTTTGAAGTGCAAAGGTGAACGCAGGACATCCAAGTAAATTCAGGTGAGTTTATGGTATTAGTTGAATCGATGAAGTTATAGCATGACTACATTTATGTGTTAAGCAACTCCGATACTGTCGTACTGGTTGCCCATGAGTTGTACATGTTATATTGAGATGCATTGAGAGCTCATAAACCTGCACCCCAGTGTTAGTGCTCCCATCTTTGGCCAGAGCAAGTCCTTCACGTGATGTTTGCCTCCCGCACCTTACGCTCACCTTGGACTCAAGGTAGGTGCACAGGTCTGTCGTACAAACCACTATAGGTGGTTCCGACTCGTAGGTGACCCGCGATTATTCGCCCAGTCTTCACGTGACTTGAGCGTACTTATTTACACCCATTCCTGTCGTACAGACCACTAGAGATGGTTCCGACTCGTGTGCAGGGATATTTGATGAGCTATAGATTAAGTCGTACAGGTCACTATAGGTGACTCCCGACTTGTATGCTAGCATTGATTGATGAGATATGGATACCTGCACCTCGGTGTTAATGTTGCCGCCCATGGTCAGGGCACAGTCTTTCACGTGATGTTCACCTCCTGTACCTTACGCTCACCTTGAACTCAAGGTAGGTGCATAGGCCTATCGTACAGACCATTATAGGTGGTTCCGACTCGTAGGTGACCCGTAATTATTTGCCCAGCCTTTACATGATTGTAGCACTTGAGCGTACTTATTTACACTCAGTCCTGTCGTACAGACCGCTAGAGGTGGTTCCGACTCGTGTGCAGGGATGATTGATGAGATATGGATAAGTTGTATGGGTTACTAGAGGTGACTCCTGACTTATATGCTAGCATTGATTGATGAGATATGAGTACAGTCGTACGGGTCACGTTAGGTGATTCCGGCTGTTGTATCATTTTATATCGATTAAGTTCATTTGGCCTACTTATTAATGCATTGTAGAGTCTATGGATATGGCATACCCGTGATTTTGGCCATTTTTATTTAGCATGGGTGGATATATATATATATATATAGTACTATTTTATAGAAAACAATAAGGGATTTACAGTGAGGGGTTATTATTGTTAGAAAGGTAATAGTTTTGGGAAGCTTGGTTTTACTGCTTACTCACAATTTCTGTTTTGTACCCCTCCAGGTTATAATTGCTAAGTCCGTATTGATGAGGATATATGGCTAATCTTAGTACTGGTGGCTACTTTTAAGGGTATGATTCTTACCCACACTACTGCACTTTACTTATGCTTTGACATCGCGTGTGAAATGGGTTCGCTCCCACTCATAACACACTCTGGTGTTTAGACACTTTTAGGTTCAAGTTTATTCACACTTTATGGCTTCGTCACCTTCCAGGTGTCGGCCAACACAACTCGATTTGGGGTCCTAGTGGACATTCCGGGTCGGGGTGTATCATTAAATCCTTGTGCATCACATCTACTAAAATTCAACTTGATCACCAATCACAATACTTTACTACAACCCAATTGAAAAGTTAAGTTTGCCATAATACAACTAAGGTTCAAACTTCAAAGTTTCAAACAAAGTTCAATGTCAAAATGCCTTATGGCATTAGTACAACCAAAAAATTAAATGGTTCATGGAATTCAGCAAGTCTTGGTTTTCAACTTACTTTGCATCGTTCAAGTTTCAAACATTTGCCTTTGCTTTTCCTTTTGGACACTTATTCTTCAAAGGTTTAGGAGGCATTTGAGCTTGTGAATGGGTTTAAGAAGGCAATACTTGTGAAGTTGCATCTTATAAACACAAAAATGGAGGTTCTTATGAACTAGAACCTTGAGATTGCTTTGGAGCTTGTTGTGGTTGTGGATCAAGAGTAAGAGAGGCAATGCTTGAAGCTGATTTGGCCAACTCTACACAATACAAAACATAAAAAATATAATTGATGTTTAGTTGAAAAAAGAAAACAAAGAAAGTTCTTTTACTTCAAATGATATACTTACCCGATTCAATACTTTCATAGAACTCAATGTGGTCAATCGAAGGTGCATCATCCTCCAAAGTAATAATGTTATAGCCCCTCAACCAATTTTGCATGCATATCAAGGCCTCCATCGATTTAGGAGTTAAAGAACTCCTAAAATCCGAAATCACTCGACCACCGGTGCTAAAAGCACTCTTCTATGCCACGGTCGAAACTTGAATTGCAAGAATATCTTTTGCAATTGCGGCCAAGATAGGATACTTATTCCCATTCACCTTCCACCATACAATTTAATACTTACCCGATTTGTCTAACCATATGCAACAGTATCACCAATCTACAACACATAAGCATTAAAGAAAGTATATATGTATACATCTTTCATAAAGCACAATTTGTTTAAGTTATATATCAAGATAAGCATTGTTAAGCTCCTAGCGCATCGATTTCCTTAAATTATTGACAGGTCATGCACTCATACAGATTCCATCATGTGTTTTAGAATACTTGCAAATTTTAAATATATTAAATTTTATTTACTTGGCAAACTCCAAACAAGACAATTTTGAACCAAATCAAGGCAATATAGTACAATACGACTTGGTATGAGGATATGAGTAAATAAAGAAAACAAAATCCAAAAAGAAGCAGGTGAAAACAGTGGAGGGCGGTTCCTAAAGAAATTAATAATTTAGAACTTAAATTGATACTTGGGTCGTTCCTAATCTAGTTCCCTTTTTTATTCACAAACCCTATCCCTAAAATTAATTATAAACCCTAACCCAGTTCCCCTTTTGAATCTTTGATTCAAACGAACCCTAACTCTAAAATTAATTTAATTAAAATTTCTCTTAACTAAACTAACTAATACAAGTTCTAAGTTCTTACCATATTAGCTGGAATGAAGAGCAGGTGAATGATTTGCCAAGTTTGTTTTGCAAAGCTTTTGATTTGCAGAGTTTAGGGCTTGCGGATGAAGGGGATCTGGGGATGCAAGCAGTGAGGTCGCAGAGATGCAAGCACCGAGGGCATTGATGTCGACTGTGGAAGAGATGAAGATGAGAGAGAGATGAAGATGAGTTTTGAGAAAGAGAAAGACAGACTGATGTATCATGTATAGACTCGAATAGTGGTGCAAAATTGGATGAGTAGTGTAGTTGAACTAATTAAAACATAACATTCAGTATATGGTGCGAATTCTACGGCTCCAGTGCTGTTAAGACTAGCTGAGGTGTCGCTGATTGTCAACCACAGTGCTGTTAAGACTAACTGAAGATGCGCTTGACAAAGTTAGAAAGGTCAGTGGTTTCTCAAGAATGAGAGTGTTTCGCGTAGAGCGAGAGTTTGCACAAGGCAGAGATAAAATCCTACTAGAACTAGACTTCCTCAACATATTTCTCTTCATACGGATTGAACTCGACTACTCCTACTAGTCTGGGGATTCTGAACTATACGTCTTCCAATATCCAATCCATTTCCTTATTTTTACCAAACTCTCGAGAATTCAAAGAATATTCTCAATTTACCTGCTTATTGAGGACTCCTAGCGGAATCAAACCTTGACCGAACCTATCTAGAAAATCCAAGTATCCTTCATTAACTTGAACTCAACCAGAATATTCTGGACTAGGCTGAGATATCTAATCATGGGCCTAGCACACAACTCACTCGGCCCAAAATTTATTAATTTGAGCTCAAACAAAAGCTAAATATAAACAAAACCATTCTTTAGTCTAGAAATGCATTCTTGCTTCTGGGAATGTTGTTTTAAAGGGTGGGCACTTGAAACTGAAAATCAAAACCGAAACACAAAACAAATCGGACCGCACAAAATAGTTTGGTTAAGCGGCTATGAAACGGTTCGGTTAGGAAAACGATTTGGTTTCAGGTTTGGCTTTTGAAAATTGCACCAAGGTCGAACTGCACTACAAATATAATAAACATTTAATTAAATATTCATATTAGATGTCATGTTTTAATTGGTTGTTTGTTAGAGTCCATACATTTAGATGGACTCAACCACACTCGAATATTATAATTCATCATTTGCTTCAAGTTTGCTATTGTCCCAATTTTAGATGAAAATAGATTATCAAAATATCCTCACTTAATGCACTAACTGTTGACATGCGTTCATTAACTAATGTATTATGTAGAAAATGAAACCATCTTGTACTTAGATAAGTGTATAATGTCAACTTTACAATTTTTCTTAAGAACCGAACCGCAAACCTCAACCAATATACGAAAACGACAGATTCAGTGTTCGATCGCCGCAGCAATCCAAGAGCTCCATTGCCTGGCTGAGCCAAACTCCCCGAGCATTGCCAACAACATGGAATTAATGGAGTCGCCGAGAATGACGTGGCTTAGTGGACAAATTTTCTATTCGGTGAGTTCTCATACCGGTCAAAAGTCATAATTGAGTTCTTCAAGTTACAGTCATGTGACATCAAAGGCTGTCAAAGGCATTAAATTTTGGACCTTGATCGGAGTTCGGCCATTAAAATATCCAAAGGCCGAAGCTTATGTCTCGTTTTATGAATGCTCGACTATGGTGGATCCGTTGAAGGGCGGTAAAGCATAATTTCCTCAACCATTCGATTTACGGGCTGAAGTTCAAGAAAATTAAGAGTAATGTTTGGATCTGATTTTTTTTTTTATTGACCTCAACAATCGAGATCGTTGAGTGAGTAGAGTTCTAGAATGCTGGATGAAAAATTAAGATAATCTTGTTATTTTAAAAGATAATATTATGATTTTTTTTTAATCATAAATTATCTTTTAATATTAATTATCTTGACATTTTCTTCTACAAGATAAGTGGGATACAAAATATATATCTAACTGGGAAGCAAGCAGTATAGGGTTGTATTTCCGCGTTTATATGCCTATGTTGCATATTTTTTAAAGAAAACTAATAATAAAAAAAAAGCTTTAAAACTTTGCATTTTAACAAAAAATCACCTAATTACTCTCTAGGAAATTGGCTTGCCTCAGATATTACAGGATACAACCTTTTTCAATAGACAAATTTTTATTCCAACATCACAGGCGTTTGATCATTCAATATCTTTCAACAATACTTAGAATTAACTTTAATCTTGCATTGCAAAACATGTCACTTCCATTCACAAACTTATAGCCTTTGACAAAGCAAAATAACACAAACACACGTCTAGTACTATAATCTCGTAAGGTGTATTTTTATGTGTATAATAAATAATATATATATATGTATGTATGTATGCATGTATGTAAATTTCACTCATACCTACTTAAGGCAAAAGAAAAAATATACGTATATACACAATGTAGTACCGTTAAGTTTCCTAAACAGTGTAGTATCGTTAAGGTTCATAAATAGTATCATTAAGTTTCATAAACAGTATAGTACCGTTAAGTTTTATAAACAATGCAATAAATTTCATAAACATCAGTTTTTTTTTTTTTTTGATTAAAATAAACTTAGCCCAAGCCATTTTCATGAAAGTTCCCTATTTTTTATGGAGCTGAAAGATAGGTTTATGTAGAATTATTAGAGAGATGGGCCAAATTCCAAATTCCAACTTCCAACAATTTGATATTGTCTCCAACTTGATGGTAAGATAGATTTGTGTAGAATTATCAAATAAATGGGCCAAATGTCTACTTCCAACAACACCGATATTGTCTCCAACTGGGTAGATACCACCTGTACAATCCGTTAGTTGTATGGATTTATCACAAAAGACCTCAGTATTAGTTGAAGTGGGATTACTATATTTAAACTCTTTTTTTCTCATATCTACGATCGATATGAGACATTTCAACAATTTGTTCCCTCTTTGGCCTTGTCATTTGACAAGGAGGGCAAGTGATTGGATGGAAGAAATCATGGAATTAGTGCATGCATAAGCGTATGCAAATAGGATGAAGTCCAACAGCAAATTGGATAGGACGACATTTGCAAGTGCAAGGCATATGGGCATTGAATAAAAAAGCAAGTGATGGTTTTGGAAATGAAAAGATCCGTGTGTGACTATCGGAAATAGATTATGTCCGGATCTCTTCCTCCTAATTCATCAAGTTCGGAAATCTGAGTTGTTGAAATTTAATCAAACGGCTATAAACAGGAAGTCACTTTAAAAGGTATAATAACTTTAACCGTTTAATCAAATTTCAATGGTCCGGATCTCCGAACTTGGTGGATTAGGAGAAAAAGATCCAAAGAGAATCTCTTTCCGTGACTATCCAACCAATTTGGTTATGGGATAAAGTATATAAGTCAGTCGGGAAGAGATGGATTAGCGTGCAGAGTTATCAAGTGGCCTCCAATTGCATGAAAGTGTCAAAGTACCTACGTATCAAAAGAAAGGAGGAACAAAGTGAAGAAACAAAACCCATTTTCTCTTTTCTACATGTTTTATACAGTTTCAAAACCCACAATACCTCTCGGGCATTCTTTCTAGTAATCCCTACTTGTTATCCAAATATGCATGTGGTCGGTGCTTTTCTCAGAATATTTCCATTACAAAGTCTTCAGGTACAATCGAAATTGTTCTGCTTATCATCCAAGCCGTGCGAAGCCGTGCCTTGCCTATCAATAAGAGATGCTTAGCAAACAGTGAACCCCTTCAAATCAACACATAAATTTACTCTGCGCAAACTCTTGCACTGCAAAACCTCTCAAACCCTCATCCCTATTTCAAATGTAGAACAAGCAGCTGACCGCAAAAAGAAAAGGTAAAAAACAGAAACTACAACCTACAAGAAGAAGCCAACTTAATCCAGTAGCTTTATCTAGGAACAACAGGAAGGCAAAGCATGCAGCATAATAATTTCATTGTCCCTCACAATATAAACGGCGTCGTTTTAAGGGTTTACAGGTTTGGTTCAGTTTCATTTCTGAATCACTGAAACCAAACCAATAGATTTCAGTTCAATTCGGTTTTCCTACTTCGGTTTAGTTTTTTTCAGTTCGATTTTTTTTTTCGATTTGGTTCAATGTTTGGTTTGATTTTTTCGGTTTTCGATTTTTTCAAACCCACCATTATATTTCCCATCCTTATAGGCCGGCTGAAGTTTTGGTGCAAGTGTAGGACAATATGATTAATTGTTTTGTGGGTCCAAAAAATGGGGCAACCAAATTGAACAGATCTTGACGGGCTTAGAAGATTTCCATGTATAGTTGTTGGGCAAGCAAAGAAAAGTGAAATCAAACCCAACTCAACGTTTGTGTGGTCCACCCAAATTCTGTTTCCAACCTCTCAATGTCTTGGATCATCAGTACTCAGTAGTGGGCTAGCGTTTCCTAAGATAAAAAACAAAAAGTTGAAAACTTGTTTGATAATTTGTTCAGTTTTCAAATAACTTGAGATTAAAATTAACAACAAAATAATTATCAAACGACCTTTAAGTAAAACACAACTTTAGAATATTGTCATTTACTTCTCTGAACTATCATCTAATTGCCAATTTATGTCTAAACTAAATTTTCAATGAGTTTATACCCACAACTATATATATATAAAGATCAACTTCAACCTTATCGTAAAAAAATACGGTCTATCAGTATTTATTTTTACTTATAAATGAGAGATTTTATATTCGATTCTTATTAATAACAAGTTTGAACCAAATTATTATATCAATACCTATTGTCGAATTTTATACTAATTACAATTAATAATTACTTGATATACAAAACGATAACGAAGAAGTAGGATTTAGAGTTGAGAATTGTATTCTAACACATTCGTATTGACCAGTAAGATGGTACGATCACCGAGAGTTATATTAGCAATAACCAATTCTTTGCTAATTTGAAGCTAGATTCCATATGCTAATGTTAAACTTTATCTTCCAAAATTGAATCATAGTTTACTCAAATATAAACAAATATTTTCATATTTCCACTCAAGTCAACCCTTCTCTTGCAAAACAACAAAAAAATAATAATAATAAAATGAACGTCACACAGCTGGAAATATAGGTTTGCCAAATAAAACCCACAGTCCAATTAAATATCTGTACTATTACTATAATTTTAATAATTATATTGTACTCTAATTGACATTTATCAATGCTAATACATTGAACCAAGATCGTAATTTGCCGCTGGAATTATATAGTAATCCGAGGTTCATTATTAAATATAACATTAATTAATAAAACTGAAAAGGAAATGTCACCAAGTCAGTTGTAAGATCAGAATTGAGTCATTCTATGACATAAATATTAATTTTTATGTTCATACACGAAGGCCCAATCGTTTAGAATCAATCAAGGTCCTAAATCCGGTTGGCCCAATTTCAACTGGGTGGGGTGGGGTTAAGGGCAGTAAGTTACGCGGTTTATCTCTACAATAAAGGCAAAACTCAAGAATACATGTTGGTTCATCTTTGTTAGAGTTATAGTACAAACTAGAAAACATTGCCCGTGCGTTGCTGCGGGATTAAGAATCATATGAAAAATTATGTTTCCAAGGTATAAAAGACTGTTAGAAAAGATTAAATATAGGAAAAGATATTATTTAGTCGGGTGTAACCTTTTTTTTCCACTGTTAAAAAGAGGTCTTATGTAGGGTGTAACCTTTTTTTGCCACTGATAAAAAGAGGTCGTATGATTTTTTTTTTTTTTCTTTTTTGTGAGACATTGTAGTTGCCTCATTATCGGTCTCATCTTCAAGAAAGAAGGTTACATTGTACCTGTGTTTAAATGTAATTTAGAATGTTAAATATCAAATAAAGTAAAAATAACTTGCAATTTGCATAAAAGACTTCAAATTATCCATAAAAAAGAGTAAAACTTCCTGTGATTTGGCCTCCACATAAAAGAAAGATTAATGAAGGATTTGTACAGTCAAACTCACAATTTAATAACAAAAGTTAAGTAATAAATATAATATGTCAACTTATTCATTACTTGACAAATGACGTAAACATTGATAATTGATTTTATCACTGAAAAAATAATTTAAGAACCAAGTTAAAACCCATAGGCTTATTCCATGCATTTTGAAGGGGACCTAGTTTCCTTTTTAATTTTACTTGGAATAAATAACACTTTACATTTCATCTACAACCTAAAACAACAAAACAATGTAGGAAATGGTATAAAACAAACATTAAAATACAGATGGTAAGGCCCAAACCTATGATTGAAGATATTTGATTGCTAAATGATTAGAGCTTGAACTGGTTCTAAGCAACTTCTACCCTTCATACTCATCAAATGATCTGTAATTGCAGCAACAATAAAAAAATCCATAAAAATCACTTTAAAATGTCTGCCAGATACCAAAAAAAATTCAAATTTTCTCAAGATTTAGCCTAACCATTTTGCTAATTCCCATCAATAACATTTTTACTGCATTTGACGCCAGTGGACTAAGTTCCTCATTTGTAAGCAAAACCAATTCTTTTTTTACACTGTAAATATCATCAAGTTTAATCTTTTTATCTCCTTTTATTCCTACCAACTACAACCTCTTTTTATCTCCTTTTATTCCTACCAACTGCGACCTCTCTCCCAAATTACACACTTTCTAATATCATTTTCTCACCAATTATTACAACAAAATTTCTAACTTGTTTTCTTTTCTTCTCAATATTTACATGGGAAATAATTTGAAATGGTGGAGCTTTTGACTCAATCTCATGGACATTACAACAGGACATCCAATCTCAAGATGGAATAAGATTAATCAGGCGGGAATTATAATGGAAGACCTTTTTAACACCACTTGGTCAGCACCTTCAGCAACTTAAACAGTTTGGCTCTTAAATAAGCAAGCGTGTTTGTTCCTCATAAACGAAAAGGTCAGAACGACATGTGCTTTAAACACAATATTCATCCCCAAATTGAAAACCACCAATCCAAAAAAATAAATTAGATGCACTGACAAAGCTAAAAAATATGGCCAATATCAAACTCACCTTGATGCCCTGTGGATCAGCAACCATGGTCGGAGAAGAAGAGAGAATGAAGCTGCTCTAAAGGTCACCGAGTATCAGGTTCTGAGTGGGAGGAGAAATTAAAAAAAAAAAAAAAATTTCAATCCATTTATAAATCCAAAATCACAAAACCCCATATTTGAACAAAACAAAACCCCCAAGATGTAAGACTTGAAAAACTTACCAGAAAACCCTAGCTTTTCTGGGCAAAAAATTCCTTCAAATCAATCTGAAACACTGAAGAAGCTTACCTGAGTTCAATAAAGATCAAAATTTAAGCAACTTTCTCACCTGGAAATGTTGGATTAGATGAGCCCAGAAATTCCAATCGAAACCAAATTGGTACAAATTTCTGAAACCAAAAACCAAACCACATCAGATATTCTAAAAAACCATCTAAGAAAACGTAGAAAATTGAAACCTAGTTCGGTGAGAAACATACAACACTTACTTGCAAACAGTGATCAAATCAGCCAAAAAATAATTCCAATCGAACCAAAAAAAGGCCGAAATTAACAATTCTGATAAGTAATCGAAGAACAACAAAATCAACGAAGCAGCACAACGACAGAAAATAGAATCCCAGGCGAAGAGAAATAGGCGGCGACAAACGAACTAACTCGAGGTATGCAAGAGAGGAAAACGGAAAGAAATATCTAGAACAACCGAAGCCAAAGCACCCAGTGATGAAAGACACGTAGAACCATAAGGGCAAAACGGTCTTGTTACTGTAGAAAGGCAACACCAAAATGGAGAGGACGAAAAATTTTGAGGGGCTGTTTCGCCATTTTACTGCTCTAGAACAGTACCGGGGAGTTTGAGTTTTAGTATATATTAATATGTCGTAATGAAATACATGTGTCAAGACTATTCTGATTGCGAAAGAAAATCTCGTCATTTGTTATGATTTTTTTTTTTTTTTTAACAAACGATAATGTCTACTCTAAGGGGGTGGGGGAGTGGGCTAAATCTTACATTAAGCTAATAACGTGTTTCAAATTCATCTTTGGTGAGAATTGAACCTAAAAGCTCTCACTTAGAAACGAAGAAGAATATCATTAAATTATAGTACTAAATGGTAAAATCCTGACAGTATTAGGGTAACATTCTGAAGTGACTAACTATTCAGTATTTGCAGTCAAATTTAACTAAACTTAACCACCCTTCTAGATTGTTCCTAGCAACTTATAAGGGATAGTGTGCTGTACTTGTAGCCTACCTTAGGCACCCACCATACACCATATTATTATTTATTGCACTCCTCCAAAAAGGAAAAGGATCTGGCGAGAATCATTTTTTTAGGGATCTAAAGAATTCCGTGATCTTACCTGTTCATCGTATATCATGTGATCAGTTTTTGTTAGGTACTATTCATAGTTAATTTTAAAATAATTTATGACCGTACGATGTAAAATGAACGGATGAGATCACGACATTCTTATGATCCCTGAAAAAAGGATACGGCGAGGATCCTTTTCCCTCCTAAAATACTAAATTGATTAATGATATTATTTTTTTAAGAGACAAAACTGCACAAAAATATGCTCGCATGATCTTGTTGCAGCTTAAAGTATTGTGTTATGCTCCCTTCAAAACTAATTTATTAGTTTTTATTATATTATATTAAGATTAATAAGATAATACCAACTAGTATCACATTCAAGTGATATTGATCTTTATTTGTAAGTGAGAGGTCTCAGATTTGATTCACATAAATTGATGACAAAGTATGTTGAGATCGATACTTAATCAGTAATAGACACATTAGAGCATCTCCAAAGGAGATGTCAAAAAGTTCAATCAACAATAACAGTGAAAAAAGACATCAATGGTGTTTTCCAACCGAAATGCAAATTCCTATGTAGCATGACATGAAATGACAGAAAAGGGAGTTGCTGCCATATTTGAAAGCAACTTCAAATATGTTCTTAGTGAGCAATAAATGTTTTTTTATAATTTTAATTGTTATCTTTTGTTTTAAGAATACTAATTGCAATTATGATAAGCAAATAAGATAATAAATAATAATTTAAATTTGAGATATCGGGTGGAGAACAAAATTGAAAAGAAAAAAAAAATCAATTTGCCACATAAACTCTCAAATTTAAAATTTATGTAAAAATTGACATCTTCTTTAAAGATAATCTTATATGATCATGTTCAAGTTCTCTCATTTAGAATAGCATATCGTTGTATAAAAAAAATTAAATTAATATGATTTAATCGTTTATACGAGTAATATTCTTAAAGAGGTGAAAAATGTTGCATGTGTGCGTGCAAAGCATGCATGCACGTGAATGTCGGCCTATTTTGGCAGTAGATTAGTTGACTTCATTAATTTCATAATTAAATTCTTTATTAGTTTAATTGGGTGCAGTATGTGGCCGAGGCAACAGAAATCTTAGGAATATTAATAATAATTGGCTAAATAATGCTAATTAGTATACTAATTGTCTATATTAATTTTAGACAACAGAAAGCTTAGGCCAGCCAGGAAATCATGTTCTCTTTCGCTGGCTTAGCACCTTACCATATCATGACAAAGCCTTTGGGCCGTCCAAGCCCAAATTGAAAACAGTTGTGCTTTAACTTTGGGAATCAAGAATATTCCAAGTATTCTGATTTGGGGTTTTTTTTTTTTTTTTTTTTTTGACGAATTTTGATTTGGGGTCTAAAACTACGTTTCCGTCATGCAGGTGCGAGATTGGATTAAGAGCAAGATTTTTTTTTCTTTTTTGGGTACAAATAAGGGAGATTAGTTTGTTACTAATACGCGATGTGATACCTTCCTTCTATGTTCAAAAACATAAAAAACGAATATTATGAGTATAGCACTGTAGGAGGGGATTCAAGTGACTAAATATTGATAAGCATTACTAGAGAAACTAGTTTTTAATATACTAGTTGCTGTTGTAGTGTTTATCATATATAAGAAATTGTCACATTAATTGGTAACTAAAATGTAGTCGTGGAGGAAGTGATCTAGACCAATGTTCTAAAAGACGGTAGACACTAATTGGGCAGCGGGTTGGGGCCTAGCGGTTAGGTAGGGGCTAGGAGGAGTCCTAGGTGTACTAGGCGGGTTAAGTAAATTTATTATATATTCTATAAATAAGTGTATGATGATACATAAAAAATACATAAGTTTATTGGGATACATAAACTGCAAAATAAAGTAACATATATAAAGTATTAGAACATAAAGTTTAATGAAAACAAGGGAAATATGCATGTAATGTGTGGTCACCTAAGTATTTAACAAGCCTTATAATTTATTTAAAAAAAATAAAATGTAAGATGATATCTAGTTTTTGTCTACTGGCAGTTGAGATCTAGGCAAGTGCCTATGCGAGTTTGGGTGGGCTAGAATAGGCGTGTGCCTAAGCAGGCTAGGTGGCCTTTCTTAAATTTCAAATGCCTAGGATTAACTGGGGTGGTGGCTAACCGCCTAGTGCCTAAGCAGAGCATAGATGACGCTAGGTATGGATTTTTAAAACAGTGATATTGGTAATATAGAGTTTAATTGTTTTCCCCTATGCCCTGTGCCAATCCCTGGATGACGTTTTCTATGTTACTCTCATTCTTCTAAGTTTTCAGTTGTTTTCTCTAATGTAATGTAGAGTTTAATTGTTTTTCGATCTTCCTTCTCCTTTAATATTTTTTTTTCATACAAGTGATGTTCTACATTAGGGATTTGGATTGTCTGCCCTCCTCATCCCATGCCTTTTCTGTGACATCCCGTCCCGGGATTATTAAAACGCACGTGTGAAATTACATTATTACCCCTAGTTCGTTTTTTGTCACGTTGTGGGTTGTTTTGTGTGGTGTGGCATGTGTTGGACCACACACACACACACACTCACAGACACTGTCACCCCCCTTTTCCCTCTGTCTCTTCCCTGTCTCTCTCCCCCGAGCTCCATTCCTTCCTCTTCTCTCTGTAACGTACGGACAACACACAAAATCACCCAAACCTTAGCAGATCGTGGAAACCAAAGACACCATTCAACTCGTGAGGTAGGGGCGAGCACAACCATACCATTTTCAGGTGAGGAATACTTCGTTTTCACGTCGATTCAACAATGGCCGATTTGAGTACTGTTCATGCAAAATTTATACATTGAGTTTTTGAGCATTTGAAGCTTATAGTTGTGTTTGTGAGGTCCCCAGGAGCTTGGGAGTAGCTCGTTGGGTGAATTTGGACGTCAGGATCGTTGGATGTGGAGTTGGCCGAGTTTTGAAGATTTGGACAGGTATAATCTCGTAATTTTAGGCCTTAAAACTTGTTGGGACATGTTCTACTAGCTCTAGGGTTGATTTTGGTGTAAGAAACGTGGAAAAAGGTGGAAAAACGAGCGAGAAATCGTGATTTGCAGGTTTTCCGGCGACGGCGCCGGCGTCGGGGACTGATTGGAGAAGGAGACGGAATATTCCGTCAAAGTTGACGGAATATTCCTGACGCCGTTAACGGCATCTGGTTAGGTTTAACGGAATATTCCGTTAGTTCAACGGAATATTCCTGACGGCGTCTGTTGACACCGTCAGTGTGCGTGGCACGTGGCCGCGCGTGGGGGGCGCGTAGGTCCGTGCCTTGGCCGGCGCGTGGGGGCGCGTGCGGCGGAGGAAAATTATTTTAAAAATATGGTTGTGATCCTGAGGTTGTGTAGAGCATGTTGGTATATTCATTTGTCCATTTTGAGCAATGTATGAGAAGTTATTATGAGAAGTTGGTTATGTGCTTTAAAGTTAACGTTTTTATAGTTGTTTCGCATTTAGGTGACACGTACCCCGAGGACGAGCGTGCACACGCGAGACAGGGGGGCAACGACCCTTCTACATACCAGTGAGTGGGCTTTTGTTTTCCGTATATACCTATATACATTTGTATTCCCAGAAATTGATTTAAAAAGGGTTATTTGCCTTATGCCATGCATGTTATTATTATCGTTTATGCATCATTGCACGCATTAGTAGTGGCATACATATATATGCATATTGGGTGCTGTGGACGCACAGGTAAGTGCCAGGTAAGTGGTATTCATATTTACTTTCAGCAGTAGTTTGAGAGACTTAGAGAGCTCATAACCTGCACCCCCGGTGTTAGTGCTCCCGCCCAGAGTAGGGCACAGTCCTTCACGTGATGTTCACCTCCCGCACCACACGCTCAGCTTGGATCCAAGTTAGGTGCATAGGCCTGTCGTACAGACCACATTAGGTGGTTCCGACTCGTAGGTGACTCGCGATTATTCGCACAGCCTTCACGTGATCGTAGCACTAGAGCGTATATATATGTTACACCCAGGCCTGTCGTACAGACCACCTTGAGTGGTTCCGACTCGTGGGCAGGTTCAGTTATAGAGTTGAGATTTGAGCTCTAGATGCAGCCGTACAGGTCACGTTAGGTGACTCCGGCTGCCAGATGTTATGATGTTGATATGATTTATACCTGGGCACTTACATTCATTATGAGGCTTTGGCATGGCATATCTTGAGCATGATTGGCATACCCTTGAGCATGTTTGGCATGTTTATACATACGTTTATATGTTTATTTTCTGGGAAGTATACAGGTTTTACGGCGAGGGGTTAAAATGTATTTTGCTAAATGGTTTTCAAAGAGCTTTGTTTTTGCCCACTCACGCTTTTTGTTTTGCGCCCCTCCAGGTTCTAGTTGCTTAGCCGTTGCGGTGGTTTCCCTTGAGGGCTTTCCGGCGTTTCTGACAGACACTCCCCCTTGTAGGGTCGCCTTCGGGCGTACTACTGTTGTCGTTTTTGTTTGGACTGCTTTAGACCTGCTCTGAAATTGTATCTCACTTACTAGCACTTATATTAGTACCTTGTATGCTAGTTTTTAATTACTCGTACTTTTATATTACTACTTTATTAGCTTCCGCACGTGCACATGGCTACGTCACCTTTATGTGACGGCCAGCACGCTCCGATCTCGGTCGGGGTGTGTCAGTTTGGTATCAGAGCTTAGATTTGGCAGTCCTGTGTCCTTGTGAGTATTCTAATGGTTTTGGTGTCTTCTGTCAGAACTATGCCGCCTCGTCGGGAACCCCGTCGCTCTTCTGAGCCTAGTTTCCCCGATATTACTCAGTTGGGGGAAGCTTTTGCTACAACCATTCAGTCAGTGATGCGCCCTCCCCAGAGGACTCATCTGGAGACTATGTACAATTTGAAGTTGGATAAGTTTAAGGGCAGTGAGGGGCATGAGGGCGCAGAGCGCTGGCTAGAACACATAGAGAAGACTTTCCGTGTGCTGCATAATCAGGGGAACTTACCTATGGAGAGGTGGGTCGAGACGACCGCATGGTTTCTGGATACGGAGTCGGCAGCTTGGTGGGAGCAGGAGCTTCATAGGTTGACTCCGGATCAGAGGACTGATTGGAATGTTTTTACGGAGTTGCTTAGGAGAAGGTATGTGCCCCCTGAGTACATTGACCGTAAGAAGCAGGAGTTTTCCGAGCTAAAACAGCGGAAGATGTCAGCGAATGAGTACTACCGTAAGTTTACAGACTTGTCTCGTTACCATCCTGATGTCGCTGGTAATCCGGCGGAGATGCTTCGTCTTTTCCGTTTGGGCACCAAGAAGAAGTGGCGTTCTATGGCGTCTACAGTCCACAGCGAGACTTACCGGGACTTCTATGAGATACTGTTGAGGATCGAGGACTCTGAGAATATGTCGAGCGACACTGATGAAGAGAAGGACAGCAACCAGAAGAAAGATGACAAAGGCAAAGGTCAGGCATCGCTCGGGCCCCGTCAGACTCAGAACTTCAAGAGAGGTGGAGCTAGTTCTAGTTCTTCGAGTGGTGGCTTCAGTGCCACTGGACAGGGTCGTGGAGGTAGATTTTCTGGTGGCGCTAGAGGCCAGAGGCAGGGCGATGGTGGGCGAGGCAGAGCCCCAGTTTGTCGTAGGTGCAACAACCGGCATTTCGGCGAGTGTAGACGCGGCAGCAACGGTTGCTTCACGTGTGGACAGGTGGGACATAGAGCAGCGAATTGTCCCCAGGGTCAGCAGCAGCAGAAACCACAGCAGACCTTTATGCCACCACCTGCACCACTCCAGCAGATCCAGGGTCCTAGTAGTTACGGCCAGACGGGTCGAGGTGGTGCCTACCACTATCAAGGTGATGTTGTCCCTTATGCTCCGGGGCAGTATCAGCACCCTCAGGACCCCTATTTCCAGGGTGGCTATCCCCAGTATTCAGGCGGCTATATGCCGTATCCTCCAGCTCCAGCGGGTGGTTCTCAATGGTATCAGGGAGGACAATATCAGCAGGGGGAGATTGCCACTAGCAGTGCAGGGTCTTCGAGACAGTCGGGCCAGCCCAGTCAGGGGCGTGGTGCTCAGGGACGCGGCGTTCAGACGAGCAGAGGCCGCGGTGGGCGTCAGCAGGGACAGGGGCGTCTTCACAATATTTCTCTGCAGGACGCTCAGAACAACCCAGACTTGATTATGGGTACGTTGAACATTCTTGGTTGTTTTGCTAGAGTCTTAATTGATTGTGGAGCTACACATTCCGTAATTTCTCATACGTTTGCTCAAGTGACGCAACCTCGCCCCACACCTCTAGGGTATGATTTAGAGTTTGTTATGCCTAGAGGAGAGAGTTGCGTTGTAGATTGTGTGTACCCAGGATGTCCGGTGATCGTAGAGGGTGTTGCTCTGTCAGCCGATCTTATCCCGTTAGATATTGTGGACTTTGATGTGATTCTGGGCACGGATTGGTTACATTTCTATCGTGCCAACATTGACTGTTACGGGAAAGTAGTTACGTTTCATCGACCTGGACTACCTGTGGTTACTTTTGTTGGTGAGCAGAGCGGGGTGAGATATGGCGTTATTTCGGCGCTGCGAGCGAAAAAGTTGTTAACTAAGGGTTGTCAGGGGTATCTGGCTCATGTGGTGCTAGATGAGGCTGTTACTAGCACAATTGAGGATGTGAGAGTGGTCAGACACTTCCCTGATGTATTCCCCGAGGATTTACCTGGTTTACCCCCAGATCGAGACGTAGAGTTCACTATTGAGTTGCTTCCAGGTACCAATCCTATTTCTTTAACTCCTTATCGTATGGCTCCTGCGGAGTTAAGGGAATTGAAAGTTCAGCTGCAGGAGTTAGTGGATAAGTGATTTATCCAGCCTAGTACTTCGCCTTGGGGCGCTCCAGTGTTGTTTGTGAGGAAGAAGGATGGAACTTTGAGGCTGTGCATCGACTACAGGCAACTCAATCGGGTGACGATTAAAAACCGTTATCCGTTGCCGCGTATCGATGATTTGTTCGATCAGCTGAGAGGTGCTTGTGTGTTCTCTAAGATAGACTTGAGGTCTGGTTACTATCAGCTGAAGATCAGTAGGGATGATGTCCCTAAGACGGCGTTCAGGACTCGTTATGGTCATTACGAGTTTCTGGTTATGCCATTTGGGTTGACGAATGCACCAGCCGCCTTCATGGATTTGATGAATCGGGTGTTCCAGCCCTACTTGGATAGATTTGTTATTGTCTTCATCGACGATATTCTGGTGTATTCTAAGTCGAAAGCGGAGCATGTTCGACATCTTACTTTGGTGTTGAAGAGGTTGAGGGAACACCAGTTGTATGCTAAGTTTAGCAAGTGTCAGTTCTGGTTAGATCAAGTTGCGTTTTTGGGACACATCATTTCTGCTCAGGGTATTCTGGTTGACCCTCAGAAGGTGGCAGCTGTGGAGAGCTGGGAGCAACCACGAACCGTCACCGAGGTGAGAAGTTTCCTTGGTTTGGCAGGATATTATCGGAGATTCGTTAAGGATTTTTCGGTAATTGCCTTGCCACTGACAAGATTAACGAGGAAGGATGTTAAATTTGAGTGGGACGATAGGTGTGAGTAGAGTTTCCAGCAGTTGAAGCATTGTCTCACTCATGCACCTGTTTTGGCACTCCCAGACGATAGTGGTGATTTCGAAGTGTATAGCGATGCTTCCTTGAATGGTCTGGGATGTGTATTGATGCAGCATGGTAGGGTGATTGCTTATGCTTCGCGACAATTGAAACCTCATGAGATGAATTACCCTACTCATGATTTGGAGTTGGCTGCTATCATCTTTGCGTTGAAGTTGTGGAGACACTACCTCTACGGAGAGAAGTGCAGGATCTTTACAGATCACAAGAGTCTCCAATATTTTTTTACTCAGAAGGAACTTAATCTTCGTCAGCGGAGGTGGTTAGAGTTGCTCAGCGATTACGATTGCACGATTGATTATCATCCTGGTCGTGCGAACGTAGTGGCTGATGCACTTAGCAGGAAGTCGCAGGGCCGCATTAATGCGTTATACGCTAGTCGTGTTCCTCTTTTGGTTGACTTGCGTGCTACGGGAGTAAGGCTAGGAGCCGAAGATCGAGATGTGGCGCTACTTGCTAATTTTCAAGTTAGGCCGATACTTGTTGATCGGGTACTTGAAGTCCAAGTAGCTGATCAGGAGACGCAAGAACTAATCCAGGCTCGAGATCAAGGAAGGAGGCGAGACCTCAGAGTTCGTGATTCGGATGGCATGTTGATGCTAGAGGGTAGAATGTTCGTGCCAAATGATGTGGAATTGAAGAAGGAAATTCTCGATGAAGCACATATCTCGGCTTATGCCATGCATCCAGGAGCTACTAAAATGTATCATACCATTCGACCATTTTATTATTGGCCGGGTATGAAGAGAGAGATAGCCGAGTATGTGAGCAGGTGTGCTGTTTGTCAGCAAGTTAAAGCAGAGAGGAAAAAGCCGTTTGGGTTGTTACAGCCACTTCCCGTTCCGGAGTGGAAATGGGAAAATATCACCATGGATTTTGTGTATAAGTTGCCGCGTACACAAAATGGCTTTGACGGCATTTGGGTGATCGTTGATCGACTCACTAAGTCGGCTCATTTTATTCCGGTAAGAGAAAAGTATTCTTTGAGCCGGTTAGCGGAGTTGTTTATCTCGAAGGTGGTGAAGTATCATGGTGTCCCAGTGAGTATTGTGTCGGATCGAGATCCACAATTTACATCAAAGTTTTGGGTAGCTTTCCAGGAAGCTTTGGGCACGAGATTACTTTACAGTACGGCATATCACCCACAGACAGACGGACAGTCAGAGAGAACTATTCAGACTTTGGAGGATATGCTGCGAGCTTCGGTGTTGCAGTTTGGTGACGCTTGGCACCAGCGGTTGGATTTGATGGAATTTGCCTACAACAACAGTTTTCATTCGAGCATTGGCATGGCGCCATTTGAGGCCTTGTATGGCAGAGCTTGTCGCACACCGTTGTGTTGGTCAGAGGTTGGAGAAAGAGTTTTAGTGGGTCCAGAGATTGTCGAGGAGACTACTCAGAATGTTCAGGTGATCAAGTCTAACCTGAAAGCAGCTCAGGACAGGCAGAAGAGTCTAGCGGATTGGCGTGCTACGGACAGAACATATGAGGTCGGAGATTGGGTATTTTTGAAGCTTTCACCGTGGAGAGGTGTTGCGCGATTTGGAAAGAAGGGGAAGTTGAGCCCTAGGTACATCGGACCATACATGGTCACAGAACGAGTTGGTGAGGTAGCTTACAGGTTGGAGTTGCCTCCAGAGTTGGCTAGAGTGCATAATGTTTTTCACGTGTCTATGCTCCAACACTATGTTGCTGATCCATCTCACATGATACCTCCTCAACCGTTAGAGATTAATCCAGACTTGACGTATGACGAGGAACCGGTGACGATCATTGATTGGAAAGAGAAGGTTCTGAGGAACAAGACAGTGAATTTAGTGAAAGTTTTGTGGAGGAATCATTCAGTTGAGGAAGCTACGTGGGAGACAGAAGACCGGATGAGGGATTTGTATCCTCGTTTGTTCTTTGACCACTAGGGGTTGTTACTGGGTTGTTTTGAATTTCGGGACGAAATTCTATTAAGGTGGGAAGGTTGTGACATCCCGTCCCGGGATTATTAAAACGCACGTGTGAAATTACATTATTACCCCTAGTTCGTTTTTTGTCACGTTGTGGGTTGTTTTGTGTGGTGTGGCATGTGTTGGACCACACACACACACACTCACAGACACTGTCACCCCCCTTTTCCCTCTGTCTCTTCCCTGTCTCTCTCCCCCGAGCTCCATTCCTTCCTCTTCTCTCTGTAACGTACGGACAACACACAAAATCACCCAAACCTTAGCAGATCGTGGAAACCAAAGACACCATTCAACTCGTGAGGTCGGGGCGAGCACAACCATACCATTTTCAGGTGAGGAATACTTCGTTTTCACGTCGATTCAACAATGGCCGATTTGAGTACTGTTCATGCAAAATTTATACATTGAGTTTTTGAGCATTTGAAGCTTATAGTTGTGTTTGTGAGGTCCCCAGGAGCTTGGGAGTAGCTCGTTGGGTGAATTTGGACGTCAGGATCGTTGGATGTGGAGTTGGCCGAGTTTTGAAGATTTGGACAGGTATAATCTCGTAATTTTAGGCCTTAAAACTTGTTGGGACATGTTCTACTAGCTCTAGGGTTGATTTTGGTGTAAGAAACGTGGAAAAAGGTGGAAAAACGAGCGAGAAATCGTGATTTGCAGGTTTTCCGGCGACAGTACCGGCGACGGCGACGGCGCCGGCGTCGGGGACTGATTGGAGAAGGAGACGGAATATTCCGTCAAAGTTGACGGAATATTCCTGACGCCGTTAACGGCATCTGGTTAGGTTTAACGGAATATTCCGTTAGTTCAACGGAATATTCCTAACGGCGTCTGTTGACACCGTCAGTGTGCGTGGCACGTGGCCGCGCGTGGGGGGCGCGTGGGGGCGCGTGCGGCGGAGGAAAATTATTTTAAAAATATGGTTGTGATCCTGAGGTTGTGTAGAGCACGTTGGTATATTCATTTGTCCATTTTGAGCAATGTATGAGAAGTTATTACGAGAAGTTGGTTATGTGCTTTAAAGTTAACGTTTTTATAGTTGTTTCGCATTTAGGTGACACGTACCCCGAGGACGAGCGTGCACACGCGAGACAGGGGGGCTACGACCCTTCTACATACCAGTGAGTGGGCTTTTGTTTTCCGTATATACCTATATACATTTATATTCCCAGAAATTGATTTAAAAAGGGTTATTTGCCTTATGCCATGCATGTTATTATTATCGTTTATGCATCATTGCACGCATTAGTAGTGGCATACATATATATGCATATTGGGTGCTGTGGACGCACAGGTAAGTGCCAGGTAAGTGGTATTCATATTTACTTTCAGCAGTAGTTTGAGAGACTTAGAGAGCTCATAACCTGGACCCCCGGTGTTAGTGCTCCCGCCCAGAGTAGGGCACAGTCCTTCACGTGATGTTCACCTCCCGCACCACACGCTCAGCTTGGATCCAAGTTAGGTGCATAGGCCTGTCGTACAGACCACATTAGGTGGTTCCGACTCGTAGGTGACTCGCGATTATTCGCACAGCCTTCACGTGATCGTAGCACTAGAGCGTATATATATGTTACACCCAGGCCTGTCGTACAGACCACCTTGAGTGGTTCCGACTCGTGGGCAGGTTCAGTTATAGAGTTGAGATTTGAGCTCTAGATGCAGCCGTACAGGTCACGTTAGGTGACTCCGGCTGCCAGATGTTATGATGTTGATATGATTTATACCTGGGCACTTACATTCATTATGAGGCTTTGGCATGGCATATCTTGAGCATGATTGGCATACCCTTGAGCATGTTTGGCATGTTTATACATACGTTTATATGTTTATTTTCTGGGAAGTATACAGGTTTTACGGCGAGGGGTTAAAATGTATTTTGCTAAATGGTTTTCAAAGAGCTTTGTTTTTGCCCACTCACGCTTTTTGTTTTGCGCCCCTCCAGGTTCTAGTTGCTTAGCCGTTGCGGTGGTTTCCCTTGAGGGCTTTCCGGCGTTTCTGACAGACACTCCCCCTTGTAGGGTCGCCTTCGGGCGTACTACTGTTGTCGTTTTTGTTTGGACTGCTTTAGACCTGCTCTGAAATTGTATCTCACTTACTAGCACTTATATTAGTACCTTGTATGCTAGTTTTTAATTACTCGTACTTTTATATTACTACTTTATTAGCTTCCGCACGTGCACATGGCTACGTCACCTTTGTGTGACGGCCAGCACGCTCCGATCTCGGTCGGGGTGTGTCATTTTCCATCCTCTCCTATATTTTGTGGTCACGGTTAAGCCACATCGACATTTTATATTCCTATTGTATTTTGTTTGATTATTTCTATAAAAGAAATCAATATAAAATGTTAACGTGGCTTAACCGTAATCACAGAAATAGGAGAGGATGGAGAAGGTAGACAATCCAAATCCCAACATTAGTTCATCGATAAGTATCAAAACATGAAGCGAAGCATTTCCAAACTGCAGGATGAAAACGGAAGAGCAATTCGTGTTTGATTGCCTTGAATGGGATGGTCAAAATTCAATCCCAATCGGCTCTTAAGTCTAAAATAAGGACACATCACAACCTATATATATACCATCATCCCTTTTCCTTCCTTTCTTCTTCACTTTTTCTTTCTTTCTTGTCTTTTTGGGTAACGTCTTAGCATGACCTTCTCATGTTGGCCCTTCCCCTCTCACCAACCCAACACAAACATTTCCCCCATCTTTACATGGGTCAATCGACCCCCATCTTCACTAGTCTGTGTTCTCCTGAAAGTTTTTGTAATGATATTGTAAGGGCGACGCTTTAGGGTTGCAGCGTCCTTCCTTCTTCTATTCCCTTACATTGCCTGGCTTTATTTCTATTACTTAGTTTGATGCTTGCTTCTAAGTAGGCATTCATTGTGTGTTTGACATCTTTGCCTTGGTAATGAGATTTCCAGTTCACCCAAAAAAAAAAAAAAATCCCTTCCCAATTTTACAATAGTAGTTGGGAGGATTACATAATGGATCGATAATATGATATCAAATTCCTTATTTACGAGAATCAAATATAAATGGTATCATTTACAATTAATGATGACTACCACTCAATTATAGTACTCGTGACATTCAATAATTTAATTATTTAGCAAAGAATAATAATAAAAAAAATGATCATGTATTATACATCTCCTTAATACAACTAAAATTCACGCCGTTCTTAAGTAAGTCTTACCTCTCTTAAAACGTGAAATATTTACCATTAGTCGCGTGAGCAAATGATCGATTTCTAACCGTAAATTCATGTAGGGAGCGCTAGCGGATGCAGTAGGGATCAAAGGGAGTCACTTGACCCTTTGATGTGTAATCTTTATCGTGGAAGCTGTATATTGACTCCTTGGAATTTCCACTGGTTGATAATATATATATATATATATGGAGTTTTATTTTGGGTTTCCACTATGTGGATGGTCACTATTCGGATTAATTTGTAGGTATTTGAAAATTAAGAAATGACATTTAAACCTACATAGGTCGTTACTCTCATTTAGACAGAAAATCGATAACTTCATTTTGAATATTTTTTTGTTTAATAAATTGTAGGAGACTTGTTGAATACTTGGATGAACACTCATTACATGCTTATTCTCTATATTTTCAATATGTTCTAATACTTTAATTTATATGTCATTTTATTTTGCAATTTATGTATTCCAATACAATTATGTATTTTTATACGTATAAATAGATTTACTTAAATCTGTCTAGTCCACCTAGCCACTTGCACTAGGCTCTAGCTTACCACCTGACTAGCACCTAGTGACTTTTAAAACTTTTGTTTTGATTAATTGGTTGTGCTTTATTTTGGTTACTTGGTATAAGGTTTGTGTCTTCATGTTGGTTACTTTTTTTAAATAATTTTAGCTTGTAATCTTATTTTTAAAACTTTTTTTTAAGTAGTTTAGAAAATGGCGATGAAGATTGACCCTAACAAATTAATGGTTGTCTCTAAGAAACCGAATGGTGAAAATTGTTTTAAAGGTCAGAGTAGTACTTGATAGTCTGAACTACCAAACACAAACCCATATTTTTTAAATTTTAAATTATGAATAAATATACTATTATTTCATGTTATTTTTGTCTAAACATTTTTCAGAACTTTTACACTATGACCTTTTAGGGCGAAATTTCTGAGCCCGCCACTGTGTAGGTGAGTTCATTAAGCCCATGCACATTTACAATCAGTAATCGATCATGAATCAATTATGTACAACTAACCATAACAAAATTCCCAGTTTGTAAAAGGAGAACTTATATGCAC
Organism: Pyrus communis; assembly: GCF_041283825.1. NCBI lineage: Eukaryota > Viridiplantae > Streptophyta > Magnoliopsida > Rosales > Rosaceae > Pyrus > Pyrus communis. The sequence goes on from NC_142581.1 coordinate 13,240,500, forward strand.
CCCTTAGACGGAACCGGATCCCCTCCGGATCCCCTCCGGATCCATATATATTGAGCTTGTTGAGCTGACGATCCGGACCGTTGAAATTTGATTCAACGGCTACAATTATTATAACTTTTAGAGGCCCCTTGTTTGTAGCCGTTGGATCAAATTTCAATGGCCCAGATCACCTACTCAGCATGCTCAGTGTTATTGGATCCGGAAGGGATCCGGTTCCCCCTTAGATGACGCCATTTCGATGTCTTAACAAATAATGCAATCACACGTGCCAATCTCTCTCTACTTAAACATAACGCAGATTAACTTTTAAGATAAGCGATAATCCTAGTGAAACCAAAATTTTCAACTAAATTTACAAATCAAATCATGTATCACTAATAAGAAATAAGCACATTAATCGGTAATTAATTAATAATACAATTATCAACAATCACATCATTTAGTTTACACAATTTCGTTTAAGCATTTGGTCTCCTTAACATTACTTTAACACTCTGTTTGGATGAAGAATTTTAAGATTACTAAGAAATTTTAAAATGAAGGAAATTGAAATGATGGAATTTTATTTTCAAGAATTTGTGAATTTTCTTGTTTGGTTAACCTAAAAGAACAACAGAATTTGAATACATAATTTGTTATTTTTAAACTCTTAATCATAGAAAGTTGGAATGACACATATTCACATCAAATATAAACTTAGGAATTGGAGGTTCCAAATTCCATTTTTTTTTCTACGTAAAAATTATAAATTTCTACATTTATGATTCCAGAAATTGATGCATGTTAATTTATAAATTTTAACTTTTGTCAAAATTTTAAGTTTATTTTTCTCATCCAAATATAAGACCATCTTCAAAGGAGATGTCAAAATGTCCAAATCAGTAATAACAGTAAAAAAAAGACAGCTGCAATGTTTTCCAACCGAGAAACCAAATTTAATGTGGCATGATATGGAATAACAGCTCTCCCCCTTGCTATCAAATTTGACAGCAGCTTCAAATATTTTTTTAATTAATTTTTAAACGTTATTTTATTAATTTTTTTATCAGATATGCAACTCTCCTCTCTCACTCGAACCTGAGAAGCGCTGCTCGTCCTTCTTCTTCCCTTTTCTCATAACCAAACCCAGAAACTAACCTCACGATCTCAACCTAAAACCCAAATGTAAGACTCCATTTCACACAGTTGCTCAAACAAGAGCTCTCGAATCCTCGTTGCAATGCCTGGGCTACGATTCGAGGAAGATCGTCACCAACAGATTGCAATCCCTCAGCTACAATTCCTCCACCTACAATCCCTTGACTTTGGTTGTGGCCTTTGGATTTCAGGCGAGTTCGAGTATATCGATGTGATGGTAGAGGACGATAGGTTGTTGATGGAGAAGAGAAGCAGGTATACAAAGATTCAGAAAATAGAGAACGAAGATGATAGGAGAAATCTAGAAAGAAGGGGCATAAAATAATTGTTTAATAAAATAAAAAGAAAAGAAAATAGTGTAATAAAATAATATTTAATTTAACATACCCGGTAAAGAGCAAAATTTTAAAAGAAATCAAAATACCACATAAGTTACCAAATTTAAATTTTATGTTTAAAATTTAACATCTTAATCTCCGACGGTCACACTACATGGTAACGAAAAGGCCCCAGGTGTCAAAAACATAGTCCAGCTGATCTTTTGCTGCTTCCGTTTTACCCTCCTTCCATTTCATTTCATTTTTCCATTTTCCACCACAACTGACAAAAATTTAGCAAAATCCCACAGCTGCCTTTTTTCGAAAGACCATCATCCTATTTCCCTCAACTTCCCCATTCTTTCCCCAAAATTTCAATTCCCCCCACCACCACCGCAACCTCTTAACGCAGCGTTTCATTTCATGGAATCTCCACCGCCGCCGCCGCCGCCTTCGCTTCAAGAGCTAGACGCGGCGGAGAAGATTATTCTCCTCTGGGACTCCACGGCTTCCGAGGAGGCCCGGGAACGAATGATATTCGACGGCCAGCGCGACGAAGTCGATCGCTACTTACAGGCCGTCGATGAAATCCAACACTCCTTGTCCTCCACCACCCTTGCCTCCGAGGATGACCAGTCCAAGCTCAACTCCGCCATCCAGATCGCCATGGCTCGGTTGGAGGACGAGTTCCGCAACATCCTCCTCAACCACACCACTCCCATCGAGCCCGACTCTCTTTCCTCCGCCGATCCGAGCTCGTCAACTCACTCCGGCATCGCTGATTCGAGCCCCGAGTTCGAGGACTACCCGGCTGAAGATGACAGCGGTTTGACCACACCTAAGGCCTCCTCCGTCTCTGCGGTTGACGTCGACGAGCTTCTCCAGCGCGGCGATTCGTCGAACACTAGCAGCTACAGGTCCGCCAGCAGCATCCGCGAGCTCGATCTCATCCCCTCCGATGCGGTCTTCGATCTCCGCAACATCGCCGAGCGGATGATCGCCGCCGGCTACCTACGCGAGTGTATCCAGGTGTACGGCAGCGTAAGGAAGGGGGCGGTGGACTCCAGTTTCCGGAAGCTAGGGATTGAGAAGCTGAGCATCGGCGACGTTCAGAGACTTCAGTGGGAGCAGCTGGAGACCAAGATCCGACGGTGGATACGCGCCGCAAAGGCCTGCGTGAGGACCGTCTTCGCCTCCGAGAAAAAGCTTTGCGAGCAAATATTCAACGGCATCGGCACCGCCATTGACGATGCTTGCTTTATGGAGACAGTCAAGGGCCCCGCGATTCAGCTCTTCAACTTCGCCGAGGCCATCAGCATAAGCCGGAGGTCTCCCGAGAAGCTCTTCAAGATTCTCGACTTGCACGACGCTCTGATGGACTTGATGCCAGATATTGAATCCGTTTTCGATTCAGAGTCATCGGAGTCGATTCGGATTCAGGCGGTGGAGATACTGTCGAGGCTGGCGGAGGCGGCGAGGGGGATTCTATCGGAGTTTGAGAACGCCGTGCTTCGTGAACCCTCTAGGGTTCCAGTCCCGGGCGGAACGATTCATCCATTGACTCGGTATGTGATGAATTACATCAGTTTGATATCGGATTATAAGCAGACTTTGAATGAGCTTATTGTGACGAAGCCGTCCACGGGGTCGCGCTACTCCGGCGACCCCACGACTCCGGATATGGAGTTCGCAGAGCTAGAGGGGAAAACCCCTCTGGCTCTGCATTTGATTTGGATTATTGTGATTTTGCAATTTAATTTGGATGGCAAGTCTAAGCACTATAAGGATGCTTCAATAGCTCACTTGTTTATGATGAACAATGTTCATTACATTGTTCAAAAGGTCAAAGGGTCCCCGGAATTGAGGGAGATGATTGGAGATGATTACTTGAGGAAGTTGACCGGGAAGTTCCGCCAGGCAGCCACTAGTTACCAGAGAGCTACTTGGGTCGGGGTGTTGTATTGTTTGAGAGACGAAGGGTTACATGTGAGTGGGAGTTTTTCTTCCGGGGTGTCGAAGAGTGCATTGAGAGAGAGGTTCAAGTCTTTCAATGCTATGTTTGAGGAGGTTCATAGGACTCAAGCTACTTGGTTGATACCGGATACTCAGCTTAGGGAGGAGCTAAGGATATCTATTTCAGAGAAGTTGATCCCAGCATACAGGTCGTTCCTTGGGCGGTTTAGGAGCCATATAGAAAGTGGGAAGCATCCAGAAAATTACATCAAGTATACGACCGAGGATTTGGAGATGGCTGTATTGGATTTCTTTGAGGGGTACTCAGTATCCCAGCACTTGAGGAGGAGATCTCAGTGAATGTGATCAATTGAAGTTAAGTTTTGCAAGTTTAGAAACTAGGACACATTCTTTGAATTTTTTGGGAGTGTTTGGGTGATGACGGTGCTGGTCGGTCTGGGGTTCATCAAGCTTTCCATTTCATTAAAAACCCTATATAGTTCAATATTCCGTTGATTGGGGGAGGTCAGAATGTTTTATGAAGATCTCGGTTGGAGCACTACAGAGTGGCCAAGTCTGCACGCCCGAATGCTCCTGCCCTGTAAGCATGTTATTTATTATTACTACCACGGTCTAGATTTTGTTTCATTTGTTCATACTCGAATTGTCTTGTGTGTGCTTTCTTCCAATCTTTTTTTAGCATCAAGAAGCCGTTTCTTGTAGTAGCTCCAGGTTACTTGTACATCATGTCATATTTTTAAGCCTTTAATAAGCAAATTGGAAAATTGAATTTTAGATAGGGGTGCCTGGGCTGCTTTTGTAACAAGGGTGCCTGGGCTGTCTCCCTCTTTCAGTTTTCGGCGAGGCAGCTTTGTTTCTCATGTAATTAGGTATCGTATGTATCTCTGTACCGTACAAAACTGATGATTACAGATTGAATTTCTCGACCCGAGATCTTATTCAAGCATAGCACTGTTTTAGCCCCTCAACTCAAACCAAGGGAAGGGGAGGAGGGCGTAACCACCAAGACAAACCACCGCTTGCAAACCGCCAATGATACGCATCTTTTTTCTCCTTGGAGAAAATTCAGTAGCCAAATAAACAAATACATTAAGGACTAAAAAGCAAACATTAAACTACGCTAACTAATTTTATAACCTCAACAACATACAATTTTATATGCCATGATCCTTGCTCCTCTGTGATTCATATGTTCCCTCTGTCGTGTTGGAGCAGCTGGATGTTGTTGCAATGCCAACAAATATTCCAGCTGGGTTCTCTTCTTACTCTATCTTGTCTTCTTCATCGCCGCCATTTGACGCCCCATTACTGCCTTGAAGCGGTCTAGTTTCAAGAGCACTACCGGCATCCTTCGCAGGCGTTAGGGCCGGTTTTATGAGCGTCGAAGTCGTATCGTCCTTGTCAAACTCTTCGCTATCTCCAGAGTACGCATATCTAATAAAAAAAGAAAAACAGGGCGGGGATGCGGTCACTAGAGTTCAAGTAAACTATGGGAGATGTCCCCTGTATTTACCTTGTTAAACAAGAACAAAGTTTAGTGAGGAGGATGAAAGAAGAAGAATCATGGAAGCCAGGTATTTACCTTGTTGAGGTCTGCGATGGCGCCCAAAGAATGCAGACGACAAATAGAAGAGAGAAAGATAAAACTTGCCAGAAGGCAGGGACGATCCATGCGTTCTGCCACTGCTCATTGTAAACATCATTTGATTTGAAATATAGCTGCAAGGACAAAGTCGAAAAACATCAATGTGTAATAACTGACTTAAACAAATTAAAAACAAAGAGAGCTCCACAAAAACGCATTCAACAGACGCAAATCATTTTGCGCAAGTAAAAAGTATCCTGAGGATGCACAAGATTACCTCATAGCATATCCAACCCACAGCTACAATAACAGTCACTGCCAAAGCGTTTGTAAACTTTCTGTAAATGTCTAGTTTAACCATCATTCGCCTAGCCTGTCACAACACACAAGCAAGAAAAAAGTTATCAGTAAGGTAGTTAAGGTTCTTCGTATCACATTATTTATGCCCTTCAGTAAGCCACAGACACGAAAATTACAGGGATCAACTGTTGGGGCCTGATGGCAAATGATCGGATAAATCAAAATCAAGTACACGTAGTTGGCATATACCACATCTCGAGATGAATAGTAAAGGTTGGTTCTCATATTCCTACATATTCAAGCTCCTTTATTCTTTCATTTTGGTGAAATGGAATACACAAATTGAGAAGATTTTATTTTATATCCTCATACCCTAAGAGCCTGTTTGGCGGGCTGGTTGGGATAGGTTGTGACCAATTAAAATGGACTTGAGTCCAGTCTATTGTTTGTTGTGTCAAAATGTGAAACGGACAAGACTGAACATGATGGGTTATGAATCCACAATAGAGTGGGTATCTAACCTACCCTTGTACATGGATTACAAATCATGTCTTACCTATCCTTATCAATCCAATCCTATGCCCAAGGCCCAATACCATCCAGTCCACCAAATAGGCCTGCCTGTTTGGTGAGCTGGTTGGAATAGGTTGTCACCAATTAAAATGGACTCGAGTCTAGCTCTTTGTTTGTTGTGTCAAATGTGAGATGGACAGAACTTGACATGATGGGTCATGAATCCATAATAGTGTTACAAGTCCTGTCGTACATATCCCTACCATTTTAATGGTACTCTTAGGTAATTTACTACATAGAGAAATAACATTTCAAAGATATGCATATTCAATAAGAAGCAACTAGTGTGAAACTAGTAAACAAAGCTCTTAAATGAAAATTAATTCACCAAAATCTTGGGACGAAAACCAAAGTACCTGAAGCTTATTTAAAGTTGCGGAGAGGGAAGTAAATATCCAAAGAATGAAGAACGCATCCAATATTGCCACAGGAAGAACCAAGAACAATCTCGCCTTTCCGGAAAGATCACTTGCTGCACCAACATTTTCTACCATCTCAAGAACTTCTGATGCCAAGAAGAAGGTCAATCCAAGCAAAATCACCTTTGATGTAAGCCCACCAAGGGAAGGCCTCACAACACCATAACCCATGGAGACCATTAAGAGTATCACCCGTGCTACCGTACGTTTAACTGTCCCAAACGTTACTGCCCATGCAGTTATCCCAGTTGGCCTAACCCCCGTCTCGTTGAATTCAGCATACTCAAAATAGCAGAGAGCCATCTCAAACATACCGAGGGTTATTACCAGAGTGATGCAATTCTGCAACGGGAACACTTCTCTCCAAAATCTTGCATACTGCAAGAACCAACCGACCCCAAGTACGACAAAGGCAAGGGACATAAACCCATAGAAATTCATAAACGGAGCCATTCTACCAGGTAAATACCCGCTAGGATTTTTCCATATAGTTTTCCCCTCCACAACCACATCCTTAATACTCGGATCACAATGAATGAAATACAAATTGTACATCCCGGTTTTTATAATCTGTATCGATTTGGACGGCAATGTGGCAACTTCCTCATTTTCTTCAAATGATACACCAAAAACCTGGGGCCAACCTGGATTCTCAGTCAACCGGCGGTGAATGATCTCTCCTTGTGCACACACCCCGAGTTTTGCGAGATCCCCCGAGCAACATACTGCTCTTTGACCGCCGTAAGCTGAACCGCCAATGGTCTCTCTATCTTCCACCTCAAAAACAATGGCATGGACTGGCCATGAGCTCAAGTTTGCTGATTCTCTGCTTCTCCGAAACGTAACCTTTTCGAAGCTGGTTCCAAATTACAATAGCAAATCAGATACTTTTTGTACAAACAGGGTTTAACATATGTAAAAGAAAGACACAAGAAATGGGCTAATCGCTTTCAACAGTTGCAGTAAAACAGCTTTCGGCTTTTTAGTTTTTACCAAGCAAGCAATTTATCAACCAGAATTCATGAACCCCATATATCAAATATTCAAATGAACTCGAATGTGCATCAGATCTTAGCCAAATGCAAGTTAAAACTGGATGTAGGAGTTCAACGATGTACTTTACCGTATGTAGGAGCCACCGCTGGCGGAGACGGAGGCGGACTGGGTAGAGGCGGAAGAGTAAATTCCCTCGCTTCCGCCGTGGACGACGAAGGCGCTGCCTTTGGTGGCGAATCTCTCTGCGGCGTACTCGTGGACCGAGGCTTCCGCGCTCAAAACGCAGAGCAGAAGAGCAAGGAGAGCAGGAGCTGGGGAGCACCACATTATATTATAAATTCAAATTCCTAATTCCCAACTTCTATAAAATCCCAGAAACCCCCAAATCTGAGTGACAGACGAAGAGAAACAAGTACAAGCTTCTCTCTTGTAGACCTCGTTTGGTACTGAGTTGATTTAAAAAAAAGCTGCTATAAAAAACAGCTGGGAGTTATTTTTGTGTTTGGTAAACACTCAGCTTCAGCTTTTTTTCACAGTTTTGGATGAAAAAAAGCCAAAAACAAGAAGCTGCAAAACCTAGCTTTGAAAAACCGGTTTTTTTTTCACATTTGTTTTACATAAAAGTTTACCAAACACTCTAATACTGCTTTTTTTTTCTTTTCAAAAGCACTTTTACAAAAAAGTTTACCAAACACTCTGCTGCTTTATTTCACAGCTGCTTATTCTCACAGCACAGCAGAAGCAGTTTTTTTTCAAAGCACAGCAATACCAAACCAGCCCTTAGTCTCTGTGGTCGGTGAAATGAAGTCTGACTGTTTTTGTCTACCTACCCTCACGAATCCAGATCCTCGCCGGATCCTCTTAGTTTGTAAGTATTTCGGAGATTTGTGAATCATGTTCATGTATCGTACAATGTACGATCAGAAATAATTTTAAATATTTTTATTTAAAATTATACACAAACGATACCTGATAAAAACTGACCACACAATACACGATAAACGGACACGATGAACCAATCTCCAAGATCTTCACCAAAAGGATCCGGAGGATGTTGTTGGTACACTCACAGACACTCCGTTAGGATTATGTTATTATGTTTAATTAATTATTGTTTTAATATTGTCACTCAGTACAGCGGTCTAATGATAATTCTCTTAAGTTGTAACTGAAAAATTTTAGGTTTGATTCTATCATATTATTGCTAGCACCTACTCTCTTAGTGTAGATAATATCGTGTGAGTGGGAGGTTAGAGCCGTCATATGCCTCATCTTTTGTTGTTGTGTTTTGATATCTGTAAATGCGTCTAATTAATTGTTATTTATTTTTTAAAATATAAAAAGTATCTCACCATGCACTGAGGATGGACAAATTCCTTTTCTCATACCGTGCATGGTTTATGACCCTCAGAAATGCTTTTCGAACTCAGGTTGAGAGTTATAAACTTTTGCTCCTATTTCACTAAACCGACCCTAGAACGTGCATGATTTATCTGTTTTTATACAAACATGATTATTATTTTGTTTGCTTTGGACGGTTATGTGACGAATGCAATGAAAGTCAATGCGGTCGGTGTCATGGTGATTATATTTTTCATTAATTTTTGGACAGTCTACCTAAACTTCAGAAAGCATAAAAAATGTACTCTATGAAAATTATGAGACTGAAATGTTGGTGAAATAAAAAAAAAAGTAAATTAGAATCTGAATTATTATCTGAATGAAAATTAGATCTTTAAATTATTTGTTTTCAGACAAATCAGTTATTAAATTATAAAAAATTACCAATTATATCCCTAATATTAGATTTGAACTATTATATTTAATTTTTCGTCAATTTAAGTTACGATACTTTCATATGATACATATTGAAGGGTTGAATGGTAATTTTACATAAAGAAATAGTGTATGATGTTAACTTTGAAGGGTAAATTAGACGTGAGATTTGCAACTATATGAAATAGTAAGGGCTTATATTGGAGAAAATGATGGTATGAGACTTTAAAGTGTGCCAAAGTGATTTAAGTTGACGAAAGTTAGATAAAATAGCTTTGAATATAATATTATTGATGAAATTAGCAATTTTTAATGAATTTAAGAACTTATTTTACTGAACAAATAATTTAAGGATCTAACTTTCATTGAGATGATAGTTCAAGAATTAAATCAGCACGTCATCCATAAAAAAAAAAAAAAATGCATCATGTGTTGTAGTAAAAGAAAAATTGCAGTAACAATCCAAAAAAAATCATCGTATCCTCCTTGCATTATTGCCAGTACAGTCGGCCTGGACCCGTAAAGCAGCTAGATAGAGTCTATATTTCCTGCATCAATAATCAATATGTAAAGGGTCCAGGCCGAAAACACGAGCATTTGTCATCTTAGAAGGTTTCCTTACAGTGACACCAAATCAAATCTTCGATGTGTCAAAAGACAAATATTCTTGCTGTCAATGGTCTATGAACAAGCTATATTAGGGTTCCCTAGAACTTTTGAATCCACAAAAAATAGTGAAACTTTTAAAGCAAAGGGATACTTCCATCAATTAAGCCAAATATTACAGAAAGAAAATTGAACTACTGTTCATTGAAATTCTAATTTCTGGAGATTTGACATCTACCATGCACGAACATCAGCTAACTACCGGAGGAAGAAGAGAATGAAAAGCACTGCTACAATATTTGCAGAATGGGCAGCTAGTAAGTCCACGAACTTGGTAAAACTCCGTTAATCCATATCAAGGAACTCCATTCTTTTTCTCATTGTACCTTTAAGATCAGAAGCTTCCCTTTCTGCTTTCTGTGCCTGCCCAATTACAAAGCAAATCATCACTACATGTTTCCCACAAAATAGTAAAGCGACGTATCCAAATATAACAAAGCGGAGCCAAACGTCACAAAAACACTGTCAAAGAACAAATGACAAACGTGCAAACCGAAAAAGAAATGACACACATTCAAATTACATAAAATCTTGACTGAAGTTAAACCACCGATTGCTGTGCCCCAGCATCAGAAAAGCCCTAATTCTGTTGAAATATCCTACATCAACTGTATCTCTGAGAAAAGAAGAGTTTAGAGATCCGAACCCCACTCCAACTAATTCTGAAGTCTTTTGTAATAAAACCTCACACCTGACGGATTGTATAGGTGGTAATTACCAAGTTGGGGACAATATCGGTGTTGTTGGAAACTTGGAAGTGGGCCTTTGGCCCGTCTCTCTCTCTGATAATTTCACCAAATTCAAACCCGCTGGGAACCAACCCGTTGAAGAAATTCTGCCTCAACTTCAAATAATTACTATCAGTTTTGGTTGACCTAAAAACAAGTTTCTGTTCACCTAGTGATTCCAATACATAAGAAAGAAAAAAGGAAAGAAAAAAGGAAAGAAGGAAACATTTTTCTAACAGTATTTAGAATTACCCCTACCAACACAAACTTTTGGGCTAATAATCACCGTAGCCTTACTCTAGTGCTGTTGGATATTACATTTTTCTAACAGTATTTATATTTACTTTGTATTTTACGTATACTTAAGTTGATACCAATAGAACAAGTGACACTCTTATCCCGCCATTCATCAGTACGCTTACCCTTGAACATAATGCTTAAGGCACAACTAAGTTGGCCGATTAAATCATCCTATAAGTTATAGAATCAAGCTTCCTAAATTGTGATGAAGCTGTGCTTCAAACTGCACCATTAACCTACTAATTTTCATTGCAGATTTTCGTCTCAAGTCTTCATAATATTTGTGTTCAAACCAGGTGCTTTTAAACTACACAACATAACACTGGAGTTACAAACTCAATCTAAAACAACTAGTAACTTGAACATTTGGAGACCAAAACAGATGTTAATTCAACAAAGGAAAAAGAACGAAATTGAGGTAGTTTATATCAACACACCATTTATAAAGATTATGAGCTGATAACACTTACCCTTTTAATTTCTGCAGCTGAAACACGAGTCATGTGCGGTGGAAGTTCCTCCCTCTCTGAATCCTAAGACATCAAGTGCAGATATAAACATTATTCAAAGATGCATATTTTGAGTTATAGTTGACAAATCAACAAATATTGTATCATACCAGCTCGCCGATTAGAACAACATTCTCCCCACGGATTACATACAGACCCAAAGGGATATCACAGTAAAGATCGCCAACAATGACTCTCTCACAAGCACCCTCGAGAACAGCATTGGCTGCAAATCAGAAACAATTATTACTTCAGAATCTTCAGCGAAATTACGGTATCTTTTGCCCTCAACAACAGAGGAAATAATGTTAGTACCAAATTGATCAAACGATCGAAGTATCCCCAAAAGTTTTCGACCATCACGGAGCAGCACAAGAAGTTTCTCTGCAGCATGAAAGCATATGACCACCACACCTTTAGCAGTAAGAAAATGAATGGTTGACCCACCATTACTAAACTCCAGACTCTTTTCACTAGCACTCAACTCAAAAATTCAACATTGAAACCGAGATTTAAAGGAATACTCAGACAGCTAAACTTCAATACAAGAAAACAATTTATTCTGCAGGACCGTACATGCAAATTATCTGAATTTAATCAACAAATACGAGAAAAATACTCAAATGGTAAAAAGACCAAATGTTTCAACTATGCAAGAATACAATTAGTAAAAACAACTAGAAACTAGAAAGAATTACCATTAACTTCATGTAACTAATGAAAATTCATAACCCCAGAAATAAAAAGTATAAATTAGAGAGAGAGAGAATACTGTCAAGATAGCTGGCCAGAGAAGTGGAAAGGTAGACATCTTCTGGGCCTGCCCAAGACATTGATGCTGCTTCTTCTCAACTCTAAAAACTCGAACTTTTTCGGTTTCTCAAAAATCACCGAAAAATTCACCAATTTCCAAACCAACAATGGCATTGGCAGCTCAGCCTTCTCCGTGTTGCCTGCCCAAAACCCTTCAATTTTTTTTGGAGAAAAAGATCCTAACTTTGACGAACTGAGCAAGAAAATCCTAGCCTTTTCAGATCCAAAAACCCTAGAATTGAGGAGAGACAGAGGATTGGAGGCCTCTCTTCCGGATTGATGGGAACGGATAGAGTGTTAATAAAAAAAATACTCAGATCCAATCGCCCCGGAAGAGTTTGAGAGGGGGATTTGGCCGAGAAAAAAACAGAGGTTCGAGGGAAAGTGCGAGAAAATGCAGAGTAAATAGAGGCAGGGTGATTTTATTTGTTAGGTGGAGAATTACCATTCTAGCGTTTGGACTTTGGAGAGTGACGTGGCGGGGATGGAAATTAAGTCATCTCCAACCCTAAGGGTCCAGAGGGTCAAAAATAGTTCGAAAATCGTCTTCAATCTAGAACTAGACTAGAGGACTTGTGGAATCTGAGAGGGCTCCACGGAATCTGAAAGGGTTGGAGGGTTGGAGGCCATAAACCCTAAATCCTTAAGCTAAAATTCAAATGCAACGACTAGCTGACGTCAGCTAATCGCTGCATTTGATTTATTTATTTATTTATACAATTTTATTATTATTTTTTATTTACAAAATTTTTCCTATAACTTCTATTTCACAAAATTTGTTCCATCTTTTTTTTAAATTATATTTTTTTCCTATAACTTCCTAAGCCATTATACAACATTAAATTAAATTAAGTAACATGAAACAACATTAAACAATATGAAACAACATTAAATAACATTAACCAACATACAAATTATATAACATAAAAAAAACATTTAACAACATGAAACTTAAACAATATTTTTAAAAACATTTAACAACATAAAACTTAAACGCCTACTCCATGCTTGTGGAGCCAAAAATATTCACAAGGCGACACGTGAATTTTTGGATAAAGAAGACAAAAATACACTTGAGGCATATCAGGATTCCTACGCGCAAGTAGCAGGCAATCATCCTCAACCAAGTCAGAAATGCCCAAAAAAGGTAACAATTCAAAAATTCATCTCATCAAATCCTTCTACAAGGTAATCTCTAAAATTTATTTCACCCCATATATCTTTTACCTAATTTCCCTTTTTTAGTTAAATCAATTAGCTAATTATTACATAACCTAGTTATCTATTTATTCTAAATATTCAATAACCACCAAAACATTCCCCTTATGTTTATTTAGCCAATTAATAACTATTAAAATTGGCTAATTAAACCAAAATTAAACCCAAAAACCCACCTAATGGTCTGCCACTCTTTCTCCAAAGAAGACTGGCCCATCCCTATAAATAGGCTCCCATTTTCACCAAAAGATCATTCCACACTCTTGCTAAAATTCTCCAAAACTCTCAAACACTTTTCTCTCTAAATTCTAACTTTAGCATCGAAGGTTCTTCGGCCAAAGCCCTCCCCATTCATTGTGGGCGCGTGAGGCTCTTGGCCTTGACCTAAGGTGTTATTTGTTTGTAGGTGCAATTTTGTCCAAGATCAAGGAGGAAAAAAATTGCATCCACAATGCTTCTTTTAGCCTAAAGATGTGCAACAAGATCCTGTTGTAAGTACTTGTTTGTGGCACGAGAACGTATCATTCTATAGCCTCATGTACTCATTTATAGAGATACTACCAGTTCTTGAATTGAAAGGCAAATTAGGCCCATCATATATTTTTGCACAAGCCCTTCTTGACCTATTTGGATCTTCTTGGTCGTCATCGGACTCTCCATCAATATACCCATCTCGCTCATCCTCCACTATCGTATTGTGTAATATGATGCAAGACATCATGATGGAGTCCAAATTTTCTTGACTCCACCCTCTTGTCAGTTCGCTAATGATCTTCCACCGTGCTTGTAGAATACCGAAAGCTCTCTCAACATCTTTCCGGTATGCCTCTTGGTGTAAGGTAAACAACTTTTCTACGTCATTCCTAGGGTTTGGAATTGCTTGGATAAGTGTCGCCCACTTTGGGTAGATGCCATCTGCCAAGTAATACCCCATATTGTATTGACAGTTGTTGATGTAGTAGTCAAGTTAAAGTGCTTGACCTTCCCATCAAGTTTTTGAAGAAGGGTGAACGCCCAAGAACTGTAATGTCATTTTGGGATCTAGGGACTCCAAAGAAAGCATGTCAGATCCATGTGTTATATGAGGTAACTGTCTCTAACACAACAATTGGCTTTCTCGACCTTCCGCTAAAGTCTCATTGCCATCCGATGGGACAGTTCTTACAATCCTAATGCATGCAGTCTAATGACCGTATCATGCCCGGAAACCCACGGTCTTCAGCTTTGCGAAGGAGCCGATTCAAATCTTCTTGATTTGGGTCGTGGAGATATTGGTCTTTGTAAACCTGAACAATTGTGTCACAGAATTGTTCAAGAGTATTAAGGCATGTAGACTTAGACATACCATGGGTTTCATCCATCGAATCAGCTGGGGAGCCATAGGCCATCATTTGAAGTGCAACATTAACATTCTGATGAGGTGAGAAACCAGGGCGCCCTGCTCTGTCCTGCTTCTGTCAAAAGTATGGATTGACAAGTTAGACATCATGAAGTAAACGCTCGAAGACATGACGCCTCATCCAGAAGCGACGTCTGAAATCTTTTTCTATGTACACCGAGTTGGGGTTGAAGTAGTTGTTCATCAGATTGGTATGCGACAACACTCTGTTTCGTGGTTTGTAAGAGTGACCAGCAATAGAGTCACCCCATTGAGGTTGTTCCTCAGTTGGCTGACACACCATGGCCGCAGCCATGGCTGCTACTCTGTTTTGTTTGTTGTGTTTTACTTGAACTTCTTCAGCAGACTCCTGATCTTTTCGTCTCATTTGCACCCATTTTGTTTTCAATTTGGAATTGGATGAGGACCCCCAGTTGGAATCCGAAGAGGATCCAAAGTTGGAATTCATTGCAAACTTGAATTGAAAAAGATTGACTTGAAATAAATTGAATTCAAAGTTGTGTGAATTATAGCCTAATATCCACCATATTTATAGGAAAAGAAAAGTTCAAATCCAAAGGCTAGCTGACGTCACTTAGCCGTTGGATTTGAATTGAAGTTGTAGTTTTTAAATAATAAATTATGTTTGGCCCTATGGTCCTTTGACTCTCGGTTGGAGACGGAGACAAATATGGCCTTGTATTGTTCATTAAAATATTAATTTCTTGGAGGGTCAGAAGGCTAAAACGAGCCCTCTGGGTAGCCCTCGGTTAGAGATGGCTTTAGGGAAAAGGATCCTTGTCAGATCCTTTTTATGGGGATCCTAGGAATTTCGTGATCGTGACCATTTATCGTACATCGTACGGTCAGAAATAATTTCAAAATTTAAAATTAAATATAAATAGTACCTAATGAAAACTGACTGCACGATGTACGATGAACAGTCACGATTGTAGGATCCTTAAGATCTCTAGGAAGGGATCCGGCGAGGATCCTTTTCCAGAAATTAGGAGTGTGTAGTTCCTCTATTGGGTTTATTTTGCCTAATTTTATTATTTGATGTCCCAATTGAAAAAATTGATTTAAATCAACACTTTGTATAAGATATTTTCTCTTCAACTTACTTAGTTTGGAGTTTAAAACGTCCTCCCCATAGGTTTTTTGGTTTTTTATTTTATTATTTTATTATTTTTTATTTTTTTTGGAACAAAGACATATATTAAAGAGAGTATGATCATGGTCACAACCAGTTCTCGTACAATCAAATGAATAAATCTTGTGTGCCACAATAGGGGAATGCTGGAAATGCATGGGAGTGCATGGCAAAGGTGTGTTTGGTGTGCATATGGCTGATTTATTTGTTGGGAAATCATGTGGCTGCCAACTAGGGTGAATGATTGAAGTGGGAATGGAAGAATGTGGCTGCAATGATGAAATGAGAAGGCTGGAAATGCAAGGGAATGTGCACGGCAAAGGTGTGTTTGGTTGTGATGGGAGAAAATGGATGAATGATTAAGAGTGCATGTGGGTGAATTATAGAATGGGAAAGTATGTGAGTGACAACTAGGGTGAATGGTGGCTGCAATGATGAAGTGGGATGTCTGAAAATGGGATGGATTTGCACGGCATAGAATGTGTTTTGTGTGCATGTGGCTGAAATTGGTAGGTTATGCATGGGTTAGGATGGTTTTTGGGAAGAGAATGGGCTAGGCCCTTTGTTTTATGTCCTAAAGTGCATACAAGGCCTTCAATTTCGTCCAACACTTTGGCTCCAAGCATAAGCTATCCATTCCAAGCCCAATTTTGCTCCAAAATGCTCCAAAATGCACCTTTTTGCTTCCTTAGCCATATGAACCTAGAAAGACACGAAAATGGCATAAAGGACTAAAATAACTAAAGAAACACAACGTAAATGCATGAGAACAAGCCAATTAAGTCGCATAAATATGCTCCTATCAAATTCCCCCACACTTAGCTTTTGCTAGTCCTCGAGCAAAACAAACAAACTAACAAAACGAAACAAAACAAAACAAACAAAAGACAATCTAAACCTTCCAACGTTGCCTTAGGGATTTCCAATGCACAAGATATGTTAAAAATCGTTATCTCCACAGATTTAAGTCATCTTCACACTTAAGTACATACTTAGTCATAGTCACCACATACTAGTTCACAATTAAGCATTTAAAACCATGTTTTGAATGTAGTAACATGCCTTAGAGAATTTGCTCAATTTCTTACAAGATATGCACTCAATTTTCACTAAGATTTTCTAACTACACACCCTAATCTAGTTACATGTGAGAAGATTGATGTAAACATGAAAACGAACACTCACATATATGTATCTCAAAGGAAGCAATTTCTGGAGTTAATAAGCATGTTTAGGTATGATCTCATGAATGGAATGCTCCTACTTAGATGCGAGAACCAGTGACACCATATGCTCATACCAAGTTTAAACTCCACAAATTGAAACACATAACAATCAAGATTGAAGTCACGGGTTATAATGGGGCTTGGGGTGTGTGGATAACAAAGAAGGGATATGGAAAACAAAGGTTCTTAAAGAAATAGTGAGCAAAGCACTTGAATCAACTTAGAATTCACTTTTGAATGAAAACTCAACTTTTGAACAAAAAGGGAGAACAAGCTCTTTTTCCTTTCTTTCTTTCTTTTCTTTTCTGTTTTTCTTTTTCATATGTTTTTCACAATTTTTTTTTTGAATCTCAAAACATACATAAACACTTAAGAACAAAACATTCTCTCCCCCACACTCATTTTCTTTCATAATGTAACTCAAAAGGAATTCATTTAAGTCATGCTCACCATCTTTTAAGAACAAGGGTGTGGATTGTCCTAAACTAGGCTAGGTGAGGATAATGTGGGTTAACAAAGAATAAAGGCTAAACAAGGCTCAACGGGGGTAAAACTTACAACATATACGAAATATGGGAAGTAAGGCTATTTGGCTATGGTGGCAACTACACAACTTCATCTTGATGTATGTTATGCAATTCAATGTCATGCTTTGAATGAAACGGATATAAGTTCTAGCATTTAGTTCTATCATGATACAATTGCATTCTAAGTAGCAACCAAGCAAGGAATAATGAGATCATGCAACAACTTTAGAAAACAAAGAATCACAGATTATAACTCTCCAAAGAAGGTAATGGCTCGAGTCTCATAGGGTTGTAGCGTTTGTTTGAGTTCCTTCCTTCAAGCATGTTACAAAAACGAATTTTTCTTTTATGATTGCATGTGAAGTCATACATTATAACAATAACCAAGCATATACCAAGAGTAAATCAAACTTTTCTCTATGTTTATAACTCTTTTTAACAGTCATGCAATTACAAACCAAATCCTTATCATTGTGTTGGAAGGTACCCTAAGACACAAACACACAAAAACGACTCAAAACACTCTTTTTAGGCTTTTCAAAACATGTTTTTCAAATTTTTATGTGATTTTCAGAGTTATAAAAACAAAACATACTAAAACACTCTAAAACAACTTAAAAACACCTTAAAACAGCAAGGAACAACATTTGAAGTTATGGGTGATAAAATCCCACGAATTTGCATCAAATATACTTAGTTACCCCCCCCCCCCCCCCCACACTTAAATCAAACATTGTCCTCAATGTTTTAAGCATAGATTCACACAAAACATAAGTAAACACACAAACAGCACTTAAACATACTAAACATGGCAGAATGTAACTAACAAAGAGAAGAGTTTAGGGACGCAAATCTGGTTATGGAGTGTAAATTCCATCTTCTCCTTGGTGATTGCATTGAGGCTTGATATTGGTGATTCCACATGCTTAATCTTGAACTGGGCTGCAGGATTCTTTTGGTCTCCCCTGAAGGTCTGAGCTTACTCCTTTTATCTGTTTCTTTGTTCAATCTCTCCAATTCGTATTGAAGAGGGTTAGAGGATAACTCAGCATAGTTGTTGCGCTTGTCTCCACATGCTTCAATGTATCATTTTCACTTGCCTTACTTGCTCCCCTTGCAGAAGTGGTCCCTTCTCTGGAAGTGTATCAACCGTTGAAGATGACTACTCGAGAGTAACGCTAGGTAAGCAACCAGGGAATAGATTCCAGGTAGTCGGTTCCAGATCGGAAGACTGACTCCAAGTGCCGGCTGATTGCTTTCTTTCACTTTGCAATGCGAGTAAGAACAAGGACAAAGGAAAAGACAGGGAAAGAGCATGATATGAGATACCTTTGCTTTCTCCCTTGATGATATGAGATACTTTTGCTTTTGAAGAAGTTCCTCCTGCCTCATCTGTTTTCCAGGCATTTGGTATCTTCTTTGGGGTTGCATCAATGGTTGAATAGGTGTTCTCAAGGGAAGAAGAAAACTGAGCATGTTGAGAGGTTTGGTTGTAGCTACATTCTCGGCCGAGAAGAGGAGTCATGTGTTTTTGGATGTATGCCTGATGCGTGATTTATACGCACACAAATTAAACCCTCTTTTCGTCAAATTGTAGTATATGTATAAGTAGGGATCGTTCTGGACCGGGGATTAGGAGGGATTGTTAATCACTTGGATTTGACTCAAAAAAAACGTAAAAACACAAAATAAATGTATTTCTAACTAATCTAACACTTTAAAATAAATGGGGGATTGGTTTTGGACGAAATTAAACTAAAATAGAAACTTGGAAACAAAACAGATTGTACAAACGAAATTGATGGAATAGAATGAAGAAAAAAACTAGTTAGAGGGTTCCTTATCCACACATGAACATAAGCATATAATTTGACTCCCAGTTATGACTTCAACAAACGATGAATGACAATGCTCCAAGTTAATTAGGTCCGCTTAAATTAACCTTCAGATTTCCCTAGATTCATTGGATTGAATGGGATACGCATTACAACCAAATTATTCCTAATCAAAGTCTCTCACATGGAATACGCATGATAGAGACATTCAACAAAGATCATTAAGTTCAACGGAAATCATAAACATTGACTAGGCATTCATAACTATGGAATACGCATGTTAATCCAGCCTAGGGTTTACTAAACACAATCGTGATTAGCGATTTTTACTACTCATGAATATAAGTTCATAACGATTAGGTGAAATTCCCTTATATCCTAGCATCAAGTCTTAGGCATGCAAATTAAGTGTCGACCCTCAACCCACATACATAAACAAGTTCTTAATCAAAACAGAAAAGTAACCCACATCTAAAGTTCATGAATTCATAACTGGAGTAAATCAAATCATAACCAACATATGTCCATGGCTTCAAATTCGCCTCTAACTAAAAAGAAATTAGTTTCACATGTTTAACATAATTGAATAACAAGTTAAATTAAACATGAAAACAGAAACAAGAAAAGAAAGAACAAATGGATGGAAAGTTAACTACGGGGTTCATCTCCACATATGTTATACTTGCATAATAAAACGATTTCCAATTGCATTTCAACAAATCATTAATTCTCAACGCCCCGGGTCAATTAGGTCCGCTTAAATTAACCGTCAAGTTTTCCTTAAGTTAATGAATTGGATGGGTTAGCGCAACGCAATTCACAACATTCTCCAAAAGTCCTTTACGTGAAAAGCACAATAAAGATACAATCAAAGATCATTAAGCATCATGAAAACTTTAAGTGTTGACGAGGCATTCGTTACTATGGAATACGCATGAAACTTATGCCAAGAATTTATTTAACGCGATTGTTTATAAGCAACCTCCACTACTTGTGAATATAAGTTTGTAACTATTAGGTGAAACTCACTTATATTCTAGCGTCATATTGATGCATGAAAATTAAGCGCGCATTCTTAATAAACATTCATAAATAAGTTATCAATCAAACGGTTAAACAAATTGAACCACAACTTATGAAACGCAATTAGAATTAATCAAATCAAAATGCAAGCATAAACATATATTTCGAATCACCCCCTAGCTAAAGGGGGTTTAGTTTATTATAACTTTGAAATCAAAGAAATACCTAAACATTCCAACAACTCAAACTTGAATTGTATGAACGTTTAGGCACTCTTCTCTTCCATTCCTCATACGTACAAACAAAGAGAATTGAATTTAAACATTGAAATCAAAGAAACACCTAAACATTCCAACAACTCAAACTTGAATTGTATGAACGTTTAGGCACTCTTCTCTTCCTCGTTGTTGTAGCACAAGGTCTAAGGATAGTTTGATGGTGTGAATGGTTTGGGGAGTGGTGTTTGGATTAATAGGGAAATGGAAAAATGGTGTTTGGATTATAGGGGAGACTCACGGCAAAGGGAAGATTGGATGTGTTGTGGTATGTACAATGGAATGGAAGTGTTGTGTGTGAGATGTGAATGAAAATGAGATGTCCATGAATGAATGAATGCAAGAGTATTTATAGGAGTAGTGGAGGGAACATATGGCTATGTCATTTGTAGGTGAAGTAGGTGGATGTTGTAGGTGAAGTAGGTGGATGTTGTAGGTGAAGTGGATGTTGTAGGTGAAGTAGGTGGATGTTGTAGGTGAAGTAGGTGGATGTTGTAGGTGAAGTGGATGTTGTAGGTGAAGTAGGTGGATGATATGTTAAGTGATAAGTGATAAGTGATATGATATGTGGTTATGATATGATAAGTGGTTAAGTGGTGATGATAAGTGATAAGTGATTAAGTGATATGATATGTGGTTTAACTAATGAAGGAAATGCATGTGCAATGACAATGTGTTAGAATGGATGTGTGTTATGCATGGCATGATTGGGATTAGGAAAGGTTTAAATGTCCTAAAACTAAAGAGAACAAGGTTCCAACACTTTGGCTCCAATTAGGTCTTCAATTTCGTCCAACACTTTGGCTTCAAGCATAAGCTATCCGTCCTTAGCCCAAAAGTGCTCCAAAAGTCTCCAAAATGCATCTTTTTGCTCCTTTAGCCCTTTGGACCTACAAACACACGAAAATAGCTTAAAGTACTAAAATAACTAAAGAAACATAACGTAAATGCACGAGAACAAGCCATTTAAGTCGCATGAATATGCTCCTATCAAATACCCCCACACTTATCTTTTGCTAGTCCTCGAGCAAAACAGAAAGAAAAACAAAACAAAACCAAACGAAACAAAACAAGTAAAACACAACCTAAACCTTCCAACAACCGTCTTAGGGATTTCCAAAGCACATGACAAGTTAAAAATCATCATTCCCACAGATTTTTGCCATCATTACACTTAAGTACATTCTTAATCATAGTCACCACATACTAGTTCACAATTAAGCATTTAAAACACATTTCAAATGTAGTAACATGCCTTAGAGAAATTGCTCAAATCCTTACAAGATATGCACTCGTTTTTCACACAGATTTTCTGACTACACACCCTACACTAGTTATATGTGAGAAGATTGATGTAAACATGTAGACGAACACTCACATATGTTATAACAAGGAAAGCATTTTCTGGATTTACGATAATGACATGAATATGATCTCATGAATGGAATGCTACTACTTAGAATGAGAACCAGTGATTCCATAAGCTCATATCAATTTCAAACTCCACATTATTGAACACATAACGATCAAGATAGAAGTCAAAGGGGTGTAACGGGGCTAAAGGTATTTGGCTAACAAAGAAGGTATATGGAAAACAAAGGTTCTTAAAGAAATAGCGAGCAAAGCATTTGAATTAACGTAGAATTCACTTTTGAATGAAAACTCAACTTTTGAACAACAAGGGGGAACAAGCTCTTTTTTTTTTTTCTTTCTTTCTTTTCTCTTCTTTTCTGTTTTTCTTTTTCATATGTTTTTCACAATTTTTTTTTTTCTTTTCTTTTGACTCTCAAAACATACAAACTTAAGAACAAACTTTTACTCCCCCACACTCATTTTCTTGCAAAATGTACTCAAAAGGAATTCATTTAAGTCATGCTCACTATCTTTTAAGAACAAGGGTACGGATGGTCCTAATCTAGGCTAGGTAAGGGGTGATATGGTTAGCAAAGAAAATAGGTTAAACGAGGCTCAACGGTGTTAAGACTTACAATATATACGAAATATGGGAAGTAAGGCTATTTGGCTATGGTGGCAACTACACAACTTCATCTTGATATATGTTATGCAACTCAATATCATGCTTTGAATGAAACGGATATAAGTTCTAGCATTTAGTTCTATCATGATACAATTGCATTCTAAGTAGCAACCAAGCAAGGAATAATGAGATCATTCAACAACTTTAGAAAACAAAGAATCACAGAAAATAACTCTCCAAAGAAGGTAATGGCTCGAGTCTCACAGGGTTGTAGCGTTTGTTTGAGTTCCTTCCTTCAAGCATGTTACAAAAACGAATTTTTCTTTTATGATTGCATGTGAAGTCATACATTATAACCATAACTAAGCATAAACCAAGAGTAAATCAAACTTTTCTCTATGTTTATAACTCTTTTTAACAGTCATGCAATTACAAACCAAATCCTTATCATTGTGTTGGAAGGTACCCTAAGACACAAACTCACAAAAACGACTCAAAACACTCTTTTTAGGCTTTTCAAAACAATTTTTCAAATTTTTATGTGCTTTTCGGAGTTATAAAAACAAAACATACTAAAACACTCTAAAACAACTTAAAAACACCTTAAAACAGCAAGGAACAACATTTGAAGTTATGGGTGATAAAATCCCACGAATTTGCATTAACAACATTAGTTACCCCCCCACACTTAAATCAAACATTGTCCTCAATGTTTTAAGCATAGATTCACACAAAACATAAGTAAACACACAAACAACTAAACATACTAAACATGGCAGAATGTAATTAACAAAGAGAAGAGTTTAGGGACGCAAATCTGGTTATGGAGTGTAAATTCCCTCTTCTCTTTGTTGATTGCATTGAGGCTTGATCTTGATGATTCCACAGGCTTACTCTCGAACTGGTTTCCGCCCATCGTTGATTTTCCTTTGTGCTACTTCTTGAACTGGGCAGCAGGATGGTTCTTTTGGTCTCCCCCGAAGGTCTGAGCTTACCCTTTTGGTCTGTTTCTTTGTTCAATCTTTCCAATTCGTATTGAAAAGGGTTGGAGGATAACTCAGCCTATGTTTGTCTCCACATGCTTCAATGTATCATTTTCACTTGCCTTACTCGCTCTCCTTTGCAGAAGTGGTCCCTTCTCCGGAAGTGTATCAACCGTTGAAGATGACTACTCGAGAGCAACGCTAGGTAAGCAATCAGGAATAGATTCCAGGCAGTTGGCTCCAGATCGGAAGATTGACTCCAAGTGCCGGCTGATTGCTTCTTTTACTTTGCCATGCGAGTAAGAACAAGGACAAAGAAAAAGACAGGGAAAGAGCATGATATGAGATACTTTTGCTTTTGACCTTGATGATATGAGATACCTTTGCTTTGAAGAAGCGGTGAATGAATCAGCACATGCTTCAATCCGCCGTTTCCTCCTGGGTCATATGTACTCCAGGCATCTGGTATCATCTTTGGGGAAGAAGAAAGAATTGAGTATTTTGAAAGGCTTTGCTGGGAGTGCGCCCTCAGAGGTGAGGGAGAGTTGGGCATTTTCTTCAGGTTTGCCCTGCCATAAAAGACGAAGGTCGACATATATAGAGATAATATCAAGTGGTGGTACTTTTTACCCTTGTCGACAAACGTTTTGATCCCGCAATTCCGGCTTTTTGAAATAGTGGCGCCTCTTCGATCTTTGAATACGCCTCTTCGATTTCTGAGCAGGCGCCCCTTCGATTTCTGAACGACGCCCCTTCTCTTTCTGAACGACATGTGGTAGTGCAGATGCGGCTCCTTTTGACAAAGCTGCACGCGTTTTCTGAAAAGTAGAGAAAGCGTCGCCGAACTTTGCGCTTGTCGGCTAAAGACGTGTAGTTGCGATGATGGCCTCCACGTGTTTTCAGCTTTGTCAGAAATCTTTTGACAAAGTTGAACGCGTTTTCTGAAAAGCCGAGGGAGCGTCGCCTAACTTACGCCGGAAAATCCGGCTCTTTGAATCGGTGGACGCGTCGCCTTGGCATTTTATAGAGCTATCGATCACCGCCAACATACACACTCTGAAGATTTCCCATTCCTGAAACTCGACTCCGGCCCTTTGTGAAATTTTTAACTCCATCCACCCCTTCTCTTTGAACACTTTTGAAAAAAAAAATGGCAAACTCATCGAACCTTAGCTTAGATTTGAGTCTCAGCAGCGATCTGGTTGCGCCCCGTCAAGGTAATGTATGGCGCCCTTCTTTTTTATCTTCTAACGGTCCTCTTTCAGGTGAAGACTCTGTGATGCAGGACGCCACAACAGCTACAATAGTAGCTAAAAACCTCCTCACTCCAAAAGATAGTAGGCTGCTGTCAGGACGGTCCGATGAGTTGGCCGTTCAAGAGTCCCTCGCACTTAGTGTTCAGTGTGCGAGCTCTGTGTCCAACATGGGCCTACGCCTGCTTGCTCGGTCCCGCCAAGTGGAATCGTTGATGGCAGAGGTGGAAAGTCTTAAGCAGGAAATCAAACAGCTTAAGTACGAGAATAGAAGTTTGCATGTGCTTGCAAATAACTATTCGGCGGGCATGAAGAGGAAGCTTGATGAGCTGCAAGAATCTGAGGGTCGAATTCACAGTGACCGTCAAAGGCTTGCGTCTTATCTCCAGAGGCACCTTTTTCCTGGGTCATCCAGCGCTTGGCCAAGTATTGAGGCCTGGAATGCTCTAGCTCCGATGCCTCCCGCTCCGATGCCTTCCGCTTCGATGCCTCCCGCTTCTATGCCTCCCGCTTCTGCGCCTTCCGCTTCTGCGCCTCGTAGTGGGACTTCACGCAAACAACCTTTGTGAAGCTCCACCTTTCTCCATGTTTAGTATCTTTCTTTTTTTTCTTTTTCTCTTTTTTTTTTTATTTTTTTTTATTTTTTTTATTTTTTTATTTTTTTATTAACATAAATAAAATCAAACGGCATGGAATTGGTCCTTGAATGGAAGGTGATACTTGAAGTGAACCGGCATTGGTTTGAATTCTAGTGTAGGTGCCTGATTCAAAAAAAATAGCAAGTTAGTATAAAATCTAATGGAATTTGGAAAAAAATACTTACTTGTTTTGTCCGACAAGAACTCAATGACAAATACCACTCCTTTGAAAGTTTCAGGGATATTGGACTTGGCCAGATTGCAAGTGATGGTTATTACTTGTCCAATGTCATCAAATTTAACTTCTTTGGATTTTGTGGTTTCAAGAACGTCCTCTTTGATGAATTCATGACATTCCCTACTTGTCACCTTTGGAAGGGCTTCCAAGATGTCTTTTTCACGTTCTTCTTCCTTGGAAGTCATGAATCTGCAAGGAATAGGGATACTTGTTAGAACGGGGTTAAAAATAATGAAATTTGGAACAACCATACCTATATTAGATGGCATAGGAGCAATAGGTGCCTCCGGCAAAGGTGTTTCCACCCTTTCCGTGGGTTGGGTGTATTCCTCTTCCTTGTGATTTGATTTTGATGGTTGAGGGTCCGTTCCAACCTCCTTGTCACTTCTCAACATGACAGCATTGGTGGTTTCAAATTCTCCCTTCTGATTTGCAATGGTTGAACTAGGGAGTTCGCCTTGGTCGCAAAATTGTCCTTCGAACTCCGCTATCTGCCCAATTTGCTTTTCCAGAGTAGTAAGTAATTGAAAAATCGTATCATTATCATTTGAATTACCTACATTACTTTGGGCAGGTTGTGGTGGCTGCATAGGCGTTGAATAGAACTCCTCATACGGCTGCCAATATCCTTCTTGTTGAGCCTCATTGTCTTGATTTTGTAAGCCCTGCACCAAACAAATTAATTCATCAAGCTTTTGATTATAATTTATTGACGAACATAAGTTTGGTTGGGCATATTGAATATGAGGTTGTGGTGGCTGCCAATATCCTCCTTGTTGAGCATTTTGAGGTTCCCACCACATAGAGTTTGAATGATCACTCCAATCCGAATTGTAAGTATTGGAAAACACGTTATTCCTTGATTGAAGATTCAATATATCAACTCTTTGCATATGAGACCTTTCCATGAGCTGTGACAAAAGAGAAGCATTATCAAGTGCCATGTTGTTCTTCTCTAGTATTTGAATTCAACAAACAAAACAAAAATCAAAAACTAAAACTAAAACTAAATTACATAACAGAAACAAACAATCCAAGAGATTAGCAAATTTGCCAATCCCCGGCAACGGCGCCAAAATTTGATGCGTGATTTATACGCACACAAATTAAACCCTCTTTTCGTCAAATTGTAGTATATGTATAAGTAGGGATCGTTCTGGACCGGGGATTAGGAGGGATTGTTAATCACTTGGATTTGACTCAAAAAAAACGTAAAAACACAAAATAAATGTATTTCTAACTAATCTAACACTTTAAAATAAATGGGGGATTGGTTTTGGACGAAATTAAACTAAAATAGAAACTTGGAAACAAAACAGATTGTACAAACGAAATTGATGGAATAGAATGAAGAAAAAAACTAGTTAGAGGGTTCCTTATCCACACATGAACATAAGCATATAATTTGACTCCCAGTTATGACTTCAACAAACGATGAATGACAATGCTCCAAGTTAATTAGGTCCGCTTAAATTAACCTTCAGATTTCCCTAGATTCATTGGATTGAATGGGATACGCATTACAACCAAATTATTCCTAATCAAAGTCTCTCACATGGAATACGCATGATAGAGACATTCAACAAAGATCATTAAGTTCAACGGAAATCATAAACATTGACTAGGCATTCATAACTATGGAATACGCATGTTAATCCAGCCTAGGGTTTACTAAACACAATCGTGATTAGCGATTTTTACTACTCATGAATATAAGTTCATAACGATTAGGTGAAATTCCCTTATATCCTAGCATCAAGTCTTAGGCATGCAAATTAAGTGTCGACCCTCAACCCACATACATAAACAAGTTCTTAATCAAAACAGAAAAGTAACCCACATCTAAAGTTCATGAATTCATAACTGGAGTAAATCAAATCATAACCAACATATGTCCATGGCTTCAAATTCGCCTCTAACTAAAAAGAAATTAGTTTCACATGTTTAACATAATTGAATAACAAGTTAAATTAAACATGAAAACAGAAACAAGAAAAGAAAGAACAAATGGATGGAAAGTTAACTACGGGGTTCATCTCCACATATGTTATACTTGCATAATAAAACGATTTCCAATTGCATTTCAACAAATCATTAATTCTCAACGCCCCGGGTCAATTAGGTCCGCTTAAATTAACCGTCAAGTTTTCCTTAAGTTAATGAATTGGATGGGTTAGCGCAACGCAATTCACAACATTCTCCAAAAGTCCTTTACGTGAAAAGCACAATAAAGATACAATCAAAGATCATTAAGCATCATGAAAACTTTAAGTGTTGACGAGGCATTCGTTACTATGGAATACGCATGAAACTTATGCCAAGAATTTATTTAACGCGATTGTTTATAAGCAACCTCCACTACTTGTGAATATAAGTTTGTAACTATTAGGTGAAACTCACTTATATTCTAGCGTCATATTGATGCATGAAAATTAAGCGCGCATTCTTAATAAACATTCATAAATAAGTTATCAATCAAACGGTTAAACAAATTGAACCACAACTTATGAAACGCAATTAGAATTAATCAAATCAAAATGCAAGCATAAACATATATTTCGAATCACCCCCTAGCTAAAGGGGGTTTAGTTTATTATAACTTTGAAATCAAAGAAATACCTAAACATTCCAACAACTCAAACTTGAATTGTATGAACGTTTAGGCACTCTTCTCTTCCATTCCTCATACGTACAAACAAAGAGAATTGAATTTAAACATTGAAATCAAAGAAACACCTAAACATTCCAACAACTCAAACTTGAATTGTATGAACGTTTAGGCACTCTTCTCTTCCTCGTTGTTGTAGCACAAGGTCTAAGGATAGTTTGATGGTGTGAATGGTTTGGGGAGTGGTGTTTGGATTAATAGGGAAATGGAAAAATGGTGTTTGGATTATAGGGGAGACTCACGGCAAAGGGAAGATTGGATGTGTTGTGGTATGTACAATGGAATGGAAGTGTTGTGTGTGAGATGTGAATGAAAATGAGATGTCCATGAATGAATGAATGCAAGAGTATTTATAGGAGTAGTGGAGGGAACATATGGCTATGTCATTTGTAGGTGAAGTAGGTGGATGTTGTAGGTGAAGTAGGTGGATGTTGTAGGTGAAGTGGATGTTGTAGGTGAAGTAGGTGGATGTTGTAGGTGAAGTAGGTGGATGTTGTAGGTGAAGTGGATGTTGTAGGTGAAGTAGGTGGATGATATGTTAAGTGATAAGTGATAAGTGATATGATATGTGGTTATGATATGATAAGTGGTTAAGTGGTGATGATAAGTGATAAGTCATTAAGTGATATGATATGTGGTTTAACTAATGAAGGAAATGCATGTGCAATGACAATGTGTTAGAATGGATGTGTGTTATGCATGGCATGATTGGGATTAGGAAAGGTTTAAATGTCCTAAAACTAAAGAGAACAAGGTTCCAACACTTTGGCTCCAATTAGGTCTTCAATTTCGTCCAACACTTTGGCTTCAAGCATAAGCTATCCGTCCTTAGCCCAAAAGTGCTCCAAAAGTCTCCAAAATGCATCTTTTTGCTCCTTTAGCCCTTTGGACCTACAAACACACGAAAATAGCTTAAAGTACTAAAATAACTAAAGAAACATAACGTAAATGCACGAGAACAAGCCATTTAAGTCGCATGAATATGCTCCTATCAAATACCCCCACACTTATCTTTTGCTAGTCCTCGAGCAAAACAGAAAGAAAAACAAAACAAAACCAAATGAAACAAAACAAGTAAAACACAACCTAAACCTTCCAACAACCGTCTTAGGGATTTCCAAAGCACATGACAAGTTAAAAATCATCATTCCCACAGATTTTTGCCATCATTACACTTAAGTACATTCTTAATCATAGTCACCACATACTAGTTCACAATTAAGCATTTAAAACACATTTCAAATGTAGTAACATGCCTTAGAGAAATTGCTCAAATCCTTACAAGATATGCACTCGTTTTTCACACAGATTTTCTGACTACACACCCTACACTAGTTATATGTGAGAAGATTGATGTAAACATGTAGACGAACACTCACATATGTTATAACAAGGAAAGCATTTTCTGGATTTACGATAATGACATGAATATGATCTCATGAATGGAATGCTACTACTTAGAATGAGAACCAGTGATTCCATAAGCTCATATCAATTTCAAACTCCACATTATTGAACACATAACGATCAAGATAGAAGTCAAAGGGGTGTAACGGGGCTAAAGGTATTTGGCTAACAAAGAAGGTATATGGAAAACAAAGGTTCTTAAAGAAATAGCGAGCAAAGCATTTGAATTAACGTAGAATTCACTTTTGAATGAAAACTCAACTTTTGAACAACAAGGGGGAACAAGCTCTTTTTTTTTTTCTTTCTTTCTTTTCTCTTCTTTTCTGTTTTTCTTTTTCATATGTTTTTCACAATTTTTTTTTTCTTTTCTTTTGACTCTCAAAACATACAAACTTAAGAACAAACTTTTACTCCCCCACACTCATTTTCTTGCAAAATGTACTCAAAAGGAATTCATTTAAGTCATGCTCACTATCTTTTAAGAACAAGGGTACGGATGGTCCTAATCTAGGCTAGGTAAGGGGTGATATGGTTAGCAAAGAAAATAGGTTAAACGAGGCTCAACGGTGTTAAGACTTACAATATATACGAAATATGGGAAGTAAGGCTATTTGGCTATGGTGGCAACTACACAACTTCATCTTGATATATGTTATGCAACTCAATATCATGCTTTGAATGAAACGGATATAAGTTCTAGCATTTAGTTCTATCATGATACAATTGCATTCTAAGTAGCAACCAAGCAAGGAATAATGAGATCATTCAACAACTTTAGAAAACAAAGAATCACAGAAAATAACTCTCCAAAGAAGGTAATGGCTCGAGTCTCACAGGGTTGTAGCGTTTGTTTGAGTTCCTTCCTTCAAGCATGTTACAAAAACGAATTTTTCTTTTATGATTGCATGTGAAGTCATACATTATAACCATAACTAAGCATAAACCAAGAGTAAATCAAACTTTTCTCTATGTTTATAACTCTTTTTAACAGTCATGCAATTACAAACCAAATCCTTATCATTGTGTTGGAAGGTACCCTAAGACACAAACTCACAAAAACGACTCAAAACACTCTTTTTAGGCTTTTCAAAACAATTTTTCAAATTTTTATGTGCTTTTCGGAGTTATAAAAACAAAACATACTAAAACACTCTAAAACAACTTAAAAACACCTTAAAACAGCAAGGAACAACATTTGAAGTTATGGGTGATAAAATCCCACGAATTTGCATTAACAACATTAGTTACCCCCCCACACTTAAATCAAACATTGTCCTCAATGTTTTAAGCATAGATTCACACAAAACATAAGTAAACACACAAACAACTAAACATACTAAACATGGCAGAATGTAATTAACAAAGAGAAGAGTTTAGGGACGCAAATCTGGTTATGGAGTGTAAATTCCCTCTTCTCTTTGTTGATTGCATTGAGGCTTGATCTTGATGATTCCACAGGCTTACTCTCGAACTGGTTTCCGCCCATCGTTGATTTTCCTTTGTGCTACTTCTTGAACTGGGCAGCAGGATGGTTCTTTTGGTCTCCCCCGAAGGTCTGAGCTTACCCTTTTGGTCTGTTTCTTTGTTCAATCTTTCCAATTCGTATTGAAAAGGGTTGGAGGATAACTCAGCCTATGTTTGTCTCCACATGCTTCAATGTATCATTTTCACTTGCCTTACTCGCTCTCCTTTGCAGAAGTGGTCCCTTCTCCGGAAGTGTATCAACCGTTGAAGATGACTACTCGAGAGCAACGCTAGGTAAGCAATCAGGAATAGATTCCAGGCAGTTGGCTCCAGATCGGAAGATTGACTCCAAGTGCCGGCTGATTGCTTCTTTTACTTTGCCATGCGAGTAAGAACAAGGACAAAGAAAAAGACAGGGAAAGAGCATGATATGAGATACTTTTGCTTTTGACCTTGATGATATGAGATACCTTTGCTTTGAAGAAGCGGTGAATGAATCAGCACATGCTTCAATCCGCCGTTTCCTCCTGGGTCATATGTACTCCAGGCATCTGGTATCATCTTTGGGGAAGAAGAAAGAATTGAGTATTTTGAAAGGCTTTGCTGGGAGTGCGCCCTCAGAGGTGAGGGAGAGTTGGGCATTTTCTTCAGGTTTGCCCTGCCATAAAAGACGAAGGTCGACATATATAGAGATAATATCAAGTGGTGGTACTTTTTACCCTTGTCGACAAACGTTTTGATCCCGCAATTCCGGCTTTTTGAAATAGTGGCGCCTCTTCGATCTTTGAATACGCCTCTTCGATTTCTGAGCAGGCGCCCCTTCGATTTCTGAACGACGCCCCTTCTCTTTCTGAACGACATGTGGTAGTGCAGATGCGGCTCCTTTTGACAAAGCTGCACGCGTTTTCTGAAAAGTAGAGAAAGCGTCGCCGAACTTTGCGCTTGTCGGCTAAAGACGTGTAGTTGCGATGATGGCCTCCACGTGTTTTCAGCTTTGTCAGAAATCTTTTGACAAAGTTGAACGCGTTTTCTGAAAAGCCGAGGGAGCGTCGCCTAACTTACGCCGGAAAATCCGGCTCTTTGAATCGGTGGACGCGTCGCCTTGGCATTTTATAGAGCTATCGATCACCGCCAACATACACACTCTGAAGATTTCCCATTCCTGAAACTCGACTCCGGCCCTTTGTGAAATTTTTAACTCCATCCACCCCTTCTCTTTGAACACTTTTGAAAAAAAAAATGGCAAACTCATCGAACCTTAGCTTAGATTTGAGTCTCAGCAGCGATCTGGTTGCGCCCCGTCAAGGTAATGTATGGCGCCCTTCTTTTTTATCTTCTAACGGTCCTCTTTCAGGTGAAGACTCTGTGATGCAGGACGCCACAACAGCTACAATAGTAGCTAAAAACCTCCTCACTCCAAAAGATAGTAGGCTGCTGTCAGGACGGTCCGATGAGTTGGCCGTTCAAGAGTCCCTCGCACTTAGTGTTCAGTGTGCGAGCTCTGTGTCCAACATGGGCCTACGCCTGCTTGCTCGGTCCCGCCAAGTGGAATCGTTGATGGCAGAGGTGGAAAGTCTTAAGCAGGAAATCAAACAGCTTAAGTACGAGAATAGAAGTTTGCATGTGCTTGCAAATAACTATTCGGCGGGCATGAAGAGGAAGCTTGATGAGCTGCAAGAATCTGAGGGTCGAATTCACAGTGACCGTCAAAGGCTTGCGTCTTATCTCCAGAGGCACCTTTTTCCTGGGTCATCCAGCGCTTGGCCAAGTATTGAGGCCTGGAATGCTCTAGCTCCGATGCCTCCCGCTCCGATGCCTTCCGCTTCGATGCCTCCCGCTTCTATGCCTCCCGCTTCTGCGCCTTCCGCTTCTGCGCCTCGTAGTGGGACTTCACGCAAACAACCTTTGTGAAGCTCCACCTTTCTCCATGTTTAGTATCTTTCTTTTTTTTCTTTTTCTCTTTTTTTTTTTATTTTTTTTTATTTTTTTTATTTTTTTATTTTTTTATTAACATAAATAAAATCAAACGGCATGGAATTGGTCCTTGAATGGAAGGTGATACTTGAAGTGAACCGGCATTGGTTTGAATTCTAGTGTAGGTGCCTGATTCAAAAAAAATAGCAAGTTAGTATAAAATCTAATGGAATTTGGAAAAAAATACTTACTTGTTTTGTCCGACAAGAACTCAATGACAAATACCACTCCTTTGAAAGTTTCAGGGATATTGGACTTGGCCAGATTGCAAGTGATGGTTATTACTTGTCCAATGTCATCAAATTTAACTTCTTTGGATTTTGTGGTTTCAAGAACGTCCTCTTTGATGAATTCATGACATTCCCTACTTGTCACCTTTGGAAGGGCTTCCAAGATGTCTTTTTCACGTTCTTCTTCCTTGGAAGTCATGAATCTGCAAGGAATAGGGATACTTGTTAGAACGGGGTTAAAAATAATGAAATTTGGAACAACCATACCTATATTAGATGGCATAGGAGCAATAGGTGCCTCCGGCAAAGGTGTTTCCACCCTTTCCGTGGGTTGGGTGTATTCCTCTTCCTTGTGATTTGATTTTGATGGTTGAGGGTCCGTTCCAACCTCCTTGTCACTTCTCAACATGACAGCATTGGTGGTTTCAAATTCTCCCTTCTGATTTGCAATGGTTGAACTAGGGAGTTCGCCTTGGTCGCAAAATTGTCCTTCGAACTCCGCTATCTGCCCAATTTGCTTTTCCAGAGTAGTAAGTAATTGAAAAATCGTATCATTATCATTTGAATTACCTACATTACTTTGGGCAGGTTGTGGTGGCTGCATAGGCGTTGAATAGAACTCCTCATACGGCTGCCAATATCCTTCTTGTTGAGCCTCATTGTCTTGATTTTGTAAGCCCTGCACCAAACAAATTAATTCATCAAGCTTTTGATTATAATTTATTGACGAACATAAGTTTGGTTGGGCATATTGAATATGAGGTTGTGGTGGCTGCCAATATCCTCCTTGTTGAGCATTTTGAGGTTCCCACCACATAGAGTTTGAATGATCACTCCAATCCGAATTGTAAGTATTGGAAAACACGTTATTCCTTGATTGAAGATTCAATATATCAACTCTTTGCATATGAGACCTTTCCATGAGCTGTGACAAAAGAGAAGCATTATCAAGTGCCATGTTGTTCTTC
Organism: Pyrus communis; assembly: GCF_041283825.1. Lineage (NCBI taxonomy): Eukaryota > Viridiplantae > Streptophyta > Magnoliopsida > Rosales > Rosaceae > Pyrus > Pyrus communis. Next base: position 13,275,029 of record NC_142581.1, read on the forward strand.
TCTAGTATTTGAATTCAACAAACAAAACAAAAATCAAAAACTAAAACTAAAACTAAATTACATAACAGAAACAAACAATCCAAGAGATTAGCAAATTTGCCAATCCCCGGCAACGGCGCCAAAATTTGATGCGTGATTTATACGCACACAAATTAAACCCTCTTTTCGTCAAATTGTAGTATATGTATAAGTAGGGATCGTTCTGGACTGGGGATTAGGAGGGATTGTTAATCACTTGGATTTGACTCAAAAAAAACGTAAAAACACAAAATAAATGTATTTCTAACTAATCTAACACTTTAAAATAAATGGGGGATTGGTTTTGGACGAAATTAAACTAAAATAGAAACTTGGAAACAAAACAGATTGTACAAACGAAATTGATGGAATAGAATGAAGAAAAAAACTAGTTAGAGGGTTCCTTATCCACACATGAACATAAGCATATAATTTGACTCCCAGTTATGACTTCAACAAACGATGAATGACAATGCTCCAAGTTAATTAGGTCCGCTTAAATTAACCTTCAGATTTCCCTAGATTCATTGGATTGAATGGGATACGCATTACAACCAAATTATTCCTAATCAAAGTCTCTCACATGGAATACGCATGATAGAGACATTCAACAAAGATCATTAAGTTCAACGGAAATCATAAACATTGACTAGGCATTCATAACTATGGAATACGCATGTTAATCCAGCCTAGGGTTTACTAAACACAATCGTGATTAGCGATTTTTACTACTCATGAATATAAGTTCATAACGATTAGGTGAAATTCCCTTATATCCTAGCATCAAGTCTTAGGCATGCAAATTAAGTGTCGACCCTCAACCCACATACATAAACAAGTTCTTAATCAAAACAGAAAAGTAACCCACATCTAAAGTTCATGAATTCATAACTGGAGTAAATCAAATCATAACCAACATATGTCCATGGCTTCAAATTCGCCTCTAACTAAAAAGAAATTAGTTTCACATGTTTAACATAATTGAATAACAAGTTAAATTAAACATGAAAACAGAAACAAGAAAAGAAAGAACAAATGGATGGAAAGTTAACTACGGGGTTCATCTCCACATATGTTATACTTGCATAATAAAACGATTTCCAATTGCATTTCAACAAATCATTAATTCTCAACGCCCCGGGTCAATTAGGTCCGCTTAAATTAACCGTCAAGTTTTCCTTAAGTTAATGAATTGGATGGGTTAGCGCAACGCAATTCACAACATTCTCCAAAAGTCCTTTACGTGAAAAGCACAATAAAGATACAATCAAAGATCATTAAGCATCATGAAAACTTTAAGTGTTGACGAGGCATTCGTTACTATGGAATACGCATGAAACTTATGCCAAGAATTTATTTAACGCGATTGTTTATAAGCAACCTCCACTACTTGTGAATATAAGTTTGTAACTATTAGGTGAAACTCACTTATATTCTAGCGTCATATTGATGCATGAAAATTAAGCGCGCATTCTTAATAAACATTCATAAATAAGTTATCAATCAAACGGTTAAACAAATTGAACCACAACTTATGAAACGCAATTAGAATTAATCAAATCAAAATGCAAGCATAAACATATATTTCGAATCACCCCCTAGCTAAAGGGGGTTTAGTTTATTATAACTTTGAAATCAAAGAAATACCTAAACATTCCAACAACTCAAACTTGAATTGTATGAACGTTTAGGCACTCTTCTCTTCCATTCCTCATACGTACAAACAAAGAGAATTGAATTTAAACATTGAAATCAAAGAAACACCTAAACATTCCAACAACTCAAACTTGAATTGTATGAACGTTTAGGCACTCTTCTCTTCCTCGTTGTTGTAGCACAAGGTCTAAGGATAGTTTGATGGTGTGAATGGTTTGGGGAGTGGTGTTTGGATTAATAGGGAAATGGAAAAATGGTGTTTGGATTATAGGGGAGACTCACGGCAAAGGGAAGATTGGATGTGTTGTGGTATGTACAATGGAATGGAAGTGTTGTGTGTGAGATGTGAATGAAAATGAGATGTCCATGAATGAATGAATGCAAGAGTATTTATAGGAGTAGTGGAGGGAACATATGGCTATGTCATTTGTAGGTGAAGTAGGTGGATGTTGTAGGTGAAGTAGGTGGATGTTGTAGGTGAAGTGGATGTTGTAGGTGAAGTAGGTGGATGTTGTAGGTGAAGTGGATGTTGTAGGTGAAGTAGGTGGATGATATGTTAAGTGATAAGTGATAAGTGATATGATATGTGGTTATGATATGATAAGTGGTTAAGTGGTGATGATAAGTGATAAGTGATTAAGTGATATGATATGTGGTTTAACTAATGAAGGAAATGCATGTGCAATGACAATGTGTTAGAATGGATGTGTGTTATGCATGGCATGATTGGGATTAGGAAAGGTTTAAATGTCCTAAAACTAAAGAGAACAAGGTTCCAACACTTTGGCTCCAATTAGGTCTTCAATTTCGTCCAACACTTTGGCTTCAAGCATAAGCTATCCGTCCTTAGCCCAAAAGTGCTCCAAAAGTCTCCAAAATGCATCTTTTTGCTCCTTTAGCCCTTTGGACCTACAAACACACGAAAATAGCTTAAAGTACTAAAATAACTAAAGAAACATAACGTAAATGCACGAGAACAAGCCATTTAAGTCGCATGAATATGCTCCTATCAATGCCTTGCCATGAATGTTGACATATATAGAAATTTTCCAATAGCAAGTGGTGGTACTATTCTTTTACCATTGTCGACAAAAGTTTTGATCCAGCAAATCAGGCTTTTTGAAAAAGAGTGATGACTCTTCGATCCTTGAAAATACCTCTTTGATTTTTGAGCAGGCGCCTCTTCGATTTCTGAACAAACGCCTCTTTGATTTCTGAGCGGCAAGTAGTAGTGCGGATGCGGCTCTGTCAGAGATCTTTTGACAAATTTGCACGCGTTTTCTGAAAAGTAGAGAAAGCGTCGCCGAACTTTACGCTTGTCGGCAAAAGTGTGTAGTTGCGATGATGACCTCCACGTGACAAAGTTGAATGCGTTTTCTGAAAAGCCGAGAGAGCGTCGCTGAACTTTACGCAGGAAATTCCGGCTTTTTGAATCGGTGGTCGTGTCGCCTTGGCTTTTTATAGAGGTATCGATCACCTCCAACATGCACACTTTGAAGATTGCCCATTCTTGAAAATCGTCTCCGGCCCTTTAAGATTTTACTCCATCCAACCCTTCTCTTTGAACACCTTTGAAAAATGGCTAACCCATCTAACCTTTGCTTAGATTTGAGTCTCAGCAGTGATACGAGTGCGCCCCGTCAAGGTAATGTATGGCGCCCTTCTTTCTTATCTTCTAATGGTCATTTTACAGGTGAAGACTCCATGATGACGGATGCAACAACAGCTACGATAGTAGCTAGGAACCTCCTCACTCCTAAAGATAGTAGGCTACTTTCAGGACGGTCCGATGAGTTGGCCGTTCAAAAGTCCCTAGCTCTCAGTGTTCAGTGTGCGGGCTCTGTGTCCAACATGGGCCAACGCCTACTTGCTCGCTCCCGTCAAGTTGAATCATTGATGGCAGAGGTGGAAAATCTTAAGCAAGAGATCAAGCAGCTTAAGTACGAGAATAGAAGTTTGCACGTGCTTGCAAATAATTATTCGACGGGCATGAAGAGGAAGCTTGATGAGCTGCAAGAATCTGAAGGTCGAATTCAACGTGACCGTCAAAGGCTTTCGGCTTTCTTCCAGAGGCATCTTTTTCCTGGGTCATATAGCGTTCCACCAAGTATTGAGGCCTCAAATGATCTATCTTCGATGCCTCCCGCTCCGAGAGTTTTGCCACGTAGTGGGGCTTCACGTAAACAACCTTTGTGAAAGTTACATTCTTTTTTTTTTTTTTTTTTTTTTTTCGGAGATCAATGGACAGCTTTATTTTATTCAGTGTATTGGGTTGCCTCCCAAGTAGCGCTTTCTTTTACGTCTTACAGCCGAACGATGCCACATTGATCAACCTTCATGGGAACCCATGGCATAGTGGGTAGTCTCCTCCACATCATGTTCTACAAAGCTCTCGTAGTAAGGCTTCAATCGATGCCCATTCACCTTGAACTCTTGACCTGTTTTGAAACTACGAACTTGGACTGCACCATGAGGAAAAACATTAGTAATAACAAAGGGTCCAATCCAACGTGAACGTAACTTACCCAGAAATAGACGAAGACGAGAATTAAATAACAACACTTTCTGTCCAACAGAGAAGGACTTGGTGCGAATCATCTTGTCATGAAAGGCCTTTGTCTTTTCCTTGTAAATTCGGGCATTCTCGTAAGCTTCATTCCGTATCTCCTCAAGTTCATTCAATTGAAGCTTACGATGAATTCCCGCCTCATCTACATCCATGTTGAACTTCCTCACGGCCCAATGAGCCTTGTGCTCCAACTCCACAGGTAAGTGACATGATTTGCCATAAACAAGCCAAAAGGGGGACATTCCTATGGGTGTTTTGTAGGCGGTCCTATAAGCCCACAATGCATCCTCTAAACTCAAGCTCCAATCTTTTCTTGATGGGCCAACCGTCTTCTCAAGAATCTGTTTTATCTCGCGATTCGACACCTCAGCTTGCCCGCTTGTTTGAGGATGATAGGGTGTCGAAACCCTATGCGTAACTTTGTACTTCTTGAGCAGTGCCTCGATTGTGCGATTACAAAAATGTGAACCTCCATCACTTATAAGGACTCGAGGCATTCCAAACCTAGCAAAAATGTTAGACTTCACAAAATCTGCAACCACTTTGGAATCGTTAGTACGGGTGGCTTTTGCTTCCACCCATTTGGAAACATAATCCATCGCCAACAAGATATAGAGAAAACCATGTGAGGAAGGAAAAGGACCCATAAAATCAATGCCCCACACATCAAATATTTCAACAGAAAGTATAGGGTTTTGTGGCATTTGATCCTTAACACTTATATTACCCAGTCGTTGACAACGATCACATGTAAGGCAAAATGTCCTAGCATCCCTAAAAATGGTTGGCCAATAAAACCCACATTCTAAGACTTTCAGGGCAGTGCGTTGGGTGCCAAAATGTCCCCCCACATGCATATGAATGACAGAATGTTAAAATAGATTGAAACTCAGATTCATTCACACAACGTCGTACAATCTGATCGAGACAAAATTTCCAGAGGTATGGGTCATCCCAAACATAAAACCTAGCATCCTTTTTAAGCTTATCATGTTGATTCCTATTAAGTGTGCTAGGGATATCTTTAGACACCAAAAAGTTCACCAAATCTGCATACCAAGGCTCACTTACCTGGATAGACATTAATTGCTCATCGGGGAAGGTTTCAGAAATTGGCAATGCTTCCTCATGCACCATTCGACTTAGGTGGTCAGCCACCACGTTCTCCACGCCCTTCTTATCCCGAATCTCAATGTCAAACTCTTGTAGAAGCAATATCCAACGAATTAGTCTAGGCTTGGCCTCCTTTTTCGTGAGCAAATACTTAAGAGCTGCATGATCCGTAAAAATAATAACTTTAGTACCAAGTAAGTAGGATCGGAACTTATCTAATGCAAATACCACAACAAGTAATTCAATTGAGCATCATTTAGTGTCCTAGATGCATAATAAATAACATGAGGTTGTTTGTTCTTTCGATACCCCAAAACAGCACCAATCGCATAGTCCGAAGCATCGCACATCAACTCGAATGGAAGGCTCCAATCTGAAGGTGTGATAATGGGAGCCGAAGTGAGAGCCTCCTTTAAATGCTTGAATGCCATGGAGCATGCATCATCAAACTCGAAAGCCACCTCTTTTTGAAGCAATCGGCATAGTGGTTGCGCAATCTTGGAGAAATGCTTTATGAAACGCCTATAAAAACCTGCGTGACCAAGAAACGAACGAATCTCTCTAACCGAAGTTGGAGAGGGTAAGTGACGAACAAGGTCCACCTTAGATTTATCCACTTCAATGCCTTTTTCAGAAATAATATGTCCTAGAACAATACCTTTCTTAACCATGAAGTGACATTTTTCCCAATTAAGCACAAGATTCGTTTCAACACAACGTTTCAAAATTAAGGTCAGATTATTCAAGCAATGATCGAATGAATTACCAAACACACTAAAATCATCCATGAATATCTCAATAATCTTCTCCACATAATCAGAAAATATACTCACCATGCATCGTTGAAATGTCGCAGGGGCATTGCACAACCCAAATGGCATACGCCTGTATGCAAAGGTGCCAAAGGGGCACGTGAAAGTTGTCTTTTCCTGGTCCTCTGGAGCTATCACAATTTGGTTATATCCGGAATATCCATCAAGAAAGCAATAAAATTTATAACCGGCTAACCTTTCTAGCATTTGGTCCAGGAATGGCAATGGAAAGTGATCATTCCTTGTCATGGCATTTAACTTCCTGTAATCAATACAAACACGCCAACCTGTCACAACACGAGTGGGTACAAGCTCTTGTTCTTCATTCTTCACCACCGTGACTCCGGACTTCTTTGGAACAACCTGCACAGGTGACACCCAACGACTATCAGAAATAGGATATATAACACCACAATCAAGCAATTTTATAATTTCTTTTTTTACTACTTCCAACATGGGTGGATTAAGGCGACGTTGAGCTTCACGAGATGGCTTGGCTCCCTCCTCCAAAAGGATGCGATGCATGCATGTGGTGGGACTAATGCCTTTGATATCAGCCAAGGTCCATCCAATGGCAGATTTGTGCTCCTTTAACACCCTTATCAACTTGTCTTCTTCTTGGGCCGTGAGTGAGCTAGTAATGATGACTGGTAGTGTCTGATCTTCTCCCAAGAAAACATACTTCAAGTGACTAGGTAATGGCTTTAACTCAAGTGTAGGTGGCTGCACAATTGATGGAAGTAACTTGTTAGTCAAAACCGAATCTAAAATTGAGAGTGGAGACTTAGTAGAGTGTGAGGGCAATGACTCAAGGGCCGCGACCATTTCAAGCACTTCACTACAAGGGGGCACGGCAATATGGTCAGATTCCATGCCGTGGCTTGCAAGGATTCCCCCACCCTCATTTCTTGCTCCTATGCCGTGCACTAAGGCTACTTCGAGTGCATCTTCGTTCATTTGATCCAAATGCATCTGTGACAATGAATCCACAATGTCAATAGCAAAACAAGAATGGTTCTCAATTGGATATTTAATGGTTTCAGAAAGATTAAAATTAATAATGTTCCCATCAAACTCCATGGTTAATGTTCCCGTAAACACGTCTATCTTTGTTCTCGCTGTTTTCATGAATGGACGGCCTAGCAAGATTGGCAATGATGGAGCATGGCTAAAATCCTCCATTTCTAAGACATAAAAATCTGCAGGAAAAATAAGATGATTGACCTGCACTAAAACATCCTCAAGGACTCCCTTGGGATAAGCGTTAGAACGATCGGCCAATTGAATTATAACGCCATCTTGTTTTAACTCACCAAGGTTCATAGATGCATAAATGGAATATGGCATGACATTAATAAAAGCACCTAAATCTAACATGCATTGTTCAAATCTAGTGTTTCCAATTGTGCATGGAATAGTAAAGCTCCCTGGATCCTTACACTTTGGAGGTAACTTTCGTTGCAAAACTGCGGATACATTTTCACTTACTTTCACAACTTCTTTGTTTGAAATTCTTTTCCTAGTTGTGCATAACTCTTTTAAAAACTTTGCATACCTGGGCACTTGCTTAATGGCATCAAGTAAAGGAATGTTTACTTGGACTTTTCGAAAGGTATCCAAAATGTCATTTTCGCTTTCTTCCTTCTTCGATTGTGCAAATCTGTGAGGGAAAAGAACATTGGGCATATTAGTGTTCGAAATCACAATATTTGGGACAACATTACCTGAGATGGACGGATGGGAAGGCTTAGATGGTTGCGGCTTGGGTGGTGCTACACTTGCCGTGGGGTAGGATTGCTCATTTTCCTTGTTTTGGGCAGATTCATGTGCTTTGCTTCCCACTTCTTTTCCACTTCTTAGGGTGATAGCTTCTGCAGATTCGAAACCACCCTTTGGATTGACCACCGTAGTGCTTGGTAACTTACCATTTTCACGAAATTGTCCCAAAAATTCGACCATTTGTCCCATTTGCTTCTTTAGCTCATTAACCTCCTTTGCTTGGTTCTGCATTCCCTGCGCCATTGTGGTTAGTAACTGATATGTTTTATCGTCATTCATAGATGTACCTGAGTTGGTTTGGGATGATTGTGCTTGAGGAGGTGGTTGTGGTGCCATTGACCTTGGAAAGAAACCCGGAGGTTGTCGGAATCCACTTTGTTGGGCAGGTTGTTGTGCATCTCTCCATCTGAAATTTGGGTGGTCTCTCCAACTTGGATTATATGTGTTAGAATATGGATCGTTCCTCGGTTGGTTTTGATTCCCATAGCCTATGGCATTGGCAGATTCCCACCCTCCGTTCTCAATTAATTGAGGGCATTGATCAGATTGGTGTCCTTGAATGGAGCATACACCACAAATTGTAGCTCCTTGCGCTTTGGGGCCCTCCACAAACTGCGACAACATAGATGTAAGGTTAGCCATTTGGGATTGTAACTCAGAAATAGAACTTACCTCATTTACATGATGTGGCCGTGGGGTGTCTCTCTGCCCAACACCTTCATATTGTTGTGCATTGAGTGCTCGATTAGCAATGAGAGTTTTGGCATCCCTAGGTGTCTTGTCCACTAGAGCTCCTCCCGCGGATGCATCCAACATTTTCCGTTCAAGTGGTAGAAGACCTTCGTAAAATTATTGAAGAAGTAGCACCTTCATTTGGTGCTGTGGACATGAAGCAACAAGAGTTTTAAAACGTTCATAATAAGTTGGAAAAGATTCACCTTGGCTTTGCTGAATTCCATTAATCTTCTTGCGAAGAAGAATGACTCGTGATGTTGGAAAGAACTTCTCCAAGAAAGCTCGCTTCATACTCTCCCATGATGTGACAGTTCCGGGAGCCAACTCATACAACCAATCCTTGGCCTTCTCCAACAAAGAAAAAGGAAAAGCCTTCATCTTCAATATGTTGCTGTCCACGTTCACCGGTGTCATACTTGAGCATACGACTTTGAACTCCTTTAAATGCTTATTGGGGTCCTCCATCGATAACCCATGGAACTTGGGTATATGATGTAGCAAACTGGACTTCAACTCAAACTCATCGGTCTTTTCAGGGGCTGCATTGGGGTATTGGATGCAAAGAGGGGCTGCATTGGCCAAACCCGAGGCAGAAAGCTCTTTGATGGTTCGATTGTCCACTGCCATGGTTGGTACTTCCTCTTTAACCCAATCCGTGGCTTCCTCTTTTACTTCAGGTTCGGGACTAGGAGGATTAGACTCTTGCAATTTCTTGTTCCTTCTTAAAGTCCTCTCGAAATCATCGTCAAAGTCAGAGATATGCTCACGAACAGGTTGTGAGCTACGGGTCATAAACTAGTACCTACACACAAGAGTAAACAAGATAAGTAACCAACTTAATAGACTTGGCACAAGTAAGAAAACAAGTTGCCACACACGGCACAAAAACAAAACACATACACACGGTGCAAAAAATTAAAACAAAACAGAAACTAAACAATTTAAACAAGACTCAAGACAAGGGATTAACAACTTTGCCAATCCCCGGCAACGGCGCCAAAATTTGATGCGATACGAATGTGACACACAAATTAAACCCTATTTGTGACAATTGTAGTAATGATGTAAGTAGGGATCGTTCTAACTGGGGATTAACTAGGGGTGCTAATCTAATTTGAATTGACTTAAAAACACAAAAATTAAACTTAAAGACTCTTAACAAGACTACTATGACTCAAAACAGATTTGAAACACTCAAACTGCCTAAAACAATCAAATTGACTCAAACAGAAACTAGAACTTAATTTGGACTAATTTGAAAGTGTTTATGACTCCAAATGCTTAAAGACACAAAATAAACAGATTTGAATAACTAAGACTCAACAAAATATGGGGGGATTGTGTTTGGACGAGATTAAATTAAATGGACAGATTATAATTAAAACAGATTGTAAAACAAATTGTGATGAATCAATGGATGATGGAATAGTTAAGGGGTTCTTCTCCACACATGTTACACTTGCATACAAGATGATTTTCAGTTGGTCTTTCGATAAATTATGAAACTCAACACCCCGGGTTAATTAGGTCCGCTTAAATTAACCGTCAAGTTCTCCTTAAGTTAATGAATTGGATGGGTTTGCGCAACGCAATTCACAACATTCTCCAAAAGTCATTTACGTGAAAAGCACAATAAAGATACAATCAAAGATCATTAAGCATCATGAAAACTATAAGTGTTGACAAGGCCTTCGTTACTATGATGAGCATGAACTAGTGCCAAGAATTCATTTAACGCGATTGTTTATAAGCAACCTCCACTACTTGTGAATATAAGTTCATAACTATTAGGTGAAACTCACTTATATTCTAGCGTCATATTCGTGCATGAAAATTAAGCGTGCACTCTCAATAAACATACATAAATAAGTTATCAATCAAACGGTTAAACAAATTGAATCCACAACTTATGAAATTCCAACCAAAGGTAATCAATTCATATTGCAAGCATAAACATGGTTTCGAATCACCCCCTAGCTAAAGGGGGTTTAGTTCCTCATACGTACAAGACAAAGAGAATTGAAATTAAACTCAAACTTGAATCATTCCAACAACTCAAACTTGAATTGTATGAACGTTTAGGCCCTCTTCTCTTCCTCTTTGTTGCGGCACAAGGTCTAAGAATAGGTTTTGGGGTGGTATTTGTATGGAGGAATGGATGTGTGATGGTAGGAGTGGCTGCAATGGAAGAGAAAAGGTGCAGAAAATGGAAGGGGATGCACGGCAAAGAATGGCTGTTTTGTGTTGGTGTGTTGTGTGATTGTTTTGTGGTGAATGGGAATGGTGTGTATGAATGCATTGCATGGTTTTATAGGGAGAGAATGGATGGGAGAGCATGTGAATGGCAGCTAGGAGGGAATAATTAAAGAGGGAATGCATGTGGAATGACAACTAGGTTGGTTGGTGGAAAGCTGGAAATGCAAAGGGGAATGCTGGAAATGCATGGGAGTGCATGGCAAAGGTGTGTTTAGTGTGCATATGGCTGATTTATTTGTTGGGAAAGCATGTGGCTGCCAACTAGGGTGAATGATTGAAGTGGGAATGGAAGAATGTGGCTACAATGATGAAATGAGAAGGCTGGAAATGCAAGGGAATGTGCACGGCAAAGGTGTGTTTGGTTGTGATGGGAGAAAATGGATGAATGATTAAGAGTGCATGTGGGTGAATTATAGAATGGGAAAGCATGTGAGTGACAACTAGGGTGAATGGTGGCTACAATGATGAAGTGGGATGTCTGAAAATGGGATGGATTTGCACGGCATAGAATGTGTTTTGTGTGCATGTGGCTGAAATTGGTAGGTTATGCATGGGTTAGGATGGTTTTTGGGAAGAGAATGGGCTAGGCCCTTTGTTTTATGTCCTAAAGTGCATACAAGGCCTTCAATTTCGTCCAACACTTTGGCTCCAAGCATAAGCTATCCATTCCAAGCCCAATTTTGCTCCAAAATGCTCCAAAATGCACCTTTTTGCTTCCTTAGCCATATGAACCTAGAAACACACGAAAATGGCATAAAGGACTAAAATAACTAAAGAAACACAACGTAAATGCATGAGAACAAGCCAATTAAGTCGCATAAATATGCTCCTATCAACTCCCCACAATGCAATTGATTTAACCAACACTTAGTGTTTTCATCATTAACACTATTAGGTGTAATGTATCATTTTGTTCTAATCAATATTGTAAGTATTTTTATTTCATGATCGGGTCCGTTCATTGTATTATTCTGAGGTTGGGTATTGTTTTTGTAAAAAATGGGAAAGTTCGGAGACAAAATGACCATTGAAAATTACATTTAAGTTTGTAACTGTTGAATAATTTCGTCACGTTACCTAATGTCGAAATCATTTTTGTCTAATTTTTGGCATATACGATGTCATAGTTTATATGAATAATATTGACGGTTGGATTGTCGAAATGAATTTTATGGAGTCCAAAAATCGTACATGGATTTGGATATGTTAAATAAGGCTGTATACTTATACGATGGAATCTCCGTCGCGCAAAGACTACAAATGCATGCTCAACAAATACCCTAAACCCTAAACCCTAATAGTGATGGGATTCTTTCCACGAATATTCGGTTGGGCAATCTTTGATTAACATACGAAATCACGTCCGTCGCATAAACATATGAATTTTTTTTTTTAAAAACATTTACATGAAGTTTATTACAACAATTGTACATTGATAAACTCTCAATCACTGTCGATCTACCCATGTGCTTCCTTTGTGTCCCTCTCAATGTCACTTTTAATGCTTGAATCATCGTTGCTTTCTTCTACCAAGGAATTTCGCTGAGTTGGTGGTGGGCGTCCAAGGTCAATAGATAATGCATCTGTTTCAAATCCGGGGACACCTTCTAGCTGGAATGGTTGTTCAACAATGTGGTTGCTTTGTACTTGAGAATGATTTTAGGTGATTCTAGAAGAACCCTCATCGTGAACATCTTCAAAATCGTCGGTATCCTCATTGTCATCCTAAAAAATGTTTATATTTAATAAAAATTGGACTGCTTTCTAACCACCCTTGAGCTTTGGATCATCCAAGTAGAGTACTAGTTTCGCCGTATTGGAGAGGATGTAGGGATCACTTTCAAACCACCGGGTGTTTGTGTTAACGGATAACAAAAACATCTTCAATGACACTATTTGGTTTATTAGGGTTCGTATAATACCAATGACACTTGAGCACTATGACTTTCATACGGTTTGTGTATAACAATTGAACCACACTCAATAGTTTACTAAAAACCAAAGTTTTCTCATCTACCTTTGGGACATAAATGCTAATGTTTTGAGTGCACAATTTATCATTTCGTGTCGCTGTAAAACATTTAATTCCGTTCACGAGACAACCAACCTCCGTTTCGGCACTAACAGGACAACATGCCAGCTAGAATAATTCTTTGTCAAACATCGACGATTTGACTTCTTTTAATTGTCTCATCTAGTATAGTGCAAACACCTTTAATACTTAATTTTTTTCCACAATACAAACAATTTCAATTTTAAGCAAAATGAAAACTTTACGGGTTCTTCAAACCAATTTGGAAATAGCTGTCTGTGCATTCCAAGCAAGTTGATGGATAACGGGTCTTCATAAATACTTTATGTCGTTCAATGAATGGCTTGACTTCATCGTAATTGTTTAATATGAACCAGTGAGCCACCTCTAAGTCGGATTCAGTGAAAGGATCAAATGAAGGTCATTCGCAGAATGGGCATGCATGTTGTGCAAAGACAGTTAACTTTTCCATCCGCTCACCCCCATAAAAAAATGCGCAACGCTTGTTGTACAAAGTTTCAACATTTCGCAGGTACCTCGAACAAAAAGTGAAGGATTCTTGTACATTGACCCCCTCAGCAATGGATCATTCGGGTTGTGCCCTGTTGCAAATGAACCACTTGTAACCACCCAGCAGTCTGAAAAATTATAAAATAGTGTGAAAATTACAATTTGAAGCGCTTGATAAATAATATTAAATAATTAACGTATTGACAAGATTGCCTCTTAATTAGACCTAGCAATTTCTTACACAACCTGTTAACACGACACATAAATGATACGAAAATAACGGGTTTCGGGTCAACATGATAACTAATCGGGTCATTATTGGGTCACACGATAATAACGGGTCCTTAACAGGTTTACACGAGAGTGACACGCGGGTAATTTGTTTCGACACGATAAGAAAAAAGTTATTTTGATGATTTTAATTTTTTAAACTACTAAAAAAACTTACTGTAAAATACAATAGATATAATGAATATGTATATATTGTTTATTAAATATTATTCTATATAAATTTTAAAATTTAAGTTTTATTTATTTATGTATTTTTATAGTATATTATAGGCAAAGATTGAGATAAAAATCATAAAACACATTAAAAATAAAAATATCAAGTAATTTAAAAATACCAAACACATTAAAAAAATTATAATAATTAATTTACATGTGCGAAAAATATGAAAAAAATATGCAAACGCACGTAGTTGCATCCTTTTTTATTTGAGGATGGGTATATGATCATTTGAATTTTTAAAACCATACAAATCTAATGAATAGTATTTTTAAGGGAGTTCAAAATAAACAAAATTCATAATCATTAATGTACAAGTCTAAAAGATGTGAAAGCATAATAAACGTTTATAATTGCATTCTCAACGCTTAGATGACGGTTACATAGTCATTTAGATTTTTAAAACCCTCCAAATCTCATGAACAATGTTTTTTATTTGAGTGCAAAATTAATCAAATTAATAATAATTATTGTAGAAGTGTGAAAAATGTAATCACTCGTAATCAAAAGTTTTATAACTTTCATGAAGTGGTCAACTCTGAAATTTATTATGTATATACTAGTTTAGTATTATATTTTACATTTTTTTGGGTCAAATTATGTTTTTCATTTTCATTTTCTTTGATTTAAAATATATTTTTCTTTAGGGGTAACGGGTCGGGTCATATTACCTGATAATATTAATGGGTTGCTTTTGGGTCGGGTCATATTACCCGTTTACTTTAACGGGTATTACACGACATGACCCGTTAAGCTATCGGGTACGACACGAAAACGACATGAACACGAGAAATACGACACGAATGCCAAGTCTACTCTCAATTAACGATTATGCACCTGGCCAGCAAGCTTTGCCTCATTTGACAAATGTATCATTACGTGAACCATATTCATGAAAAATTACAGTCGATATATTTGCTTTAGTTAACATAGGATGTACACAATGTCTTCATCCATATCAGCTACTTCAGACTTGCGCAACATTTTACAACAGATTTGCTGGAAGAATCAACACAAATATGTTATCGTCTCAACAACCTCGCTGTCCAAGTATGGCGGAATACCAATTGGAAGTAGCCGTTGAAGTAAGACATGACAATCATGACTTTTCAAACCCAACAGTTTCTCAGTGTCCATTTTAACATGTCATGCTATATTGCTAGTGCACTCATTTGGAAGTTTCATGCCTTGTAGCTACTTGAAGAATTCCTTCTTGGCAATCGGTTTGAAAGTAAAATTGGCATTTTTTCTTGTATTTACCATTTTCTAATATAGGCCACATGTTGGGCCTTATCCCTATTTCTTGCATGCCAATACGAGTCTTCATTGTGTCCTTTGATTTTTCCTTAATGGGCAGAGTCGTACCCTACACATTGTTGCATACATTCTTCTAAATATGCATGGGATCCCAATGTGTCTGATTTTCAATTTTGACCAATATTCCAAGTCAAATAATATACTCGTTTTGGTCCAATTAAGATGTTCCACCAGTCTCGAGTCTTCCTCGAATTGGAGCATATTCGACTTAGGCAACATTTCATCTCCAGATAATTCTCTTGGTCTAGTTTAATACTCTGCTATCCCATCAAATATTTCAGGCTTCGTGATTCTAGAGGAGCCATCTTTGATGACCCAAGTAGCATACCTTTTCAGTGTGCCAAAAGGATGATGTGTCCTCGCCACATGTTGGGCATTGTCGTATACCATTTAGGGCTCCAACCTGACAACGTCCCATAAGTAGGGAAACCATAAATTGTCCACATTACTACAACTCTCAAAGTGCACATTTTTCTCATCAACCTGTCATATGTTTGTATACCATTTGTCCATAATTCTATTAACTCATCAATCAACAGCCGTAAAATAAGCATCAATGGAGTCGCCTGGAGATCTTAGCTTGGGTATTAAAAGACTCATTAACATAAATTCTTTCTTCATGCACCTCTAGGGGCAAATTATAAGGAACGATGACGACCACCAGCTAAGTGTTGTACTCACTAGAAAAATTCTCAAACGAATTGAAACCATTAGAAGCAAGTACTGATCTTACATTTCTTGGCTCTGCAACATAATCGGGGTAGATTTTATCAAATTCTTTCCACGCTTCACCATCATCCGGATACCCCAACACATCATCATTAACCCGTGCCTCCTTATGCCACCTCATACCACGTGCAGTATGGGTCACGTGTACAATTTCTGTAATCTTGGTGTAAAGGAAAGTAAAACAACTCCTTATTTGGAATCTTGTTCTTTCGATATCAAGGCTTATTGCACTTACATCATTTATCTAACTTCTCGAACTGACGGTAGAAAAATATACAATTGTTCGTGCATGTATGGATCTTGTCATATCCCAAACCGAGATCTTTCAAGATCTTTTTCGACCTCGACTGATTTAAAGGCAATGCATTTTTTTTTTGAAGCATACATTTAAAAATTTCCATTATCATATCATAGTTCCAATTGGTTATATTACATTGTTTTGTGCATCAACTCTATAACGACTGTTAGAACGGAAAAATCTTCACAACTAGGGTACAATTCTCGCTCAGTTTCCATCAATAATTTATCATACTTCTTGGGGTCCATGAATGGCTTCTCTTCCATATTAAGTGAAGCATTGGGAAAAGCATCATTCAATATGTCCATCACTTGGTCATCATCAACACGACCAAATGTAGAAGGTTCATGCGAAACTGTCCCACTATTAGAAGACGTTGACATTGTAATTTTTGATTCCCCATGATAAGTCCAATTGCAGTAAGTGCGTACCAACCTATTCAAATACAAGTGATATCGGGCTGCGTCCAGTGTCATCTACACACAATTATTACATTTCACACACGGACTCCTAATACGGTTCTGAGCATTAACATAATTCTTTGCAAAATTAATAAAATTGTTGATCCCATCCATATATCAAACAAAACCTCGATTTTGTAATTTGATCCACTTCTTGTCCATTACTCTTGTATTAAGAGGTTTTAGTGAACAAAATGATTTAAAATATCACCCCCTTATGCCTCTAGTGATGATCCTATTGCATTCGATAATGTACTTTTTGTGTTGTGGCTTACAAATCACCCAACTATTTTTGGTCGTAAACAATTTGGCAACATCTCCCCAAGGTTCCCTAAGTGTACAATGTAGATATTACAGACAAATATCCACTATGCACTCAAAGAACAATAGGAGGATAGAACAAAATTTTCCACAAATGAAACTTAGCCAAATTCATCGCAAACCCTAAACACATACTAGTGCACTCCCAAAGAGTCCAAACTGGACAATTCAAGATTAAGTTAGATCACATGGCCGCATACGGCATCTACATGCGTGTCCAACATAGTCTAAAATGAGTCTAAGGTATAATTCTTATCCTAATTTTATTGTACTGTACTTATGCTCTGACATCACACATGAATTAGGTTCAATCCCGATAACATGTGCACTCTTGCATTTAGTCACTTATAGGTTTAAATTTATTCACATTTTCCACCTCATTACACTTTATGACTTCGTCACCTTCCGGGTGTTGGCCTGCACAACTCGATTTGAAGTCCAGGTGGACATTCTGGGTCGGGGTGTGTCACTGTGTGTAACAGAGAGAGATGTAGGGATAAGCAATAGGGGATGTGGAGGGAGAACTGTAAGAAGCAGAGAAACAAAAAAGGAGATGAGGGGAAAAATGGGGGAGATGGCAGCAAGCACTGAGCTAAAATGTGACATATTGATTACACGACAGAAGCATTCTTCGTAATAACTTAAAAACCTTGTCGCCTAACTTTGTTTTCCCTTCTTTTTTTCACACGTCAGCATTGAATTTTTCTAGATGACCTGATGCTTCTGTCCGACGAAACAATCCGTCGGGAAATAAAAACTAAATTAAAATACTCTTAACAAGACTACTATGACTCAGAATGGCTTTGAAAAACTCAAATTGTCTAAAACAATCAAATTGACTCAAATAGAAGCTAGAACTTGATTTAGACGAATTTGCAAGTGTTTATGACTCCAAAAGCTTAAAGATACAAAAATAAAACAAATACGAATGATTAAGACTAAGACTTAAACGAAATATGGGGGGATTGATTTTGGACGAATTTAAACTAAAATGGATAGATTGTAAAGAAAACAAATTGTAAATATGAAATTGACGGAAATGAATGGATGGTATGGCTAGCTAAGGGGTTCATCTCCATACATGTTACACTTGCATAATAAAATGATTTCCAATTGCATTTCAATAAACCATGAATTCTCAACGCCCCGGGTTAATTAGGTCCGCTTAAATTAACCGTCAAGTTTTCCTTAAGTTAATGAATTGGATGATTGCATACGACAATCCAAAGCATTCCTCACAAGTTCCCTACATGAATTGCATAATAGAGATACAAGCAAGAATCATTAAGCAACATGAAAACTATAAGTGTTGACGAGGCATTCGTTACTATGATTGCATGAAACTTATGCCAAGAATTTGTTTAACGCGATTGTTTATAAGCAACCTCCACTACTTGTGAATATAAGTTCATAACTATTACGTGAAACTCACTTATATTCTAGCGTCATATTCATGCATGAAAATTAAGCGTTCATTCTCAATAAACATACATAAATAGGATATCAATCAAATAGTTAAACAAATTGAATTCACAACTTATGAAACGTAATTAAAAGTAATCAAATCATATTGCAAGCATAAACATATATTTCGAATCACCCCCCTAGCTGGGGGGGGGGGGTTTAGTTCCTCATACAAAACAAAGAGAATTAAAATTAAACATTGAAATCAAAGAAACACCTAAACATTCCAACAATTCAAACTTGAATTGTATGAACGTTTAGGCCCTCTTCTCTTCCTCTTCGTTGTAGCACAAGGTCTAAAGATAGTTGGTTTGGGGGGATGGAAGTGTGGAATGGAGTGGGGAATTATGGAAATAGGTGAGGAGTGGTGGAGAAAATGGTGCAGAAAATGGAGAGAAACTCACGGCTAGAGAAGGAATGGAGTGTTTGTGTTGTGGTATCTACAATGGAATGAGATGTCCATGAATGAATGAATGCAAGGGTATTTATAGGAGTAGTGGAGGGAACATATGGCTATGTCATTTGTAGGTGAAGTAGGTGGATGTTGTAGGTGAAGTGGATGTTGTAGGTGAAGTAGGTGGATGATATGTTAAGTGATAAGTGATAAGTGATATGATATGTGGTTATGATATGATAAGTGGTTAAGTGGTGATGATAAGTGATAAGTGATTAAGTGATATGATATGTGGTGATGATAAGTGATAAGTGCATGTGGGTTAACTAATGAAGGAAATGCATGTGCAATGACAATGTGTTAGAATGGATGTGTGTTATGCATGGCATGATTGGGATTAGGAAAGGTTTAAATGTCCTAAAACTAAAGAGAACAAGGTTCCAACACTTTGGCAACAATTAGGTCTTCAATTTCGTCCAACACTTTGGCTTCAAGCATAAGCTATCCGTCCTTAGCCCAAAAGTGCTCCAAAAGTCTCCAAAATGCATCTTTTTGCTCCTTTAGCCCTTTGGACCTACAAACACACGAAAATAGCTTAAAGTACTAAAATAACTAAAGAAACATAACGTAAATGCACGAGAACAAGCCATTTAAGTCGCATGAATATGCTCCTATCAAATACCCCCACACTTATCTTTTGCTAGTCCTCGAGCAAAACAGAAAGAAAAACAAAACAAAACCAAACGAAACAAAACAAGTAAAACACAACCTAAACCTTCCAACAACCGTCTTAGGGATTTCCAAAGCACATGACAAGTTAAAAATCATCATTCCCACAGATTTTTGCCATCATTACACTTAAGTACATTCTTAATCATAGTCACCACATACTAGTTCACAATTAAGCATTTAAAACACATTTCGAATGTAGTAACATGCCTTAGAGAAATTGCTCAAATCCTTACAAGATATGCACTCGTTTTTCACACAGATTTTCTGACTACACACCCTACACTAGTTATATGTGAGAAGATTGATGTAAACATGTAGACGAACACTCACATATGTTATAACAAGGAAAGCATTTTCTGGATTTACGATAATGACATGAATATGATCTCATGAATGGAATGCTACTACTTAGAATGAGAACCAGTGATTCCATAAGCTCATATCAATTTCAAGCTCCACATTATTGAACACATAACGATCAAGATAGAAGTCAAAGGGGTGTAACGGGGCTAAAGGTATTTGGCTAACAAAGAAGGTATATGGAAAACAAAGGTTCTTAAAGAAATAGCGAGCAAAGCATTTGAATTAACGTAGAATTCACTTTTGAATGAAAACTCAACTTTTGAACAACAAGGGGGAACAAGCTCTTTTTTTTTTTTTTTTTTCTTTCTTTCTTTTCTCTTCTTTTCTGTTTTTCTTTTTCATATGTTTTTCACAATTTTTTTTTTTTCTTTTCTTTTGACTCTCAAAACATACAAACTTAAGAACAAACTTTTACTCCCCCACACTCATTTTCTTGCAAAATGTACTCAAAAGGAATTCATTTAAGTCATGCTCACTATCTTTTAAGAACAAGGGTACGGATGGTCCTAATCTAGGCTAGGTAAGGGGTGATATGGTTAGCAAAGAAAATAGGTTAAGCGAGGCTCAACGGTGTTAAGACTTACAATATATACGAAATATGGGAAGTAAGGCTATTTGGCTATGGTGGCAACTACACAACTTCATCTTGATATATGTTATGCAACTCAATATCATGCTTTGAATGAAACGGATATAAGTTCTAGCATTTAGTTCTATCATGATACAATTGCATTCTAAGTAGCAACCAAGCAAGGAATAATGAGATCATTCAACAACTTTAGAAAACAAAGAATCACAGAAAATAACTCTCCAAAGAAGGTAATGGCTCGAGTCTCACAGGGTTGTAGCGTTTGTTTGAGTTCCTTCCTTCAAGCATGTTACAAAAATGAATTTTTCTTTTATGATTGCATGTGAAGTCATACATTATAACCATAACTAAGCATAAACCAAGAGTAAATCAAACTTTTCTCTATGTTTATAACTCTTTTTAACAGTCATGCAACTACAAACCAAATCCTTATCATTGTGTTGGAAGGTACCCTAAGACACAAACTCACAAAAACGACTCAAAACACTCTTTTTAGGCTTTTCAAAACAATTTTTCAAAATTTTATGTGCTTTTCGGAGTTATAAAAACAAAACATACTAAAACACTCTAAAACAACTTAAAAACACCTTAAAACAGCAAGGAACAACATTTGAAGTTATGGGTGATAAAATCCCACGAATTTGCATTAACAACATTAGTTACCCCCCCCACACTTAAATCAAACATTGTCCTCAATGTTTTAAGCATAGATTCACACAAAACATAAGTAAACACACAAACAACAACTAAACATACTAAACATGGCAGAATGTAATTAACAAAGAGAAGAGTTTAGGGACGCAAATCTGGTTATGGAGTGTAAATTCCCTCTTCTCTTTGTTGATTGCATTGAGGCTTGATCTTGATGATTCCACAGGCTTACTCTCGAACTGGTTTCCGCCCATCATTGATTTTCCTTTGTGCTACTTCTTGAACTGGTCAGCAGGATGGTTCTTTTGGTCTCCCCCGAAGGTCTGAGCTTACCCTTTTGGTCTGTTTCTTTGTTCAATCTTTCCAATTCGTATTGAAAAGGGTTGGAGGATAACTCAGCCTATGTTTGTCTCCACATGCTTCAATGTATCATTTTCACTTGCCTTACTCGCTCTCCTTTGCAGAAGTGGTCCCTTCTCCGGAAGTGTATCAACCGTTGAAGATGACTACTCGAGAGCAACGCTAGGTAAGCAATCAGGAATAGATTCCAGGCAGTTGGCTCCAGATCGGAAGATTGACTCCAAGTGCCGGCTGATTGCTTCTTTTACTTTGCCATGCGAGTAAGAACAAGGACAAAGAAAAAGACAGGGAAAGAGCATGATATGAGATACTTTTGCTTTTGACCTTGATGATATGAGATACCTTTGCTTTGAAGAAGCGGTGAATGAATCAGCACATGCTTCAATCCGCCGTTTCCTCCTGGGTCATATGTACTCCAGGCATCTGGTATCATCTTTGGGGAAGA
This sequence comes from Pyrus communis, assembly GCF_041283825.1. Taxonomy (NCBI): domain Eukaryota; kingdom Viridiplantae; phylum Streptophyta; class Magnoliopsida; order Rosales; family Rosaceae; genus Pyrus; species Pyrus communis. The sequence continues at coordinate 13,297,141 of NC_142581.1, forward strand.
AGAAAGAATTGAGTATTTTGAAAGGCTTTGCTGGGAGTGCGCCCTCAGAGGTGAGGGAGAGTTGGGCATTTTCTTCAGGTTTGCCCTGCCATAAAAGACGAAGGTCGACATATATAGAGATAATATCAAGTGGTGGTGCTTTTTACCCTTGTCGACAAACGTTTTGATCCCGCAATTCCGGCTTTTTGAAATAGTGGCGCCTCTTCGATCTTTGAATACGCCTCTTCGATTTCTGAGCAGGCGCCCCTTCGATTTCTGAACGACGCCCCTTCTCTTTCTGAACGACACGTGGTAGTGCAGATGCGGCTCCTTTTGACAAAGCTGCACGCGTTTTCTGAAAAGCAGAGAAAGCGTCGCCGAACTTTGCGCTTGTCGGCTAAAGACGTGTAGTTGCGATGATGGCCTCCACGTGTTTTCAGCTTTGTCAGAAATCTTTTGACAAAGTTGAACGCGTTTTCTGAAAAGCCGAGGGAGCGTCGCCTAACTTACGCCGGAAAATCCGGCTCTTTGAATCGGTGGACGCGTCGCCTTGGCATTTTATAGAGCTATCGATCACCGCCAACATACACACTCTGAAGATTTCCCATTCCTGAAACTCGACTCCGGCCCTTTGTGAAATTTTTAACTCCATCCACCCCTTCTCTTTGAACACTTTTGAAAAAAATGGCAAACTCATCGAACCTTAGCTTAGATTTGAGTCTCAGCAGCGATCCGGTTGCGCCCCGTCAAGGTAATGTATGGCGCCCTTCTTTTTTATCTTCTAACGGTCCTCTTTCAGGTGAAGACTCTGTGATGCAGGACGCCACAACAGCTACAATAGTAGCTAAAAACCTCCTCACTCCAAAAGATAGTAGGCTGCTGTCAGGACGGTCCGATGAGTTGGCCGTTCAAGAGTCCCTCGCACTTAGTGTTCAGTGTGCGAGCTCTGTGTCCAACATGGGCCTACGCCTGCTTGCTCGGTCCCGCCAAGTGGAATCGTTGATGGCAGAGGTGGAAAGTCTTAAGCAGGAAATCAAACAGCTTAAGTACGAGAATAGAAGTTTGCATGTGCTTGCAAATAACTATTCGGCGGGCATGAAGAGGAAGCTTGATGAGCTGCAAGAATCTGAGGGTCGAATTCATAGTGACCGTCAAAGGCTTGCGTCTTATCTCCAGAGGCACCTTTTTCCTGGGTCATCCAGCGCTTGGCCAAGTATTGAAGCCTGGAATGCTCTAGCTCCGATGTCTCCCGCTCCGATGCCTTCCGCTTCGATGCCTCCCGCTTCTATGCCTCCCGCTTCTGCGCCTTCCGCTTCTGCGCCTCGTAGTGGGACTTCACGCAAACAACCTTTGTGAAGCTCCACCTTTCTCCATGTTTAGTATCTTTCTTTTTTTCTTTTTTCTTTTTTTTTTTTATTTTTTTTTTATTTTTTTTATTTTTTATTAACATAAATAAAATCAAACGGCATGAAATTGGTCCTTGAATGGAAGGTGATACTTGAAATGATCCGGTAATAGTTTAAATTCCAGATTGGGTGCCTGAATCATTAACCACATGTTAGTATAAAAGAAAATTGAAATTCGGGGAGGCGGCTTACCTGTGTGCTCCAAAATGAACTCCAGAATAAACACCCCTTCGAAAGTTATGACTTGTCCCGTGTCATAAAATCCAACTTCCTTGGGAATTGTGGTTTCAAATATGTCCTCTTTGATGCCTTCTACATCTTCTCCAGCCACTACCTTCTCTTGAATCATTCTTCTTGGTGTACAAAGTCCTTTGAAGAATTCAACACCATCTAAAACTTGCTGTGTTGCACCAAGAATTTGAATAGCATTTTGCACCTTTGGGAAGGCTTCCACGATGTCCTTTTTACTCTCTTCTTGGTTGGGAATCAAAAACCTGCTAGGAAAAGGGACATTGGGTGGAATAACATCAGAATAACATGGAATTGGGACGTCCTTACTGGTGGTGGGTGGTTTAGAGGGCTTAGGGGGCTGCGGCAAGGGTTGTTCTACCCTTGCCGTGTGCATGTCTTCTTCCTCCTCCTCAATTAGCAGCTCTTCATCCACTTCTAGGCTATGTTTGGACATTTTTAGGTCAGCTCCAACCTCCATAGCACTTCCCAAAGTGATAGCATTATGGATTTCAAAATCTTCCTTCGAGTTTTCAATAGTTGAGTTGGAAAGTTCACTTTGCTCTTGAATTTGTTTCATGAACTCCATAATCTGCCCAAATTGCTCGTCCAATTTACCCAACTTCTTGTCTTGATTTTGTTCGTCCTGCGTCAAAGAGGTTAGTAATTGAAAATTTTTATCATTATCCATGGACATACTTGAACTTGATTGGAATTGTTGTGGGGGAGGTTGTGGTGGCTGCATAGGTGTTGTATTGAACTCCTCATATGGTTGCCAATATGCTTCTTGTTGAGCCTCCTTGGCTTGATTTTGTGACCCCTGCGCCAAAGAATTTATTTCATTAAGAATTTGAATATAATCTATTGGCGAACTTGAATTTAATTGAGCATATTGCATATGAAGTTGTGGTGGCTGCATAGGTCTTGAATAGAACTCCTCATATGGTTGCCAATATGCTTCACGTTGAACTTGTTGATCTTCCCACCATATAGAGTTTGAATGATCCCTCCAATCTCTTTGTGGACATTGATTGGCTTGAAATCCTTGCCTATATGAAGCACCAAATGTAGGGACACTCTGCATTGTGGTCCTTTCAGCATACGGCGACAATTTAGAAGTAAGATTTGCCAATTGAGCTTGAATGCTAGCAAAATCCATATCTTACTTCTCTAGTACCTAAAATCAAAGAAAGAGAACTAAATCAAATATCAAAAGTAACAACAAACAAAGAAAACAACACTAAGTTAGAAACTAAAACGAAAACAACTAAACCAAAAAAAAAAAAAAAAAAAAAAGAACCAAGAGATTAGCAAAGTTGCTAATCCCCGGCAACGGCGCCAAAATTTGATGCGAGATTTACTTGACACTCAAATTAAACCCTCGTTTGACAATTGTAGTAGAATGGATAAGTGAGGGATCGTTCTAGACCGGGGATTAGGAGGGCTTGCTAAAACCTTCTAAATTGACTTAAAAACATAAAAACTAAATTAAAATACTCTTAACAAGACTACTATGACTCAGAATGACTTTGAAAAACTCAAATTGTCTAAAACAATCAAATTGACTCAAATAGAAGCTAGAACTTGATTTAGACGAATTTGCAAGTGTTTATGACTCCAAAAGCTTAAAGATACAAAAATAAAACAAATACGAATGATTAAGACTAAGACTTAAACGAAATATGGGGGGATTGATTTTGGACGAATTTAAACTAAAATGGATAGATTGTAAAGAAAACAAATTGTAAATATGAAATTGACGGAAATGAATGGATGGTATGGCTAGCTAAGGGGTTCATCTCCATACATGTTACACTTGCATAATAAAATGATTTCCAATTGCATTTCAATAAACCATGAATTCTCAACGCCCCGGGTTAATTAGGTCCGCTTAAATTAACCGTCAAGTTTTCCTTAAGTTAATGAATTGGATGATTGCATACGACAATCCAAAGCATTCCTCACAAGTTCCCTACATGAATTGCATAATAGAGATACAAGCAAGAATCATTAAGCAACATGAAAACTATAAGTGTTGACGAGGCATTCGTTACTATGATTGCATGAAACTTATGCCAAGAATTTGTTTAACGCGATTGTTTATAAGCAACCTCCACTACTTGTGAATATAAGTTCATAACTATTACGTGAAACTCACTTATATTCTAGCGTCATATTCATGCATGAAAATTAAGCGTTCATTCTCAATAAACATACATAAATAGGATATCAATCAAATAGTTAAACAAATTGAATTCACAACTTATGAAACGTAATTAAAAGTAATCAAATCATATTGCAAGCATAAACATATATTTCGAATCACCCCCCTAGCTGGGGGGGGGGGGGTTTAGTTCCTCATACAAAACAAAGAGAATTAAAATTAAACATTGAAATCAAAGAAACACCTAAACATTCCAACAATTCAAACTTGAATTGTATGAACGTTTAGGCCCTCTTCTCTTCCTCTTCGTTGTAGCACAAGGTCTAAAGATAGTTGGTTTGGGGGGATGGAAGTGTGGAATGGAGTGGGGAATTATGGAAATAGGTGAGGAGTGGTGGAGAAAATGGTGCAGAAAATGGAGAGAAACTCACGGCTAGAGAAGGAATGGAGTGTTTGTGTTGTGGTATCTACAATGGAATGAGATGTCCATGAATGAATGAATGCAAGGGTATTTATAGGAGTAGTGGAGGGAACATATGGCTATGTCATTTGTAGGTGAAGTAGGTGGATGTTGTAGGTGAAGTGGATGTTGTAGGTGAAGTAGGTGGATGATATGTTAAGTGATAAGTGATAAGTGATATGATATGTGGTTATGATATGATAAGTGGTTAAGTGGTGATGATAAGTGATAAGTGATTAAGTGATATGATATGTGGTGATGATAAGTGATAAGTGCATGTGGGTTAACTAATGAAGGAAATGCATGTGCAATGACAATGTGTTAGAATGGATGTGTGTTATGCATGGCATGATTGGGATTAGGAAAGGTTTAAATGTCCTAAAACTAAAGAGAACAAGGTTCCAACACTTTGGCAACAATTAGGTCTTCAATTTCGTCCAACACTTTGGCTTCAAGCATAAGCTATCCGTCCTTAGCCCAAAAGTGCTCCAAAAGTCTCCAAAATGCATCTTTTTGCTCCTTTAGCCCTTTGGACCTACAAACACACGAAAATAGCTTAAAGTACTAAAATAACTAAAGAAACATAACGTAAATGCACGAGAACAAGCCATTTAAGTCGCATGAATATGCTCCTATCATGTGTCACTGTGTGTAACAGAGAGAGATGTAGGGATAAGCAATAGGGGATGTGGAGGGAGAACTGTAAGAAGCAGAGAAACAAAAAAGGAGATGAGGGGAAAAATGGGGGAGATGGCAGCAAGCACTGAGCTAAAATGTGACATATTGATTACACGACAGAAGCATTCTTCGTAATAACTTAAAAACCTTGTCGCCTAACTTTGTTTTCCCTTCTTTTTTTCACACGTCAGCATTGAATTTTTCTAGATGACCTGATGCTTCTGTCCGACGAAACAATCCGTCGGGAAATTACTATTTACTCGACGAATGACCCATCTGCTCCATGAAACTCATTCAATTGCACGCCAAATTTTTCCCTTGGCGCCAATTTTTTCCTGACTCTTGGTTACTAACCTTAAGAAACATTGCCGTCTCATAAAGATTTTGAGTAAACAAAAAATGTTGACTAGATTAACCCTACGAAAAAACGATTTCGTCGGGTAAATAAGATTTCGGTGCCAGATTTTTTTCCATCTGGCAACATTTCCATCATTTCTGATTTCCACTCTATTTGTTTGATTAATTTGATTGCTTGGTTAAACTTGTTTGTGATGTGATTACTTAAGACTCTACAATGTATTATATAGTTTATATATATTATATATAATTGTTTATTTTATATATATATATATATATATATATATATATATCAGGTCTCGTGAGGCGAGCCTCAAGGCTTTCGCCTAGGCGGGCTATCCGTGAAACGGCTTGCCCATGCCTTTGCCTTTTAAAACATTTATGTTGTTTGATAATGAACAAAGTCTTAATATAAGTTCATATCAATCTAATATTTATTTACCTTGATGAGTCGATTTTGTATTATATATTCTTCCTACTCTTGGTATGTTTTGGTTATTATTTTGGTGAAATTTGGATGTTTTTTTTATGTATTTTCAATGTAAGACATGCAACTCTATTTTGGGCATAAAGTAGTCAAACGGTGAAATTTTTGAGTGATTCCTATTGGAGTGAGTTCGTGAGTTTGTCAAGAAGGTTGTATCAAAATTTCATAATTTTATCCAAAAGCATTTGATCGTGGCGAATTAATTTACGCCCAGCGCACAGTATTGGTAGATTGGGTTGCAGAGTTTATTTGTGATTTTTGGGCTTGAAGATGATGAATTTTGGAATTGGGCTCTTCTTAAAACTTGAAGAGGAGGGCCTAATATTTTATTCAAGTCGTTTTGGGCCTGTTTTGGGGTCCTGAAGGTCTAGAAACCTGGCTAATTCTTGGCTGGGCAGATTTTCCATGTTTGGTTAGGATTATGATTCCTAGTTTCTCTTAACTTATCACATTTCCTAGTTTTTAGAAAAGCTTTTCTAGGAAGGATTTTATTTTGTAGTAATATAAATAAGGCTATTTAGCCATTAGGGTTTGCCACGCATTATTTTGGAGAATTTGGCTTAGAGAGCCCTTGATGATTCAAGTTTATTTACAATGTGTTTTCTATCCATGTTTTTAATAATATTTTTCTCTATGATTATAAGTAACTAGTCCTTTTGCTAGGGTGAGGTCACAAGCCTTAGCATGAATATGTGATTTTATTAATTTGCTTATGAAGGGATGCATGCTTGTTTTGAATTATTGGTCACCGTGTTTAAACTATCTAATTGTCTTAATGATTCGTGATCATTAGGGTATTTAGACAAGTAATATGATGCCTAGAATTGAGAAAGTTTCATGAAGTTCATTATTGCATAAAAGGAGTCAAAGTAGTGGCTGCGGCGCATCGAGGCACTTCTTTGACAGTCCCCGTCCACCCCGCATGCCAGCTCGATCTGAAGAATTCATGGACCAGCAGGTGGACAAGACAGAATGGGCGGGCACTACTAACTAAGCCTAGTTCTTACCAATAGGCACTGGTAGCTTGCTTCTAAGCCTTGCCTTATATAAAAAATTTCTGTTGGAATATCACCCTAAAATTGAGTAGGGTTTCTTGTGATTAGTAATTGCAAGTTTACTTAAGGCGAACATCACGGTCTTAAGGGTTGCATAGTTTTTCAAAGGGTTTTCACAAAACTTAATGAGTTTTGCATGTTTATATTTGATCTGGACATCACAAATAGATTGCATGTTAGATATATGTTTTTGCTTGAACATCACAAGAATACTATACATTAGGAAAACCTAACCTTCAAAGCATGTATGTGGATATTCATAAGTAATTGGTAAAATTGCATAAGATTGTTAATTGTGACGGCGGAACCGTAATGTTTAAATTGATTTTCAAAACCGTTTTCTTTTAATTTATTTTTCTTATTGACCCTTTTAAATTGTTTTTAAATACAAATTATTCATTCAATCGTTGTGGAGAATAACCTTGCTTAAGTCATTCATACTACAACTACTTTGTTCTCTTACAAGTATTTTTAAGTATTTTTATTCCTATTTTTGTAGGTGGTAAAAATCCTATCACACCTCATGTTATATTACAAAGATAGCAATTCAGCCAAAAAAAAGAAAAGAAAAGACAGATAAATGTGTAGAAAATAGGATGAAAAATGTAGATATTGTCTAGCTTAATTTGCCAGCACAGACTACAGAAAATCCCTTTGTCCCCTTGGAATTTCATAACATGGCATTGCACTGTGTTTGCACAGGCAACCATGAAAAAAGACGGAATCAACAACGGCACCAAAATAGAAAAGCCGTCTCAATCATACATGAATTTTTTTCGTGGTTATCTCGGAAGCCACCGCGGATGAACTTATTGATGATTCGTTGTTGACCCTCTGAAATTTCGAGTATTTGAGTTCATAATTTATGAAGCTGCAAAAAAAAGAAAAAAAAAAAAAAGAAAAAAAAAAAAAAAAAAAGCAGATATTAAGGTGGTGTTCATAATTTAGGAAGATAATACACAGTAAACTTGCATGCTCAAAAAGCTTTTCTCTTACCTGGTAATAACTAGTAAGAATGGCAGTAATGTAGAGGCACCTCAAATTTCTAGTACTATATCTGCAATGGAAAAACAGGCAACCATCAGATCCAGATTTTGTGCAGTTTGGTTCCCTTAATTATTTTTTCCCCCAAAAGTGTAAGCATATTATAAATCAAGCCATTGAAAAACGAACTGACATTCAGAATCTGTCTTGACCCATTTACATCCATCATTAATCTTCTCTTTTGTATCATCTTCATTGTGATTTTCCCTTACTGTTGGATTCTGTCTGTCCTCGAGGTATTTCTTCATTGATGATGCTCGAGGAGTGCCTTGCGGATTGATGATCTTCTTGTTAAGCATTACCCTAAGAAGCTGTAAGCCAAATTGTGTAATGGATATGATCAATCAAGATGTTAATGGAACTAAGTAAACTAGTTAATAACATAATTTACTATGCATGTTATGATTAATTATTTTTTTTATATTCTGAATTGCAAAGAAGGGATTCGAACTTGGGTGCATTTACATATATGTTTATGTAAGTTTGCACATACCTTCTCCATCCTTGACTCTTGAAGTGTGTCTCTCAAACTTGGTGCTGGTGCAAACCCACTTCTACAAACAAACATCTTCTTAAGAAGAAAAGAAATTGATTTCTTCCCAATTGCCTTCTTATTGTCTGCACATATGTCTTTGCATCTACCAAGTATGACACTAATAGTTTTCTCAATATCTTCATCCTTGTGATCATCTGATGAATCGGGGCAAAGCACATTGCTGGTTCTGCGATCAACCTCCAAGCTTGATGGGCAATTTAGAAATCTGTCCAACGGAAGATCTGCGATTTTCTTTTCGATGTCTGGTTTTCGCGTTAAGAGTTTTGTCAACTCTTTATGCAATTTACCAACTTCCTCTGGCGTGAAATTATCTAGGATTTCTTCGGATGAAGACGGATGTTCCTGAATATCTGGGCTTTGAGCAGCATTATTTTCTTTCAATTCATTGTTTCCAAAAGTTCCAATCGCTAGTAATCCATGAGGCCAGTCACTAAATTCTTCACGTGGCTCTTGTTTTGCATGATCTACACAATGCATACATAATTAAATAACAAAATCCCAAAATGATATTTAGAAGTAAAGAAATTAAGGGACATATTGAAAATAGTGCAGCTTTATTTATTTCATTTTATTTTGTAAAGACAATAGATCTATTTTAATATATAACTAATGAAGCCTGATCTTACATCTATATTTTTTATAAATCTAGTACATGTCAGCTTTATTAACATGACCTTAGTTGATTTTAATTTTTTTTTTTTTTTTTTTTTTGGGTTTTTGATGTGGAGGAGGGCAGAGTAAAAAACTAATTTTTCATTTTTATTGTAATTTGATTTATTGAAGTAAAATGTCAGTACCCCAATGATACATGTTAATTTAGTAACATAAGTTCTTTATAGAATCCCCAACTCATGTAACATGCATGAGCGGCTCTTCATAGTGCAGCTCTTTAACAAAGATTATTTTTGGACTGAAATAGCTAAAGATACTATAAGATGCATAGCTTCTTGAAGAAAAAAATCCTACTTATATAGGAAGCAAATCATATCATTCAGATTAAAACGAAAACCATGGCATTTAAAATTAAAAGTAACAAACGTAAAGAATTTATTGGTTAGAAGAAGAATGCTTACGGGTTGTAGTAGAAACTATATTTGGTTTCTTGTTTCCTTGCTTCCCATTGATCTTATTTTGCATCCAACTAAAAAGCTGCAATAAAAAAACCAAAAACCACCAACATTAGAGAACCTCACTTTTCAGCCTTCCCGAGCATGTTTCAGCTCAAAGAACAAATGACCAACCTCTCTTTCTCTCTCTCTCTCTCTCTCTCTCTCTCTCTCTAACACACAAACATAAACAGTACACATGAAAGTATGTAACATAAACAAAGATTCACCTTCATTTTCTAAGATACAAGTGTGTGGTTGGACTCCTCTGATAGAAAGGGGGTGGAGGAGATGGTTGGAGGAGGAGGAGAGTTGGAGAAGTTAACTTGTTTGCAGAAGCGAGGTGCTGAAGGGTAGATCTTAAAAGCCAATAAGAATTGAGCTTTGGGATTATAAAACTAAACAACTTCGGATTTGTTGAATTTCACGGCCACGCTGATCAAATAAGAATAGATGAGAAGGATGTTTAACTAACCTATTGGTTCAAGTTCCTAAAACACAAGGGTGGCTTTATATCTCTGTATCTAGCCTATCTTTTCCCACCTTTTTCTCTCTTATATAAACTCACACTCCCATAACCCACTAACGCGCACACACATATATTTATAAATATATATACTGTAAAACATTCTGTTTAGTTCTTTACTCATCTTTTGTCCAAAAAAAAAAGTTCTTTACTCATCTAATTTAATCCGTACACATACTTAATGACACATGGGTCAATCTGATTTTGCGGATCCATTATTCTGGAACATCTGCTCGACATGAAAGCCTTTTTAGCCTCTCATTTAAACGTTGAAACCAATCTCTCTATAATTCTTGTAGTGTGTCATATGAGAAAAATTACGTTAGAGTTACCTGATTACTTAGTTAGTCAAGTAACTTTGAAAAAAGTAGGATTCATGTATTGAGAGTCATCTAAATACAAAGCCAAATTGTACTGAATACAGGAGAAATTCTCGTGTCATCCACTCACAAAAGAGTGGAACTCTTGCATTAGAATAACCTACAAGCGAGCTGTATCTAAATACAGATAAGTCAATTTCTTTATGAGGAGGTTACACAATCTATCTAGTCCGACTGTCAAATATTAATTTTTTTTTTCAAATACATGGGTCGTTGCGAAACAAGTTTTCATTTTATCTACTTGTGCACTAATGGAACCCTTTTTAATACTACATGGTTTTCACCACCTATTCCACAAGCTTCTTCTTCTAACCTAAATACATGCACATTAGTCGTACTTTGAATTAAAAATTTCTACAATTTCGCATGTTGCCAATCCATTTGCATCGGATTGCAGCATATATATGTGTAGTCTATTGTTTTGGTGACCAACTACTTAGTCCAAATTTTGTAAACCATATACATGGTTGTTGATGTTCGATATTACTTAAATGTTGATCAACGTATTTATTTCTTATTGGTGACACATCACATAATTTGAAAATTAGTATAAATAGTTGGTCTACCGTTTACTCTTGTTTCCAGCAGTGCTTTTGCTGTTTATGCTTGCATTTTCTCACAGATGACAAATGGGGTAAATTTCCTCCAAAAAAGAAAAAAGCATCTTATTATGATAATGCAGTTTTAAGTCCAGTCTATAAACATAACAAATTACAATGCTAGCTTTTGTCACTCAAATTCTTCCTTCGTCTAAAAGTGCTTTTTTTTCTCGGCTATAACATAATTCAGTTTTGAGTCCTATATATAACAAATTTTAGGATCCCAGCAGATAACAGTTGGAGCCTACCATATGGATGAGGATAAATTGAAAACTAACGGCAGATCAAGACAAACAGTTTAGACTTATAAGTAGTAACTTGAAGGGATGGGCAGCATGCAGGATTAGCAGTATATATTATGTTAGATTAGAATAAAGGAGGGGTATGGGGTCATAAATAATAGGCCATCAAGGATCTCAAATTAGCGTGGGAATGTCCCTCACTGACCGGACTGCCGCCTCATTATCTTACCTGCCTCAAATATTGTAGGGCACAGAAAACTCTCTTATAATTCCATGCATGGATCCTTTTGTCTACTCTCTTATAATTCCATGCATGGATCCTTTTGTCTAAATGGAGGATCCCATGGACCCCTTTCCGCAATTAATGGTTGTTTTTAACTTAATTTTCGTTTTAGTAAAAAAAAAAAAAAAATGTAAGACAACCATTAGACTCCAAAAACTTAAGTTATCCCAAAATAAGCGAGATAGAGACATGCAACGAAGGATGCACGTGGAGAGGCACAAAAATGCAACGGAATTGGTGCAAACCCATTATGAACGTGCACGCGGATAGACAGATGCTTCAATTATGCAAGCCTTTTTTCCAACAGTTGCACAATTTCTAAATTTTTGCGGATTTTTCTACTATTTCGGCTGTTTGGATAGCTTGAAATAGGGTTTTTTTTTTTTTTTTTTTTTTTTTTTTTTGTTTGTTTGTTTGGGTGGGTGGGTGGGTTGGGGGGAGGGGGGATCCCAATCTATTTTCATTGTCCTTGCACGTCTATCAGTTATGAGATTATTCATGATGGAAAGTTTATTCCTAGTTATTCTCAAGAATTTGACACTTGTATCATTTCTTCTTTGGGGATCCAGCCTATCCCTCACAAGGCGCCAACTATTCTTCCTATATTTTGGCCTTCTCCTTGGTTTCCCTAGATTAAACTTAATATAGATAGTTTGTCCAAAGGAAATTCTGGTCCTGCTGCTTGTGGAAGAGTTTTTAGGTCTTGCCATGGTCACTTTCTTGGTGGTTTCTACCAAGGGATTGACCATCGCAACTCTCTCTTTACAGAATTATCAATAATTATTATTGATGCAAAGTTTGCATATCAGCGGGCTTGAGACTATCTTTGGTTGGAAAGTGACCCGTTATTTCTACTATCCAATCGACTGATTTTGATCATTCTTAGCCTCTTCGTACACAATGGTCTATTTGTTTGGACCGTATTCGGAAAATAACTTTCTACGCCTCTCACATATATCGCGAAGGAAATGTTGTTACGAACAATTTTGCTAACATGACCTTGTCTTCTCCAACTTTGATATGGCATGATTCTCCTTCGTTGGCAACTCGTGTTGCTTTGTTTATAGACTATACTAGCATTCCTGGCTTCCGCTTCTCAAATTAATGTGCATATCGACATATAGATTTGTTTCACTTTCTTTTTGTTTTCCTTAACGTTGTGATGTTGCATAACCTGGTTTGCAGGTTTAGACTTTTAAGTTTGGCTAGGGGTTAGATTTCATGTTCCCCCCCCCTCCCACCCTTCTCTTTTCCTTGTATCTTTATTGTTTTCATTTCCTGAAGGGTAAGGTTTATGTCCCCCTTCTTTTTCATGCATTTTTAATATTTTTGTTCTTGTATTATAAGTGGTTAGGTTTATGTTCCCCTATTAACTAGGTGTAACTTTTTTTTTCATTATAAATAAAATCTCCCACGTATTGTTGAGGTTTCCTAAACAAAAGAAAAAAAGATGTTTCAGCTAAGTAACTCAATCAATCATTGTCGAAAATAATTGAAAAATGTCAAAATATGCGCATAATTCATATTTATTTTTTACACCATTTATTACACAATCAATAAATCCAAAAGTTTAAAATATTAAAGAATGAGCCAAACAATATATGTTAGCTACCAATGATTTATGTGTAATGTTAGGTAAACTAACTGAATGAATAAAGGAACGGGTCCTACACCGAGAGGACTTGAAGGTGCCGATGCGACAGTGCCTTGATGCTGGGATTGTACGCCTCGATTCTAAGTCCTAAGGGGGCGCAAAATAAAATATGAGTGGACTAAGTTGATATATAAATAGTACTAAAACAGTTATTCAACGTACTAACCCCCAAAGTTTATGAAAATTCATAGCATAATAAGCAGTAGGTTTTTTGAAAACCCTAGCATGCCATAAAACCTTTCAAAAACATATATCATATATAGTGTGCTAAGTAGTGGTATCATAGTCCCCTGTAGTACTAACATCTCCTGGCCCGAAGCCAATATACAAGTATCTTCACCCATAGACAGAACAGTGACCACTAGATAGGCACACCAAAAACATTGAATATACTCTTTCCAAACATAGGTACATATATCTCAAAACATCTCCATAGTATATAGTCATCCATCATATATACTACAAAGAGTTTAAAAACTTGTTCATAAATAGCATATAGTCATCCATCATATATACTACAAGAACTTAAATTCGATAAAGTATGGTATTCCAAAATATTCTAAGTAAAGCACGATAATCATAAAGTGTAAATCTAATTTACTCATAAAACATAACCATTAAATCATGCTTTTCATGTATGCATTTCTATTATTAAAACATGCATTTTAGAAGGGACCACTCACAGATATTCCGTCGTCGAAGAGTCATGCGAAAAAAAAATGACGGAATCGCCGCTAATAAACGCACCATAATTAGGTCCAGTCATGGCCAGGAAGTGACCGGTAATGCCATGGTTTCCTCATTGGAATTTGGGTAAATGATCCGAGTTCATTTTTCGTGTCGGAGGAAGTAGGAACTTGTCGGAGAATCCTGTGAACAGTGGCAACACCACTGTGCAGGGAAAAAGAGAAAAGACCCATCCTTGGTGGTGTTGCTGTTGTTGATGTGGTGTGGAGGTGTGGGTGTGTAGGTTGGTTCTTAGAAGAGATAGGGCTGAGGGAGAAAGGGTTGTTTAAGAGAAAGAGTGAACTGAGAGGGAGAATGAGCTCAGGGAAGAGAAGAAAGGGGACGAGCTGCCATGTGACAGCCAAGGAAGAGAGGGGAACTAAGGGACGAAAACAGGGGTGGGCCCCACCTTGGGCACACCATTTAAGAACCAAAAGAAACCCTTTTCAAAAAAACAAAAAAAAAAATCTTTAAAACCAAAGTGAAAATACAAAACTAACCTTCTGTTCCATAAAACTTGTAAAATTAATTGGGACGGGTTGTCACAATCTACCCCTGTTAAATAAAATTTCGTCCCAAAATTTGAAATAACTTGCTGCACTGAAATACTCAAAAAATAGCAAGAAGAAAAATATATCTGTAAAGAAGAATCAAGTAAGAGCGGTTGCATAAAAGGGAAAAATGCCACATCATCGCGATCGGGTTGCAATGATTCCATCTTTTGTGCCTCTAGGCTCACACCTTCTTCCCCCATCAATGTAAAAGTAGAAACACGCTTTATAAGGATATAAAGTCGAAAACATATAATAACTTAAGGTCGAAAGTATGTACGTAATATGCGATAACGTCAAAATATATATGTAATAACATAAAGGTTGAAAACTCGTACTGAACTCAACAGTTAAAATGGAAATGACTCGACCAAACATTTGTAACGTCAGAAGTACAAATATAGCTAAAATAAGGTGAGTTGAAATACTCGTACTGAAAATTAAAGTCGAAAATCAACGTGGGTTTCGTCCAAGCATTTGAACTGTCACGTATTCCGAGAACATATGTGTTTTTGGGTCAAGCCCCAACAATAACTAAATAGTAACCACTATCGTAGACGAGTCTACCTGCCCACTTGCTTAACAAACCTAATGAATAAGCCATCAATATCATAGTCTACAACCCACAATATCGACAACACATTGTTGTCTTGATAAACAAGTAGAAATTTCCCAAGGGTGCACAATTACCATTTTTGCCTTGCAATGTGAGAGTGTGCATAGATCATCCAATTCTCCCCTCGACCGCGTTGTTGTACCTTTCCAGAGCGCACCAATATGTTGCCTCAGTGCACAATGACAACTTCAATAAGATATCACTGACAAATTCGAAATTTATTGGTGTCATCAAGGAGTATATGAACAATGGTTGGGTGAGACAACATCTTATACAAAACTGATATATTCCCTAGCCGAAGATGAGGGTTTGGGTTATGGTCAAAGAATTGTGGGCAACTGTCGATAGAAATTGACAAGACCAATAATATTTCGTAATTCTTGACACTCAAGAAGATTCTTAATTTCCAACTGTCACAACCTTGGATTTGGTAAGAATAACTTTTGCTACCAAAGAAACTCCTAAGAAAAGTATCTACTCTAGACAAAAACAACGTTTGAAGAATTTGACGTACAACTGACAATTGATGGTTAGTGAACTTGACTTCGTTGTTGGAATAAGCAAGAAGGTTATCAATAGAACAAACACTGGGAATTGTCCTAAGGATCCATGCGAATTTCTTCAGTGGGAACGAGTCTGAGGACAATGATTCGATCCCACCAAACTACCACATAGATTTTTCCGTTTCACCGTAGATACGACTTTGCCTGCCATTCCTAGGGAATGCATGTTGCAAAGTATCGGTCTAATGTTGAAAGTCGTCCAACAATCCAATTACGTCATTGATGAGGCACAATCCCGACACGAAAATTCTCAATCTTCAATAGGATGTGACTATTCACGCAGAATGAGAGTTGCATAACCTTGCCAAAAGACAACAAATCCAGAAGTTGTGACATCTAAATGATGTCAAGATCGACACAGTACTAAAGTAATAGAAGATCCTAACTATGCTCTGAACAACCACGCTTTGATACCAAATTGACACGCCCGAGCTTGATATCTTCCAAACACTAGGGTTGGCACGTGCTAGCCGACACCCAAAGTTGAAGAAGCCATACTGACATGCATGAGAAATAACAACATAAATAAAAGTTATGAATTTAATTATAATGAATATGCAATTGAGGAACGTGTTCAGAGCATACTACTAATCTAGAGCACTAAAAAGAAATAATACAAAACTGAATGAATAAAGGAACGGGTCCTACATCGAGAGGACTCAAAGGTGCAAATGCGAAAGTGCCTTGACGCCGGGAATGTACACCTCAATTCTAAGGGGTGCAAAACAAAACATGAGTGGACCAAGTTGATATATAAATAGTATTGAAACAGTTATTCAACGTACTAACCCCTAAAGTTTATGAAAACACATAGCATAATAAGTAGTAGGTTTTTCGAAAACCCTAGCATGCCGTAAAACCTTTCAAAAATATATATCATATATAATGTGCTAAGTAGTGGTATCATAGTCACCCATAGTACTAACATCTCCCGGCCCAAAGCCAATATACAAGTATCTTCGCCCGTAGGGAGAACAATGACCATAGATAAGCACAAAAACATTGAATATACTCTTTCCAAACATAGGTACATATATCTCAAAACATCTCCATAGTATGTAGTCATCCATCATATATACTACAAAGAGTTTAAAAACATGTTCATAAATAGCATATAACCATCCCTCATATATACTACAAGAACATAAATTCGATAAAGTATGGTATTCCAAAATATTCTAAGTAAAACATGATAATCATAAGTGTAAATCTAATTTACTCATAAAACGTAACCATTAAATCATGTTTTTCATGTATGCATTTCTACTATTAAAACATGCATTTTAGAAGGGGTCCACTCACAGATACTTTGTCGTCGAAGAGCCGTGCGAAAAAGGAATGATGGAATCTCCACTAATAAACGCACCATAATTAGGTCCAGTCATGCCCGGGAATGCCACGGTTTCCTCGTCAAAATCTGGGTAAATGATCTGAGATTATTTTCCATGTCGGAGGAAGTAGGAACTTGCCAGAGGATCCTTTGAACAGTGGCAACACCAATGTGCAGGGAGGAAGAGAAAATACCCATCCCTGGTGGTGGGTGGTGGTGTTGTCGTCATTGATGTGGTGTGGAGGCGTGGGTGTATGGGTTGGTTCTCGGGGGAAGAGGGCTGAGGAAGAGAGGGTTGTGTGAGAGAGAGACTGAATTGAGAGGGAGAGTGAGCTCGGGGAAGAGAAGAAAAGGGATGAGCTACCACGTGGCAGCTAAGGAAGATAGAGGAACCGTGGGACCAAAACATCTGTGGGCTCCACCTAGGCCTGGCAAACGGGTCGTGTCTGTCGTGTTCGTGTCGTTTTCGTGTAACACCTGTTATCTTAACGGGTCGTGTCGTGCCACACCCGTTATCTTAACGGGTCCTTAACAGGTCGTGTCACTTTACCCAATGGGTAAAGTGACCCGACCCGTTATGACCCGTTAAGAAAAAAATATACTTTTTTAAAATTTGCACATACCACACATTGCGACATAAATATTACTTGAAAACATTAAAACATTTCTCGTTCAAGTACTATATCTACACTCGAAAATGAAAGCCTAATAAAAAAAAATAATACTTACACTACTAATCTATTACAAATATTAAATGTGCAAGGATAAAGAGTTTTTGTTTTTAAGATTGTCCCGTTACTTGATCTCTGAATGTTTTTTTTTTGTGATTTTTTGCTGATGTGATCTCCAAGCATATACAAACAATTTTGACGGTTTGGATCGTTGAAATTAGTTTTGGAGAATTCGTAAAACGATAGATTGACTAACACTTAGAGTTTATTTATACTTTCATTAAGTATAACATAAGATTTTGTGGTATCCACTTGTGTAAATATTTTAAATTGAAGATCAAATTCATTCATTGTATTCATATAGGGTCAAGGAGTGTAGTTATAAAAAATCATCAAAATCGGAGTTAAAATAACCGTTAAATCGTGATTTTTCGTTTATAACCGTTGAAAAGCTTTGTCCCGTTACTTGATCTCTGAATGTTTTTTTTTTTTGTGATTTTTTGCTGATGTGATCTCCAAGCATATACAAACAATTTTGACGGTTTGGATCGTTGAAATTAGTTTTGGAGAATTCGTAAAACGATAGATTGACTAACACTTAGAGTTTATTTATACTTTTATTAAGTATAACATAAGATTTTGTGGTATCCACTTGTGTAAATATTTTAAATTGAAGATCGAATTCATTCATTGTATTCATATAGGGTCAAGGAGTGTAGTTATAAAAAATCATCAAAATCGGAGTTAAAATAACCGTTAAATCGTGATTTTTCGTTTATAACCGTTGAAAAGCTTTGTCCCGTTACTTGATCTTTGAATGTTTTTTTTTTTTTGTGAGTTTTTGCTGATGTGATCTCCAAGCATATACAAACAATTTTGACGGTTTGGATCGTTGAAATTAGTTTTGGAGAATTCGTAAAACGATAGATTGACTAACACTTAGAGTTTATTTATACTTTCATTAAGTATAACATAAGATTTTGTGGTATCCACTTGTGTAAATATTTTAAATTGAAGATCGAATTCATTCATTGTATTCATATAGGGTCAAGGAGTGTAGTTATAAAAAATCATCAAAATCGGAGTTAAAATAACCATTAAATCGTGATTTTTCGTTTATAACCGTTGAAAAGCTTTGTCCCGTTACTTGATCTCTGAATGTTTTTTTTTTTTGTGATTTTTTGCTGATGTGATCTCCAAGCATATACAAACAATTTTGACGGTTTGGATCGTTGAAATTAGTTTTGGAGAATTCGTAAAACGATAGATTGACTAACACTTAGAGTTTATTTATACTTTTATTAAGTATAACATAAGATTTTGTGGTATCCACTTGTGTAAATATTTTAAATTGAAGATCGAATTCATTCATTGTATTCATATAGGGTCAAGGAGTGTAGTTATAAAAAATCATCAAAATCGGAGTTAAAATAACCGTTAAATCGTGATTTTTCGTTTATAACCGTTGAAAAGCTTTGTCCCGTTACTTGATCTTTGAATGTTTTTTTTTTGTGATTTTTTGTTGATGTGATCTCCAAACATATACAAACAATTTTGACGGTTTGGATCGTTGAAATTAGTTTTGGAGAATTCGTAAAACGATAGATTGACTAACACTTAGAGTTTATTTATACTTTCATTAAGTATAACATAAGATTTTGTGGTATCCACTTGTGTAAATATTTTAAATTGAAGATCGAATTCATTCATTGTATTCATATAGGGTCAAGGAGTGTAGTTATAAAAAATCATCAAAATCGGAGTTAAAATAACCGTTAAATCGTGATTTTTCGTTTATAACCGTTGAAAAGCTTTGTCCCGTTACTTAATCTTTGAATGTTTTTTTTTTTGTGATTTTTTGCTGATGTGATCTCCAAGCATATACAAACAATTTTGACGGTGTGGATCGTTGAAATTAGTTTTGGAGAATTCGTAAAACGATAGATTGACTAACACTTAGAGTTTATTTATACTTTTATTAAGTATAACATAAGATTTTGTGGTATCCACTTGTGTAAATATTTTAAATTGAAGATCGAATTCATTCATTGTATTCATATAGGGTCAAGGAGTGTAGTTATAAAAAATCATCAAAATCGGAGTTAAAATAACCGTTAAATAGTGATTTTTCGTTTATAACCGTTGAAAAGCTTTGTCCCGTTACTTGATCTCTGAATGTTTTTTTTTTTGTGATTTTTTGCTGATGTGATCTCCAAGCATATACAAACAATTTTGACGGTTTGGATCGTTGAAATTAGTTTTGGAGAATTCGTAAAACGATAGATTGACTAACACTTAGAGTTTATTTATACTTTCATTAAGTATAACAAAAGATTTTGTGGTATCCACTTGTGTAAATATTTTAAATTGAAGATCGAATTCATTCATTGTATTCATATAGGGTCAAGGAGTGTAGTTATAAAAAATCATCAAAATCAGAGTTAAAATAACCGTTAAATCGTGATTTTTCGTTTATAACCGTTGAAAAGCTTTGTCCCGTTACTTGATCTCTGAATGTTTATTTTTTATGATTTTTTGTTGATGTGATCTCAAAGCATATACAAACAAGTTTGACGGTTGGGATCGTTGAAATTAGTTTTGGAGAATTCGTATGCCATCAATCAAGTTCCGTGTGTGTGTGTGTGTGTATATATATATTTATTAAGTTGATTTAAATCTATTTATTTTGTACGTATAAATTATAATTGACTGGTACACGGAATAGTACATACATCACGTGTCACGTGTGTCATTATAAAAATAGTGAGATATGTCATGACAGTCATGTGTGTGATAAAAAGTTAATAACTTAAAAAAAAAAAAAAAATTTCTCACCACTTCTATTAATTTTCATTTTTCCCTCTCTTTTTTGTTTCCTTTTCAACTTTTTCTTATCATTTTCACTTTTCCCTCCAACATCTTTCCCTAATTCCCTCACTTTTTTGTTTTATTTTCAACTTTTCTTAACATTTTCATTTTCCCTCCATTTTTTTTTTCAAAAAGGGCGGCAAGTTGGCAAATGGCAATGGCAAGAAATTGATTATTGAAATTTGAGAATGGAAACAAATCACATCTGAGTCCTGACGCATCAAATTTCAATGGATGCAAAATCATGCAAATATGCAATGCATGATCATGCATATTAAATTATTAATTAATAATTATTATAGTTTTTATAAAATTTAATATATATATATATATATATAATTAGTATAGATAGACTTAATATTTTGGGAGTATAATTATTATAGTATATATAATTATTATAATTATTATAATTATTATAGTTAATTTAATATATATATATATTATAATTTTTAGGGGTATAAAATTGTAAAATTAATGTATATAATTATTACAGTATTTTTTTAGGGTTATAAAATTATAAAAATAATATTCTGCTTATCGTGTATCGTGTTTACCCACGTGTATACCCGACTCAACCCGTTATCTTAACAGGTGCTTATCGGGTTACCCGATAAGACCCGATTCGTTATCGTGTCGACCCAAACACCTGTTAATTTCGTGTCGTGTCGTGTCGGGTTATCGGGTCGTGTCAGAAATTGCCAGGCCTAGCTCCACCTTGGGCACACCATATAAGAACCAAAACAAACCCCTTTTAAAAAAAAAAAATCTTTAAAACCAAAGTGAAAATACAAAACTAACCTTCCGTTCCGTAAAACCCGTAAAATTAATCAGGATGGGTTGTCACATGTTAGGTAAACTAAATTCGTAGACTAAATTTACAAATTAAATGGTGTGTTACAAATAAGAAATAAACAAGTTAATCAACACTTAAGTAATAATCTAATCATCAACTTCCATATCATTTAATTTACAAAATTTAATCTATATATTTAATTTTCCTAACATTATCATGATAAATTCGCATTAAAAGGATAAAATTGCATTGTGCAATAAATATAATAATTTCAAGTTAAATCATTAGCAATGAAAACATACACTTTTCAGTCTCATACATGAAAACACTTAGCGACAAATAATATACCTTGCATGCTACGGTCTTGTTGGTTAAGTTATTAGAATGATTTGGAAATTTAAACTTCCCCCAAGAGATATTTCAAGTATGATCTCATCTTTTGACCACCGTCACAAGATATGCAGGAAATGCACTATTAAGATGAAAAAGAACATGTTACAGAGAATCTCATTGAAACATGAGCAGAACAAATTTCTCCTAGATATATATGAAGACATAATTGGTCTGGAATCGAACATACCAAACAATCTGATGACTGCCCATTTTCAAAGATTCCTACTTAAATATCCCCATTGACTCGCAAAATTGATAAAACAGTGAGTTTTTCTATTTTTTTTTTTAATAAAGAAAGTGATGTTTTTATTTATTAAGAAAAGAGAAATTAAAAGCAAAGCCCCTAGGGCAAATAGACGAAAGAAAATCCCACACCCAAGCGCTCCAGGAGGCAACGAATTCAACTAAAGTTGCCCATCAAAAGAAGCTTGACCAATCAAGGCAAAAGCATAAGTTACAAAATTTGCTTCGCCAAAGACATGAAAGAAAATGGACTAAAAGCATTGTTGAATATTGTATATAATGGTATACATGCGATGCTAACATATTTCTTATTTAAAGAATAAAAAATAAAAAGTAAAAGACTCTTCCCACCCTACCTCCCACGTTCTCTCACTCTCTCCCTTTATAAAATAAAATATATTCACACACAAAATATGTAAGCATGTGCTAATCTAATAATTAAAAGAAAAATTAAAGAATAAAATTAAATTTAAGAGGAGTAGGAAGAAGAAAAATACGTGTTCTGATGTCATTTTCTTTTTATAGTATTATTCTCCAATCCAATGAAGGGATCCAATGGTCTTATTGTGGATTACCGGTGTGGAAAGAGGTTAGGTTATAGCAGTTAGCTACGTGTCACGACAAAGTGACTCCATCATGTATTGTCGGGCCAACACGTGTATCAAGGATGGAGGGTTGACTTTTACCAAAACTACGGAAAAGAATCCTCGCCATATCATTTTCTTAGGGATTTCGTGATCATGATTAGGAATTTCGTGATCATGACTATTTATCATACATCGTGTAATTAATTTTCATTAGGTACTATTTATATTTAATTTTAAAATTTAAATTTTGAAATGATTTCTGATCGCAAGATGTACGATGAACGATCACGATCATGAGATCCCTAAAATACCTAAGAAAAAACTACCATCATTCATTTCATTCCTGACTTCCCAAAAAAGGCAACAAAAAAGATAAAAGGGGGAAAGAAAAAATCTACTGCATAATTTGCTTCTTTCTAGATCACTGGATTAATTAAACATGATTAAGCATGATTGCTTACAGTATAATAATTAATTAAACAGTATCTTAGGAAAATCATGGAGATTAAATTGAGACGAAACAAAGTTGACTTGACTGAGTGTTGTGTTCTGTCACTCACACATTGCATGATGCCACATAAAATAAACCCTAAACCCTAATTCCAAAGCAAGTTTTAGCTAAACTAAACCCTTTCATTGGTGCCAAGTAACTTAATTAAACAAACCAACATGTGAGATTGTGCACCCTCTGAGATGTACGATTTACCACTCGCACGTCGAAGAACTAAATGAGCTATGTGTAAGATGTTCTGTGGTTTATATTTATGATACACGATTGACACCGCCAAGCCACACTGTAATTCTTAATCCATGGGGTGAATCAGTGATCGCGTATACTGTATTCAAAGGAATACTATACAATACAAATACAAGTAAAATGAGAGATATTATGAAGAAATTAAGGTTTCATAATAAAATCAATTAGTAATATGAGGAGCAGCCCAACATCAATGATATATTCTTCACCGATGTGAGACAAACTGTCCTCATATTCAACTCTCAACACGCCTCTACACGTGTAGGCGGACAACAATTGAGTGACTCGTGAGCATGTGTGGTCCTTTGGGCTTTCATACGAGACAACCTGCTTTGATACTATGATGAAATTGAGGTTCTACCATAAAACCAATTGACAATATGAGAAGTAGTCAACATTTTATAAGCCCTTGCATTGGTCTATTCATCACCGGTGTGGAACAAATTGTCCTCACATATTCAACTCTCGACATATTCTCTCGTCACACATTCATCACTTAACACGCATTTATTGGAAGAGTGTTGCACCTTTTTTAACACATGACAAACATCTTTTGGACCAGTACTATGCTAAATTTATGTCATAGTTGCAAGAGGAATCCCTTCAAGTGAAAATATCCACAACATGCGTACGTCGTCACTGCATTCTTAAGAGTCCCTCAAGTGAAAATATTCAAAATATGCGCATCACCAAGTTAGTACGAGTTTGTCTTGTGCATAGAACGTTGCCCAGGTTTCGAAATTTTATTCTCGAGATGCAGGGCGAGGGGCAATGCAAAGGGAGTTCAAAAGAAAAATCACTCCCACCAAGATTCAACTTTAAAGTAAAATAGAAAAGAAGCCATGTGGGCAATGCATCTACTAGATGTCTAGGGTTTAGAATCCCAGCTCTATTAAGCAACCGTATGGACTAAGCTTTCTAAATCTGGAAACTGATACACTTTAGCCAACATAAACTGTCTTGTGAGATGTGGACTTCCGTCCACCATTCGGTGTGGTGCCATCATTGTATTGAGTCACTCACTAGCTCTTTCATTGGATCTTCAATTAGATTAATAAACAATGTGTCTTGCATGACTAAGCAAATGTTTCGTCTTGCAACAAAGTCCTTAGTGTCCTCCCAAATCAAAATACATTGTCTAATTTGACATGAAAGTACTAAATTATGTCCTATCTGTCTACCAGAAACACTGAGAAACCCCCTATTTTTGGCTGCTAATTAGGACCTTGTTGGTATAGTCTGGCTATAGGTTGGAATTGTCTTGGTAGGTTGTGGTAATGCTTGATTAGAGTGAAACAAGTTTCAAGGCCAGTATCATACTAGCATGCATCGATGTCAAGCTGTACACATTCACACTGATTTTGTATAAAACTCTAAGTTGTGCTTCATTATTTTGTTCGTGAGATGTGAAGGATTGTCCCATGTCAGAAGCTTATCAAACATTCTATAGGTTTATAAGGAGTTTGGTTACTCTTCATATTACCACTGAGTTTATGATGGAACCTTAACTTCCTTATGATATGAGATTAGGTTTGCCCACATGTGAAGCCCAAAGGTCAAAGTTCATCCATGTCACCAAATCTATGGTTGAAAATTCGTCACACATGAAGAGCATGTGAGAATGTGAAGAATTGTCCCAAATCGGAAGTTTACTAAACCTTGCTTATAAAGAGTTAGGCTACTCCCTATATTGTCAATTTGTTTTATGGTGGAATCTCAACTTCTTTCGAGTGAAACATACCATGTGCTTCGTAGGTTGTTTTTAATAATTTTGAATTTAATAGTGGCCAAGGTTCCATTATTGGGTCTTTGGGCATATAATTGGAATTAATTTAATTATAATAATTAAATATGCAGTGAAACTATTAAATATACAATGATATATAACAATTAAATATACAATGATATGTAATCTCACTTACATATCCGGTTGGTTGTAAATCAATTATGCAACAAAGAAAGATGGCAAAGAGAATCCCTTACAAGATTCTTAGCCATGAAGAATCTTGTAAGTAATTCTTAGCCATGAAGAATCTTACAAGATTCTTAGCCATGATGTATCCTTCACTGTCAAAGACGGAAGAAAGTTAGCAAGTGCTTGGAATATGCTCAACAATGGCTTTCAACCAGAAGCATTCACATCTTTATGAAGGGCGAGAATTTCAACATGGTTTGAAGAAGTTGCAACTAAGGTTTGTTTGGTTGACCTCCAAGTTATTGTGGTGTTTCTAACTATAAAGACATAACCCGTTTGTGAATGTGCCTTATGCGAATCATATATAACTTGCGTAAAATAACCAACAAACAAGAATTAACTCGAGGACCGAGGTAGCTATACGAGGATGCATAAGGAATGCCCAAATTTGTATTACCTTTGAGGTAACGAATAATGTCTTTAATACCAGTCCAGTGTCTGCGTGTAGGCGCGTTGCTATATTTTGCCAAAAGATTAACAGCAAAGGAGATGTCCAGTCTAGTGCACTAAGTTAAGTACAATAAAGCGCCAATTGCACTCAGATATGAAACTTTGGGATCTAAAACCTCTTATTCATCATCTTTAGGAAGAAAAGGGTTTCGTTTTGCATCTAACATTCAAACGATAATAAGAGTACACGAAATTTTTGCTTTATCCTTGTTAAAGCGTCTGAAAACCTTCTAGGTGTAGTTCAATTGATGTACCAAAATACCATCTGAACAATGTTCGATTTCCTAGCCGAGACAATATCTAGTTTTCCCTAGATATTTCATCTCAGATTCCGATTTCAGGTGTGAGGTAGTTTTCTCAAGCTCTTCTTGTCATTGACATAAACTACAACTATCGCAAATCCGGAATTGGACTTCTTGATAAGTATGCATGGGCATAGTCCATTTTCACATATCCTTGACTAATCAAATACTCACTCAAATGGTTATACCACTTTCGTCTAGAATGTTTCAATTCATAGAGTGAACACCTTAATCTAATAGAGAAGGTGTTCCGTGGTCTAGAACTATTTGATCTAGTCAATGTAAGTCATTTAAAAATCTTAATGTAGATTTCCATATCAAGATTACCATAAAGATACATGATTACCACATCCAGTTTTAAAAAAACTACCAAACTGATAAGCTAACGGAACGTCATGATGTCCAAGGAAATACATCTCCTTGAAATCAATCCCAGAGCATTGAGAGAAGCCTTGCACCACGAAACATGTCTTATATCTAACTGTGTCATTCTTCTCATTATGCTTCCTTATGAAAACCCATTTGTAGCCAACAGACTTCATATGTGGATGTGTAAGAACTGAAGGCCCAAACACTTTATGTTTCACAAGTGACTTAAGTTCAACCTGGATTGCTTATTTCTAATTTGACCAATCAGTTCTACGTCAATAGTTCCAAACCTCGTCAAAGCTAGCATAATGGATCAAAATCTCATGCACTGGAATGAATGAGTTAGCGAAGGTAGGATTCAACCTAATTTCAATAGATTGTTTCGTGTGCTTCCTTTTCCGGGGTTATGAATCCTTTGAACCAATAGGTCTGCCATGCTTTAGGGTAGAAGTAGATGATTGGTAACTGCTAGTGTATTGGGCATCGTAACAGGTGTGGCCAACCGTCCTCCAGGGACGACTCATCTTTCTAGGGTTATATTTCAACATACGTGTGGCACATGTATCCTTGCAGATGCATTTGCAGTTGATATATGTGATATTTTCACTTTCACTACATTAGAAAAGCATCCCACATGCTTTGACTAACACTCTTTAGATCTCAAATATGGTTGACTTCAATTTCAGATTATGTGGTGCGAGGATCTAAATGAGACTTGGTGGGGTTAATCCACAACAATTCGCAGTGTTCTTCAGGAATGTTAACATTCTTATCTGCCCCTAACGACGAGAAGATTGCCTCATCGAAGTGATAATTTGCAAAACGTGTGGTAAAAAGATTTCCTGTCAAGGGCTTTAAGTAGCAAATTATGGATGGCTAATCATAATTGGCATAGACTCTCATTCTTCTCTAAGGATCCATTTTGGTACGTAGTGGCAATGCTAGTGACACATAAATTGTGCACCAAAACGCATGTAAGTGCAAGAAGTCAGGCTCGTACTTAGTAACGAACTATAATGGTGAAATTATTTGGTGGTGGTGGGCCTCAAACGGACCAGCATAGTTGCGTGCAAAATTGCATAGCCCCAACAAAGATTGAAACCTTGGTGCGCATGACCAAGGTCCGAGTGATCAATTTAAGGTGCTTAATTAACGCTTCTGCTAGGCCATTTTGGGTATGACCATAGGGTACAAGGTGTTCAACATCAATCTCGACAGACATGCAATAACCATAACTCTCCAACATTATCCATTCGAATCAACCTAATTAGATAATCAGGGTGGTAAACCCTAAGCTTAATAATTTGTGCTAGGAGTTAAGCAAATTTATCAGTGCATGTGGACAATACGCAAATATGTGACCAACTTGCCGATACATTAACCAACACCTAAAATATTTAAATGTTAAGAAAGTGGTTTGAATAAGTCCACAAACATCCCCTTGAATATGATGAAGAAACTTCAGGTGGTTATGGATGATCTTTATAATAAGGGTTGAGTTAATAATTTACCTAAAGAGCAGGCTTGGCATGACGTATTTCCATGTACGAGTTTTAAACTTCTGGTAAGAGGATGCACATGAGATGTTTTGAGAATATGGCGCATCATATCTCTTCCTGAATGTCCTAAACGATCGCACTAAAGCAAGAAAGTTCTTGGGAATTGATAGGATTAAAAGCACACCACAAAGTAGCACACAAATGTCCTATTGATTTTCTTTATTAACATTAAGATTTGTCAATTGTAGCA
Source organism: Pyrus communis (assembly GCF_041283825.1). Lineage (NCBI taxonomy): Eukaryota > Viridiplantae > Streptophyta > Magnoliopsida > Rosales > Rosaceae > Pyrus > Pyrus communis. The sequence continues at coordinate 13,325,288 of NC_142581.1, forward strand.
TATGAAAATAAGGGTCTTTCCCACAGAAGATTGTTTTATCTAATTTCTTAAAATGTCACAAAAATTGGGTTGCTGTCCCTACTGACCAGCCACCGAAAAATAATTCTTAGATCGACTTACACTTATCTAAAGTCTACAAAATTTTATATGAAGACACTAAACACACAGAACTACACTCACACAAATATTTGAGATTTTTGGAGTTGGTTTGCTATTTAAATTAAATAATAAAAAAAAGGGACATAAACAGATTTTAAGTAGTTCACAAATTAAGAAAAACGAGTTAGGGGAATTGCTATCCACCACCAAATAATCATGCAAACATGTTACATTTCATTCAAATTTGTTTTAATTCTAGATGAAGATGCTCAAGTTGGCTCAATGTTAGAACTCAACCTATTACTTTTTCTTATGTAGTATGTTAAGAGAATGGCGTTTTCAACTTAACTTGGTCCCTAGCATGCAATCTAGAATGGCGTGTTCATAGATTTAACAAGTAGAAATCAATAAAAATGAAAAGAGGTTGAGTCATCACAAGGCATCATAAGTACTAGCGTTGTCTTACTTATCCTAGAAATTGGTTCACATGTTAATCGCAATTAACAAGTACTACTCTAGAACATATGTAGATCCTCATTCGACAAGGGCAGACACACACATATTCATAGTATTAGAATCCTAGATATGCTTACTACGTATGCATCCATAGAAAACAAATAAAGAATTCAACACTGACATAAGTAGTGAACCAATTTTTATCCATTCATAAAAGGAATTCAAACGAAATGTCATAACAAACTTGCAATCATATTCGGGGCTTCAAAACAGCCCCTAACTACTAAAAATTTAATTACACATAATTCTCAAATTAAACCAAAAGAAAGACATGAGTTTGAGAAGATAAAACTGAAAGAAGAGAATGCCAAGATTTCCTCCTTCCTCTATTAATGCTTCACTCTTCCTCGTCCAACTTCTTGCTGCCTTACTTTCTTCCCTCCCATTTTCGTCAGCTGCACCTTTCCTTTTTTTTTTTCTATTTTTCCCCCCACTTTGCCGCTGCAACCTGCAACCTTTTTGTTCTTGCTTGCTGCCCCAGTTTCTTCTCCATACCCCACTAATAGCCATCTAGTGATGACAATAAGTGAGAGGAAATGGTAAAACAATTGTAACTCTTTAGGTAGCCTTTATGCCTATTACTCCCACTTAATCGTCATCTTTAATTCCATTTCCTCTGATATTTGAATAGGTGTCAGCTGGCTTGTTCTTGGCTGAATCAGTTTTGGCTGCTAGATTTATTGGATTTATTGCTTTCAATGCTTTCTTGTCAGTTACAAACTGCTCAGCCTCTGAGGAATATTTCAGTGTTAAAATGGCCATAACTTCTTCTAGAAAAATGATATTAGCAATCCATGAAATGTTCCAGAAAATAGACATTTGTAGCTTTCCAAGCATATAATGTTCATTCTCTAATTCATTCTGAACTGTTCGCAACTTGCTTCCAAAATCAGCTGATTTGCACAGGCAATTTTGACGAATTTGTTCCTTAAAATCCCACTTGTGCTATTTTTCTTTTCTTTGCTTGACAAATCCTACAAAACACAAAAACAAAGTAAATAGCTCAAAAATATAAGGAACTAACTAAGAAAAATTAAGGGAATTTGGTGTAAAATATATATAAATATGAGCTTGTCAAATACCCCCACACTTAGCTTTTACTAGTCCTTGAGCAAAACAAAGAAAACATGAAAAACATTAGCTTCCCCCTATGTGACCCTCGTAGAATTTCATTCAAGTAAACAAATCATCAAGAACCTTAGCTAGCACCAAACAAGCTAATCCAAGCTCATCTTCCTTATTCAAATGTTAGCAATAACCTTTTAATCATCATTGAAATGTAGTGTGTGTAATAGCCATACTAATGCAATTTCAAGTTTTTTATAAAACACCACATGCAAACTAGTGACCTTCTAACAGGACATACACTCAATCACACATATGTTTAGTTTAACGTGTTTCACTCAAAGAATCAAATGTGAAAGATCTACCATAAGTGATAGGAGCATATTCATGCGACTTAAATGGCTTGTTCTCGTGCATTTACGTTATGTTTCTTTAGTTATTTTAGTACTTTAAGCTATTTTCGTGTGTTTGTAGGTCCAAAGGGCTAAAGGAGCAAAAAGATGCATTTTGGAGACTTTTGGAGCACTTTTGGGCTAAGGACGGATAGCTTATGCTTGAAGCCAAAGTGTTGGACGAAATTGAAGACCTAATTGGAGCCAAAGTGTTGGAACCTTGTTCTCTTTAGTTTTAGGACATTTAAACCTTTCCTAATCCCAATCATGCCATGCATAACACACATCCATTCTAACACATTGTCTTTGCACATGCATTTCCTTCATAAGTTAACCCACATGCACTTATCACTTATCATCACCACATATCATATCACTTAATCACTTATCACTTATCATCACCACTTAACCACTTATCATATCATAACCACATATCATATCACTTATCACTTATCACTTAACATATCATCCACCTACTTCACCTACAACATCCACCTACTTCACCTACAACATCCACTTCACCTACAACATCCACCTACTTCACCTACAACATCCACCTACTTCACCTACAACATCCACTTCACCTACAACATCCACCTACTTCACCTACAAATGACATAGCCATATGTTCCCTCCACTACTCCTATAAATACCCTTGCATTCATTCATTCATGGAGATCTCATTTTCATACACAACACACCACAAACACTTCCATTCCTTCTCTTTGCCGTGAGTTCCCTTGTAATCCAAAAACCATCTTTCCATTTCCATCACTCCTCACTCCATTCCACACTTCCATTCCCCCAAACCAACTATCCTTAGAACCATATGCTACAACAACGAGGAAGAGAAGAGGACCTAAACGTTCATACAATTCAAGTTTGAGTTGTTGAGCCTCCTTGGCTTGATTTTGTGACCCCTGCGCCAAAGAATTTATTTCATTAAGAATTTGAATATAATCTATTGGCGAACTTGAATTTAATTGAGCATATTGCATATGAAGTTGTGGTGGCTGCATAGGTCTTGAATAGAACTCCTCATATGGTTGCCAATATGCTTCACGTTGAACTTGTTGATCTTCCCACCATATAGAGTTTGAATGATCCCTCCAATCTCTTTGTGGACATTGATTGGCTTGAAATCCTTGCCTATATGAAGCACCAAATGTAGGGACACTCTGCATTGTGGTCCTTTCGGCATACGGCGACAATTTAGAAGTAAGATTTGCCAATTGAGCTTGAATGCTAGCAAAATCCATATCTTACTTCTCTAGTACCTAAAATCAAAGAAAGAGAACTAAATCAAATATCAAAAGTAACAACAAACAAAGAAAACAACACTAAGTTAGAAACTAAAACGAAAACAACTAAACCAAAAAAAAAGAAAAGAACCAAGGGATTAGCAAAGTTGCTAATCCCCGGCAACGGCGCCAAAATTTGATGCGAGATTTATGCGCACACAAATTAAACCCTCTTTTTGACGATTTGTAGTATAAGTGCAAGTAGGGATCGTTCTAGACCGGGGATTAGGAGGGCTTGCTAAAACCTTCTAAATTGACTTAAAAACATAAAAACACAATATAAAACACTATTTAATGCTCGAAGAAAGCAAAACTAAAAATAAGAAAGATTAAGACTAAGACTTCAACGAAATAGGGGGGAATTGGATTTGGACGAATTTAAACTAAAATGGATAGATTGTAAAGAAAACAAATTGTAAATATGAAATTGACGGAAATGAATGGATGGTATGGCTAGCTAAGGGGTTCATCTCCATACATGTTACACTTGCATAATAAAATGATTTCCAATTGCATTTCAACAAACCATGAATTCTCAACACCCCGGGTTAATTAGGTCCGCTTAAATTAACCGTCAAGTTTTCCTTAAGTTAATGAATTGGATGATTGCATACGACAACCCAAAGCATTCCTCACAAGTTCCCTACATGAATTGCATAATAGAGAAACAAGCAAGAATCATTAAGCATCATGAAAACTATAAGTGTTGACGAGGCATTCGTTACTATGATTGCATGAAACTTATGCCAAGAATTTGTTTAACGCGATTGTTTATAAGCAACCTCCACTACTTGTGAATATAAGTTCATAACTATTATGTGAAACTCACTTATATTCTAGCGTCAAATTCATGCATGAAAATTAAGCGTTCATTCTTAATAAACATACATAAATAGGTTATCAATCAAACAGTTAAACAAATTGAATTCACAATTTATGAAACGTAATTAAAAGTAATCAAATCATATTACAAACATAAACATAATTTCGAATCACCCCCTAGCTAAAGGGGGGTTTAGTTCCTCATACAAAACAAAGAGAATTGAAATTAAACATTGAAATCAAAGAAACGCCTAAACATTCCAACAACTCAAATTTGAATTGTATGAACGTTTAGGCCCTCTTCTCTTCCTCTTTATTGTAGCATAAGGTCTAGGGATAATTGGTTTGGGGGATGGAAGTGTGGAATGGAAAAGATGGTTTTGGATTCTAAGGGGACTCACGGCAAAGAGAAGGAATGGAAGTGTTTGTGGTGTGTTGTGTATGAAAATGAGATGTCCATGAATGAATGAATGCAAGGGTATTTATAGGAGTAGTGGAGGGAACATATGGCTATGTCATTTGTAGGTGAAGTAGGTGGATGTTGTAGGTGAAGTGGATGTTGTAGGTGAAGTAGGTGGATGTTGTAGGTGAAGTAGGTGGATGATATGTTAAGTGATAAGTGATAAGTGATATGATATGTGGTTATGATATGATAAGTGGTTAAGTGGTGATGATAAGTGATAAGTGATTAAGTGATATGATATGTGGTGATGATAAGTGATAAGTGCATGTGGGTTAACTTATGAAGGAAATGCATGTGCAATGACAATGTGTTAGAATGGATGTGTGTTATGCATGGCATGATTGGGATTAGGAAAGGTTTAAATGTCCTAAAACTAAAGAGAACAAGGTTCCAACACTTTGGCCCCAATTGGGTCTTCAATTTCGTCCAACACTTTGGCTTCAAGCATAAGCTATCCGTCCTTAGCCCAAAAGTGCTCCAAAAGTCTCCAAAATGCATCTTTTTGCTCCTTTAGCCCTTTGGACCTACAAACACACGAAAATAGCTTAAAGTACTAAAATAACTAAAGAAACATAACGTAAATGCACGAGAACAAGCCATTTAAGTCGCATGAATATGCTCCTATCAAATACCCCCACACTTATCTTTTGCTAGTCCTCGAGCAAAACAGAAAGAAAAACAAAACAAAACCAAACGAAACAAAACAAGTAAAACACAACCTAAACCTTCCAACAACCGTCTTAGGGATTTCCAAAGCACATGACAAGTTAAAAATCATCATTCCCATAGATTTTTGCCATCATTACACTTAAGTACATTCTTAATCATAGTCACCACATACTAGTTCACAATTAAGCATTTAAAACACATTTCGAATGTAGTAACATGCCTTAGAGAAATTGCTCAAATCCTTACAAGATATGCACTCGTTTTTCACACAGATTTTCTGACTACACACCCTACACTAGTTATATGTGAGAAGATTGATGTAAACATGTAGACAAACACTCACATATGTTATAACAAGGAAAGCATTTTCTGGATTTACGATAATGACATGAATATGATCTCATGAATGGAATGCTACTACTTAGAATGAGAACCAGTGATTCCATAAGCTCATATCAATTTCAAACTCCACATTATTGAACACATAACGATCAAGATAGAAGTCAAAGCGGTGTAACGGGGCTAAAGGTATTTGGCTAACAAAGAAGGTATATGGAAAACAAAGGTTCTTAAAGAAATAGCGAGCAAAGCATTTGAATTAACGTAGAATTCACTTTTGAATGAAAACTCAACTTTTGAACAACAAGGGGGAACAAGCTCTTTTTTTTTTTTTCTTTCTTTCTTTTCTCTTCTTTTCTGTTTTTCTTTTTCATATGTTTTTCACAATTTTTTTTTTTCTTTTCTTTTGACTCTCAAAACATACAAACTTAAGAACAAACTTTTACTCCCCCACACTCATTTTCTTGCAAAATGTACTCAAAAGGAATTCATTTAAGTCATGCTCACTATCTTTTAAGAACAAGGGTACGGATGGTCCTAATCTAGGCTAGGTAAGGGGTGATATGGTTAGCAAAGAAAATAGGTTAAACGAGGCTCAACGGTGTTAAGACTTACAATATATACGAAATATGGGAAGTAAGGCTATTTGGCTATGGTGGCAACTACACAACTTCATCTTGATATATGTTATGCAACTCAATATCATGCTTTGAATGAAACGGATATAAGTTCTAGCATTTAGTTCTATCATGATACAATTGCATTCTAAGTAGCAACCAAGCAAGGAATAATGAGATCATTCAACAACTTTAGAAAACAAAGAATCACAGAAAATAACTCTCCAAAGAAGGTAATGGCTCGAGTCTCACAGGGTTGTAGCGTTTGTTTGAGTTCCTTCCTTCAAGCATGTTACAAAAACGAATTTTTCTTTTATGATTGCATGTGAAGTCATACATTATAACCATAACTAAGCATAAACCAAGAGTAAATCAAACTTTTCTCTATGTTTATAACTCTTTTTAACAGTCATGCAATTACAAACCAAATCCTTATCATTGTGTTGGAAGGTACCCTAAGACACAAACTCACAAAAACGACTCAAAACACTCTTTTTAGGCTTTTCAAAACAATTTTTCAAATTTTTATGTGCTTTTCGGAGTTATAAAAACAAAACATACTAAAACACTCTAAAACAACTTAAAAACACCTTAAAACAGCAAGGAACAACATTTGAAGTTATGGGTGATAAAATCCCACGAATTTGCATTAACAACATTAGTTACCCCCCCCCACACTTAAATCAAACATTGTCCTCAATGTTTTAAGCATAGATTCACACAAAACATAAGTAAACACACAAACAACAACTAAACATACTAAACATGGCAGAATGTAATTAACAAAGAGAAGAGTTTAGGGACGCAAATCTGGTTATGGAGTGTAAATTCCCTCTTCTCTTTGTTGATTGCATTGAGGCTTGATCTTGATGATTCCACAGGCTTACTCTTGAACTGGTTTCTGCCCATCGTTGATTTTCCTTTGTGCTACTTCTTGAACTGGGCAGCAGGATGGTTCTTTTGGTCTCCCCCGAAGGTCTGAGCTTATCCCTTTTATCTGTTTCTTTGTTCAATCTTTCCAATTCGTATTGAAAAGGGTTGGAGGATAACTCAGCCTATGTTTGTCTCCACATGCTTCAATGTATCATTTTCACTTGCCTTACTCGCTCCCCTTTGCAGAAGTGGTCCCTTCTCCGGAAGTGTATCAACCGTTGAAGATGACTACTCGAGAGCAACGCTAGGTAAGCAATCAGGAATAAGTTCCAGGCAGTTGGCTCCAGATCGGAAGATTGACTCCAAGTGCCGGCTGATTGCTTCTTTTACTTTGCCATGCGAGTAAGAACAAGGACAAAGAAAAAGACAGGGAAAGAGCATGATATGAGATACTTTTGCTTTTGACCTTGATGATATGAGATACCTTTGCTTTTGAAGAAGCGGTGCATGAATCAGCACATGTATTTCCTCCTGGGTCATCTTTACTCCAGGCATCTGGTATCATCTTTGGGGAAGAAGAAAAAATTTAGTATTTCGAAAGGCTTTGCTGGGAGTGCGCCCTCAGAGGTGAGGGAGAGTTGGGCATTTTCTTCAGGTTTGCCCTGCCATAAAAGACGAAGGTCGACATATATAGAGATAATATCAAGTGGTGGTACTTTTTACCCTTGTCGACAAACGTTTTGATCCCGCAATTCCGGCTTTTTGAAATAGTGGCGCCTCTTCGATCTCTGAATACGCCTCTTCGATTTCTGAGCAGGCGCTCCTTCGATTTCTGAACGACGCCTCTTCGCTTTCTGAACGACACGTGGTAGTGCAGATGCGGCTCCTTTTGACAAAGCTGCACGCGTCTTCTGAAAAGCAGAGAAAGCGTCGCCGAACTTTGCGCTTATCGGCTAAAGATATGTAGTTGCGGTGATGGCCTCCACGTGTTGTCTGAAAAGAAGAAATCTTTTGACAAAGTTGAACGCGTCTTCTGAAAAGCCAAGAAAGCGTCGCCTAAATTACGCCGGAAATTCCGGCTTTTTGAATTGGTGGACGCGTCGCCTTGGCTTTTTTATTGAGCTATCGATCACCACAACAAACACACTCTGAAGAAAATCGACTCCGGCCCTTTGAAATTTAACTCCATCCCTTCTCTTTGAACACTTTTGAAAAATGGCAAACTCATCGAACCTTAGCTTGGAATTGAGCCTTAGCAGTGATACGGGCGCGCCGCGTCAAGGTAACGTATGGCGCCCTTCTTTCTTTTCTTCTAACGGTCCTCTCACAGGTGAAGACTCCGTGATGCAGGACGCCACAACAGCTACAATAGTAGCTAGGAACCTCCTCACTCCGAAAGATAGTAGGCTGCTGTCAGGACGGTCCGATGAGTTGGCCGTTCAAGAGTCCCTCGCACTTAGTGTTCAGTGTGCGAGTTCTGTGTCCAACATGGGCCAACGCCTGCTTGCCCGCTCCCGTCAGGTGGAATCATTGATGGCAGAGGTGGAGAGTCTTAAGCAAGAGATCCAGCAGCTTAAGTACGAGAATAGAAGTTTGCATGTGCTTGCAAATAACTATTCGTCGGGCATGAAGAGAAAGCTTGATAAGCTGCAAGAATCTGAGGGTCGAATTCACAGTGACCGTCAAAGGCTTGCGGCTTGTCTCCAGAGGCACCTTTTTCCTGGGTCATCCAGCGCTTGGCCAAGTATTGAGGCCTGGAATGCTCTAGCTCCGATGGCTTCCGCTCCGATGCCTCCCGCTTCTGCGCCTTCCGCTCCGATGCCTCCCGCTTCTGCGCCTTCCGCTTCTGCGCCTCGTAGTGGGGCTTCACGTAAACAACCTTTGTGAAGCTCCACCTTTCTCCATGTTTAGTATCTTTTTTTTTTTTTTTTTTTTTTTTTTTTTACATAAATAAAATCAAACGGCATGGAATTTATCTTTGAATGGGCGGTGATACTTGAAATGATCCGGTAATAGTTTAAATTCCAGATTGGGTGCCTGAATCATTAACCACATGTTAGTATAAAAGAAAATTGAAATTCGGGGAGGCGGCTTACCTGTGTGCTCCAAAATGAACTCCAGAATAAACACCCCTTCGAAAGTTATGACTTGTCCCGTGTCATAAAATCCAACTTCCTTGGGAATTGTGGTTTCAAATATGTCCTCTTTGATGCCTTCTACATCTTCTCCAGCCACTACCTTCTCTTGAATCATTCTTCTTGGTGTACAAAGTCCTTTGAAGAATTCAACACCATCTAAAACTTGCTGTGTTGCACCAAGAATTTGAATAGCATTTTGCTCCTTTGGGAAGGCTTCCACGATGTCCTTTTTACTCTCTTCTTGGTTGGGAATCAAAAACCTGCTAGGAAAAGGGACATTGGGTGGAATAACATCAGAATAACATGGAATTGGGACGTCCTTACTGGTGGTGGGTGGTTTAGAGGGCTTAGGGGGCTGCGGCAAGGGTTGTTCTACCCTTGCCGTGTGCATGTCTTCTTCCTCCTCCTCAATTAGCAGCTCTTCATCCACTTCTAGGCTATGTTTGGACATTTTTAGGTCAGCTCCAACCTCCATCACTCCTCACTCCATTCCACACTTCCATTCCCCCAAACCAACTATCCTTAGAACCATATGCTACAACAACGAGGAAGAGAAGAGGACCTAAACGTTCATACAATTCAAGTTTGAGTTGTTGAGCCTCCTTGGCTTGATTTTGTGACCCCTGCGCCAAAGAATTTATTTCATTAAGAATTTGAATATAATCTATTGGCGAACTTGAATTTAATTGAGCATATTGCATATGAAGTTGTGGTGGCTGCATAGGTCTTGAATAGAACTCCTCATATGGTTGCCAATATGCTTCACGTTGAACTTGTTGATCTTCCCACCATATAGAGTTTGAATGATCCCTCCAATCTCTTTGTGGACATTGATTGGCTTGAAATCCTTGCCTATATGAAGCACCAAATGTAGGGACACTCTGCATTGTGGTCCTTTCGGCATACGGCGACAATTTAGAAGTAAGATTTGCCAATTGAGCTTGAATGCTAGCAAAATCCATATCTTACTTCTCTAGTACCTAAAATCAAAGAAAGAGAACTAAATCAAATATCAAAAGTAACAACAAACAAAGAAAACAACACTAAGTTAGAAACTAAAACGAAAACAACTAAACCAAAAAAAAAGAAAAGAACCAAGGGATTAGCAAAGTTGCTAATCCCCGGCAACGGCGCCAAAATTTGATGCGAGATTTATGCGCACACAAATTAAACCCTCTTTTTGACGATTTGTAGTATAAGTGCAAGTAGGGATCGTTCTAGACCGGGGATTAGGAGGGCTTGCTAAAACCTTCTAAATTGACTTAAAAACATAAAAACACAATATAAAACACTATTTAATGCTCGAAGAAAGCAAAACTAAAAATAAGAAAGATTAAGACTAAGACTTCAACGAAATAGGGGGGAATTGGATTTGGACGAATTTAAACTAAAATGGATAGATTGTAAAGAAAACAAATTGTAAATATGAAATTGACGGAAATGAATGGATGGTATGGCTAGCTAAGGGGTTCATCTCCATACATGTTACACTTGCATAATAAAATGATTTCCAATTGCATTTCAACAAACCATGAATTCTCAACACCCCGGGTTAATTAGGTCCGCTTAAATTAACCGTCAAGTTTTCCTTAAGTTAATGAATTGGATGATTGCATACGACAACCCAAAGCATTCCTCACAAGTTCCCTACATGAATTGCATAATAGAGAAACAAGCAAGAATCATTAAGCATCATGAAAACTATAAGTGTTGACGAGGCATTCGTTACTATGATTGCATGAAACTTATGCCAAGAATTTGTTTAACGCGATTGTTTATAAGCAACCTCCACTACTTGTGAATATAAGTTCATAACTATTATGTGAAACTCACTTATATTCTAGCGTCAAATTCATGCATGAAAATTAAGCGTTCATTCTTAATAAACATACATAAATAGGTTATCAATCAAACAGTTAAACAAATTGAATTCACAATTTATGAAACGTAATTAAAAGTAATCAAATCATATTACAAACATAAACATAATTTCGAATCACCCCCTAGCTAAAGGGGGGTTTAGTTCCTCATACAAAACAAAGAGAATTGAAATTAAACATTGAAATCAAAGAAACGCCTAAACATTCCAACAACTCAAATTTGAATTGTATGAACGTTTAGGCCCTCTTCTCTTCCTCTTTATTGTAGCATAAGGTCTAGGGATAATTGGTTTGGGGGATGGAAGTGTGGAATGGAAAAGATGGTTTTGGATTCTAAGGGGACTCACGGCAAAGAGAAGGAATGGAAGTGTTTGTGGTGTGTTGTGTATGAAAATGAGATGTCCATGAATGAATGAATGCAAGGGTATTTATAGGAGTAGTGGAGGGAACATATGGCTATGTCATTTGTAGGTGAAGTAGGTGGATGTTGTAGGTGAAGTGGATGGATGTTGTAGGTGAAGTAGGTGGATGTTGTAGGTGAAGTGGATGTTGTAGGTGAAGTAGGTGGATGTTGTAGGTGAAGTAGGTGGATGATATGTTAAGTGATAAGTGATAAGTGATATGATATGTGGTTATGATATGATAAGTGGTTAAGTGGTGATGATAAGTGATAAGTGATTAAGTGATATGATATGTGGTGATGATAAGTGATAAGTGCATGTGGGTTAACTTATGAAGGAAATGCATGTGCAATGACAATGTGTTAGAATGGATGTGTGTTATGCATGGCATGATTGGGATTAGGAAAGGTTTAAATGTCCTAAAACTAAAGAGAACAAGGTTCCAACACTTTGGCTCCAATTAGGTCTTCAATTTCGTCCAACACTTTGGCTTCAAGCATAAGCTATCCGTCCTTAGCCCAAAAGTGCTCCAAAAGTCTCCAAAATGCATCTTTTTGCTCCTTTAGCCCTTTGGACCTACAAACACACGAAAATAGCTTAAAGTACTAAAATAACTAAAGAAACATAACGTAAATGCACGAGAACAAGCCATTTAAGTCGCATGAATATGCTCCTATCAATAAGCTTGCATAAAGATCTCATCTCCTCAATCATAATTGCAAAACTTAAATCAAGAGGACTTTTATTGGATGTAATGAGGCTTAGGGAGAGGGTTATAGAAATGAAAGGATAGGTAAACACAAGTTCCAAGCTACATTGCAAGCGATTCTCTTGTTGAAATTTATAAGAACTCAAGCTCTCCAGCCACTCTACTAATACCTCCAACCACACCCCTAAATTGAAACTTAAAAAAAACTTTTTATTTGCTTTGTATACAATTTTTCTTTTTCTTGGCTTAGGGAGAGGGTTATAAAAAAAACTTTTTTTTTTTTTAAGTAGTTTTGCACATAACTAAATACAAACATGTTCTTTTGCCAAACTCCTTCAAAGTACTTCACAAACGTTTCTCATAAGACAATCTCACATTGCTCACTAGCTAGCTTGGAAAGGGTAAGGAAAAATGTGTAACGTATAAGGGTAGACATATCTGGTGATAAGAAATAAAAGGTTCAACATATACGGCTCAAATTGGCAATCTAATGATATCATTTTTCTTTAGGAAACATGCTTATTTGGGCCATGGTGATAAACCTAATGCCTCTATCCTTTTCAAGTTCATGTAATCAATGACAAACATTTCGAAAGATCGTTACACAAGTTCTAGAGATGTAAGTCACGTAAGTTCATTACACATGAAAGAATATGAGTGTATGAAAAATGCACATACTTTCAATAGGCTCAAAAACTCACATAGGCTGTATATGGTCACTATATTCACATATGAAGCTTTAAGTCATGCTTTAGTTTCACATCAACATGGCTATGTGCATTTGGTTTTTCAAAGATGATTAAACATGTACAAGGCTAACAAGAGAATAAGAAATTTCACATAATACATGCTTACTAAGTTCTTGATCGCCGTGGTTCAAATTCAATCCAATTATTTATATCATTGGGTCGGCAAAAATGCTTTTGGTTTTTTTTTTTTTTAGAGTAAACAAAACTAATTAAGAAAACAAAAAGCAACAACAAGGAAACAAATCAAACCAGTTCTTAGTCGAAGGTACGAAAATTTGTAATTTGGTCATGTTTTCAATCCTTACCCCCAAACTTAAACTGGACATTGTCCCCAATGTCAGAAATGCATAAAATAAAAATAAAATAAAATAATAAGAAACAAAATAAAGCATTTGGATTGGAAAAACTTCCCCAATTTGCAGTAAAATCAAGCGATGACCCCCAAACTTCAATTCTGCAATCAACTCCAAGGGTGGACATAACCAAATGTTCCTCCACATCATGCTCCACAAAAGACTCGTAATATGGGTTGAGTCTATGCTCATTCACTTTTAACACGTTTCCAGTCTTCGTACTTTTAATTTCCACTTTGATTTCTCGAAGCTTTCGAAGTGTTCGTTCAAACTCAGGATCGTAGGAAGCTAGGTCAATGCTCTTAGACCTTTGAGTATGAATATACTACAAAAACACTAATTAGACAAAAAAAGAAAACAATAGAAAAATAAGTAATTAGAAATAACAATCCCCGGCAATAGCGCCAAAATTTTTATAGGATTAAAAGAACACCACAAAGTAGCATACAAATGTCCTATTGATTTTCCTTATTGACACTAAGATTTGTCAATTTTAGCATATGAAAATAAGGGTCTTTCCCGTAGAAGATTGTTTTATCTAATTACTTAAAATGTCACAAAAACTGGGCTGCTGTCCCTACTGACCAGCCACCGAAAAATAATTATTAGATCAACTTACACTTATCTAAAGTCTACGAAATTTTATATGAAGACACTAAACATACAGAGCTACACTCACACGATTTTTTGGGATTTTTGGAGTTGATTTGCTATTTAAATTAAATAAAAAAAACACGACAGGAACGGATTTTAAGTAGTTCACAAATTAAGAAAAACGAGTTAGGGGAATTGCTATCCACCACCAAATAATCACGCAAACATGTTATGTTTCATTCAAATTCGTTTTATTTCTGGATGACGATGCTCAAGTTGGCTCAATGTTAGAACTCAACCTATTACTCTTTCTTATGTAGTATGTTAAGAGAATGGCGTTTTCAACTTAACTTAGTCCCTAGCATGCAATCAAATGGCGTGTTCATAGATTTAACAAGTAGAAATCATTAAGAATGAAAAGAGTTTGAGTCATCACAAGTTAGCATAAGTACTTGTGTTGTCTTACTTATCCTAGAAATTGGTTCACATGTTAATCGCAATTAACAGGTACTACTCTAGAACATATGTAGGTCCTCATTCGACAAGGGCAGGCACACACATATTCATAGTGTTAGAATCTTAGATATGCTTACTACGTATGCATCCATAGAAAACAAATAAAGAATTCATCATTGACGTAAGTAGTGAACCAATTTTCATCCATTCATAAAAGTAATTCAAACGAAATGTCATAACAAACTTGCAATCATATTCGGGGATTCAAAACAGCCCCTAACTACTAAAAATTTAGTTACACGTAATTCTCAAATTAAGCCAAAAGAAAGACATGAGTTTGAGAAGATAAAACCGAAAGAAGAGAATGCCAAGATTTCCTCCTTCCTCTATTGCTTCCCTCTTCCCCGTCCAACTTCTTGTTGCCTTGCTTTATTCCCTCCCATTTTTGCCAGCTGCACCTTTCCATTTTTTTCCCCCACTTTGCCGCTGCAACCTGCAGCCTTTTTATTCTTGCTTGTTGCCCTGGTTTCTTCTCCATAACTCACCCCACTAACAGCCATTTAGTGATGACAATAAGTGAGAGGAAATGGTAAAACAATTGTAACTCTTTAGGTAGCCTTTATTCCCATTACTCCCACTTAATCCTCATTTTAATTCCATTTCCTCTGATATTTGAATAGATGTCAGTTGGCTTGTTCTTGGTTGCATCAGTTTTGGCTGCTAGATTTATTGGATTTATTGCTTTCAATGCTTTCTTGTCAGTTACAAACTGCTCAGCCTCTTGGGAACCATTCAATGTTAAAATGGCCATAACTTCTTCTAGAAAAATGATATTAGCAATCTATGAAATGCTCCAGAAAATGGACATTCATAGATTTCCAAGCATATAAGGCTCATTCTCTAATTCATTCTGAGTTATTCATAACTTGCTTCCAAATTCAGCTGATCTGCACAATCAGTTTTGACAAATTTGTTACTTAAAATCTCACTTGTGCTATTTTTCTTTTCTTTACTTGACAAATCCTACAAAACAAAAAAAAAAAACAAAGTAAATAGCTCAGAAATATAAGGAACTAACTAAGAAAAGATAAGTGAATTTGATGTAAAATATATATAAATATGAGCTTATCAGGAATTAGGACTCTTGGTCAGCCACGTGGTGGGCATCCACATCTGGTATGGTTATAATATATAATCCATTCGAGAGGCGTTTCATCTCCTCAGGAATGTGCTTCCGTTCATATAAATAAGAGTGATACAAAGATATTCCTAGGGCTGGTCCTGAGACTTTTGAGGTCCGAGGTGACCCCAAAAATGTGTTCTAACTTCATATAAAAAAAATTATTTGTTTTCACACATAAGATTTCGATAAAATTATACTTAGAAAAGCACTCCAAACTCAATAATTTAGACATGGAAAAACTATTTTATTTTGTGTTAAGAGAAGAGAACCAAAAAACCCCAGGCTTACAAGTAGATAGATAATGAGTTTTGTTTCCCTTCCATCTGAACTTTTAAAGTGTTTTTATATAACTCGTACGGTTTTCTTATTTACTAACCTTGTCAATATGGGACTAAAAAAAATAATCATATTTTCCAATCTTTAGTTGATATATATATATATATAGTCAATGAATGAGACATGCATCCATTAATTTCTTGAAGGCTAATGCTAGGGATACCAAATTTTGTAAATTGTAGGATGTGATTCTTGATGATTGGATTATTACTTAAGTGTTGATTAACGTGCTTATTTCTTATTAGTGACAGGTCATATGTGTTGCAAATTTTGTCTAAAAATTTGGTCTACTACGCGTTACTTTTTGTTGAATATTAGACTTAAATTGGAATAAATGTCTAAAAATTGCAACCCACACGGCTACTAGCTAGCAATTAAAAAGAAATTAACAACCAAACAAAAATTGGTAAAAATTGGACAGAATAAAAAAAAGCACATAGCATTTCAAACTTAAGACCTTTCGTTAATTTTAAACAATAGAAACCATTGCTTCTGATTAAACTTATGGATCATTTAACCAAAATTTTAAAAATTTATACTCTTATGAAAAGAAATTCATAAAAAAATAGGAAATAGAAAAACATTTTGAACCCGGAACCTCCTTGTTCATTTTAAACATCATGAACCACCATTTCTAGTTAAACTTCTTAATCATTTAACCAAATTTTATAAATTTATACCCGTATCCAAAAATTTGTAAAAATTAGAAAGTAAATAAATATATAGCAATTTGAACCTAGGACCTTTTTGTTAATTTTAAACAAAATAAACCACTAGGTCTAGTTAAACTTCTTGGTCATTTAACCAAATTTTATAAATTTATACTCTTATGAAATTATATATGAATATAACACCCGAAATAATTTTGGTGCCGCCGATTCTTTTTGGCCCCGGATGGTCGCCCGGCCCACACTGGACCTGGGCCAGCCCTGGATATTCCATACCATTCTCTTTAGTGGTTTTAGTGGTTTTAGCATGATAGTTATTATGGGACTATGATTCTTCAGAGCCGGAGTAAATGGATCATAATACAGTTACCTCAATAGTCTGGTTATTGACTCAACAACTCCAAGCATAAATGGATTAACGGAGTAGTGGTGGCACCATCATTCTATTACGGAGCACTAGGCAAAATCCAATCGACTTCATTGCGAAGGACCATGCTTGTTCCACATGACAAGGGATATTCCATATCTTGGAGTTCTTACAATCTGGGAATTGGTGTGCGCCGCAAGTAATATCATTCCTAAAGAGGATGCAATATCTACTTCTAGATATCCTCTAGGATTCTCTCGGCTTAAAATAAGGATTTTATCCTAAAAAGGTCTTTATCCCGACTAGTATAAATACACACAGCAGAGTTTATCTCTGGTAACACATTCATCGTATTCTAATTCTCTTGTCCACTGCTTGAGTCCTTACTGGCTTACTAACTTGACCGTCGAAGAGCCTTTAGCCGGCACACCCCCCGTTTGGCGCTTGCCCCTTGGGTCTTAGGTTTGCTCCTGGTTGTTTGTTAAGGTTACTCAGATTTGTGCCGCCGCCACCACTCACGATGGTGAGCAAATTTGGTTCTAACAGTTATCCTCTCAAATATCTTTAAATCTCAACAACATTCTCCTGGAAGTAAAAAGGCCTCTTAATGGTTAATTCAATACAATTAGGCAACATTATACAGGCAATGCCATACCCCTTAATCAGGTTGGATAGGCCTGAAGAGGTTGTCAGAGGTGAATTTTCAGGTACAAAGTTAGTAACATTCTACCAAACAATTACCTTCCCCACAAGACATAGCTTGAAATAAATTAATTGAATCAGTCACATGTATAAGGAAAATTTTGAATTATATTCATTCAATTAATTATTTAAGAAATAATTGTAGACATGTAAATTTCGTTGCATACAAATGATGCATCACAAAACTCCACGTGGTATATGACTCATCACAAATAGAAGTCATCAAAGATATGTGGTACAAATCAAGCAAAGGAAATACAAAACCTTCCCAAAAGTCGGCAAAAGGGAGAAAATCCCTCTTGAAATTGGCAAGGGATCCAAGTTGCTCCTAAAACTGGAAAGAAAGCTAAAAGACCTTCATAAAACAAGCAAGAATTGAAGATTGCTCACAAAATAGGTAACAAGCCCTATAATTCAGCCAAGGTAAGGGAAAGTGGCTGAAATTAAGACACAAAACATGCCTAAATTCTCCCATGGACGAATCAAGACACAAATCAAAGCCAAATCTATCCAAAGGCAAGCTTTGAGAAGTTTATAAATACAAGGTCCTTAGACAAGCATAAAGGTCGACAATTTCTACATTGAATGACCGAAATTCTCACAAAAGGAAAACCTCTGCCAAATCTTTGAAGACTAATACACTGCCAAAGCTCTCTTTGAAAAACATACAACCAAAGCCGAAGCTTTCTTTCGACCAAAGTTGAAGCATTCCCTTGAAGAATCAACAAGCACTTGTGTCAATTCCTTCAAGGCTTTGTTGCAAGCTTAAGGCTTGTAATGACGTTTGATTCAAGATCAAGTCACCAAGACCCTTGAATCAACAAAATTCCACATCAACATCACCTTTTCCGCGAGTCATACAAAAACCTAGAGGTTAAGACTATCTACACATTGTTTCAAGCTCAAAACTTGGAGCGATCGTTCAATCGTTCGTCCGAGATCAAGTCATCGCCACCCTTGGATCAACAACCTATGCATTTACATCAAATTGGAAGACTGAATCAGAGGAAAATTGTAAACAGATATTGTAACCATACAAATTCATCAATACAAATCTACTTTGTACATGTGTTCTCGTTTCATTCATTGCAGAATTTTTGTGTTTACAAATTTGGCACACCCAGCGAGACATCTTTGCCTCTCATCTTTGTCTTCAAATCCACAAGAAACACACATGGCATCAAGAAACAATCAAGCTATTCCCGCAACCAACACAAAGAACAAGAACATCTTTGCCGTAAATAGTGGCACTTTGGGCGTCACAACCCGAAGCAAGGCAAAAGCTCTCTCTGTCATGCCTCCCACCCCTACATCAACTCTGCTGAATGAGCATGAGCACTCAACGCACGACCCCGTGCTTACCCTGGCCTCTCTAAAGGCGCCAATGGAAGAAAGCCTAAGGAGGCACTCCGAATCATTAACTTCCGATGCCGACTCAAGCAATAGCTCGTATCCTGTAGTCATGCAAGTCATGACTACTGGTGCAACTTTAATCGAAGAACAACTGGCATAAATGAGTGAAGCAACTGCAAGGCTGACAAGGACTATGGAGGAAAATAACTTGCAGATTGCTACACTCATCAACCGTCTAGATGCGCAGCACGACAAGAAAGGTGACCCGAAGGTTGATCTACCAACAAAGGGAACTGATGAAAATGAGGAGCTTCTGATGGACAAAGCTGAGGAGAAGCTAGAGGTAGACTGAGCTATGACACTCATGGGATGTCTCTCTATCCAACAACAACAAGAGATGATCACAGGCACGATCAAGGTGCAATATGAAGGAAGCTGGCATGATTCTATGATGTACTCAAAGCCATACTCTAAAAGGATTGACGCCTTAAGGATGCCAAGGGGTTATCAGCCACCCAAATTCCTACAATTTGATGGAAAAGGTCATCCTAAACAACATATTGCCCATTTGATTGAAACCTGCAACAATGTTGGGACGGAGGGAGACTACCTCTTCAAACAGTTCATGGGCTCGCTAAAAAGTAACACTTTTGATTGGTACACCTGACCTCGAGCCCAAGTCCATTAACAGTTGGGACTAGCTTGAAAAGGAATTCCTCAACCTCTTCTACAGCACCCGCCGCACCATAAGCATGTTGGAGATGACAAGTACGAAGTAGTGGAAAGATGAACCTGTCGTTGACTACATCAATATATGGCGTTCATTAAGTCTAGACTGCAAAGATCCGCTTTCTGAAACCTTCGCCATTGAGATGTGCATTCAAGGCATACACTGGGGGCTACATTACATCCTTCAAGGCATAAAACCAAGAATTTTTGAAGAATTGGCAACTCGATCCCATGACATGGAGTTGAGTATTGCCAATCATGGGAAGAAAGAGCCGATCATTGACTTAAAAAAGGATAAGGTATTCGCTCCAAAGGTAGACAAGAGTAGGAAAAAGCCCATCAAGAAAGCTTTTGCTGTCCATACTAACCTCATCAAGACCTCCGCCACACCGGCCAAGAACTCATCCAAAAACAAAATGAAGGAGATGAAAGGTGAGCCTTTTCGTACCCAAGATAGGTATAAAAACACTTTGAGTGAACTAGAGCAGAAAACGTACCATTTTCCTGACTCTGACGTGGCAAAAATGCTAGACAACTTGCTAGAAAAGAAAGTAATTGAGTTACCTGAATGCAAGCGCCCCGAATAGATGAATCACATTAACAATCCTAGGTATTGCAAATATCATTGTATCGTGAGTCATCCTGTTAACAAGTGCTTCGTCCTCAAGGAGCTCATCATGAAGCTAGCACAACAAAGGCAAATTGAACTAGACCTTGAAGACACGGCCGTAACACACACTACCATGATTGTGTTTGGATCCTTCGATCCCGTGCTTCTCCATATGACACATGACCACTCTTGTCCATGTTTAACCCGCACGGCACCTTCCTTACAACCATCACTGAGGGCAAACGACCAAAATGCGTTTACCAATGATGAAGAATGATAGACATCGATGACCTACAAAAGGACAAGGAAGCCAAGACCACAAGCCACAAGACCAAAAGTGGAACAAAGGAGAAAGCATCACCGCCGCAATAGTAAGAAGCCTAAAAGAAACGTAAGAGCTGGTTGTTGGAAATATGCCCTAAAACCAATCATATGATGATACTTTACGGTCATTTCACATCTTAAACTAATCTAGTTTAATATAAAGGGAAAAGATTATTGTTTTAAGTCATCTCATATAAATGTTATATGCTTAAACGAGAAGTCCAAGGAATATGTAATTGGGAGAATGTGATCTAAAGAAGCTAGATTCAAGAAACCATTCTCTTTCTTATACATATCCTAAACGTTCCTGATCATAGGATTGCCAATTGGGCATTGACAGTCCGTTAAGATCAGTATGTGTTATGTCTTATCTTAGGGAGAATGACTGGTCTCGAGTCATAGGTGCTTAATAGAGAATGAGTCCACTGAACACGGTCAACGATAAGTTGTCATAGTTGTCTGAGGCATCATAGTTATCTTATGGTTAGGTCCTTGATCTTTGACTATGTCAAAGTCACTCTATCAGAGGGTGTCCACGACATAGTTGGGGTTAAGCCACTTAGCCACGGAGGCAAGTGAATGAGCAACAAGGGATCTCTAGCTTTTAAACCGTTTGAGGAAGAATACTCTGATATGATTAAGAATTTCTGGCCAGAGTATGAATGAGATTTAGGAAGTCGTTCCAAATTACATTCAAGGTAATCATATAAGTAAGAAAATCACATTGGATAGTAAAACATGAATAAACTATCAAACCAAACAATGTGGCCAAGAGTATTGTATTAGAGAAAGACCGTATTGCATTGTAATCCTAAACTAAATAGGTTCTCCACCTCTTCTGATTAGCTTTGGTAGCCATGACATACTGCTAGATGTCACTCATGGTTTGTGGAAGCCTTAAAGGTGAGTAATCACTAAAGGGAGAATTGAAAGTAAGTTTCAATTCACAATCAATTTGAAGAGTTCTAATCGCCCATTGCCTCGCTAAAAGGAACCTAATGGATCATACACCGAGTAAAGTAGAGATCGAAGAAACAACGAAGATGAGTAAGGATAATTAAATAGTTTAATTATTTATGGTTAAGATTAATTAATATGTTAATTAATCAAACGAATATGTTCGTTATAGACCTTGGGTTAGTTTTAGGCCACAAGGCTCAAAGAGATTTGAATGTCAAGCCCATTAACTCAAGTTGTATGACAACTTGAAAACACAAAGGGCTTGAAAGCCCAATGAACCCTTAATGGCAGGCCATATAGAGAGGGATAGTGAACTTGCCTTAATTGTAAGTTTACCACTCCATTGTGAGGTGGTATAAAGGCAACTTTATAGCTAGGGTTTTCTAACGGAAGAAAAGAGAACACAAAGCTCTCTATTCTCTAATGAAGGCCGGCCACCCTAGAGGAACTTAGCTAGCAATCTTCCTTCCTCTAGGTCACTCTTCTCTTCATCAATGCTCTCCTTGGTGTGGAGACTTAGAGGTTCTCTATTTTGGGAACTTGGAGAATCCATTCTACCATCCTCATCCAAGAAATTCATGGAGCTAAGAAGTAAGGAATGAAGGCCCTATCTCTTGGGTGATTAGCCTTTGCTTATGCAAAGAGGATCAACAAAGGTATAATATTTCTCAACTTACTTTGTTCTTGAGTTGAGTCTTGGTTCACCATACTCACTAGGCCTTGAATTTCATGGGTAAAGTTTTGTTTTTGAGTGCATACAAGCATGATTCCGCCTTTTAATTGTTAGTCGCATGCATAGATGTTGCTTAAATAAACTAGTTTTCACAAATATATCATTCATTGCTAAGCCAGTGTACGTAGAGGAACCTACAGAGCAAGAGTTGCGCATTCTCGTCTCCTTGCACGAGTACTTCCCAAAGAACTTCTTCCAACAGTGCACTGCCGTCTGCCTGTCACATCGTTGAAGTGGAGATAGAAAAGCCCTCAAAAGGCAAAGTTATCGCCATCGAGGAAGAGAAGACCCTCACACCTAAAGAAAGCCTATCAACATACTTTAGCATCGAGGAAGCACTACGATTGCCCAAGGAGATATGAAAAGCACTAGTAGCGGTCTTGACAAGTCCCGACGACCACAAGGTGCAAGAAAGCAAGGACAAAGGCTTGAAGCTTTGGCCACATGAATATGCCATATGTTGTTCCACCCATGATGCAATCAACTTCACTCACGAAGACTTGCTACTAGAGTCAAAGCCTCACATTTTCGTCTATGGGTACATGAGAGAGAACAAAATCAACTGTATGCTTGTGGATGGTCAGTCGGCCATAAACATCATGCTAAAGTCAACAATGACCATAATCGACATCAAGGTGGATGAGCTATCCCAAAGCTACCTCCTAATCCAAGGTTTTAACCAAGGAGGACAAAGAGCGATGGGCATGATCCGAGTGGAAATGACCAATAGTGAACTCAAATCAAGCACGTTATTCCACGTGATTGATGCAAGAACTTCTTACAACTTGCTTTTAGGAAGGTCTTAGATCCACGATAATGAGGCAATGCCGTCGACCCTTCATCAATGCTAAAAGTTCTACCGAGAATGAGTAAAGGTGATACAAGGCGACACTAAGCCCTTCATCGAAGCCGAATCACACTTCGCGGACGCCAAGTTCTACATGGATGAACACATGGTGCCCAAAGCTCTTCCAAAAGAAATGAAATCCACAGGCAAAGTTGCACCTAAGAAACAAGAATGGAAAACCATACCTAAGAAACAAGAAGGGGAAGTCGTGCCATCTTCAAGCAAAAACAACTGTAAGCCTGCTAAACCCACAACAACCAAAGAGAGTGTAACGCCCTCAAAAGGACCAAGGTCTTCTGATACATTCTAGTATCAAGAAGATAGAATGGGCAATGCCCGTTTGAAACTGGAACAAACAAAGCTGACACATCATTGCATAAGGACGTGTAAAGCTGGGTTAATGTGTAAATTGATGAATTGATCAATGAGGATTACAAGGTTGATTAGTGTTGTGTCTTAGCTCATAGGCTGAGATTGAGTGATCAAATTGTAATGTGCTAGTTAAGTCTCATAGGGCTTGATAGTGGACAAGTGTCTTAATCTAAATAGTGTATAAATTGATGGTTGAGATTGAATTGAGGATCTGTCGCTCTCTCTCTCTTCTCCAACGGTTATTTTGTTGGTATGTGAGCTCACATGCACCGTGAGCATATTCTCTAAAAAATATGGAAGAAGTTGCAGAGTAACATTCTCTGAATTTTTCCTGATCGAAATTCCTTGCTTCTTTTCTTCTTCTTCTTGTCTGAGAAATTTGCATTTGTCTTTCTTAATCGCTAACATGGTATCAGAGCTAGGTTGGGTCTGAATTTTTGGGCGTCGTGTTTGTTAGGGTTAAGCTCGGATTCACAGCAACAAGCTTATTGTAGTGATTCAAGCTTATATCAGTGATCAAGTCTAACATTGCTGGATCTGGAGGAAGGGAACTCAGAGCACCAGTTTTCAATGGTGAGAATTTTGATTTCTGGCAAATCAAAATGAAGACCATTTTTCGTTCACACGAACTGTGGGATCTGGTTGAAAATGGGTACGAAAGTTCGGTGAAGTAGGAAGTGGAACGAAGAGGAGTTCACGGAGACAGACAAGAAGCTGATGTGTAAGAATGTGGTCAAGGATGCTAGAGCACTTGGAATCATCCAAGGTGCCATTTCATATCAAATTTTCCCGAGGATCGTAATCCAGGAAAGTGCAAAGGCTGTGTGGGACATTCTGAAACAAGAATTTGTTGGTGATAAGCAAGTAAGATCTGTGAAACTTCAAGGTCTTAGGAGAGATTTTGAATATACTCACATGAATGATAATGATTCTCTCTCTATGTATATTGCTAAACTGTTTGATTTGATTAATCAAATGAGAAGTTATGGTGAAGATCTGAGTAATCAAAGAATTGTTCAGAAGTTGTTAATCAGTCTACCTAAGTCCTATGATAGTATTGCAGCTGTGATAGAGAATACTAAGGACTTAGACACCATAGATGCACATGATGTAGTCGCTATCTTAAAGGGTTATGAACAAAGGCTTGATAGACATGGGGAAAGTAGCATGGAGAAGGCATTTGCTAGTTTGAATATTGCATCGAAATCAAATAGGTTTAATGGTCAGCCAAATAGTAGCAAACACCAGAAGAATTTTAAGCAAAAAGGGAAACAATAGGGTAATAAGGCTAGTTTTCCTGAGAAGAATGATGCAAATAACACTGGAGATAAATGTAAATTCTATGATAGATTACACTATGGAGAATGTTAGGTAAAGAACAAAGTCTAGTGTCACAAGTGTAGCAAAATTGGTCATATTGCAAGATACTGCAATACAAACAAGGTTGTGCAACAAGTGAATTTTGTTAATCAGGTAAAGGAAATTGGAAATCTATTTTATGCTAACCATTTTGGGGAAATGAAGAAGATAAGTGATGAATGGTACATAGATAGTGGATGTAGTAATCATATGACATCCAGGGAAGATTTGCTTGTTAATGTTGACAAAAATGTGAAAGCCAAGGTCCGAGTAAGCACTGGAAACTTGGTTGAAGTGGCTGCAAAGGGGACACTGATCATTGAAACAATGAAAGGCAGAAGATACATAAGAGAAGTAATGCTTATACCTGGTCTTGCAGAGAACTTGTTCAGTGTATGACAGATGACAGAGCATGGTTATTTTCTTTTGTTTGGAGATTATAAAGTGAATGTGTTTGATGACAGGTCTCTAAGAAATCTGGTGGTTAGTGTGAAACAGAGGGGAAATAAGTGTTTTCCTTTGATTTTCAGTACCAACAAAGAACTAGCATTGAGAACAAATGTGCAGGAAGATGCAAAGATGTGGCACAAAAGATTTGGGCACCTAAATTTCAGGAGTTTCAAGCTATTACAAAGTCAAGGAATGGTATTGGGGCTGCCTGAAATCCAAGATAGTGATGATGTATGTCAAGGTTGTGTACTTAGGAAGCATCATAGGGAGCCATTTTCCATGGAGAGCACATGAACCATTAGAGCTGATACATTCTGATGTCTATGGACGTATGAAGGTTCCAACCACAAGTGGGAACAGATACTTCCTTACATTCATTGATGACTATTCACGAATGTGTTGGATCTATTTTATGAGGAACAAATCAAAAGTGTTTAGGATATTCGAAAAGTTTAGAGCAATGGTTGAACTGCAATGTGGTTACTTTTTGAAGAAATTGAGAAATGATAGAGGTGGAGAATTCACTTCCACTGAGTTTAATGCATTTTTTGAATCAATTGGAATGGAAAGGCAACTCGTTGTGTCCTATACTCCACAGCAAAACGGAGTGGCTGAAAGAAAGAATATGACAATAATGGAAATGGCTAAAAGCATGCTACATGAGAAAGAACTACCCTACAAACTATAGGGAGAGGCAGTCAACATCGCAATATACTTATTGAACAGATGTCTTATAAGTGCATTAGACTGTGTCACACCATTTGAAGCCTATAGTGGAAGAAGATCAGGGATTAAACATCTCAAGGTATTTGGAGCTGTATGATATTCTCTAATACCTGGAGATTTAATACATAAACTAAAAGCATCAAGTGTAAAATGAGTCTTTATTGGATATGGAGCTTGTAAGAAGGGATATAGAATTCTAAATCCAACCATAATGAAGGTGATTGTGTCTAGAGATGTGGTGTTTGATGAGAATGGGAAGTGGAAATGGGAAGAAAACAAAGTGAGGGAAATATGTGTTCCTCTAGTTGCACTTGAGTTTAAAGAAACAAATGTTAGTGAAGTTGGAGAGTCTTCTGGGATATCATCTCCTATTTCTTATGAAAGATCAAGTGCTCAGGGTGCAAGTGTACAAATACATTATGTGGATACTAAACCATTTGACTTAACTTCCTTGAAATGGAGAAATCTAAGTGAGATATATAAACAATGTAAACTGTGCATTGTTGAACCTGAAAGCTTTGATGAGGCTGCACAAGATGAAGCTTGGAAGGTTGCAATGCAAGATGAAATTAATATGATGGTGAAAAATCAAACCTGGAACTTGATAAATAGACCTCTTAACAAGCCAGTGATTGGGGTAAAGTGGGTATACAAGACAAAGTTAAATTTAGATGGATCTATGCAGAAACACAAAGCAAGGTTATTAGCCAAGGGATATGCACAAAAGCCTGGTGTGGATTATAACGAGACATTTGCACCTGTTGCAAGGTTGGATGCTATAAGAAAATTGGTTGCTCTAGCTGCAAAGAATAATTGGCAGCTATTTCAACTAGATGTTAAGTCTACTTTCTTGAATGGTGTACTCCAAGAAGAGGTGTATGTGGATCAACCAGATGGATTTATTGTAAAAGGAAAAGAAGACAAGGTGTACAAGTTGCACAAAGCTCTTTATGGACTGAAACAAGCACCAAGGGCTTGGTACAGTGAAATTGATGCTCATTTTGAAGAGCGTGGTTTCAAGAAGAGTGATAGTGAAGCAACTTTGTATACAAAAGGGAAGAAGGGTAAAGGAATACTCATTGTGTCAATTTATGTTGATGATATCATTTATACTAGTAGTAATATTGAAATGATAGAAGAATTCAAGGCTGTTATGATGCATAAGTATGAAATGACAGATTTGGGTTTGCTACACCATTTTCTTGGAATGGGGGTTATGCAAACTGAAAGCAGCATTTTCATTCATCAAAAGAAGTATGCTACTTCGCTACTTAAGAAATTTGGATTACAGAATTGTAAACCTGTTAGTATTCCACTTGTTCCAGGTGATAAACTGAGAAAGGATGATGATAGTGGAGCTGTTGATACAGCACAGTTAAGAAAAATTGTTGGCAATTTGTTGTATCTTACTGCAACTAGGCCAGATATCATGTATGCTTCTTGCTTATTAGCAAGGTTTATGCACTGCTCAGCTAATAAACACTATGGAATTGCAAAAAGGGTGCTTAAGTACATATAAAGAACCTTAGACTATGGTTTGGAGTACAAGAAAGGTCAAGGTGCAATGTTGTTTGGATTCTATGACAGTGACTGGAGTGGATCCGAAAATGATATTAGAAGCACTTCAGCATATGCATTTATCTTTGGAAGTGGAGTATTTTCTTGGTCCTCAGTCAAGCAACATTATGTTGCATTATCCACAGCTGAAGCAGATTACATTAGTGCAGCGGAAGCTACTGCACAAGCAACTTGGCTAAGGTTTATGTTGGAGGATTTTGGTGAAACACAGACTGTAGCAACACCTTTGAATTGTGATAGCACCTCTACTATTGCAATCACCAAGAATCCCATTTTTCACCAGAAAACTAAGCACTTCAACTGAAGGTATCATTTTATCAATAAGGCTTTGCAAAATGGAGTCATTGATTTAGTGTATTGTCCAACCAAAGATCAGGTAGCAGACATATTCACAAAGGCACTGGCCAAGGAGCAGTTTTATCATCTTAGAGAGCAATTGGGAGTAAGATCAGCTCACAATTTAGGGGGAGTGTTAATGTGTAAATTGATTAATTGATCAAAGAGGATTACAAGATTGCTTAGTGTTATGTCTTAGCTCATAGGTTGAGATTGAGTGATCAAATTGTAATGTGCTAGTTAAGTCTCATAGGGCTTGATAGTGGACAAGTGTCTTAATCTAAATAATGTATAAATGGATGGTTGACATTGAATTGAGGATCTATCTCTTTCTCTCTCTCTCATCCAACGGTTATTTTGTTGGTATGTAAGCTCACATATTCCGTGAGCATATTCTCTAAAAAAATATGGAAGAAGTTGCAGAGTAACATTCTCTGAATTTTTCCTGATCGAAATTCCTTGCTTCTTTTCTTCTTCTTCTTGTCTAAGAAATCTGCATTTGTCTTTCTTAATCACTAACAAGCTGCTCAAGACAAACGCGGTTTTACCTCTGACATAGCTAGGCGATGCTAAAATTTCAAAACCATCGCAAGGTTTTGTAAAACCCCTGCCAAATGAGGCAAAATCGAGCATTCTTCCAACCAAGAGGACCGAAGAAGGTTTCAACCCAAACGCCTACAAACTCATGTCAAAGGCTGGGTACAATTTCGCTTCCTCTTCAAATCTTGGAAAAAAAAAATGAAAACACCGTCAACGACAAAGAACACGACCTCACCAAGACTAAAAAAAGAGTTAAAGGAGCATGGTTACGGAGTTGACAATAACAAAGCTGGACTTGGCTTCACACCAAATACACCTATGAAGATTTCAAGTAAAGCGAAAAACGTTAGCACTCAACACATCAGCGTGAGTATTGAACAAAATCAAGAAAAACCTAAACCCGCCCCTCGAACATCAGTAAATAATAGGCTAAATCATTCAAAACCTAGAATTTCGGCACTTCATGGCATTGGTGGTCAAGACCGAACTTCCATCTTCAAGCGACTTAACACACCAACACCCCAAAGCTCTGTTTTCGAAAAGTTGTCAAAACTTAAGAAACAAAGCAACACGGTTAGCTCTCCTCCATAAGGGTTGGCCTTAGAAAGACTTGAAGAAACCAAACAGCCTTCTAGAAAGAAGAAGACAACATTAAAAGAAGAAAAGCTCGACGGTCTAGCAACAAAGGATGACGTTCAAAGCTCGATTCTTTCAAGAATAAAGTGCCAAGCAACCTTGACACAAAAGGACAACTGAAGGTAAAGAGGCGCACCATCATCCACACTAGCAAATCTTCATGCCAACAAGCCCAAGAGGACAGCCTTGAAGAGGAGGTCCAAGACATCTTCCACATCATAATCCAAGAAGACAAAAAAAATGAGATCCTTTAGGAAGACGTCACTGCTGCACCACCAAAGTTCGAGGATGGGGGGGCAAACCACGATTGATGATCTTAAGGAGCTCAACTTTGGTACAAGCGAGGAACAAAAACCTATCTTTGTAAGTACATTACTAAGTACGAACGAGATCGGTGAGTACTACCAACTGCTAATGGGGTACAAAGACGTCTTTGCAGGGACTTGCAAAAAAATGCCCAGCCTTGAACGCAATCGATAAAGCCTAGAATGCAACCGATAAAGCAAACTCAAAGACGTTATCGATCCGAGCTCATCCCACAAATTGAGGCCGAGATTGACAGGCTAGTCGAAGTAGGCTTCATCCGAGAAGTGCAATACCTTAAATGGATCTCCAACATCGTCATTGTCCTTAAGAAATCTGGACAAATATGTGTTTACGTAGATTTTTGCAACCTTAACGATGTTTGCCCAAATGTTGACTTTCCCTTACCAATCATCAAAATCATGGTGGACGCAACCACTGGCCACGAGGCACTATCATTCATGGACGGCTTCTATGTATACAATCAAATCCACATGGCTCCCAAAGATAAGGAACTAACAGCCTTCTGCACTCCAAAAGGTATCTACTGTTACAAAGTAATGCCTTTTGGCTTGAAGAACGGTGGGGCTACATATCAATGTGTAATGCCGAAGATCTTCAATGACATGCTACACAAAAACTTATAATGTTATGTAGATGACATAATTGTTAAGACAAAAAAGAGATATGATCACTTGAAGGATTTACGAATGGTGTTCGATAAATTATGGCACTATAACCTTAAAATGAACGCGTTGAAGTGTGCATTTGTCGTTACTTCTGGGAAGTTCCTCGGCTTCATTGTCAAGCACTGTGGCATTGAAGTGAACTAATTGAAGATTAAGGCCATTCAAAGTATGCCCGAGCCAAGGAATCTACACGAGTTGAAAAAGTCTACAAGGGCGGCTAGCCTTCATTAGACGCTCCATCTCCAACCTCGCTGGACGCTGTCAACCCTTCATTTGACCCATGAAGAAAGACGTTATGTTCATATGGAATGACACCTGCCGCAATGCCTTTAAGAGCATAAAAAGGTACCTGGTAAGCCCACCTGTCTTTTAAGAGCCTAAAAAGCCACTCATCCTATACATTGCCACACAAGAGGGTTCCATTGGAACACTCTTGGCACAAGAAAATGAAGCCCAAAAGGAAATAGCATTCTACTACCTAAGTAGAACTCTCACTGGTGCTGAGCCTAACTACTCATCGATCGAGAAGATGTGCCTTGCCCTAGTCATTGCCGTCCAAAAGCTAAGACACTAGATGCATGCTTACACCATCCACTTGGTTGCTAAAGTTGACCCAATCAAGTACGTTGTGTCCAAACCCATTCTGACAGGGTGACTAGCTAAATGGGCGTTGCTTGTCAATTAATATGAGATCATTTATGTCCCAGCTAAAGCCGTCAAGGGACAAGCACTAGCAGACTTCCTTGCCGATCATTCAATCACAATCAATTGGAAAATCTCAGATGACTTGCCTGACGATGAGGTGTTCTACATCGAAATCTTCCCGACATGGACAATGTTCTTCAACGAATCAACATGAACGGATGGAGCGGGGGCATGAGTAGTATTCATGTCACCAAAAAGATAAGTACTACCCTATTCCTTCCGACTAAGCGAGCTATGCTCCAATAATGTCGCTGAGTAGCAAGCCCTGATCATGGAAATCACAACACTATAAGTGTATAGCGACTCCAAACTCATAATCAATCAACTTTTAACTGAGTATGAAGTAAGGAAATATGATCTCGTCTCATACTTTTGGCTAGCAACTTAACTGCTACAAAAGTTAGAGGCCGTGACGCTAGAACATGTACCAAGAAAAGAAAATCAAATGACGGACGCTCTCATTAACCTAGCCTCAAGTATGGCGCTAGAAGAAGATGAAGCTACGGACGTGCTAATGTGCCAAAGATGGGTGATCCCGCTCGTCACTAAAATACTACTGAATGATACAAACGCCATCTCAGTACTTCCAGTTGACACTGAAGAGTGGAGACGGCCATTGATCGACTACTTAGAGCATGGAAAGCTTCCAAACGATCCTAGACACCGCTCTGAAATACGTCGACGAGCACCTCGCTTCCTCTACTACAAAGGAACACTTTGCCGACGTTTTTTTGAATAAGTACTTCTAAGATGTCTAGGTGAGGAAGAAGCTAATCAAGCCATGGAAGAAGCACACTCAAGCGTATGCAGAACGCATCAATCTAGACCAAAGCTACATTTCCAGCTCAAAAGAATGGGTTACTACTGGCCAAGCATGGTGAAGGATTTCCTGGAGTAAGCCAAAAGGTGTCAAACCTGCCAATTCCATGCCAACTTCATACATCAACCACCTAAACCATTACACTTTACAGTTGCTTCATGGCCATTTAATGCATGGAGATTGGACGTCGTATGACCAATTACACCAAAGTCATCTGCAAGAGAATAATAGCCGCAATGGATTACTTTTCCAAGTCGACTAAAGTTGTACCCCTAAGGGAAGTTAAGAAGGAAACTGTCATCCATTTCATCAAAGAGCATATCATCCATCGATATGGTATGCCTTGCTACATCATCACCGACAATAGAAAACAATTCTCCAACCAACTTATGAACGAGCTTTGCGAGAAATACAAATTCAAGCAGCACAAGTCTTCCGTGTATCATGCTCCGACTAACGGTCTTACGAAAGGATTCAACAAAACGCTGTGTAACCTCCTGAAGAACTTGATTCGCCGAACAAAGAGAGACTGACACAAAAGGATAAGCGAAGCATTTTGGGCATATAGGACAACACATAGGACTTTTACCCAAGTTACGCCTTATTCTCTTGTATATGGCATCGAAGCTATTCTGCCACTCGAAAGTCAAATCCCCTTACTAAGGATGGCTATACAAGAAGGCTTGATTGAAGAGAAAAACGCACAGCTACGACTTTAAGAGTTGGAAGCACTCAACAAAAGGAAGCTTGAAGCTCAACAACACTTGGAATGTTACCAAGCACGGCTATCCAAGGCATTCAACAAGAAGGTCTGCCCAAGGTCGTTCCAAATTGGAGATCTTGTCTTGGCATTACGAATGCTTATCATCACAACTCACAAGATAAAAAGCAAGTTCACATCAAAGTGGGATAGACCTTACGTAATACAAGAGGTCTACACCAACAACGCCTACTTAATCATGGCAGATTCTTGAAGCATTACTACCCTTAAACCAAACAAGAAATACTCCTCGCCTGCATGAGACTAAAATGCACATAGCACAAAGCTCCTTGCCTACATGAGCCCAAATTGCACGGCACAATGCTCTTTGTTCGCACGAACTTAAAAGGCGACACTTAATGCTCATTGTTCACACAAGCTTAAAAGACAACACTCAACCCTCCTAACCCGCAAGAGCATAAACTGTGTACTGAAAAATAATCATCAAAACCAACAAAACCATCAAAAAACAATCCATTATTTCCTTTGAACTACGTCATGACTTGATGCCTCCTCAACTGAGGGTATGTAGGCAACTTGAAACTTAAAAACTTCAAGTACAATCACATCACCAATAAAAAAAATACATAAACTTTGAAGAATAAGGAGAAAATTCAAAATGTGAATACTTTATTTCTTTAAAAGAAGAAGTCGGCTCCAAAGCCTTATTACAAAAAAATAAAAAATAAATAAATAAATAAAAGGCTTAAAGTACAAAGAACAGAAGACACTACTTGAAAGCTATGTCCCTAAAACGACGACGACAATCTTCAAGCAAGTCTTCCAAAGTCTTCAAAGTCTCCACATTGATGGGAAACAAGATGGGAAACTCCATAGACATGTCTTTCTCTTGCTCTAGGCATGAATTCTCCTCTTGATGCTAAGAATCTGTAGCTTCTTGCTCCTGAGAAACTATAACTTCTTGCTCCGAGAGAACACCCTGAAGTCGTGATACCTTGACTTCCACTATTCTGGTTCTCGCGCCAACGCTTTTAGACGTACCTATACAAAATCCAAAGAAATCCATGTGGCTTGATAACCTTCCGAAGCGGCTTGCTGCGAAGATCTAACTTGAGCAATTGATAAGTCTATTGCAGCAAGTTGCTGAACTCCAACCTCTGGATTCAACTTCTTCGAGGAAACAGCATACAAAGAAGAATACTTAGTTAAGGTAGCCATAAGCTCAGCAATCTTGACTCTTAAGAGTGAGGAATCAACGTTAAGGTTGTCAATCGCAGAAACAAGCTTCGACAAGTTTTCCTTAAGCAACGCAAGGTACTCCACTAGGCACTTTGAAATCCTCTTCTCAATATGGCTCTTGATATCCATGGACGTGCGAAGGTTGATGCGATGGATAAGCGACTCAGTGCCACTAAGGTTCAGCCCTCTAAGAGAGATCTTGGAGCTAGCTGGCAAGGGTGTTGGATGCATGACGGGCTCTTGCATACCTTCACCTACACACAGCCAACTTGGGCAACTTGGCGGGTTTGTAATAAGCTCTGCACTGGGCGAGTTTCCAATCTCCTAGTCCATGAGTAGACTGTTACCAAGTAGCCCATGTTCACCAAATCAAAAGAACAAGAAAGCCCAGCCTAAAGAAGACAAAGAAAGATGCTAGAAACAAAAGCTAAACCAATGAAAGCAGAATAAATCACAAGAAAGAAGGAAATACAAACATCTTTCTCAAGTGACGCATGACCATCAAATTGAGGAGGCCTAAATAGTTTCTTCTTCTTATGATGAAAAATGACATCACTATCATCCTGAGCACCTTTAAGTAGTCGTTTGTTTAAAACTTGTTTACGCTACCGCAAAACAAGCTCATCTTCGTGCGAGTCAACTTTGTCACCTGCCTCTTTAGAAGCATCCGAATGCTAAGAAGACAAACACGGGCATTGAAGAGCTAAAGCCGTTCGTCCATCTTGCAAATGAGTTAGGCTTGCACAATCAAAAGGTGCCAGCTACATAGAAACCGCAAAACAACCCTTTCTCGGCGCATCATTACGTGAACGAGAAGAATTCATGCCACTTGTCATCCTCAAGTCTTCATGGTGTACCTTTGACCACCAACCTACGTAGGTACAGGTCATTAGATTACTCTTGAACTCGTCCTTGGCTGGCAAGGTGATAGAAGCATTTGTGCATACACGGGTACAAGACTCTCAATGCATATACACGACTTGCAAGGATTCCGACTATGCGTTTTCCTTCAGCTTGCCTGCCACATGTTGGACAAAGCCAAACAACCTGCTGAAATGGTGAGGACTATACGGTTGAACAATACATCAGTCTCCTTGCCGAAAAAAAACATACCCCGAGCAAAGACTTGTAAGATAAGACAAGTCTGAGAAACAAATGTGCGAATAATTTATGAAGCCTCACTTCACCGAGACAACCCTTGCTAAATGGTCCATTTTGAAACCTTCACAGCTTCTAAACAATGCATGTGCCTGCAAATCATCAAGGCTTTCTGCAAAAAGCATGCCAGAGTACTTTGTCAACAAAGGCCCCAGCTTGGCTAAAGTTGATGAAGAAAGCCTCAACTTGTCTAAAGTCGATGAAGAAAAATGAATGCCAAAGTACTCACCCAACCAACCGTACACATAGTGGTTGAGAAGTACTGTAACACGATCTTCGATGCCCATCGAGTTCAAAATGACACTCAAGCCATCATAAATATTGGCTGAAAGATTCACCTGCAACCATCTTGCTAGTGACTTTGAAGGCTCCGGGGTAGATAAAGTTAACATCGCCTTTGGGGAAAACAAAATTACAAAGCCAACAAGTTAAGAAAACGGCTAGGTAAGATTCTTCCACGTGCTGTGATGCTACGCCAAGATCTTCAAATGCTTTTAACTCGGCAGAGGCATAGCTCCTAGCTGAACTAATAGCACCTAATAGGTCTGAGTCTCATTTTGACTTAGTAGTCATGTTGCAGCCACTTTTCTTCGAAGGCTTCTTGTACTTTATGGCATCCCAATACCAAAATATAATCCATGAAGAAATTTTCACTCCTGACTTACCCTAAACCTCTTGGGAAAGCTTGTGATATACCCAACAAATAGCGGCAACTCGTAGGCAATCCTCGGCTATCACGATGAGAAAATTCTTCCACGCTAGGAACAACCTCGTCGTAAAACTTACCCTGGATCGGGAAGCCTCCTATTTTGTGGAGATCCCAAAGTGAAATCGACATCTCCCCTTGTGACGTGTGAAGTGTGTTAGTCATTGAACACCAATGCTCAAAGAACGCACAAATGACGATCATAACAAAACAAAGATGTATATACGGCTTGATAAAAGCCCATGTTAGAAAGCACATCTTTGGATCGGCTCAAGACATCTTCAAGCTACTACCAGTAAAACTCAACAAAGATGGCCTCTCCAGTACTAGACAAGATGCCATTCCAAGTCATAGCTCTGCTACGGATGTGATCACCCAGAAACTCAAATAAAGCTAGTGAATTGTCACGAACATGGTGCGAAGGATTCAAGATAAGAATCCTCGACATACACGCCTTCTTCTTTGTATTTGATTGACCAAAATCTGTCACCTCCCAAGATACTTCAGAAGACCACGACTTGATATGAATGGAGTTGTCTTTTGCAGGAAGAACAAGCACATTAGGGCCAATCAACGGCGCACAAAGTTTCAACGGTGTTCCCCTATCTTGCGAATCGCCTTCTTTCGCAAAAATAGTGATGTAGCTCTTAAAGCACTTGAAAAATACCATGGCTGCAATGAAAAAAAAAGGAAGAAAAAGAGAACATAAGCACAAGGTGGGACGGCAAGAAAAAAAAAAAAAAGAAAAAAAAAGATTGCTTCACTAAAGCAAAAGACATGCGAGACAAACCTCGTGAATGTTGAAGGATGACGATGACAAAGTCATAACAACGAAAAGAAATCAGCCACAAAGCTTGAGCAACACAGTAAAGATGGCAGCTACAAGACAATCATTCAAAACACGCTACAGTAGCAAAGAAAACTCAAATGCTTGATAGGAGCATATTTATGCAACTTAAATGGCTTGTTCTCGTACATTTACGTTATGTTTCTTTAGTTATTTTAGTACTTTAAGCTATTTTCGTGTGTTTGTAGGTCCAAAGGGCTAAAGGAGCAAAAAGATGCATTTTGGAGACTTTTGGAGCACTTTTGGGCTAAGGACGGATAGCTTATGCTTGAAGCCAAAGTGTTGGACGAAATTGAAGACCTAATTGGAGCCAAAGTGTTGGAACCTTGTTCTCTTTAGTTTTAGGACATTTAAACCTTTCCTAATCCCAATCATGCCATGCATAACACACATCCATTCTAACACATTGTCATTGCACATGCATTTCCTTCATTAGTTAACCCACATGCACTTATCACTTATCATCACCACTTAACCACTTATCATATCATAACCACATATCATATCACTTATCACCTATCACTTAACATATCATCCACCTACTTCACCTACAACATCCACCTACTTCACCTACAACATCCACTTCACCTACAACATCCACCTACTTCACCTACAACATCCACCTACTTCACCTACAACATCCACCTACTTCACCTACAACATCCACTTCACCTACAACATCCACCTACTTCACCTACAACATCCACCTACTTCACCTACAAATGACATAGCCATATGTTCCCTCCACTACTCCTATAAATACCCTTGCATTCATTCATTCATGGACATCTCATTTCATACACAACACACCACAAACACATCCCTTTCTCTCTTAGCCTTGAGTCTCCCTTAGAATCCAAAAACCATCTTTCCATTTCCATCACTCCTCACTCCATTCCACACTTCCATTCCCCCAAACCAACTATCCTTAGACCTTATGCTACAATAAAGAGGAAGAGAAGAGGGCCTAAACGTTCATACAATTCAAGTTTGAGTTGTTGGAATGTTTAGGTGTTTCTTTGATTTCAATGTTTAATTTTAATTCTCTTTGTTTTGTATGAGGAACTAAACCCCCCCTTAGCTAGGGGGTGATTCGAAATATATGTTTATGCTTGCATTTTGATTTGATTACTTCTAATTGCATTTCATAAGTTGTTGATTCAATTTGTTTAACCGTTTGATTGATAACTTATTTATGTATGTTTATTAAGAATGCGCGCTTAATTTTCATGCATGAATATGACGCTAGAATATAAGTGATTTTCACCTAATCGTTATGTACTTATATTCACAAGTAGTGGAGGTTGCTTATAAACAATCGCGTTAAATGAATTCTTGGCACGAGTTTCATGCTCATCATAGTAACGAATGCCTCGTCAACACTTATAGTTTTCATAATGCTTAATGATCTTTGATTGTATCTTTATTGTGCTGTTCACGTAAAGGACTTTTGGAGAATGTTGTGAATTGCGTTGCGCTAACCCATCCAATTCATTAACTTAAGGAAAACTTGACGGTTAATTTAAGCGGACCTAATTAACTTGGAGTGTTGAGAATTAATGATTTATTGAAATGCAATTGGAAATTGTTTTATTATGCAAGTATAACATGTATGGAGATGAACCCCTTAGCTAGCATTCATCCATTCAATTCCATCACATTCATATTTACATTCTGTCTAGTTTATTAACTTGTTTCGTTATTTCAATTTTCGTAAAACCTAAACCCCCCTTTACTTTCTTGTTCTTTAATGCTTAGAATCTGTTTAGTTTATGTTTTAAAGTATTTTTAAATTCTTTGAGTCTAGTTTAGTGTTTTATATTGTGTTTTTATGTTTTTGAGTCAAATCCAAGTGATTAACAATCCCTCCTAATCCCCGGTCCAGAACGATCCCTACTTATACATATACTACAATTTGACAAAAAGAGGGTTTAATTTGTGCGCGTATAAATTCTCGCACCAAATTTTTGGCGCCGTTGCCGGGGATTAGCAACTTTGCTAATCCCTTGGTTCTTTTCTTTTTTTTTTTTTTGGTTTAGTTGTTTTCGTTTTAGTTTCTAACTTAGTGTTGTTTTCTTTGTTTGTTGTTACTTTTGATATTTGATTTAGTTCTCTTTCTTTGATTTTAGGTACTAGAGAAGTAAGATATGGATTTTGCTAGCATTCAAGCTCAATTGGCAAATCTTACTTCTAAATTGTTGCCGTATGCCGAAAGGACCACAATGCAGAGTGTCCCTACATTTGGTGCTTCATATAGGCAAGGATTTCAAGCCAATCAATGTCCACAAAGAGATTGGAGGGATCATTCAAACTCTATATGGTGGGAAGATCAACAAGTTCAACGTGAAGCATATTGGCAACCATATGAGGAGTTCTATTCAAGACCTATGCAGCCACCACAACTTCATATGCAATATGCTCAATTAAATTCAAGTTCGCCAATAGATTATATTCAAATTCTTAATGAAATAAATTCTTTGGCGCAGGGGTCACAAAATCAAGCCAAGGAGGCTCAACAAGAAGCATATTGGCAACCATATGAGGAGTTCAATACAACACCTATGCAGCCACCACAACCTCCCCCACAACAATTCCAATCAAGTTCAAGTATGTCCATGGATAATGATAAAAATTTTCAATTACTAACCTCTTTGACGCAGGACGAACAAAATCAAGACAAGAAGTTGGGTAAATTGGACGAGCAATTTGGGCAGATTATGGAGTTCATGAAACAAATTCAAGAGCAAAGTGAACTTTCCAACTCAACTATTGAAAACTCGAAGGAAGATTTTGAAATCCATAATGCTATCACTTTGGGAAGTGCTATGGAGGTTGGAGCTGACCTAAAAATGTCCAAACATAGCCTAGAAGTGGATGAAGAGCTGCTAATTGAGGAGGAGGAAGAAGACATGCACACGGCAAGGGTAGAACAACCCTTGCCGCAGCCCCCTAAGCCCTCTAAACCACCCACCACCAGTAAGGACGTCCCAATTCCATGTTATTCTGATGTTATTCCACCCAATGTCCCTTTTCCTAGCAGGTTTTTGATTCCCAACCAAGAAGAGAGTAAAAAGGACATCGTGGAAGCCTTCCCAAAGGAGCAAAATGCTATTCAAATTCTTGGTGCAACACAGCAAGTTTTAGATGGTGTTGAATTCTTCAAAGAACTTTGTACACCAAGAAGAATGATTCAAGAGAAGGTAGTGGCTGGAGAAGATGTAGAAGGCATCAAAGAGGACATATTTGAAACCACAATTCCCAAGGAAGTTGGATTTTATGACACGGGACAAGTCATAACTTTCGAATGGGTGTTTATTCTGGAGTTCATTTTGGAGCACACAGGTAAGCCGCCTTCCCGAATTTCAATTTTCTTTTATACTAACATGTGGTTAATGATTCAGGCACCCAATCTGGAATTTAAACTATTACCGGATCATTTCAAGTATCACCGCCCATTCAAAGATAAATTCCATGCCGTTTGATTTTATTTATGTAAAAAAAAAAAAAAAAAAAAAAAAAAAAAAAAAAAAAAAAGAGATAGTAAACATGGAGAAAGGTGGAGCTTCACAAAGGTTGTTTACGTGAAGCCCCACTACGAGGCGCAGAAGCGGAAGGTGCAGAAGCGGGAGGCATAGAAGCGGGAGGCATCGGAGCGGAAGCCATCGGAGCGGGAGGCATCGGAGCTAGAGCATTCCAGGCCTCAATACTTGGCCAAGCGCTGGATGACCCAGGAAAAAGGTGCCTCTGGAGATAAGACGCAAGCCTTTGACGGTCATTGTGAATTCGACCCTCAGATTCTTGCAGCTCATCAAGCTTCCTCTTCATGCCCGACGAATAGTTATTTGCAAGCACATGCAAACTTTTATTCTCATACTTAAGCTGCTGGATCTCCTGCTTGAGACTTTCCACCTCTGCCATCAATGATTCCACCTGACGGGAGCGGGCAAGCAGGCGTTTGCCCATGTTGGACACAGAACTCGCACACTGAACACTAAGTGCGAGGGACTCTTGAACGGCCAACTCATCGGACCGTCCTGACAGCAGCCTACTATCTTTTGGAGTGAGGAGGTTCCTAGCTACTATTGTAGCTGTTGTGGCGTCTTGCATCACGGAGTCTTCACCTGTGAGAGGACCGTTAGAAGAAAAGAAAGAAGGGCGCCATACGTTACCTTGACGCGGCGCGCCCGTATCACTGCTAAGGCTCAAATCTAAGCTAAGGTTCGATGAGTTTGCCATTTTTTTTCAAGAGTGTTCAAAGAGAAGGGGTGGATGGAGTTAAAATTTCACAAAGGGCCGGAGTCGAGTTTCAGGAATGGGAAATCTTCAGAGTGTGTGTGTTGGGGTGATTGATAGCTCTATAAAAAGCCAAGACGACGCGTCCACCGATTCAAAGAGCCGGATTTTCCGGCGTAATTTAGGCGACGCTCCCTCGGCTTTTCAGAAAACGCGTTCAACTTTGTCAAAAGATTTCTGACAAAGCTGAAAACACGTGGAGGCCATCATCGCATCTACACATCTTTAGCCGACAAGCGCAAAGTTCGGCGACGCTTTCTCTGCTTTTCAGAAAACGCGTGCAGCTTTGTCAAAAGGAGCCGCATCTGCACTACCACGTGTCGTTCAGAAAGTGAAGGGGCGTCGTTCAGAAATCGAAGGGGCGCCTGCTCAGAAATCGAAGAGGCGTATTCAAAGATCGAAGAGGCGCCACTATTTCAAAGAGCCGGATTTGCGGGATCAAAACGTTTGTCGACAAGGGTAAAAAGTACCACCACTTGATATTATCTCTATATATGTCGACCTTCGTCTTTTATGGCAGGGAAAACCTGAAGAAAATGCCCAACTCTCTCTCACCTCTGAGGGCGCACTCCCAGCAAAGCCTTTCAAAATACTCAATTCTTTCTTCTTCCCCAAAGATGATACCAGATGCCTGGAGTACATATGACCCAGGAGGAAACGGCGGATTGAAGCATGTGCTGATTCATTCACCGCTTCTTCAAAGCAAAGGTATCTCATATCATCAAGGTCAAAAGCAAAAGTATCTCATATCATGCTCTTTCCCTGTCTTTTTCTTTGTCCTTGTTCTTACTCGCATGGCAAAGTAAAAGAAGCAATCAGCCGGCACTTGGAGTCAGTCTTCCGATCTGGAGCCAACTGCCTGGAATCTATTCCTGATTGCTTACCTAGCGTTGCTCTCGAGTAGTCATCTTCAACAGTTGATACACTTCCAGAGAAGGGACCACTTCTGCAAAGGGGAGCGAGTAAGGCAAGTGAAAATGATACATTGAAGCATGTGGAGACAAACTTAGGCTGAGTTATCCTCCAACCCTTTTCAATACGAATTGGAAAGATTGAACAAAGAAACAGACCAAAGGAGTAAGCTCAGACCTTCGGAGGAGACCAAAAAAACCATCCTGCTGCCCAGTTCAAGAAGTAGCACAAAGGAAAATCAACGATGGGCAGAAACCAGTTCAAGAGTAAGCCTGTGGAATCACAAAGATCAAAGCCTCAATGCAATTACCAAGGAGAAGATGGAATTTACACTCTATAACCAGATTTGCTTCTCTAAACTCTTCTCTTTGTTAATTACATTATGCCATGTTTAATATGTTTAGTTGCTTTTTGTGTGTTTACTTATGTTTTGTGTGAATCTATGCTTAAAACATTGAGGACAATGTTTGATTTAAGTGTGGGGGGGTAACTAAACTAAGTATATTTAATGCAAATTCGTGGGATTTTATCACCCATAACTTCAAATGTTGTTCCTTGCTGTTTTAAGGTGTTTTTTAAGTTGTTTTAGAGTGTTTTAGTATGTTTTGTTTTTATAACTCCGAAAATCACATAAAAATTTGAAAAACATGTTTTAAAAAAAAAGCCTAAAAAGAGTGTTTTGAGTTGTTTTTGTGTGTTTGTGTCTTAGGGTACCTTCCAACACAATGATAAGGATTTGGTTTATAGTTGCATGACTGTTAAAAAGAGTTATAAACATAGATGAAAGTTTGATTTACTCTTGGTATATGCTTGGTTATGGTTATAATGTATGACTTCACATGCAATCATAAAAGAAAAATTCGTTTTTTTTGTAACATGCTTGAAGGAAGGAACTCAAACAAACGCTACATCCCTGTGAGACTCGAGCCATTACCTTCTTTGGAGAGTTATTTTCTGTGATTCTTTGTTTTCTAAAATTGTTGCATGATCTCATTATTCCTTGCTTGGTTGCTACTTAGAATGCAATTGTATCATGATAGAACTAAATGCTAGAACTTATATCCGTTTCATTCAAAGCATGATATTGATTGCATAAAGATGAAGTTGTTAGTCAAGCCAAAGCCAAAAAGCCTATCCCTTTTCACATGTATTGTAGGATTACCCCTTTTGAGCCTTTTCAAGCTTATTTTCTTTGTTAACCCCTTGTTCTTAAAGGATAGTGAAGCATGACTTAGAATGAACTCCTTTTGATCAATATACTGCAGAAAATAAGTGTGGGGGAAGATAATAGGGCACGGCCAAAGAATGAAATAAAGAAAAAAAAAAAAAAAAAAAAAAAAAATTGTTGAAAAGAAAGAAAAAAAAAAAAAAAATAAGAGTTGAAAAATAAGTGAGAATGATCTCACAAGCATTGGTTATTGAAGGAAGGGTCCAAAAGAGTGAATTTGACCCTAGTTGTTGCATGAATCTTCCCTTGTGTTTAAAAGTTGATTTCTGCCATTAAAAGTGAGTTTAAGTGTCAATTTCATTACTTCGCTTCCTATTACTTTAAGAACCTTTGTTTTACTTTACCTTTCTTTGTTAAACCATTACCCTTAGCCCCGTTACAACCCTCAACTTCTATCTTGATGTTATGTATTCAATATGTGGAGTTTGGAATTGATATGAGCTTATGGAATCACTGGTTCTCATTCTAAGTAGTAGCATTCCATTCATGAGATCATATTCATGTCATTATCGTAAATCCAGAAAATGCTTTCTTTATTATAACATATGTGAGTGTTAGAATTCATATTTACATCAATCTTCTCACATATAACTAGTGTAGGGTGTGTAGTCAGAAAATCTGTGTGAAAAACGAGTGCATATTTTGTAAGGATTTGAGCAAATTCTCTAAAAGCATGTTACTACTTTCGAAATGTGTTTTAAATGCTTAATTGTGAACTAGTATGTGGTGACTATGATTAAGAATGTACTTAACTGTAAAGATGGCTAAAAATCTATGGGACTAATGATTTTTAACTTGTCATGTGCATTGGAAATCTGAGACGATTGTTGGAAGGTGTAGGTTGTGTTTTGTTCGTTTTGTTTTGTTTTTGGTTTCTTTTGTTTTGTTTTGCTCGAGGACTAGCAAAAGCTAAGTGTGGGGGTATTTGATAGGAGCATATTTATGCAACTTAAATGGCTTGTTCTCGTACATTTACGTTATGTTTCTTTAGTTATTTTAGTACTTTAAGCTATTTTCGTGTGTTTGTAGGTCCAAAGGGCTAAAGGAGCAAAAAGATGCATTTTGGAGACTTTTGGAGCACTTTTGGGCTAAGGACGGATAGCTTATGCTTGAAGCCAAAGTGTTGGACGAAATTGAAGACCTAATTGGAGCCAAAGTGTTGGAACCTTGTTCTCTTTAGTTTTAGGACATTTAAACCTTTCCTAATCCCAATCATGCCATGCATAACACACATCCATTCTAACACATTGTCATTGCACATGCATTTCCTTCATTAGTTAACCCACATGCACTTATCACTTATCATCACCACTTAACCACTTATCATATCATAACCACATATCATATCACT
Source organism: Pyrus communis (assembly GCF_041283825.1). Taxonomy (NCBI): domain Eukaryota; kingdom Viridiplantae; phylum Streptophyta; class Magnoliopsida; order Rosales; family Rosaceae; genus Pyrus; species Pyrus communis. The sequence goes on from NC_142581.1 coordinate 13,369,505, forward strand.
TATCACCTATCACTTAACATATCATCCACCTACTTCACCTACAACATCCACTTCACCTACAACATCCACTTCACCTACAACATCCACCTACTTCACCTACAACATCCACCTACTTCACCTACAAATGACATAGCCATATGTTCCCTCCACTACTCCTATAAATACCCTTGCATTCATTCATTCATGGACATCTCATTTCATACACAACACACCACAAACACATCCCTTTCTCTCTTAGCCTTGAGTCTCCCTTAGAATCCAAAAACCATCTTTCCATTTCCATCACTCCTCACTCCATTCCACACTTCCATTCCCCCAAACCAACTATCCTTAGACCTTATGCTACAATAAAGAGGAAGAGAAGAGGGCCTAAACGTTCATACAATTCAAGTTTGAGTTGTTGGAATGTTTAGGTGTTTCTTTGATTTCAATGTTTAATTTTAATTCTCTTTGTTTTGTATGAGGAACTAAACCCCCCCTTAGCTAGGGGGTGATTCGAAATATATGTTTATGCTTGCATTTTGATTTGATTACTTCTAATTGCATTTCATAAGTTGTTGATTCAATTTGTTTAACCGTTTGATTGATAACTTATTTATGTATGTTTATTAAGAATGCGCGCTTAATTTTCATGCATGAATATGACGCTAGAATATAAGTGATTTTCACCTAATCGTTATGTACTTATATTCACAAGTAGTGGAGGTTGCTTATAAACAATCGCGTTAAATGAATTCTTGGCACGAGTTTCATGCTCATCATAGTAACGAATGCCTCGTCAACACTTATAGTTTTCATAATGCTTAATGATCTTTGATTGTATCTTTATTGTGCTGTTCACGTAAAGGACTTTTGGAGAATGTTGTGAATTGCGTTGCGCTAACCCATCCAATTCATTAACTTAAGGAAAACTTGACGGTTAATTTAAGCGGACCTAATTAACTTGGAGTGTTGAGAATTAATGATTTATTGAAATGCAATTGGAAATCGTTTTATTATGCAAGTATAACATGTATGGAGATGAACCCCTTAGCTAGCATTCATCCATTCAATTCCATCACATTCATATTTACATTCTGTCTAGTTTATTAACTTGTTTCGTTATTTCAATTTTCGTAAAACCTAAACCCCCCTTTACTTTCTTGTTCTTTAATGCTTAGAATCTGTTTAGTTTATGTTTTAAAGTATTTTTGAATTCTTTGAGTCTAGTTTAGTGTTTTATATTGTGTTTTTATGTTTTTGAGTCAAATCCAAGTGATTAACAATCCCTCCTAATCCCCGGTCCAGAACGATCCCTACTTATACATATACTACAATTTGACAAAAAGAGGGTTTAATTTGTGCGCGTATAAATTCTCGCACCAATGCTACGCAATCACACTACGCAACCACGCAGGGATTATGCAAGCAATTTCTTGCATTGCACGACAACGTCACCACCAAGAGAAAATTATGACCACAAGGCACTACGCAGCGAAACCACGCTGTAGTCTTTTGCACAGCACCACGCGGTAAAAAGTGACACACTACAACAAGTTCCAAACAGCAAAACTCATGGCAGCAGCAGCTACAGGGCACGACACAAACAACAAGCACAGAAACAGTGTACGACAAGGGTGTTTTGTGACAAAAAACATACACCCAATTGTCCTATAAATAGGGATCAATTGCTTGATAATACTATAGGGAGAATACATACCAAATAGCAAAGGAAAATAAAAAATAAAAAAATAAAAAAAGAAGCACATTCTAGCCGCAAGAAGGAAGCAAATTCAAAGCAAAAAAGGGCAAGGTAAAATCAGCAACAAAGAGGGAAACATGCTGCTTTTTGCAACAGAAATCAGCAAAGAAAAGAAAAGGAAACAAAGAAATAAGGAAAGGGCTTCAAAATTTCCAAAACATCAAAGGAAATCCCTCCAAAGCAAGGACAAGTCTTCAAGATTCCCAAACCAAGGGGGAAGACACTCTCTTTGCCGTGGAAAAGAAAAGGGAAAGGAAAAAAAATACAAATCCTACTTACCCAAGGACAAGCATTAAAGCTTTCCAACATCTTGAAGGAAATCACCAAAGTTTTCCAAAACCTTGAAGGAAATCACCCTCATTGCCAAAATTGAAGGAGGCTCCTACTTAAGGAAGGAAAAAGCATTTTTCCCACAACAAGGGAAAAAATCCAAGTCTCAAAATACACCAAATGTATTTTGTCAAAATTATGGAAAATCAATATGCACAATAAGTATGTGCCAATTTATCCATTTCCAAAATTTCTTTCAAGATCAAGCCTCTACGGCCCTTGAAGAAAAGTTTCATTTCTTTCAAGATCAAGCCTTTACAACCCTTGAATGAAAATTTCATGGCTTTCAAGATCAAGCCTCTACGGCCCTTGAAGAAAATTTTCATTTCTTTAACATGAAGCCTCTACAGCCTTTGAAGAAAGTTTTCATTTATTCAAGACCAAGCCTCAATGACCCTTGAAGAAATGTTTCATTCAAGAAATATGCCTCAACGGCCTTTGACGAAATTCATCATGTCAATTCAAGAAATACGCCTCTACGGCCCTTGAGGAAGCAAGCTAATTCAAGATCAAGTCTCAACGACCCTTGAGTTAGAACATTTACATTATAGGACTTCAAAACACGTTTCCTACATGTGACAAGCACATGCCTATAACGCGCCTTGAAATAGGGGCATTTGTAAACATGTAAATTTCGTTGCATACAAATGATGAATCACAAAACTCCACATGGCATATGACTCATCACAAATAGACAAGTCATGAAAGACATGTGGCACAAATCAAGCAAAGGAAGTACAAAACCTTTCCAAAAGTCAGCAAAAGGGAGAAAATCCCTCTTAAAATCAGCAAAGAGTCCAAGTTGCTCCCAAAACCGGAAAGAAAGCTAAAGCATCTTTATAAAATAAGCAAGAATTGAAAATTGCTCACAAAATAGGTAACAAGCCCTATAATTCGGCCAAGGTAAAGGAAAGTGGCTGAAACTAAGACACAAAACATGCCTAAATTATCCTGTGGATGAATCAAGACACAAATCAAGACCAAATCCATACAAAGCAAACTTTGAGAAGTCCATAAATACAAGGTCCTCAGACAAGCATAAAGGTCGACAATTTCTATATTAAAGGGCCGAAATTCTCACAAAATGAGAATCTCTACCAAATCTTTGAAGACTAATATGCTGCCAAAGCTCTCTTTGAAGAACGTACAATCAAAGCCAAAGCTTTCTTTCAACCAAAGCCGAAATATTCCCTTGAAGAATCAACAGGCACTTGTGCCGATTCCTTCAAGACTTTGTTGCAAGCTTAAAACTTGAAACGACATTCGATTCAAGATCAAGTCACCAAGACCCTTGAATCAACAAAATCCCACATCAACATCACCTTTGCCATAGGTTATACACAAACCCAGAGGAGATCAAGTCATCATGACCCTTGGATCAACAACCTACGCATTTACATCAAATTTGAAGATTGAATCAGAGGAAAATTGTAAACAGAGATTGTAACCCTACAAATTCATCAATACAAATCTAGTTTGTACACATGTTCTCATTTCATTCGTTACAGAATTTTCATGTTTACAATAATATCAATAAAGTAATTATCCAAAAATTTAAAACAAACACCAAACAAAAAAAAAAAGGAAATTGTTCAAAACTTAAACTAAGAAAAATAAGTGGATTCAGCCAACATTGGCCCATGTCTAAAAAACAATCTAATCCATGGGAGTGGATGCCTTTTGAAAATCAAAAATCTACATGGTTGTACCTTCATGTTACTTGAGCAAAGTTTGTCTCAATCTTCTGGAGACATGAATGATACTCAGCAATGGCTTGAGGAGAAGCTCTGCAAACGCTGGAGCAATGTTCTTTGGATACATATCAAGATGACTAGAAACTTCATTGGTTTGAGCTTTGCCCTTAGTCTTAAAGTTGGAAACCTTGGAACTTAAGGAATCGCGCTTCGGGGTCGGATTTCCTCCCTTTGGATTGGCTTCTGCTTAAGGAAAAATTTGTCCTAACTAAGAACATGCAAGAATATTTGAGCATACAAGCATACATATAACACTTTAAAGTAAGCATGCACTCAAAATAATTCTATTGAATTTTACCTAGATCCAATTACCCTTTAAGAATAAAAACCCATTAAAGCGACTGACCCAGTAAATCCACCGGCGGGTCCTTTTCTAGTTGCATATCTTGTTCCAACGTTAAATCTATGACTTCCAAAACCTAGTGAATGGTGAACCATAAGACTGTTTAACAACATTAAAGAGAAGTGAGAGTTTGAGATTCATTACCCTTGAAACTTATCCTTGTTTAGACAAGGGATTCACTCAAGTGGAGAGCCTTCAAGTTACCTCCTTGCTCCTTGGATCTTTCCTTGTGTTTGTGTTCTTCTCTCCTTGGATGGTTGCTTCTTTGTTTCTCCTTTGCTCCTTGAGGATGCAAGGAAATGATCTCCAAAACACCAAAGGTTTGGTGTCTCTAAGTCTCCACATCAAGGATGAGGTGTGAAGAGAAAAATGATCTCCAAAACACCAAAGGTTTGGTGTCTCTAAGTCTCCACATCAAGGATGAGGTGTGAAGAGAAGATGGATGACTAGGAAGAAAGAAGATTGCTAGTTGTTTTCTCCCTAGTATGGCTAACCTCTTTAGAAGACAAGGAGAGAACAAAATTTACTCTTTTGCCTTAAAGAAACTGTAATGAGGTTAAAGTAAAGATGCTTTTGTACCTTATTCTTAAGTGAGTGGCAAACTTGCAATTAAGCCAAGTTCATCTCTACACTCCCTATGGTTAGCCTTGATATGCTTAGTGTGTTAATTGGCCATTTTGTTTTAATTGTTACGCAACTTAAACTCAATGGGCCTTGTAGACCAAAACTCTTTTAGGCCCCGAAACCTGAAACTAATTTAAAAGCCCAATACAAAACATTTCGTATGATTAATTAACTAATAAATTAATGTTGACCATCCTCTATTAAACTATTTAATTGCTTATCCATCTCATTTATAATTATTCACGTTCATCCTTACTAGATGTACGATCCATTAGGTTCTAATTATGAGACAATGGGTGATTGTCACTCTTAACGGTCGATTGTGAATTGAAACAACATTTCAATTCTACCTTTGATGAAGATTAGTGTTTGTTAATCTTCAGGGCTTTCACAAACCATGAGTGACAACTAACAATATGTCATGGCTACCAAAGCTAAGTAGAAGTGGTTGGAGAACCTATCCAATTACAACTACAATGCAATACGGTCATTGTCAGATTCAATACTCTTGATCAAATTGTTTAAATGATAGTTTGTTTCATGCCTACTATCCAATGTGATACTTCTCTATATGATTCTATGGAATATGATTTAGAACATTCTTCCTAAATTATATTCATTTGCTTTGGCCATAAACTCCTGAATCATATCTCAGAGTATTCTCCTTCCATAATGGAAGGTTAAATATCCCTTGTTGTGCATTCACATGCCTAAAAGACTAGATAGCTTGACTCCAACAATGTCATGGACACTCTCAATGGAAAGCCTTTAACATAGTTAAAGATCAAGGACCTAACCATTAGACAACTATGATGTCTTAAGTCAAATGACTACCTTGCAGTATTGCAACTTATGAGTTCTTACATGACATGTATGTTAGAACTCTCTTTTGATTATTGTTTAGTAGACTCAACAACATTTTAAGCACTTACGTGTTTGTCTTAGTGTCCAACACTAAATGACTTAAGACTCGTCATATTCCCGCTTGAGTTAACATAACACATACTAACCTTAGCAGATTTGCCTATGCCCAATTAACAATCATATGGCTAAGAACATTTTAGGAATGAACGTAAGATAAATGTCTCGTTAAACTAACTTACTTAGATCACTTCTCTCTTAGGTTGAATACATTCATCGGATTCTATTATTACATAAGCACATGATACAATAAATAGTGATTCACAATAAGTTTTGCCATTCCATTGAACAAATAAGATTTTAACATAATGAGTATTCCAAAAATTATTACATCCAATGAATGGCTTTAAAGGCATACTTCCAACATTTGCTCAGTCGACCTTAGGCCTGTGGCTGAGGGTTCGTACCTTTGCCATGACCTTGATGTTTTTTGCGGCCCTTGTGGCCTTGAGATGTTGTAGCATGCGCTTCAGGAGCATCATTCGAGCCAGTAGGGTTAACTTGATGATTCTTCATCAAATGCTAGTTTTTCATTTTAGCAATTAGTAAAACAGAGATCAAATCCAAAAAATTTAGTGAATTTATATGCTCTATATTGTTCAAAATATTGGTGGTATGAAAAGTTGGAATGGGTATTCTTCAAGGGATCCTATTCAGTCAAGTAATCTTTGCAGAATTTGATGAGTGATCAGAGTTGACAAACTTTAGAATTGAAGTCATTCATAGACTTGAAGTCTTGGAAGATTAAATACTGTCAGTCAAGTGCTGCGTTAGGTAAAAAGATATCATTCTGGTGATAAAAGCATTTCTCTAAAGCGAGTCAGAGAATGCATAGATTCTTTTTACAAGGTATTTGTTCCGTAATGTATCATGCTTGTGCCTTCTAATGAAGATCATGTCAGTTGCTTTGTCAGCTTCGTCAACCAGTTTGTCCTTAGCCTTTTCTGTGGTGGCTATGAGACTTTTGGTTGTGAGGTGGAGCTTTAAGTTTTGAGCCCACTTCAGGCAATTTATTCCAGAGATTTTCCAAAGTGGTAAAATTGAGTTTGCTAAGAATCGACATGTCGCCACAATAAAGGGAATGAGATCATGGTCAGTGCTATGGGTAAAAACATCTGTTGGACCAAATTTTGGGCAGGTTCTTAGAATGAATCTACAAGAGCAAAGACAATAAAGATCGTGAAACCAAGCGCCATGGATGGTGGTTCTCGGTGTGGACACTCTGACGATCAAGTTAGAAATATAAGGGAGATATAAGCAAAATGCTCTAAAGGGGGGGGGATAAGAGTGTCTAAACCCTTGTGAAGAGTCGAGTGTCCTGTTTGCATAGGCATGCGAGTTCACTTTCTGAGTGCTCAATCATCCTCCTAAAATGTCAGGGCATGTTAAGTCAAAACTATGGCTCTATCCATATAGGTGCACCACCAACATGGGTTAGAACTGTTTGTGTCAGGCACTACAGGGATCAAGGCTCCATCTGACCAATTAGATCTATAGTTAAGATTTGGCAGTTAGGACATGATTGGTGATTAATGGTGTTTGAGTGGGAGTTGTTGCACATTGTATGAGTATCCATGATACCTACTCCCGTCGGAGGGTCTATAGGGTGGCAGATGATGCGAGATTTATAAGCACATAAATTAACCCTCTTTTTATCAATTGTAGTAAGTATGTAAGTAGGGATCGTTCTTAACCGGGGATTAGGAGGGATTGCAAAATCACTTGGAAACTGACTCAAAAACGTAAAATAAAGTTTAAAACACTAAACTAGACTCAAAGAATGCAAAACTACACACTTAAAACACTAAAACAAATCAAAAGACTCGAAACAGCACCAAAACACTCAAAACTGCCTTAAAAACACTTTCTGGGCAGTTTTGAGCACTTTGACTACTTTGGACGAATTTGGGAAATAAATTGATTCAAGACACTTAGAAACACAAACTAAGACACTTTCTAACTAAATTGGACAATAAAGTAAAGGGGGATTGAGTTTTGGACGAAATTAAACTAAATGCACAGATTGCAATTTAAAACAGAATGTAAATATGAATTTGATGGAATTGAATGGATGGGAAGCTAGCTACGGGGTTCATCTCCACACATGTTATACTTGCATATAAAACGATTTCCAATTGCTTTTCAATAAACCATGAATTCTCAACGCCCTAGATTAACCGTGAATTGCACTAATTAACCCTCAGATTTTCTTAACGTTATTGAATTGGATGATTGCATACGACAACCCAAAGCATTCCCCACAAGTCCCCTACATGATTGCATAATAGAGATACAAGCAAGAATCATTAAGTTCTATGAAAACCATAAGCATTGACGAAGCACTTGTTACTATGATTGCATGAAACTTATGCCAAGAATTTACTAAACGCGATTGAGATCATCAACCTTTACTACTTGTGAATATAATTCCATAACGATTAGGTGAAATTTCCTTATATCCTAGCATCCAATTTATGCATGATAATTAAGCGTGCACTCTCAACCAACACACACAAATCAATGTAATTCACATAGATAAGTAAATTGAATTCACAACTTATGAAACACAATTAGAAGTAATCAAATCATATCGCAAGCATAAACATGTATTTCGAATCCCCCCCCCTAGCCAAGGGGGGGTTTAGTTCCTCATACGTACAAGACAAAGATAAGTAAATTTAACCATTGAAATCAAGGAAAGGAAACACCTAAAAATTCCAACAACTCAAACTTGAATTGTATGAACGTTTAGGCCCTCTTCTCCTCCTCTTTGTTGTGGCACAAGGTCTAAGGATAGGTTTTGGGGTGGTATTTGTATGGAGGAATGGATGTGTGATGGTAAGGTAGTGTTTTGGAGGGATGGGGAGTGGTTGGAGTGGCTGCAATGGGGGAGAAAATGCACGGCAGAGAGTGGTGTGATGGTGTGAATGGCTGAATGGATTGTGGATGTGTGGAATGGTTGGATGCACGGCACAAAGGGATCCCCCCTTGGTGATGGGATTGCATGGTTTTATAGGGAGAGAATGGGAGAGAATGTGAGAGAATGTGGCTGAATGATTAAAGAGGGAATGCATGTGGAATGACAGCTAGGTTGGTTGGTGGAAAGCTGGAATTGCAAAGGGGAATGCATGTGCACGGCAAGGTGTGGAGAAAGGGGTGAATGTGCATGTGGCTGATTTAAAGAATGGGAGAGAGTGGAAAAACAGCTAGGGTGAATGATTAAAGGGTGTGGCTAGGTTGGAAAGAAGGGAATGTCTTTTATTTCTGAATTTAGGCAAGGATTTAGGAATATAAAAGTGTATGTGCGTTATGGCTGAAATAGGTATGAGAAAGGAAGGTGTTTAAGTGTTTAAAATAGGGAACAAAGCCCTTCCTTGCACGGCAAGGAAGGGAGACACAAGGAAACACACGGCATTGCTTAAGGTTGCAAGTTTTGTGACCTAGAATAGGTAAGAGCCCTTGATATTGCTGAAACTTGGAGTCTTTAATTTCGTCCATTCCTTTTGCTCCAAACATAAGCTATCCATTCCAAGTCCAATTTTGCTCCAAAATGCTCCAAAATGCATCTTTTTGCTTCCTTAGCCATATGAACCTAAAAACACACGAAAATGGCTTAAACTACTAAAACAACTAGGAATTAACAATATAAATGCACGAAAACAAGCTAAGTAAGTCGCCTAAATATGCTCCTATCAGCGGACTATGTAATCCCAATAGAACTCCAACTACATAGTGGTCTTGAGAACCTCATTGGGAACCACCCCATGTTCGCATGTTGCTTCAGTATCACCCTTAGTGTGCTACTCATTCCAAGACAGATCAAGAAATTAGCAAGACCCTAGTGGTAACGGTGTAGACTATTGCAAGGTCACTGTTCCAGAGAGGTAGAACATATGGTCTCACAAAGTCCATAGTCAAAAGTAGAAGGTTTGGGTTCTATAAACATTATTTAGTTTAAATTAAGCATGAAAAGAGTTCAAGTTTCATAGGGCGTATTGTTTTAAAGAAAATTTCAGGTTTCAAAAGCACTAAATTCGAAACTACAAGTTTGATTTAAATGAACTTCCAATTACAAAGAGGTTACTTGGAGGCTGGGAGCTTGTTGAAGCAAAAAGAAGCCTAATATAGGACTTGGGTCGACACGAGCAGCAGCCCAACAATATCTAGGTGCAAACTGCAAAAACAGGAGCCCAGTAACAGCTGGGGCAGGCCGAGAAAAGGAAAGCCCAAGTCTTAGGATTGGACCTCCAAATGTAACAGGCCTAAAGGATTGGGTTGTAGAGCATGATGCCAAAACAGCGTCATATTGTGAACGGCATCAGGTGTGGCTACGTGGTTTCAGCACTGTACTCACACAATTCACCGTAGTAATATCAAATAACCTTATAAAACATAAAATTGCATAACAAAATCAACTTAATAAAATATTGCATAGGCATGAACAATATGTTTAATTGAGCAACAATGCAGTATATAAAGTAAACTTAAACTTGGGATTCATACTTCATGGTGAATGTTTTCATGCTATTAGGGCTCGTAAAATATCAATTATGTGTTTTAGAAGAACATGGATTGGTTGAAAATGATGAAAGCCTTTCAATGTTGTAGAAGATAATTCTCCAAAATCCTTCAATTCCTTAACACATTAACAGTAACGTGCTGATAACGTGTTGTAGGTTTATTTTACTGAGGGAAAAGAAAAGGACAAGGTCAGGGACAGAGAGAGTGGAGAGAGTTTGGGAATTATGTGTGTGATTTCTCACCCCATTCTGTCTTTATTTATATAGTGATAAGGAAGAGATAATCTTGTTCTCCAAGTAACACAAATACAACAAGGAAACATCTAAAAGAAATGATAGAATGATACACATAATTTACTAGGATTTACACAAGCATACTCATTATAAAATTAGGACTGCAAAAAAAAAAAACAATAAGACAACACTGCATGTATCTAGGGATGGGCAAAATACCCACGAGTATGGGTAACCACAGTTATCCACCTATTTAAAATGGTTACGGTTATATGTAACTGTTTAGATAACTAAACAATTGTACCCATAACCGTTTACCCGTGAATTTGAATGGATGGTTATGGGTATTACCTGCAGTTATAAGTGGGTACCCATTTAACTATTTATTTTAATATATGTAAAATTAAAATTAAAAAAAATTAAAAAAATTAAAAAAAAAAACCCTAAATTAATAAATTGTTAGGTCGGAATCTTGCTAAATCTAAGTTCGAGTTTATTTAACATTCACTGCATGCTAAAGTTAAACATACGGTGGTTGGAAGGGAATTGATGTATTGACGTGCTTTCATATATATATATATATATATATATATATATATATATATATATATATTACTTTCGTCTTTGCTAATTAACGGTTATAAATTAATGTTTGATGCTTAGGTGCTGGGCTACTAAGAAAAATCTCATCAATTCGTTGTTAAATATGTTGGTGTTTAATTGTCAAGAAAAGAAAATCTGGACAAATTTCATTTTTTTAATTTTCAAGTTGTTAAAAAACTATATAGATGGGTAAAAATTGGGTAAATGGGTAAAAAAAGGGTAAACAGGTATGCGGTTACGGTTAAATGGATACGCAGTTATGGATATAGTTAATCGTTTATAAACGGTTATAAGTATGGGTATAACTGTTTATGGAATTACCCAATGGGTAAACGGTTATGCAGGTAAGAGATTAAACAGTTATAGGTAAATAACCACGGTTACCCCCGCCATAATCGTTGCCCATCCCTATCTGTATCGACCAGATCAAAAAAGGATACATCAAATCAGACAACATCAAGCATATTGCGCTGAAATTATTTTTCTTACATCATCATCAAGAGCATCAGGATATTGAAGTCAATAAAATCTGATCCTAAGACAACCTTTCTGACCTCTTTACAAAGTCATTGCCAAAGTCTACTTTTGAGAAGCTTGTCCAAGGAATTCATATGCATAAATTGTTTGATTATCAATGCTTGTAATTCTCATTTGGAAGTTTTGCCAAACTCAAGGGCAATATTGAGAAGTATACTCATTTAATCTTAATGTACTCTTTTTCCCTACGATAAGTAGTATTTTTCCCAATAGGGCTTTTCCTACTTAACGAGGTTTTAATGAGGCAATTGTCCTAGGCTAGTCAAATATACTCTTGTGTGCTTTCTATTTGCATCATGAACGCGTTTAGTTTTGGCTTAATGCAACTTCTCATTTTTCTCCTTAGACTATGGGCTTTATCCTACCTTGGATTTTACCATAGCCAAGTTTTGTGAGTTTTATTAGTTATGCATTCTTTCGTTTCTTTTGAAACTCGTATTCGTTCACTGTGCCGACAACTTCATCAACTATTCCTACGTCATCACAAGAAGATCTAATGTGCCATCTATTTGAGTATTTACACACTCAATGTAGAGTGTTGCAGTCGTAATATCTTTAAGAATGTGATTGTGTAAATCCTAGTAGATTATATGTAAGATTCTCTATGAGATCTTTTAGATGTTTCCTTCTTGTACTTGTGTTACTTGGAGAGCAAGATTGTCTAGTCCTATCACTAAAAATAAAAGCACAATAGGATGAGAAAGCACAAGAGGGTGAGAAATCACACCATAAAATTTTCAAACTCTCTCCACTTACTTTCTCGCTCTCTGATGTCAGCCTTCTCCCTTTTTTTTCCATCAGTAAAATAGGTCTACAACAATTTTTTCATTTTTTATAGGGTAAATTACACTTTACCGCCTCAAGTTTGAGGTCTATTACAATCGCATACAACATCTTCAAAATATTTCACTTTCATACATCACCTACTATTTTATTTCAATATAGTACCTCCGTTACATTTTCTATCCATAGATCTATTAAGAGCTGACGTGATTGCGGTGGGCTCATGGTGGAGAATCCGAGAGAGGAACGGTGCAGCCTTGGACAGAGGAGGTTGCTGCTATGGTTAGGGGAGGGGGTTGCGGGGGAGGTGGGGTTGCCGGGGAGGTAGGGGTAGGTGGGATGGGGGTTTTAGGTTGCAGGGAGAGGGTCGGGGAAGAAGATGGGTTTTGGGAATTTTTTTTTTTTTTCAACTTTTCTTTAATTAATTATTTTTAAGTGATATGTGGGGTATGAAAATGAAATGTTTTGAAGATGTTGTATGCGATTGTAATAGACCATAAACCTGAGATGGTAAAGTGCAATTTACCCTTTTTTATATTTTATGAGTTTATTCTTCAAGACAACCTACCATACACATTTAGACCCCTTTTTTTATCTCTATAAATAATGAGAGAATGGCAATTTGGTGAAACATTCATTACCAAAAAAATGCCCTCTCTAATTAAGCATTTGTAAAATGAGGATTTAACTACCAAGGGTAAAATAGTAATTATAGTAAAATTTTGAATTGAAAAGATTTTGAATTAAAAAATACGAAATAACCCACTCGCATTATGGGTAGGGTTGCTTCAGTTTGTGATCCAGAATCTTAATTGTCAGTTTAAATACTGAACCGAAACACTTTGCAAAATGGAGTGCATTTTTGCTCACCACCCTATTTATCACCGTTAGATGAGTTTAAATTTTGAGATTTTTATTTATCCATTACATGAATCTCGAAATTTAACTTATTTAATGGTAATAAATAGGGTGGTGAGCATACACCACACTAAATGGTGGTGAGCAAAAATACTCTCTACAAAATGCTTTGGGAAAGAAGGTTGAATACCGAAACCGAATCAAAATTTAGTATTTTCAAAATTCAATAATACTGAAATTATTTTTATTTGTTGGTTCGGGATCTGGAATGCATTCTAAAACTTAGTTAAGAAATTGATCTGAAACTAATTAAGAAATTAGCAAAGTACCTGCACTTGCTGGCCACGACAACGAGCCCACTGGTCCTGAACCCATCACATAAAACTAGGATGAGCTCCTTGAACCCAGCAAACGGCTTAGCCAAGAGGCAAGATCATCATCAGTCACGGGCATTCGCTTCAAGCATAGAGAGACAGAGAGCAGAGAGAGGAGGGTGGAAGAGTCGAGAGAGCAAAGAGAGGAAATGAATGAGGTCAAGTCGAGAGACAGAGACGTTGATTTTGCATCAACGGTTGATGACACACTCCAATCCCGCTATCTCTTAAACACCAGGACGGACACGTGCTGGTCGACACCTGATGGTGACGAAGTCATTTTAACATGCATGCAAGTTAAAAAGAAAGAACGAACATAAATAAAATACGTAAATTTAAATATAATGGAAAATGAAAATACGGGAACGTATTCAGAGTATACAACTAATCAAGAATAGTGCAAAAGGAATATTATGAAATAAATGAGATTACAAAGAAAGTGGGTCCTACACCAAGATGACTCGAAGATACTATTACGAAAGTGCCTCGACGCCAAGATTGTACGCCTCGATTCTAAGTCCTGAAATGGGCGCAAAACAAAACGTGAGTGGACCAATTTAATATAAATAATAATAGTACTAAGAAAACCATTTTTCTTTCAAACATACTAACCCCATTATTTGGAAAACACATATAATACTATATAATAGGTTTTTCTAAAAACTCTAACATGCCAAAATGTTTGTAGACAATAAAACCATATCTAAAAGTGATATCAAAAACGGCCGAAGCCAAATCCAAAGGATCTCGTAAATCAAAACAATGATGCACTCAACTAGGGGTATCATAGTCACCCGAAGGCATATCCATCACCCGAGGGTGAAGCTGTACGACACTGTGTTACGCCAGTGAAGAAATATGGTAAGCTCCATCACCCGAAGGTGAAGCTGTACAACTCTGGATTACACCAAAGAAGAAAAGGTACATAACACACCAACATTAGCCGTGGCTAGTGAAGCTATCTGACACTGGTTTCGCCAGTGAAGCTGTGAGTATGTCATAAATATCTCACTACTCATCAACTGTGTCATATGACCATAAACATATATAGATTCATGTTTTGTGTATGCACTCTATGAATACCCACTAATTAAGCACATAAAACATAATTTAAAATCTCATACCAAGCTTAGAATTCAAAACCTCAACATCCGAAATCATAAGCAATTCCATGAACATGATTTCCATGAACATAAATTTCATAAACTTTAAACTAGTAAATCGTAAATCTTTCATAAAACAAATTAGATGAATCATAAATTCTTTATAAATCATAAATCTCGAAATCTGTAAAATGTATCATAAATCGTAATTAATTCATGAAATGTAGAATGCATGCAAGCCTAATATTTTTTATGAAAAAAATATGCAATTTGAGGAGTCCACTCACGGATACTCTGTCGCCGACAAGCAATTCAAACTAGAGAAGAAGGGTCGTCACCAACAAACACACCTAAACACATCAAAGGACCAATTAGCGAAACGATTGAATTTGAGAAAACAAACGTCGGATTCGGATAGGAGGGCACACGCCACCGCACATGCAAAGTTGAGTCACCAGAAAGTCAGCTGAAAGTCATCAGTGCCGCCATCCTCCAGTGGAGGCGTGTGTGCCATGCGCCCGCGAGTACGCCATACTCCCGCGAGTACGCCATACTCGCCTTTGCAAGATTCTAGAAATTTTTCCTCCAACTTCAAGAGCTCGATGCGAGTCCAAATCAAGTGATTCAAGATCCTACATAAAGCTAGAAATGTGGAGAAGAGATCCATACCCTTTTGAGATCCAACGGAGGTCGGAGTTGGCCGGAAAAGTAACCTGAAAGTGGCCTAACGGCCACGGTTTTAGTTTTTCCAGAAATTGCACAGTGACTTCCCTAGTGCTTTCCATGTTCCCACATCACCAAAACCACCCAAAAAATTACTAATCGTAAACCTAAACACGATCTACAATGATATGGACCAAGTTCAAGGCTTACCTTCGCCAGAAACGGCGAGAATTTGCTGGAGAAGTTCTTTCACAGTAACCGCACTGTGCAGTGCAGGAAGGGGACTTTCAAGGGGTTTTTCTCCTATTTCCTCATTCAAGGACTAACAGGGATTACAAGGGAAGGTGGTGGTGCTGTCTTGTTGTTGTTTTAGGTGTGTGGGTGTGTATGTGCAGCTAGTCAAAGGAGGGAGAGAAGAGTAAGAGAGATGAGCGAGGGAGAGAAGAAAATGAAATTAAAAGAAGGCGAGAGAGAACTCTCGGGGAAGGAAGGAACACCCCAGAAAAATGGGGTAGGGGAACGCGTGCCAACCAAGGGCAAGTCCAAAAAGGAAATATCTCCAATTATAAAATTACCTAAATGCCCTTGACATTCAAAAATTCATAAAAATTTCATTTTAGCTCCAAATTCAATTCCGCTCGCTTTTACGAGTTCGTATCGACCATGGCAACGTAAATAAATTAAAATAATAATTTCTATATGTCATAGAACGAGAGTCAACGTTTTTGCTCCGAGGGGCATTTTGGTAAAATCACTCCTTTAAAATTATAAAAACAGTAAAATTAGGGACGGGTTATTACAGTTGATATTAAATCTCAACCAATCTGACAGTTGTAATAATTTAGAATCTTATATATTATATTACATATTTAAATTAAATTATATACATATATAGTATTCGGTTCAGTTTGGTCCTACCAAAATAAGCAAGATTTCATACTGATTCTCGTACCAAATGTTTCTGTTATGGTTCGATTTCAGGTATCTAATGTTTCAGTTTTTTCGTTTCCAGTTCGATTTCAGTTTTCTGGGTATTTTTTTCCACCTCTAGTTGTGTGTGGTTTGCTTCTTTTAACTCTTAAAATTTTTTAATTCGTTTAAATTAAACAAATTATAAAATCAATTTAAAAAAAATTAAATTAAATTACAAAGGAATCAATTGCCACTCGCGCAAGCAGGGGGAAGAGACAAGTATATGTAAAACAAACAACTATTTTGCAAAACCTTAACAAAACATGCCCTCAGCATCTCCAACCGAGGGCTGGCCAGATGGCTCGTTTTAGCCTTCTGGCCCTCTAAGATTCTCCAAGATATTAATATTTCAATGAACAGTATAGGGCCATATTTGCCTTCGTCTCCAACAGAGGGCCAGATGGCTCGTTTTAGCCCTGCCACAAAAAACCATCTCCAACCAAGGGCCAAAGGGCCATAGGGCCAAACATAATTTCTTATTTAAAAACTACAACTTAAATTCTAATCCAACGGCTAAATGACGTCAGCTAGCCATTGGATTTGAATTTTTCTTTTGCTATAAATAGGGTGGATATTGGGCTATAATTCACACAACTTTGAATTCAATCTATTTCAATTCAATCTCTTTCAATTCAAGTTTGCAATGAATTCCAACTTTGGATCCTCTTCGGATTCCAACTTGGGGTCCTCATCCAATTCCAAATTGGAAGCAAAATGGGCGCAAATGAGATGAAAAGATGAGGAGTGTGATGAAGAAGTTCAAGTAAGGTGCAACAAACAAAACATAACAGCAGCCATGGTGTGACAGCCAACTGAGGAACAACCTCAATGGGGTGGCTCTATTGCTGGTCACTCTTACAAACCACGAAATAAAGCGATGTCGCATGCCAATCTGATGAACAACTACTTTAACCCCAATTCGGTGTACACAGAAGAGGATTTCAAAAGTCGCTTCCAGATAAGGCGTCATATCTTCGAGCATTTACTGCGTGATGTCCAGCAAGTCAATCCATACTTTCGACAGAAGCTGGACAGAGTAGACCGCCCTGGTTTCTCACCTCATCAAAAGGTTACTGTTGCACTTCGAATGATGGCATATGGCTCCCCAGCTGATTCGATGGATGAAACCCATGGTATGTCTAAGTCTACATGCCTTGATACTCTTTAACAATTATGTGACACAATTGTTCAGGTTCACAAAGACGAGTACCTCCGCGAACCAAATCAAGAAAATCTGAATCGGCTCCTTCGCAAAGCTGAAGATCATGGGTTTCTAGGCATGATAGGGTCATTAGACTGCATGCATTGGGATTGGAAGAACTGTCCCACCGGATGGCAATGAGGCTTTAGCGGAAGGTCGAGAAAGCCAACTATTGTGTTAGAGGCGGTTGCCTCATATGACACATGGATTTGGCATGCTTTCTTTGGAGTCCCTGGATCCCAAAATGACATTACAGTTCTTGGGCGTTCACCTCTTTTCAATAACTTGACGGAAGGTAAAGCACCTCAACTTCACTACTACATCAACAACCGTCAATACAATATGGGGTATTACTTGGCAGATGGCATTTACCCAAAGTGGGCGACACTTGTCCAAGCAATTCCAAACCCTAGGAATGATGCAAAAAAGTTGTTTACCTTACACCAAGAGGCATACCGGAAAGATGTTGAGAGAGTTTTCGGTATTCTACTAGCACGGTGGAAGATTATTAGCGAACCGGCAAGAGGATGGAGTCGAGAAAATTTGGACTCCATCATGATGTCTTGCATCATATTACACAATATGATAGTGGAGGATGAGCGAGATGAGTATATTGATGGAAAGTCCGATGACAACCAAGAAGATCCAAATAGGTCAAGAAGGGCTCATGCAAAAATATATGATGGGCCTAATTTGCCTTTCAATCCGAGAACTGGTAGTATCTCTATAAATGAGTACATGAGGTGCTATAGAATGATATGTTCTCGTGCCACAAACAAGTACCTACAACATGAGATCTTGTTGCACATCTTTGGGCCAAAAGAAGTATGGAGTAGGCGTTTAAGTTTTATGTTGTTAAATATTTTTTAAAATGTTGTTTAAGTTTCATGTTGTTAAATGGTTTTTTTTTATGTTGTATAATTTGTATGTTGGTTAATGTTATATAATGTTATTTCATATTGTTTAATGTTGTTTCATGTTACTTAATTTAATTTAATGTTGTATAATGGCTTAGGAAGTTATAGGAAAAAAATATAATTTAAAAAAAATATGAAACAAATTTTGTGAAACAGAAGTTATAGGATGACAGCCCGTCTCGAATTATTCGAACCGTAGGTGTGAAATGACATTTTTGCCCCTAGTGGATATTTGTCATTTGTGTGATTGTTGTGGGGGGTTGGCTGGTTGCATCTGGGCAGCACAATTCATCCTCATCTCCATCACCTTCTCCCGTATACCTTCTTTCTCTTTCGTACGGACAAGTACCAAAACCCTTGAAAACGTTGCGGATCAAGGTAGAAAACTATACCTTTGTGTTCGTGAGGACTATACGAGTCCAACCATACAAATTTCAGGTAAGGAATACTTCGATTTCATGTTGAACCAGGGAACCCCGATTTTGGTCACTGTTCATGCACATGTGAAATGTTGTTTTTCAGGGAATTTGAAGCTTGTAGGAAGCTTAGTGAGGTCCTTAGGAAGCTCGAGGTGGTTCGTTAGAAGGATTTGGACGTCGGGATCGTGAGTTACAGGTTTGGCCGGATTTTGCGAAGTTTCTACAGCGAGATTCCGTGAATTTCAGGGCTTGAAAGTGGTAAGGTTTTGTTCTACTTGTTGTAAACTTCATTTTGGTACCAATTTCATGAAATTTGGTTGAAAAACGAGTGAGAAACGAAGGTTTGAAAATTTTCATGTTTTCCGGCGACGGCGATAGCACCGGAGATGTGCCGGAGAAGAAGACGGAATATTCTTAATGGCATCAGGTTAACTTTAACGGAATCTGTTAGTTTTAATGGAATATTCCTAACGCCGTCAGTGTGCCTGACACATGGCCGCGCGTGGGGGGCGCGTCTGGTTGTGCCTTGGCAGGCGCGTAGGGGCGCGTGAGACATCGAAAAATTATTTTAAAAATATGGAGATGTTTGTAAGGTTGAGTAGATCACGTTTGTGTATTCACACACCCCATTTGAGCATTGTATAAGAAGTTATTACCTAGTTTTGGTTATGTGCTTTAAATTGACGTTTTTATAGTTGTTTCGCATATAGGTGAGACTTATCCCAAGGACGAGCGCAGTCACTCGAGGTAGGGGGGCTACGACCCTTCCACTTACCAATAAGTGGGCTTTTGGTTTTCCGTATATACCTATATACTTGCGGTTTTTCCCAGAAAATGATATGGAATGTTTATATGTTTTAAATGCCATGCATTGTCTTTGCCTATTTTAATTATGCATTAGTAGTTGCATATACTTATGTTTGGTGCTGCGGATGTACAGGTAAGTGCCAGGTAAGTTGTAGTTTATAGTGTGACGTAATGGTTATGTGATATACATAGAGAGCTCATAACCTGCACCCCTGGTGTTAGTGCTCCTGCCCAGAGTAGGGCAAAGTCCTTCACTTGATGTTCACCTCCCGCACCACACGCTCATCTTGAATCCAAGTTAGGTGCACAATCCTGTCGTGCAGACCACTATAGGTGGTTCTGACTCGTAGGTGACCCGCGATTATTCACCCAGTCTTCACGTGATCATAGCACTTGAGCATATTTATTTACACCCAGTCCTGTCGTACAAACCACTTAGGTGGTTCCGACTCGTGTGCAGGTATAGTTAGTGAGTTGGAGATTTGAGCTCTAGATTCAGCCGTATAGGTCACGTTAGTGACTCCGACTGACATATTACATTGCAGTGATTGACATTACCTAGGTTACTTACAGTTTATGTAGAGGCATTCGACATGGCATATTTCTGAGCATGTTTTCGATATATGTGTATATTCTATTTTCTGGGAAACTTTACAAGTTTTACGGCGAGGGGTTAGAACTTTTGATATTGAAATGATTTTGAAAAGCTTTGTTTTTGCCCACTCACACTTTATGTTTTGCGCCCTTCCAGGTTCTAGTTGGTCTGCTCTTTTGGTGGCTTACGAGGAATCCACGACATATCTGACAGATTATCACCAGTGTAGGACCACCTCTGGGTGTGTTTAGTTAGTATTGGTTCCTTTGGACTACACTAGGCTCTCGGTGCTCTAAATATTATTTTTCACACTTACGCTTGCACATGTATGTTAATTACTTTGTTTAGTAGTTTGGTTTTTATTTATTCATACTTTTATTATTATCCTTTGTTTCCGCACTGTGCACATGACTATGTCACCCTCACGTGACAGCTAGCACGCCTTGATTTTAGGCCAGGGTGTGTCAATAAAAATAGAATTTAAAATAAATTAAAGCAACTATGTGAAATAGAAGTTATAGGAAAAAATGGAATTTAAAAAAAAAAATGAAACAAATTTTGTAAAATAAAAGTTATAGGAAAAAATAGAATTTAAAAAAAAAAATTAAAAATAGAAGTTATAGGAAAAATTTTGTCAATAAAAATAGAATTTAAAATAAATTAAAGCAACTATGTGAAATAGAAGTTATAGGAAAAAATGGAATTTAAAAAAAAAAATGAAACAAATTTTGTAAAATAAAAGTTATAGGAAAAAATAGAATTTAAAAAAATATATTAAAAATAGAAGTTATAGGAAAAATTTTGTCAATAAAAAATAATAATAAAACTATAAAAAAAAAATTTCAAATGCAACGGCTAGCTGACGTCAGCTAGCCGTTGCATTTGAATTTTTTTCTGGCCAGCCCTCTAGCCCTCTCCGATTTCGTGGGGCCCTCTCAGATTCCAGAGCCCTCTGGCCTAGCCCTTGGTTGGAGACGGTTTTCGGGCGATTTTCGGCCCTCTGGCACTCTGGACCCTTTGGTTGGAGATGGCCTAACATTTTGAAGTTTACAAAAATGTATTTTGGCAATACAGAACACCCACACTTTAAGATGAAGAAAGTTATGGTTTCACACAAACTAATTGACAATATGAAGAGTGGTCCAATTACTATAAGCACATGCAAGGTCTCGTGTCTCCCCAATGTGGGATTCACTCTCTCAACATGATCCCTTATGTGTGGCAATTTACGTGTGACGTTTTTTCAAGTCTAACAAGTGAACAACACAAACGGAGTGATATGGAACACATGTGGCCATTGAGTTTCACATGCGAGACAACTTGCCCGGATACCATGAAGAAAGTTAAAGTTCTATCATAAAATCAATTGATAATATAAAAAGTAACTCAATTACTTATAATATTATTTATACGTATATTCAAAATCTTCTTGGTGTAATAAAAAATTTGGGAAACAGATACGGAGATAGAAGTGATAGATTGTACAACTTTTGCCACAGGTTTTGAATAATAACTTCAGTAGTGGTCAGTACTGAAAAATATTCAACCCAGCCTTCCGACACCACAGTAATTTACCGGCTTTAACCTCCCACTATTAATATGTTGTGATCAGTACTGAAAAATAAAAGTTCATTGGGAAATTGATTAAAATAAAAGTTCATGGGAAAACTGGCAGCCTCTTACAAGTTTCAGGAGGAGGCAATCAGCAAATAACTCAAAATAAAATGTTGGCAGCAAATACAGTGATTTCAAAAAAAAAATGTCAATCTGGATCACACGTTCCAATACGAATCCATTTACATAAATTGTCTATATCGAAGTCCAACATTAACATATCAGACGGTATAACATGAGCACATTCCCCTCGTGTACATGTATACAACAATGGATGCAAATTATCACCTGACGAACTGTGTCCCGAAGGTGAAACTGGATTGAGATATGGGGAAGAAAACTGATGTTTTCAACACATCTGAGGTGAATAACAATAAAAAAATAAGAAAAACATCGCTTAGGAAGCTCCATGTGATATCCGGCCTGTGATACTTAACAACTTTAATAGATAAGATCATATGTAAGTCATGAGAAAAGAGCAGAGTTGATCGAACCCGAGATTGAAGAGATTTGTACGATGTAGCAATTGGTAACAGAGGGCCTAACTGTCATAAAGAATTGGCACAAGAGTTGTCCTTGTCCTTCTGGACATTGTGTGGAACAATCGAATGTAAACAGCCTTTTCTAAGACAGGTTGTTCTGCTTTTGAGCTTTCATTGACTACAATTCGTCATGCTCCATGCTTCCGCTGCCTGTCAAAAGAAAGACGCAGCATGCACTTATGAGACACTTGAGGTTGGTAATAAACAAGAGAATCGTTTCTTTTTTACTTCAGAACTCAGTTCAGAATTTTGTTTAGCATAGTGAAACAACACTTTCGAGTTTGTGCTCTAGTTGTTAGATCATTGTCTTCTATGGAAAAATGTTTGTAGGTATGCTGAAATCCAAAACTACCATCAAAAGGGAGAAAGATTTTACCTGGAGACTTTTCTTTGAAGAAAAATGAGATCTCTCGTTGAGCTGATAGAAGAGAATCCGACCCATGAACACAGTTTCTTTGTAAATCCTTCCCGCACAATGCTCTTATGCTGGGGGAAAAAAAAGGAACTAATCAGGACATCCAGCACGGAAATGGATACACGGTTAAGTTGTACTATGAAATTTAAGAAAGAGTTAACAAGTATAAAGACGATTAAACAATAACATAAAACACCTGTTGGGATGAGTAATCTTTGCTTTACTTGCATCAGTTGGGCCAATTAAAGTGCGCCAATCTGCAACAGCGTTTTCCTTCTCCAAAACCATAATCAATACTGGTCCACTGTTAAAGTAATGAGTGGGAGGAGGAGAGAGAAGACAACATCGTAATGCAGCAACAACAAAACATCACACTCATAATATTTCGGTCTTCTGATTAAAACAAGGAAATATTTGCTAGAACGGAACTATGTTGTATTGCAAAAGCTAGAATAGGAGGGGTAGGCCTTGCAATAAAGACTTCTCATAATTGAAAACTCGGGAAGAACCTCAACATCCCACAAAACTAGCTCTAATAAGCTTCCGATCATTCTCGTACGTATAAATAGCTCATGTGTGAGATGAATTCAGATTGCCATGGTAAGGCACTGAGTGAACAATGATGCCTTGTTTTGATCAGTTATTACGAAGTGAATACGTTGCATATCTATGCTTATACATAAGTTAAGCAGTTTTGTTTGCTACAGTTCATTGGCATATGTTCACGGGCAATGAATGCATATATGTGTGTTTCGAGTAGATGCCAGCAAAGACAAGAAAGATACATGTTGACATGTAAATTACTATCATAGAGTAAGAAAGATGTGAAAGCGAGACGGAAACATAAACAAAGCAAAACCATCAAAGACGTTTAAGTCAATCGGCCATACATCACAAGAAACAACTGATATGAAGCTTGCAAAGATTAAACATCCAAACATATTGATCTAGCAATTAGCCAAGAAAACTAAGAATAATTTCCATGAGTTCAACAGATACCTTGTCATGTACTTGACTAGGTCAGAAAAGAAGCTCCTCGAAGAATGCTCGGCATAGAAGCTCATTGCAGCGTCCTCGTCAAGTTGGACGAGCCTTTCGTTGAGGATTCTAAAACCAGAATCCGAAATAGCGTTCTTTATCTTATCAGTGTAGTTATCATACAACCCATCTGGCTTTATTATTGCTAATGTCATCTCCTTCTCTGCAGTTGCATCAGACCTATACTTTTACAAAACATTAAATCAAAGACCCGTTAGGAAATACTACTCAAATACATATAGCAAGCAGTTCTACTCACGAGCGTTTTTGCTAAAAGTGCTTTTATTAGAAGCACGTCGAAATTTGTATAGAAAACTGAAGTGCTTCCTGGAAAAGCACTTTCAGTGTAATCTCAGCCTCCAAACATGGCGTTATTATTAGTAATCAAAAGGGAAACTTGAAAACTTTAGATTCGGGGTTACCTGGAAGGGAGAGACAGAGAGACCACAAAGCCGATCAAGAGAAAGTTAGAGACGAACGAAACCACTCTGGGGAGCATCTTGTGATTGAAACCAGCAGTGGATTCACTGTAATAGCAATCGAATTAGTTGCTGCACAATGACACAATAAACAGAATCAGATAATTGGCTGTTTGGTTGCCGACAAAAAAATTCAGTGAAGATTGATGCTTTTCGATCTCAGAGGGAGAGAGATTTAATTTTCTCGGCATCCAAACAGAAGGTTGGTATGGACTAGAAAGAAAAGGAAAAGGGTGGGGTGGGGGCGGGAAAGGGCAAAAAAAGGGACAAACCAGAAAATTGTGAGGTTTGGAGTTTGGACTGGCTAATGACAACTATCGAAAAACCGTAAACTCTGAACCGGACTTGAAATTATTTGACTCCCAATTACCTTCTCGTTGAGTTTATAGGTCGGAAGTTCGGTCAAACCATGTGAACGTGCGAGTTTTGAAGTTTGACTTATATAGGCGATGATTTTAAAATTAAATTATTATAATGTAGCTCAAATCATTTGTCTTTAATATAAATATATCATTATATTAAAAAAAAAATACACTAATGATTTTGTGTATTTGAACTTTCATTATTGTGGAATTCAGGCACTTATCACGAACTCATTTGAAATGGCATTTAAAACGATGATAAAAGATGATTATTGTGAAGTGCTAACAATGCCTTTGAAATGTTTGGTCTCTTGTGTCTTGCATTAAACTAGATACACTCATTAGATTTAATATATCTTGAAGCCAGAAATGGACGTCAGTTTTTAAGAAAGGGATATGTTTAATTCATGATTAATCTTCAAGTTCAACAATATTTGAAAGTCGCCATCCGTTCCTGCTTCAACATGTCTCTAAGTCTAATAAATGCAGCCATACGCACCAAACGAGGCCTAAAGAAAATACAACACATATGATAGAGAAACTTCGATTAGAAGAAGAAATTTCATCATATATTAAAAACACAACAGATGTTATATACAAACATAAGATTCTTCTGCTTGGCTCTTCAATTCCTTGATATACTATATCGTTACATCATCCTGCGAATAGTTCATAGCAACAATTCAGGCACTCAAAGCAGGCAAGGGCAGTGCAGACTTGTGTGAGAACAATTGCGCACTGGTTGTTCATGTGCGAACAAGTCCTAATGAAACACATGCAACAGACGCGGTCAAGTACTCGGCTGCAGCAGTTGGAAGCCGCGTTCACCAACATTTCTGTGGCATCAGCCGGCTTTTCTTCTTCACTTCCCGGTGCTTTGTTCTGGACCGTTGCAGTCATGTTACCAAAGCCAAAACCCAGGTTTCCGAGGATTATCACCTTCTGGCTATTCGACTCTGGCTTCTTCCACTGAGTAATTTTGTTGTAGACCTACTTGAAAGTTGGAAGCAATTAGATTACGTCTATTATTTTTTGCTAAGCAATAAGGGAACTTCAATGCGAGCGTTAACTGGTTATAAACTCAAAAGCATCATCCATGAACTCAGTTACTTATTTTGAGATTATTAGAGAGAGAATAATGAATTCAAGCTTCATATAATGGCGAGACTCTGGTAGGAGGTGGATTTAGATAGGATGTAATAAAGTAACTTAGATAACTTTATCTTAGAAGGGTCACAGCCTAAACGAATTCATGACAGAACACTTTCTCTGCAGATCACTAACAAGGAACTCAAGAGAACCCTTTATCGACCTAGAAAAGAACAAGGTAGGTATGACTAGCAAACATCATATAAGAAACACGGGAAGAGCTAAAGATGCATACCTCTTGGATCATAACTGATTCCGGTGCTTTCTTCCCCTCATTAGTCAGCAATAGTATCATGCAAGTGTACTCAGATGGAACCCCGGTTTGTTTGCTCAATTTAGAAACCTAGAAGCAAAGCAGGTTGAACAATTGTAGTGGATGTCAAAAGAGTACATAAATCCGAACTTCTACCAACAAAATAATTAAGAAAATCGTCGTTTTTCTATAAACTCTGAATCATAATTAGCATGAAATTTGACTAAGAAAAACTCGTGAGGGTTATGGTTAGATAAGGTAGAGATAGGGAATCGGTGCAGTTGCAGAAGAGCATCCAGCCAGTCTTGCTTATCTAGGATTCAATGACAGAAGGATTCATCAAACTCCAACCAAAAAAAGAAAGAAAAAAAACCTTCTCTTCAAGCTCTTTACTTCCCAATAACCATGCATGAGCTGTAAGCATGTCAATGTGCCTTCTTGCAAGCACCTGTTCCAGAAAAAAAGCAGGTAAATGAGTCCATTTCTTTGATTTGAAGAGAAAAGAAGGCATAAGTTCATCAATACCAAAAGTACTTGCAGGGAAGTAAAAAGGGCAGGCAGATCATTGCTTACTGTGATTCTACATAACATTTTCAATTTCTTACCTGATCAAGTGGAATATCCTTAGATCTTTGCACTTTCAAGTCTATAACAAAATTGCTCATATCAGCCAAGGTACCACGAACTTTAATGGAATCGGGAAAGCTTCCCTCGTATCTGCCTGACATGATCAATGGACTTCCAGATGAAAGGTCTGGGATATGAGATGGATACCGCTGCAAGGAGCAACAGAAAAGTACAACATGCCGCTATGCAGTTAGAAATTGGAATGAAAAAATTGTTAGACGAAAAAGTAGTAATATTTAAAGTCCTCCTAGCAAAATAGACTCTAATATCATTAAACCTCGAGATACAAAATGGGACACAAAATTTCAGCCAAAGGCCCAAGACCAGCATACCTCAAGTGAATCAAGAGAGTCTAAAGCATCCACGGTTATATTGGCAAGAATCACTGACGATGCACTTGTGAATAACCTTTGCATTTTATAGTCAATTGACTCTGCAACGAAAGAATATATTTAAGTATATAATACTATATATTAATAGCTTAATACATGTAGGAAGAGAGAGAGAGAGAGAGGGGGAGAGAGAGAGAGAGAGAGAGAGAGAATTCCTTAGTTTGAGACCATCACACAAGATCAGCATCATTACTAATAAAACACATACTTATCGTATTTTGTATTGACAACTTATTATTTTGGTGAACAATGATGAAATTACAGTTAAAAGAAAGGGGGAAGGAACTGACCTGAATCATAAGCAGCATCATAGTAGCCCTTCCCAATTTGGGCTAGCATTTGCAGGAAGTAATGGTCACAATATAAACCTGTCAAGATATTTCAGGAAAACTAAGTTACAAATTCTAGAAAGGAAGAGTAATACGATCGTCAATATTTTAATAGTCATCAAACTAAACGATCTTGATCCAAAAAAAAATCCAACAAGTAAAGGAACAATACCCTTACCTATGCCAAGAGTAGATATGCGAGGACAAACTGAACCTGCACTTGCATAACCTTCCATAAAAGTGCAAATCTCCCTCTCATTTTCAACTGCCCCGTCAGTTATGAGAAAGATGAAGGGAAGTGAATCAACCGTCTTGGCCAACAATATCATAGCCTAAAACAAATCAGACCACAGGATACAAAATCAGATGCTCTTCAAAGAGTGTGCATGCTGTTGAAATCGATTAGACAGAAATCATTTCGAAATATGCATGAATGCACAGTGGTAACTAGGAGGACATGTTTAACATTTGGGGTACCTCTCTGAAGGGAAGCAAGATATTTGTACCACCATTCGCAATAAGATTGGCGTCAACCCAGTTCTTAGCTTTTAGCATTGCCTCATTTGTTGCCAACTCCATTGATGATGAGAATAAGTGAACCCCTCCATTGAAAGCTATTATGTTGAAAGTATCTTCTCGGTTGAGATTAGAAAGTGATGCCAACAGTGCATTCTTTGCATTTTCAAGAGGGTCTCCCAGCATGCTTCCACTCATATCAACAATGAATATAACTTGCCTTTTAAAAACCTATAAATTCAGCAATATAAAGTTAGAATTACCATGGCATAAGGCCGTAAAAGTCCGTTTAATAATAAAAAAAATTATTTGGGACATGGAACTGGAAAATTCACCATCTAATGCGAATGATTATCCCATTACAACCTCAATGCAACATTATATAAAATTAGAATGAAATAGGTGTTAGCGCTAAACGAACCCTTCTAATCTGGGTATTCCCTGGCATCAGATAGAAGTAGAACATCTCCCTATCATCAAAATCACGAAGCGTTGGAGATTGCAAGAACACACCACCATACAAGTCATTTGTATGAACCTGTAAATACAGTTTCCATTCAAGATGAAAAAACACATATCATGATCGCTCTGTGACCATCATTTTCCCAAAAAACTTCTCACAAAGTGATGCATATCGCAAAATTCATTAATAACACAAGCATTGATTCAAAGCCTTACAGTGTATGAAAAACTAAAGGCCGCATTTGACCATGATTGTACCTCTGCTTCATATGAAAAACTCAATCTACCGCTTTGGCGCCTCACTTCCTACAAAATCAGTAGTCGGTAATCAGTATCACTTCACATACATCCAAGGACTATGTGGAACTTACGAAAATGATTTACCTTAAGAGGGTGGCTGGTACTTTTACATGAAACGTCTATGTTAGTACCGACATTCACATTCAACAAAATCTTTTCCCGCTTTGAAATTTTCCTCCCAACGGGATTGACATATGCCGGAAAACGAAAAGGTACACTGAGGGAGAACTGGCCATCATGATACAACAATTTCTGAGACCATCTGATCTTGAATGAAAGTAATGAGCCTCCATCAACCTGTGGGACTTTCAAGGTGTATGCCTGGCGTTTCAGAAAGTAACCATCTTGGCCTACTTTCTCCACATTTCTTGGGTCCTCCGCCACGATCAGCTGAGTCCGATATGATCTTCCGGCGGCCTCAGCCTCAACACCTAGAAGTGAACCCTGTTAGCCAAATCATGTTTTTTTCTTGAGAATTTAAAAATATAGCCTATAAATCTTCATATTACAAATAATTAGGTACCAAAATATCAAAAAAAAAAAAATATATATATATATATATATATATATTATTTAAGTCCTTCCATTTCCAATTTCAAGCCTTCAATTAACTTAATTCAGATTAATCACTAATACAAATTTCTTTTCTTTTTTTTACTGAATCCGAAAAAATAAACAAATTACATTAACTTAATCTAGATTAATTAGTAGCACAAATTTCTTCCCTTATTTTTTACTATTTCAAAAAAATACACAAATTTCAAAAGATAAAAAGCTTTCAATGGTCAACGTAAGTCAAAAGTCCCACTACCTGCTCGCCCATCGGCACGGCCAAGCGACACTCGCACCTTTTCGCGGCGGAAACACAATGAACGCGCCACGTGCCGCTCACGGTAACAAACGCAGTGTCCAGATAAACCTCGATCTCCATACCTATCCCGTGCATATGCAAAGGTATCAACGCGGGCGGTTGACACAGGCCGTGGACGTACGGCTGGTAGCTCGGAATGTCCGGATTATCAACGATTTCCGGGTCGGAAACCACCGCGTACACCATGGGAGCCTCCGGAAAATAAGACTTGGATGACCTCTTCATCTCCGACGGATTGGGGACCGACTCCTTGCCGTAGAACACCCGCTTGGAGAGGCCGAGGCCGTACTCGACGGAGCTGGTGAACTCGACAGCCATTTCGCCGGAAACTTAGGGTTTTGAGAGCTGGAGAGAGAGGTGGTGAGATGGTTTGGAAGGAGAAGGTGTGAGGTTTGCGAAGGTAAGCTTTCCGCTTTTGGCTTTGGAAGGCAGTCAAAGAGAAAAAAAGATTAATTTTTTAATTAATTGTGGGTTTAATGAGTATTTAATGGTGAAAGTGGCAATTAATGTCAGACATGTTTCTGTCAGTGGTGGGTTTCTTCTGTAGCAGAACTTTTCACGACAAAAAGACAAATCGGTGGGGCACAAGTCTTGTACGTTGAGGGATAGATATGGTGTCTCGAGGTAGATGCTGAGATCGTGTGCCCGCTACTGGGACCCTGCCACGTCTGTAAATTCTCTACGGAGAAGCAGCCAAACGACCACTGCAGAGAGATTAAAACTTTAAAATAAATTATATGATATTGTTAATTGAGTTTTGATTAACGAATTGTTTTCCTATTGGACAAATCAATAACTTTGTTAGACTGCAGTTCAAACAATTTTGGTCATGCTAAAAACATTGAGATTTCCAAATTTGTTTTTACATGAAAGTAAAAATGTTTATGCGTTACAAATGCACTTTTTTATAGTCCTATATTGTATTATTATAAATTATTTTTTAGTATGTCGTGGTAAAAATTAGGATGGTGCGGAAGCAATTCTCATATACTATTATTGTGATATGGTTCAATCAAAAGATGCGAAATGATTGTATTTTTAAGAGAATAACTTGGCATTTGACAAGAATACTAAAGTTGAGTAAGGTGATTATCCAATTAAGAAACCGTTAGATAGAGTCATTAAGCTTCGTTGCCTTAATGGGAAGGGAAGAATGTTTGAATTGGAGTTTAATGTCATTGTTGGTATAGGTAAGGAGGGGATACCTAGCTTTTGATGTCTTAGTTTCATAGTTTGGGATTTCTTTGCACTCGTTGCCAAAAACATTGATAAACTAAAGATAATTGTTTTACTGTTGTGGCTTAAATTTAACTGAAGGGTAGACAGAGGATGCAGCAGTAGAAAACAGAGAAAAGAGAGGTGTAGGGAAGTTCTGTGTGTGTCTTTTCCTCTGCTTGGTGCTTTTATTTATAGTAAACTAACATGTTTACTTGCCCTTCTAGTAAAAAAGCCTAAGATATTCTAGGTTACATAAGAATTAATCTTAAATACAATTTACTATGATTTACGCAATCATACATGTGCTATAATTTTTATTACAACATTTAATAGTTTATATAAAATGAAATATGTGTTTCTAATTAATTGACCAAAATAATTAAAAGTGTATACACCAAACCAATAACATTTTCATTAATCTACTGAAAACAACTAAGAGAATATGATGATGGTTTGTCGGTGGGATTAAGCTAATAATTTCTTTAACCCAACAACTTGACTTCAACTTTGTCAAAAGCTTCTTTTGCAATAGACTAATATATATGATTATTTCTCCCGTTTAATGTGTTTATTCTTAAATCGACAAAAAAGAAAATATAAGGACCTATTTGGTATCTTATTTAAAATTTTTTATCATTTCTTAAAACATTTCTTGAAAACAATTTTTTTTAAGACTCAAAAACTTGATTAGTTTGTGATTTAAAATTTTTAAATCTTACGACTTAAACTAGACAAAAAGATCCAAAAAGAGGGGATCGCAGGAGAGGGAGAAAGAGAAGAGAGGAGAAAAGAAAACAAAAGATGATTGAAGGAAAGAGTAAGAAGGGAGAGGATCAGACGAGATAGAGAGGAAGAGAAGTGAGAGAAAATAGAGAGATTGATTTGGAGTGAGAGGAGAGGAGGGAGAGAAAAGAAATAAGTGAGTTTAAGTTTAAAACTTTAAAAACTCAATTTTAATGTTTAATAGACTGTATTTTTTTAGTTAGTTTTAAGTTCAATTTTTTAAAATAGTTCTACCAAACAAGTTTTAAATGCCTAAAACTTGAAAATTGTTTTTGAGTTTAAAAAGTTGAATTCAATTAGAATACCAAACAGGCCCAAAGATTTTAAAATTCATAATGTTGGAATATGATTATGATAACATGGTTTTCACAATATGTGTAATCATGCACTTTCCATACCCTTGTGTCATGATGGTTTACGGGCTGTTCAAGAGCTCTGACACCAAACATTCAATTCAATAAGCAATAAAGAAGTTCATAGAATGAAGGGAATTCTTCATCTTGTTTTACTAGTTCTTATGTTGTGGTTTAAGGAGACAAAAACTTTTCTTTTCTCATTGATTTGTTACTAAGTGAACTGACGGCAGCAGCACGAGTTATACCTCTCTCTTAAACTAAGCCCCGATTCACAACCCTAAGTGAAGGGACAATAGCGGAGTTCATTTTCTTGCATTCCTAAGTATTTGAACAACTCCTCTTTCTTCAATTGTGAAGCAAATTCTAAGCCATCCTATACTTGGAGAAGCATTCTCAGGGGGAAGGACATTCTAAAGATGGGAAGTCAATGGGTAATTTGGAATGGGAAAAGAAAAAAATTCTGGCTTGACTGGTGGATTGGTGAAGGTCCACTGGTGGACGTTGCAACCCAGCAAATTCCACCTGCTAATTTTAATGCTCAGGGCTGTGATTATATTGAGGAAGATGGAAATTTGAAGTATGAAGGTACACCAAAACATTGGTGTACTAATATACATATGATTGTAGTGAACTAAGTCAATTAATTAAGAAAGAAAATAATATAATTATTTATTTATTTAATTAATTAATTCTAAAGAATATGAACAACTGTATTTCAACGAGAAATGTAACTTTCTTTGAAGAATACAATTCCTCTAAAGGGTATTTCATCTCTATATATTCACCAAATTTCTTTTTGTCAAGGTAATTCAATTTCATTCTCTCTGTCTCTAATTCATATTTTTCACATCATCTTGTGAACAATAGTTTAAGCGACACCGGTTTTTAATCATGTGAATTACCCCATTACTATCGCATAAACCTATGGTAGTGAAAAAGCCACGAAAACCTCACTCTATAAATATGGAAAGGACCACATCTTAGAACGTCACCTTCAAATCTTCAACAATGATATTGTCCGGCCAAACCGCTTATTTTGGTAGGTGGTCGCGGATCGTGTACGAACGCGATCGCCGTTGTCTGCCGCGTGGCCGGTGGTCCATCGCTTGGAAAATTTGCCACCATAAACATGTGGATTTGACGTTGTTTTATAGTGTGAACTGAACTACTGATTTGATTTATGTTGTTTTAACTTTATGGGATGTTCACTTTTGTTATAGGACTTTTTGCTCGTTGCACTTTTGTTCTTAATGTTAGCACCATCAGTTAAATTTGTGAAATAAAACAATGAGTAATGATTTTTTTTTAAACAAACGATATTATTTACACAGATTATATGAAGAGGAAGGAATGTGGACTTAGCCTTACAATGGACTAACAATTATATGATTTAAATTTACATTTGACAAGAATTGAATATAAGACATCTCACTTACAAGTGAAGTAAAGAGGAACATTACCGGACAATGTTAGGATGATCAAATTTTTAAGTTAAATTTGTAAACTAATGATGTGACAATTGATAACTGAATTATTAGTTAAGCGTTTATTAACGTACTTATTTATTATTTGTTACACATCATTTGGTTTGAAATTTTAATTTTCCTAATATTATCGTAAAAGAAATTTCAATTCAAATTTTTTATTGGTCAATTATTCTGTTTTAACATGACTCTTCTAACTACGCACAAAAAGAGATGAACAAAATAACCTTTATTTCTTTATTTTTTTGTCGACTAACAAAATCCAAATGAACATTGACAAACACGTAGTATATAATAGGTATATCGTCACATAAAATAGAAAAGAAGGATATTAACCGGACATCAACCATTGCATATGTTGGTGCTAAGTTACTAAGGCTATCTCCAACTGCAGGAGAGTCAAATGGCTTGTTTTAGCCCTATAGATCTATAAAAAATTAATATTTTAATGAACAGTGACATGCTATATTTCTTACCGTCTCTAATCTAGAGGCCAGAGGGCCATAGGCCAAACATAGCCTTGTGACAAAAAATCATCTCCAACCGAGGGGGCCAAAGGGTCATAGGGTCAAACATAATTTATTATTTTAATTTTAAAACTACAACAACTTAAATTTTAAAAATACAACTTAAATTTAAAAATTATAACTTAAATTTAAAAACTACAATAATTTAAATTTAAAGTCTACAATCAGTCTTGGGAAAATGAAAGCTAGAAAAAGAGCATCAAATTATCACAAGCCATTAACTTTCAACAAGAAATTAATTTCATGAAATTGAATACCACGACTATATATATATATATTTATGAAATATGATCAAGGGACAAATATTTTTACATTCTTTCTTTGCCTTTTGATTACATGACATCCAATGGTTCTTATTTATTCATTAAATGACATGAATGCTTATGTGGATTTTAACTAATATTAAAGATAAAATAAAACTAAAAATAACATAAAATTTAGAAAATCAAAACTAGAATAAAAAAAGGAAGAAACCCTAGTTGTACGCAGTCCTCCATTTCCCCCTTTGTTGATGTGGTTTTGCAACTTCATGTCTATGTGTGTGCTTGTACAATGTTAAGGGATTGCAAGGTTTTCCAAGCAGTTCTAGTTGTGGGAATGGACAGAAGACCGGCAACCATCCAGGAATCCCTCATCAGGATTTCTCTTATGGCAGGTGAAATTCGAATAATTCTCAGGGTGCAAAAACAGCATGAACCTGGCATGTACTATAGGACTGGTGGCATTGTGCCGCTCCAATATCTGATGCGAGATTATTTTGAACGTAAAATTCTTATGTTCGAAGTAATGCGTTTCACTTTCGATGGAAATAGGACCATGGAAGATCAAACTCCCAAACAACGCGAAATTAAAACTAAAATTAAAAAAAAGGAAGAAAATAGAGTTTATTCCTTTTTTAATTTTAATTTTCTAGATTTTATTTTATTTTTTTCACTATTTATATCATTTAATGAATAAATAAGAACCATAGGATGTTATGTAATAAAAAAGCTTAAAAGGAATGTAAAAATATTTATCCCTTGATTCTATATATATATATAGATCTGTGTGTGTAATCATGAGCTCGAAGACCACAAAAATTGGGGAGAGAGAAAGTTGTCGCTTGATTATATATATATATATATATATATATATATATATATATCTCTCTGTAATCATGAGCTCGAAGACCACAAAAATTGTTATATATATATATATATATATATATATATATATCTCTCTCTGTAATCATGAGCTCGAAGACCACAAAAATTGGGGAGAGAGAAAGAGACTGACATGCTCTTCCTTCCATGGGCTCAACGGATCTTGCCAGACATTAACCTTTAGAGCAGTTCCAGCCCTACACATTTGGACCGGCACCAAGTGAAAAAAATAGACTGGCACCCTGTCCATCACCTTTAGCCTGCAAAATAGGCTGGCACCCAGCCCAAACCAGGCAGGAGCCCAGCCCAAAATGGACAGACCCAGAGGCCGGTCCATTTCCCTGGCACGTGCACAACACGCTCTCCATCCCGCGAGTAGCCGACAGCAATTGCAGGCGGTGGGGCCCGCGTGCAGGGCAAGTTGCGTTCGACCGGCTGAGGGCTACGTGGCCCTCCTCAGAGCCGTTGGATTTCCAACGGCTAGTTTTTGTAGGCCGTTGGAATTCCAATGGTAAAAAAAATTTAAATTTCACTTTTAAATTGGACCGTCCGATCATAGATCAACGGTCCACGTTTTTTTCACAAAAAATTAATAATAAAAAAAAAAAAGGACCAACGGTCAGAAATTTGACCGTTGGCCACGTGGCAGCGTGTTGGCTGTTGGATTTGATTATTTTTCAAATCCAACGGTCCAGATTAATTACAACATTAAAATTTATTAAAAATTAATTAAAAATTGTCAATTTTTTTTTAAAAAATACAGAAAAATTTTAAAAAATTAATTAATTTTTTTTCTATAAATACCTAACCCTCATCTTCCACCTTACACCACATTTCAATATTTTCTACACTTTCTACATTTGAATATTTTGTACACTTTGAGAGAAAAAAATGACTTCGTGGAAGCTCAGTGAAGATGTTACGTTGTGTGAATGTTGGGTTCGCACTACTCATGACCCGATTACGGGTAATGAGATGGATAAGCGAGAAATGTGGAGTAAAATTACGAAATCGTTTTGCGATGTACATGGAAAAGATGCCAGATCTAGTCAAGGTCTTCAAGGTCGTTGGAAAAAACTCAACGCATCCTTTACTTGTTGGAAAAATGCCCTCTCTCATGCTTCTGGTAATCTGCGTAGTGGGACAAGTTTAGCGGATGAGGTAACAATATTTTTATTTATTTATATGCATTCCACCCACATCAATATTTTAATTTATTTAATTTCTTATGTAATTTTTATGTAATATGCATTCCACGGCCATCAATATTTTATGTAATTTCTATGTAATTTTATGTAATTTATATGCATTCCACGTCCATCAATATTTTAATTTATTTATTTGTGTTACACCCGTATTTTTTAATACTATCTTATCCCACATTTTTATAGACACTACAAGCACAAGCATTCTACAATGCAAAGAACCATAACAAATCATTCAACAAATGAGAATGTTGGCAAATTGTCAAAGATTGCCCTAGATACAAAATTGTGGCAACCGGTCCAGAAGTTGTCATGCACGGTATGGGTCTACACAGTTCGCCAGAAGCAGACACAGCCGAACAAGAAGCCAACACATTTGAAGACACGGAAGGGACGCCTGAACAAGTGCCAGAGACCCAACCGACTCGTCAGTCCCTCAGGCCTCAAGGTAAAAAGGCATCAAAGAAAAAATGTAGTTCTTCCAAAAATGACTACACTAAATATATGGAGGAACTTACTCGTCAAGGTGAACTGAACATGGCATGGGAAAAGGCTAGAGATGAGGAAAAAGCTACTGCTATGGCAGCAATTATTGCAGCTACTGAGGCTCGTGATGCGGCGACTAAGAGACAAAGAGAAATAGTTAATCGAGAGAACGAGATGATTAGAGAAGCACTTCATCGAGAGAATGAGATGCTTAGAGAAGAAAGGATGGCTCAAACAGATCGTGACACTATGAACAAGTCTCTAGTAGGACTGTCTCCGAATTCAAAATATTTTTGGACATCAGAAAAAAGAGATGTCGTGCGAAGGAGGCGTGCAAGAGATGCCGAAACAAGTCAAGGGGGTTCCAGCTACAGAAATCCTAGCAACCAAGATCCTAGCACCACATATCCTAACTCCACAGACTTTATTTAATTTCTTATTTACTTTTAGAACTTTATTTAATTTCTTATGTAATTTCATATTTACTTTTAGAACTTTATTTAATTTCTTATGTAATTTCTTATTTATTTTTAGAACTTTATTTAATTTCTTATGTAATTTTTGTACTTTATTTAAATATTTGAATAAGATTACATAAACTCACCAAATAAACATTTAAAAAAAAAACACCAAATAAAATTACATAACCTCACCATTTAAACTTAAAAAAAAAAAAAACACACTAAATAAGATTACTTAAAAAACAATACACTTTATTCTTCAACCACAAGCCTTATTTTAATTATCTTCACCTTCGTGCAATCTCCACTGATGGTCAATCAAGTCATTCTGGCGGGTTATGTGCCAGTATGGCTCTTGCAATGAAGTGTATCGTTGAACGATCAATTCATTGTAACGTCCATACCGTTCAAACGGCTCGTGTTGCACGGGATCTTCAGTCCGGTCATGAGCATAGTAGATTTGTGTTCTTGAGTTGTTCATCGGATCCGGCTCGTATTCATCGACGGCATCATAATCATACTTGTCTTCAACAATCATGTTGTGGAGAATAATACCCGTCATCATGATGGTTCGAAGAGTCTCGACATCAAACATTCTAGCTGCAGCCCTGACAATGGCCCAATGAGCTTGCAGGATACCAAAACAACGCTCGACATCCTTCCTACACCCTTCTTGACACTTTGCGAAGTGTTTCTCTTTTTCACTCTGCGGGTGTGGCACTGTTTTGACAAATGTTGACCACATTGGGTAAATACCATCTGAAAGGTAGTATGGTCCCTCGTATTTATTACCATTAATCCAATATGTGCATCTCGGCCCATTTCCTTGTAGCAGTTCGTCAAACACTGGAGGTTGGGCAAGGACATTTAGGTCATTCTGAGCTCCTGGAACACCAAAAAAAGCATGCCAAATCCATGTATCAAAAGAAGCCACCGCTTCCAGAATGATGCTTTTGGCTCATTTTCTGTCGCCATAAGCTTCTTGCCATGCACTTGGATAGTTTTTCCATGTCCAGTGCATGCAGTCGATGCTTCCAATCATGCCAGGGAAGCCTCGCATCTCACCCTTCCTCAGAAGCCTTCGCAAGTCCCTTGTCGTGGGTTGCCGAAGGTACTCATTGGTGTAGAGGGCTTCAATTGCAGAGCAAAACCGCATCAGGGACTCCAGAACCATTGTTTTTCCCATCCTTGCGATCTCATCCACTTGATCTGCAGATGCTCCATATGCAAGCATTCGCAAGGCAGCCGTAATTTTTTGCTCAGGAAGAAGACCTAGAACATGAAAAACATCCTCTTTTTGCACAAAATATGGATCATGGTTGCAAACATCACTCATGATTTTAGCGAACAAACTTCGTTGCATTCTAAAACGACGTCTAAAAACATGATCAGGGAAAACGCTGTTGGGAATAAAATAATCTTCCAAGAGATCTTTACCTCGTCTTTCCCTTCTTCTATCGATGTTTGCCGCACGTCTGGGTTTGGCTATCTGACCCATAGCTTCCATGATACGACGGGAATGTGAGGCCCTCCGCCTTCTATGGTGATCATCCTCATCCTCCTCCATTGCGAAGGCCTCATCTCCACCTCCACCTTGGTCAAGATTGACCAATCCTTCCTGTTGTGCCAACAACCTTTTCTGCTGCTCTTGCAACTGTTTATACGCTCTCCTTGAAGAAGACATTGTAAGAACTCAAGATTTGAAAACGATAAAGAAGAATTCTGAGCTAAAAAAAAAGGATTGAGTTTAGTGTGAGGATGGATGTAGGGATGTAGGGTTTATATGGACAAAAAAAAAGAAGATGAGGTTGTGGACAATGCCACGTGGCACTACGTGATTGGTTGAAAATCTTATCGAAATCTTGGCTAAATTATTGTAAATAGGAAGTGACACGTGGCGTGTCGGGATTGGTTGAAAATCTTAGCGGAAATCTATTCAAAAAATAGTACGTTCGGATAATGACACGTGGCGTGACGAGATTGGTTAAAAATCTTATCGAAATCTTGCCTAAATTATTGTAAACAGGAAGTGACATGTGGGTTGTCGGGATTGGTTGAAAATCTTAGCGGAAATCTATTCAAAAAATAGTACGTTCGGATAATGACACGTGGCGTGACGAGATTGGTTAAAAATCCTATCCGAAATTAAAACTATTTTTTTTTTATTATTTTATAAAAAAATTATTTAATATTTTAAATGGACTGGGTGCCAGCGCATTTTGTAGGGGTGGAAATCGTTTGTGCCAGCGCATTTTTAGACTGGGTGCCAGCACATTTTTTTTGGGGTGGAGATGCTTTGGCCTATTACTGTTCATTGGGTCTATTACTGTTCATTGGGTCTATTACTGTTCAATTAAGTGGATAAATGGGCTGGGTGCTGGCGCAAAGTGGATAGGGGTGGAGTTGCTCTTAGGGGTCTATGGTGATCTGCATATTTTACATTTTTTTTATTGAAATTAAATCAGCTCAAAATATCAAATCGGAACAGTGCAAAGACGTTTGGTCAGCCTGCGGCTAGCTGGCTGGCTCCTTTGGGCTAGCCGGTTGGCTTGATTCCATTTTTTTTGCCCGATTGAGTCCACGATTCTTATGGTTTAATTTTCGGTTGAAGACAGTTTTCATGTTATTTCGAGTTATTTTCGACCATCTGACCTTCTGACCGAATCGATTAAAGATGGCCTAACAAGAAGCCACACTTGAGTACATCAAAAATCCGAAAACCGAAATAATCGAACCGTTCACTAAATCAAACCATAAAAAACCGAATAAAAAATGGAACCAAACTTGAAGAAATTGAATTGAACCAAAAATAATTATTTTCAGGTTTAGTTTCAGAGGTTCAGACACCAAGCTGTATCGAATCAAATATAAATTAATAATTTATTTATTTAGGATG
Source organism: Pyrus communis (assembly GCF_041283825.1). Classification (NCBI taxonomy): domain Eukaryota; kingdom Viridiplantae; phylum Streptophyta; class Magnoliopsida; order Rosales; family Rosaceae; genus Pyrus; species Pyrus communis. The sequence goes on from NC_142581.1 coordinate 13,409,711, forward strand.
GGTACTTATTTTTTAAATTCTAATTCCAAGTAAAATATTAACCTAATTTAACCCAATCCTACGTAAGTTCAGTTTTAGGCCCAATCATGTTAAAAAGTCAAAATGCAAAGCAAGAAACCCTAACCTACCCCAATTTTTCCATCTTCTTTATCTGCAACTTCTCTCTCTCTCTTCCATCTTCCCTCTCTCGGCACGGTGCAACCCTTGCAAGTTGCATCCCACCACTGTGGCTATCACCACCTCCGCCATCTCACCGGTACGACCATCGCCACTCACAATCATATCCTCCACCGTCATCACCTTTGCCACCATGGCCACCACTACCTCCACAGTCTCGTCATCACTACTGATGCGACCGCCACCATCTCACCATGACCACCGCTACCACCGCCTCTGCCATCTCGCCGCTACGACCACCATCACTGCCACCTATATCCTCCACCATCATCACCCTCGCCACCATGACAACCATTTCTTCCTCAATCTCACCATCGTCACAACTGACACCACAACCACCGTCTCACAATGATCATCGCCCTCACCACTACTAACATAACCACCATATTAACCACCGCCATTAGCTCCCGCCACCAGAGCCATTACCACCTCCACCATTGCACCACTATGGCCACCATCATCGCCACCTCTCACTACCATATCCTTCACCATCAGAATCGCATTCTCCATCCCATTTTCTCACCATTGCCACCACTACCTCTACCATCATCCCATTATCTTCACTAATACCACCACCACTCCAACCACCATTCCTATTGACACCACTCATGTCTCAACTGTTACATCTACCACCACCACCACCATAACTATCAAACACAATTTTTTATTTTCGACATTTTTGATACTAGAATCTAAGGGTGGGTGCGGCTTGGGTCTGGTCGATTTTGGACCAAAACCGAAACCAAACCGACCTAGTCAATTAAGCCAAAATTGTAAACCAAAACCGATCAAGTTGGATCTAAAACCGATCATGTCGATGAATTGACAATGGCGGGTTGGTTTGGGTCAGTTTTCGATTTGTGTGAACACTAGTTAAATTCAAAGTTTAACATTCATACATTCTTAAAGTTACAAAAAAGAAATTCATCAAAGCTCCAATTTTTCAAAATTTTACAATCCAAAAGTTCCAAAAGATCAAAAGTTCCAAAGTTCAAAAGATCTACAGGAGAAGGCAGTAAATATAGATACTTAAATATCACATTCAGACATTTTTAAAGTTCAAAAGTTCCATACTTCCAAGCCTCAAGTAACTTTCCCAACACTTCATACACTCGAACAATCTACCTATGTAATAATTATGTAAACATAGAAGCATAAGCTTTGCACAAGAGTTCGCAAAACTACCACGTTTTGTTTTGTTGTGGTGGGTACATGGTATGTCTATTATGATTAAAACAAATAAAAGCAAACACATGGGTCGGTTTGATTAACCGATGCCTAAGAATTATAAGAACCGCTCGTCAAACCGACCTTAGTCAGTGTAATTCGGTTTACTCATCGAAAAAAAAAAAAAAAAAAAACCATACCAAACCAAACCGTCTGTGCAATCTGGTCGGTTTAGTCCTTTTTTTTTTTTTTCCACCCTTACTAGAATCAAACACATATCAATGTTTATATTTTTCAAAAATCATTACTGGATTGAACTACCAGACACATTCTCAAATCATAAAATTACAAAATTCTATTTGTCATTTTCATTTATAAAACAGTCCTTCAAAATTTGTTTTGCAAAACGTTACTACACTAACCCTAAATTTCTTAATACACAAGTCAATTGTCTATCAAATAGGGTGGTGCTATCCATAACACATCCCAACTCGAATATCCAAGTGGACATCGAAATCGAGGCATATGTTGGTTAACACCTGGAAGGTAACAAAGCATAACATACGAGTGATGTGTAAAAGTACGGATAAATTAAAACCAAAGTCTAAAATTAAATTACAATAGTGAGAGTGCGTTGTATAGGAATGACCCTTATTACAATGCATGAAGCATCAAAGCATAGATAAAATTACAAAAAATGTAAGAATATTCTCATCCAGTGTAGGATGGATATTACATAACTAACAAGAAATAAATTTCCTGCATTAGCTGAAGTGGATGTTAGAACCACCAGTGGTCCCTTGCTTGCCATAGAGCTACTAAGACCTAGAGGGGCGCCAAACAGAAAGTGTGAGTGCAAAATAATGATTTTCTAAACCCTTTGCTTTTCGTAACATAGTAACCTCTCGTAGTAAACTCTTATAGTTTCAAAATCATATCACATATAAGTATGAAAACTAAAGCGAACAATATAGAAGCACTTATGGCAAAGATACAGGTAAATCACAGATATCCCAACAATGTAACATAATATGCACATAATAAATCCAGATACACAAGTCCGTGCAGAAAGTAGCTACATGAAAAGGCTACATACATGTAAAACTGGTGCTAAGCGCGTTATATACGAGTTGCAGACGTAAAAGCAACTACTACAGGCTGACACCTACAATCCATCCAATGTGAGTATAATGGTACGATGTGAACATACATGTGAAGCTACAAAACACCGGTATAAGCATGGACGATGAACAGATAAAATATGTATGATCATGTCATCATAATTTCACAAATCTCAACATCATCAAATATACCTGTATCTATAAGTAAAAGCATATTATGAGGTAAAAAGTTATGTCATCGGAGCAGTTATGGAAACTTTAAATATAATATACACTAGAAAACAAAGTTCACTCACTGATAAGTCATTGGGTTGTAACTGCCATGTCGCTTGGCCTCTAAAATCCTCAGGATAAATCTTTCCTATACAAAAAACAATTATAATAATTATTAAACTACTAAAAACTTGTAAATATCAAGAAAAAGCCCTGAAATTTGCTTGTTTGTTCAAAACAGGGATCGAAAATGCTTAAAACTGAGCTTACGCGCTGTCATGTGCCGGCATGCGCATGCTGGTAACCGTCACACGCCCTCACTAGCTGGTATTGGTGTTGGTCGCCGGCAATGGAATACTACGTCGCCTTTGGCCAGAATCTTCCATTCCAATCACTTGATGAATATTTTGCCCAAATCAAAGAATATTCAATGAAAGAACATGCCTTTAGAATATTCCTGTTCAATTGCTTAAGCTGGATATGAGCCAGGTTTTAACCGGGCTTAGACCGGTCTGCCGCTGCATGTTTCACCAATTTTTGCAAAATTTGGCCAAGATTCTTCAGTCGTCACCTTGCCCAGTGGCGATGCCAGGAATTGTCGGGGGAGGGGCGAACTTAAAAGAGTGCAAGGTTAAAAAAAAGTGGCATGCTGTGGTCTTTAGGTTGACAAGGATCATTTTGGAGATAGTATCTAATGAAAAAAATATTTGAAGGAGGATCAAAGTCCAGTGTGTGTAGGAAAATTAGCCAATATTTTATCTAACTCAGCAGCCTTACATTGTTGTAAACTATCCGGAATATTCGAAGGAGGACTATTTGGAATATTTGAAGGAGGAGGAGGACTACCCAAAAATATTTGAATGAGGATTTAAGCATCGTTTCTTATAGTCTCATTCCATTACGTAACTATATAATGAAAAAAAAAACTCTTAGACTCTTAGACTATACTAATATTACTAATAACTAATCAAACCAACAATTCAATTAATCAATACTAATAATCATACAAATTATTCCATAAACAAAAATTCAATTCAACTAATCAATATGAATAATCGTATACATTATTCAATAATTTAATTAGTCAATCAATAATCAAGAATTCAATTTTACCCTAAAAATTAATTTCATTCATCAATAATATTCAAATCAATAATCAATAGGGAATTGTTATTAGTATTCAAAAAATCTCATTTTACACTCCTCACAAGTGTATTTTTCTTTCTACTTATAGAAAGTTTGGAGTGCCAAATGAGATTTTTGGAGTACTAATAACAATTCCCTAATCAATAACCATATTAATGTATTAAACTATGATTCTATACTAATTAAACAAAAATTGTACTAAATAATCAATTAGGCTTTGAAATAATATAAATTTAGAAAGAAAAAAAAAATTTACCTAAAATTGAGAAGGATGGCGTGGCGGCTGGGTAGTGACTGAAATGGAAGCTGGTACGGCGGCTGGAATGGAAGGGCTGACAGAGCAGGTTGGGTTGGGTGTTCAGGCTTTTGCCGTGGCTTTTGGTGATTGCTGGGAATTAGGGCACTAAATGGAAATCGTGTTTAGTAAAGTGGAAGAGATGGGAAACTGGACGAGGTAATGGCTAAATATTTTTTTATTTTCTTTTAGAGAAGTGTTATTAATATTCCAAAAATCTTATTCTATATTCCTCAAAAGTGTATTATTCTTTCTAAATATAGAATGTTCGGAGTGTAGAATGAAAAATTTGGAGTGTCAATAACAATTCCCTTCTTTTAATGAAGCAGTAAAAATGATTTCGTTTAACTTACATAAATATTTTTTTTTTATAAAAACAAACGTGCATCATAGCAGCAAAGGCCAAAAAACCACCATACTTTCCAATTTCTGGCCGAACAAAAAGGGCGCTCCTGGGCTTGTTTTCCGATGAGCGAAAGGGTGGCGGCCCCCCTCGCCCTTATGTAGCTTCACCATTGACCGTGCCACATTCGTTGGTCTAATGTCTGATTTGAGACCAAATCTAGATTCCTGGGAGTGAGACGAACCTAATGGTTGAGGTCTCAAGGGTTGATTCCTTGCCGTTTGGATGGAATCCCCTCATCAGTATTCAATTTTCTCACCAAGAACTAATAAGGACTTCCTCTTCTTCGATATGCTTCAAAATGTAACCAATCAACACATGAAATATACGAAACCTTCTCTAAACTTCATTATTACAGCCAAATTCATGCACCGCTGTATCTGGTGGAAGATGCACAAATCCGTTCACTTGTAAAAGAACAAACAACCTTAAGTAGCTAAAAACAGGAGGTGTGTCGGTCAAAGGTTCTCCGGCAGTCAAGTTAGTAAGTAATATTATGAAACTCAAGCAGTAGGCAAGAGAACAAGTGTGCGATAATTGTGTTACCAGAAATGAATCCTAAAAATGGGGTATTTATAGAAGGCAAGAGAGAAACCTTTTAGATTATGCAATTTGTATTAAACAAAGAGACTCCCAGATGATATCTAAGAGTAGATTTTACATCCTCTTAGGAGTATGATTACTTACAACGCACGCCAATCCTTAGATTGTAAGAACTCCAAGAATATGGAAAACCTGTTGATTCTTTTATGAATTAGGTTCCCGTGTCTTGCAGAACAAGGCTAATCAATCTCAGTGAAGTGATCAAACTTCACCTATTGCTCTAGAACAGGATGATAATGTAATAAATCATCTTAACGTCACTAGTTATTTTTATCTTATAGAAAGTGGTAAACGTTTTTCTCTGTTGTTTGGTATGTTTTATATGTTTGTAGGGTCGTTAGCATTTAGTGGTGATTAGAAATCAACAATTATTAGTTCCTTAGTTTTAAGTAGAAGTACAGCTGCTGACTTAAGGCCTCACTCAAGAGACAGCTGTTAACAGTACAGTGAGGAAGGGAACAGCTGTTCACATTTTGTTTGGGAATGGGATAGGTGTTGTAAAGGTAAAATGGGTGTCTTTTTGAAAAAAAAAAATAATAATAAAGAAGGACAGATGAAAGAATAAAGAAAAACATGGTTTAGCGAAAACTCAAAAGTAACAGTGAGAAGGAAAAAAAAAGAGTGATAGGGAAAGGAACAGTGAGATAGAAAAGAAAGCAAGAGAAAGAAGGGGAGTGAGCTGCTCTCACCTTTTCGTCATTTTCTTCTTTCATGAAAATACACTCATAAGATAATAACACCTAAGATTAAAGTCAAAAGTCTCACGTGTCCACGATGAATAGGAGACTTTGGCCGAAGAATTCTCGATGCTAAAGTTAGAATTTTAAAAAGAATGTGTTTAGAAATTTATGAGTAGCAAATGACTTATCATTTTAGTAAGATAATAGGGGTATTTATAGGAGGGTGGCCGACCCTATTGGTGGAGAGTGGCCGGTCATATATGGTGTAATTGGGTGAATAATTGCAAGGTATTATATGAAATAATATCTTGCAATTAACATGATAATTATTTCTAAATTAAATCGGAAGTTTTGGGAGTTACCTTTTGAATATAATCAATAAGGGATTGATCAGAAGTGATGAGAGGGATTTGAATACTGTGATTGTCTGTTGCATGCGTGTGGAATCTTGGTGTGCATCAAGGGTAATTTTGTCCTTCTAACCCAAAAGTTCACGTGTCACCTCCATAATTTTTTGGATTACTTTTGGCTCCACAAATGTCCCCACACCTGTTGGGCTGCTCGCAGGAAAAGGAAGTAGGTGTAGAGATCTTCCCTTGCTTTAGGAAACATAAAATTGTTTCCTATTTTGATGTAGATTCCCACTTTGATTGGAAATTAGATTATTCAAAGGAAAATAAATTACTTCCAAAGTCTATTTAAGTCTACCTTAAGTTGATGATTAAATCAACTTCAGAGAGCAATTTATTCAACCCTACAAGAGAGTGAAAGCTAGAGAATATTTGTTTCCCTTCCCCTAGCAATCTTCTTCACTTGCATGTGTAAAGTATTGTCTTTCGTTGCTTTCTTCATTTTCATGTCGCACCAATGTAAGAAAAAATTAATTTTCCTTGTCTTCTTAATTTTTTAGAGCCTCAGGGCTTGAAATTTGGCTCGATGAGGGTCAAGGATGTGGCAAAAAGTGGCTGAGAAGCCACGGCATTGTTGCAGCTGTGGGGCTGCTATTGTCGGCTTGGTGCGACGGCAGCTACAGTGGCATGGACCGCGAAGGCGAGCTAGGGCTCGGCTTAGGTCACCAGCGGGATACGTTAGGTTGGCTGGTTGGTCATTTGGTCGTGGGCCTGATGCATTCCTTTGAGCTACCTGTTCTGACGATTTTCATCATTGGTAAGTAGACTGCTTGGTCTTTAAGTTGTGTTATGCTTTTGCTGAGTTACTCTCTAATTTACTTATTGTCCTCTTCCATCTATGTAGACTTGGAATTTTGCTCTACTCCTAGGACTTCTCCAAATATGAAGAAAGTGCACCTTGCTTCAGGTATCCTTAATGAATACCGTGAATGGCGTTGGTTGCTTAGTCTTTTTCACCAGGAGAAAGGTGGGCTACCTTGAGAGAGAAGATAAAGCGCATCAAGGTGGAGGCATTGGCTCGTTTGATCACTGTTGTAGAGCCTGTTGCGAATGAGGGTGGAAAAAAGAGATTTTCCCCATTTGCTCAAAAGATGCCAGTTAAGAAAAACCAAAGACTTTCTCTACTGTTCATGAGGGTTCACCTGCTGCCAAGAGGCTTATGATTGACTTGATTTCTTCTAAGAGGAAGAAAGATGTGGCTGCTAGATCTGAGCATGTGATGCTTGTCATGCCTAAGTCTATACTCAGATGTCTGTTGGGAGCTAACTATGGTTCACCTTTGGAAATGTTTGCTACTATAAAGAGCGATAAGGTGGACTTTTTTGCTAAAGTGGTGCTTAGGACTATTCCTTTTGTTGTTAAGACTGGTTCGTTTGTTGAGAAAGAGAAAACTGCTCGTTTGGGTAGTTGTGAGAAATCCACTAAACTTGTTTCTAGAGAGTCTGTTGAGATTTGTGCACTTTTGAAGCCCGATCTACTTAAAGACATGGACGCATGTGCCAAGCTTGTTGATGGCGTTAGAGAGGTTGTTTGCCTAAGTTCCTTTGCAAAGCATATGACCCAATATAGGAAGACTGCTCTGGTTGTTATGATGCAGAAAGCTGCGATTCTAGCAGCAGAGTCTATGCTATTTAACTAAGAGGATATCAAGGCTGCCAAGGAGATAGCAACGACTATGGCAGATGATGCTTATTCTTCTGCTGAGAAGCTAAAAAAGTTGGAGTCTGAGCTCGTCACTTTGAAGAGGTCCAATATCTCTGCCTCCACTTCTCTGCAGCTTGAAACCACTCGCCATGATATCGTTGACTTAAAGACTAGGCTTGATGCGATCCAAGTTAAGTATGAAAGTGTAGAGAAAGAGATTGGTCATTACATACCTCTGATTCAAGATCTTGGGCATATGCAAAGGATGAAGAATTGATTATTATGTTGAAGATCAACGAAAGTTTGAAGAAGGAAGTGGATAAGTTGCAACACGTCCATGTTAGTTTGCTCGGGGAGAATGAATAGCTAAAGGGTGAAAAGGTTTGACTCGAGGCTTTGCTTGTTTAGAGTCAGGCCGATTTCTACAAGCTAGGTTATGTAGATCATATCTTTGGTAAGCCGACTGACTTTGAGTTTGTTGGGAAAGACTTCGAGACCTTCTTTATTTCTTTAGAATACTTGCTTGCCTTTACTTTTAAAGCTTCCATTGGTGAAGTGGTCGTAGAAGTTGGTGCCTAAGCTAGAGCAGCCGGGGATGAAGCGCTGAATGATGCTGCTGTTGAAGGTGTGGCGATTAAGTAAACGTGGGATATCCAAGCTAGAGTAGTCTTCTAGATAGCCTTTAGGATTTTCTTTCTTTTCCTTATTGTTTTTGCTTTGTTTGAACTTCATCGGTCTTTGCTATTTGTTTATCAATTTTGCTAGAAAATTTAATAAACTTGCTTGTTCGCTTTTCTTCATCTTCACTTCTTTTGTTTACACCCAACCTTTGACTCTAAACCATCGGCAGACGTGCTACTTTTTTATAAATAGACATGCCTACGTAGCCTATATAGCCATATATTTTGGTGTAGAACTTTTTGCAAAGTTGTAAGCTATAGGGTCGACAGCCGGATGCCTTACAAAAGCAGACGAGTCCACGTGACCACTTGGCTGCTAACTTTGGCTTTCTTCAATCTTCTAAGTTGTGTGGCCTGCATCACAACATACTAAAGATTTCTGGGGCATGAAATTCGCTAGCCTTTCATATCAAAAGTACACGGTTGTATGGAATTTCGGGGGCAAAGGTCCGAGAGAACACCTTGCTTTTTATGTAACCAATTTCGTGGGTTGCGTAACGAGTATCATAACACTTTAGGAATTAGTGTAGATCTAAATGATCATTCCGCACTTGGCAGAGATGAAACTTATCGACTACGTAGCAAGTCGGCAATGGATATAACTTCGTATATGCATTCTAACTGTTTAACCTTTCACAAAAATGTGTAGTTGTATAAGTTTAGCGCATCTTATTACTTGAAGGGCAAGCCATAAACAATCTTCTAGAAATCATAGGCTACCTTAGTGCATTCAGTGCCAGCTTTAGGGTTATAAGGCAGCCGTCCATAGGGCATATTGCGTAATTTGGCTCATCCGTCTCTAAGGCCTGGTTCCTTGCAGATTAGACCAAACACAAAAAATCCTTCAATTATCTAAGCCTTGAAAAAGACCATTATGACTACTTCTAAGAAAGGTTCTAAAATACGCTAGGCACTAGTCGGGCGGTCGGCTGGGGCCTACCGCCTAGGTGGCTAGACAGAGCCTAAGCGACTAGGCGGATTTAAGTAAATTTATTATATATTGTATAAATAAGTGTTGATTTATACTTAAAAAACACACATAATTGTATTGAGATACATAAATTGCAACATAAAATGAGATATAAATTATAAAGTATTAGAACATATTGAAAACATAGGGAACAAGCATATAATGAGTGTTCAACCAAGTATCCAACATGTTTCTTACATTTTGTTGAAAAATTAAAATGCAAAATGAAAGTTATCAATTTTCTATCTAAGTGAGAGTCGCAACCTAGGCGGGTGCCTAGATGGATTTAGGTGGGCTAGGCGTAGCGAGTCTAGGTGCATTTTCTTAATTTTTTAAACGCTTAGGGACTAATTGGGGTGGTGACCCAGCGCCTAGCAAGCGGTGCCTAGGCGGCGCTAGGCGGGGATTTTTAGAATAATGGGCCGCACAGGTTATCATGCTCCTAGTTACACTATAGTAGCTCGACTTATCCACGTCTAGATATTCGGAGTGTATAGTTTACCTTCTCGCATTGAAAATCAGACCCATATGAGGGTCAGGGAATTAGAAACCGCATAACAACTGCATAGTCCTCGGTTTGTGAGAGGGTGCCCATTGAGCTACTTGAGTCTTCAAGCTTTAATGTAGCGGGAGGTCATGCATAGTACTTCTTCAGTTGTAAACGTTCCACTGTTTTTTGATCTCTTTGTCATTCATGGTGGTGATGGTGTAGCTACCCTTGCCGCTTATTCTGTTAATCTTGCACGAACCTTTCCAGATAGGATCCATCTTTTTAGAGCATTCTCTGCGGGCAGTGATGAAGGCTATTCTCAGGACTAGATCTCCAGGCTGGAACTGCTGGATCTTCGCCTTTTTTTTTGTAGCTGAAGAAGAGATGATGTTGGTAGGCTACGATATGAGTGATGACCTTCTTGTGTTTTTCCTTTGCCAAATCTAAGTTTATGGCCATCCCCTTTTTGTTTTACTTAACGTTTGGTAGTAGAGTGTTGATACTTGGCACGATGAAAGTGGGATGGATGATTGCTTCTGAATCGAATGCCAAAGAGAAAGGAGTTTCGCCGGTTGCTCATCGTTTAGTGGTGCGATACGTCCATGAACCACCAAGAAGTTCGTTTGGCCACTTTCCCTTCTTATCTGAGAGGGATTTCTTGAGGTAGTCGAGAATCATCTTGTTAAATGCTTCAGCCTGCTCCATTGCCTTAGGGATACCTTGGCGTGGACATGTGTTGCTTGATGCCATATTTCTGGAAGAACTTCGCTAAATCTTTGCCTACAAATTATGGGCCGTTATCTGTGACGATGGATTAATGGATGCTAAATCGGCAGATGATGTTCCTCCATATGAAGTGCTCTATGTCCGTCTGAGTTGTGGTTGTCATAAGCTCTACTTCCACCCACTTGGTGAAGTAGTCAGTTGTCATGATCATCATTCCTCTGCCTCTAGTAGTGGGAGGCATAGGCCCTACTAGGTCGATTACCCACTACATGAGTAGCCAAGAACTCGTTTGCAAGTGTGTTTTGCTAGTAGACAGTGCTAGTATCGACTTGTCATTGGTAGCTATCACACTTTGTTCTCATTCCTTAGCATCTTGATGCAAAGTAGGCCCATAATAGCTTATGTTGAGAGTCTTTTGTGCTAAGGATCAACCTCCAGAGTGATTTCAACAAATGCCTTCATGGATTGAACTCAGAACCTTTAGGTCATCAGGAGGCGCTAGTCAAAGGAGATGTGGTCCAGTGTAGGATCTTTGGATGAGAATTTCATTCCACATGTAGTAGTGTACTGCCTTTGTTTGGAGTTTTCTAGACTCCAATCTTTTTGTGAGGAGTATGCCATTGACCAAGTAGTCTATAATGGAATCTTGCGAGTTCAAAGTTGTATTAACCTATAACACCTCGGTTGCCAGCTCCGCCTCTATGCTTAGTTTTTCCAGATACTCCACCAAAATAGAACGTTTGAGTTGATGGTCAAGGGCAAAGCCTAGGCCGGCTAGCGCATCTGCATGGCCATTGTCTACCCGGGAAACTTGAGTGAGGGTGTAAGTCTGAAACACCTCAAGCTGCTTTTGTACCTTATCTAGGTATTGCGCCATCTTTCGATGCTTTGCCATATATACCTCAATAGTCTGGCTGGTGATTAGTTGGGAATCGGGATGAATTGTGAGCTGTTTCACTGCCATGTCTTTCATCACATGGAGGCATATAGGTAAAGCCTCGTATTTTGATCCGTTATTCTATGCTTTGAAGTCTAAAGAGTTGTAGACATAATCGGTGCGGTAAGGAGCTGCAGAGCTTAAGTCGACGTGGTGAGGAGCCACCAAATATGATTCTTATGGTTGGGAGCCATGATGCAAGATAGGCCCGGCAGGGAGTCGCAAAGCTGGGACCATGTTATGCAAAGCAGAAGGCGATGCTCAACTGGCGGTATTAGGCCACTCTAGAGCTGAGTTACGAAGCAAAGGTTGATTATGGCCTTGTGACACACAGCAGGAGGTGCTGCTCAACTGTCGGTACAGGTTGCTCATATGTAGAATCTTCTAAGGCGATGCGAACAAAACTTGCTTTCGAGTGCATCCTTCTAGTGTTCGTCTACCCCAGCACCCCATTCAGACCGAGTTGGTGCATTTGTTAGTAAACTTTGTGCCCACCAGTGTCTGCGCCTTTATCGTCGTGCATCTGAATTGGGCAGAATAATGTGTTATGAGGATGACTGCGTGCATCTGAAGATATAGCTTGAGCTCCCGAGTTGCAACAACTATTGCCAATGTTAGCTTTTGAATTTTTGGTAGCTGGTTTCCTCATCAAATAGAGTTTTTGAACTGTGAAATACAAGTAGTCGAGCCCCCAACTCTTCTCGTATGAGGGTAGAGCTTATTACTTCTTCAGATATCAGCAAACATGTAAATAAGTCCTCCGCTGCTTTCATTTTGGATAGTAAGGAGGGGATGTTAGGTATTTCTTCAAGTCCTTGAATGCTTTCTCGCACTCGCGTCATATTCGTCTTGATGCTTCTTTTCCATTGAGTCGAGAAAAGGCTCACGTTGATCGCAAAGGTAAATGGTTGAGTGCGGCTGCTTGTCTAGTCAGACCTTGAATCCTTGTCTGAGTAGTAGGGGACATCATATCCGGGATCGCTAGGATCTGCCTTAGATGTGCAGTCGGTGGGGTTGGGTTTCGTCTTGTACTTATTTAAGATGTTAAATGCCTCTGCCAAGTTGTTGATGTGGTCTGACTGCTGGTTAGGGTAAAACAAAAATGCATTTGACATCTTCTTGACCCGTCTTCGGTTGAGGTAGAGTCGTCTTTCTGCATTTCAGTAGCCTCTACTGGGGTAATAGACTTCTTTTACTCATTTAGTACTTGCATAATGCATCATCGAGATGTGGCCTGGTTTGACTTGATCTTTTTAACTCCTCATCCTGGGATGCGAAATTAGATTTTCTGATACTCAACAGAGGTTATTGCACTCAATCTCACTAGCTAGTGCCAACCTAAAATCCCATTATAAGGAGACATATCACCAACTATTGTGAACGTCTGCTTTGAGACCACTGAGGGTGTTCTCACGTCGAGTGTTATTTTGCCGATGGCAATTGAGGTGTGACTTTTGAATCTAGTGAGTACCTTTGCTCGGCGTATGATCGTGTTTTCCAAGCCCATATGCTGAATGACTGAAAGTTGGAGTATATTGATTGTGCTATGTTGTCCACCATCATTTTATTGACTACAGCCTAGGCCAGTTGGACAGATACGACTAGAGCATTGTCGTGTGGTGAGTCTACCCGTTTGGCATTCTGCTCGATGAAGTTGACAATGGGTGCAGGGTTGATGTTGGTTGCTTAGACGTGTGAGACCGATATGGCCTACTAGATCTTTCTCTTCTTAGATTTGTTTATGGTAGCCAAGTGCTCGGATTTTGCGAAGATGTCGTTGATTCGAAATGCGGCTCTTCGTCTACATTTGCGTTCCTCATAGGCTGTGCAGTTGGTTTGTATAGATATATGTTGCATTTACCGGTGTTTTAAAAATTTCCCTAAGGCCGCCTAAATGCTGGGCAACGGAACCCCGCTACGATTCTAGCCAGAACGGTTACAAAAAAGGAGAAGATTAAGCGGCTGCCTAGGCGCTCTAAGAGGTAGTTTGGGAGGGTTCTTCAATCTCACCAATGCAGGCATCTGCATCATTGATTCCCCGTCTACAACTCAAACTTGCAACTCGCATCTGCAATTTCCAAAAGCCTCAAACTTATTGTTCATGCTAGTCGTTCATGCAACTTAAACCTACAATTCACTTCTGATATTCCCTGTCTATAACCCCACTTTGCTAAGAAGATGAAGGATGAGAGGAATGTGGGTTCTGCAGAGATAAAGAATGAGAGAGAATGAAGATGGGAGTAAATTGCAGAGAGGGAGAGAGGAGAGAAAGAAAAAAAAAATCATTAAATAAGCTATTAAATAGATAGGGACAAAGGAGTAGGTGGTTGAATCCTAGTCTCCCATACTGGATAAAAGCAAAAGTATTTAAAAAAACATATTATATTAGAGCTATTTATCTGGCCTAATTACTAATTGAAAGATTTAGCCGTTTGAGATAAAAATGGGGTGGATGACGACTATTGTTTAGTATTAGGTTATTATTATTATTATTATTAATTTTAAATCAGATTCAACTTTCAAATTATTAAATAAGCTATTAAATATATATGGATAAAGGAGTAGGTGGTTGAATCCCAGTCTCCCATGCCAGATAAAAGAAAAAGTATTTTAAAAAAAAACATATTAAATTAGAGCTACTTATCTGACCCAATTACTGATTGAAAGGTTTAGCCGTTTGAGATAAAAGTGGGGTGGGTGACGTCTATTGTTTAGAATTAGGGTGTTTTTATTAACTTTAAATTAGATTCAACTTTCTTCTTTTTTTTTCTTTTTTTTTTCTTAAAAAAAGCCCAATAATGATTTAAAACTTATGGCCTTAAGAAAATTTCTAAAATTATAGAATATTCATATAAATACTTACTTATATATTTATTTTTCATTTTATCTTTTCCAAATACTCTATACAAGTGTGTTTTATTGGTAAACATGTACTTATTTATATATTACATAGTAAATTTACTTAAAAAAGTAGACATCCGCCTAGTCCGCCTAAGTAGGCCCCAGCTTGCCGCCTGACTAGGGCCTAGCATTTTTTAGAACCTTGGCATTTACCCGCCTTCACTAGCTTCTCTAGGTAATCCTTCTAGGTATAGCAGTTGTCGCTCGTGTGACCAAGACCTCAGTGGAATGAGTAGTATTTTGGGGTCATCCAATTTGGAGATATCTCCCTTTAGTTGTGCAACAACTTGAACCATGGTTCACTCTTGAAGTTGTAGAGGATTTAATGGTTCGGGATTGAGAACTTAGTATAGTTCTTGGGTATTGAGCCTTCTTTAGTCGAGGATTGGTCCCTGTGCTTGGCCTTTGGCTTGCTTTTGTTATTGTATCACTTTTCATCCTCTTTCTTTTGAGTTATTGCTGACTCTTGTTGAGGTTGCTTGGGTGCCTTGTCGGCTCACCAAGCCTCGTCCCAAAGTGCATGCTTCTTTGCCAGAGTTAGATCTTCGCCCATGAACAATTCTCTGAATAACGGGTGGTCTGCTGAGAGTTCTTTTTAGAAGGCTGCACTAGTTATCGGGTCATTGCATCGGACTATCTTTGTCTTCTCTATTTTGAACCTCTTCACATAGTCGCAAAGGAACTCCTTTGGGTTCTTCTTAATGTTGAACAAGTGGTCGGACTTCTTCTTGATCGAGCGATATGATGAATATTCCTTGGTGAAAACCAAAGAAAGCTCATCGAAACTTTAGATAGATTGTGGCGGCAGGGTGTGGAACCAATCTTGCACCTCATCTTGTAAAGTGGTAGCAAATATCTTACACATAAAGGCGTCGTTGTTCCGATAAAGGATCATTACGCTGCAGTAGTGCTTTAGGTGCATCTTCGGCTCTCCAACTCCTTTGAAGGATGTGAAATGTGGCATGCTGAACTTGCGTGAAGGCTCTGCCTGCTCAATTTCATTTGTGAAATGTGACCTGCTTATACTAGTAATGTCCCATCATAACACCTCGTCAATACTTTGTTGCGCTGGAAATCGCGTAATTATTCGGTCATGAGCCTCTCTACTTCTTCCTGAATTTACCTTTACTTGGGTAGTGGAGCTTTTAACTGCCCTTGGTCGTAACTTGCTGGTCTAGGTTGCTCTCCCATGTGCTTGGCTAGTTTATGCCATATTTGCGCTGCATGTGGTACGTTCCTAGTAGGCGAGTGGATTCCTCGTAGGCTACCGGTTGAATTTGAGTCGAATTAAGTGACTGCTTCTATTTGTTCGTTGTGTTGCCTACTATGATGTGAGGTGGATGGTGCTCTTTGCAAGCCTAGTCGAGAATGAACACTTCGCTTGGAAGGTTGTCCATTTTGATTATCAGAGTATGGCCTAACCATGAATGTATGCTCGTCTAGGGGCCTAACCGAGAGTGCACACTCATGTGCATGCTAAGGCTAGAGTATACACTATCTCGGGGGCAAAGTTGAGAGTGTACACTACCAGAACGGTAGATTCGTGGCTGGTCGATGGGCTACTTGTCGGGATGTTGCTGGAGATGTTCGTCTTCTACCCTTGTCCTATTTCGGGACACCTCATTTGGGGCACACTGCATCTTGGTACACTGCAAGAGCTAATTTACGAAGGTCTTTCGTTGCGCGAGGGTGCTTGTCAATTCTACAACTTGTCGAGACAAGTGTTGTTAGGCATGTGGGATGGAAGAGCTTGGATGGTATGAGACTTCTTAAGTAGTGGAAGTGTAATGGACTCCAGACGCAAGATTTTGAGTTGGGATATGTCAAATCTACAGGAAAATGGGGTGAAAATACCCCTAGTTCAATCATCGATCCAAAAATTTGAAGCCGGGACGGTTGAGCCGGTCTTGGACTGTCTTGGGCTACTAGGTGGGCCATGAGAGTTGGCTCAGCCATGTGTGCGGGTTGTCCTATATGTGGTGCGCGTAGGCGCTGGGCCTAGGCTCGGCTTGGAAGCGTACTAGGCTCAAGTTGACCTTGGGCCTGATAATGCTGGGCTGCTCCTCCTGCCGTAGCTGCTTGGGCTTGAACGACTTGGGCTGTGTGCTGAGTGGATGCATGCAAAGCTTTGGCCTGCACTGCTAGGACAGCGACTTGGGTTGCCTCTGGCGCCTGGGCATGAGCTTGTAGTTGCCTCGCTGCTCCCTGCTCATTGTGAGCTTGCTACCATAGAGCTGCCCCACTCTCCACTGCCATGGTGGTGGTGCTCCGTGATGGCAAGGTTCCTCATCATGCCATTGCCTTAAGCTTCGTGGATCGTCGTGGTAGGGCTACATCGCGATCTCCACCATTTGATCTGGACCTTTGAACATAGGAAGTTCTGTTCGTTGTGGTTTTCAAATTTCCCGCCATTGTATTTTTCTCCTACATCTATTCAAAGAATTAAAAAATTCTAGGAATAAGAATGTATGAAAAATTTACGAACAAACGAGAAATGAGAAACTTTGAATGCAAGAGTCTTCTTCGAGCGTGTAAATCAAACTCTTAATGAAAACACAAATTTGTGGATGCAAATTTCCGCCATCTTCTCCTTTGACGAAATGCACCTGCAAAATAATAACACCTAAGAATAAGGCCAAAAGCCTCATGCGCCCACGACGAATGGGGGGGCTTTGGCCGAATAATCTTTGATGTCAAAGTTAGAAATATGAATAGAATGCATAGGAATTTATGGGTAGCAAATGGCTTAACATTTTAGTGGGATAATATGGGTATTTATAGGAGGGTGGGTGGCCATATTGGTGGAGAGTGGCTGGCCATATATGGTGTAATTGGGTGAATAATTACAAGATATTATGTGTAATAATATCATACAATTAACATGGTAATTGTTCCTAAATTAAATAGGAAATTTTGGGAGTTACCTTTTGAATATAATCAATAAGGGATTTGAATAAATACCATGTTGATCACCTTTGACTCTTCCTTGATTGAGCTGTGATTGTCTGTTGCATGTACGTGAGAATCCCGATGTGACTCGAGACTAATTTTGTCCTTCTTACCCCAAAAGTCCACGTGTCATCTCCATAATTTATTGGATTATTTTGGGTTCCACAGCTGTAAATCTTGAAAAGGAAATTGAAGTTAAGGCATTGGGTGTTGAAAGAACAAAGATAAAAATTCTAATGGGGTGATGGGAGATTAAATTAGTTATATGCTAATTTGTAGGAAATCTTTGGTTTCTGGGAGATTCAATCAATGAATTAGCTTCTAAAACATCTTTTATCTCTTGACAGAGAGGTAGTGATTAAAGGATTTCACTGGTATCTTGAAGGAGAGAGATAGATAGGGAAGTATAATTTAAAGTTTGGGTAAATTACAAAAAACTACCTCAACTATTAGTCTTACGACACTATCATACCTCATTTTTTAAAATTGACAATGTCATACCTCATCTTTAGAATTTGGTCCCATGTTATACCTTTCGTTACTTGGCCGTGAATTTTTCAGTTAAATGCTGATGTGGCTTGATTCGAGGCCCACTTTCTATTAAAAAATTAATAAAAATACTATTAAAAAAATATTTAATATTTTTTAAATATTAAAATAATAAAGAAAAGTAAAAAAAAACAACCCTCAGTTCGTCCTTCCTCCTCCCCCCACCCCTCATCCCCCATCCCCATCTTCCATCTTCATCTTCTTCCCCCCACCTGCAACCCAGAAAAAAAAAAAAAAAAAAAAAAAAAAAAACCATCTGACCCCCCTTTCGTGCAACCCACCTATTTCTTTCCCCCTCCGTCTTCCCTAAACAATTCGCACCCACCCTCGCACCCACCCTCGCACCCACTACATGCAACCCATTAAAAAAAAAAAAAAAAAAAACTCATATCCTGTCTACGCTGCCATCACCGGGTTCATGATGGGAAGATGGGTGCGCGGAAGAGGATGTGGAGAATGGATGGTTTTGGTTTTGGTTTTTTTTTTTCCTTTTTTTTCTTCTTCTTCTTCCTCCTTCTTCTTTTTTTGGGTTGCAGGGGGTTTGTTTTGGGGTTTGGGGGGGGGGGGGGGGGGGCGGGGGGGGGAATTAGGTTGGGTTGGGGTTTTTTTCTTCTTTTATTTATTTTTTATTTTTTTATTTATTTGTTCTTCCTCTTTTTCTTACTGGGAGCTGGGTTTGTTGGGGGGGGGGGGAGAAGGAACTGGGGTTTTTTTTTCCCCCTCCTTTTTCTTCCCCTGGGGGGGGGGAGGTTGATGGGTTTTCAAAATTTTTATTTTTTACTTTGTTGAAGATTAAGCAGGGAAGAAGATGAAGATAGGGAGAGAGAGAGAGGAAAAAGGGGGGGGGAGGAACGAACTGAGGGTGGTTTTTTTTTTTTTCAAAAACTTTTCTTTATTATTTTAATATTTAAAAACTCTGAAGCAATGTTTCAATTCGAATCCAGGTTCTAATAAGGATTTGATTTTCTTTTCAGAAACTTTTTTTGCAGTTGACAAAAACTGAAAGCTTTCCCTCATGGTTATGTTGTGGAGTTCAAAAGAAGTTGTGAACTTAATGTGATTTGAGACTAAGTTAGGAGGACGGCTCACCCCTACTAGTTGTGAGTAGGGAATATGTGCTTCGTTCCGATAAGTGAATTTGTGATTGAGATTATCTCATTTTGAGTAATATATTGTGGCTAAGGGACCAAATTATGTTGTGTTAGCTTTGAACGAGTATTGCTATGTTGGAAATTTTATTTTGGTTTTGCTGATTTATGTTTTAAAGTCTTTAATTCTTTTTTTGAATTTTTGCGAAAGAGAAGTTTAACTGTAAATTAAGGGGGTGTATTCAATTAAGATTTTGAGGGATTTTAATTCTTTTAATGAATCCAGTGGTATTCAATCAGGATTTTAAGTGATTCTCTGAAATTCAATGTGTATTCAATCAGGATTTTAAGATAATTTATTAAAATCCTTAAAAATTTGGGTGTATTTGTGACATCCCACATCGCCCAGGGGAGTGATCCTTATATGTATATTCCCTTCCTACCTAACACGAGGCCTTTTGGGAGCTTACTGGCTTCGGGTTCCATTGGAACTCCGAAGTTAAGCTGAGTAACGCGCGAGAGCAATCCCATGATGGGTGACCCACTGGGAAGTTCTCATGTGAGTTCCCATAAACAAAATCGTGAGGGTGTGCTAGGGGCCCAAAGCGGACAATATCGTGCTACGGTGGAGTCGGGCCCGGGAAGTGGTCTTGCCCGGGTCGAGATGTGACAGTATTCAATTAGGATTTTAAAGAAGTTTACAACATTCTAGGTGTATTCAATTATAATTTGATTTTAAAGAATTTCAAAAAGTTGAGGAATTAGAGGGAATTGAAGAGATTTTGTAGTGTATTTTAAGCATCCACAAATCTCACATTTCCCCATGAGATTTCGAGAGAATTGAATCAAAATTTTACATGGAATCTCTACAAATCAATTAAACTCCATAAAAATTCATGGATTTATAAATTCATTAAAATCTCTCAAATTCTCAATTGAATACACCCTCCCTAAAGTTATCTATTGTTTTCAATGCATGTGATGAGTCAATTTCATATTAAATATTTTACCCTATTCTTAGTATGTTTTGGTAATTATTTTGGTAGAATTTTGACAATTTGCTTTATATTTTCAATATAGGACATTCGACTTCCTCTGGAGCAAAACGTGATCAAACGGGAGATTTTTGGAGTGATTCAAATTGGAGGATGTTTGTGTGTCTCTTGGTGTGTTCATGTCAAAATTTGAGATTTGTTTACCAAACGGTTATTTTTTTGCGATGGAATAAAGAAGCAATGCACGATGCTGCAAAGTGACATTTTTGGGTTTAATTGTGATTTTTGGAGCCCAAGATGATCTTTGATGGGTTTGTGGCCTTATGGAGAAGTGTTCAAAATATTCCAAGTCTTAAATCTAGCTATTTTTGGCTAGTTTTGGAGCAGATATAGGTCCAAAACATGGCTGCGCAGATTTTAGGCGAATTTTACTATTTAATTTAGGATTATTTTTTTATTTTAATTTATTTGGTTTCCTAGTCTTGTTGGAAGACCTTTTATTATTAGGAGGATTTAATTTAGTAGGATAAATAAGCTTGCTGGCCCTAACTTTATTTGCTCCTTCGCCGTGCGATATTCAGAGAGGAAATTGGCCAAGCGTAAAGATTTTCAGACTTTTACATGTTTTCAATCTTTTGGTTTTAATTATGAATATGCGTAACTCATTCCCTTTTTGCTAGAGTGATACCACAAGCCTTAATAGGAATATGTAGTTTCTTTTTAATTTGCTTATGATAATATGCAAGCAGGTTTTTGAATTATTAATCACCGGTTTAAACTATCCAAGTGTCTTAATGATTCGCAACTACTAGAATATTTAGAAAATTAATTTGATACAATTTTGGTCGGAGGTTGGTCCCTGAAATTAATGAAGGCTTCTTGTGATTAATATGTGCAAGTTCACTTAGGATGAATACCACGTCTTAAGAGTTGTATGGTTTTTCAAAAGGTTTCACCAAACTTAATGAGTCATGCATGTTTAAATTTGATCTAAATACCACAGACGGATTGCATATTTGATATATGCTCTATATTGGGAGTCCAGTAAGCATATATTAGGAAAACCTAACCTTTAAAATATGTATGTCTAAGTCATAAGTAATTGAAAGAACTATATAGGATGTTTAAGGTGACAGCGGAACCCTAGTGTTTTCTCAATTTGATTTCTAAAAACTGTTTATGTTTCCACATCTTTAATATTGCAGATTTTTCTATTCTCATTTATTACATTCGTTTTTATTTAATTTGGTCATAAAATCAATCATACCAAATCTTTGCTTTACAATAATTAACTGAAATTTGATTTGATACGAATTATTTAATAATCCTTGTGAAGAATGACCTTGCCAGAACCATTTAGGCCTCGTTTGGCAGCTTGGACTGTACTGACTATTTCTGTCGGATATGATAAATAGTCACCAAATAATACTGACTAAATTAATCAGGCGTTTGGTGTAGTATCGGATTAATGACCATATTATTTATACTGTGTTTGGTACTGAACCGGATAAGAAAATGGAATGTCAAATAACAAAGAAAAGCCATTAAACTGAGCTGCTAAAAGAGCCAAATTCTAACAGCTGACTATGTGCAATGTCGGTGGAGAAGTGGAAATCTTGGGAGAAGGTGGAGGAGCGGGAAGAGGTCTTGGCCGGAGAGGGGCAGTAGCACAAAAAGCACAGGCTGAAATTAACTTAAAAAACAGTTGAAAGCTGCAAATAAAGGAAGAACAAAAAGCACAGAGCTTTAGGAGCAAGAGAGAGAAAGGAAACCCGGGCAATCTAAAACCAGTAGTATCTCACAAAAATTAAACCATAAGAATAACGACGAACACCAAATTAGTGAAAAGCTCCGGAGAATTAAGAAAAAAGGGCTCACGTTCGTTGGCGTCTTCAGGAATTTCATCGTTCTCCATGGCTGACAATTTTCCGACGGACTTGGGATTTGCTTTGTTCACGCAAGTGTGGAGGGAGAAGAGAGATGTGAAAGAGTTGAACCGGGGAGGGGAAACGAAGAAGAATAACAGAGGGAGGGGAAATGAAGAAGAAGAACAGAGGGAGAGGAACCTGAGAAGATGAACTGGGATTCAAAGATAAAGAAGAAGGCGTGAGAAGACTAACCTGGAGCAGAGAGAGGCTGCGTCTGGGGAAGAAGGAGTGCCCGACTAAATTGTACCGTGGTTTTGGAGAGGATAAGCAAGCAGGCATTTATCGTATAAAATAGATGGGCCGGATTGTTTAATCCCGTGGCTATTTAATACAAACGGACACCAAACACCGTACTCTGTATTATTAATACTATCCGGTGTCTTATACGGTGTGCCAAACGAGGCCTTATACTACAATAACATTATCATTCTTGCAAGTATTATAGGTCTTTTTAACCCTTTTGCCTGTGTGGTAAAAATCCTATCAGCATGTTTACTCCCTACTTACTAAGCTTAAAAAGCTTACCTATTTGTTTTGTTTCCATTTGATTTTATAAATTTCAGGGGCAGACTCTAGTACTGATTTGGCTAAAATCCGTAATCAAGAAGGTATAAACTGAAGCTTACTTGGGATTGGCATGACTGCATTTTGCTGGGATGTTTATTGAACCTTTGTCTCACTGCACCTTTAAGTTTATTTCTTTTGAGCTGTAAACTTTCCTCCCTTAGTGGCTGTTGTGTATATATTTTAGAAGTTTCAGGTTATCCCTTATTAATAAACAACAGGGAAACTTTTGCGGTGTAGTATTACAGCTGAAATTTCTAATCAAGTGGGTTTGTAAGAATATCATAAGTTAAGTTGAATTCACATGTGTGTTTGGAAGGGTTTGGTTATTTTTGGTATGTGAAAGATGGTGGCATCATTGCTTCGTCTACGTAGCTCCATTCGGAAAGCTGTTGAGTCCATAACTAAATTTTCAAGATATTCGTATTCCAATCCATCTTACTCAGATCTTAGAAAATCATGGTGTCACATTCACCAGGAGACGGTGAGTATGAAATCTTCCCAACATGAAGCTCGAGGAACTCACGGTTTAGCTTCATTCTCGAAGAATCTGAGGTCTATGTGAAGCTTGTGATGATGTAAGGAAGATGATGGGGGTAATTTGGTGGTCTTGGTTTGACGGTGAACAGCAAACCATTTTGTTGGAGATTCTACAATTTTTATCTGAATCAAGTGACATGGATTGGAATTATACAGAGATAGAATAGCAATTGCAGTTGGCAGTGGCGTTATACAATGACGTATAGACCTCCAGAACATGAGAAAGCTGTGCAGATATTGTCCTTGATAGCGACAAGAGCCCAGCCAGGAGACCAAACTCCTCGTTCCTCTGAATCATCTCATCCAGCTTGCAGGCTTAGGCGGGGGCCCAGTCGAAGGAATATCCTCTTCAGCATAAAAAAATTCTTTGGTCTTCAAATGATATCTTAGGTGTGAAGATTGGATTGTTCAAGGCCTTTAGTATAAATACTACCCACACGAACATCCATTAAAATCTCTCCTCCATTGAGATCCTAGTAAATCTACGTCATTCTCATTATACCTAAATTTGCATGTACTTTTTTACATATTCTTAAAATCCTAATTTGACTACACATAGATTTGCATGTGCTCTTTTTAAATCCAGTGAAATCTTAATTTGACTACCCCAATACTTTAACTTTATTAAAATTCTCTCAAATCATAACTTGACTACATCTTATCTAATCGACTACTCTGGATTTGGATGTATTCTTTGAGTCCTTTCTATCGTAATTTGACTAGACCATGATTTTAAAGTATTTAAAATCTTAATTGACTACCCTCTCATTTTAAGTCTACTAAAATCCTATCAATTCTTAGTTTGACAACACCTGCCTAAGTTCAGAGCCAAATCTGTAGTTTACTCTAGCACTAAAGTGTCTTTGGGTAAAACAAATTTCGATGGTCATTTGGGCTTTAGTTTCAAATATTCTCTTAAGCTTGCTGGTCCAAAGTTTTGGCCCATCTCCATATTTTGGGCTCCCCAAAACAAAATGCAATACATGTGACATTGTTTCAACCTTGAACGTATTCAGCTAACTTGGGAAAAAAGCTTTCCTGTGTTTCCTCTTCTAATTAAAATCCCTCCCACCAGGGGTGGCCATTACAGTCTGATACGCCAAGTCGAAGGAACCCTAAAAACCAGAGAAGAAAAAGAAGCTCAGAAATCGAAGCAATCAAATCATGAGTCGAGGAAGCGGAGGCGGATACGATCGTCACATCACGATTTTCTCACCCGAAGGTCGTCTCTTCCAAGTCGGTATGTGATAATCTCCAATACATTCTGTGTGATTTTTCCGATTTGAATCTCGGATGGTCCCTCGGAGAGGGCAGATTTGTGGGTTTTTGGTTTTTTAGGGTTTTATGGGCCACCGAGATCAAAACCCATTAATTGCTTTATCATTTTGTTTTAATGCTGAAATCTGGGGAGAAATTCAAGATTATAGTAGCGAATGTGTAGTTTGTTTGTATTGGGTTCTGATTGGTGTGTCAATTTGCTAGCTCAATTATACATCAGTCAAATTAAGGAGCTTAATTTGTATGGGTTTTCGGTTTCTTCTCGGCACGAAAAGACAGTCGACTTAAATTTCGGTTTATTGGATGCTGAACTTGATCCCTGTAAGGGATGTTGTTTTCTGAATTGGTTTTTCTTCTTCTTATGATTGGATAGAGTATGCTTTTAAGGCTGTTAAAGCTGCTGGGATCACCTCCATTGGTGTCCGGGGAAAGGATTCAGTATGTGTTGTGACCCAGAAGAAAGTCCCGGTGAGTATTGTTGGTGTTATAACTGAGTCTTTATTATCATACCATGCTGGGAATTAGTGCGGGTTGTAAATACATCATGATATTAATGCAGGACAAGCTTTTGGATCAGACAAGTGTCACACATCTTTTCCCCATCACTAAGTTCCTAGGGTTGCTGGCTACTGGAATGACAGGTTTCTTTTTCTTCTTCGTTGACTTTTGTTGGAAGCTTTAACTCGAACATTTGTGCTTTCGGCAATGTTTAGTTCTTTTGTAGTTCAAAAGCTCACATTGGTTCATCCTTTTGACATGTAATTTTGTAGCTGATGCGAGGACCCTAGTTTCGCAAGCAAGGAATGAAGCAGCTGAGTTTCGTTTCAAATATGGATACGAGATGCCTGTGGATGTGTTGGCTAAATGGTAATCACTTTAAGTGTTTATACAATACTATGTTATGCTATATTACAACTGAACTTTTAGCATGCAGTTTTTCAGTATTCCTATCTTGAGTTATATTTTAAGTTAGAGTTGTTTAATTGTATCCATTGTATGTTTTTCACTTGTTTTGGCTGTTTTTGTTTGGGCCAGTCTTGTTGAATTTAACAGTTCAAGTAAGATTTGTTCACCCCTTCCTCTTAATTGGATATGTAGAATGATGGACATCATAATGGGATGCCATGGTCCTTTAGTTATGGGGTTTATTGTCGGGGTTATTGGTTCACTTCATTACTGGGTAACTCTCTCATGCCCTCTTCCCCCCCCTGAAATTATGTACAGCCTCTCTCTCTCTCTCCCTCTCCCTCTTTCTTCCCCCCTCTCTCCTTCCCTGACTAGGTTTATGTAAAAGAAATAATTTAATTTTGTCCTTTGGATAAAGTACATATTGTAATGCCGAGTGTGCATAGACTTTTCTGCTTAACCTTAGAATTCAAGGGATTTGGATCTTCCAGCCAAAAGATTAGGGGATCATTTCTCTAGGTTAGAGGTTTTGGTTGCATTGTCTAGATGATCCCTCTTATGGTTATGTATCTTCTCATTTGTTATTTCAAGGAAAGGATGTTTAGATGAAATGCCCCAAGCGAAGCTTTTTTTTCCCTGGATGGGGAAAGGATCGGCAAACTTCAGCCATTAGTTTCTGTAATGGTTGTTCCAGAGCAAGCATTCAGCATATGAAATTACCCCACTTCAAATTTGCATTCAATGAAAGGGTATTGGGATTCAGTAACCTCTATTTCCTAGAGAGCCACTGGATAATTGACTATACTTTAAATACTGCCTCTTATTTTCCATCCATACCAATTCCAAGTTTCTAGTATTACAGTCAGAACAGTACAGACTACTGTATATAATTGCAAAGTCATCTCATTATCTTTTATTGATATGATTTTGTATGACAGGATTGCAGACAAATCACAAATCTATACTCAACATGCTTACATGAGGCCACTTGGAGTAGGTTTGTTTCTAAACCATTCTACAGCAGTGGATAATCTTTTCTACTAGCAAAGAACTACATCGTGCAATGATGCATACTGATTGTTTCTCTTCCTCCCTCCCCCCTATATTACCTGGTTTGTCTTTTGCATTTTCACTGATATCATTATCTACAAATTATGTTTGCTTTCAAAGTGGCTATGGTTTTGGGCATTGATGAAGAGCTCGGACCTCAACTCTACAAGTGTGACCCAGCTGGCCATTACTTTGGTCACAAGGTAAGTGCCAAGAATATTTCTTTTCATGGTACTTAATGTAAAGAACTCAAAAAAATGTATGCAACATAATGGAATTTGCTGTGAGAACCACCCACACTTCTCACAAGTTTCAATTTTGCATCAACCCTATTTTGGTTTACTCATTAAACAGATACCCTTCTTGCAGGGTTCTCTCCTCCCTCTTTAGTACATGATTTTACATTTATAGAAAGCACTTAAGATTAACTTGCATCCCTACAATATGTAGATCGTTTCGACAAAGATCAAAGAGAAAAATATAATCATCTTGAGACATCACTATTAGCTCTACTCTGCCATAGTTATATCTTTGTTTTAGAGCATCGATCTGTGGTTCTAGTTCTCAACTGATCTCTAATTACGCATCTTAGGCTACAAGTGCTGGATTGAAAGAGCAAGAGGCCATCAATTTCTTGGAGAAGAAAATGAAGAATGAGCCTTCATTCTCTTACGACGAGACTGTGCAGGTAGACGTTGTTGTCATAGTATATTGAACAGGGTGCATAAGATATTTTACCTATTAGATAAAATCTATTTCCGGAGATTTTGATGGTTCTTAACTATTGAACTATGATTATGTTAACTATAACAAAAGTAGGAATGAGAATAATGATAATAATAAATAATAAGAATACTATTTTGGGTTCCTTCTCTAACTTCCCATATTTGTTCATTTGTAGACTTGTATTTCTGCCCTGCAATCAGTTCTGCAAGAGGATTTCAAGGCCACTGAAATTGAGGTATTTGAAACCCCCATTTTAGTGTTTGAAATTTTTTACTGCTTTCTGATGAGAACCTTAAATGCATTCTTGTTGGCATATGGGTAATAAACTTTTCATTGCTTGTATGCTGTGACGGTATAATTTTCACATAGGTTTGAACTTGTCTCGACATGGCACTCTGTTGAGAGCTAACAGTAGATCAAATAACATTTACGGAGGCAATTTAGTTTGTTGCATTGGGATCACAAGTGTTACTCCAAGGGTCTCTGAAGAGCCAAGTCAATTGTTTCCCTTCACTCTTCCATTTTCCGTAGGAGCCTAACAGGGTCTGAAAATAATCTTGTTTTGCATCGTCTGTAGCGACCTGCTTCCAGTTCGCCATCATATACCTTTTTAAGTGTACTATCTACTCAGGAGTCTGTTCTGTCTATCTCACAATCCGTTAATTACATTGATAGGGTAATACTGGGGTTTTGTATGAGATTTCTCTTGATCGCTGCTTTGCAAAGTTACTTTCCATATCCTATGTTTCATGTTTACATATATCTAATTTCCGTCAATTTCTTGGCCGTACATGACATGCATTTAGCCATATGTTGATGGTGTGACAATGCATTGCAGCAGCAGTAAGTTTATCGAATAAAATGTATGTTAATTTTCCATTGACAATATTCAGGTTGGAGTGGTGGTAAAGGAGAACCCTGTCTTCAGAGTGTTGTCTACCGAAGAGATTGATGAGCACTTGACTGCTATAAGTGAGCGAGACTAAGTCCTAGGCTAATATGCCAAAATTGCCCGGAGATGCTCAAATTCGAAAGTTTGCTGGACATTTTCGCATCCCATTTAAAATATAATGTTCACTTAAAACTATAAGCGATTTGGACAGGATATTTACTCGTGTAACATTTCGTTAGTTGAATTACTGTTGTAAGATTGTCAAAATTCACTGTCTTCATGATTTGTTGTCTTTTTCCAGAATTACTAGTTGAGTTGAACTTAACCTCTGTCCAAGATCTTTCTAAACTATCCAATGACTTGGAAATGGAAAAGAAGAAAATTACAACAATACAATTACCCATATAGTAATGTTGTAACTTTCAGTATGGAAGTATTGCAACATTGGGGGATGAACACCCACCCAACAACGTTTAAAGGACCTGCCGGCGCCCCCACCCCCTCCCCCCCCTCTCCAACAAACACCCACCCAAGACGATGCGAATCTTGTCAGAGGAAGACGACGGTGAATCTTAGTGGAGGAAGGTGATGGCAACAATGATGGGCAAAGGTCGGTGAGGGTGGTTGCGGCGGCGGGGCTAGCAAGTGGGTGGATGTTAGTCTTCGTTGCCGGGGTTGGGTGATGGGGTGGTGGTGGCTGTTGGGTCGAAGGCCGGGGTTGGGTGATGGGGTGGGTGGTGGCTGTTGAGTCGAAGGGAGAGGAAGGGGAGGAATGTATTTCTCAAATCTTAGGGTTTTAGGGTTGGGTAGGATGTTTTAACTTATTTTCTTAAATTTAAAAAAAAAACCTAATATTAAAGTTGGCTCTAGTTGGTTAGTGGGACACACGGCAAACTATTGAGAGGAGATGTGCATCCACTAGAGTTAATGGTAGTGAGCAAAAATGCTCCCTTTCTTCTTAAGCTACACTAGAACTGATTAATAGCTGATTTGGGTATTCCATTTTGTTGTCAAAACACTTTTATAGTGCTAACATTAAATTATTTTCCCGTAAAATTGGATTCAATTGGATATATTCCTTTTTGTTCCTAAAGACAAATATTCGGCTACTTAAGTTGAAAGAGTATTCATTAACACTAGGGCTGGGTTTGGTTTCATTCGGTTTGTTTTTTTGCCAAAATCGAAATAGAATCAAAATTTCGGTTCAGTTTGATTTTTTTCGGCTTTTTTTTTGTTTTTTGTTTTTGTTTTTTTTTATCCGGTTTGGTTTTATTCGATTCCCTTTTTTTGTACATATCAAGATCAGATAAACCAATATTATTCTATTAACAACCTCGAAAGCAAAGAAATAAAGAAGCTCTTCTAAGTTCCAAAACAGACTCAAGCACATCATTTGCATACTCAATATAATTAGGCCCTAGACTTCGTTTCATACTTGGCAACAAAGTTTCACAAAAGAAACATCATAGCATACATTCATAAAGTGTAAAGAGATTCGGTTATGTTCGGTTCGGTTTTTGTTTGATTTTCGATTTTTCGATTTTGGTTAGTTGTTCGGTCCCTTTTTTTTCGGTTTTCGATTTTTTGAACCCACCCCTAATTCGTAACCAAAAAACTTTATTGTTGTATTTTATTATGTTTTTATACTTGATGAATTCTGGTTTTTATGTAAAAAATAATATCTTACGCATAAAGTCGTAAAAATTGTCTTCAACACCAAGCATATTGCGCTGAAATTGTTTTGTCTCATCAACAACAATAACATCAGAAAATTGAAGTCAAGCAAATCCGCTCCTAAGACAACCTGACTGATCTCTTCATAAGTCACTATTGAAGTCTACTTTTCAGAAGCTTGTTCGGGGAATTGATATGCATAAACTTTCTGAGTTATAACATTGTTAGTCCTCTTTGGAATTATGTCAAACTCAAAGGGATTATCCCGAAGTATACTCACTTGACCTTAAAATACTATTTTCCTTATGATTAGAAGCATTTTTTTCCTTTGGGTTTTTGTTGCATGACTAGGTTTTAACAAGGAACCTATTCTGGGATGGTCATACCCTTGTGTATGTCCAGTAGACGTTTAAACTGACTTTGCATTCAACTCACCATTTACCTTGGACTATGGACTTTTGTACCATATTGGATTTTACCATAACCGAGTTTTGCAAGACTTATTTCCACATGCAAGTTCTTTTGTTTGAGACTAGTGTGTTCCTTAATCAGTGCTGACAAGACGACTTCATCAAACTTTGCTACATCTAATGTGATATTTACTAAGTATTGACATACTCAAGGGAGTGTTGTGAACATTATTAGCATATGTTTGATTGTGTAAATCCTAGTTAGATTGAGTTTAAGACTACTCAATATTCTAGTGATTATTTCCTTTTAGACTTTGTATTTACTTGGATGACAAGTTACTGTTCCCTCTTGGTTCATCATAAATAAGGCCACAAATATAAGGAGATGTTGTGAAATTGATGGTATATGCAGTGGAATAAAGTAAATAAGCCATAATATTTACGAGGTTCAGCAAGTGTGCATAAGTCCTTGGTGTAGCAGTAGTAATCTCTCTTATTATCAAATGGGAACTACAAATGAAAACAAGAGATTGTATGTTTTCTTTTGTCGTAACATTTGTGAGCTAATAGGCCTTTATATAGAAAAACATATTGTTCCCTGCTAAGGCCAAGAAATGTGAAAGTAGGCAGCACACCTTCAACATTTGTAGGCTAACAAGATCTTCAACTTTGGTAGGCTGAAAAGAAACAATGGGCGATGTTTATTTCCTCATGTGGTCATCCATCTTTATAACATTCCCCCTTGGATGACTACAAGTCATTTATTGACTGTCTTTAAAATTTCTCTAATGATAACCAACAGGAGATGAATGGATGGTCTAAAGGAGACAAAAACACTTTGCTCATGTAGCATACTCTTAGATGCTCCCCCTGATGATATCTCCCCTTGATTAGAATAAGCTTAGATCAACTAACTTGTTATCACGCCAATGTGTGTTAGTGTAGTTCTTGAGATTCTGAAGTGAAAACTTTTGGCATATAGTTGGTGAGGTTGTGTGCCATATTAGGTTTGAATGTGTTTCTGTAGTTTCCATTACTTAATTTTGTCTGTGAGCCATCTTTGTGCAAACGAGAAAGATACTTATATTTTGCTTGCCTAGTAAGAACGTGGCTATTAGTGAGTTCATTGGAATAGAACAAGCACATGTCTATAATTTCCAGGAGTTATCAATAGATAAACATTATTTCATTGTAATACCCATACAGGAAATGTTTCATTTGATTCAATGTATTGTGGTAAATATAATAAGGCATATACTTCACTAATATCAATTCATCTTTTCCCTTATGAGGAATGATCTTTCTTAGTGTCTAAATATCGATTAATCAGTTGAGTGTTCAACTCATGATCTTCAATCCATATGATTCTTTAATGCCATAAACATTTTGATGGATAAGATTCACGTTGACATATTGTTCGATCTGCAGTTCAAGACAATATTCCTTTCAATACTTTATAATCTTTCTACACTCTTTAGGAGTCCCAATCTAATATCAACTCTTGCAAGAGATTTAATAGGTTGCAACAATATCATAATGATAGTATTCACCAAGGCAATTTATACCATCCATTAATATTGAGTAAATAATTTATGCTTTACCCTTCCAGGGCTTTCTTCAAGCAATTTGAATTCTTCAATGATTTTCTACACTTCATGACACATTCTTCTTTGGAATTTATATAGACCAACTTGCTTCCATGTATACTTGAGAGATTTACTTATGGAAATATGCTTCGGGCATTTCATAAGCCTTCGTATAATACGTATAATTCTCCATTGAAATGAACAAGTTTCATAATAGGAAATCAAGTTTATAGGAGTGTATTAAAATTTCAGGTTTCAACCAGGAACCTTGTGTCATACCATGTGAGTGTATTATTGTTGACCTTAAAAACTACCAAGCCTACGTGGCGCGCATGCCGAGTAACTAATGAGCTAACCATGTCCTTCAGTTATGTGCGGGGCGTGCCAACTCATCGGCCGAGCTCGTCCGGGGAGTAAAATATGTTGATGTGGCGTTGGGCTCGCTGCTGACTTCTTGATCTTTCTACTGCGACCGAGGAAGGAACACGCCTCGGCCTTCGGGTTCTAAAGCTTGAAGATAAGGCTGCTAGTTCTGCGAAGTTCAAATATCAAATTCGGCTTTCAATATGCCGAATGTAGTAACCTATAACACTTCACTTCGCCAAGAAGGCTGATGAGATGACCTCTACCAACAAGGACTAAAAAATCCTTGTTGATTGAGACTTAGATAAATAACTAGTCGGTCTCGAAGCATGTTTATCCAAACAGAAGATGCTGCTCGATAGGCTAATTCTACGACTCCAGTGCTGTTTATCCAAACTGAAGATGTTGCCGGTTGCCTTCACAATGCTGTTTATCCAAACTGAAGATGTGTTGGCGGAAAAATAAAATAAAAAATCTCAAGATGTTTGAGAGGTTTGCGTAAGACAATTTGTATGTTGAATTGGATGGGGCTTGAATGATGCACTTCCACCTTTATTTATAGTAGTGAACCTACTTCTGGCTGAACCAGAGATGTACTCAGATTCGAACTCTTTATCCCAATCTGATTATGATTCGGCCAATCCTAGTTCTAATAGGTTCCTGAACTAGGCTCTATAATGAACCAGGTTTATTCCCTAATTCTCAACGCCTTCAGCTTTGAGACCCCTTGTTGTATCAGGATTCGCCCTCTTTGCTTATCCAAATCAATCATTCTCACAATAGGACTCAGCCAACTTGATTGGGCAACCTTATGGCAGCAGGATGACCCATAATACTTTTGGAAGAGTATTGGGTTGAAAACAAACCTAGGCTCGGCCTAATAAAATTATTTTGGGCTCAAACATTACCTTTTCACTTTTGAGGTCGTCGGTCTGCAATTCTTGGCCAAGCTCTGACCTTGAAGAAGTGAAATCGTCCCTTAGCATCTTACTAAAAGGTACCGAGAAACCTCGAATATCACAACCATTTGATGCATTTATAAGGCACGATTGCAGATTTTACCCTTATCAAACTCCCTACCATGTATCGTCTTCTTGGTATGTTTGTCCTTCAATGATGACATTTGACACCGAAACGTCCTTTTAGTTTTAAACTCGCCGTCACGCGCCATCATGCAGCCTTAACCCATGATTTTTTCGATCTTTTCGAGACATGTGAACACTAAAACGTCATTTCCCCCCTTAAATTCGCCGTTACACGCAAATGTGCATCCTTGATCCACGAGTTTTTCAGTCTTTTCACCTGGATTCTTTGAATATCCATCATGATCATCAAATCCTCTAGTTGATTTTATCCCCCTTTTTAAAACTAAATTATTGATCTTCCTCCCAAAATGCCTATAAATGCTCATCTCTCCTCCATTCAAATTTTACGCTTTAAAAATTCTTGAATCTCTTGCCAGTTGCTTTTAAACTCATAAAAGAAACCATACTCTTAATTCCCAAAAAACCTTCATCTTCAATAGCTACCAATACATTTATTACTAAGTTCTCCGAGGAATGCAACAAGTGCCTAAGCATCACTGATGGAAATACCATCAAGACCATTCGATTCGAGGATGAACCAAATGTTCTCCATTAAACTCTAGGCCCACTTTTCAAGGATTACATCCCAGAAACCATCATCGAAATGCTGAAAGCACACTACCCGAAACCCTTGTTCCAAGGGTACGATTGGTCGAAATGGGAATTGGCCAAACCCTAAGGTGTCTGGCCTTCAACCACTTTGGCCTGGGCTGCTTGGGTTACTCAGATGAAGCCACACTTTGGCGATGAACGGAGGTCTCTTGGTATTTTTGATGCCATCAAACTCTTGACCATCGAGATGAATTTGGACTGAGAACTTGTGATGGCTGCTTTAAGCTTTTGGTGGTCAGCCACCAACACAATGATTTTTCCCCTCGGGCCCCTTGGTTCGATGGTGTTGGATATCACAACCATACTTAGCACTTCTCCAACCGGCCTCCCAGTCGATATTGCTCTCTCCGGGTATAAATTCAACTTGGACTTGAAAACCATTTTTGAAGATTGCTTCATCGAAGCCTTGTTGTAAGGAGACCAAAGCTCGTCGAAAGAAGACGCGCATAAGCTACACAAAAACTTCTTTAACTACAACACCCTGGTCACCCACTTCGCCGGCTCGGAAGGGGAAGCTCTCAAGATGGGGGAACACGTGGCCTTCTTATTTTATTGGTACAACAAATATATTTTCTGTGCCAAATTGAATAAGTGCCTGGCCGAGAACATGCCAGTTGCCGAAGCCTTGGCTAGTGGTCATGTCTTAGCCTTCAGCCCAGCCATCCTTACCAAAACGCTTCTGCGGGGAAAATCGACCCCCACCAAAACGGCCCGCTCTGGGTCTTCTAGCTCTGGCTGCAGGTTTATTTCTCGACGCTGAGGCTAGAAGTCCCAAACTTCAACCCTTCTGAGGCAATGGGCTTGTAATTGGCCTCACACCCTTTTCCTGCTCATTCGGCCGAAGGAATCTTCAAATATTTCTTCAGCCTAGAGGGTTTGTCAGACGAAAAATTCTAAGTTTGTCGTCGTCGAACATGTCCATCATCTATTATCCTCCCACAATCCGCATGGAAAAGGTTGAATAAGCTGATCTCTGAATGTCATAGGGATCCTTTATCATCAATCGCAACCTACTTTACGGTTGCGAAACCTGACGAGGAAGCTAGGAAGTCTATCATCCCAACTTCTTGGCTCATCAACTGGGCTATCTCTAAGGGTACCCCATACCGTTACTTGATTCTCGCTCGCTTCTTAACCGAGAGAGCCTCTCTGGTTTTTCGGAGAGAGAATATGAAATAGCCGAGTGGGGGTTCGAAGAGCGATGTTCCAAGTTTCGCTTTCGGCTGAACACTCTAGAAACCCAATGTGCCAGCACTTTCGTCGATTGGTGAGGTGCTTACACAACAGACTTTTTTAGTGTTTCAGTCGAGAAAGTCTTTAAGAAGCTTTTTGGCGATCAACCCAAAAAGTCTTTTGTCCCAAAATCCAAAGAAACGTCCCAAGGTCTATACCTTCTTACTCATCTCGTTCATTTATTTATTTCGAATTTCATTCCAACCTAAACTCAGTCTTTTTAGGTGGCTGTACTATAAAAGGGGCTAAAGTGGTTGCGATGGCCGCGACTAAGAAAAAACTTACCCTTCATGTGAAAAAAGCGGCAGATACTGTGCCGACTCCATCGAGTAAACGACCTTGCCTGGAAGCCGACACGATAGGGGATGCTCCCCATCCTAAAAACCGTGTCAAGAAATTGGCAAAGAAAGGGGAACGGCAGATTCACGTCATCTCTAACCAAACCACAGAAGCAACTACTCCTAGTGTTTCTCCCCCCACTCCTGTCGTCCAAGTCTCGACGGGAGTGCAGTAAAACCTTCCAACAGATCAAGCACCTGAAGTTCATTATGTCCCTTAAGTTATGGTCGAACCGGTTGTTGCTTCGTTAGTCGAGGAATCTGCAGCTCCGGAGTTGGCCGTTGCTCCCCAAGCCGACCTATCAGTCGCTGTCTTAGAGTAGGTGACCACTTATGCGAGATTTATACGCACACAAATTAAACCCTCTTTTTGTCAATTGTAGTATAAGTATAAGTAGGGATCGTTCTTAACCGGGGATTAGGAGGGATTGCAAATCACTTGGAAACTGACTCAAAAACGTAAAATAAAGTTTAAAACACTAAACTAAACTCAAGGAATGCGAAGCTAAACGCTTAAAACACTAAAACAAACCAAAAGACTCAAACATCACCCAAAACACTCAAAACTGCCTTAAAAACACTTTCTGGGCAGTTTTGAGCACTTTGGTGAATTTGGACGAAATTGGGAAATAAATTTAATCAAAACTCTTAAAAACACAAACTAAGATACTTTCTAACTAAATTGGACAATAAAGTAAAGGGGGATTTAGATTTTTACGAAATTAAACTAAATGTACAGATTGTAAATTAAAGCAAAATGTAAATGTGAATGTGTGATAGAATTGAATGGAATGAAGAATAGCTAAGGGGTTCATCTCCATACATGTTACACTTGCATAATAAAATGATTTCCAATTGCATTTCAATAAACCATGACTTCTCAACGCTCCAAGTTAATTAGGTCCGCTTAAATTAACTTTCAGATTTCCCTAGATTCATTGGATTGAATGGAATACGCATTACAACCAAATTATTCCTAATCAAAGTCCCTAACTATGGAATACGCATGATAGAGACATTCAACAAAGATCATTAAGTTCAACGGAAATCATAAACATCGACGAGGCATTCGTTACTATGGAATACGCATGAAACTTATGCCAAAAATTCGTTTAACGCGATTGTTTATAAGCAACCTCCACTACTTGTGAATATAAGTTCATAACTATTAGGTGAAACTCACTTATATTCTAGCGTCATATTCATGCATGAAAATTAAGCGTGCACTCTCAATAAACATACATAAATAAGTTATCAATCAAACGGTTAAACAAATTGAATCCACAACTTATGAAACGCAATTAGAAGTAATCAAATCAAAATGCAAGCATAAACATATATTTCGAATCCCCCCCTAGCCAAGGGGGGTTTAGTTCCTCATACGTACAAAATAAAAAGAATCAAAGAAACACCTAAACATTCCAACAACTCGAACTTGAATTGTATGAACGTTTAGGCCCTCTTCTCTTCCATTCCTCATTCGTACAAAACAAAGAGTATTGAAATTAAACTTTGAAATCAAAGAAACACCTAAACATTCCAACAACTCAAACTTGAATTGTATGAACGTTTAGGCCCTCTTATCTTCCTCTTCGTTGTAGCACAAGGTCTAAGGATAGTTTGATGGTGTGAATGGTTTGGGGAGTGGTGAAAATGGAAGGGGGAGGCCACGGCCTTAAGGGATGGAATTGGTGTGGTGTTTGGATTATTAGGGAAGCTCACGGCCAAGGAAATGGTTGGTGTTTGTGACTGAAATGTGTATGGAAGAGTGAATATGAATTGAGGTGTAATGGATGCTTATTTATAGGTGAAATGGGGGGAACATGACAGCTAGGAGGGAATGTGGCTGCATGTTTGAATGATTAAAGGATGCATGTGGGTTGGAAATGCATGTGCAATGAATATGTGGCTGCAATGCAAGGGGACAACCTGGAAATGAATGTGAATGTGCACGGCAAGGATTCTTTGGTGCTGAAAATGCATGTGTAAGCATGTGTTGGCTGAATTAAAGAATGTGAGGGAATGATGAAAGGGGAAACATGACAGCTAGGTTGGTTGGTGGCTGCCATGGAGGTGTGGAATGATGATGAATGCTAGGTTGGAAAGGTGTGTATTTGGCTGGAATGAATGGGGAAGCACGGCAAAGATTGTTTTGATTGCTGGAATGAAGTGATGTGCACGGCAAAGGAGAGTGTTGGGTGATGGGTGCATGTGTTTGAATGATTAAAGAGTAAATGGTTAATGAATGGTTCTTTGTTGATGGTGGCTGCAATAGATTAAAGGGTGAATGCATGTGCTGAAATAATTAGAGAGTGAGGGGATGCACGACATAGTGGTTGAATTATGAAGAGTGAATGCATGTGGCTGATTTATGTGAATGATTATGGGTGCATGTGGGTTGGAAATGATTAAAGAGTGAGGGTATGCACGGCAATGGTGAGGGTATGTGCTGATTTATGAAGATGCATGTGCAATGAAGTGGAATGGATGTGGCTGCAAGGTTTTGTGTTAGGTGCATGTTAAGTGATAAGTGATAAGTGGTGATGATAAGTGTATGATATGTGATTATGATAAGTGATAAGTGGTGATGATAAGTGTATGATATGTGATTATGATAAGTGATAAGTGGTGATGATAAGTAATGATATGTGGGAGTGTGGCTGAAATGAAGCAGTGGAATGTTGGAATGTTATGCACGGCTAAGGATATAGGAAAGGTTTAAATGTCCTAAAACTAAAGGGAACAAGGTTCCAACACTTTGGTCTTCAATTAGGTCTTCAATTTCGTCCAACACTTTGGTTCCAAGCATAAGCTATCCATCCTTAGCCCAAAAGTGCTCCAAAAGTCTCCAAAATGTATCTTTTTGCTCCTTTAGCCCTTTGGACCTACAAACACACGAAAATAGCTTAAAGTACTAAAATAACTAAAGAAACATAACGTAAATGCACGAGAACAAGCCATTTAAGTCGCATGAATATGCTCCTATCAACCACCTTGGCTGAGAGAAAGTGTCTCCCAAATCCAAAAGGAAAATCGGTGATCATTTTGGAAGAAGTACGATTATTCTTGCTAATAATTTCTTTATCTCTTAATTGAATTTCCAAATAAAAAAAACCTTTTGTTCAGGAGGATGAGGCGTCTGGCCAAAACGATACCCTTGCCGCCGAAAAAAGTGCGGGACATGGAACGGCACTTTTCACTAAGCCCGAAGCGACGACAGAGATGCCGGTTCATCCACAGGACCAAGATCTCGGCATTCTTCCTCAAGAAGCCACTTTGGCCTTTGTAAGACATTTATTATTTTCATGAATTTTCCTTTTTTAGAGTTCTAAACCAAGAAAAATATCAAATGCCAGGTGCCCAGCCGTTCATTTCACCGGAAATTTTATGCGCCAAAGGGCGTTATTTATATTTCCTAGCCGCCCCAATGGCCATTAGACATAGATAACCTTCATCAGCCGTATGAACTAAAAGGCTGTTTTAAGCACTAGGCTTGGCCATTAAGCTCTCTAGGTTCGAGCAATGAACCAGCAGACATGGCTGAAGTTTCCTCTCTGCAGGTCTAACGCATCCCCTTTTTTGCTGCTTTGTAACTTAGAACTTTTCTAACAATTTCCTTCTTATGTAGCCTTTATGGGAAGTCGAGCTTGATGCACTACTCTCTAGTACTTCCGGAGTAGCCGGGTCTTCTGTCACCACGACTGAATCTGACGTCTTTGTCAAGTTGCAGGAGCTTTTATCCCTTTCAGCTTCACAAATCCTTCAATGCAAAGGCCTCGACTCCATAGGAGAATGTCTGAACGATCTTGCAGCTGGTGGCTTGGTAAGCACCAAAAATATTGTTCATTTATCTAATATCCTGGAGCGAACTTGGCAATACTTCACTACTTTTGAAAGGGCTCTTTGGGCCAAGGATGACCTAAAGGCCACAAAGATTTCTCATGAAACTAGTCTACTGGAGGTTGAGGCCATAAAAGCAAAGAAAACGCGACTAGCCAACCTTGATCATCAAATTGTCTAACTTCAACGTCAAATTGCCGAACTTTAACAGCAAAGGTCGTCCGATGCTTCAGAGCTTGAAAAGGATTTTGAAGTGAATAAGTCTCAACTGACAAACTACGCGGCTGGCGCAAAGCAGATACAACAACATCAGCTTGATAAAAGAATAAGACAGGCCGAAGTCATAGTAAAGTAAGGTGGTTGGAATTAAAGGCCGCTCTTGAAGCCTTCCTTCCTTCGATCCCTTAGGATTTTGGCTTTAGTAATCAGCTGTTGGATTCTTTTTTGTAACTTCACTTTTATGCCTTTTGCAAAATTAATGAAATTAGTTATTCCCGCATCTCCCAATTGACTGGATAATACTTCTTTAAAAATTTCCCATTGATTGGTAGTTTATGTATTAGACTAGTTCAATCTCTGAGGTGGTATGCCTGCTTACCAAGAACTTTGCATACGACCTTGCTTCAACCCATTTGGTGAAATAATCAATTACTACAAGTATCCATACATGCTTTGCTGATCTGGAAGACGGCGTGATCTTGTCGATTACATCCATGGCCCATCCTTTGAACGGCCATGGTTTGGTGACCCAATGAAGCAATTTGGTTGGGACCCTTTGTACAGGTCCATGAATTTGACATTGTACACACCCTCGTGCTTACTCAATACAATCTTTTAACATACTCAACCAAAAATAATCGTGTCGTCAGAGCAACCAATGTGTTTTGCGTCCAGATTGATGAGCCTTACATGTTCCTTCGTGTACCTCTATGATAACCTGGGCGGCTTCTTTTGGGCTGAGGCATAGTAACAACAAATCGTCTTCATTTTTTCGGTATAGTTCATTCTGATACTTCACGTAATTTGTGGCATGTACCCTAGTCTTGTGGTTGTACTTACCACTAGGATCATCAAGGTAATGCATGATTAATCTTCTCCAATCGTCAGATCTTCGTGTTCCAACAACAAAGGTAGAGACATAACTCGTGTACGGATCACATGGTTGTGTTGAAGAGCTTGTAGATTAACTAAGGTTGGGTGTGTTTATCGTACTACTGGTATAACTCGGCCTAGTTCGCATCCCAAGAGTTGTGCTCCAGAGGCTATTTAAGCCAATTCGTCGGCGTCAGTGTTTCGATATATGTGCTTAAACATGATGCCCTCGAACAATTCAGCCCAATAAGTGGCAACCATGTGATAGGGCACCAGAGTGCAACTAATACAACTAAAAGTCCCATTGAGTTGGTTAATCACAAGTTTTGAATCGCTAAGTACTAGGACGCGAGCTGCTTTCAAGTCGTGAAGAACATAAAGGCTGATGATGAGGTCTTTATATTCAGCTTGATTGTTCATAGAATCAAAATTTAGTTTAAGGGAGAAATACTGTCGGTAATGATCAAGGGATTGGATAACAACCCCTACCCCGGCTGAGGTTGAGGTACTAAAGCCATTAAAATACATTGTCCAGTAATTGTTGCGTGTGTCTATCATGTCAATATTAATGTCATTGCCCTCAACATAGTATGGGGAAGGGTGTTGAGCTAAGAAATCGGCTAGTGTCTGCCCTTTGATGGCTTTCTGAGGGACATATTGCAAGCTAAATTCGAATAGTGCCATCGTTCATTTTCCAATTCGGCCTTTTACTACCGAGTAAGCATATACTGAATCACATCGGTCTGGGCAATGACCTGAGTGACGGAAGAGAACATATAATGCCTGAGTTTTGATGCGGCAAAAAACAAAGCTAGGCAAAGTTTTTAGACAGCTGAATAATTGATCTCTGGTGAGTTAAGATTCTTGCTTAGGTAAAAGATGGCATGCTCATGCCCTATATCGTTATCTTGTGCAAGAAGGCAACCGATGGATTCTTCGACTGTCGAGATATATAACTTAAGAGGTTTACCGCGCTGAGGCGGTATAAGGACATGTGGGGTTGTGAGAGAAACCTTGATTTGTGTGAAGGCCGCTTGATGCTCCTCACACCATTTGAACTTGTCAAAGCCCTTGAGTTTCAAAAACGTGGAGAAAGCCTTCATTTTTCTCGCCGAATTAGCAATGAAACGGCAAAGGAAATTGATTTTACCGAGCAAAGACTGTAATTGCTTTTTGTTTGTCGGGGGTGGATCGTTGATGATTGTGCAAGCCTTATTTTTGTCTACCTCAATGCCACGATGATGTACAAGGAAACCCAAAAAGTTGCTGGATGATACACTGAAGACGCACTTAGCTGGGTTCATTTTGAGATTATGTTGGCACATATGAAGGAAAACTTGTCGAAGATCCTCGAGATATGTTCGGCGACATTTCAACTTGACTATAACATTGTCGATGTAGACCTTGACGATGGTACCAATCAAGTCATGCAAAATTGTATTCGTAGCACGTTGATATGTGGCACCGGCATTTTTAAGGCCGAACGGCATTCGTAGGTCCCGAGTGCCCCCGGATAACAAAAAGCTATTTTGTGGACATCGACCTTGGCAATGAAGATCTGGTTGTAGCCAGCATAGTCATTCATAAAGGATAACATCTCGTGGTTTACCGCGACGTCAATTAGCAAGTCTGAAATCGGCATCGGATATTTGTCTTTAGGGGTTGCCAAATTCAGATTACGAAAATCGATGCAAATACGTAGAACACCAATTTTCTTTAAAATTGGTACAATATTTGCTAGCCATTCGATGTATGGGGCTGCTCGAAAAACTTGGCTTTTAAAAGTCGAACAAGTTTTGTCTTTTATGCCAAGCTGAACTTCTGTCGAGAATTGTTAGGGAAGTTGGCGAAAAGGTTTACAACCAGCTTTGATGTGTAATTCGTGCTTTACGAGCATTCGATCTGGGCCAGGCATCTTTGAGTAATTTATAGAGTTTTGTTTCCATGGGTTGGGGTAACAAAGTACTAATGAATAAAGGTTGAGGGTTATTGGCCTTACCAACATTTAT
The DNA here is from genome assembly GCF_041283825.1 of Pyrus communis. Classification (NCBI taxonomy): domain Eukaryota; kingdom Viridiplantae; phylum Streptophyta; class Magnoliopsida; order Rosales; family Rosaceae; genus Pyrus; species Pyrus communis. The sequence goes on from NC_142581.1 coordinate 13,451,981, forward strand.
TTTCTCTAATGGATCCTTGACTTAGGGCCATCTGTCTTCGAGCTCGACCGAGGCAGCTTGGACATTCTCTAATGATAGAATTGGACCATTGTCTCTTTCGGCGAGGAACTCGACTAAGTTTACGCCAAAATTTACTTGTTTGGAAATGGCATACCAATGGGCCAGCAGTCGTTCCATGGTGGATGAAACCACAGCCTGGCATCTGTTTGATATCAGACATCAGGACTGGCAATTAGGTCAGCCAATCCGAGTCTCGTCGAATCTTGGTGAACATTCTGGGCGCCAACCTCGATAACCTTATGAACTGAGATTCGGATCGACCATCCTTCCTCGTTAGACCTTTGTAGGGTGATATGGCCAACGTGATCATCGTAAGAACGAGCTTGAATCATATTAGCTTTGAATGGCTAATTGTTGGCCAGATGGATCACGACCGATTTGCCATCCCAGAAGATAATGACTTGATACAGTGATGACAGGATACAACTTGTTTGGTGGATCCAATCACCACCAAGCAAGGCATTATACTCGATTTTTGAATTTACTATAAAAAATGCGGTCATATGGTTGCGACCTACGATATTTACCTCTAAGGGAAACATTTCCTTGGTCTGGGACTTGTCCCCAATGAAGCTATTCATGGTTACCCTTGATGGGATAAGCTTATCGTTAGATCGTCGTAATGCCTTCATGATGGAAACGGGCATGATGTTAACTATTGCCTTATAAGCGACAAAATTTTTGGAAATTGGGTATTCTTCAATATGAGCCGTAATATACAATGGATTTAAATGTTGAAGATTAATGGAAGAAGAATGGGAAAACACTTTGGTAAGAGCTGCCTTAAGTTTATCTTCTCTACTTACTGGTTCGGCCTCCTCGATGGCAACGAAGTTGACTTGTGTTGCTTCCTTGACAATCACATCCCCATCCAGGAAATTCGGCAAGGACGTGATTGGTTGGAACTCAGCAGGTAAGACGTGGACCATGCTAATATCTATATTTTCGAAGACCGAAAAGCCCATCGGGTTGTGATCTTCGTCTTTTAGATTTTCGGGCAAGGTATCCTGCTCCTGATCATCTTCGGCTTGATCATCCTCTACTTCAACGAGTAATTGTTTATGTGGTACATCCACTGGAGCCGTTTCATTATGGTCTTCATCTTTGAGCTCGGTTGACATTAGGACTTGGCTCTGCCTTTGTGAAGCCTTACAGGTTCTCTTTTGATAGGCGATACGGGCATCCCTTGTGTCCAAATTAGCATCCAAATGCGCCACATGTTCTTTTTCATCGGGCATAAGGCCGAAGAGGGCCACGACTGAGAAGACTTCAAAATGGTATCGCAAATATTGAAGGTCCTCTAGTGAGAAAGGAACATCGGCGGTGTCTATATCAGTAAATGGTTCAACTTCGAAGCCGAGAACTTGAGCCTTTACGTATATGCTAGAACTTGGCCTTCATCCCCGGATCTATTGTCTTCTGAATGATCTGTTTAGCATCAGGGCAAGTTAGTGCCAGGTCAAGAGCCTCTGGGCAAGCTTACGGTAGACCATACAAGTCATTAGGAGAATGTTTTTTGTGAAACTCCCGCATGTATTCCAAAGCTTTGCCGAGAAATGGTGGCTGAAGATTTCATCGGATTTTAATTAATGGCTTTTGTGGGGGTAATGGAGGAAGTTTGCTTTCCACTTCCTTCTTCAAGTGCTCAAAATAGGCTTTCATTTCTCCAGGTCGAAGGAGGAGTTTGATGCGCTTTTCAGATTCTTCGGTTGTGGTTTCAAACTCTCGATCAATCACCATTTTCCCTTGGTCGAGTTCAAACTCTCGATCAATCACCATTTTCCCTTGAACTAACTCGACCATGATTGCCCAGGGTTGTCGGTCATCTTCGCTACCCATTGTTTATTTCGACTGCTATTTAGTGGTCGTGGTAACCTGGACTGCTTGTCAGCGAGCCATATAGTTTATTCGTTGACGTCGACATTTTTGTGATTTGGACAATTTGGTATATACACATGTAGGGGAATTATAGCTATACCATCAGTGGTCGCATGGCTCAGATGGCTTGAAAGTTCTCTTGGTTGCGGATGAACTCGAACTGTTAGAGTTATGCACATAATAATCCTCGTTATAAAATGGTGCGTTGAAACCAAGTCGCCGTCTGACTGGAGGTGACTTGTCATTTAGTGTTTGGGGATTGAGCCTATAAAAAACTTTTTGACGTTGGCCTAGGCCGAGCACCTTTTGAGGTGTCATTGCGGCCACAGATGACTGTTGTGGTATTGTAGCTCAAAGTAGTTTCTCCTTTGGCTCGATTAAGATAACGTTCGCTTTGCACCAACTACATAAAACCATCGGCCCATCTGCTTCCTCTGTGCTGAAATTTGACACGGACTCGACGATGGCGGGTCTTGAAAAGTCTTTGGGCGACTCATTGGAAAATAAATCAATCTTTAGTTGTGGTCGAGAGTTTTTCTTTGGAACGAATTACATTAGAATGATCAGCTTTCTCTTTTCCTTTATTTGTGGGTAGATGAGCATCTACCATGCGTACCGTGGCCAAAGGAAAAGGATCGGAGTCAACTACCATTTGTTTTTCAAGAAATTTGAGCTTGCCATTGTCAATCCAGCACTGAATGGCATCGTGAAATACGACACAGTTATTTGTTGTATGTTTGTTTGAATTGTGATATTTGCAATAAGTTTTTCCTTTTAAATCTTTGGCTTTAGGAATATTATGCCCTGGCCGAAGTTTACTAATTTTCGTGAGCAGTAACTGGTTAAAGATGGTGTCGACCTTAGTGATGTCAAATGTGTAGACTTTTGATGTTTTAACAGCAGTTTCCACTAGGGCCGATCGGGTTTTGACATCTTTGGAGCTATCGTGAGCCAATGCTTTGCATACATATGGTTTTTCAATCACTGTCTTGGTTGCATCTATGCTGACGTATTGGGACTCATCATCGTCGGTTGATGCATAATTGACTGTAGGGTTCTTGTAAACCGTTTCTTGGGATAGGGATTTTGAGATATTCTCTTCCTAGAGCAAATAATCATATTGCTCGACTTGTTGGGCCAGTTCGTACATATCTTAGAAGTTTTCCCGCAGGAATTTCTTTTTGTACTCTACATCCAGGCCATTCAGAACGAGTTTAACAAACTCAACTTCAGGGAGAGATACTCGGCACCAGTTTCTAGCCGACTTAAATCTCGTAAGGTATTTCATTGGTGACTTATTAGAGGCTTAACCCATCCTGGCTAAAGAAGACACGGACACATCCCTCCCTCATCGATAGAATTGTTCATGAAACTTTTCGACCAATTTTTCCCAACTTGGGATAAAGTTGGGTGGGAGGTTGATATACCACGCGAACGCTGAGCCTATTAACGAGAAATTGAATAATCACAGCTTATGGAAATCACTGTTGACATCCCCCATATTGAGCTGTGAATCGAGCCACATGTTTTGATGACGATATGGACGATTCACCAGCGAAAAGACTAAAGTCTGGGATCTTGAATCCCTTGGGATACTCGAATTTTTCTACATAAGCAAGATATGGGTGAATGAATTTCAGAAAGTTTGGCCCCTTCTTCAAGGCCGAGTCAATCATTCTCTGGACTTTGATCATGTCAACAGGTGTCGTTTCTGCCCTCTGATCGAAGCCATCCAATTTGCTGGTTGACCCACCACTCTTTTCCAAATTAATCATTTTGAAATGAGCGGATCTTGTCTCGGCCTGTGGCGCTGGTAATGGATTATTCTTGAAGAAATGTTGCCTGATTCGATCGGTGAGTCCATGTATTGGACTTTAAATAACATACCATGCATTTCTTCACGTATGTTATTTATTTCTCGGCTACATATTTGTTCAAACTACCAAATTTGCTTTTCAAGTTACCGTGAAAGAAACAATTTGGTTAGTGGGTCAGATGCATCACCACCATCCTCATCACAATCCTCTACTATTCATTTGACAAAAATTTCTTTTGTCGTTCTGGTGGTGATCTCTGCATCGTGAGGTTGTCCGCCAAGATTGACTTCCTTTTCTCAGCGTGTTGCACTTGTAGCTTCAGGTGTGGCAGCAGGAGGATTCTGTGCCTGAGACAAGCCATCATGACCTGGGTTGTGGACTGTAGATGGGAGATTAGTCGTTAATTTACCCATTCCTGTTTTCTTTTTTACTGATCATGTCTCAATGGTCATGAACTTCGTAGCTTTAGCACTGTGTCCCACTGAGTGTGCCAAAGTGTTGACCCTAAAAACTACCAAGCCTATGTGGCGTGCAGGCTGAGTAACTAATGAGCTAACTACGTCATTCAGTTATGCGTGGGGCATGCCAACTCGTCGGCCAAGCTCGGTTAGGGAGTAAAATATGTTGATGTGGTGTTGGGTGCGCTGCTGACTTCTTGATTTCGCAACTGCGGTCGAGGAAGGAACACATCTCGGCTTTCCGGTTCTAGAGCTTGAAGACGAGGTTGCTAGTTTTGCGAAGTTCAAATATCAAATTCGGCTTTCAATATGCCGAATGTAGTAACCTGTAACACCTCACTTCGTCGAGAAGGCTGATGAGATGACCTCTACCAACAAGGACTCAAAAATCCTTGTCGATCGAGACTTGGATAAATAACCAGTCGGCCTTGAATTAGTGCTGTTTATCCAAACTGAAGGTGCTCATCGGTTGGTTGATTCTACGGCTCCAGTGTTGCTTATTCAAACTGAAGACGTCGTCGGCTGCCTTCACAGTGCTGTTTATCCAAACTGAAGATGTGTTGGCGGAAAAAGAAAATAAAAAATCTCAAGGTGTTTAAGAGGTTTGAGCAGGGCAATTTGTATGTTGAATTGGAGAGGGCTTGAATAATGCATTTCCTCCTTTATTTATAGTAGTGAACCTACTCCTAGTCGAACCAGAGATATACTTAGACTAGAACTCCTTATCCCAATCTAATTATGATTTGGCCAATCCTAGTTCCATTAGGTTCCTGAACTAGGCTCTATAATGAACAAGATTCATTCCCTAATTCTCAGCGCCTTCAGCTTTGAGACCCCTTGTTGTATCAAGATTTGCCTTTTTTGCTTATCCAAATCAATCATTCTCACAATAGGACTCAACCAACCTGATTGGGCGACCCGCAAGACAGCCCATAATACTTTTGGAAGAGTACTGGGCCAAAAACAAACCTAGGCTCAGCCCAATAATATTATTTTGGGCTCAAACAATTACAAATGCCTATATATAACCGTCTGGATTCAACATCATTTGGCGATTTGTAGTATAGGTCCATTTCTCCACATTCTTACTAAATTTTAATAGAATTGCCCTTCTCCAGTTTGGCCAATAACTTTTCTTTTCATCGACGAACAAAAGAACATGGTTCAACATAGCTCATTGATGAATTAGTAGCTACTGTAAAACCAAAATTAACATTAGTAATCATCAATTCACGATCCCATAATTCTCATGTGCATGCACATGCATATTTATGAGCATTCATTACTTTGGATATCCTTGCCTCTTCATGGGCCTTATATTGTCTCTTCTAGGACAATCATATCTTATTAGATGAATTATTTAGAGAATTTGGATCATAACCTCTTCTAGAGCATTATAGAGCTTGAATATTTAATCTCTACTTCTGGGGAGTTGAATCATTGGAATCTATACATCCATCATGCTTCAGGCATCGGATAGATTAAAATTTCCATCTCCATGGATTATCTTTTGGAACTTGAATCCATGTGGTGACTGTCATGCTATGGGCATGCAACAGTTCAATAGTGCCAAGTATATGGATAGTCTTATTGAGACTTCAATCAGTGCAGCATCTCTGTAACTTGTAATTAATTAGTAATTTTCAAAATTTGGATTACCTTTCTGTACATCATGTGAATGATATAAATGGTAGAGTTTGCTGGGGCTGTGAATAGGATTCCCATCATCGAACTTTGGTATTCCGTTCACTTAGTCAGCCACTCATTTTCTCTCTTTGAACTTTTATAGGTTCATTGTTGGTCCTTCAGTTTCAGCTTCCTGCATAATAGAAGTGGTGTGCAACTTGTGCCTTTGAATGGTCATTCAAAGCATCACCTCTTGGTAACTCATCCATACTTGGCAGCTTCAATGTAAAGAGCCAACATCGTACCAACTGCTCTGCGATGTTGGTGACTTGAAACCCGGCTCGAACAATAGTTAAAGATGACTACTTGAGAGCAATGCAAGGCAAGAGATCAGGCAAAGGTTATGGGCGAGCAGTTCTAAACTAGAAGTTTGATTTCAGGTTTCGACTAGTTGTTTTTTTTCCTTGTCTTGTAGGCAAGCAAGGGTAAAGGAAAAGATAGGGGGAAAAAAATGATATGAGATACTCTTGCTCTCGACCTTGATGATATGAGATACTTTTGCTCTTTAAGAAAATAGTAGAAGACTTTGATGCTGATGTAAAACTTCGCGATGAAAAATATTTTCTTGCTGAGAAAATGAGTTAGGCATTTTGAGAGACTTGGTTAAAGATGCATTCCTGACAAGGAAGAATTTTTTGGAGCTCTGCCTTACCATAGAGGATGGGAGTCGACATATATAGGGATTTCCCTACAGCAGGTGGTGATGTTGTTGGGACCATCTTCTTCACGCTTGTCGGCAATAGTGGTGTAGTTGAAATGGTAAAATTCACACATCCAAACTTTGTCAGAGATATTTTGACAAAGTTGTCTTTGATATCCAGAAAGTTGAGAATGCGTCTGAGAAGTGCCAACGAACTTAATTCAGGAAAATTCGACTTTTGAAATTCGGAGAATGATGTCTCTTTGATTTTTGAACAAGTGGTCGTGTTGCCTCTCATTCTATAGAGGCATCGATTATATCAAAAAAAGCACGTTCGAAAAGTTGCCCGCTTGTGGAAATTGCTTATCTTGTATTTTAGAGATTTCACTTTATATGATTTCCTTTTCTTTCATCTTTTTTGAAAATGGCTTGCCCATCTGACCATCATTTCAATTTGAATGTTGTGGAAGATGCAGACGTGCCTCTTCAGGACAACATATTGCGCTCATCCTTCTTATCCTCTAATGGTCTTCTTACGATTGGAGACTCTGTGATGAGGAATAATATAACTATCACAGTAGTAGCCAGGAATCTTCTTACTCCCAAGGATAAAAGAATACTTTCGAAAAGGTCTGATGAATTGGTTGTTCAAGACTCTTTGGCTTTTAGTGTTCAATGTGCGAGCTTTGTATCCAATATGGGCCAACGTCTACTTGCTTGATCCTACCAAGTTGAATCACTAATGGCTGAGGTGGCAAGCCTTAGACAAGAAATTAAAGGGCTCAAGCATGAGAATAAAGAGTTGCACATACATGCAAATAATTACTCGATGAGCATGAATAGGAAGCTCGACCAGCTGCAGGAATCTGAAAGTTGGATTCAAAGTGATCATCAGAGGTTCGTGGCTTTATTCCAAAGGCATCCATTGCCTCCACCACCTGGAGTTCTACCAAGTACTGTGGCTTCAAATGATCAACCTCTGGTGCCTCATTCTTCTGGAAATTTGCCAAGTATTGAGGCTTCACATGATCCATCTTCAATGCCTCCCTCTTTTGGGGTACTGACAAGTATAGAGGCTTCACATGAGCAACTTTTGTGAAGGCTTCCTATGTTCGTTCTTCTTTTTTTTTTAGTTGTAACTCATGTGTATGCACATGTATATATATAGAAAAGTTCCCTCTATTCTAGTTTTATACATGCATGAAACTTCTGGTTTAGCTTGTTAGATATAGCAAACTATGAAAACTTCTAGTTCCATTAATATGTCGATGATAATCAAATTGAGTTTTACTACGTCCATCATTTTCTTGTTCCAAAAGGAAGAAACTCAGGTACGATGAAACTTGCGATAATTAATTCAGGTATGATGAAACTTGCGATAATTATTCTCGATATCGGCATCATTGGAACCTTTAGGTTCATAGTTTTGGAATTCATGCCATACTTAATTTGTGCACAGATTAAGGAACTTATGGTCCTCATTTATGGCTGTCAGATTTTCTACCAATAATTATAATAATAATAATAGTTATATAACCAAATGTATATTTACTTGTATGTGAGGTTCCAGCCGACATAGTTGATAGATAGGTAGTTCTTTACTAGATTTATAGCGTTGTGTTTTCTACCGACACGAGAGCTTATCGTACTGATAACGTGTTGTGAAATAGATGGTATATGTGCAGTAGAATAAAGTAAATAAGATACAATATATCTGAGGTTCGGTAAGTGTGCCTACGTCCTTGGGGCAGTAGTAGTAATCTCTCTTATTATCAAATGAAAATTACAAACGGAAACAAGAGATTGTGTGTTTTCTTCTGTCGTAACATATATCGTTCCTTGTTAAGGCAAAAAAATGTGAACGTAAGTAGCACATCTTCAATATTTGTAAGCTGACAAGATCTTTAATTTTGATTGACTAAAAAAAAAAGGTGAACCATGCTTATATTCTCATGTGAATCATCCATCTTTATAACACGAGAATCACAATCTCTATACATTTTACAATTTCTCGACGCTCTCTCTTGGCGCAGCCTCTCTCTCATTGGAAAATTGGCCACAACTTCGAAATTTTTTAGCGAGTCTTGAGGATCGCATGGAGAAAAAAAGAAGAAGCCAGCGTGTGCGAATTTTCTCTGCCCATATCCCAGTTAAGGTCGGTTTCTAATTGCCACATCCTTCCCCACTCACCATCTTCCCACGCCCGCCACGTGTCCATAAACAAAACTACGCCCCCGCCTGCCGTTTTGCTTCAAAACTGCGCGGAAGCTCTCAAGCTCTCCGTGCCCGAAAAAACGAAGAAACGCAGAATTTAGAGGCTCTCTCGTTCTCGTCGAAGAATCAAATCCTTTCTATTTTTTAATGCCTTACGCTCGAAGATAATCTCAATCAATTCCATTTAATTCACGCCACAATCGATCTCTTCAGGTGCGCTTTCTCTTTGCCTTTGGATATTTTGTATCAAATTTCCCCAAATGTCTCTCGGATTTCGGATTTTTAGGGTTTTAATGTTCAAACAATTTCTGATTTCAATAAGCTTTGTTCGAATTTTTCTCCTGACCTTATGGGGTTTTCGATTTTATTCATTTTTTTCTGCCGAAAAAAACCCCAAAAAAGATTGCTTTTTGATTGGTTTGGTTTTAATTTTATTTAATTCTCGCGGTGATTAAGCAGGAAAATTTGATAAATTTTTATTTTATTTGGGGATTTTAGATTGAGGGGTTTAGTTGAAGTTGAATTTTGATCATATTCTTGTTAAATTTGTATTTTTGTAGGGATAGTAAGCTAATGGCAACTGCAACTATGGCCACCGCAGCCGGTGCAGCTGCTCTTTTGTATTATACATTGAATCGTAAGTTACAGTCCCCCCTGTCGGGTGGCGATGATGACGAAAATGGGCGTGGTGGTGTGCCCAAACATGCTCCTTTGGGAATTGAACGCGTTTCGCATAGGTTAATTCAAGCCCCGGCTACATGGCTGGAGACCATTTCGACTTTGTCGGAGACTCTTAGGTTCACTTACTCCGAGACTTTGGGGAAGTGGCCTATAGGGGATTTGGCATTTGGGATTAGCTTTCTCCTAAAGAGGCAGGTAAAATGTTTTCATGGACATAGTTTCTTTACCGTGCCAATTTCAGTGTTTATATCGATTTCGTTATTATTGCATGGGTTTTGCGTTATGTGCTGAAAATAATGGTTACATACGTAGATTTTATAATTGGCGCATGCGGGGTTTGTGTCGCTTAGATGGTTGCTTACAATATGGAGAAATTTTAGTTTTAAGATTCATGATAGACGGATGTTGATTTTACACAAATCACTGCTTTCGCAAATTTTTTTGGAAGTTTACCTATGATTAGCACTTCTTTACGATACTAACAGAACCAAGAAAGGAATTATTCAGAAGTGTTTGTCATTCTGGAGATAAATAGATTCACAAGAAAAGAAAAAAATGTTACATGACATGCTATCCTTCTTGTATTTATTGTTTGTATATACCAAGTAGTCATTTTTCTTCTATTGTCTGTTTGGAAGAGTGATATTGGATAATAACTCGTCTTTATGGTGCAGGGAAACTTACATGTTCATGGTGTATTTGGTGGAATAGACAGTCAACAGCTAAAAGGATCTCAAACAATTGCTGAACTCAAATACCTCTTAAACTTATTGACATTGTGTTGGCATTTTTCGAAGAAACCTTTTCCATTGTTTTTAGAGGAGACAGGCTATTCAGAAGAAAATGTTCTTCTCCAGGAACCCAAAGCAGGAGTAGGTTACGTTACTTAGATATTGTTACTGTTGTATTGATCGTTGGTCAGTGTCTTTATGCACTATTTTACTCTCAATGGCATAAAAAATTAATTTAGCACTATCTGTTAATATCAAATTCTGTATTTACTGTGTTCTGCAGATCTTGAAACCTGCTTTTACAATTCTTGTTGATCATAATAAGAAGTGTTTTCTCTTGCTGATTCGCGGAACACATAGTATTAAGGACACTCTGACGGCTGCAACGGGAGCTGTTGTACCATTCCATCACAGTGTTGTACATGAGGGAGGAGTCAGTAATTTAGTTTTGGGTTATGCACATTGTGGAATGGTTGCGGCTGCTCGATGGATTGCCAAGCTTGCAAAACCTTGCGTACTAAAAGCACTTGAAGAATATCCTGACTATGAACTTAAGGTAATGGCATAAGTGTGGATGTTCTCTATTTTACTACTCATCTTAATTAGTTAATCAGTAGATATTGTTATGTTGTTAAATTAAACGACTCTGATGTTTTAGTTCCTAGAAAGTAAACTTTTTCACAAGACATCTTGGCTCTGATACCTTTCAGTATCATTTTTGTTGATATATATTTTTTTTTTTGCATCTGTAAAACTATGTCCCTGAAGCAGCTTTGCTACTGCAGGTGATGGGTGGGGATTTATTGATTAGCTGATTGGTTATTTCAGCAGTCTTCTTGTGTTATGAATTACACAGACCATATGGCTAGCAGAAGTTTCTTCTTGGAACTTGATCAAACTTACAATATTTTGAGTAGATTCATGTAAACATATTGTTCAAATGTTTCTTCTTAACCCATTTGATAGCTTCGAACAATATTATGGCCCACAAGATCAAAATATGTATAACAAATAATTGTTTCTGACAGATTGTAGGGCATTCTTTGGGTGGAGGCACTGCAGCACTTCTAACATATATATTGCGGGAGCAGAAAGAACTTTCAACAACCACCTGTGTGACGTTTGCTCCAGGTTTGTGTTCGTTAGATGTCATGGCCTAATATTAATTTCAGTGCTGCGCATCAAATTGGGTTCCTTTATTTTTTGTATTCTGAACACCAAAATTTTCTTAGTTGTATTATTTTGTTCTGAATTTGGATGTTTGTTTAGTTTAGCATGATGTAACCAATTTTTGTTTAGTTGAGGATTTCTATTAGCACTAAATAGTAACCATTTATAACAATGCAGCTGCCTGCATGACGTGGGAATTGGCAGAATCAGGAGCTGGTTTTATTACTTCTGTTATCAATGGAGCTGACCTAGTGCCCACGTTCTCTGCCGCGTCAGTGGATGATTTGCGTGCTGAGGTTATGTTCTTTAACTCTGTGATTGAGTGCTTGATTGATTACCTTGTTGGATTAGAGGTCCTTGGGAGATTGCTATCTTTGTTGTGGGGTGAATGATGCTTATCTGGTTGACTAAATATGCTGATTTTGATGAGGGACGGCACTTCTTGAATAGGGTCAAAACTACTATATAATCCCTATAAATTGACTTGGACAAAATTTGTAGTACTCAAGACTTTTATTTGTTGCTGCTGACAAAGCTTTTTCACTGTACATTTTTGGTTCTTCTAAATGGTTTGTGTTCTTACCGGTGATTTTAGTCCAATTACGGAACTGCTCTTTACTCTAGTACCATCTCTGCATGCTCTTTTCTCATTTCTCTCTGAGTTATTGTGATATTTACTTCCAGTAAATAGATATAAAGGAAAACTAACGAAAAGTCCAAAAAAACTTCCCTTTTAATGAAAAGTCCTTTTTAAAGGTATAGTGAATAGTACCAGGGAAAGGTATAAATGTGGTTTTTCATTAAAAGTGAACAGTACTGGGAGTTTTTGGTTAAACCTCCCAAGATATAAATGGGCTTTCGGCAAGAATTAATGATATTAGCTGAGTATGCCCAATATTTTTTTTCATGATACCTTGTTAGGTCCGAAAATTTTTCTCTATGCATCCATTCAGTGCTGGTTCTCTGGCTTGTTGGTACTTGAAAAACTTGCATGCCTTCTGTAGTTTTATTGAAGCATTCCAAATGCTTATGATATTCCTTTTATTGATCCACTGTATGTTTCTTTCTAAGTTCTAACATATTGTTTTATAAAATTTTGTTGTCTGTTTACAGATTACGGCATCTGCTTGGATAAATGACTTGAGAAATCAGATTGAGCAGACAAGAATTCTTAGCGCTGTCTATCGATCTGCCTCAGCTTTGGGTTCACGGCTTCCCTCCATTGCCGGTGCTAAAGCAAAAGTTGCCGGGGCAGGGGCAATTCTACGCCCTGTTTCCAATGGTACACAGGTAATCTATTTTCTTTTAATGTAGTTTTGTCGCACACCATATTTTTTCCTTTCACAACCTTCTTGTAATCAACCAAATACGACTTTTGATATGTGTTATGTCTCGTGACATATGTCTGGTGACATTCTTGTTATAGAAGCTTTCAACCTTGTAATTCGGTGGTTGTGACTTTGAATCTGTGCTCCTCTTCTACTTAGTCATTTGATTGGCTTGTGAATCTTTCTGATTTCACAGGTTGCTGTGAGAAGAGCCCAGAGCATGGCTCAGGCAGCATGGACTCGTCCTTCCCTTGGCTTGTCATCATGGTCGTACATGGCTCCTCGTCACCGAGCCTCGGTTGCTCTTTCAAACTCAAATGATGAAGGAAGTTATGCCGGATCCTCTGGTGGCAGCACAGAGACTTCTGACCCTCTTCTTACACCCCCCAAGAGAATCACAAGCTCAGCTGCCATTGAAACCATCGACCTACCTGTATCTTCATCTGTAGGAATGGAATGGACTTCAGAGATTGATTGTTCTTATTCTGACAGAATGCGTCAAGACACTGATGGTGAAGTCGGTGATGAGCGTGAGGGGCTCACAGACCATGATAGACATGAAGACCGCATGACTGAAGTTGAATTGTGGCAACAACTTGAGCATGAGCTTTATGATGGAACAGAAGGTGAGGATGCAGATGTGGCAAATGAAATAAGGAATGCAGAAAATGAAATAAGGGAAGAAGAAGAAGCTGCAATTGCGGAGGCAAGTGATGGTCAGCCTGAGAGCTCTGCTCCTGACATGAAGGAAGCGCATAGATTTTTTCCTGCAGGGAAAATTATGCATATTGTTACCGTTTACCATGGTGGTGCTGATAGTGAATCGAGCCACTCGGGCAATGAGCAGCCAGAAGAGACTACGGTTGGTATTTTCCTCACTCCAAGATCCCTGTACAGTAAGCTGAGGTTGTCACAAACCATGATTAGTGATCACTTCATGCCGGTATATAGAAGACAGATTGAAAAGTTAATTAAAGAACTCGAGGAAGAAATGGCTTCCATCGGAGAAGTGGTATTATAGGAAACGAAAATTGGAGTAACAATTCGTCTATAACCCTCTGCACCGGACGTGAATTTTTGCCCCTATAAATTTTGAATCTGAGCTGCATAGAGACAGAAATCCTCCTCCATTTGCGTTGCTGCAATGTAGGAAGAACGGTGATAGCTTGATGCTGCAACTTTCAAATCAAAGAACCATGGATAAAGCAGTATGCAGTTCCAAAAATCTTCGTCATCTGTAAATTAGATGAGGTGCTACTGTTGATTTATTTGTTTTCTTTTCCTCTTCAAATTTAGGTGGTAGGCTACTTTTAGTAATTTTTATGTTGAACTTGTGGGTTGTACTGTGCTCTGTGCGCCCTGATCGACATTAGTTTCTTCAGTCGTAGGAGAAAAACTTCCGTGGCAGGAAAGGCTATGTGTAAGTTTTTCTTCACATGAATTTGTGGGATTAGCATGGGACGCTACGGGGGAATACGGGCCATGGAAATTGCTCTCCAGCTATAAGGGATGCAGTAGGAGTTTGCCATATTAATTTTGTTACAGAAACTTTAAACATCTTCCTTGAGATATCATAAGCAGGCAAATATGACAATGTAAATATTAATTGTTTTGCTAAATTTTGCAGATTTTCTATTAGCACTTCACGTATTGCTGAATAAATTCACAACTTTTTTATAAATTGATTTATATACCCTACAATATTAAATGACTATTTAGGCCTTTAAGTAGATGAAACATTTTTTTTTTTTTAAATATTTTTTAATGCACCCCAAATCATAACACGAGGCAAGTGGTCATTTACCATAGTGGTAGAAATGTGTTAAGTTTTTGCATAACCGCGTGGATTCAAATCTTATTGGTGGTTAATCTAACAAAATATGTTGTTTGACAAATAAAAAAAATAAAAATAAAAAACTAAAAAAATAAAACGAGGCGGTTTACCAATTTGAACGTTTCACTCCCAACCTATTGCAAAAGCTGTAAGGCCATCTCCAATCGAGGGCTAGCCAGATGGCTTGTTCTAGCCCTCTGGCACTCCAAGATATTAATATTTTAATGAACAGTATAGGGCCATATTTGCCTCCATCTCCAACCGAGGGCCAAAGGGTCATAGGGTTGTTCTAGCCCTCTGGCACTCCAAGATATTAATATTTTAATGAACAGTATAGGGTCATATTTGCCTCCATCTCCAACCGAGGGCCAAAAGACTATAGGGTTGTTTTAGCCCTGTCACAAAAAACCATCTCCAACCGAGGGCCAAACATAATTTATTAATTAAATTTAAAAACAACAACTTAAATTTAAAAACTACAACTTAAATTTAAAAATGACAAATTAAATTTAAAAACTACAAATTAAATTTAAAACTACAAAATATGAGAATTGAAATGGTGTAGGAATGGTGAAATTTTTGTGAGGAATGGTGAATGAATGGTTTAGGTATTTATAGAAAAAAAAATAGAATTTTTAAGGAAAAAAAAAAAAGGCCCAAAAAACCAAAAAAAAAAAAAAAAAGGAATCCAACGGTAACTGGTGTCAACTAGCCGTTGGATTCAAATTTTTGTTTAAGCATTCATGTCGGATATAATCGACATGAATATATTTATATTAAATATATTCCTGTCCGTTATATCCGATAGGATTGCTGGAATTTCTGGCCAACCCTTAGCTGGGTGGCTGGCTGCATGCGGCCAGCCTTTTGGCCTTTTGGCCCTTTTAGATTCTGTGGGGGCCCACGAGCCCTTTGGCCTAGCCCTCGGTTGGAGACGATTTTTGGGCTATTTTCGGCCTTCTAGCACTCTAGGCCCTTCGGTTGCAGATGGCCTAACAAGCATAATGTTCGGAAAAAAATGACTGATATTCACACTTGACAATGAGGCACTTTCGATGAAAAAAATTCAAAAGATAAAGATGACAATGAGTCATTTAAAAGTATCTTCAAGTTACTGGTAAACAATTAAATAGCTAATTACTTTAAAATTAGAGTTTCCTTCCATGATTGGTTTAATGTGTTGTTAGCAATTACCCCGGATTCATCTAATGATATGCAAATGGTAGATTTCAGGGCTTCCTTTAAATTGAAAATTGGAGATCTCGAGTTCGAACCCCACTGCTGGTGTGGAAGCTAGACTTGTGGCCAGGTGGATGCTGAAATGCTTTTGTGAGTCGTTCCGGCCCTCGAAATGAGTGGATAATCGTGGCTTGCCACCATCTATCCTTACAAAAAAAAAAAAAAAAAAATATCTAAGATATGCAAAAACTCCAATCCATCATAAATGAGTGAATGACTTATTACCTGTTCAAATAGAAATGTAGAATAGATGTGTTCACTCTTTGTTATAAAAATTGGGGTGAAGCACCGATTTAGTCCCTGAATTATCACCTCAGTGAAAATTAGATCCTTAAATTAATTTTTTTTCGGCAAAATAAGTCCCTAAATTAATTAAAATTTGCTATTTTCATCCCTACTATAATCTTCAAAGCTATTTTATCCAATTTTTTGTCAACTTTAGTCATTTGACACACCTTAAAGTGTAATACCGTTCTTTTCTCACCTATAAGCCCTTAACATTTCATATAGATTGCAAATCTAACATCTAATTTACCCTTTAAAGTTTTTGTTATTTTCTTATTATCGAATTACTCTCTAAAGTTAACTCCATACACTATTTCTTTATGTAAAATTACCTATCTACCCTCCAATGTGTATCACATACAAGTAACGTGACTTAGATTGACGGAAAATTGAATATAATAGCTTCAAATATAATATTAGAGATGTAATTGGCAGATTTTTCTGAAAAAAATAGTTTAGGGACCTAATTTTCACTCAGGTGATAATTAAAGGACTAAATTGGCAGTTTACCCTAAAAATTGAGTTCGTATCTGTTTTAGGTTTTTATACTGCGAATTTTGTTTGTGGTCAAGAAAACGAACACACAAGTTATTATTATTTTTAAACAAACGAAGAGTCTGATGTGAGGTTTAAGTGAGTGTGAGATGTACGTACGTAAAGAGTGTAGGTGTGAGGGTAGTAACGTGAGGTGTGTTAAAATAAATTGTAATTTAAAAGGTAGATGGCAGTGTATTAAGTATGTTAGGACAAGTCAACAAAATGTGAAGTGCGAATAAAACCACTCTTTTATTAAATGTTCCCTTTAAACATTTACCGTTGCTATTTATTTAAACACAAGAATCTCGAATGATTATAGATTAGTTACTTTTTGCAGTAATCGAACAATAGTTATTTTTGTTTGTTTGATTAAAATCGAAGCTTAAATTAATCATAGAGACCAGAATCCTGCAAAGGAATTCCACTTGTAAAGGAAAATTATCGAGATATGCGGAATTGGAGTTCCACATCAAATGCAACTCTTTGTGGTACAAAATCATACCAACTTGCATCAGAAATTTAATTAATTAATGGGTGATTATAAAGATACTATCTAATTGAATCATATTTTGTAAACCATGAAAAATTATATTTTGTAAACTACAAACATGTCAGTTGAGGGTTAAATTCTTTGATTAAAACATTAAAGAAGAGATCCAATCATCAACTTTACACATTACATACCTTATAAAATATAATAAAAAAACACGGTCTCTCTAGTATTTTTCTTAATTAATTTACTAGCTTTGTTTGCTTTTGGTGATATCTACAGGTTCATATATTAATATACACTAGGCCAACCTTGGTGATGTATACCGCAACAAGATTACAAGTTGTCCAAGTAACTTATAACACTACCATGATTCTGAACTTGTACTCTAACTCCTAGCAGTAAACTAATTTAAATGTACATGGATGATCTTCATCTCTCTTTTCTTTATATGCTCTCTATCTTAATCACAAGAAATGAAATTTAAACAAAAAGGTTGTCAGAGGAGCCGTAGATATTGATCAACAAATAAAATGAATGGATATGACAACTACACATCATTCTTGTTCTCTTTTGTACACAATCACGTTTAATCTTATAATTTGTTTTCGTTTAATTTCTTTAATTTAATTGCTAAAAATAAAGAAGCGTGCGTATAAAGAGACAAATAATGTGTGATTATTATCTCACAAACTGAATGCAGACTCATGCATTCTCAATCGAAACTTGGTTTGATTTTTAATTTTGATATTTGACGAGTCACTGTCCAAGCTCACATCATTAAATCGTCTCTAAAGACTTGCAGAAAGATTCTTCTTTAATTATTAATGCATAAGAGTTAAAACACTGAACAGATTGTCAACTGAACTTAATTAGCACAAGTAATCTTTGAGTTTATTTTTTACTTTTATATTAAGGGATGTAAATTATACACGACCATGCTTTTGATTTCATTGTCGAGATCGATTAAGTTAAAAGCACTTTGCAAAAGCAAGAAAGAAAGGGTCTTCTAGCCCATGAAATGAAACAAAATAAGCCGAAATCATGAAGGCCAATGATTTTGTGGTATGATGCATGCAATCACATTGTCGGAGTTTTATTGTTTTGATGGGATATGCATTCTATAAAACTAATTTCAACGATTCAACCGTCAAACTTGTTTGTATATGCTTCAAGATCGCATACATCTAAAATCGCAAAAAACAAACATTTATAGATCAAGTAACAGGACAAAGCTTTTCGACGGTTATAAATGAAAAATCACGATCTAACGGTTATTTTAACTCCGATTTTGATGATTTTTTTACAGCTACACTCCTTGACCCTATATGAATACAATAATGAATTCGATCTTCAATTTAAAATATTTACACTAGTGGATACCCCAAAATCTTATGTTATACTTAATGAAAGTATAAATAAACTTCAAGTGTTAGTGAATTTATTGCTTTGATGGGATACACATTCTACGAAACTAATTTCAACGATACAACCATCAAATTTGTTTGTATATGCTTCAAGATCGCATACGCCAAAAATCGCAAAAAACAAACATTCAGAGATCAAGTAACGAGACAAAACTTTTCTACGGTTATAAAAGAAAAATCACAATATAATGGTTATTTTAACTCCGATTTTGATGATTTTTTTACAGCTACACTCCTTGATCCTGTATGAATACAATGAACTAATTTGATCGTCAATTTAAAATTTTTACACAAGTGGATACCACAAAATCTTATGTCACGATGATCGATGAAAATTGAGGATTTTGTAAAAGGAATAACATGCAAGCTTTGAGTTCAATTGACAAGGTTTAAACTTTTGAGAAAGGCTTCACAACCTTGAAAACAAAAATCTTTCATTTTGTATATCCTTGCACATTTAATATTTTGTAATACACTAGTAGTGTATGGATGTTTGTTTATTAGGCTCTTATCTTCGAGTGTAGATGTAGTACTTAAACGACAAATGTGTTTTAATGTTTTGAAGTAATATTTATGTGGCAATGTGTGGTATGTGCAAATTTAAGGGAAAAAAAAATATTTTTCTTAACGGGTGAGACACGACACGTTCCGTTAAGATAATAGGTGTTACACGAAAACGACACAAACACGACAGACACGACCTGTTTGTCAAGCCTACTTGTAGTAAACAATTTTAAATTTAAACATAAAAGTTATCAGATGAGCAGTAGATATTGATCAACAAATAAAATGAATGGATATGGTAAACACACATCATTCTTCTTCCTTTGAGTACACACTCATGTTTAATCTTACAATTTATTTTCATTTGATTTCTTCAATTCAATGACTAAAAATAAAGAAGAGTATGTGTGATCATCATTTCACAAAATGAATGCAGACTTATATGTATTCTCAATCGAGATTTTGTTTGATTTTTAATTTTAATATTTGATGAGTCATTGTCCAAGCTCACATTATTCGATCGTCTCTGAAGACTTGCGTGAAGATTTTTCTTCATTTATTAATGCATAAGAGTTAAACATCGAACAGAGGGTCAACTGAACTTAATTAGCACAAGTAATCTTTGGATTTTTATTATTACTCTATATTAAGGGATGTGGATTATACACGATCAAGCTTTTGATTTCTTTGTCAAGATCGATCAGTTAAAAGCAATTTGCAAAAGCAAGAAAGAAAGGGTCTTCTAGCCCCTAATAAAATAAGCCGAAATCATGAAAGCCAATGGTTTTGTGGTATGATGCATGCAACTGTTGAAAATCATTAGTGGGTTAATGAATGTCCACAGTGATATTGAAAACGTTGGTGGGTTTTTCAATATCTACATAGTGATGTGGACTTTAGAAATGAAGGAGGTCGTATTTTTCAAAAGTTGTGTGCTAGAGTTGCTCTATAAATAGAGCACTCCATGTACTATCAAAATACAGAGTAAGAAAGCAAAGATCAATAACATTATTATCTATTCCTACCTCCTTTATTTGTCATCCTCTTGTGTTATAGTTACAATGTAATATTTTACACCTGCTCGCTCCTGTCACTAGTAAAGGTTATCTCTCTAACTTTGACCTATTTATAACACATTATCAGCACGATTCTCTAAATATAACCATTTCTCATTTCTCTTCGCCGAAAGAAATCATTCCTTTTCGCCGAACGAAAAAAAAAAGTTTCCTCTAAGGATTTTACTGTTCATCTTCTTCCCCTGCCTCAACTACTGGATATACCCTCGTGAAGAACTGTTTGCACCATACCTGCTTTTAGTTCTTAACCTAACAATTTTATATATATATATATATATATCTTTGATTTCTTGTTTGGTGTAGATCTTGATTACTAACTCAGTGTTTATTTATGTTAATTTTACTACAATCCAAGATGGTGTGGTACAATCACCCATCTTGAACTGCAAATTTAATCTTACTGCAATCCAAGATGGTGCGGTATCATCGCCTATCTTAGACTGCAGATCTAATTTTACTACAAATTTTAGGTGGAGCAGTATAATCGCCCACCTTACCCTGCGTATTTAAATTCGCCTGCTGTTTAATTTCATTGCAATTTTAGGTAGTGCGGTATAATTGCCCACCCTGCTCTGCGTATTTCAATTTTCCTGTTGCGGAATAATCGCTCATCCTATGTTATGAGAATGGTGTGGTACAATCGCCCTCCTCATTCATCATGTAAATCTCAAGCCAAAAGTTTCGAGTGCTTATCATTTTGGCCTGAAGATCAAAATGAAGAATTTGTAAGAACCAGAAGTTCTAACACTACATGCCCCAAATTACATATTATTGCAAGCTCTTACACATCTCAGTTTTCTTTCAGAAGAGAAAATGACGAACTTGGCAAAACTTGATTTTGTTGCCCTGGATATTACTGGGAAAAGCTACCTTACCTGGGTAGTGGCTGTCAAGATTCATCTAGAGGCAGGGAATCTTGCAGAAACAATCAAGGAGGAGAACAGTGCATCTTCTCAAGATCGGGCGAAGGCCATGATCTTTATTCGTCGCCACCTTGATGAAGGATTAAAAAGTGAGTACCTAACGGTTGAAGATCTGTTAGCTCTCTAGAAGGCATTAAGAAACAAATACAATCACCAGAAAATGGTGATTCTTCCAAGAGCTCATTATGAGTGGACTAACCTAAGGATCCAGGATTTCAAGTCAGTGGCTGAGTACAATTTTGCGATGTTTAGAATTAGTTCCCAGACGAAACTCTATGGGAAAACCATCACTGAGGAAGATATGCTGGAAAAGACTTTCACTGAATATAACCAGCTAATCTCTGTGCTCTTGGTTGTTGAACAAAACAATGAGCTCCTACTAAAAAATCATCATTCCCGACCTATTGGATCTGCACCATTCCTAGAAGTGAATGCTGCTTCCCTCGAAGTGAACGCTACATCCTCTGGTGGCAATAATCATAAGCGAGAACGTGGCCACAAGCGAGGAAAGTGGAATAAGAAAGGCAAGAATCATGCTGTCTAGTTTCACAACTAGGTTCCAAGGCATTATTCAGGCCCAAGCTTTAAAAATGTAAATCGCCACAAAGGCAGAGCTCATATGAACAATGCTCCCAGAAACTCTGAAGGAGCCTGCCATAGGTATAGTGGCAATGGGCACTGCGTCCATACTTGTTGTACCCCAAAACATCTGGTGGATTTGTATCAAGCCTCCCTCAAGGAGAAAGGTGTCGAGACCAATTTTCTCGACCAGGCTAAATGAATGGATACTTGAACCAGTGTGTGACTTATCAAGGCAGTTGAACACAACCCACCTAGATGTCTTGGACTTCATTGTGGAAAGGAGGAATGAAGTATATCGGTCCGACTAAATCGTTTATGTTTGATGTACTAAACTTGTAGTTCAAAACTAGCATTTCAAATTCAATAAAAGTGACATTTAATTTTCCTATTATAACTTGCTTTTAACTGTGATTCTCTTACTCAGAGAGCATGGATAAAAACTATGGTCATTCTCAAAACATGAGAAATAGCGGAGAGATTTGTCTTGCAAACAGCGCAACCACGCATACAATACTTCGAGATCGAAAGTACTTTTAAAGATTGATGCTTACAAAAGTAAGTGTAAAACCAATATTAGGGCAATTAGATGTGATTGAAGACTCAGGGAGAGCCCAGATTATGTTACCAAATGGAACAATATTGTCCATACAGAATGCATTGTATGCTACTTGATCTACTCGAAATTTATTGAGTTTTAAAGACATACGTTTAAATGGATACCACATTGAAACAAAAAGTGCAGAAAATGTGGAGTATCTATGCATTACCTCTAATGATACCCAGAAGCATATATTGGAGACGTTGCGTGGTTTGATGAGTGGATTGTATTATACATACATAAAGACAGTTAAATCACATACTGTAATGAACCAAAAGTTCAGTGATTCAAAAGTTTACATGCTTTGACATGACCGTCTGGGTCACCCAGGATCTACCATGATGGGTAGAATCATTACCAACTCTAATGGACATCCATTATTGAGCAGACACATTGCTATCTTAAATGATAACCCTTGCAAGGCTTGTTCTCAAGGGAAGTTGGTAATTAGACCATCACAACTAATGGTTGATGTTGAATCCCCTATCATTTATGCAAAGAATTCAAGGGGATATTTGTGGGACTATTCAACCATCTTGTGGACCATTTCGATATTTTATGGTTTTGGTTGATGCATCTACCCGATGGTCGCATGTTTGTCTTTTGTCTACTTGGAATATAGCTTTTACGAGACTTCTTGCTCATATAATTAAGTTGCGAGCACAATTCCTAGATTACCCCATTAAGTCAATCTGACTTGATAATGTTGGTGAATTTACGTCTCAAACTTTTGATGATTACTGCATGACATTGGGCATTGATGTTGAACACCCCATTCCTCATGTCTATGCTCAAAATGGTTTAGCAGAAGCATTGATCAATCGGCTTCAATTAATAGCTCGCACTCTGCTCATGAAAACAAAATTGCCAATTTCTGGGACATGTCATCTTACATGCTGCATCATTGGTTCGATTAAGACCTAT
The DNA here is from genome assembly GCF_041283825.1 of Pyrus communis. Classification (NCBI taxonomy): domain Eukaryota; kingdom Viridiplantae; phylum Streptophyta; class Magnoliopsida; order Rosales; family Rosaceae; genus Pyrus; species Pyrus communis. The sequence continues at coordinate 13,475,063 of NC_142581.1, forward strand.
AGCCAACCACCAATACTCATCATTACAACTCGTGTTTGAGCATCAACCAAACATTTCACATTTATGAGTTTTTGGTTGTGCTATTTATGTACCTATTGCACCACCACAACGAACTAAAATAGGACCTCAGCGCAGACTGGGAATTTACGTGGGTTTTGATTCATCATCTGTCATTATATATTTGGAACCCTTGACATGTGATATGTTTACAGCTCTTTTTGCTGATTGTCACTTTGATGAGATAGTTTTCCCATTGTTAGGGGGAAAAGACCGTTCCAAAAGAACTGAAAGAGCTGACATGGGTTGTTCCCACCTTATCTCATTTTAATCCACGTAGCACTCAATGTGAAAATGAAGTGAAAATGATCATTCATCTTTAAAGTATTGCCAATCAAATGCCAGATGCATTTAATCATGCTATGAAAGTGATAAAATCACATATACCAGCTGCAAATGCACCTGCAAGAATTGATGTCCTTGTTGGACAAAATAAAGTGGCAGCGAATGATTCATCTGGTGCACGCCCGAAGCGTGGTAGACCTCCAGGTTCAAAAGATGCAGCCTCTCGAAAGAGAAAGTCGAGGGCACAACTGAATCCAAATGAAATCATTCAAGAAGAAAAAATGAATGACATATCCACAATTCATGATTCTGTGCTTTCAGAAAAAGAAAATGTCCTTGATGAGACATATGTACCTAAAGAAACAGAGGTACATGAAAGCAAAGAAATCTTCATAAATTATGCTTGTACTAATGAATTGCGAGATCAGAATGAAATAATCATTGACAACAAGTTCACATTCGCGGTAGCCACTAAAATCATATTAAGTGATGATCTTGAGCCCCACTCTGTTGATGAATGCAAACAGAGACAAGATTGGTCTAAGTGGAAAGATGCAATCCAGGCATAATTAAATTTCTTGGAAAGGCGAAATGTTTTTGGACCAGTAGTCCAAACCTTGCCTGGCGTAAACCTCGTGGGTTACAAATGGGTATTCACAAGGAAACGCAATGAGAACAACGAGATTGCAAGATATAAAGTACGACTCGTTGTACAAGGTTTTTCGCAAAGACTTGGAATTGATTATGAGGAGGCATACTCTCCTGTAATGGATGCAATTACGTTCCGTTACTTAATAAGTTTAGTGGTTTAAGAAAAACTTGAATACGACTTATGGATGTCATCACCGCGTGTCTATATGGAGAATTAGATGTTGACATATATATGAAAGTCCCAGAAGGACTTAAGTTGCCTAAAACAACTAACAAACCACGAGGTATGCTCTCAATCAAATTAAGGTGATCATTGCATGGGCTGAAACAATCTGGACGAATGTGGTATAATCGTCTCAGTGAGTCTTTGATTAAAAAAGGATATATCAACAATGTCATTTGCCCTTGTGTGTTCATTAAGAAATCTAACTCTGGATTTGCTATAGTGGCAGTATATGTCGATGATATGAACCTAGTTGGAATCCCTGAATAAAACTACTGAATATCTGAAAGCGAATTTGAAATGAAAGACCTTGGAAAAATAAAATTTTGTCTCGGCCTGCAGATCGAGCATTGTGCTAGTGGAATTTTTGTCCACTAATCATCTTACATTGAAAAAATCCTGAAGCGATTTAGAATGGACAAGGCTTATCCACTCAGCACACCAATGTCGTTCGTTCTCTGGACATTAAGAAAGATCCATTCCATCCAAAAAAAAGATAATAAAATGGTCCTTGGTCCAGAAGTACCATATCTGAGCGCAATAGGTGCTTTATTGTATTTAGCACAATGTACTAGACCAGAGATAGCTTTTTCAGTCAACCTGTTAATAAGGTATAGTTCTGCTCCAACAATTCGTCATTGGAAGGGAGTCAAAGATGTATTGCGATACCTTCGTGGGACAACAGACATAGGTCTCTTATACTCAAAGAAATCTACAAATGACCAGGTCCTTGTTAGATATGCAGATACTGGTTTTCTCTCTGATTTGCATAAAGCCCACTCACAAACTAGATATGTGTTCAAGAATGGAGATACGACAATCTCTTGGTGCTCAACAAAGCAAACTTTAGTTGCTACATCTTCAAATCACTCAGAAATACTTGCTTTACATGAAGCAAGTCGTGAATGTTCTTGGTTAAGATCAATGATCCATCATATTCGAAATTCATGTGGTCTAACTTCAAAGACAGACACTCCAACTGTTATTCATGAAGATAATGCAGCATGTGTTGCCCCAATGAAGGAAAGATTCATCAAGGGCGATAAGACCAAACACATATCTCCAAAGTTTTTCAATGCACATGAGCTTCAGAAGGCTAAAGTTATTGAAGTCAGACAAATCCATTCCAATGAAAATCTGGCAGACCTATTCACCAAATCTCTACCAAAATGAACGTTTTAGAAGATAGTGCAGAGTATCGGATTATGTCGACTTACCAAACAGCAAAATTTGGAAAATGCGGAATTAGAGGGGGATATATATCAGGGGAAGCATCCATGATACATGTAGGTTGTACTCTTTTTCCTTCGATTAGGATTTTTCCCACTGGGTTTTTCCTATCAAGGTTTTAACGAGGCAACATAAGCATAACAAACCAAGTAAAGTTGTACTATTTTTCCTTCGCTATGGTTTTTTCCTACTGGGTTTTTTCGAGCAAGGTTTTAACGAGGCAACTGATGTTGATATATGGGCATCCAAGGGGGAGTGTTGAAAATCACTGCTGGGTTAATGAATGCCCACAATGATATTGAAAACATTGGTAGGTTTTTCAATACCCACATAGTAATGTGGACTTTGGAAATGAAGGAGGTCGTATTTTTCAAAAGTTGTGTGTTGGAGTTGCTCTATAAATAGAGCACTCCGTGTACTATCAAAATACAGAGTAAGAAAGGAAAGATCAATAACATCATTATCTATTCCTATCTCCTTTATTTGTCATCCTCTTGTGCTATAGTTACAGTGTAATATTTTACACTTGCTTCACGCTTGTCCCTAGTAAAGGTTATCCCTCTAACTTTGACCTATTTATAATAGCAACCACATTGTGGGAGTTTTATGTGTTTTACAAGCTAAGACATTGTTTTTGGGCGGGTACTAATATTTAATTTAGTTATCTTAATTTTTTTTTTAATCAAACGATAGATTTTGTTAGATTAACCTCCAACGGGATTTAAACTCATGCCGAGATTTTGTTAGATTAGCCTCCAACGGGATTTAAACTCATGCCGTCATATAAGGGCTCAAGTTCAACACATTACCATCATTGTGGTAAAATACTACTTGCATTTAGTTACCTAAATTGACTCGAACCTTTTATTCATGGTTAAAAAACGGCTAAAGAACCAAGTACTTACCCATCTTTCAATAAGCCAATACTATTTGAGGAAGCCAAATACAGAGCTTTAATTGCATGAATAAACGCATTTATCCACTTGAGATGCAGTTCGTTATTTATTTATTTTTAAGGATCAAATACTGATGAGCAAAAGAAAACAATAAAGCATAGAGACATTGAAATACTCGTGTCCTTGGATTTCGTTTGTCAAAGGATAGATGGCGATATCTCTCTGTTGAGTTTTTGAAGGGTTATCGACAACAAATTCTAAGTCAATTCAACATAAAACAATTTGATGGCTATTATTCTGGTTCCTATTTCTACATGCATATTAACCTAGCTAATTTATACACACTTTTCCTTTAAACACCGAAAGAAAAGCAAAAGATCATGAAGAAAAGAAATTTCACGAGAGTAATGATTTTCAAACGGTACTGAAACTAAAGAGGCACTCTTTTGACATATGGAAGACAATCATAAACCTCAAAAATTATAAACAAGATCATGCAATAACATTACTAAAATGGTAAAATGATGATATTGTTGGACTTATATTATTTTAGAAATGTGAAAGTGTAGATTAAAAGTAGGAATCCTATAGAATCTAGAAGATCAATTTCTTGAATACAAATAATTCCTTGTATGATTTGTATTCCTTGGAAAACAAATCAACCTAGAAGCTAAACCCCTTTTCTCCATCTGCACGCCGTGCCTCTCTCCTCTCTCTCTCTCTCTCTCTCTCTCTCTCTCTCTCTCTAATATTATTACTGCAACAGATATTTCAATCAAAAGAAATATATATATATATATGCTGAAAGTGTATTCCAATGACTTATAAGTAAGTAGGGCTACTTTTCATATTACCAATTAGTTTTATGGTGGAATCTCAACTTTCTTTATGGTATTAAAGTAGGTTTGTCACACTCTAGCCCCGAGCTACGTCCATGATTGACATATGACATTTGAAGGTACCTGTTCAACTATCATGCCTCGCTTCTGAGGCATGACCAAAAGAACCCATCAATTCACAAGCGTAAAAACTTTTCCTTTTATTTTATGGCTGCATCTAACCTCTGTGTTAGACTGCCTATGTACCCTAAGATAGGATCAAGCCATTTATAGTTCACACTTTAATTAAACTCTTACATTTCCCATGGCATTCCTAGCCTGAAAATATAGGTTCTAGACAACTTTGACGTAAGTGATGCACCAATATGTCATTCAATCTTTTATATACCTCACAATGATTTTTAATAACAAAACCACAATCAATGACATTTCAGTGGATCAACAATCCACAAAATTTAACGTTTAACCACATTAATCCAAAAATAAGATCAAACATCACTTCATGAATCGTAACAAAGCCATCCTCTATAAGGCTTGCTATAATTCTCTACCAGAATTCCAAAGTAACAACATTGTAAACCTAAGTTACAAACACAAGCGTAACCTTGAGCAACTTCTACTAATAAGAATCTAGAGTTTTAGATCAACTCAACAGAACCAGACAGGAGATGGGATTCTGACCAACTCAACGAAACCATACATGATATAGGATTCCGACCAACTCAACAGAATCCAATTGAAGATAGGGTTCCAGACCACTCAACCGAACCGATAGGAAAAGGAACTCCGAACCACTCAACAGAATTCAACGAAGATAGCATTATGGACCACTCATCGGAACCGATAGGGAAATAGATTCCGGACCACTTAATGAAACTAACAGGGAAAAGAGCTTTAGGCCACTAGACAGAATCCATCGGAGTCGGGGTTCCTGACAAACTCATAGAACCCTAACAGAGCACGGTTTTAGGATACTCAACATAATCGAACAAAATTCTGGGAACCTAGTTTGGTATGACTCAATGGAACTAGACATGATACAAGTTTGATGTCACAACTCCCCATAATAATGAGTTAACGGTCCTTAACTAGCCCTCTAGTTTCACAAACATTTCAAATATGCATAGCAACCAAATTTTATAAAATAGATCGATGGTTGAATTTAAAAGCAATCTTTATTAGAAAACACTTTCTGTAAATCCATGCCATATAGATCCGACAATTTCTCACACTACCTGCATGAAAACGACACAAAAAAAAACAAATTTCGGGTCGATATGATAACTAATCGGGTCGTTATCGGGTCACCCGTTGAGAAGGGTTTACACGCAAACCCGTGTGTAACCCTTTTCGATTAGTTTAGAAAAAAATTATTTTGATGATCTTAAAGGTAAACTACTAAAAGAACTTACTATAAAATACAATGGTCATAATGTATATATTGCATATTAAATATATTTTATTGGTTATTATCACAAGGTTGTTAATTTCACGTGTGAAGCACAACGACGTGCTCCATGTCACTCAGTTGGTGTTGTCCATGTTTTTATTTATTTATGAACAAACAGTATTATCTACACTAAGGGGGAGGGGTGTGCTTAACCTCACAATGGGCTAGCAATAGTGTGGTTCAAATTCGCCTTTGGCAAGAATCGAACCTGAAACCTCTCACTTACAAGTGAAGAGGAATACCATTAGACCATAGTATTAAGTGGCGTGTTGTACATATATTATACTTGAAAATTCGCTACAAGTGAGGGAGCGTGTTGAGAATGAATTCTACATTGATGGGAAAATGGACCTTATATGAGCTTAATTATAAGAAAGTTGTCATACTCTCCATATTGCCTTCAGTTTCAAAATATTTGTTGATCACGGATTAATTTTGTGATGAAACCTTAATATATATATATATATATATTAATGGTAAAATGACGACCATGAGCAATCGATAAAAAAAAAATTATGGCAATTAAAATGATAACTATGACCCACTTGGATAACTTACCAACATGATTAGTGTGCAACGCGTAAGTGGTGACTATGATGCCATGTCACGATTTCATATCAAGTAGTCACCACGTCATCCACAGGAAGTAGGGATGCCAGTTGGCTTTTGTTGACCCAATTGAACAAAGCGTGTTCATTCAACAAAACCCAAAGACAAGCATATGTCCTATTCAGCATTGCTGATAATAACCTTAGCATTCTATAAGCAATAAATCAAATAAATAAACCCTTATGTTTTTACAAATTAGGATCAAATAAACATAAAATTATACTAGGTTATATAGTTTGTGAGGATATGTTTTATGTGGTCCGATATCGAAAAGATAAGAGATCTTGCATGATGCTATTATAAAGAGTCAGATTACTTTTCATTTTGTTAATTGGTTTTATGACGACACTTCAATTAACTTAATTCACATTTTTTTTTTTCATCAACCGTTGTCATCCAACAAATTTGAACTTCGAACTTACTCCAACAAAGTAAAGATTGAATGTTAGAAGACAACAAAATCACATGCATATGTTTATAATATTGATTGAAATACTTCAGAAAATTTGAACCAAACAACCACTTTAATCGGCCACTATTTCCATTCCAAATCTCTTATAACTTATAGCTAGCTAGATATCATCCCTACTTTGCATAAACCCATAGCTAGGTTGCATGTGAAACACGCATGCATATAAGTAAACGGTAATGCTAGAGATACTAAATTTTTAAACTAAATTTACAAACTAAATGATGTCATTGCAGATGATTGGATTATTAATTTAAGTGTCGATTAACGTGTTTGTTTCTTATTGTTGACACATCATTTGGTTTGCAAATTTGGTTTACAAATTTGGTCTCTCTATTATTACCAATAAGCACTGTTCTAAAAATCTCTGCCTAGCACTGCCTAGGCACCCGCCTAGCTCCCCTAGACCCGCTTAAGTTGCGACTCACTTAGACAAAAAATAGATGACTTTCATTTTGTATTTTAATTTTTTAATAAATTGTAAGAGACTTGTTGAATACTTAAATGAATACACATTATGTGTTTGTTCCCCATGTTTTCATTATGTTCCAATACTTCATAATATCTATGTCATTCTATTTTGTAGTTTATGATGAAATTACATATATTTTAAATATAAACAGACACTTATTTACACGAAATATAATAGAAATTTACTTAAATCCGTCTAGCCGCTAGGCTTCAGCCCACCGCCCAACTAACACCTAACGTCTTTTAGAACCTTGTCAATAAGAAAGTTAAGCATATACAAGCGTGATCATGATCATTTGGAAGTATCTCTGCCCATGTGAACTTGTGGGCATGCATGGTTCCAATTCAGTACTTCAAATGAGGCATTCAAAAGGCGCAACAAATTTGGTCCTTGTTTTTGTGATAGGAACAATTGCTTAGGTGGGTTGCCTATCTATTCTCGCAAGCTGCGTGTCCTAGTGCTAGTCTCTTTCGTAATAATCATATGAAAAAAAGAATAAGAAAAAAATGTCATTTTCTTGATCGATATGTGCAATAATTTCAGCCTTGTTTAATTTATTTTAGGGTTTGGCGAAGCTTGTTCCATTCATTTTTAGTGAAAGCAAAAATATATATTTATGAAATTTTGATTGCGATTGGTTGGTTATTGATTACCAAAACAACCAAATTGTGGAATTGATCATGAGGATTAATGGCCAACCAGGTAATTGGCATCTCCTCGTGCCTCAAAAATTAATGGAGTGGGGACTAAAGAGGGTTGCGTAAGATGCACTTGTGGTCGTATGTGAAACTTCAATTATTAAAGGCATTATCAAATCACTGTATGCACATATCATATTCAGAAGTCCCACCCTTCTAATTCTTTATTCATTCACCGTTTACACATGTGAATGCTTGTGCGTGGGTGGACGGATTAATAAATCGATGTGCGCTTGAACGATTGTCAATTAAAAATGTGTCTAAATCACACGGTAATTCTTATGGTTGAAAAATGAACAATCATTGCAGTCCACCCTAAACAAATCTCTACGATTCAACATTGCATATACATTTCCTTTTTGCATTTCTTTGAAGTTGATCAATGATACAAAGAGGAATCACCATGATCTTAGTATTTCCTTATTATTTTATGCTCATTAGTGTGGAGCCGAAAATAATCACAAGATGACACGTGGATTTTTTGGATAGAAGAGGACAAAAATACCCTTGAGGCATACTAGGATTCCTACGCGCGAGCAACGGACAATCATCTCTCAACCTAGTCAAAAGTCCCCAAAATAGGTAACAAATTCAAAACTATTTCATCCACCCTCATCCTACATTCTCCACAAGGTAATTATTCCATAACCCCCAAAACATTTCTTTTTAAATTATGTTAATTAGTCAATTAATGAATTTATTACCTAATTAATCTATTAATGGCTAATTAACTACAAATTACACCCAAAAAAATTGACCACAAATGGCCGGTCCCTATTCTCCTAATAGGGCCGGCCATATCCTTATAAATAGCTCTCCATGGGTGCGTGATGCTTTTTATCCTTGACCAAAGGTGTGATTTGTTTTGTAGGTGCAATTTTATTTAAGAAGGAGAAGGCGGAAATTTGCATCCACAATTAGATCAAAAGGCCATCAACGTAGAATAAAATATAAGAGCTAGTTAGCTAGTTTGTTTGATAAATTTCATTTTTATTCAAGTTATTTTTGTGCTAGCTAGAGATAGAGGAGAACGTGCATGTCAGAAACGAGTAATGTATATGAAGAGAGGTAGTGAAAATAAATTAAAACTATTTAGGTTTTGATTTTTAATTTTCATTTGTGTGCTTCTCCATTCTTTTATGTAATTTTTTTTTCCACCGTCTTTCCTCCATCATTAACTCTTCATTACTCATTTATCTTAAATCATAAATCTCTAGTCAGCTCAAAAAAAAAAAAAAAAAAAAAAAGAGAGCTAAATACTAAAACAGAAATAGAATGAACCCTAAATTTTTTCATTTCAACACACACAATTATAAATTATAGTTCACAAAGTAAATATCATACTCTAGTTGAAGGTTTTTCCTTTTAACAAAACTAAACAATCGATTTTACATTTACTCTCTAATTTTATATAGGATTTTTAGTAGACATTCTAATATTATAATACTACTTGTTACTATATACATAATTAATTTGAAACAAAATTTGAAGGATTTTATGCTTCAAGCAAAGCAATTTTATTGATCACCCGTAAATATTAAGAGTTAGATTACCATCCTTTTTTTTTTAAATAACGAGAAGAATATTTTAAGTTGTATACAACTAGTATCAGCTCATGACTTCACCAATCTGTAAGGTAATTAATATCAGAGAAGCTAAACGCTTGACACCAATCTGCTCGCAGGAAAGAGAAAGAGAATGGACTAGGGAACGTATACAAATGTTGCATGTGATATAAACTCCAACTATAGGAAATGATACTTCAGTTCAGACCATACATTGACATAAACTCCAACTAAATTGTATTAATTATCATTCTATTTCCATAAGATATATAAATGTCAAGAAGACTCTAAAAAATAAGACTCTTCATTGATTCTCCGTCATTTCATGTTCGGCACAACTCCCATGCCAATATTATAAAGGGATGTGATATCCACACACATTTTTTTTACTTTTCACACATCTATTTTGATTTCTATCATTTGATATTCTTCGATTCATCCGATTTGACGATCGAAAATTAAAAGGATGTGTGAGAAGTAAAAAATGATGTGTGAATATCACACACCTATTATAAATCATTTTGTAAAAAATGATACGACAAAAAGTCCATGAAAAATTCCAGTCTAAGAGAGCCTCTACAGTGCACGCTGCCATGTAATGCAAACAGAAGAACTGATTTTGTGGCTCTGAAATTGTTGGATAGCTCCGATTTGAAATGACAAAAAGTAATGGAGACAGATTACCATATATAACGAGTTTGGGGAAGACCTAATTAGGCTGGTCTAGGAGTAATTTTATTGGGACAAATAAAGACTTGGTTTTTTGTTTTCTCTGGAAGTCTAGTAAAAGAAAAGACCTGTGGAAGGAAAGCAAACAATCAAACCTGTAGCTTACACGTTTTTGATCTGCACGTGGACGCCACTCATTGGTGTAAAATAACAAAAAAATTGGAAAAACCTCCCCCAAACAGCACGTGTTGGGCAAGTAAAGTCTGAAAACATGATAATTCTGAGCTGGCAATGAAATAAATCAACGGCCAGAATTTCCTAACAGCAAATGTTGCTGATGTGGAATATACTTGTAGAAGTAGTCCAGCCCCTTAAGCCTTCAATCATTGGGTCATCTTTCTCTCTCTAGAAAGTGTGTTGTATTTTCCTCTTTATATGTCGACTTCTCTACTATTCATGTATTGTTGAGTTGAAGATTTTGTGGAGGAGAAACAAAAAGCAATCTCCTTGTTTGCTCATAATATTAAGAGTTGGGTTTTTTTTTTTCTTCCAAAAACACAGAAAAGAGATCAAAGTTTGAGTCTTGAACATCAGGAAGAGGAAGAGATAATTCAGCTAGCAAAGTTTGAGAAAACTGAAAATTAAGGCCCTGTTTGGATTGGATAGTTGAGGTTTGAAGGAAATGGTTTTCACGTTTGACATTTTCTTTGCTGCGGAAGAGAAGGTTGAAGAAGGAGCTTGGGAGAAAGAGCGATAGAGGATAAACACAACAAACAAACCCAAATTAGCAGAAGTTCAGAAGAAGAAAATAACCAAAAAAGGAAATATTTGGTTTGGTTTTTGATCTGCTTCTGCAGTATCTGCCGGTAATTATTTACTTTTAACTTCATGTGTTTTTTTTCATTTGAGTTGCAACTATATATCTTTCGCTCTTTTCACTTTTCTCTCGGAAACTCGTTTCCAAAAACATGTTTTTCAATTTTTTTTTTATTTTTTATATATAATATACAAACGATATTGGAAGGGGAACTGAACTCGTGCTACGTTGAGTTCAAAGGAAAACGATATTAACCAATTTACAAGCCATTTCAAAATATGATTTTTATTTTTAGAACAAAAATGGAGCAAGATTACCCCCCAAAATTTCCTCCCAAACCCACTCCAACCCAAAGGGAAATTTGGGGCTAAAAGCTAAACCAATGCAAAATTCCCTCCAAAATTTAGCCCAGAAATCGGAGTGGACTCCATCCAATATTTATCGGAATTTAAATTTTTTTAGATTAAAATGTTTATAAAATTAATTTACGATAGTCTACATATTTATTTTTTTGAAAAAAAATTAATTTAACAAAAAAAATAGCCTAAGTTCATTTTTTAATAATCCCGGGCTAAAATTTTAGGTTAGAACCGTTGGAGCAGAAAAGCTGCTTCTGGGCTAAAAGCTAAATTCTCCGGGCTAAAAAATTTAGTTTTTAGCTCAACCATTGAAGATGGTCTTATAGGATTGGAATTAATCTGCAAAACCCATGACTTTATTTTTCAATCTTTTGAGGAATAAAGAAACTAACAAAGCTATTTCAAGAGCATAGTTGGGATTTCCAGCTCACACTTTGTTTCTGTTTTGCTAAGAAGCTCAACCTTTTGTTATCCAAAGCCAAATTCTGTTTTTCTTTTCGGAAAGTGAAAAAATAAAAAACCCTTTCATCCTTCTTTTGTCGTTGCCAACATTAAGAAACATAAATAATTTTGGAAATTCAGTTTTGTGACAGCCAAGTATATTAGCTTCTGTTTTTCCTCACCCAACAAAACATGCATAAAAAAGCACATAATTTCCCTTAACTCCCATCACACGTTTCATGTTGCTCATGAATTTAGAAATCATATTAGCATTGCTTGCATTGTTTGCAGGGTTACTAATAATGGCAATGTCCGCAACTATCATCAGCAGCGACCCGGTTGTTCTACCGGCGGCCGCCGCCTCCGAAACTCAGCCAACACAAGCCACAACAAAACTCGTTTCCCAAATCGAAATCGAGTTCGTAAAATGTGATTGCTGTGGATTAACAGAAGAGTGCACGCCAGCGTATATTGAGCACGTGAGGGAGAGATATCAGGGCCATTGGATTTGCGGGTTGTGTGCAGAAGCTGTAAAAGATGAGATTGTTAGGTCACAGAAGAGACTGATGAGCACGGAAGAAGCCATGGCCACACACATGAACTTCTGCAAAAAGTTTAAGGCCTCAGGGCCTCCTCCAAACCCTACCATTAACTTGATATCCGCCATGAGGCAGATTCTCCGGCGCAGTTTGGATTGTCCGAGGGGGGGTTTGAGATCAACTCCAAGTAGTCCTACAAAAATTAATGCAGGAAAAGGGCTCAAGAGGTCTGAGAGTTGCTTTCCGACTCTGACTGGTTGAGGATATTTGATTAATGGAGAATATATATTGGGAATAATGATCAATGGGAAAAAGTTTGGCAAATTTGCAATGTTATTTGCTGAAAAGAAAAACACAGAAAGGAAAAGCAAGGAGTCTAATTGTTAAGGGCTTAGATGTTTAATTTTAGTTGTAATTTAATTAGTATCGAACTAATACAGAACCTATTTTTGTTTCACTTTCTTACTTTTTTTGTCATGTTGCTAGAATTTTAGTTTCTCTTTCGTTCATTAAGTTTTTATATCTGTCATGAATCATATAATGTAATGCATTCTGATTGAAAAATTAAAGTTGTACAGTTCATAGCTGCCAAGGCCCAGATTTTGGAGAAATTTTAAGTTGTGACGGGAACACAAGTGGTACACCACATGTTTTAATAGGAATTGAGGAAAATTTTATTTTTTAAGTTATTAATTTTTAGCACACATATCCCACCATTTGTTTAATGACACATGATATATCATCCCGTGTACCAGTCACACTGAAATATCACTCCACATTGTGACCAGTCCCAGTTTAGGAATCCCACCGAACGTGGTAAATATTCATAAAACTTGAAGGTGAACTTGCTTGGCATGAACTTCTCTACATGATATAAAAACAAGAGTTTATGAGAATGGAAGGATCATTCTGCAAAGGAATCAAGAGAAATGTGAAACCCATACATGGCCAGCAAGTAAGATCAGGAATCGATTCTAATAAAGATTTGTGATGAGAATCATTCCCACTAATCTACAACTTTTTTTCTATAGCATGGAAAGTAACATTCGATTGGATTTAAAAGAAAAAAGTTTCTTGTTTTTTTTTTCTTTTCACGATTGAAACCTCATTCTTCTTTCAGCTTTTAATTTAAGGAAAACTAATGAAAATAATTTGAAAACTTTGAGTTTTAACGATAAAAACAAAATAAAAGGTAAAGTGAATAGTACCAAGATTGACTTTTTAATGTAAAAATGTGGTTTTTCGTTAAAGTGAATAGTACCAGGAATTTTTTGTTAAAGTTCCCTTTAATTTATTTAAAAGTTGTTTATTGAATTTGAACTTAAATTGTCCGTCTTATTTTTATGGGTTAAGTACGCATAACTACCAAATCTTAAGGAGTAATTCAATTGGTCTAAACCTTTTAAAACATTCCACATAACCACCTAACCTTTTGCAAATTGAACATCCTTTAGGTCTCCAACGTTAAGTGATGACCTGGACAAGTATTGAAGTGAATTTCATTCTAATGTCATCTATAGAACTCTAGATCCCTAAATTGACCCCTTTTAACTAGACGAGTTAGTATTTGTCTTGGCTAATAGGGATCCGTTGGGGTTTCAAAACACCAAAAATGATGTGCTACTGAAATTAAGTTTCAATATTTATCCACGTCAACATTAAGGACATTATCAATTAATGGTACTTACATCATCACTTAAGGTTGGTGACCTATGTTTATATTTGACATGTAATAAGCAATTTAGATTCAACTTTTTAGCCAAAATAGTCTATGAGATTGTCATAACTTCTCATTTTGATCATTGAGATTTAAAATTGATAGAAGTGGTTTCTGAGATTGTCCACCGTAAATCATTTTAATCATTCTGTGAAAAATCACTGTTAAATTGAGGGTATCTTTGTCAAATCAACCCCTTCACTTAAATTGGTGGTAACTTCAATTTAAGGAGATTTTTCACAGAAAGACTAAAATGAATGACGGTGGACAATTTCAGGAACCACTTCTATCTATTTTAAATCATAAGGATCAAAATGAAAAGTTATGACAATTTTAAAGACCATTTTAGCTAAAAAGAACCTTTAGATTCCTTCCCTTTAATGAATTAGGTTCAAGAATTGCATCCAAAACCACAAACTTAAACACATCATTCTAACATTTGGATATTGTGTCATCCAGTGGTAAAAAACACATAACAAGCATGTCAATAATTATAATGAGTTAGGTTCAAGTACAATTTGCATGTTCTATTTGGTTGTAAAGATGTTACTAAAATTGTTTAAAACAAACAAGTATAATGTTGATTTTTATGTGACTAAGTGACAATGAAAGTTCTATCAATTCTCCCTAAAATGGGAAGAATTGAAACACAAGATAACTAGGAACGTTAAAAGGAATTTTAGTGGTACTTCAAAATTCTCATTTTGCATTATAAATATTATATATTTATACACTTCCGATAAGTGTACGATGTAATTTTTAAAATGCTAATAACAGTTTTTTAATTAATAAAGTTATGAATATCACCGTTACTTAAGAATGCTTAGCAAAAATATTCCCATAAATCATAGTGCCTTTCACAGCACAAACACAATACAGAAATGTAGTGACAACTAAGAAAATAACATCAGAATCAGAGCCAGACAGGCATTATTTAAGTGACTCTCTGCTGGATACAAGAAGGGAATTATCATATGGAAATCGGCGGATCTGGTGCACTGCATAAATTGCCATAATACTAAAACCCAAACTCAGGTGCACTGTTCATCTTTTAATTAATTTTTTAAATTCATGGGAAATCCAGATCTTTGATGAGAGGGGTTCTCCCTTTTCCTTTCGTTTTCATCTATTTCTTTCTTCACTTCTTCCTTTGCTTTTTCTGCTTCATTCTTTCCCGCTTCTCTCCTTCGTTTTCAGTTTTCTGTCTTCATCTTCTCCTTCGGCCGCTGGCTTCTTCGCGTCTTAAGTCTTCCCGTTTTGTGGTTAGTTGTGTATTTTCTTGGGTGCCAATTTTTGGCACTTTTGTGATAAATTTTGTACTTGGAATTAGATCTTATGTTTTAAATTTGGGTTTAGGTGATTTTTAGGGTGATTTTGGGATTTTAGAGTATAATGTTTCCTCTGGATTTTTTATGATGTTCATTTTTCCCAGGTGTTGTGTTGCCGTTTTCGCGCTGGTTCTACTTCAGGTATGTCGTTAATTTATTATTATTTTTCCACTTATTTTTTATTTATTTTCTGTTCTTGGATGAATTTGGTGTTTAACTTAGAGTGTAGAAAATAGGGAATAATGATTAAAAAAAATTTGTTCTTGGATGAATCTGGTGTTAAAATTAGAGTAGATAAATTAGGGAATAATAAATAAAGAACGAAAGGGAAGGTTTTCTTACAGTTCATGTGTTAGTACAGAATTGATTAGCGGATTGATTGACAACAGTATGTTAAATGTTTGTTCAAATTAATCTCATGTAAATACAAAGTTTAGACGATGTAACAAATAGACAGGTCTTCATAGTTAATGGCAATCCATACGGCTGCAATTCAAATGGAATTCAAATGCAAAATACACTGATTAAATTATGGATTTTGGAAAGAAGAATAAAAAGATTTCAAACAATGGTTTGAATCTGATCTTCTTGGTGATAATAGTTGCCAAATAAAATTTTATACAATATCAAATACATTGAAAAATTGGATTTGGTTCATCATGTATCAAATGTCCATGGAAATTGTGGTCAACAGATGAATCAATTTGAAAATATGTATTATCATGCTGTGTTTTTTAATGTATCTGTGTTACTGTCGGTCGATATAATTAAATGGTGTTTATGGGTATATGATTTGGTGCCTATCTATTTTCAGGAAACGACCCTGTTGGTTTTTCCAGGCTACCGTGTTGTTGTTTTCAATCTGCTTCTGTTTCAGGTATATGGTTTGGGGTTCTCCTTTTCTGGCTTAACTGGACATAGTTTATGATGATATTTTAACGGACATATGTATGTATATTAGTTTGCTGCTTTTTTTTTCGTGTGAAAGTTAAATGTGCTCGGATTTATTTACTTTTTTTCCGTCTGTTTTTGTGTATTTTAAGAATATATTTTTTGCCTGGACTTTTCCGCTGCATTATATATATATATATATATATATATATATATATGTATGTATGTATGTATATGTATATGTATATACGATTACACAAATGATTATACTACACTTTGTCGATATTGGATCTTCTTGATTTGTCTCTAACTCAATCAGCTGTTAGGTCATTTGATGTTCTGTGATTTCCTTATCTTTATAATTTTCTTTGTCAGTTAGAGCAGTTCCACCAAAGGTGGAATAACCCAGCACCCTGTCCAAAAGTGAGGCCAACACTCTGTCAAAGTGCTCCAGTCCGCAAAATAACATGACACCTAGCCCAAGCCAGGCAACAGACCAGCCCATTTTGGACAGACCTAGAGGCCGGCCTATTTGGCTGGCGCGTGCAGCACACTTGCGACTGGGCGCGAGTAGGAGACAAGGGTGCAAGCGGCGGGGCCCGCTTGTCAGCCCACTTATGTTCACCCGGATTAGAGCTACGTGGCCCTCCTCAGTGTCGTTAGATTTCCAACGGCTAGTTTTTGTAGACTTGTTGGATTTCCAACAGTAAAAAAAATTTAAATTTGACTTTTAAAATGGACCGTCCGATCGCAGATCAACGGTCCATGTTTTTTTCACCAAAAATAAAAATAAAACAAAAAAAAAAGCCCAACGATCAGAATTTTGACCATTGGCCACATAGCAGCTCATTGGCTGTTGGATTTGAATATTTTTCAAATCCAACGGTCCAGATCAATTAACATTATTAAAATTAATTAAAAATTATGAATTTTTTTTTCCAAAATACAGAAAAATTTAAAAAAATTAATTTTTATTTTTCTATAAATACCTAACCCTCATCTTCCACCTTACATCACATTTCAATATTTTCTACACTTTCTACACTTTATACATTTGAATATTTTGTACACTTTGAGAGAAAAAAATGATGTCGTGGAAGCTCATTGAAGATGTTACGTTGTGTGAATGTTGGGTTCACACTACTCATGACCTGATTACGGATAAGGAGATGGATAAGCGAGAAATGTGGAGTAAAATTACGAAAGCGTTTTACAATGTACATGGAAAAATGCCAGATCTCTAGTCAAGGTCTTCAAGGACGTTGGAAAAAACTCAATGCATCCTTTACTTGTTGGAAAAATGTCATCTCTCATGGTTCCGGTAATCTGCGTAGTGGGACAAGTTTAGTGGATCAGGTAACAATATTTTTATTTATTTATATGCATTCCACCCACATCAATATTTTAATTTATTTAATTTCTTATGTAATTTTTATGTAATTTCTTATGCAATTTTTATGTAATTTATATGCATTCCAAGCGCATCAATATTTTAATTTATTTATTTGTGTTACACCCGTATTTTTTAATACTATCTTATCCCACATTTTTATAGACACTACAAGCACAAGCATTCTACAATGCAAAGAACCATAGCAAATCATTCAACAAATGGGAATGTTGGCAAATTGTCAAAGATTGGCGTAGATACAACATTGTGGCAACCGGTCCAAAAGTTGTCATGCACGATACACAATTCGCCAGAAGCAGATACGGCCGACAAGAAGCCAATACATTTGAAGACACGGAAGGGACGCCTGAAGAAGTGCCGGAGACCCAACCGACTTGTCAATCCCTCAGGCCTCAAGGTAAAAAGGCATCAAAGAAAAAAGGTAGTTCTTCCAAAAATGACTAGACTAAATATATGGAGGAACTTGCTCGCCAAGGTGAACTGAACATGGCGTGGGAAAAGGCTAGAGATGAGGAAAAAGCTACTGCTATGGCAGCAATAATAGCAATTATTGAGGCTTAAGATGCGGCGGCTGAGAGACAAAGAGAAATAGTTAATCGAGAGAACGATTAATTCACTGTAATGTCCATCCCGTTCCAACGGCTCGTGTTGCACGGGATCTTCGGTCCAGTCATGAGCATAGTAGATTTGTGTTCTTGAGTTGTTCATCGGATCCAGCTCGTATTCATCAACGGCATCATAATCATACTCGTCTTCAACAATCATGTTGTGGAGAATAATACACGTCATCATGATGGATCGAAGAGCCTCGACATCAAACATTCTAGCTGCAGCCCTGACAATCGCCCAACGAGCATGCAGGATACCAAAACAACGCTTGACATCCTTCCTACACCCCTCTTGACACTTTGCGAAGTGTTTTTCTTTTTCACTCTGTGGATGTGGCACTGTTTTGATAAATGTTGACCACCTTGGGTAAATGCCATCTACAAGGTAGTATGGTCCCCCGTATTTATTACCATTAATCCAATATGTGCATCTCGGCCTATTTCCTTGTAGCAGTTCGTCAAACACTGGAGATTGGGCAAGGACATTTAGGTCATTCTGAGTTCCTAGAACACCAAAAAAAGCATGCCAAATCCATGTATGAAATGAAGCCACTGCTTCCAAAATGATGCTTTTGGCTCATTTTCTGTCGTCATAAGCTCCTTGCCACGTACTTGGATAATTTTTCCAAGTCCAGTGCATGTAGTCGATGTTTCCAATCATGCCAGGGAAGCCTTCGCATGTCCCTTGGCATGGGTTTCCGGAGGTACTCATTGGTGTAGAGGGCTTCAATTGCAGAGCAAAACCACATCAGGGACTCCAGAACAGTTGTTTTTCCCATCCTTGCGATCTCATCCACTTGATCTGCATATGCTTTATATGCAAGCATTCGCAAGGCAGTCGTAATTTTTTGCTCAGGAAGAAGACCTAGAACATGAAAAGCATCCTCTTTTTGCGCAAAGTATGGATCATGGTTGCAAACAGCACTCATGATTTTATCAAACAAACTTCGTTGCATTCTAAAACGACGTCTGAAAACATAATAAGGGAAAACGCTGTTGGGAATAAAATAATCTTCCAAGAGATCTTTACCTCGTCTTTCCCTTCTTCTATCGATGTTTACCGCACATCTGGGTTTAGCTATCTGACCCACAGCTTCCATGATACGGTGGGAATGTGAGGCCCTCCGCTTTCTATGGTGATCATCCTCATCTTCCTCCATTGCGAAGGTCTCATCTCCACCTCCACCTTCGTCAAGATTGACCAATTCTTCCTGTTGTACCAACAATCTTTTCTACTGCTCTTGCAACTGTTTATACACTCTTCTTTAAGAAGACATTGTAAGAACTCAAGATTTGAAAACGATAAAGAAGGATTCTGAGCTAAAAAAAAAGGATTGAGTTTAGTGTGAGGATGGATGTAGGGATGTAGGGTTTATATGGACAAAAAAAGAAAGGATGAGGTTCTGGACAATGCCACGTGGCACTACGTGATTGGTTGAAAATCTTATCGAAATCTTGGTTAAATTATTGTAAATAGGAAGTGACACGTGGTGTGACAAGATTGGTTGAAAATCTTATCGAAATCTTGACTAAATTATTGTAAACAGGAAGTGACACGTGGCTTGTCGGGATTGGTTGAAAATCTTAGCAGAAATCTATTCACAAAATAGTACGTTCGGATAATGACACGTGGCGTGACGAGATTGGTTAAAAATTCTATCCGAAATTAAAACTATTTTTTTAATTTATTATTTTATAAAAAAAATTATTAATATTTTAAATGGACTGGGTGCCAGCACATTTTGCAAGGGTGGAGATCGTTTGTGCCAACGCATTTTTAGACTGGGTGCTAGCACATTTTTTTAGGGGTGGAGATGCTTTGGCCTATTACTGTTCATTAGGGTATATTACTGTTCACTAAGTGAATAAATGGGCTGGGTGCTGGCGTAAAATCTTTAGGGGTGGAATTGTTCTTAGGCGTGCAATGCTGTTGATTTTGACCAGCTGATTAGTGAAAAGTGAAACATTTATGATTTGGTGTGATAATCATGATTTCTTATGATAATTTATTAAACTTGGGTGTGTGCTTCATTCATATGCTGAATTGGGTTTAAGCTGGTTGTTATAGAAATCAGGGCCGACACTGTGCATTTTTTTGCTCTCATTGAAATAGGATTTTTTTTTTTTTTTTTTTTTTGGAATTTTATAATCGTATAATCGTTTTGTTTCTTATGGTTAATCTTTGAGTGGTGATAGTTTCTGAAATTTTTTTTTATGCTTTGTTTGGCCAGAGTAAATGGAAAATATAGCTCTGATTCTGTGTTACTTGATGAAATGGTGAGCAATTGTTATTCATCTGTATTAATTAAGACTGGTAACAAGGATAATTAACGCTAGAAATAACACTTTGTTCTATCATGTTTTTTTTCCATGCTGAATAATAACCCTTAGGTTTTGTTAGATGAATAGAGTGTGTGATCAATCTTTTAATCTTAATTTTTAATTGGACTGTTTCTATTTTGGTTAGTCTATATATACATAATTGATATTCAATTTATACATATTCATTTTTCTCATATAAAATCAAATTGGTATCATGATTTGCTTATTGCTTGGATTTGTAATCTTTTCTTTTTTTCCTTCTTTTTTGCTGTTGTTAATTGTAAAGCAATGTGCGGTTGAAGCTTGCACAACAGACCTTGACTGTGAAATTGTTGCTTCCAAAATAGAAGCTGGCAATTGTTATGAAATTATGGCTTTTCGTACCAGTAAAGTAAGGGGTCAATACAGGGTTGTCCTGCATGACACCCAGATCGTATTCACCGGTAAAACAATTTTTTAAAAATTGGCAAGTGTATTTCCAACTATCCCTCAACATCGCTTCTTTTTACAGGATTATAACACACTTTATCCTCGGCTTAACAGAGTTGACATCCTCACAGGTAATAATATATATATATATATATGCATATATAAATGTATACATCTGTTAAAAAACTGTTTGTCTTTATTTTGTAAAATAGATTTTAACAACTCAATTCTATTTATTTGTTGAAATGCAAGATGTCATTGGTCATGTAACCGGTGTACAACATTTGGAGCCAAAACAAATTAATCAGAGAGTTGCTCAAAAGTGTGATCTGGTTATTCAAAATATTAGGTTGTTTTTTCCCTCTACTTATTGTAATTTTAAATTATTTTTTATACCTATTATATTTGTGTTACAACAGTTTTAAAATTTTATCTGCCAAATTGTCTGTTGTTAGGCAATCATATAATACTTATGATATTGACTGTCTACTTTTTTGATATAATAATTAAATGCATTCTTTCTTGCTGTATGAAAATCAATTTTCAATTTGCTTCTGCAACAAAAAAGAAGAACAAAACGTTACGTTATAGGGAGATGTTGCAGAGAGTTTTTGTTCATTGTCAATGGGAGCATTGTTTGCACCAATTGTTGTTGTCTTCATGAGTTTGAAAATAAAGTTATACTGAGGTATGTAATTCGATTAAGCCTATTACATATCTTTATTGTCCTATTTTTAAATATCATATGGTGTGAATTGTGTTGATCATCTCTTAGAACACAACTTCATAACATTTATTGTCTCTCATTCTTTTTTTATCTAATTAATTATCAATAATGACATTATCTAGACTCTTTGCTAATGTTCTGTTCATGCTTTTTCCATTATTTTTCCAATTCACAGATAAGATTGTGTTGAATACAACTGGTTCCTCACTTTTCTTCCTTGATCCAAACATCCCAGAGCTAAACTCATATAAATCAATGTGGGTACATTTATGCTTCCTCAGAGAGAATAAAAATATACCCATCATTTTTACAACAAAAGCTATGTTATTTTCACAAACTTACTCAAGTCACATTATCTTTTAAAGCCTTCAGGTTTTCTGATTGCACAGACGCTATGAAAACATTGCCACCCTCTTCACAGCAGCCAAATGAAGCTCAAATTTTACAAACTGCCAAGAGAGTGACGATCGATGAATTAGCTTTCCTCGATCCAGATTTATATAAGGTAATAAAATTTTAATAAAACTTTTTATTATTATTATTTTTTTTTAATTGATAACTAAAATTTTTACGAATCTACTCAAAATTATATACATGCTGACTCCTCCTTATACAAATATTTGTAAAACCATTTTACAGGACGACACATTTTTGTGCAAAGCATCTGTCAAGCGTTTTGACACACGATTTGACTGGTGGTAGCTGGTTCCAACGCCTTGGTAATATGTAACATTCTATGTTTCAATTTTCTGTCTTGCAAATTTAAATACAACCTATCATCGTTTTTCATGCGATTTATATATAATTAATCATTTATGCTCTTCCTAACTTAACATAAATACTATTTCACATTGAATGCATTGGTACCAAAAAAAAAAAAAATTCTTATTTGAATGATTGATTGTGTCAAATGTACATCACCCCAGTTTTTTAATATAGGTACAAAGTAAATTTGATTCTTGAGGACCATACCAATGAAATCATCGCTTTGTAATTGGTAAATCTGGTGAAATGCTTTTTGGAGCGCCTTGCAAAGATTTGGTCCTAAATCAGAGATTGGTGGATCAACAACAATTACCCAATGAGTTTCTCAAATTGATAGGGCAAAAAAAAAATTTATCACCTACGTTTTGGCAATAGAAGAAACAACTTTAATTCAAGTGATGTTCTCATTTACAATGCCTCTAATGATACAAGTATTGAGCCAACAACTCCACAGACATTGGTAAGGGGAATTAGTATGTCCTCAACTGTGGTTTCATCTTCTATGTCAACACCGAACACAATTGCAGAGTCACAAAAGCATAAACGAGAGTCAGTGAGGAGGCCTCTGTTTATTGGCAATAAACAAATGTTTGTTTCCTATCTTTCCTTTGTACAGGTTTTAAACTGTTGTCTACTCATTTTTTCTAGGAAGTTTTAACGAAAAGCCCACGATACTGTTCATTTTAACGAAAAACCACATTTTTACACTAAAAAGTCAATCATGGTACTATTCACTCTACCCTTTATTTTGTCTTTATCATTAAACTCAAAGTTTTCAAGCCTTTTTCATTAGTTTGTCTTTTTTTTCCCTAACATTTGTCATCTATTTAAAACAGTGATGTAAAAGAAATATAGGTGAAAAAGACTTTGATCAAGTTCCCATCAAGTTGTTAAAAAAAAATCACCCCCGACTCCTCCAAGGGCAGATTTGACACCTCCAAAAAAATTATAGGTGTCAATAGTTTACCATCACTTTTTCTTCTAATCTAAATTTGTTGAAGCATAAATTTAATGCCTATCTAAATGTTTCGGCTTCTTTTCCTTTTGTTTAGGTTGGCTTGCCCATCGCGAAGAATGCTCTGCCACAACTCTGACTATAGGTGAAAAATTTCGAACTTTTCCTAATTCACATCAGACAATGCTTCGAATATTT
Organism: Pyrus communis; assembly: GCF_041283825.1. Taxonomy (NCBI): domain Eukaryota; kingdom Viridiplantae; phylum Streptophyta; class Magnoliopsida; order Rosales; family Rosaceae; genus Pyrus; species Pyrus communis. The sequence continues at coordinate 13,498,683 of NC_142581.1, forward strand.
TTTTGGGATGTAAATAGTACTTGGTGATGAAGGTTGTATGGTATTTTTTGCATGTGCATACACCAGCACTTTGTAAAGCTTTCTAAGCACTGCTGCTCACCAAGAATGACATAGAACTCCTAGAATAGAATGGATGGCTGTAATATTTTTTGTCTGCAGATGTACGGACATTTGATAACCTTTTATGTACATATGTTACTACTGATGAAAAATTATGTATAACTGTTACAATAGAATGCATGACTATGTTCTATTTTACATGTGGATAAACAACAATGCCCATCTTTTGATTATACATTGCAACAGCTAGATCTTTAGGCTGCAATTTTTTTTTTTTAAATCTGTATTATAAACAACGTTCATGCTTTAAACCACCATCTCTGCATGTTTTGAACGCAGCATTTCATACAATTTTTAAACCCGCAGCATCGCACGGGCACTACTAACTAGTATCTACTAGTTTGCTCATCAGATTTGGACCCACACCACGTTTTATGGCCGTTGATATATTCTTCAGTATCTCTAACTCAAATCATTCATTACCAGCAGATTTTTACTTATTGGGTAATGTTAGAGAGACCAAAATTTTAAACCAAATTTGCAAACTAAATAATGTGTCATCAATAGAAAATAAGTACTTCAATCAACGCTTAAGTAATAATCCAATCATTAACGATCATATCATTTAGTTTGTAAATTTGATTCAAACGTGTAATGCAATATTGCAACTTGGTATACAAGTAAATTGCGGTTTGACCCCCTAAACTATTATCCTAGTTGAAATTGACCCCTGAACATTTTTTTTGGTAAATTAACCACTTGAAATATTTAAAATAAGCCAAATGTTTAATTCAAAAACTTATAGCATAATAAGAAACATAAAGAAACCAAATGTTTGCATAATAGACCATTTCACATTGTTATTACACGTTATTATGTGCCCACATGTCATAATTTATTGGTGGTTATAAGTGACATGTAAGAATTGATGATGAAAAGACTAATTTGCCCTTGAATTTGATAGAATTGTGGACGGTATCTAATGAGAATGGGTTAATTGGCTTATTTCAAATAGTTCAGGGGGTTAATTTACCAAAAAAATAGTTCAGGAGGTCAGTTTCAACTGGACTAATAGTTTAGGGGGTCAAACGGTAATTTACTCAAGAATTTTTGTTTCCTAGGCTTTGGCCATTCTAAAAGTTTATGGGTTTTGTTAGGAATGGATAGGAACTCATTCGCATGATTGAATATCAGCCGTTGATTGAAATAGATTTACATTCATCAACGATTAGCAATCATTCACGTTTACCAACATAATAACATCAAATTTGAATTTTAGAGGTCAAAATTAGCATATCCAAATTACTCATTAAATTTGAATTGAAAAGTTAAAATTACATAACTTACCAACTAGACTGACAAAAAATATAATAAGGGGAAATTTAAGTGTCTTTTTCCTTTGAAATGGTGGCTAACTTCTTAGAAAAAAAACCAACAGTGGAGACCACCCTAGACCTATACTCCTAGTGGGCTGGGGCATCTACACTTTTGATCTCTTACTTTTAATCAATTATTCCTCAATTATTTTACTCTCACTTACCTAATCTAACAATAAGATAATACATTTCTTGTCTTGTCTTCGTATCAATAATTATATGGCATTATAACTAATGCTCACATGATTCATTCTTTCTTGTCGTCGTATCAATAAGATTAATTAGTTTTCTGGGAAGCATATATGTCATCAAAAAGATTAATGTTCACCATTATGTTAGTTATTTCTTGTGCCTTGCTCCACGGGCCATGCCCCTCTTGCCTCGAAATTAATATGACGTGAGCAGAAAGTGAAAGAATGTTTTGTTCCGAAAGCATTGCAAGACTATGCGCTAAGCCTACAATATTTAGTTGTGTCTTTGGATAAGACTCGATAATTAGTTTTTTTTTTTTCTTTTTTAATCACTAATAGAGCATAAGCCTAACAATCTTTTGCATGATTCGTTAATTTGACACGAAAAGATACAAAAGTACTAGGTTTCAAGTCAATTTGTTAACAAGTCGGATCATTGTCAGGTCACCTATTAATAACACGATAAGATATCGTTTGCTAGATAAGACATTAGCTATGACAATTTCTTGCATAGCTAGTTAACTTGACAGGAACAACACGACTGTTAACGACTCAGACCGTTATTAGCTCACCTATTTAGAATCTATTAAGAAAACAAGTTTGACCCGTTAAGTTAATGATTATGACAGAAGAGAAAAAAAAAAAAACGAACACGACTCGTTTTCAAATCTAATGGAGGACAGATTCGAACTTAGAGCAACATTTAATTGAAAATTTTACGGAATAAAAACGCCCTCTAGCAAGAGTAATAGGGCCAGCCCATACAGAACTTGAGTGAAGCCCAGTTATTAAGTGCATCTCTAAGAGACTGTTCGTATGCTATTGCTTTAGCTATTTTAATCCAAAATACAACTATTTGTAGTTCCAAGAAACTCTTTTCATGAGGTTTGGCTTCATGGCTCTTTCATCCTACTTTTCTTTTGGGTGAAAGGGTAAAGTTTAAGAATAGTACAAATAAAGGGATCAGGATCCTCTCCTGATCTAAGGATGAGGATCCTCATGATCAAGGAGTGTGGGCCGTTGGATGAAAATCCAACGGTTATAATTATTATAACTTTAAAGGGACCCCCCTGTTTGTAGCCGTTGGATTTTCATCCAACGGCCCACACTCCTTGGTCATGAGGATCCTCATCCTTAGACCAGGAGAGGATCCTAATCCCAAATAAAGAGCCTAAAAAACACACTAAATCACTAAGTGCAAAGGACTAGGGCTGGGCATGGGTCGGGCCGGGCTTAATTTTGGAGGAACCAGACTTTACCTGTTTTAAACAGTAAGGGGGCGGGCTGGGCTGAGTAAAGGAATTTTGAGTTTTGGAACTAGACCTAACCTGGCCTATTTCAAACAGGCCAATTCGGAGTGGGTCCACGGGTCCAACTCTTTTATTTATTTATTTTTTTTTTAAATACATCATTTTGTAAAATGGGGTTGCAACTTGCTGCTGCATTGCAGTGCACAACAACACATATTACATTTATAGAAGTATTGAAGCATAAATGTGCACATCACCACATATTAATATAATCCCAAATCATTGAAATTAGAGTTCTCAAGGATACCATGATCCCATTTTAACAATGGTTAAATTACCAAACTGATACCAACTGATGCTTAATCCCAGATTTTGACCCCTTCCACCTAAATCATTTGAACAAAAGATTTGAAATTGGAACATAACAGAGGTCAAGATTTCAAAACCCAACAAAATCTCTAAATCTAGAAAACCTTAATTTAATTTTAAATCCTAAATCCCTAAAACATAATACCTTAAAACTGAAGAGGGTTGTTAGCAGAGCTTGACTGCACTGCAAATATGAGTCTGAGTCAGATGGGGGAGATGATTGATTTGTTGTTTCAAGTTGTTCGACTTCATCGTCCGTCCCTTCGAGTTCGATAAAGAGAGAGACTGATTTCGAGAAAGTGAGTGAGAGAGAGATACAGCAGCAGCGGTTTAAGGTTACATTAGAAATCAAGGAGCTCCAGATCATCAACCATGATTGTATTCCCCATCCTAATTCCTTGCATGCATTCAAAAATTAAAGCCACATAAAACAAAGAAATTCGCTATAAATTGAATGACAAAAAAAAAAAAAAAAAGGAGAGAGGATTTCAGTTTTCCTGGATCGAGGTCTGATGATGGTGGCGGCGGACGGAGCTGATGATGACAGCAGCGGACGGAGTTAGGACAGTGAGAGCGAGTCGGGATGAGAGATCGAGTTGGGAAAAAGGAAAATTGAGTGACTCTTTTCTGAGTATATGAGTACACTGAAATGAGGATAAAACCAATTATTCCTCGCTAGAAACGGGCCGGGCCGGGGGCCCGTTCCCTCCTATTTTTGGAACTGTACCGAACCGCTAATTTAGTATACCCGCCCCACCCTGTCCTGTTTTGTGTTTTGAAATTTAGGATCCGCCCCTTACTCACCCTAAATCGTAGGTACCCGCACCGACCTGCGAGTCCAAGACCCGTTTGCCCACCCCTACAAAGGACAACATAGACCCCAAAACCACACAAAACGGCTTTGGGCCCTAGCACACACAAACCACAAAATAGGAAAAAAACCCTAAGCATTTATGACAATTGTAGCTACTCCCCTGCTGCCAAGACTCCCCATATCGAAGTTCACAAGCTGTCGCCCACCACTAGGGTCTGTCATCACACCATCTAGAATCCAAAAATTGAGGATGAAATAGGCCGCAACATCCTCCATGGACCACCAATAATGAACGCCACCAAGATTGATAAAATTTTCGTGTATTGAGGGACTTGCTAGTTTATGTTGAGGACTATGTTCCCCCATATCGTTTTGAGTAAAACAATGATATGATGTTTTGGTAATTGAGTGAATTGGTTAGCGTGTAGTTCTACTCGCGTAATCTTCTATTTCTCTCAATAAAGAAGGAGGATGAGTGTAGATTTTAAAGTGCTAATTATGGAGCTAGAAATAATTTGAAAAATCCATATTTGTCTGATCCAAGGGTAACAGCTTGACCGCATTGCTTGTTTATGTCGATGATGTGATATTGGCAAAAAATGACATGAAGTGCATTGAAGAAACAACACCTTTTTAATGGGGGAGATTCAAACTCAAGGACCTAGGGAAATTAAAATTTCCTAGAATTTGATAACTCAATGTCTATACATTTATATTGCCCTTATTTCCTAAGTTTTATGCTATATTTTCTTGTGAGTTGTTTGATGTGTCTAGTGAGTATTTTGTAGATAATTGACCATAGAGAAGACTTTGGAGTCATTTAGTATAGAAGACTTTGGAGTCATTTATTGACTTAGACTAGACCCCATGGTTAAGTTGATGGTTCAAAGTATTTGGTTACATCCGGACACCTAACAGACAACCATAATAAAGAAAGAACGAACCCTAGAACATGAATTGAATTTTTCTGTACTAAGCTGTCTAATCAAATAGAAGTGGATTGATATGGTGAAGTTAGATACCTAGTGTTTCAATCATTGTTTTTAGAAATTAATTACACAAACTTTTTTTTTTAATTTACTGCACTTTAGATTACTTGATCTTAAATCAACTTCTCTTTAGTTAATTATCTGAATTTCGCAGTTGAGTTATTTTCATTATTTTTATTCTTGTGGGTACTCCATAATTAGACTTAATTAGGTAACTTTACAAATCTTTATGGGTACGACACTCGTAGTTGCTTGCTATACTATCATATTGATTCGTGCACTTGCTAGAAATAAAATTTGTTCATCAAGCTTCTGGTGCCATTTCTGGGGATTTGTATAAAAGTCCTATCTAATTATTTCTAGCTGCGTGTCCCCTAAATTTGTTTATTCTATTTTTTTTTTAATTTATTTGTTTTTGTATGTAGTGAATGCAAGGTTGTCGATCGCAAGATGGAGAACTATTGTTAATTACGATAATATTGATCAGATAACAAGAGATACAAAAAAGCACCAAAAAGGAGAAGAGTTGGATCGTGAATTTGATTCTACTCATAGCGAAACTTTCACATCAGAATTAGAAGAGAGAGAAGATGACATACATAAGAAGATGGAAGACGAAAATCCATGTCCCATCCGAGAATTTGCCGTCCTAGTTGTTTAGACATCACCATCATGCATTTTACTAAATGCTGCTGCTAGAAACTATGAGCTGAAAAATACTCATTATAATTTGCTTCCTTCTTTTTATGGTGTTGCTCGTGAAGATCCTTTGACACCCAATTCACTTGCAACATGGGAACCAATTTAAAATAAATTTGTTGGAAAATTTTATTTGCATCAGAAGACTACTGAACTCAGTAGTGAAATCGCCACTTGGAGGGTGAGTCATTCCATGAAGTATGGGAATGCTTTAAAATGCTTTTAATCCACTATCCTCACCATCATTATCCTTTAGAATTACAAAATCAATTTTTCTATGATGGATTAACCCAAGCTTGTCAGGATACTGTTGATAACGTTGCAAGTGGTGCCATGGTGATAAGACTAACAAACTTATGAGCTATATAGATGCTTGGTGCAAATTCTCAGCGGAAAAGTGTTAGAGGTACGCGTTCAGGCATTTATGAAATCAGTCCTAATAATCACCTTACTTTGCAGGTGGTAGACTTAACCAAACAAATCAAAACACTGAGCAATGTAGTCATGAATAATGGATCTACTCCAAAGTGAGGTATGTGCAATATCTGGTATTTTTGGTCATGTTTATAATGTTTTTCCGTCTGGTGAGGCTTTTCTAGAATATTTACAAGAGCAAGCTAATATGATGAATACCTATAATTCGAAATCTAAATTTGATCCTTTTTCAAATACTTATAATCCGTGTTGGAGGTATCATCCTAATCTTTCATGCAATAATAACCAAAATCAAAATCAAGCTAGCTCTTCTTTCCAACAAAGAAAGCCCTCATTAGAAGACACGTTGAATAATTTATGCAAGTAAACCAAAGCAGGCAACAAAGCAATGAAATAAAAGTTCAACAAGAGGCATCTTTAAGGAGGCTGGAGGTACAAGTTGGACAGATTACAGATGCTATGCGAAGCCATGTTCTTGGAAAATTTCCAAGCCGACTGGAACAAGCCAAGGCGATAACAATACTTTGGAGTGGTAAGGTAATTAATACTGAACTAAATTATAAATCCACTGATGTTTTAATTAATGATTCAGGGGAAAAGGTTGAAGAAAAAAGAGATAAAGGAGGAGCCACCAAAGAAGCTCACGGGGAGCAATCCAAAATTGGACATGGATAGACCTATTCTGATTGCTGGGACAACTCCTCAAGTCAACAAATAGCCCCTTTGGCTGCGTCCAATTACCACAGGGCACCCAAGCCTTACGTTCCACCTGTTACCTTTCCGAGTTGCCTAAATAAAAGCAAATGGGATAAATCTTTCGCTAAAATTTATGATATTACTCTCTTCTAAAACTCGGCGAAAACTGTTGTTCATTAACAGTGCTCCATCGGTTTTTCTTCTCATTTTCTTCACGGTTTTCAGTAGGGATGGGTGCGCTGCGGTTTCAATTGAAACCGCAACCGAAACTGAAACTTTTTGTGGTGCGGTGCGGTGCAGTTTTGAAACCAAAACCGAAATGAAACCAATCCGTTTGGTTCGGTTCGATGCGGTTTCAAATGGTTTCGGTTTGGTTTTTGAGAAAAAAATGTACAATTTAAAATATACACATATTTATGCATAAGACGGTCTTATTTTCCTTGTATATTAATTAATGAATATGCAGCAAAATTGCACCAAAAACAGCAACAACAACAATGCAGCAAAAAACAGCGGCAAAACTGCCAAAAAAATGCAGCCAAACTGCTTAAAAAACGCAGAAAAACAACAGAAAAACAGCAGCAAAACAACACGAAAAACTGCACTGAAACTGCAGCAAAAAACTGCACAAAACTGCACAAAAAACAGCAGCTAAACTGCACAAAAAACAGCAGCTAAGCTGCACAAAAACTGCACAAAACTGCACCAAAAAACTGCACAAAACTCCCCTCTATATTTGTCTCTCTCACAGCACATACCACCCCACCTTCGCAATCTGAAACGATGCAGTAGCACTGAACGACGAACGCCTGCGATTTGGCACAACGATCGACCGGGGTTTGAAACGACGGCACAACGACGAACATGATCTGGAACAATGAACGCCCAAATCCTCAAGGAAATCGTGATTTCCAGTCCCAAACAGAAGAGAAGGAAAGAACTTTTATCACTTTCACCCTGAAAATTGGATTTTCTTTTTTTTGTTGATGGGGTGGGTCGTGGCTTCGTGGTTCCTCCTAAGATTGATGGTGGGGTGTGGCTACTGCGTACTGGGGAAAAGAAAGGGGGAAGAGAGAGAAGGAAGTAAAAATTTATTTTAGTTTACTTTATGTAGGTATTTCCATTAGGGTTTAGGGTGATTAAGAGTTAGAAGCAAATAAAAAATGATTCTTTCATATCAAATCTGAAGTAATCTGTGCGATTAGGAAAATTTAAAAGTTTTACAAAAGATAAAAAATTATTCTCTCTAGTAAAAAATTAAAAAAAAATAAAAGAATAAAATTTTACTAAAAATAATTAGCATATAAAATAAATTAGTTAAAGTAGGGGTACTTTAGTAATCACATTAGTTATCATTCTGATTCATGTGAATTAGTAAACAGTTTATATACTTCAATGTTATTCTTACTCCGATTCCAGACAGTTTTGGTAAACAACTTCAACATGAATCTAATTCTGATTTCATCTCATTCCAATTTCTCCTCAATTCAATTTCTCTCAATCTGATTAAGGACTAGTAAACGAGCCCTTAATCCCACTTGTGGGGAAGCCGAGTCTTTCTAGACACCTCTATATAGTCTTAATTAATCAATTTAATTGATTTATAAACAAATTATTCCATATTCAAGCGAAAAATGAAAAATTAATCAAATAATTTATTCAAAGATAATTAAAAAAATTATAAGAATATCTGATGCATCCAAGATTCTAATAAATCAAACAATTAAGGAGATAATCAAGATATCTCATTTATTAAAATTATCTCAATCCAATAAGATAAATTATAAATAAATCAATTAAAATCAAGATTAAATTCTAATTGATAATTGGGCAGATAATTGAACAGTTCGATAAAAGGGATAATTAATTCATTAATTAGGATAATAGTAAATCCTTTTATTTTCAAACTCTATTATCTAGGATAAACTCAATCATCTTAAAAACCGTCTAGATTATGTTCCAACCAAAACTGCAGAAAATTAGGAAACATTCTTCTGGTAACCCACGCACCAGGAGTGTCGAAAAACTAACCTCTATTTACAGGCATATTCCACAAGATCAACTTAGTAACTAAAAGATATTATCAAGAGCCATCTCCATATTTGGGTGGATTATTATTCATTTAATAATTGCATTAAATAAATCTAACAGACTTCTCAATCCATAAATAACTAGAGCTCTCACTAGCTTGTTTATGAGTATTAGCATTCTATAATCTGCCTCTCTTTAATATGATTTATAAACAGTATAGTTCATGAGTATTACCTCCGTTGACCACCAATTTGTTCCACCAGAAGAGAGAGCACTGGATGTCAAACCTAAAATCCCATATCAAAGCCAAATAATTCACAAATACAAAACAAAAAGAAATAATTAATAGCTTGATTCGTAAAAACATATGGGTTAGATATGTTTATCTGGGATACATATTCTTTTTCTCCTTTTCATTTTCCTGACAATTTTATTTATTGAAAATTTATAGCTTGATTCGTAAAAACATATGGGTTAGATTTGCTTTGAAACTGGGTTCACCTAGTGGCAGCTATTACCAAATACCATGTTGTTGTTTTGGTGGTTACCTGTGTTTTACTTATTATCATAAATTCGTTATGCTTGTATAACGGTGTACCCTCCCCTAAGTCCGGTGGCATTTCGCTTTTCTTTCACCTCTTTGGTTGGTTGTCTTGTTGTCCTAGTTGATGTGTTATGTTTCTTTGCTTACGAAATAAGTTGAATGGTTGCAGGCTTTGAACTAGATCAGAATAATATGTTTTTCTAATTTTCCTTCTAGTAAATGTTGTCTTCTGTTGAACTAGATCAAAATAATAGGGTTTGAACTAAATCAAATATACGTTTTCTAAAATTTTCTTTTCTATTTTGTTTTTCGTTTAGAATGGAATCCACAATTAAGCATGCTATTGTAATCAAGGTTATGGGACGGACTGGATCTCGTGGGCAGGTGACTTAGGTGAGAGTCAAATTTCTGGATGACCAGAACCGTTTCATCATGAGGAATGTCAAGGGACCAGTGAGGGAGGGGGATATCCTTACCTTGCTCGAGTCCGAGAGGGAGGCAAGAAGGTTGCGGTGATCAATCTGAGATGGTCCTATTTGTCGTTTGTTTTGGTTCTTTGTAAACAATTGTTATTTGTGTTGGTGAATGGTTGTTGTGTTGCCATCTCTGGGTATTACTAGCATCATAGGCCTGATTTTTGTGATGAGATTTTGTTACAAAATCGTTCTAAACTAAATGTCTTAACAAGCTTTAAGTTTTGTTTGAACATGTAATAGTGGTCCTGCTTTCTATGTCAAATCTTTGTTTTCCTTATTCCCTGACCGCATATTATTGTTCTCGAGCAACAAATTTCGTTTTATTTATTCAATCTGATGACGATAACTAAAGAGTGGGAGTGTGATTCTATAGAAGGTCTTTGAAAATCACTTTCCTTTTCTAAATTGCTAATCATTTTAATTTCCAAACTTTTAAATGCTATTTGCATGAGAAAATACATCATATGGTTGTGGTTCTACACTTGACTAATGCTATTTGTAAGAAGCAATTCAAACAAAGAAGAGTTGTTGAGTCTTGTATCGTCGGCTGTAACTAAGCATGGTATTAAGTTGAGTGGATGAAGGCGTTCTAGTCTCTGCATCATGGTTGAGTAGATTTGATGCGTTGTGAGGTCATTAAGCATGTCCTAAATTACTCGGAATAGTAGGACACCCTGCCTATTATGGTGGGAAGCAAATCAGCAACAAAGAAGAGTACAATATGGTTAATATCATATTTGTCCCCTAAATTCTTGGAGTTGTTACATTTTGGTCCTTGAAATTTTTTTTATCTTTCTAATTTCTCTGAATCTTTGAAAGCTTGTTTAAGGAGAGAAAATGGTTTTCGTTACAATCTTACAAGACATATTGGTTGGACAATTTTTTGTTTGTTTTTAAGGACGACATTTTAGCCAATGATGCTAAGCCCTAAACCCAAACTCATACATTTCCGGGAAATGCAAAACACAAAAAGCCAAGAAAAATCGGGTCTGGTGTGGTGGCACCACCTCCACACCCTTAGGATCAACGGTGTGCTCAAGACACAAATAATTGTTTTTTCAAGCTCAAGCTCGGCTCTTTGTAAAGACGAACTTGAACTTATATGATTTTTCGGGTTCTTTCTCAAACATAAAGATTGTTAGTTTGGTAATAAGGTTGAACATTTATCTCGAACGAGTGAATTAGGTTGGACGCTTTAACCATTCAGCCATGGATACACAAAGACTTAGCGAGTGAACTAGGTATAGGTACCAACTTCAAAATTTTTTAGGGAAGCCAAAAAACGTGAGTGCCCCTACGCGAGCCTTATTGAAAAGACCCCTAACTATAGAACAAAGCAAGGGATTGAGTTGCACGAAAGTCGTTTCCCATTATCCACCTTTAGAAACATTTTTAAAGATGGCTCCGTTTAACACATCTTGACCAAGCATGAAGAGCGGGAAATAAGTGCTTTGTCGGTTGAAGGTGCTCTCTTATCTAGGATATAGGCTTACTCTGAATCCATGGTATCCTCTGTATCTTATGCATCTCCTGTCTCGTCTCTTGGTTTTAGGGAGCCTGTGAGCAAGAGTTCTCCCTCGAAAATGGCTTTCTATTCTAGGAGGGAAGTGGGCTTCATTCAATGGAATGCCTTGTTGGGTTAGTGAAAAATGTAGTTTAAAGGGAACGCATAGAGGCGGTGAACAAAAACACAACTGCATTTTAGCTTTTCCCTCCATGAGATGAGCCCAGTGCATTTGACCAATGGAATAGAAGGCAACAAAATACCACAATTATTCCTTTTCAAATACTTTTGAGGGAAAGCCTTAGACCATAGGCCATCACTATGATTCAACAATCTCCACCTAGCCTTGGCAAGCATGGCTTGGTTCATCAGAGCAGATTGCTTTAAACCCAATCTCCATTTCCTTTTAGAATGACAAATAGCCATAGTTAACAAAAGAATCGAATCAAGTAGGTACATTTTGTGGTGCTCGTTTGGATGTGCTTTTAAAATGATTGACAGGGCTTTTAGAGAAAATTTTTTTGGGTCCAAAAGCAATTGAAGCGCTTTCAGCTAGAAGCACCAATTATGTGCTTCTTCCAATAAGCACTTTAAGTACTTTTCCAAGATTTACTTGCATTTTTACTGAAGATTGATTCCAAAAACATTTCACCAAAAACGCTTTCAGTCATTTTAAAAACAAGCAGACTCATTATCTTGGAGCCTCAATCCTAGAACCTTCTTGCTTTTTTATTTTTTTTTTTGTATTTTAGGAGTCGAAATATATGCCTTTACCACTGGGCCACTTGCTTTGGTTCCATTGGATTATTTTGATCAACTTGATTTATTGTATATCCATGAATCATAATCATGGACCATACTCCACTTGATTCACCCATTCCACATCCTTCTCCCATCATGTAATCCCACAGTTATTTGTCACGTACCCATTTGTTGCCATACCAAATTAAACATCCAACCAATAAAATATATTACCTACAACAATCGGACGACCCTGCCCAAAATTCCTACACCAATAAATTGCTCACAAAAATTATGAAGCCACGCGACACTTAGTAAACCTCATGCCCACTTTCTCAGTTCTGCAAACAAACCCATTTGTTTATTCATTTTCTTCCACTTTCTTAGGAACCAAACACTCGATACCAATGGCCGTTTCCAACCTTTTCCTCTTCTTTTCCCTCATCTGTTTTCTTCTTCCTCCAGCACTCTCCACCTCGCCCGACTTATTCGACCGTCCAAAAACCTTCATCGTCCACATGTCTAAATCGGAGAAACCCACCCTCTTCTTCTTACCGCAGCTGGTATACTTTTATCATCCAATCCCTTCCGTCCCCTACCCCACCAAACTCCTCTATGCCTATGACCACCTACGACCGTGCCGTCAAGGGCTTTTCCGTCACCCTCACATCTTCTCAAGCCAACCAATTCCTCTCCAACCCCACCGTCTTCTCCGTCATGCCCAACCAGCCATGTCAGCTCTACACCACTTATACCCCTAGCTTCCTCGGCCTTGCTGAATCATTCGGCCTGTGACCCAACTCCGACTACGTTGAGGACGTCATAGTTAGCGTCCTCGACACTAGGATCTGGCCTGAGCGCCCTAGCTTTTCGGACTTAGGTCTCGGCTCAATTCCGCCCCGATGGAAGGGCACCTGCGTCATCACCCCGGATTTCCCGTCTTTCTCCTACAACCGCAAAATCATCGAAGCCAGAGCCTACTTCAATGGATACAAATCCCATATCGGACGATTAATAGACGAATCGAATGAATCGAAGTCACTAAGAAACACCGAAGGCCATGGGACCCACACGGCCTCCACTGTCGCCGGTTCTCAGGTTGCTAACCCGAGCTTGTTCACATACGCTCACGACAAAGCCAAAGGGCCACTAAGGCAAGAATCGCCGTCTACAAAATCTGTTGGTCTTTTGGGTGTTTCGATTCGAACATTTCGGCTGCCATGAATCAAGCAATTGCCGACGGCGTTGACATAATTTCATTATCCCGCCAGTGGTCGGTCTCTGCCGTACGATCGAGACTCCATAGCCATCAGATCTTTCGAGGATGCCCAACATAGTGTTCTCGTCTTCGCCTCGACTGGAAATTTTGGGCCTAACTCATTTATGGCCATCAACATCACTCCATGGATTCTCACAGTTAGCGTTTCCCCCATTGATAGAAAATTCCCCGTAGACATTATCCTCGGTGACAACCGAGTTTTTGGTGAGGTTTCGTTGTACTCCGACGAGCCTCTAGTCAATCACCAGCTTCCATTAATCTACAACGGAGACGCCGGAAGCAGGTACTGTTACACAGGGGCTCTCAAGCTATGGAAAGTCCAGGGGAAAAACGTCGTCTGGGATCACGGCGGCAATGTGAAAGTCGAAAAGGGAAGCGCAGTGAAGCTAGCTGGTGAGCTCGGGTTTATCTTGGCCAACATAAAGGACAGCGAAGAAGAGCTTCTCGCTGATGCTCACCTCATCCCAACAATAGAGGTAGGTGAAATTGCCGCCAATCAAATAAGGGACTACATCAAATTGAGCCAATATCCGACCATGAAAACGATAGATTCACTAACACTTGGAGTTTATTTATACTTTCATTAAGTATAACATAAGATTTTGTGGTATCCACTAGTGTAAATATTTTAAATTGAAGATCGAATTCATTCACTATATTCATATAGGATCAAGGAGTGTAGCTGTAAAAAATCATCAAAATCGGAGTTACAATAACCGTTAAATCATGACTTTTCGTCGTTAACCGTCGAAAAGTTTTGTCCCGTTACTTGATCTTTGAATGTTTGTTTTTTGTAATTTTTGGCACATGCGATCTCGAAGTATATACAAACATGTTTGACGGTTGGATCGTTGAAACTAGTTTCGTAGAATATGTATCCCATCAAAACAATAGATTCACTAACACTTCAGAGTTTATTCATACTTTCATTAAGTATAACATAAGATTTTGTGGTATCCACTAGTGTAAATATTTTAAATTGATGATCGAGTTCTTTCATTGTATTCATATAGGGTCAAGGAGTGTAGCTGTAAAAAATCATCAAAATTGGAGTTAAATGACCGTTGAATCGTGATTTTTTTTTTTTTAATAACCGTCGAAAAGTTTTGTCCCGTTATTTGATCTCTAAATGTTTGTTTTTTGTGATTTTTAGCATATGCGATCTCAAAGCATATACAAACAAGTTTGATGGTTGGATAGTTGAAATTAGTTTCGTAGAATGCGTATCCCATCAAAACGAAAGATTCACTAACACTTAAGAGTTTATTTATACTTTCATTAAGTATAACATAAGATTTTGTGGTATCCAATAGTGTAAATATTTTAAGTTGATGATCGAATTCATTCATTGTATTCATATAGGGTCAAGGAGTGTAGCTGTAAAAAATCATCAAAATCGAAGTTAAAATAACCGTTAAATCGTGATTTTTTGTTGATAACCGTCGAAAAGTTTTGTTCCTTTACTTGATCTCTGAATGTTTTTTTTTTTTTTTTTGCAATATTTGGCGTATACAATCTCAAAGTATATACAAACATGTTTGATGGTTGGATTGTTGAAACTAGTTTCGTAGAATACGTATCCCATCAAAACAATAGATTCACTAACACTTAAGAGTTTATTCATACTTTCATTAAGTATAACATAAGATTTTGTGGTATCCACTAGTGTTAATATTTTCAATTGTAGATTTATTGTATTCATATAGGGTCAAGGAGTGTAACTGCAAAAAATCATCAAAATCGGAGTTAAAATAACTGTTAAATTGTGATTTTTCGTTGATAACCGTCAAAAAGTTTTGTCTCATTACTTGATCTTTGAATGTTTGTTTTTTTACGATTTTTGGCGTATGTGATCTTGAAGTATATACAAACAAGTTTGACGGTTGGATCGTTGAAATTAGTTTCGTAGAATGCGTATCCCATCAAAATGATAGATTCACTAACACTTAAGAGTTTATTCATACTTTCATTAAGTATAACATAAGATTTTGTGGTATCCACTAGTGTAAATATTTTAAATTGAAGATCAAATTCATTCATTGTATTCATATATGGTCAAGGAGTGTAGCTGTAAAAAGTTATCAAAATCAGAGTTAAAATAACAGTTAAATTGTAATTTTTCGTTGATAACCATCGAAAAGTTTTGTTCCGTTACTTGATCTCTGAATGTTTGTTTTTTGAGATTTTTGGGGTATGTTGTTGAAATTAGTTTCGTAGAATGCGTATCCCATCAAAATAATAGATTCATTAACACTTAAGAGTTTATTCATACTTTCATTAAGTATAACATAAGATTTTGTGGTATCCACTAGTGTTAATATTTTCAATTCAGATCGAGTTCATTTATTGTATTCATATAGGGTTAAGGAGTGTAACTATAAAAAATCATCAAAATCGGAGTTAAAATAACTGTTAAATTGTGATTTTTCGTTGATAACCATCGAAAAGTTTTGTCTCATTACTTGATCTCTGAATGTTTGTTTTTTTGCGATTTTTGGCGTATGTGATCTTGAAGCATATACAAACAAGTTTGACGGTTGGATCGTTGAAATTAGTTTCGTAGAATGCGTATCCCATCAAAATGATAGATTCACTAACACTTAAGAGTTTATTCATACTTTCATTAAGTATAACATAAGATTTTGTGGTATCCACTAGTGTTAATATTTTCAATTTAGATCGAGTTCATTTATTGTATTCATATAGGGTTAAGGAGTGTAACTATAAAAAATCATCCAAATCGGAGTTAAAATAACTATTAAATTGTGATTTTTCGTTGATAACCGTCGAAAAGTTTTTACTCATTACTTGATCTCTGAATGTTTGTTTTTTTGCGATTTTTGGCGTATGTGATCTTGAAGCATATACAAACAAGTTTGACGGTTGGATCGTTGAAATTAGTTTCGTAGAATGCGTATCCCATCAAAATGATAGATTCACTAACACTTAAGAGTTTATTCATACTTTCATTAAGTATAACATAAGATTTTGTGGTATCCACTAGTGTAAATATTTTAAATTGAAGATCGAGTTCATTCATTGTATTCGTATAGGGTCAAGGAGTGTAGCTGTAAAAAATGATCATCAAAATCAGAGTTAAAATAACTGTTATATCGTGATTTTTCGTTGATAACCGTCAAAAAGCTTTGTCCTGTTACTTGATCTCTGAACGTTTGTTTTTTGCGATTTTTGGCGTATGCGATCTTGAAGCATATACAAATAAGTTTGACGGTTGAATCGTTGAAATTAGTTTCGTAGAATTCGTATCCCATCAAGTTCAATGATATGTGTGTGTGTGTTTGTGTATATATTTATTAAGTAGATTTAAATTTATTCATTTTGTACGTATAACACATAAAAAATTGAATGATATGTATATTTAAGCCGATCCAATGGTCACCAATTTTTAAATTTTAATTTAATATATATATATATATATAATTATTATAGTTTTTTGTGGTATAAAATTGTTAAATTAATATATATAATTATTATAGTATTTTTTTAAGGTTATAAAATTATAAAATTAATATTTTTCTTATCGTGTATTGTGTTACCCATGTGTATATCCGAACTAACCCGTTATCTTAACAGGTGCTTATCAGGTTACCCGATAACGATCTGATTCGTTATCGTGTCAACTCGAATACCTGTCAATTTCGTGTCGTGTCGTGTCGAATTATCGGATCGTGGCAGGAATTTCCAATCCTAAAAATCAGGAACTTTGCAATAGGGAAAGAGTCGACTCCTTTTGTTCATGGAGCAGGACATGTTGATCCCAACAGAGCTCTCAATCCCGGGTTGATTTACGATCTCAATGTGAATGATTATGTTGCATTTTTGTGCTCAAACGGATACAGTCCGAGACAAATCGTGGTTTTCTTAGGAAAGCCAACTGTTTCTGATATATGCTCAAAGAACAGTTTGTCTAGTCCTGGGGATCTGAATTACCCTTCGCTTTCCGTCGTTTGAGCTCGGATCAAAGCCTGGTTAAGTACGAGAGAGTCGTTACGAATGTGGGGAGCAATACGGATGCAGTTTTTAAGGTGATTGTGACTGCTCCGGCTGGTGTTGAAATCAGCATTTCGCCGAGCGAGCTGGTGTACAATGCCGAAAACCAGAGTCAGAGCTGTGAGGTTACATTCAGTAAAGGAGTTGGTTATGATAGCAGAGAGCGATATGGGTTTATTGAGTGGACAGATGGTAGTCATCTGGTGAGGAGTCCAGTTGCTGTGAGGTGGAGCAGCACTAGGTATGCAGCTTCCATGTGAGAATTAGCATCAGGGTTGTTCAGCTAGCATTTGGGTGATAACTTTGCTTTGTTTTCTGCAATTTCAAGCTACCAGCTAGCCCATTTGTACAAATATGAAGGGCCGGGGATATGCCGGCCGGCCATGATTATTTGAATACATTACGCTGTTGCGAAAATCAAATCTAAATCAATAAAATGAACCAAATTCTACCCAAGAACTTCAAACCGTGCATCTTTAACACTATTAAGTGAAGTTTAAATAAATGGTCAGGTGTCAACAAATGAGATAGGTCATAGAGAGCCCATAATTTTGAAGGTAGAAGATTTGATCTCATGCATTGGTAACCAAAAGAAAAGCTTTCTATCTTCTATCCTAGGTGAAGGAATTGGAACTGTGTCAGTATGCTTGTAAAACGCACAACATTTCAATTGGATTTGACTTAACCAAAATCTCAATCCATTCATAAATCAAACTTTTGCGTAATCAATAAAACTCATGGATTGGCAACCAAAATAAAAGCTTTCCATCTTAGGGGAAGTAGTTGGAACAATCTCAATAAACGCTTGAATTTGAATCCGATTGGACTTGATCCAAATTCGAAACCCATTGTAGTCGGACTATCGAATTCGAGCATAGAATCTCAATTTATCTTCTACATCAATTCAAGTCAAAACCCAATCCATTCAATCAAAAGATCTTAATTGTCAAACCGTAACAAAAGAAACTCAATTGGATGTGCACATGCACAATCTTTATTGTGTGGTAGAGAAGTGACATGATCCGCACCGTTGTTGCTTGGTGGGCAAAACAATTATGTTGCCTTTCATTGTATTATTTTCTTGGTCAATTAGGAATTTTATAACACAGTCCAAACTAACGTAATACAAAGATAATAGCCCTATAAATGGAGTAGGTACAAATGAGGCATCACTTATGCATTCATCGCATGAGTAAAGGTTCCCATTTATACCTAAAGCATAAAAAATTACAAACGATGTGGCTCGGCCCAAAAACGAAAGCCCACCCGAAGAGGCCCAAAAGTGACCCCATTAAAAAAATCTAATAACCGCAAGACGAGAATCACCTGCCACCTCTATTGCTGCAGAAATGATGGAGACAACCGACGAACAGAAAAACCGAGCGATATCACCACAGAGTGCAATAACAAAACCCATCAATGCTTCAACGCCAATGAAAAAGAGCCCAAACTGCAGATCAGGAAGAATCGAACCTAATGCCACAAATTCGGTCCTCAGACGAACACAAAAACATAAAAGGCAAGCGAATGCCTCGAACCAATCTGTAACCAAAAAGGTCAGGTGGTGTACACACCATTCTAAAGAGATACTAGACTTTGTAGGTGTGATATAGTTGTCTTTGACCGGAAGCAGCAAACAAGAGATGAGATGAAATCCCCAAAACTGGAGTGGAAGGCAATGGCGGGGTATGAGGAATTGGAGAGCATATTTGAAGTATTGGAGGTGTTTGAGTGCGGAGCCCCAAGGTCGACCCAATAACCCCAAATCTGATCCCAAAAACCCCAAATCAGTGGAGTAGGACCTTGAAACATGGGCACAAAATTGGAAACAGCGTTCCGTCCACACCACCAGTAGGTGGCAGGTTGCTCCACCGATCGTTGAAGGGGGTCAGGGCGATCACAGTTGTGGGGAAGGACTAAACGCCAAGAGATAGATCTCCATCCACATCGGGAATTGAGGCCATCGCAGTGCGAGGAAGAAAGAGGGAGGAGGATAAAAACGAAAATTGAAATGGTGGCTGCCACCGGCCCCAAGCGGGAGCTGGAGGCCGGCGGCGGAAGCGTTTAAAGTTTGTTGTTTCTGCTAGGTTTCGTTTTCAGAGGTTGATCCGAGTGCCTTTCATTGCATTATGATTCAGCTAACATGCAACTTCACAACTCAATCAATCAATTGGTAAGGGGATTCTCGACATCTTGCATGTGTCCAGTTTTGTAATATACAAATTATATATTGGAAAATGATTGTGATATTAGTTTATGTTACCCAGAAAACACTCAAACAGATAACGGGCAACACAAGGTGTACGTGACATGCGGCTAAATACCCTGAGTGAGGAGGTACTAACAAGAACGACTCTTTGGCCGAGTGGTTAGGGCGTGTGCCTGCCAAGTACATGGGGTTTCCCCGAGAGAGTTCTTATCTCTTAGGCGTCGTCAATTTCCAATTTTTTTGCTATTAAATAACCGATTTTGGGTTCCAAACTAGTTCAATACAACCTTAGTAGATAGCGAGGTAAAACCAAAGCCGGATACCAAAAGCCAACAAAAAGTTCAAATATTATTAGAGTAAACTGCAGTCGATTGGTCCTTAATTATTACGCAACTGAAAATGTTCCTAAATTATTTTTTGTGTAAAACTGCCACTTTGATTTCTACTATACTATTTCATTTTCAGTTAATTTAAGTCACGTAACATACTTCGGCGATAATATTGTTATTTTATTGCTCATAAACTCTTATCGTTGCATATTGGCATTTTTTTCGCCCATAAATTCTTATTGTTGCATATAGATTGTGAATTTAACTGTAAACTTACTCTCCAACATTAACTCTATCTACTATTTTTTCATAAAATTAAGTTCCTAAACTCATTAAAAATTTGTCAATCTACCATTCAAAGAGTATCACATGTAAGTCACGTGACTTAAATTGATAAAAAAAAAATTGAATAGAATAGCTTCAAGTGTTATAGTAGGGATGAAATTTGTGACATCCCGTCCCGGAATTATCGAAAACGTACGTATGAAATTACGATTTTGCCCCTAGTATGTTTTTCGTCACATTGTGGGGTTATTTTGTGTGTGGTGGCAAGTGGAGGGCCACACACACACACTGATTCACTCTCCCTCTCCCTCTAACCCTGTCCCGTGTCTCTCTCTCTCTCCCTTCTTTCTTCTTCTTCCTTCTGTGAGTGTACGGACACACACCAAGGACCTTCAAACCATCACAGATCGAAGGAACCAACTACACCATTCGACTCGTGAGGTCGAGGCAAGCTCAGCCATACCCTTTTCAGGTGAGAAACACATCGTTTTCACGTCGTTTCGACGATGGCCGATTTGAGTACTGTTCATGCAATAATTATGCTTTGAGTTTTAGGGATTTCTGAGCTTGTGGTTGTGTTTGTGAGGTTCCCAGGAGCTTGGGAGTGGCTCGTTGGTTGAATTTGGACGTCAGGATCCTTGGTTGTGGAGTTGGCCGGTTTTGGGAAGCTTGCACAGGTATAACCTAGTGAGTTTTAGACCTTAAAATGTGTATGGTTGTGTTCTACTAGTTTAGGGCTTTAATTTGGTGCAAGAAACGTGGAAAAAGGTGGAAAAACGAGAGAGTTATAGCGATTTGCAGGTTTTCTGGCGACGGTGCCGGCGACGGCGACGGCGCCGGCGTCGGGGACTGGCCGGAGAAGAAGCAGGAATATTCCGTTAAGTTTAACGGAATATTCCTGACGGCAGGGGTTAAGACTAACGGAATATTCCGTTATTTGACGGAATATTCCTGACGGCGTCAACTGACGCCGTCAGTGTGCAGCGCACGTGGCCGCGCGTGGGGGCGCGTGCGTGGTCCAAAAAATTTTCTAAAATTATGGGCGTGATCCTGAGATTGTGTAGAGCACGTTGGTATATTCATTTGTCCATTTTGAGCAATGTATGAGAAGTTATTACGAGAAACGGGTTATGTGCTTTAAAGTTAACGTTTTTATAGTTGTTTCGCATTTAGGTGACACGTACCCCGAGGACGAGCGTGCACACGCGAGGCAGGAGGGCTACGACCCTTCTACATACCAGTGAGTGGGCTTTTGTTTTCCGTATATACCTATATACATATTAATTCCCAGAAATTAGTATAAATGCTTCGTTATATGCCATTTCTTTTATATAATTTGTGGCTATGCATGAGTAGTGGCATATACGTTTAATTATATATTCAATTATGCATATGTTATATATATTTATATGTTGGTGCTGTGGAGGCATAGGTAAGTGCCAGGTAAGCGTTATTTAACGATTGCATTAAATAGTGGTTAGAGATGCTTAGAGAGTTCATAACCTGCACCCCCGGTGTTAGTGCTCCCGCCCAGAGTAGGGCACAGTCCTTCACGTGATGTTCACCTCCCGCACCACACGCTCAGTTTGGATCCAAGTTAGGTGCATAGGCCTGTCGTACAGACCACTTTAGGTGGTTCCGACTCGTAGGTGACCCGCGATTATTCGCCCAGTCTTCACGTGATCGTAGCACTTGTTTACACCCAGGCCTGTCGTACAGACCACTTTAGGTGGTTCCGACTCGTGGGCAGGTTTAGATATTGAGATTGAGATTTGAGCTCTAGATGCAGCCGTACAGGTCACGTTAGGTGACTCCGGCTGCCAGATGTTATGATGTTGATATGATTTATACCTGGGCACTTACATATCATTATGAGGTTTTGACATGGCATATTCTCGAGCATGATTAGCATACCCTTGAACATGTTTGGTATATCTATACATACGTATATATGTTTATTTTCTGGGAAGTATACAGGTTTTACGGCGAGGGGTTAGATTGTATTTTGCTAAATGGTTTTCAAAGAGCTTTGTTTTTGCCCACTCACGCTTTTGTTTTGCACCCCTCCAAGTTCTAGTTGCTTAGCCGTTGCGGTGGTTTCCGTTGAGGACTTTCCGGCGTTCTGACAGACACTCCACATTGTAGGGTCGCCTTCGGGCGTACTACTGTTGTCGTTTTATTTGGACTGCTATAGACCTGCTCTGAATTTGTATCGCACTTACTAGCACTTATTCTAGTACTTGTATGCTAGTTTTTAATTATTCGTTCTTTTATTTCTACCTTACTAGCTTCCGCACGTGCACATGGTTACGTCACCTTTGTGTGACGGCCAGCACGCTCCGACCTCGGTCGGGGTGTGTCAAAATTGATAAGTTCAAGGACTTATTTTTCAAAAAAAATAAAATTTAAAGACTTAATTTTCATTTGCATAAATAATTCATGAACCAAATAGACACATTAATCTTATTATTATCATTACTAGCAAAGGCCACACACTTTGTGTGAGAATCAAATATTGTTTTTCAATTTTTTATGGGAGAAGTTATTTCTCTTCAACAGGGTTGGCAGGCATTCGAATAAAAGGGATTGGCAGTTGAGAGAGAGAGAGAGAGAGAGAGAAAGAGAGAGAGAGAGAGTTTAAATGGTAGTGATATGGTGACATGAATGTAAGGTTAGTGATATGGTGACATGAATGTAAGGTTTAGGAAAAGAAAATTCTATTACTATGTAGTTTGGATTGTTATTATTATTATTATTACTAGTATTTGCCTACACACTTTGTGTGTATAAACACATTTTTTTAGAAAATGAGGAGAGAGGGAGAGAGGGAGAGGGAGAGAGAGAGAACGTGGGGGAGTGGAAGGTTTTTGGTTTTTTTTTTTTTTTTTTTTTTTAATATTGGAGGTATTTTAACATTACCTGTAGGTGAGACTTCAATAAAAAACAGTAAAATTTGGACATTTGAAATTACATTATTGCCTATCATTTTTTTTGTGTGATAGAAGACTAATTTGCCTTTTTGTACTTTTTTTAATTGACAAAAAGGGTTTTATAAATTAGTAGAGGTAATATGCCTCATGGTTAGCGTGAAAAAAAATTGGTTTATTACATTTCGCATCCCTCTATGATTTGTATAAGTTAGAACCTTTTGTTTTAAAAATTGACACTTACGACTCTTAAGCTATGATTTTTTGCACTATTTTTCTTTGTCATGTTCAAATCAGTGGGGATAGCAAATCTGGTCCACACACCTCTGTTGGGATGAGGTGAGCACTAGCTCTTGTCCACTCCCCTTTATATTGGCCAATATCATCTCGAGCTCGCATTCTATAGCTTCACCAAACTTCCCTTTTCGACTCTTGCATTGCCAAAATTCTTAAATTAGGGGACCAAATTGTCAATTTTTCAAAGAGAAGGGTCAAACTGTTGAATTATGTACACTACAAGGGTACAAAATGGGAATTCAATAAAGGGTTATTATACAAAATGGTCCCTGAGATTTGCATGATCAATAGAAATGGTCATTGAGATTGTCAACCATCTATGATTTTGGTCATTCCGTTAAAAACGATTTTGGTCAATTTTCAAAGCTTTGTAACTCAATCATTTCTCAACCAAGTTCGACCCATAATATATCAAAATGAAGATATAAAAATTTAGAATAAGATTATTCCTATTTGGAAGCCTAATGGTTGCCGAAGTGGCCGGAAAATAGCCTGAAAGATGACTGGTCCGTGGGAAAACTGGAAAACTCGCCGGAAACTGGGTAAATTTTAAACGTTCATAACTTCTTCAATACTCAACCAAATCAAGTGATTCAAAAACTAAAATAATACTTCTTGATGAGACGAAGAGAATGGTATCTTTTTTGAAGGCTAACTCATTGTGGTTTGGTTGAACAACGGCTCAAAAGTGGCTAACCATTTTCGAGTTAGCCACTTTCGAGTAGTTTTCCTGCTAAAGCACAGAGAGTTAACAGTAAAGAAAGATACCATTCTCTTTGTATCGTCGAGAAGTATGATTTTTGTTTTTCAATCACTCAATTTCGTTGAGTATTGAAGAAGTTATGAACGTTTAAAATTTACCCAGTTTCCGGCGAGTTTTCCAGTTTTCCTGCAGACTAGTCACCTTTCAGGTTATTTTCCGGCCATCTTCGGCAATCATTGGTTTTTCAAATAGGTATAATCTTGTTCTAAACTTTCTTATCTTCATTTTGATATATTATGGGTCGAATTTGATTAAGAATTGATTGAGTTACGAAGCTTTAAAAATTGCCCAAAGAATTTTTAACGAAAGGACCAAATCATGGATGGTGGACAATCTCAGGGACCATTTCTATTGATCATGTAAATCTCAGGGACCATTTTGTATAATAACCCTTCAATAAAAATAATTGTGGGGTCACGTACTGTTTTATTATCCAGCCTATTGTAAGTTAGTTTGACTCATGAGATTGCTTTTTATTATTTTTTTATTTTTTATTTTTAAATTAAATTAAATTTATTTTTAGAAAGAGACCAGCTGATGGTTTCGCCACTATAGTCCACCTTTTTGAGGGTCGGGAAGACTCACAAAGACATTTTAGCCTCTCTCTGGCCACCATCGTGCGATTCACCAACCCTAGGAAACGAACGTAGGACGTGCCGTGCAGAATACGGGAGCTTGAAATTCATCCCTAGTCACTGGGTCACCCCATGGCTGTTGACGCATAAGATTGTTGATTTATGTATTTGTAATAGGAAGGTTATATTTTAATTATATTGTAATCCCATGAGATCAGAAATTAGGATTCCTTGTGCAGGGAGAATTGTAATATATATCCGTTTCCGCATAAAAGTGATTATAATGATACTGCATACCATAGTCATCGCCTACGTAAGGCTCATTCTTATTATTTGGAGGTTACATTAGTATATATATGTGCAGGCCCTTACACATCATATTAATTATATACAAGGAATTTTTTTAAACACTAGCTAGTGTGTCTTTTGTGGTCAAATTATCTGTTTTTCAATAATCGAACTCATTTTGATTGTATCTTATATTTTAATATCAATTTCTGCTACTTAGCACTACGGTTTAGTGATATTTATCTTTATTGAACGATTTTCGGTTAGATTTTCATCAAATGCGAATTTAAAATACATTATTGCTAACTCATTGTGAGGTTAGGCTCATCCCTCCTCTTAGTGTAGATATATCGTTTGTTAAAAAAAAAAAAAAAAAAAAAAAAAAAAAAAAATCTCAACTTCTACAAGTTGCTATCACTTAAAATTTACAACCCAAAATAAATAAATTAAAAGTTCCCCAACCAAGGTGTGACAATGTCCAAATCCAGAAAATAAAATTAATATGGACTTCTCCTTGTCGATGTTATTCGAATTGGAATTTTCCAATCATGTATGATATAAAATTTCAATTTGCGTGCACTTTTATTTCAGTTTTTTGAGAAATACGTATGTACACTTATGACACAATAATTAATTAACCTTGTTCGAATTAGTGCTCATTCTTATCTCTATACTATTCTTTGAAAAAAAAAAAAAAGAATTTGTCAAATCATAAAATGTCAATTATTCGCCTTTCGATATTTTAAGCCATTCAGTTTCACTTTTCACAACTCATTTTCTCTCTTCTGTATCAGACATTTTCAATCTGCACGTAGAATTTCAATACTTTCTTTGAAAAAAAATAAAAGGGATACAAATAGAGAATTTAAGAAAAACGGAAAAAAAAAAATTCAAAAGAGAATCAAGATCGACAATTCAAAATGAGTGTGTAACAAGTGAAAATAAGTATGCACAAAAAATTTTAGATTAGTGTATCAATTTGATCGTTCTTCTGTTAATAAATCTGATAAAGAATACTAACATATATCTATTCCAAATCTCAAACCTTATTTACTTTATTTAGAACCCCCACATACCCCACACAAGAGATGATGCTTTTGTTCTCATTGAGTCCACTTTCCTCTCTTATATATATATAAGTTCATCGAAACCTCTCCCTTCTCGCTGCTCCTCACACCTTCCACACCCTCACCCCAACTCAACCACATGGCTCGAGATCATGATCTACAACGCCAAAGCCAGCCGCTTATACGACACGGGTTCCCCATCCGGCGTCGGAAACTCCCTATGATCCGTCTCGGCGGGCCAAACCCGAGGCGAGTGGTTCTGTTTACTAGAATGCTTAAGAAGATCAGGCTAAGGTGGCTGAAACTTCAGTACTTGTGCATATTGAAGAAGCTCAAGGAGTCTTACAGAAACATGGTCAAGGATCTCATGGAAGCTGGGGCGAGTTTGGAGACCTTCCACCAGAGAGTTTTCATGGAGAGTACATTTTCTATTCCAATGGGAGTTTCTCTCTCTAGCTACCCTTATGTTGCTGGATCAGATCGGCCTCGAACTCTTTTCATGTTGATGTAACTCTTTAATCTTATGAAATCTCATCAAGTTTTCATCTTTTGGAATTAAAGAGGAAGAAAGATGTTACCCTTTTGCTGTTTTTGTTTGTACGTTATTAAATATATATTTTATTTTATTTTGTCGAATCTCTACCTATGTATTAAGAGTAACATATTGATGAAAATTACACACACACACACATATCCTAGCATGTCGTTTTTTGTGTGCAATGGATCTTAATTTTCTTTTTGTCTTGCATGCGATTTTTTAACATGCAATCATACAGATATCATCGTTTGCAATGGAATAGAACAAAAGATTTATGCATCTCATTTCTCTCCAAATTTAACACAATATTGTTTTCTTCTTTTTGGTAACCTATATACCAATATATTAGTCTCGAGTCTCGATAGTAGATCAATGTTATAGAAAGACCATATATTAAAGAATGCATACTCGTTCTGCAGAACTATTTTGGACCTGAGATAAAATCCTGGTCAATACAATCATAAACAAACCAATTTTTATTTCCCTAAGAAAAACATATGCATCTTTTTTTTCGTGATCAGTATACAATTATGTATATATCTTTTTTATCAAGTAATATTTTAGAGAGTTAAATCAAAATTTGTAAGTCATACGACGTGTTGTTGATGATTCAATTATTACTTAAGTATTGATTAACTTTTTTATTTCCTATTGGTGACACATCAAATGATTTACAAACTTAATTTAAAATTTTAATTTACCTAACATTATTCATATAATTTTATAGAGAAACAATGTGTAACATCCCACATCGCCCAGGGAAGTGGATCCTGTAAACCTTATATGTATATTCCCATCTCTACCTAGCACAAGGCCTTTTGGGAGCTCACTGGCTTCGAAGTTCATCGGAACTCCGAAGTTAAGCGAGTAGCGTGCGAGAGCAATCCCATTATGAGTGACCCACTAGGAAGTTCTCGTGTGAGTTCCCAAAAACAAAGCCGTGAGGGCGTGGTCGGGGGCCAAAGCGGACAATATCGTGCTACGGTGGAGTCGAGCCCGGGATGTGGTGGGGGCCCGGGCCGGGATGTGACACAATGTCACCTATTGACACACCCTAACCCAGAATGTCCACTAGGGCTCCGAATCGAGCTATGCTGACCAACACCTGGAAGGTGACGAAGCCATAAAGTGTAGTGATGTGGAAAGTGTGAATAAATTTAAACCTAAGAGTGCCTAAATACCAAAGTGCACTGGTGAGCGGGAATGAACCCATTCACATGTGACGTCAGAGCATAAGTAAAATATAGTAAAGTAGGCAAGGATTATACCCTCAGACGTAGCCATTTATACTAAGACTCACCAAGAATCCTCGTTGATACGAACTTTCAGTAGCTGAAACCTGGAGGGGCGAAAAACAGAAAATGTGAGTGGGCAGAAACAAAGTTTTTGAAAACACATTTATCTTTTTAAAAATAATAATAACCCCTCACTGTAAACCCGTATAATTTCCCAAAAAATAGTAATACATACCTATGTAGAAATCATGCTCGAGAGTAGTGAAAACCAAGTATATGCCATGTCAAGTATCTCAGCAATAAAATAGGTAAGCTAGGTGAAATAAATCAATGTAACTAATATGTTAGCTGGAGTCACCTAACAGACCTGTACAGCTGAGCCTATAGCTCATCTACTAATTCCTGCACATGAGTCGAAACCACCTAATGTGGTCTGTATGACAGGCTGGGTGTAAATAAGTATGCTCAAGTGCTACGATTACGTGAAGGCTGTGCGACGAATCGCAGGTCACCTACGAGTCTTAAACACCTAATGTGGTCTATACGATAGGCTGACACTTGACTTGGATTCAAGTTGAGCATGTGGTGCGGGAGGTGAACGATCACGTGAAGGCTAGGCTCTGGCCATGGGTGGAGCACTAACACCGGGGTGCAGGATAATGAGCACTAAATGCATCTAAACATAACCATACTCACCGTAATCACCATCATCATGATATACTCACTTGAAACTTATCTGGGCCTCTACAGTATCAACAAATATTATGCATATGTATAGTAATGCATATACTAACATGTAATGTAATTGACATGGCATTTAAAAATGTAAATCCATTTAACACAGTTCTGGGAAAATGTAAAGCATATGTGTGTGTGTGTGTGTATATATATATATATAGAAAACCAAAAGCCCACTAACCTGAGATCTGCGTTACACTCCCTAGCACGAATATCGAAATGTCTCGAACAATCGTTGCCTAGAACAAATATCAAACCACGTCTCAGAATCCTTACTGATAGAACATGTAATTTACATAAAACACATCCCCAAGGACGTTCTAGAATGATTTGAGACCCATTGACCAAAAGTCAACCGTCAGTTAAAGATCGATCGTAGGGTCCACAACCCTACGTAACTCGATCCGGAAGATCTGTTTCTTAGATTTCCTATCTGTAACTTCCAAAGATCCATATTATGCTTCTAGAATAACATACTAAAGTTTCATTACGATCCAACAGCTGGATCTCCACCAATTGCAAATTTAAGTGGCGGTTAACATTTTATTTTATAAACTTACAAGTCCAATTCAGGAAGATCTGTACCTCGGATTCCTGATCCGTAAGTTTTTATGGTCCTCAAATATTACATACTGTAATTATTAAAGTTTTGTAACGATCCAACGGTCGGATCATCGATTGCTATAATGTTCAAGTGGCGGACCTTAACGAAATTTCGCCGGATTCTGCAAATTTTGTAGATTTTCTGGGCAATCTTTGGAACTCCATATCTCACTTGTTTGTCAACCAAAATCGACCCATAATATACCAAAACGAAGCTAGAGAAGTTTAGAACAAGATTAAACTTGCTAAGATCCAAATTGTTGCCGGAGATGGCTAGAAAATGGCCTGAAAGACGGCTGTCCGTGGGAAAATAGGGAACTTCGCCAGAATTTCTGGGCAACAGTTGAACGTCCATAAATTTGTCAATACTCAATGAAATCAAGTGATTCAAAAATGGAAATCATAGTTCTTGACAAGATGAAGAGATTGGTACCTTACATGATGGCTATGCCACCGTGATTTGGCCATAAAACACCTCGAAAGTGGCTGACGTCGCCGGAAACTGGACAAACTTTAAATCGTTATAACTTTCTTATTTCTCCACCAAATCACATGATCCAAACAAAAAAATTCATGCACACAACATGCGGAATCGATTTATACTTTTTTTTGAGTTCAAAAGATGGCTGGTAATTATTTGAATCACGCTCAGAAGTCTCGGCCCAAAACCTTCTTCTTTGAACTCGAGGTTAGGATTCGTTTTCAATGAAACAAAAACTCAAAACTGGGTTTATGGTGGTGAAGACATGTAGATAATGGTGGTTTTGATATTCAACAAGCCAAAATTTTTTGGTGATGATGGTGGCTTGTTTCACGGGAGAAAGGGAGAGCCGAGAGAAAAAGTTAGAGAGTTGGAGAGTTGGAGAGTTAGAGAGAAGCGCTACGGAAGAAGAAGAAAAAGAAAGAGAGAGAGAGAGAGAGTTCCAGAAAAGTGGGGGTGGCCCCACATGGCACTCATCCAATGGTCAGACAAAATACTACCTGTGTTTCAAATGGCAAATTACCAAAATGCCCTCGACGTTTAAAGGTTCATAGAATCTTCGTTATAACTCCAAATTACATTCCGCTTGTACCCATGCATCTGTAGCGACAAGTACTATGAGGATACGCCAAGAAAATGAGTCTTACATGACATGACACAGCAGTCAACAAAAGTCAACGCATTTACCTCGAAGGGCATTTTTGTAAATTCACTCATTAAAATTATAAAAAATCGTAAAATTGGGAACGGGTCGTTACAGCTAGAACTTTTAGGTGGTGCATTGAAAGTTTGCCATAATTAGTTATAGAGAAATGTTAATTAAGAGGACTCTCTCAAAAGTAGGACTCTCTGTCACCTTACAGTTTAACGTCAATTTTCATGTCAACATTATAAAACATTGTGCCGGCAAAAAATCCATGGAGATTCCCACTTTAAGAGAGTCCCTTTACCATTGAATTTAAATTTTCTGCAACCATTTTGTATGTGGTCTCTATTTGGTTGCTGTCATGAATTGACACGTGTTAATAAACTTAACCCCCCTTAACTTTATTGTCATAAATTTAACATGCATCAATTAATAATAGAGACCACAAGCCACACACAAAACAAGTGCAGAAGATTTGTTTCCCTTTCTTTTAGTTACAAGTTACTTCCACGTACAACAATGCATTAAAGAGTTTGGAGTTACTTTATGTTATCAATTAATGTACATTGGAAGGAGAAGATGTTAGTTAGTGATTACATCTGTGGTCATTGATCTCAATGCAAATTATATAAACTAGCCTTCAAGCATGCGCTCATGAATGTGTAGAAGACATTTTTTGAATCACGGCGTGCTACGTGCAACTTAAATGTTTTAAATGTATTTATATGTGTAAATTGACAAAAGGAAAGTTAAATATTTGAAGTAAATGAATAATCTTAGATCATGCTAGAATAAATCCCTCATAAGCCAATTAAAGCAGCTGAATTCACATAATAAAATCGGTCTCTATAGAATTTCCATTAAAAATAGAGAAAATAATATTTAATAAACAATTGATTGAATGTCACGTCCCGGACCCGGGATGATCAGTGGGACCCCACAGCCTGCGTGCGAGTAAAAGTAAAAGTAAATCTAAAAGCGTAAAACAATATCTTCTCTTATACAAGTAAATATTGCAAAATCCTTACAAAGTGTACAAAAATAAGAAAACTCTTAAATCATTTGTCTAACACAAACTCAGCTCGTCTAGCACCTGTCTTGTCAAATAACTCA
This sequence comes from Pyrus communis, assembly GCF_041283825.1. Lineage (NCBI taxonomy): Eukaryota > Viridiplantae > Streptophyta > Magnoliopsida > Rosales > Rosaceae > Pyrus > Pyrus communis. The sequence continues at coordinate 13,530,242 of NC_142581.1, forward strand.
ACTGTAAAATAAAAGGTAAAGGGTGAGCAACAACTACCGTCGCTTAGTGAGTAGAATATGTAATATGCCACTCAAGTAACGTCACTTTAGTCAATATAGAAAATACAACAATAATATCAAATTATTTATCACATAGTGCCATATCACAAATAATAATATCACATGCTCAACAATATAATCTAATGCTCAACAATATAAAATATATTCTCAATAATATAATATATTCTCAACAATAATTAAACTATTGCTCAACATTATAATCTATTGCTCATCAAATTTTCCATCAATAATATGCTTGCACATGAGTTCATTTAGCGGAAATTCTGATATGAACAAGACTGAGTGTAATATCTATGATCTAGTACTACAATCACGTGAAGATTGGCGCTAATGCGCGATCACATATGGGTCCGAGTTGTCTATTGCAACCTGTGGGACAGGATTGACACCTACTTGGATCCAAGGCGAGCGTATGGTGTGGATGTGAACATACACGTGAAAGACCGACCTTGATCCTGGGGCAAGTACTAACACCGGGTGTAGTAATGATGAGTAGTTTATAAAAATATTTATGAACATTGAACAATTCCAAATATTCACATATCACTATATTAATTAATCTGAAAGCATTTCCATAATCTAACATGCTTGACTTGAAATAGAGATATTTGAAAATAAGTATAAGTTGCAACACATTACATAAACCACTCACCTTGATAATCCCAGCTTTGACAAGACAATCCAACTAAAAATCTCCACAAACCAAACCCCTAATTTTAACGGATGTTCCTGGATGCTTAGGCCATCTCCAACCGAGGGCTGGCCAGATGGCTCGTTTTAGCCCTCTGGCCCTCCAAGATCCTCCAAGATATTAATATTTTAATGAATAGTACAAGGTCATATTTGTCTCTGTCTCCAATCGAGGGCCAAAGGGCTCGTTTTAGCCCTGTCACAAAAAATCATCTCTAACCGAGGGCCAAAGGGCCATAGGGCCAAACATAATTTATTATTTAAAAACTACAACTTAAATTTAATTCCAACAACTAAGTGACGTCAGCTAGCCGTTGGATTTGAATTTTTCTTTTGCTATAAATAGGGTGGATATTAGGCTATAATTCACACAACTTTGAATTCAATCTATTTCAATTCAATCTCTTTCAATTCAATCTTTTTCAATTCAAGTTTGCAATGAATTCCATCTTTGGATCCTTTTCGGATTCCAACTGGGGGTCTTCATCCAATTCCAAATTGGAAGCAAAATGGGCGCAAATGAGACGAGAAGATGAGGAGTCTGATGAAGAAGTTCAAGTAAGGCGCAACAAACAAAACATAGCAGCAGCCATGGCTACGGCTATGGTGTGTCAGCCAACTAAGGAACAACCTCAATAGGGTGGCTCTATTGCTGGTCGCTCTTACAAACCACGAAACAGAGCGATGTCGTATGCCAATCTGATGAACAACTACTTCAACCCCAACTCGGTGTACACAGAAGAGGATTTCAGACTTCATTTCCGGATAAGGCGTCATGTCTTCGAGCGTTTACTTCGTGATGTCCAGCAGGTCAATCTATACTTTCGACAGAAGCGGGACAGAGTAGGCCACCCTGGTTTCTCACCTCATCGGAAGGTTACTATTGCACTCCGAATGATGGCCTATGGCTCCCCAGCTGATTCGATGGATGAAACTCATGGTATGTCTGAGTCTACATGCCTTGATACTTACAAAGACGAGTACCTCTGCGAGCCAAATCAAGAAGATCTGAATCGGCTCATTCGCAAAGATGAAGACCGTGGGTTTCTAGGCATGATAGGGTCATTAGACTGCATGCATTGGGAGACATTAGAATCGAAATGCGGGATGATATCTCACTGTTAGATTGTTATGAGTGTCGAGGAAACTGTGAAGACCTTTTAGTTCGTGTCGTAGAGTTGGTTAGTAGTACTGTAAATTTTGAGGACGTATACTTTTGGCGTTATATCCCAAAAATCTTACCGTGGATACCACCACCTTGTTAAGTTGGTATGGCAACATGACGGAGTATTGCTTTGACTTTTCACGATTAGAACCGTTTGAAATGAACCATCTTACTCATTGACCTAAAGTCAACAATCATCACCTTATTTCGAAGGCTAGATGACACTTCTCTGTGGAGATTTTGATGATGCATGGTGATTGTCAATTGATGTGACAAGTCAATTCGGATTCAGACTTTCTTAGTATGTTAATGCTTATGTTTCTCGGTGGTAGGACTGCTAAAGATGAACCATCATACTTATGACCTAGAATTAACAATTTCTAATTTCATTAGAATATTGATTGGGACTCTTATGTAGAAAAGTGTGTCCAAATCTTCATTGATCTTAGAACTTTTTATTACATTTACTTTTTGGAACAAGCTAAGTTCTGTCAGAGGCAATAGTAGAATTAAATTAGCATCTATAAGTGCACTATTGTGTATCTACTCTCACACACTTCCAGCCTGTCCTATTCTATTTAGTTGGGAAATATGAGTATCGATATAGAGTTACCTTTAATCTATCAAGACATGGTTCAAATGATTTTAATCATTTTGTATGAATGGAGTTAGGAAGTATCTTTTTATATGCTCAGTTCGAGATATGTTGTATATGTAAACAATGTGAAATTCATTAATCGTGATGCTAAACCAATGATACGCTTATATGATGTTCCAATTGGTGGTTGTTTACTTAAGTAGAAAACAATATTCTTCTTGCTCTAAAAATTGAAGTATTGGCAATAGTTATTTCCTTAAAATGGGTGCTGAAATTTCAACAACAAGACACTTGTGAAGACCACTAAGATAGAAGTGGGATGTAGTCAACCTCTTCGGGTGATGTGATCTAGAAGTTCTCTTTGTGACATGATCAAATGTGGAAGTAGGGAAGAGATAAAATCGAGGCTCCGTTTGATGTGTTCTAAATGAATCCTCACTCTAGATGCACCCCGCTTTTGATTAATGTTGTGGGGATATTGAGGATATAGAGTTCAAACTTCCTTGGGCAACTACAATTTTCTAATTGCGTTCAGAGGACGATGACTTTTTGAGAAAACTACTCCTAGACTTCTATACAAATTCAGCAAACAGAAACCTGACAAGATTATCATCTTGGTGTATTTATATTTCATCGTGTTACATGTTTCACTTCCAAGCCTTTGGAAGTCGTTATGAAGGTTTTGAGTATTAGAAGTTGTTCAGTATTGCATTTCTACCCCTAGATTAACGATTAGTTTGAAATAAGTTACTCAAACCTTTGTGGACGAGTTGCATCGTGTTTGTCCCACCAGTAGCATGGTTGCAGTATATCCTTATCTCCATTCTAGTCACTTGTAACCACAGTTACAATTTCGGGTTAACTATGGTATCATTGGAGTTGATGTATGGAGATTTTACGCACAATGCATATTTAATGGACACATACTTTTGTTAGAATTATGGGTAACTACGGTTACATTCCTGTTTAGGAGTATGGTATCCTTCGAAATATAATACAAATATTGTATGTGCAGCTTGTGATTTATGGCAGATTATTGCGAACAAATATTTGATTGAGATTATGATGTAGAAAATTTATGTTATTGACGATGTTGCCTCAGAAGGTAGTGAATGAGTACGATCGAGGCTGGTATGTGTATTTCCCATTGAGGGGCAAGATGGTAATATTGCACCCTCGGGAATTGTTACTTGCTTATCAAGACAACAGTGAATTGTCGGTTTTGTGGGGTGCAGACCGTAATATTAATAACTTATTCGTTAGGTTGTTAAGCAAGTAAACAAGTAGATTATTCTACGTTAATATTTGTATTTACTTATTTAATTCGTTAGTTGTTGTTTGGGCTTGACCCAAAAATATTGCATGCTTAATTTCAAAGTGCGTTACGCTTTGAACACGTTTATGAAGAAGAAGAAAAAAAAAAAAGTAGGAATTTGGACGCATGAAAGAAGAGTCACTACACTCCGAACATGACGGAATGTCATCCTCTTTTATGTAGTCGCTATAACTTGATGTCTTCCTTGTGTATGTATTTACATACATATATCTCTTTAATTTTGAGTATTCTAGATTGTGACAACCCGTTCCAAATTTTACGTTTTTATTTTATTTTAAAAGCGTGAATTTACGAAATTGCCCCAGAGGCAAGGACTTTGACTTCCGTTGACCATCGACTTGAGAGATGTGGGACTTATTCTTTTAGCATATCCTTGTAGTACTCGTTTGTACGAACGTATAGGCGAAAGCCATCTGCGAGTCCGAATTATAACGGTATAGTTACAGACGTTCGAAATTGGTTATTCAAGGTTTAGTGTTTATTTAAATTAAATCCCCACTTTGTGGGGTGAAGCCCAATCAGAAATGGAGGAAAGAAAGAAAAGAAAAAAAAAAAAAAGGGAAAAGGAAGTGGCTTCCCGTCCACCTGCACCCACCACGAGTTCCCATTTTCCAAGGTCGATTTCGGCCAACTCCGGTGGAGTTTTTCGATGCCACCACCACCATCTTGAAGCTCTCATTCCCCTCTACAAAACCCATCCAAGAACCACCTTGATTAACCATGGTATGTGGTGGTTTGAGGCCACGAAAGTTGACGAAAATCAATAGTGCTCCGGCCACCCTTTTCGATTTTTCGGCCAATCGGCAAAGCGATGGCTGATGCCACCACTTGGGCTTTGTAGCCCATCATCCCAGGAGCAAAACCCAACCAACCTTGACCCCGTTAGACCACCGTAGACGACGAATTGATGTCGGGAAGTTTTAGGCACCCGCCGACTTTGTGGGCAAAATTGACCATCTTCCGGCCACTTTTGGACTTCGTGGCAGGGACCAATCATTCAGGACGCCTCGATGCGTGCGCTAAAGAATCATAGCGTGGACTCCAGGTGAGTGGATCTTTTCCTTTTTATCGTACATATTATTAAAAGTTCTATCGACACTTTTAAATTGATTAGGTATATTACCTTCATATAATTATTGTGAATGCTTGAAGTACCTATATGAACTATGAATGGCTTGATCCCTGTTTAGGGTACGTAGGCAGTCTAACGAGACGTTAGATGCAGCCATAAAATATTTGAGACAAAAGCCTTGCTTGGGAAATTGAGTAATGTGAAGGAAATTGGTAAAGGCAAGTTTTAGTTTTGTGAATTAGTTAGTTAAATTAGTGTTAATTGGGTTGTCACGGATAATTATCCCTGAAAATAAGTAGTTCGGGAGTAGGGCGTTATTGATTGTACATTTCACACCGTATTGTTTATAATTGAAAATGCTACGACATGGTTGAGTATTAGATTGCATCATGGTATATCCATATGTATATTACTTGCATATAATTATTGGGAATGCTTTCAAGTGAAAAGGTGAACTTAGGACACCCAGGTAAGTTCAGGTGATTTTATGGTATTAGTTGAATCGATTGCGTTATAGCATGACTACAGTTATGTGTTAGGTAACTTCGATACTGTCGTACTGGTTGCCATGAGTTGCACATGTTATATTGAGATGCATTGAGAGCTCATAAACCTGCACCCTGGTGTTAGTGCTCCTGCCCGTGGCCAGGGCATAGTCCTTCACGCGATGTTCACCTCCCGCACCTTACGCTCACCTTGGATCCAAGGTAGGTGCACAGTCCTGTCGTACAGACCACTTTAGGTGGTTCCGACTCGTAGGTGACCGACGATTATTCGCACAGTCTTCACGTGATCGTAGCACTTGAGCGTATTTATTTACACCCAGTTCTGTCGTACAGACCACTTTAGGTGGTTCCGACTCGTGTGCAGGTATACTTATTGAGCTATTGGCTAGCCATGATTGATGAGATATGGATAAGTCGTACAGGTCACTATAGGTGACTCCGACTTATATGCTAGCCAGGATTGATGAGATATGGATAAGTTGTACATGTCATTTTAGATGACTCTGACTGATATATCACTTTGTATTGATTAAGTTCATTTAGCCTACTTATTAATGTATGGTGGAGTTGATGGCAAACCGTGGTTTTGGTCATTTCTGAGTATGGTTTGGATATATGTATATATGTTGTACTGTCATATAGAAAATGATAAGGGAATTACAGTGAGGGGTTATTACTGTTAGAAAGGTAATAGTTTTGGGAAGCTTGGTTGTACTGCTTACTCACACTTTCTGTTTTGTACCCCTTCAGGTTTTAACTGCTGAGTTTGTATCGATAAGGATATATAGCTAATCTTAGTATTGGTGGCTACTTTTAAGGGTATGATTCTTACCCACACTACTGTACCTTACTTATGCTCTGACATCACGTGTGAAATGGGTTCGCTCCCACTCGTAGTGCACTCTGGTACTTAGACACTTTTAGATTCAAATTTATTCGCTTTTTATACACTATCACATTTTATGGCTTCATCACCTTCCAGGTGTCGGCTAGCACAGCTCGATTCAGGGTCCAAGTGGACTTTCTGGGTCGGGGTGTGTCAATTACTACAATTTATTCTAAAACAAAAGAAAAATAGAATTTGTACATAACATGCATCCATATGCAGTTATGTTTCTATTTTTTTTTTTTCATTTTCTAAACACACATATAATTATTAAATGTGAAGTCAACTTATTGTTAAGATTTTCTTAATTTGTACTCTTTCCATTGACTTTATTGTCACGATTAAAAAAAATAATGATGTTTAGAGCCGCCATCTTAGTTTTTTTTTTTTTTTTTTTTTTTTTTTTTTCTTTTTTTTTTCCAGAGAAATGTTTTCAAAGTGAGACTCTTTATGAACTCTATTATTTCATAGTTAACAGTAATTTTCATGATAACATTATAAAAATTTTATGCCAAAAACATAAAATGACAAAGGGTCTGTGAAGAGTCCCACTTTTGAAAGAGTCTCCTTAGCATTTCTTTTTATTTATTATTATACGTGATATTCTATATTATGGAGGGAGAGGTAGGGTTTGAAGTCAAGAACTCAAGATGCAATGGATTAAAGAGAAAGACCCTAACTAACCACCAAGACAATCTATCACTTGTTTCTTTATAATTTTCTTTCATAGCTCATTTTCATTACTATTAAATCATTCTACTCTGCAATATTAATCTCGTGATACTTATCTTTTTGTATATAAATATACACAAGATCAAATCTTCTACACCTAAAATAAGTGTGGTCTTTCTGTGGCCTCAATTGTTTACTGAAGGCAGAGCTCACTGCCACTTCTGATACCACCAGATAGATGTACAGGTTCTCTGCTGCTTTAGGTTTGGATAGTAGTGGAGCTGATGTCATGTATTGATTCAGGTCCTGAAATGTTTTCTCACACTCGTTGTCTCATTTATCTTTCTGCGCCTTGTTGATTGCCTTGAAGAAAGGCTTGCATCTATCAGTGGATTGCAAGAGCAAATGATTGAGTACAGCTGCTCGTTCGGTCAAACTTTGGATCTCCTTCAAAGTTGTGGGAGATTTCATGTCCATGATCACTTTATTTTGCCTTGGGTGAGCCTTCATTCCCCGTTGGGTTACAAGGTACCTTAAGAATCGGCTTGATGAGACGCCAAAAGTGCACTTAGTTGGGTTGAGCTTCATTGTGTACTCTCGGAAGATGTCAAAAGTCTCTGCCAAGTTGCAAATGTGGTCTGACTATTGCTTGCCTTTCACCATGATGTCATCGACATAGACTTTCATAGTGACTCTGATCTGCTTCTTGAACATCGTGTTTACAAACCGCTGTAGGTTGCACTTGCATTTTTTAGGCCAAAGAGCATAGCCTTGTAACAGTATGTGCCTTGCTCGATCACGAATGCGATTTTCTCCTTGTTAGGCTCGTACATGAAAATCTAATTGTAGCCTGAGTATGATTCCACGAAGCTGAGTAACTAATTCCCAGATGTTGAGTCAACGAGTAAGTCGATTTGGGGAACCAGGTAGTTGTCTTTAGGGCACACCTTGTTGAGGTCGGTGTAATCCACGCATACTCTCTACTTGCCCATGTCTTTTTTCTTCACTAACACGATGTTGGCCAGCCACGCTAAGTGTGCTACTTCCTCGATGAAACCAGCCTCTAGTAATTTTTCAATCTTTGCCTTGATAATCGATACTCGCTCGGGTGCAAAATGTCACATTTTCTGGATCACAGGTTTGGCAGTGGGATTGATGTCTTCGGCGTCTTCTTCAGGTTTCCATCCTGATTTATCTTCTAGGGCATTGTTAATCTTGACGCCATCTTCTTGACTTGCCTGCTGTAATTGTTATTTAGCAGAGGTAGAGTCATCCTTCTGCACTTCAGCTACTATCACTGGGGTGCAAAACTTCTTCTTTAACTTCTGAAGAACTTGTACAGTGCATCTCTAAGACATGGCCAAGATGTGAAATCAAATTTTTTGATACTCGATCGAGGTCATAGCTCTAATCTTCACTAGCCAGGGTCGACTTAATATCCTATTATGAGGAGATGGATCGCTGACGATCATGAAAGTCTGCAACGAAACAATCGATGAGCTGGTTACGTCAAGTATGATAGTGCCAATGACAGTTAAGGTGAGTCCGCTTAAGGTCACGACCTCTGCTTTGTGTTAGATCATGCTTTCTAAGCCTATCTTCTGAATGACTAATAATTGTAAGATGTTGACCGAGCTACTATTGTCTACCATAATTTTGTCAATGATGGCATAGGCCAATTGAACATAAATCACCAAGGCACCGTCGTGGGGAAAGTCTATTCCCTCGGCATCCTGTTCGGTGAAGCAAACGATTGGTCCAGGAACAACATCTATGGCTTAAACCTGGAAGACCAATCTTACTTGCTGGATCTTCCTTTTTTTGGAGTTGTTGGTGGCCCCCAGATGCTCAGATTCAGCAAAGATTCCGTTGATTCGGATTGTCTTGGCTGGTGGTTCGACATCGATGTCTACTTGTCGCCTTGGCCAGACAGCTAGCCTGTTAACATACTGGTCACACTTGCCTTCCTTTATGAGTTACTCAAGGTACCTTTTCCATGTGGTGCAGTTGTTGGTTGTGTGCTCGTGACCTCTATGGAATGCCCAGTACTTTAACTGGTCCATCTTAATAGTGTTCCTCCTCATGGGTGATGACTTGTCTTTAAAGTCGCAAAGGATTTGGTTGATCTTGACTGAGAACTTGGTGTACGTCTTAGGTACTGTGCCTCATTTTGTTAGGGATCGGTTCTTGCGTCTGCTCTCTGGCTTGTTTTTTAAGCAGTGCCTTTTTTTGAGTCAGCTCTACGTCTTTCCACAGCTGCTCAGGCAGCTTCTGGGAGCATTTTTCCTCATCCTAGTGGAAGTGATTTTCTGCCAAAGCATAAGAATTTTCCAGGGTCAAGTTCTCACGCATGATCAAGGTTCTAAAAGACGCTAGGCTCTAGTCAGGCGGTGAGTTGGGGCCTAGAGACTAGGCAGCTATGCGGGCGCCTAGGTGGACTAGGTGGATTTAAGTAAATCTATTATATTTTGTGTAAATAAGTGTGTTTATACTTAACATATATATATATATATATATATATATATATATAATTTCATTCTAAACTACAAAATAGAATGACATATATATTATGAAGTATTGGAACATAATTAAAACATGGGGAACATGCATATAATGTGTATTCATTTAAGCATTCAATAAGTCTCTTACAATTTATTGAAAAAAATAAAATGCAAAATGAAAGTTATATTTTCTGTTTAAATGAGTCGTAACGTAGGCAGGATACTCAACAGCTCTAGGCGCCATTTCTTAATTTTCAAACGCCTATGCATTAATCGGGGTGGTGACCAACCGCCTAGCGCCTAGGCGGTGCGAGGTGGAGATTTTTAGAACAATGCCCATGATCAATTCTCCAAAAAGTGGGTGATCTGCTGGGAACCCATTTTAGAAGGCTGAGCATGCAATGTTGTCATCAAATCCGACGATTTTCGCCTTTTTTGCCTGGAACCTCTTGACGTAAGTGCGGAGTGACTCCTTCGGGTCATTCTTCATGTTGAAGAAATGGTCAGACTTCTTTTTTATTGAAAGGTAGGACGAATATTCCTTAGTGAAAACCAAGGAAAGTTCACTAAAGTTCCGGATTGATCATGGCGGTAAGGTGTGAAACCAATCTTGCTCCTCGCCTTGGAGCTTCATATCAAAAATCTTGCACATAAGAGCGTCATCGTTGGCATAGAGGGTTATGACGTTCTGGTAATGCATTATGTGCTTGTCTAAATCTTCATCTCCTTTGAACAAAGTGAAATGTGGCGAGCTAAACTTCTGTGGTTGTTCCGGTTCCTCGATCTCTTCTGTAAAAGGTGACCTGCTTAGGTTAGCCACGTCCCTACGAAGGGCATCATCGGCAGTGTCAATGCACTGGAACTCCGCTATGAGCCTTTATACTTCCTCTTGGATTTATGCCTTGTGGGGGTAGCAGAGCCTCGAGCTGCCCTCGGTGTTGACATGTTGGTCTATGTTGCTCTTCGACATGTCCTGCTCATTTGTGTCGCGGTAGCGGTGCACATGGTTCATCCTGTGCTGCTTGCCTTCGCTCTTGGCAGAAGCTATTAGTGAAACTTGAGTTAGACTGCTCTCATGTTCTTCTCTATGCATCATGCGGCTGCCTACTCCGATGACTTGTAGGAGGACCTCCTTGTAAGCCTAGCCTTGTGTGGACGTTTATCTTGGAATGTCCTGAGTACTCGTTGGATGTAGACCTAAACTCGAATGCACACTAACTTGTGAGCTGAGTTTGGAATGAACGCTTCTCTGCGCATCTAGGTGGGAGAAGACATTTCCCCGAATGCCTAAACGAGAGTGCACACTACCCAAACACACGATTCATGACGGGCTGAGCAGCTCTTTGTCGAGACGTCATTGGAATAAGTCATGTTCTTCCGCTTTTGTTCTACTTTGAGACAACTCGCTTAGGGTGCGCTGCATCTCGATGCGTTCAAGAAGCTGGTTCACTAAGGTGGTCTATTGTGTGATGGTGCTCATCAAATTGGCGACCTGCTGGGCAGGTCGTGCTCACTATTTGGATTGGAAGAGTCTAGGAAATGGGTATCTCTATGTATGGTGGATGTATGGTGGACTGTAGGTACAAAAATTGAGCTCAAAGTGGGCATCCCTGTAGAAAAATGGGGAGAAAATAACCATGAATCAATCGCGAGACTGGTGGTTAGGATCTGGATTGCCGGATATGGCCTTAGAATAGATTGGGCCATGGGCCGGGTCGTTGGAAAGTGTCGCGAGGCGAGCCAACCCAGTTGGGTAGACAGTACGTGTGTAGGGGTGCACTAGGCTTGTGTGTGTGGCAGCTAACCTTGGGCATACACTGCGCATTGAGCCGGTGCTACACCCTGTCCGCGCCTTGCTCCTTGCGGGCTTGAGCTTGGTTGGTAGCTAGCTAGGCTCGACTAACAGCTGGCTAGGCTTCTTGGGCTTGGGATGCTTCTCTAAGGACCTAGGTCCCCTGCCTATGGGCTAGTGAATGGACCTGGGCCTCCTGCTCAGGGTTTCAGTTCATGCGTTGTAAGGGCAGTATTGGTGGACAAAGCGGACAATATCGTGCTACGATGGTGGAGCGGGCCCGGGAAGTGATCCGCCCCGGGCCAAGATGTGACAAATTTATTGTGACATCCCACATCGCCCAGGGGAGTGATCCTTACATGTATATTCTCATCCCTACCTAGCACGAGGCCTTTTGGGAGCTCACTAGCTTCGGGTTCCGTAGAAACTTCGAAGTTAAGCGAGAAGGGGGCTAGAGCAATCCCATGATGGGTGACCCACTGGGAAGTTGTTCGTGAGTTCCTAAAAACAAAACCATGAGGGAATGGTGGGCCCAAAGCAGACAATATCGTGCTACGGTGGTGGAGCAGGCCCGAGAAGTGGTCCCCCCCGGGGCGGAATGTGACAATTTGGTATCCATTCCCTCATGGTTTTGTTTTTGGGAACTCACGAGCAACTTCCCAGTGGGTCACCCATCATGGGATTGTTCTAGCCCCCTTCTCGCTTAACTTCGGAGTTCCTACGGAACCCGAAGCCAGTGAGCTCCCAAAAGGCCTCGTGCTAGGTAAGGATGAGAATATACATATAAGGATCACTCCCTTGGACGATGTGGGATGTCACAATTCACCCCCCCTTAGGGGCCCGACGTCCTCGTCGGCACACACGCGGCCAGGGTTAGGCTCTGATACCAAATTGTCACATCCCGGCCCGGGACGGATCACTTCCAGGGTCCGCTCCACCACCGTAGCACGATATTGTCGGCTTTGGGCTTACCATTCCCTTACGGTTTTGTTTTTGGGAACTCACGAGCAACTTCCCAATGGGTCACCCATCATGGGATTGCTCTAACCCCCTTCTCGCTTAACTTCGGAGTTCCTATGGAACCCGAAGCCAGTGAGCTCCCAAAAGGCCTCGTGCTAGGTAAGGATGAGAATATACATATAAGGATCACTCCCCTGGGCGATGTGGGATGTCACAATTATCTACACGCAAAAGACTTTCTTTATAACCGGCATTATACTCCTCTTAAGATGTTTTGAACGTGTTTAAAATAGAGAAAATAATACTTAATAAACAACCGATTGAATCACATTATTGTTAGCCGATTGTGAGGCTAAGCCCACCCCTCCCCCTTAATGTAGATAATATCGTTTGTTAAAAAACAAAATCATTTGATAAATAATTTAATCACATTATTATTTGCGTGCGAATGCCATTTTTTATAACCGGCATTACACGCCTCTTAAGATGTTTTGAATGTGTTTAAATGGAGAAATTAAATCATATTATTGCTAGCCTATTGTGAGGTACTAATAAAAATTAATTAATTATTAAAAAAATACTGTTATAATGATGAAAATGCCCCTACCTTATTTGATGCATTATTTTGGGATGCCTTTGAAATTTTTTATCTTGGTGGCATTTTTGTCCAAGTTATTTTGTTGAAACTTGGTGACACCAAAATCACTATTCCTTTTTCCATTGACTTTGCATATAGAAGATAAGATAAGAAACGATAAGGGGAAGGAAATATCTACTCATGGACTTGGAATACAGTAGTGTACAGATGTTGGGTCGGAGTCAAATTTCAAAAGGAGTGGGTCTCTGGTCAATCGCTAGCTTTGACACCCAATCTCTCAATGCGTCAAATGAATTAGGTCTCGCTTTCCCAAAAAAAAAAAAAAAAAAAAGAATTAGGCCTCGTAAACAATCTATGGCCGAACTAATCTGTCGCCTCATATTCCCTGGTATTCTAGTTTGTTGGATATTTGAACATTGTTTCCGCATGGCAAGATACTTCAAGACCAATATTACAATATACATAGCCAACTCATTTCTGCTATATATCTACCGTTAATATATCAAATACATTCGTACAATTCCATAGCTTAATTTTATTTTCTTTTAAAACGTGGTTTAAGAACCGGCAAATCATTGGTGCTAACCACGGAAGAAAACACTACATGAAAAGTGCAACATCCACCAAGATTAATAGCTATTTAGTTATTATTGGTGATGTAACAATAATTTTACTAACGAGGAAAAGGTGGCAAAAAAATCCAAAAAGTGGTTGATAGTTGCGTCATAATGGTGACTGCTACATTAATATATACATATACACACACGCGGACACAGAGATTATTTAAGGAAAGAAATTCTCATTTTTAAAAAGAAATGAGGATTAGTTATAGGGTATACACCACATCGAATTTTAACGATCCGATCGTTTATTTTTCAAGTTGCATCTCATAGATTATTCTTGCAAAAAAATTAATGAACACTTTCTAAGAAACATTGAGATTTCATTAGGATAATTAAATGAGCAAATGATTTCGGTTGAATTGAATTTTGTATAGATGATATCGAGACTTATAAAATAAATGGTTTTGATCGTTAAAGTTTAATGTGAAATGAGTCCTACAACTAATCCCTATTTTTTGAAAAAAATAGATATCTGTTCTTTTAAAGGGCTTGTGTATATATGTTTGATTATTTTTTTTTTTTCACAATTTTTTTTCATTAATAACGTCATTGTTACAACAAAAATAACAACCAAATAGCTACTAATCTAGTAGCTGTTCCTCATTTTTCTTATAGTGAAAAGCATCAAACCATTGACGTTAGTCTAGTGATGGGGGATAAAGCGATGATTGAAAATAGGCTAGGTACAAGGTTTGAAATCCTCCACTATAACAATAAAAGAGTAGGAAAAAAAATCTACTACATGTGGATATTCAGATCATCTCTGTCAAAAAATAATTGACAGCAATTAATATTTAAGAGACGTTCTATGAACCATTTCTTGAGTAAAATTTTACGTTTCACTCAAGTGCATGATTTGCCTCTTTCTCAAAACTACTGCTTGCGTTATTGAATTGTCTCCAATAATTCAACAGATTAGGGGTGTACAGAATTGACCAAATAACTAGTGATCCTGCAGCCTTAGCTTAAAACTCAAAGTAACACAGTCCTGTATGCTTTCATATGCTTCAGAACGTCACAATTACGATAAACAAATTTTTAGTGCGATTTTGATTAATATTATTGTTGACTGCTTATCAAAGTTAGGTTTATTTGAATCAGTGTCATTAAATTGTTCTAATCATGAGAAGCACTAGAGGAATTTTCGTGGAGGTGAGCTATTGCAGAATGTCACAATTGCAGCACGCTATAAATTTGCTAATACTTTTTGTTTTCCATTACGATATGCAACTATGCAAAATCCACTAAATAGATGCCCCGCCCCACTTTACTTTTGGTGGCAACTATGTCCCTGGGACCCTGTCCATAGACAAATGATGATTACTTTTAGATGCATATTAAGGATATAATTAACGTTTATTAAGTTAATGGACATTACCAAAAACTTGATGCGATTGTTTGCATGCGCGCATATATTTGGTAACAAATAGCAGACAAAGAAACCCCAAAGTATGGCAGCTTTCCCAATTGAAGAATTCCATTCTCCCTCGTACTTAAAAAGAAGAAAGACGCATTATATAAAAGGGCTATAATACAAAATGATCAATGAGAATTCCATTCCGTTAAAAACTCTTTGGGCAATTTTCAAAGCTTCGTAACTCAATCGATTCTTAACTAAATTCAATCCATAATATATCAAAATGAAGATAAGAAAGTGTAGAACAAGATTATGCCTATTTGAAAGCCCAATTATTGCCCGAGATGGCCTGAAAATAGCCTGAAAGGTGACTGGTCTGCGGGAAAACTGGAAAACTAGCCGGAAACTGGGTAAAATTTAAACGTTCATAACTTCTTCAATACTCAACGAAATCGAGTGATTCAAAAACGAAAATCATACTTCTCGACGAGAAGAAGAGAATGGTATCTTTCTTTACTGCTAACGTACCGTGGTTTATCCAGAAAACGGCTCGAAAATGGCTAACTCGAAAATGGTTAGCCACTTCGAGCCGTTTTCCGACCAAAACACGGCTAGTTAGCCTTCGAAAAAGGTACCATTCTCTTCGTCTCATCAATAAGTATTATTTTTGTTTTCAAATCACTTGATTTGGTTGAGTATTGAAGAAGTTATGAAAGTTTAAAGTTTACCCAGTTTCTGGCAAGTTTTCCTATTTTCCCGCTGACCAATCACCTTTCAGGCTATTTTTCGGCCATCTCCAGTAACCATTGGGTTGCAAAATAGGTATAATCTTATTCTGCACCTTCCTATCTTCATTTTGATATATTATGGGTCGAATTAGTTAAGAAACGATTGAGTTACAAAACTTTAAAAATTGCCCAAAATCATTTTTAACGGAAATGACCAAAATCATGGATGATGGACAATCTGAGGAACCATTTCTATTGATCATGCAAATCTCAGGGACTATTTTGTATAATAACCCTATATAAAATCATAGATTCCTCATATATATCATACAATATACTGACGACAACTTTTTACCTTTACATTTTACGACAAACTATTGTCATCTACACACGCATAAATGATTGTCAATTGTAAATATATCACGCACGTGGATATCAACATAGAACTTACCTACATGCATCAATGATTGAATATATATATATATATATATATATATATATATATATATATATATATAGTATGTTATAATTCTGACTCCACTCTAGATCTTGAACTTTTAAAAAATAAAGAATAACTAGGCACACGCAAGATTTGTACTAGTCCGGTAGAACTTTTGCCTACATCTAGTTGTGATTTCTCTGGGTAGAGAAACCATGGCTTGTTTGATTAATAATAATGTTACAGTACTTTTGCAAAACCCTAGAACTAATCCGCCCTTTTTGTCCCTCTCGGCTGTCTCTAACTTTTCTCGCTGATTTCTAGCCTTGCCACATCCTATTTATAAGTACAGGGTGTGGTTTACATTCTTATGTGGAATAGGAAAGTACACTTTCTTACCTAGTCCAATTAGATTTTTAGGCTTCCTAATCTAATTGTACAAGGAAAATTTTGATTCCTTCCTAGTCCTTTTAGGAGAAGAATCAGTGCACCTTTACTTTCCATAATACAATCCTAAACAAAATAGGACACTAACTTTGAGCCAAAATCCTAACAATCTCCACATTGGTGAGTCAAACCAAGAATTGAATGCTTTATGTTTTAGTTCTTTGACTGATCACCTTATGGCTTTGCATATAGTAGTTTGAAGATGAATTTGAAGCGTAATAGCAATATAATTCGAATTAGCTTCTTGTGAATATGGTTTTACATAGATGTTGTAACAAGATTTATGGTTCGCATGGTTCTCTCGCTTTCTCGTACATAATGAGTTTTGCATGTTAAATTTATGTCCTAATTGGTTAGATTGCATAGTAAGATATACGGCCTATTCCCTAACCCCTAAGAGATACATACACTTAAGGGCAACTATGGTGTATAGTGCTTTAACCAGACTTAGATACGGGAGTTCTAAGAGATGAAGTATTCCATTGAATGCATTAAAACCAAAATTGGATTGCTTGTAGTTGATTTCAAGACAAATGAAGATCATTGTATAAATTGTCTATGTGCCATAGATTCATACTACAATTTATTGTTTCACTTATATCATTTTTTTTTTTTGGAACAAACGATTTAATTTATAGCTACTTAAATAAATTAGATTTTTGTTTTCTATCAAGAGTAAAATTGGCTTGATAAATTTCCAACTTCACTTTTAATTTGCATCATTGCATGTATGCAATTCATGAAGTTTATCTGTTTTACCTTATCTCTAATAAATTAACGTTTATCTCATATTTTACTCGATAACTAATACTTTTATGTTATACTGAAAGGGGAATCAAACCCCTAACTTTTAATAAAGCATTTTGCTCGTGCGCGAGTTTTTGGTATAAACTCGCTGAAACCTTTCAAGCGGGCGAGCAAGTGTGTTTGTGTTGTATTTTTTTTTTTTTTTAATTTTTCCCAAAAGACGCTAGTATGAGCTAAAAGCATTACGAAATTTTTATCTCAAAACGCTTTTAGCCTTCGAGAAGCAACCACAAAACATACTTTTTAATAGGGAATTGTTATTAACATTTTAAAAATCTTATTTTACACTCCAAACTTTCTATTTTAGGAAAGAAAAATATACTTGTGAAGAGTATAGAATAATAATTTTGGAGTACCAATAACACTTCCCATTTAATATATATATATATATATATATATATATAAATTGTAATATAAGAAGTATTTATTTTTAACAAAATATGAATCTCACCATAGCAAATTTAAGAAAATATAGAAATTTTATTTAAATATAGGGGTGTGATATCCACACACTTTTTTTTTATTTCTCACACACTTTTTGTTAATTTCTGTCCTTTGATCTTCTTCAATTCATCCGATCCGCCAGCCGAAAATTAGAAAGGGTGTGTAGATATTACACCCCTAAATATAATGGTAGGTTCTTTATAAATCATGAAGAACATACAATAAATATTGAGAGATGATTCAAAATAGAACTTTGCATATAAAAATCACTGTTCTAAAGCGGTGCTAGGCGGCTGGCCACCGCTCCGATTAATGCCTAAGCGTTTGAAAATTAAGAAAGGGCTCCTAAACTTATTGAGTCGCCCGCCTAGACCGCCTAGGCACCTTGCCTAACCCGTCCAGACCCGCCTAGGTCGCTACTCACTTAGACAGAAATAGATAGCTTTCATTTTGCATTTTACTTTTTTTTTCAATAAATTGTAAGAGACCTGTTGAATACTTAAATGAACACACATTATATGTTTGTTCCCCTTGTTTTCATTATGTTCCAATACTTCATAATATATATGTCATTTTATTTTGTAGTTTATGATGAAATTATATATATTTTAAGTATAAGCAGATACTTATTTACATGAAATA
Source organism: Pyrus communis (assembly GCF_041283825.1). Taxonomy (NCBI): domain Eukaryota; kingdom Viridiplantae; phylum Streptophyta; class Magnoliopsida; order Rosales; family Rosaceae; genus Pyrus; species Pyrus communis. Next base: position 13,548,565 of record NC_142581.1, read on the forward strand.
CAGTATATTTACTTAAATCCGCCTTGTCTGCCTAGGCGTTAAGCCCCAACCCACCGCCCGACTAACGCCTAGTGTCTTTTAGAACCTTGATAGAAATAAATGCTCTAACCACTTAAACTATTATTTACAATAAAAATATCTAATTGATAATATAAGTTAGGGAATACCCATAAATAGGACAATTCCTTAATCTTGGGACAGAAATAGGACATTTCGAATGTGCACACGGCATGTATAATAATGGGACGTAAATAAGATTTTTTCTACACCTTGAAATAACTTAATTGTCCTCGTATATAAATGGGTTATTTCCTCCCATTTTTTTGATTTCTCTCTCTACTCTTTCTCTCCCTCCTCTGTTCTCTCACTTTCTCCCTCACGCACTCTCTTTCCCCTTCTCACTATGCACACACGGTGCACGGTCGTCCCGACCAAGACCGTCCAAATTGAAGCCACCACCAATTTCATCTTGTCTTCACAAGTCCAAAACACCTAGCCTTGTCACGAATCGCATCCTCGATCGTTGGGATCAAAACTTAAGTAGGCCGCAAACTTTCCAGCCATTTGCTAGCAACATGGGAAACAATTGAGGCTCGAGACCACCACCATTGGACTCGCATCGAGGCTAGGAACAAAGCCTAGTCATTAAATGCTGATGTTTGTTGGATGAGTTTTTCAAGATTTGCTCACTGTATGGTACACGACATGCACATGATATGCTCACAGATTTGAGCCAACCCAAAAACCTAGAGTTCACAACTCTCTCTTTGAAATCAGAAAAATGACTTCATCACCTGTCCATATACACTATATGCACACTACATACACACTACATGCACATAATATGTACAGTACATGCATATGATATGCACAGAACTGAAGATCGAGCAATGAGCTGCTTTTCGCATTAATAAGAAACTTTAACAGCAACCTATTGGTATAGTGGATACAATTAAAACATAATTGTTACATATATAAGGTTACAGTGCCAGTTTGAAAAGTCTTGTTACGTATATCAATCACCGCTTAATCGTACACGTGGAAAACATGATACTCGTTGTCATATTTCATGGACACGCATGATCATTTAACGTCCTCTAATCTTTTTCTTAATTTTGTTTTTCGCCGAGGCCAACTAGGTTGTGGTCATACTTGCTGAATTCTGGGGCACAACATACGTGCATCATAACTAGTGAACATTCCCCTTTCTTATATTAATATGTAGCCATACACACCATATGCACACCACATACACATACGGAAAAATTTTCACAAATTTCTGCAATTGAAAACTTGAACCAGAAATTATTCCATTCTAGTTTTCTAGCACGTCAAAACCCTAAATTAATTCCATAACACAGAGGCCCCAACATGAAACACAAACCCTAATTTAACTTCTAAGTAATAATTCATCTTACAAACAACCCATTTACTCCATATATCATTGATGAAGGAACTTGGAACTACACCCTACCTTACTATGCTTGCCGAAACTTCAGTCGCGGGAAAAAATGGAACTTTCTGGCCAAAACAGAAAATATGGTACAAAACCCAGCTCACTCTTCTCACCTCTCTCACATCCCCTTGTTTGAAATCAGAGGTATGAGGTCAACCCAAAACCCAGCTCACTCTTCTCACCTCTCTTTGGACTTCTCTCTCTTTGAAATCAGAGCTCAACCCAGAAACCCAGAGCTCACAGAGATCTCTCGACATCCCTGTCTTCCAAATGAGAAAATTGATGCAATGGGTTTCTGATTTTTATTATCTATATGTGTGTATTTTAGTAATTTCATTTTATGTATGGTGTGCATGACCTGTTTGTCCTATTTCTATCCCAAGATTAAGAAATTGTCTCATCTTAGGGTGTTTCTCTATAAGTTATCCAATCCCACAATAAAATAAAATAATAAACTTTTTCTCGTGAGAAAATGTTGAAAATTATTGGAGTTAATCTAGTGGTCAATAGCGAAAGAGTGGGTAGAATGACGGGAATTAGCACGAAAGATCATTTTATTATATTTGGTTACAGAAAGATCATTTTTATTAACAATGACATAACTACATCTAATCATTTTTACAACTAAATATCAAAAAGTGATTGCTTTAGAATAATTGGTAAGAAACTCTGACTAGCCTAAAGATTTAAGATTCCAAACCCCATTTTATACCAAAAAAATAATATATTAGACAAGAACCAAATACGGTCAAAGAGAAAAATGAAGCTTAGTTGTTAATTTTGACTTTTTCAAAGACTTCATATATTTAGTCAAATCAAACATGGACCATAGACCAAGGACCATGGACTAGTAAAGTTGATCCACTTCTACAAGAATCAACATCGCACTGATGAAACTTTTCCAATACACAAGGGCGCAGTTGCCATTTCCACAGAAGACAAGGAGACACTCGTCCTTTGAACCCAACATTTCCTACTTCTCTTTGGCTTCCCTACGCCACCACACCGCGTCTTTACTCGGAAACCTGAAACACGTTGTTGACTCGGACCCTTTTTGTTCCTCTCTCTCTTTGAAGTTGAACTCATCCCAAAAAATGTTTCCCAAAAACAAAAAAATTGTGCTACCTATACAACTATTTTTATTTCTTACACATCTTTTTAATTTTCGACTCATCCCAAAAAATGTTTCCCAAAAACAAAAAAATTGTGCTACCTATATAACTATTTTTATTTCTTACACATCTTTTTAATTTTCGACCGTTCGAATTGAATGAATTAAAAACAATTATTAGATATAAATTAACAAAAATGTGTTCAAAAAAATACGTGAATGATACTGTCAAAACAAAAATACCAAAAAACAAAGACAACATTAAAAAGTAGGGTTAAAAACCCAAGTGTTTTTCACAAGCACATATATTTTATTTATAAAACGTGTGGACGGTGAGAACAAACTTTTTCTCTCGCATGATCATTTTCTCTCTGTATATATGTACCAAAGCAGACGCACCAACTCATAATATTCTGCATATTCCATTAACAAATAAATCATCTCACTTCTTCTGCAACTACCATTCTTTTTTCTCTGCACAAAGCAAGAAAATAAAAGGTTTGCAAAAAAAAAAAAAAAAAAAAAAGAGGAAGAAAAGAAAAGGAAATAAACTTTCTCGAACAAATATAAGTTTGCAGAGAATTAAGGAAGAAGAAGAAGATGGCACTGCCTAAACAAATCATTGGAAGTTCTCTAATTGAAAAGTCTCAGTTTTTTTCATCATCTTCTAAGGTGTTTTTGGCCAGACCAAGTTTGGTTCCTTCACAGAGGAGGCTGGTCCATTTGAGGAGGGCACAGAGGGGTCCTGTGGCAGCCGTCAGTGAAGATTTGGTGAAGATTGTGCCTGTTTTTTCTGCTGAGAAGCCTGCGAAGTTGAAGGTGAGAGCTGTTGTGACTGTGAGGAATAAGATCAAGGAGGATTTTAAAGAGGCCATTTCCAAACACTTGGATTCCCTCACTGACAAAATTGGCAGAAATGTTGTTTTGGAGCTTGTCAGTACAGGATTAGACCCAAGTAAGCAACTTTCTATCTGATTTTCTTAGAAAAGAAACAATTTCTGCACCCTTTTTTTTTTTTTTCCTCCTCTGCACACCATGTTTATTTCCGTCATTTGATTTTCTTTGTTTTATTCAATTCGAATGTCAGAGATAAACAAGGGTGCGTATGTGTAGAAAAATGGTGCATGGAAATCACTCTTCTATCAGAAATGAACAACTTAAAATTCAAGTACGCAATTTAAGAGTTGTACTAATTTTTTTCTTCTTTGTGTTCTTAATTTTTTTATAGGAACAAAGGCTCCCAAGAAAAGCAGTGAAGGAGTGCTAAAAGATTGGTCTAAAAAATCCAATCTAAAAGCGGAGAGGGTAAATTATACAGCTGAGTTTACTGTGGACTCAAGTTTTGGCGTCCCAGGAGCAATCACAGTTACAAACAAGCACCAGAACGAGTTCTTTTTGGAGACCATAACCCTTGAAGGTTTTGCCTGCGGTCCCCTGCATTTTCCTGTAAATTCCTGGATGCAATCTAAGAAAGATCACCCGGAGAAAAGAATAGTCTTCTGCAACAAGGTAGATTTCATTTTCCCCTTAATTTTGCTTGGCCTAGATTGGAAAGTCAAAACCTAGTTATTTATTTTAGGCCTTGGATATCTGCAAGTGATGACCAATAATTTAGGTCGGTATTGTTGTGAATCAATCATACATCAATGCATACTTTCTTGGTGTATATTTTACATAAGAGAAGTTTGAATGGTCATACCTTGATAGCTAGCAGCCATTAGCAATTACAGATATTATCATATTTTTTTGTCACATTTTTTTTATTTTCATTAGATAAGTATAACTTAATTGGCTGGTCACTTCCTCTCCTTTCACTGTTTCAATCTATCTACCTGAGCCCCGTGGAAACAATTTTCAATGCCCCGAAAATACGTCAAAGACACCAAATATCATAATATTAGTGGTTGAAATATTTTTAAAAAAAATATTTAATCACTTGTAATCAAATATTGTGGTTGTTAATGATTAAATTGTTACTGAAATGTTGATTAACGCGTTTATTTTTTATTGATGACACATCATTTGATTTGCAAATTTAGTTGAAAAATTTCCAACAGGATCCTCTCTGGATCCTTTTAGTGAGGATCATAGGAATCCGTAAATCGTGTCCGTTCATCGTATATTATACGTTTAATTTTTATCAGGTACTGTCTGTATTTAATTTTAAATAAAATATTTAAAATAATTTTTGACCCCACGATGAACGATGAACGGATATGATTGACGAATTCTCGGAATCCTATGTGATCCGGATTCGAAAAATTTAACCCACCTTACCCTTACTTTAATATCAATACAAAATTTTAATTTTTGGCAGCATGTTTAAATGCATTAAATAATTATCGACTTTTATTTCTTTTTGAGCAGCCATATTTACCAGACCAGACTCCTGATGGGCTTAAGGAACTGAGACAGAGGGAGTTGAAGAATCTGAGGGGTGATGGCACTGGAGTTAGAAAATTATCAGACAGGATCTATGACTATGCTTTGTATAATGATTTGGGAAACCCTGATAAGGGAATCGACCTTGCTAGGCCTACACTTGGTGGTAATAAAATTCCCTACCCTAGAAGATGTCGCACCGGTCGTCCCCCAACTGATACTGGTATGAAATATTCACTCGCCACATAGTTTGTCGCATTATGTTGCCAAACTATGACTGTTAATAACTTAAATTTGAATGGTCTATTTGTTTTGTTTGTGGCTCAGATATGCTAGCGGAGAGTAGGGTTGAGAAGCCACTACCAATGTATGTACCAAGAGATGAACAATTTGAGGAGTCAAAAATGGACACATTTTTATTTGGGAGGCTCAAGGGTGTCCTTCACAACTTGGTCCCTTCCCTAATGTCCAGCTTCAAAGCTGACAAAGACTTCCGGGGATTCGCCGACATCGACAGCCTCTACAGTGAAGGCGTCCTCCTCAAATGGGGTTTGCAGGATGAATTTTTAAAGAAGCTTCCATTACCAAGTATGGTCAGTAAATTCCAGGACTATAACCAGGGCGTTCTTAAATATGACACCCCCAAGATTCTAAGCAGTGAGTTCAATTCTTCAACCTATATGTTCTTAATTAATTAAAATCCCTCAATGTGCCCACTAAGTATATAAATATATGTAGTGCGCAGTCATTGTGTGGGAATATAATAAACCCTCAATAATTAATGAATCAATCAAAAGCCATGATTAATCTTTTGATTAACTGAGATATTATTCCATGTGCAGAGGACAAATTGTGTTGGTTGCGAGATGACGAATTTGCCCGCCAAGCAGTGGCAGGGGTTAATCCACTGAGCATTGAGAGGCTTAAGGTTTTCCCACCAGAAAGCAAACTTGATCCTGAGGTTTATGGGCCATTAGAGTCTGCTCTCAAAGAAGAACACATCACACCCTATCTCTATGGCATGACTGTACAACAGGTACTACTCATTATCCCATTTACTATTTTAATACTCCCAGACATTTTTTAGGAAAACATTCCAAGCATCATTCTGTAGTTAAATATCGGTATTTTAACTACAACAAATTGAAAGTGCGAATAATATTTCCAACCTTTTTTGTGGGACTATCCATCTTTTCTTCAACCATTTTTTGTATCGTTGATGCTCATTTTTGTTTTTTGTTTGATTTATTAATTTTGCAGGCGTTGGATGAGAACAAGTTGTACATGGTGGATTACCATGACGTCTATCTTCCATTTCTTGATCGGATTAATGCTCTAGATGGGAGAAAATCCTACGCAACTCGTACCCTTTATTTCTTGACACCAACTGGAGTTCTCAAGCCCATCGCTATCGAGCTTACCCTCCCCAATACAGGACCAGGTTCAAGATCAAAGCGTGTTTTGACACCTGCTGTTGACGCCACCACCAACTGGATGTGGCAGCTCGCTAAGGCGCATGTCTGCGCCAATGATGCTGGCGTCCACCAACTTGTACACCATTGGTACGTAAATTCTCTTTTTTTTGTTCATAATAATTGACTAACTACATTTTGTGACAGTTGATTATATATTATCAAATTAGCCATAATAGTTTATGTAGCCAACTTAGGGTTACTTATTTTATAATAATATATAATTTTGTTGTACATGTTTGTGCTGAAAATTTGTTGCATTGGTTGCAGGCTACGTACCCATGCTACCCTAGAGCCGTTTATCTTGGCAGCACATAGACAGTTAAGCGCAATGCACCCGATTTACAAGCTTTTGGATCCGCACATGAGATACACTCTTGAGATCAATAAACTGGCTCGCCAGATCTTGATCAACGCTGATGGTGTCATCGAGTCATGCTTCACTCCAGGCCGCTATGCAATGGAAATCAGTTCTTCAGCATACCAAACCTGGCGCTTTGACACCCAAAGCCTTCCTGCAGATCTTGTACAAAGGTAGGTGACAAAAGATCTAGCATATTGCATGCGTTTGCATTAGGTTTACTATTTTCCTGAATATATGGTTCAAATTCATAGTTTGACAATATGTCTTGTTAGCACACGTTACCATATGAAATGTGTTTCTATGTTATTTATCTAATTTATTTGGTTCATAATTTTTAATGTAGGGGTATGGCAGTGCCTGATACAACACAACCCCACGGTGTGAGACTTGTAATGGAAGATTACCCATATGGCAGTGATGGATTACTCATCTGGGGTGCAATTGAGAACTGGGTTCGAACCTACGTGCACCATTACTACCCCGACTCAAGCCTAATCCGAAACGACAGAGAGCTGCAAGACTGGTACTCGGAGTCCGTCAATGTAGGTCACGCTGATCTCCGCCATGAAAACTGGTGGCCGTCACTGTCCACAGCAGATGACCTAGTCTCAATCCTCAGCACATTAATCTGGCTAGCATCGGCTCAACATGCTGCACTCAATTTTGCACAGTACCCCTATGGAGGTTATGTCCCCAACAGGCCACCCCTGATGAGAAGATTGATCCCGGAAGAGAATGACCCCGAATACGCAAATTTCATCTCAGACCCACAAAAGTTCTTCCTCTCAGCTTTGCCAAGCGTCCTGCAAGCCATAAAATACATGGCTGTGGTGGACATATTATCAACACATTCGCCGGATGAGGAGTACCTAGGGGAGAGGCAGCAACCGTCTACTTGGTCAGGGGATGCTGATGTGGTGGAGGCATTTCACAAGTTTTCTGCAGAGATTAGGGAAATTGAGAGGGAGATTGACAGGAGGAATAGTGATCCAAGTCTTAAGCATAGATGTGGAGCAGGAGTTTTGCCTTATGAGTTGCTTGTACCAAGTTCTGAGCCTGGGATTACATGTCGTGGTGTGCCGAATAGTATTTCGATATGAGTCTAAAAAGTGGGGGCCCATGAACATTTACTTTATTATTTTGAGGTGGTGGTGGCAATTAAGACTGACCATTCTCTATATTTTGTAATTAATTAGATCATTAAGGTATTTTGTCGTTGGGTTATCTAGTGGGATGTAATATGGTAAATAATCTAATCGTAATTAATTGATGTGCTAGAAGTGGTCATTTTCTCTCCGTTTTCTATCATTGATTTCTTTTTAATTCCTTTTCTATTGGTTATTCTTGTGTTGTAAGTAGGCCTGACAAATAGGTCGTGTTAGTTGTGTTTTGTGTCATTTTGTGTAACATCTATTATCTTAATGGGTCATGTCGTGTCATACCTGTTATCTTAACGGGTCATTAACAGGTCGGGTTACTTTACCTAATAGGTAAAATGACTCGATCCGTTATGACCCGTTAAGAAAAATATATTTTTTTAGTTCCTTTTCTATTGGTTATTCTTGTGTTGTAAGTAGGCCTGGCAAACAGGTTGTATTAGTTGTGTTTTGTGTCATTTTGTGTAACATCTGTTATCTTAATGGGTCATGTCGTGTCATACTCGTTATCTTAATGGGTCATCAACATGTTGGGTCACTTTACCCAACAGGTAAAATGACTCGATCCATTATGACCCGTTAAGAAAAATATATTTTTTTTCTTAAATTTGCACATACTACATTGCCACATAAATATTACTTCAAAACATAAAAACACATTTGTTGTTAAGTACTACATCTAACACTCCAAAATAAGAGCCTAATAAAAAAACGTCAATATACTACTATTCTACTACAAAATATCAAATGTGCAAGGATATGCAAAATGGAGGATTTTTTCTTTTAAAGGTTGTGAGGCCCTTCTCAGAAGTTAAAACCTTATCAATGAAAGTCAAAGCTTGCATGTTATTCCTTTTACAAAATCCTTCAATTTTCATCGATCATCATGGGAAAATTGTATTGGAACTTTGGTTTGATCTATTGTCTTCAAGAGTTATGTTGATGATGTTTTCAGTAAGGCTTTCCCCATCAGAATGATAGGAACATATTTATGCAACTTTGTTATCTTATTTCATTGCATTTACTTAGTTAACTTCCATTTATTTTCGTAATTTAAGTTATTTTCATATTATTGTAGGTCCAATTGGTAAAGATGACAATAAATGGCTAAATGGAGCAATTTGGAGCATTTTTGGACTTGGATTGGATAGCATGCGTGGAAAGCATATGGGCTGGACGTTTTTGGTGTTTAAATGGTGCTGGACATGTGCTAAAATATGGAGAAATTAAAGTTGAGGCTTGGAAGATAAGGAATTACACAAGAAAAAGAAATCCTAGTTGGAGAGGAACATTATCTTATCCAACCTTATCCAAACTTATCTCATCTTATCCAGTCTTATCTTATCTTATATAACCTTATCCAACATTATCTCATGTTATTTCCAGCTGCAAAATGAGTCCTTATCCTAATCTAAATACTTCCCATCTGATTCTAGGAGTCATAATCCATTCAAACACTCTAATCCTTTTTCTCCTTGGATTCAAATGTGCCCTTTACCCTACATAAACAAGTTGTGCTGCAAATATTAGAAGGGGGAAGATTGTGCCGCAAACTGCCATTCAACCGTGGGAGTTTTCAGAGTTCTTTCTATCCTTGTTTAGTTTTAATGTTTATTTTAGATTGTTTTTTCAATTATGTTGAACATGCGTAACTAAATTTCTTTTTAGCTAGAGGTGAATTCGAAACCATGATCATATGTTTTATATAAATGGATTACATCCAATTATTGTTTCATTAAACATGAATGCGATTTACTTATCTGTTTTATAGAAAACTTATTCTTGTATGTTTATTAAGGATGCATACTTAGTTTGCATGCAAGAATTTGATGCTAGAATATAAGAGAATTTCACCTAATTGTTATGAACTTATATTTATAAGTAGTAAAAGTTACTAGTCATGATTGAGTTAAGTAAATTCTTGGCAGGAGTATCATGCTTTTCATAGTTATGAATGTTTTGTCAATGCTTATGATTTTCACATAACTTAATGATCTTCGAGATGTATCTCTATCATGCTTTTCATAGTTAGGGAACTTGAGAAGAATAATTTGGTTGCATCGCTAAGTCCAATTCAATGAACTTAGGAAAATCTGAGAGTTAATTTGTGCAGTTCACAGTTAATTTGGGGCATTGTCATTCATGGTTTATAGAAAGAATAGCTGGAAATCGATTTATGTGCATATGTTTCATGTGTGAAGAAGAATCCTCTAGTTAGCCTTTCACCTATATCTCGTACAAGATCTAATTCGTTTGCTGCAATTTACTTTATTTTTATTAAAATTCGTCAAAAATTCCCCTTAGTTCTTATTTTGTGTTAGTCTAGCTTAGTTTTTAGTTTTCAGTTTTTAAGTTTAATTTGTGTTGATTAGCATCTCTCCTAATCCCCGGCCAAGAACGATCCCTACTTGCTCATACTACAATCGTCTAAATTATAGGGTTTAATTTGTGTGCTAGTTTATACCACATCACATAACTCTCTTCCGCATAAACTAAGTAATATAGACAAACCAAACATTATAAACCGTTCAAATTATGAGAAGTTAACCAAAATAATTATGAAAAAAAATAAAACAATAGTACTATATCATATAAAAATATATTACCTCATTTTTCCAAAGAACCAATCTCGTGTACACAACAAAGCTTGAACTGAGAACGGCATCGAGTGTTGATGTCTGGAGAGATTGGAGTGAATGAGAGAGGAGGGTAGTCTGGGCTCTAACCTAATGTACAATGGACAATTGAGATTAAATCTGAACCGATCTAATGGTCATCAATTTTCCAAATTTAATTATATATATATATATATATATATATATATATATATATATACGCGCTACATATATATAATTATAGTAATTTTTAGGAGTATAAAATTATTAAATTAATATTTTGTTAATCGTGTATCGGGTTACCCATGTGTATACCTGGACTAATAAGTTATCTTAATAGGTGCTTATCGAATTACCTGAAACGACCTGATTCATTATCGTGTCGACCTGATAACATGTTAATTTCGTGTTGTTTCATATCGGGTTAACAAGTCGTGTCAGAAATTGCCAGACCTAGCTGTAAGTTGAATAAATTCCAAGGTTCTCATCCAGGTCATAAAGAATAGATTGATTTAGTAGTACCACATTTGGCATCTTTTGTTATCATGAATCATAAAGCAAATATTGCAGCTGATGAATCTTGATCAATTTTATCATCAATCATATATATAGTTTAGCAGTTGATGATGCACACAAAAGTTCCTCTTGTTGACAATTTTTATGATGAACGGCCGTCCCATTATTTTTCCTGCCAACTTAAAATTAGAGCGATCAACAAAATGAAATATCTTAAGTTGTAATTGTGTTTTAGATAATTCATCAAATAGATTTGGTAGTTAACTATTCCATTGTTTCAAGGGAAGTTTAAGATTACCATACAATTAGCAATGAAATCTTCCATAGGAGAAAATCCTGCAGAATATTTCAAAGCAACATTACTAAAATTATGATGCTTAAGCCAATGACCTTGAAACCTAATTTGATTTCTAAACAATTACATTAACCCCAAATGGCATAGAGCACAAATTCCAAACTCAAACTACAAATTCACCCCCCTTCGTTCCTTCATCACCCTCCACTTTTCTCTTTTCCTCCTACACACTCACTCACAACTCTCCTTTGTTGTTCAAATGTTGGGGTTCTAGCTGCATAGAGAAGAGGAATATTAGGTAAAGGATTAATTCATTTCATAGTCATAAAGGAAATACAATGGGTTTATATCTATCCACATAATCCAATTCAGACAAATGACTTAGAAATTCCTAGTGCTGAGTCCCCACTACAGCTAAGGCAATATCAAAAGGATAAGGAAACAGCTATGAGACTTGGTAGGGTCTTATCAGCACCCCCTTACAACGAGTCTATCCTCATGCGACAAACTCAGGAAAGCAGGCCAAGATAGAATCTATATCCTCCCATGTTGCGTCATGTTCTGGAAGACAAATGATTAACCAACGAGTGACAGCATTATTAACACATTTGAACATACCACACTGCAAGATCTTTTTCGAAGACCACTTGAGAGTACCATCAGAGTATACTAGTGATAGAGTTGTAGAAGCTATTACCAATCTTGGTTTTGAACAAGGACACGTGAAAGGTAGGATGAATGTAGGACCAAGGAGGGAGATCCAGTGTATACTCGACTTGCCCAACCTGAGCTAGTGCTTGGAAGGTTCCATAGTAGTGAAGGGCTAGTTTGGGACAATGGTTTTTGGACACAGGGGGTCTGCCTGTATGGTTGAAGTTTGAGGAAAACCCAGTTTCCAACTTGAAAAATCTTCTTAAGCCGTTGTTTGTCCACTTGTTGGCGCATTTTGTTTTGTGACTGTTGTAAGTGCTTAAGCAAATGTTTGAGTAAGGCGTCGTGATCATGAAGAGTGACATCGACTAGATGAACCAGGGAAGAACTTGGAAGGTACGTGGACATTGTGGGAGGATGGTATCCATAAATAACCTAGAAAGGTGTCAATTAAATGGCGGACCGGAAGGTGGTGTTGTACCACCATTATGCCCACGGCAGCCACTGAATCCAATCACGAGGTTTATCCATCACAATACTATGCAAGTAATGTTTCATGGTGCGATTTAGCACTTCCATTTGCCCGTCAAATTAGGGATGACAAAATGAGCTATTGTAAAGAATGGTGTGTTGTTGTTCAAAGAAGGCAGCCCAAAATTCACTGATAAAAATAGGAATCCGATCATTGACTATGGAAGCCAAGCTCATCCAGCACTGTCTGTTGGAAATGCTTTTGCTAAGCTCAGTGGACTGACAAATCTACGAGAGAGTGTTGTAGATCGGTGATGTGGTATTGTAGATCGTCGTGGTGGAGATTCATTATTATAAGCGTATCATGGAAGTCATGGAGTTAGGTGAAAATTTGCTGCTGCTGAAATTCTCGGTCGAACTTCGCCTCAGATATATTGGCCGTCGTCATTGACGCGTTGCTCTTGCCCATGGAGGTATACTTGGGCTATGGATACCAAATGTTAGGGTTCTAGCTAAACAGATAAGCGGAAGATAAGGTAAAGGATAAAAAATAGAAAAAAACTAAAGGATTAATTCATTTCATAGTTATAAAGGAAATACAATGGGTTTATATCTACCCACATAATCCCAGTCAGAGAAAGGACTTAGTAATTCCTAATGCTGAGTCACCACTACAACTAAGGCAATATCAAAAGGATAAGGAAATAGTTATGAGACTTGGTAGGGTCCTATCACCAAATGCCTGCCATTCAATTGAGCGACCTAATCTAGCTCCTGAGTTTCCTACCCACCTCGAGAACCACTAATCACTCATTTAGTTGATGGTGTGCGAAACTAATTGTTTGATGCAGATTCTCACCCACACACTCTAACCCAACATAAAGACTATGATTTTGGTTGATACATTGATTAATTGACGGTAATTTTGAGTTTTGTAGTTGTTGTGTGTTCATGGCTTACATTTGTTTATTATTTGGGGATTTTGAATGTCATGTGTAGTAAAATTTTGCGTTGATGAATTTGTTATTTTGTAGTACTATTTTATGTTTATGCTAGTAAATATTGACAAAGAAATCATTATTCATGCTATGTTTGCATAAACGGCGTCCTGTCTGTTAGTTAGTATTTTTTAAGATTTATTGTGAACTTGGACGTGCATGATCGATGTACAATGTCCTTTTATTTTTATTTTATTAAGTAATTCACCCATTAACAAAAATAATTGTTGATTATTAGCCCACGTAAAAGAATTGTCTCTTGAAACAACCTCAATTAAATTGGTGTTGTTACCAAAATTTTGAAAATTTCTCGTACAAGTGGTAACCACAGAAGTCCCTTAATTTTACCTCGAACAAAAAAAAAAAATAATACAAATTGAGGTCGCCTAGAATAATTAGTAGTTCATTCCATGAAACTTAAACAAAAAAAAAAAAAAAAATCCCATTTTGGGGATACATATAATTGATATGGACCTTAATGTCATCTTTACTATCAAAAAGGCATAAGTCTCTTTTGGAGTCATAAGGCTTGACCAAAAATAAGCAGATATAAAAGGCCTCAAACAAAAAGTTCCAAAATTGACCCAAAAGAAAAAGAAAAAAACGCAATGGTAATTTGTGAATATATATATATATTAAATTTGTTGTGGCCTATATTTAATTGAGGGAAAAGAAAGAGAGGCATGACATGGAGAGAAAGAGAGATGAAGAATAGGCTCGAGGAATTCTGTGCGTTATTCCCCATAACATTGTTGAGGGAGGTGTTTAGTTTGGTACAAACAAGGATAGGAGCAAATCTCCTTAAGGCTTCTGTTAGGGTTTTGCCTGGGGCTCTGGCCGGTGCACTGGTCTTGGTCTTCTTCACTTGCCCCCGTTACGCTTATACCGGGCTCATTTACCCTTCATTCCACCACATGTGGCTCCATAGTGGAATCCGTTTTCAGTGATTCTTCATTCTTTATGTACTCCTCGTCCTATGTGACTATCTCTTCTTCCTTGTCGAAGCACTCTGCAAAGGTGATGTACTCGTATTTTGGCTTATGTAGCTTTTTGTTGAGCTCGAACTCTATGGGGTTCAATTTTTGAATGTTGTGGCTGCCATAAGGTCATTCGGCCTATCAACTTTCGTGAAATTGATGCAGAGTCATTTAATGTAGTCCATGAGGCTTTTATAGTCTCTCTGACATATAAGGAACAAGGTATCCATCCCGCATTTCACCTTTTTGTACGTGGAGAAAGCCTTCATAAACTCATCACACAAAGTTATGAAGTCCGTGATGGACCTAGATGAGAGGCCAACGTACCACTTCATCACATTTCATTCGAGCATAAAAGGGAACATTTCACACATTAAGGGGTCACTGTGGTGGTTGTATAAGGCTATGGCATTCTTATGCTACATGATATGGCTAGATGAGTCGGAGTCTGAAGGAATAATTTGTGAAAACAAGTTCATTAGAGCAACATCTATGCATGCAATTAACAATTAAAGGCGGAATCATGCTTATATGCACTCAAAAACAAAACTTTACCCATGAAATTCAAGGCCTAGTAGATGTGGTGAACCAAGACTCAACTCAAATCTTAAAAAAAAAAAGTTGAGAAACTTTTATACCTTTGAAGCACCTCTTTGCTTCGCAAAGGATATTCACCCATGTGAAGGCCTTCTTTCCTTAGTCTCCATGCTCCTTGGCTCCATGGATGTGGATGGAGGAACTTGCTTCTTGGCTCCATGACTTCTTACATATGGATGAAGCAATGGATTCTCCAAGTTCCCAAGAAAGGGAACCTCTAAGTTTCCACACCAAGGAAAGCATTGAGGAAGAGATGAGTGACCTAGGAAGAGAAGGATGTTAGTCCATTCATCCTAGGGTGGCCTGCCTCCTAAGAGAAGAGAGAGTTTTTTGTGTTTTTCTCTATTCTCTTTAGAAAACCCCCTATGAGGGAATGGTTTATAATTTCCTTTCTATAGCCACTTACATTGAGTGGCATAATTGAAATTAAAATCAACTCTCCCTCACACTCTTTATGGTCGGCCACGTGGGTTCATTGGGCTTTCATGCCCTTTGTATTTTTAAGTTGTCATACAACTTGAGTTATTGGACTTGACATTCGAAGCCCATTGGGCCTTGAGGCCCAAAACTAACTCGAGGTCTAAAACGAACTTATTCATTTGATTAATTAACATATTAATTAATCCTAGCCATAAATAATTAAACCATTTAATTATCCTTACTTATCTCCATTATTTCTTCAATCTCTACCTTGCACGGTGTACGATCCATTAGGTTCCTTTTAGCGAGGCAGTGGGCGATTAGAACTCTTCAAATCGATTGTGAATTGAAACTTACTTTTCAATTCTCCCTTTAGTGATTATACACCTTTAGGGCTTCCACAAACCATGAGTGACACCTACCAGTATGTCATGGCTACCCAAGCTAATCAGAAAAGGTGAAGAACCTATTCAGTTTGGGATTACAATGCAATATGGTCTTTCTCTAATACAATACTTTTGACCATATTGTTTGATTTGATATTTTATTCATGTCTTCTATCCAATGTGATTCTCTTACTTATATGATTACCTTGAATGTGATTTGAAACGAATTCCTAAATCTCATTCATACTCTAGCAAGAGATTCTTAATCATATCATAGAGTATTCTCTCTCAAACGGTTTGAAGGTTAGAGATCCCTTGTTGTGCATTCACTTGCCTACATGGCTAAGTGGCTTAACCCTAACTATGCCGTGGACACCCTTTGACAGAGTGACTTTGACATAGTCAAAGATCAAGGACTTAACCAGAAGACAACTATGTTGCCTTAGGTCAAATGACTACTTTGCATTATCTCAACCATGAGTTTTCATGTGACACGAGTATGAGAACTCCTTGTTGATCGCGTTTAGTGGACTCATTCTCTATTGTGTACCTACATGCTTGTCTTGGTGTTAGTCACATCAATGACTCGAGACCAGTCACTCTCTTTAAGAGAAGACATAGCACGTACTGATCTTAATGGACTATCAATGCCCAATTGACAATCCTATGATTAGGAACGTTTAGGATATGTATACGAAAGAGAATGGTCTCATGAATCTAACTTCTTTAGATCATATTTATATAAGACGACTTTAAACAATAATCTTTCCCCTTTATATTAAAGTAGATTAGTTTAACATGTGAAATGTCCGTAAAGTATCATCATAAGATTGGCTTTAGGGCGCATTTCTAATAGAGTCTCCTTTACAGTATTTCACCCTCGGCTAGGTGAACTTATCTGGTGAAAGCTCCCACGTAGGTTATCGGAGAAAGGGTATCCTTCATAATGCGATTGCATTCCACCCTTTGAGAGCACTTAGTTGGGACCTCCAAGATCGAAATTAGGTCGTCTAGGATTATCAGGGAGGAGTCTCGTCTGGCTATTTGGACCAAGTGATTGCATCGTGGGCGGAGCCTCAGCGGGGGATACTTCCGTGGGTGAGAGCAGGATGAGGCTGGGTGGTTACGTCAGAGGTTCTCCATGTCATTGTTCATCCTCTCCAAGCATCTTTTGAATAGGGTCCAGTAGCACAGACAATGCACGTGGAGTTGGTGGTGGAGTGTGATTTTCCTCGGCAGGCGCCAAGGGTACATTTCCGGAGTAGTTGCCTCAATCGCTGGACAAGTTGCACTTATCTCATTAAAGTTTGGGTGGTATGGGGGTTCAGGATGATTGGCCATCAGTGGGGGTAAAGCTGTTTACGTGGGAATATGAATTTGAACTCTCACTGAAAGCACCAAATTGTTAGAGCAATTTTTGGAGAACTGCGGTGGTTCCAACCGGCACAGACCAAAGACAAGTAAGGACAATTGCGCCAAGCACCACGAGTGGTGGTTCCCAACGTGGCCACTTCAACGGTCAAGTCAGTCGAGTATGAAGTGAGAGTGTTTAAGTGTTTTGTGGGTTCAGAATGTCTAACCGTCTTTGAGGAGTCGATTTTCCTATTTATAGGCCGGGAGGAGTTGGTCTGAGCCTTCAAACACTTATCTAAGTCGTCAGGACACCTAGGAGGTTGGTGGGAAGGTCAGTCAGTCGAAGATGTCCTCTGTTCAGAGCAGGATGCCTGCCCCTCGTGCAGCATGGGCCAGCATGTTGGCATTGCCAATCAAGCCATTCTAACACCCCCACGTGGGTGAAAAGGTGTTGTCCTGATGAGACAAGACATTCTGTTGAGTGGGAGAAGTTGGCGTTGACGATCCTCGGAGATGACTCGCTCCACCCAGAGTGGGCTAACTCTGCGGGAGGAGTGAGCATATGAGATTGTGCCGGGAACCACCTTATTGTCTCCTCTCAAGCGGGGGATGGATTAGATCTCAAGCCGGGCCAGATCCGGCAGATATGGTCTCACATGCGCCAGCCAGTATGAATCCTCTTCATACTCTCGCTTCATCTCAACTTTGTCACAGCGTAATCAATATTTCATCTCCATCTATGAAAAATAAAAGAAAGAAATCACAAATCAAGAAAAATTTTAACTTGAAACAATAATACCTGTATTGCGTATCGAATAGGTCATCATCCACTGTCAGCCAAAATTATAAAAAGAAAAGCATAAGATAAATTCATAATAAGTTGAATTAACAAAAACTCACACTGATTTTCATATCTCAATGAAATCTCTCTCTTCTTTTTTTTTTTTTTTTCTTTTTTTTTTCACGTACCTTGTTTCATCCCTGCCAGGTCCAATCACTAAATCATTCTCTTTCATCTCCACCGCATAAAAAAGAAGGTTTAAAACGCATAAACAAATAAATACCAAATTAAAAGATACAAATAAAATAAAGGGAGAGAAGGGGGATAGTATTTTTTTTAGTACATCGATATTTTTAACTAAGAGGAGGGGAAGTTCAGTTAAGTCACACAATGGACAACCTAATTTAATATTGAATTCGCCATCCATGAGATTCAAACCTAAGACCTCTCATTTCCAAATGAAGAGGAATACCACTAGACTATAATACTGGGTGGCAAAAGGGGGATAGTTATACCTCACTGATGAAGGCTTATTAAAAGACTAAATGTGTAAACAAAATTTTGTAAACTAAATGACATGGAAGTGATGATTAAATTATTACTTAAGTGTTGATTAAAGTGTTTATTTCTTATTGGTGACACATCTTTTAGTTTACAATTTTAGTATAAAAATTTAGTCTACCTAACATTACTCGGCTTATTTGTTGTCTAGTTTTGATCGCTATACTCCAACTCTGCATCCTTCTCACTACACAACACCACCAACAACCCTAGCTGGCAGCTACGACCCACCCCTCCCCCCACCGTAGGCTACCCCACGCCACCCCCACCACGACAAGCAATGTAACTAGGAACAGAAACCAATGAGTCCTTGGCCATTTTTGTTCAATTTTTCAGTAAACTCTTATGGACTTCTCAATTTCCAATTGTATCAACTAACACGTCAATATGAGATGTCTCACACAATTCCTTTGAACAGTTTGTCACGTTGAAACAATAACCCTATGTTTTCTTCTTTGATTTAATTGGATCATATTGGAACCGGACTCGAAATTGAAATAGGGTTTTGGGGTTGCTACAATGGGGTGTGATGGGTGGCTAATATGTGTTTTTAATCGTTCGTTTTAATTTTTAATTTTTCTTTTCCTTTTAGAAGTATGAGTGATAAGTTGGAATTAATCAAGTGCATAGGTGTCAAATTTGACGTATGAGGTAGATTAATAGATTGATCAGGATTTAATAAAATGGGTGTAAATGCGAAATGTATAAATATAAAAGTTTGGGATTCATATTCAAACAGCCTCTGCATTGACTGAAATGCCTGCTTCAAAATAACAAAAAAAAAAAAAAAAAAAAAAAAAAAAAACTGGTTTTTCAATTGTCTTTTGCATCCGATCCCAAAATTTTCCAGGAAACTCATAAGAAAGTAAAGTGAATTTCCAATCTAGTCTAGGGTCAAGTCCGTCAGACCATTCAAACGTACCAACTGAGAAAACGCCTCTCACTTTTTTTTTTATTTTCTTCGTGTATTGGCTTGGTAGGTTTCTTATTATTTTCCCTAAAGACTCGAGAGGGTTTGAATTTCGTATATTGATCATTGACCAAATAATCAAGTTCGCCATCTTTACAATACACTTCACTAATATTATTGGGTAGTGTTATTCACAAGCCTATTTTTACGTTTCTTTTAATGACAAAAAATGAATTAAAAAATATTAATGACAAAAAATCACAAAATATGTGAGAGGTAAGATGAGTGTGTGAATAGGCTATCTTATTATTAATGTAACTATTAATAACAATATTATTTGAGTTGTTGAGCATTTGAATTTTTAATTTGAACAATCGACTCTATATTTTATTTTATTTATTTTAAAAGGTACTTTGGTTCCCTACTATTATAATTTAAGGCATCAAGCAAAACGCAAGAACAGAAACTCTATCTACAAGGATACAATGTGATAATCACATTCTAGTTGTGGGTAATCAATCGTTAGGGAATAGTTTTGTAGGAAGCATTTTTTGCTCGTACTATAAACATGAAGAAATTTTTATTAAACATCCAAAAACATTAAAAGTACTTCTTTAACAAGCACGGAATATGTGTTTCTTTTAAAAAAAAAAACGTTTGTATGATTGAAAGACATTCTTAAATTTATTTTAAACATAATCAGAAGCCCTTAAAAAAAAAAAAAACATTTCTTTGCAAAATCAATCTCTTACATTCTCTCCTAATGGTGACACTTAACTTGCCATTTACAAAACATAATCACCATTGACTGACGAGTCTTCTTTGTTTAATGGAAATCCAATGTGCTACTTGACAACGAGAAATGGGCAATTCAACGAAGTTACATAAAGCATAAGTTAAGTTGGCATCATGAAAAAGGACAATTGAAAATGTTGTTAGATTATAAACTAGTCAAGTGAGGACTTGTGCACTGACTTCCTCCAATTATAAGCCCCTTGTCCCACCATCTCAATCGTACATCAATATTCCACCACCCAAACAAACCACTTCACGACTACTTCCCAAATAATGGAAGCCACTTGGGTTGCATACGCAGAACACATTTCGTACTGAAGGTTCCATATATCATAAGATTGGAAGTCTTTTGCCTACTGGAGATAATAGATCGAGATTCCTACAAATGTATATATATGACACAGCTCATGAAATAGACAATCGGATGAAAGAAAGTGAAAGCACTAAACAGAGATGTGGTTGAAAAAAATTCTACGAGTCTTGAATCAAATATAATCCATTTATGCAAACATTTCACCACCTTGCGCCATGTTAAGATTTGGAAAATTGCAGATTGATTATCAAGGAGTATCTTGCAAATCAAAGACAAAATTGTTTATTGTCTGCATCTTAGGTTCTTGCAACCACAGTAGGTGGTGAATGATTAGAAAACATTAGAGGTCGGGATATTGTTGTGCTAACTATAGATGGTTAACTTAAGAGTATCAAAGATTGTGTTGGCTAATTTGGCCTTTACAATATCCATTGTTGTTACTTTATGGAACGTATGGATGGGATGTGAATACTCAAAATAAAGACCACAGAAAAGTGACATGTTGTGACTATTATTCGTATGTTCTTCAGGTAACCTAAAACCTTCATCTCAATCAATATAGTACTAATTTTTTTACATTATATTGTGTTGAACAACGAATTTTATCATTAGATACGTCAACAAGACAAATTGCTTCTACTTCGTGGTGGCCGCCTGTTGCAGCAATATGTAGTTGATAACTATGTAAAGATCGAATCACAAGAGCTTAGATGGATGCATGAAAATCAACACAAAATTTGATCTGAATTTTATCGAGGATTACAAAAATCATTAATTGCAGGATAAAATAATGCAGGTATGAAACTTATCAGTTTATAACAATAACATATGTGCTTCATGTTCATGTTTCGTCAAATTAAATGAGACTTATTAATGAGTTCTGACAAAACAAACATAATCAGACGTATTAATAACTTAAAACAAAACAAATACATGAAACATCAGTCGTCGTAGGACTATATTACCATCATCTTTTTTGGCAATCCTCGTGACATGTATCAAAGGTATCAAAATGCAATGACTTTGGTTCAAAATATGGAAGACCATATATTTCCTAACAATGACACGTAACCCAACTTGGGAAGAAATAAGTGATGAGCTACTAGCCGGCCAAGAACCAAAAGATCGACCAAATTTGCTTACAAGGGTTTTTCGTGCAAAATTCGAAGAGTTGATGAATGATGTTATAAAAAATAAAAAAATAAAAAAATACGTGTTTTAGGCAGAGTTCTTGCATATTTATATGTCATTGAGTTTCGAAAGCGCGGTCTCCCCTATGTTTACTTGCTTCTCATGTTAGAAGAAAATGATAAGCTTAATAGTCTAGATGATTATGACTGGATGGTAGGGGCTCAAATACCAAATCCAAATGAAGAGCCTGAATTGTATAATGTTGTTAAGGCATATGAAACATGCTCCATGTGGAATACAGAATTCACGATCACCCTATATGAAATGTGGTAGCTATAAACGAAAGTATCCTAAGCGATATGCACCAAGTACAGTTTAAGAAAATGATTCTTACCTAGTCTATTGTAGAAGAGAAAATCATGATCCAATCCCATTCGATCATAATACACGTATAATGGTGGATAATCAGTGCGTCATTCCGTATGACTCATGGCTACCCTTTAGATATGATTGTCATATTAATGTTGAGAGTGTTAAGTATCTGTACAAATATGTTTGTAAAGGTCCCAACAGAGTAGCTTTTGAAGTCCATCCTAAACCTACTCAAGATGAAATAAAGCAGTTTGTTGATGCAAAATGGATTTGTACACCTAAAGCTGTATGAAGAATATTTAAATTTCTAACTATCGACTTTATCCATCGATGGAATGATTACAAATTCATGTTCCTGAAAGACAAACTATTCATTTTTACCCTCACCAAAGAGTAGCAAATATTTTGGCAAATGACACAAACTTGATGACTATGTTGACAAAGATTTTTACCAAGAATACCACTTGCGTTGAAGCACGAAGATACTTCAGGGAGTTCCCTGAACAATTTAGATGGAGTCAAAGAGAGAAACTTTGGAGTGAGTGGATGAATAACTATAAATTTATTGGCCAGATATATGCAGCCTCGCTAAATGAGGTTGAAAATTTCTACTTATACATCCTTCTAAATCATGTTAGAGGACCAATATCATTTGAAAATTTAAGAACAGTCAATGACATCGTATAACCCACATTTAAGGAGGCAGTGGAACAACAAGGTTTTCTATAAGATGATGATAGTATCAAACAATGTCTTCATGAGGCCTCTAACATTCAAATGTCATTGGCTTTAGGAAGGTTGTTTGTTACCATCTTGTTTACAATGAGCCGTATGGAGTAAGAAGATTGTGAGATGAATTTCATTCATTTACGGTAGGATTATTCTATTTCAAGTATCACAAATAATACTTCTATGTTGAACAACCTTTTGCAAGACTTGAATGGGCTATTAGTGCAACATAGTAAGTTTGCATCTAATTACAATCTATTACAAATAACACAAGATTGTGTTAGAGACAAGACACTTCCAAGGATAATACAAGATGAAGTTTCTTGACATCTTTAAAGCAAACCTCAATATGGTACATAATCTAAATGAAGACCAAATGGCAGCGTATGACTCGATTATATCTTCTATTGAACATCGAGAAAGTGCCAATATTTTTTATGGATGGTCCCAGAGGGACGGGAAAGACATATTTATATCGTGTGTTGTTAGCAACCTTAAGGAGCAATGGTCATATTATATTGGCAACGACAACATCTAGAATTGTAGCAACCATATTGCCAGGTGGAAGGATAACACACTCTAGATTTAAAATTCTCCTCAATCCAAATGCATCTTCCATGTGCTCTATTAGTATCTAGTCAAATTTGGCAGAATTGATAAGAAGAACATCGGCTATTATTTGTGATGAAGCACCAATGGCATACCAGTTTGCATTTGAATCTCTTGGTCGAACATTCAATAATAGGTGTTGACCTACCATATGGAGGAAAAGTCATAATTTTTGGAGGAGATTTTCAACAAGTTCTTCCAGTTGTTCCAAAAGGAACAAGGTCTGAATTGATGCAAGCAAGTATGATTAATGCTTCATTTTAAGGACATGTTGTGGGACAATGATCTTCCAAGGCTGAAGTAAGCTGATCTTGTTATAGTTACCTTATAAGTCTGATCATGGACTCAACAGCTTCGAGCGGAGCTGGACAAGGCAGAGCAGCAATGCCACCATCACCCTATTCTGGGGTAATAGGTGAAGTCTAAGCGACTCCGCTAGATGAACATGATAGCTCCACAAGATACGTGATCTAATATGAATATGGACTCAATCAGATCCTTATAAATCTTGGATTACAATCTAGGAATTAGTGTGCAACACAAGTAATTATAACTCCTAAGAGGATGCAATAACTATTTCTAGATATCATCTAGGATTCTCCTGGCTTAGAACGAAAATTATATCCTAAAAATGTCTTTCTCCCAATGGTATTACTACCCCCGTCTAAGGTTCGTCTCTGGTAACGCAATCTTAATACTCTAGTTCTCTTGCCCACTGCTTGAGTCTAAAACTGCTTACTAACTTGATCGTCGGAGAGCATTTGGCCGACACATACACCTCCTCCCCCCAGTCTTAGGCTTGCTCATGATTGTTCTCTATTTTACAGATTGCTTGAGTTTGTGTCTCCGTTATCCGCAGCGGTGCAAAAATTCGGTTTCAACACATGAAATCATTCGCCTAAGGCAAAACATGAGATCTATCAATAATCAAGATTTTTCAGAGTTCTTAGTTTATGTCAGTAATGAGGAATAGAAATTGTGATAGATGACATGGTGCAATTACCGTCATCTATGGTCATACCATGGATGGTGAAGAATCCATTGTCCAATTGGTTAATGAAATTTTCCCCGATTTGGAATGTCATGGATGTGATGCAAGATACTTGCTAGAAAGAGTGATTATAACTCCAAAAAGTGTTTGATAAAAAAAAATCACTCCAAAAAATGAGGAGTTGACAAACTCAATAAAATGATCATCGATAAATTTCTAGTTCTGAACACATTTTATACTTTTTCGAGTCAGTTGAGGACGACGTGAGAAATTTGTATCAACAAGAATTCTTGAATTTAATCTCACTTGGTGGAATGCCCACTTATCAGTTTTTTAAAAAAAAAGGTGATAATGCTTTTGGGAAATATTGATCAAAAGATGGGGTTATGCAATGGTACAAGACTAGCTGGCCATGGGGCTTATCTTATCTGGACAATTTGCTGGAACTATAGTGTTTTTACCAAGAATTACTTTAAAGACTACATAAAGTGTTAGATTCCTGTTCGAAATATGAGCAAACAGTTACCAGTGAAATTGAGTTTTGCCCTAACGATAAATAAAACACAAGGGCAATCAATACCAAATGTTGGCATTCATCTGCATACCACGCATTCAGTAACAAACAATTGTACGTGGCTTTATCAAGAGGAGTTTCAGAGTCTACAACAAAAGCCTTGGTGAAGAAATGAGAAATACACGGTCATGAAGGAATCTTCATAAGAAATGCTATGTACAAAGATATTTTACTTTCATCGAATTTTAATGTTTAATTCACTATTTCAACTTTTAATGCAATTCAATTACAAAAAGTGCTAGTATTTTTAACCAAACTCATGAAATTTCCAGCAGGGCAGAACGATATGAGTTAAAGATATGTTTTTACTGTCAATTGTATCAAGGTCAATTAAAGTTCTTGGATTCTTATAATACTTTTTATTTGGGTAAATTACATAAAACGACCTCAACTATTAAACTAGTAACGGTTTCATACCCCATCTTTAAAAAATGTCAATGTCATACCTCATCTTACGAATTTGTTAAAATTTCATATCTTCCGTCAGTTTGTCTGTCAATCTTCTGTTAAATAGTGACGTGGCTTAACACGTGGCCCACTTTCTATTAAAAAATTAATAAAATATTAAAAACTAAAAAATGGTCTCTCTTTTTTATTTATTTATTTTTTGTGAATGAGGGACCCACCCCTTATCTCCCTCACTCTTTCTTCCCCATCTACCTGTGTTCCACCCAACCTACCTTCAACGCCAAAACCAAATACCCCCCTCCCCGCCACCCTCTCTTCCTCCATCTCCACCTTCTTCCCATGGCGTTCCTCCCCTTCTCCCTCCTCCTACATACCCATCACCCTCACCAAATTAATCCCTATAAATACCCCAATTCCACCCAAACACTAACCCTAAATTTTGAATTCGCCTATTTCAAAAAAAAAAAAAAAAAAAAGAAAAAAAAAGAAAAAGAAAAAAAAGTGCCCCACATGAATAGGTTGTGACACAGAGGAGCGCAAATAGGTTGAGGGCGTGGGTCTGCAGTCTTTTCGAAAGGAGTGCAAATTTTTCTCCGAGATAGCAGCTTAGCAGGGGTTGTGCAGGTCGTCGGTGGGTGGCTGTAGCTAGGTTGCAGAGACGGGTTTATGCAGGGATGGCTACAGGTAGGAACTTTGGTGGTGGAGGGAGCTAAGAACATTTGCCGATCTGCAGGCATTTAGGTGTTGGGAAGTCGTCGAAAGAATTTGAAGTTCTGAGGTTTGATGAAGAGGTTGAGAGTTGAAGGTTGCAGAGATTGCTTAGGGGTGGGGGGTTGAAGGTTGCAGAGATTTGGGGGGAGGGCACACAGGTGGATGGGAAGAAAGGTGTGAGGGGGATAAGGGGTGGGTTCCCCCTGCAAAAAAAAAGATTTATTTTTTTAGTTTTAAATATTTTATTAATTTTTAATAGAAAGTGGGCCACGTGTTAAGCCACGCATTTATTTAACGGAAGATTGACAGACCAACTGACGGAAGGTATGAAATTGTAACAAATTCGTAAGATGAGGTATGACATTGACATTTTTTAAAGATGGGGTATGAAACTGTAATTGGTCCAATAGTTGAGATAGTTTTATATAATTTACCCTTTTTATTTAGCTTTTAGTTACAACTAAGTTATAAGGATCTTTTTTTTTTTGTTTTTTGTTTATTTTTTTTTTCTTTCATTCTTTTTACAGATTCTAGACAAAAAGAACATGAATAGTGTTAGGAATGCGTCTCTTCTTAAATATATTGTTATAAATAGTTAAGATATTGTTTTTCCTTCGCTTCAAATTTCGTCCCACCAGGTATTCCACGAACACGGTTTCAATTAATTCACAAATATTCTCCCTCAACTTCAGTAAATTTTAAATTCATGCTTGTATTATTAGAGATGATGATCACTTTTCTTTTACGTTTCTAATTTGACTCACAAAGAAAGAAAATAAAGAAATAACAAAAAATTTGAAGCAATCCACGCATACAAATGCATCTAAAATGTGTAAGTCGTGCGTAACGCGTCATGATTTCAAAAAAGTATTTCGCACACATGTGAGCGCGTGCAGGAAGGTTAGTAAATAATTTAAGTGACTTAATTGTTTTTGTCAAATTTTCACGTGGCATCGGGTTTTTGCAAAGCTCCAGCCGGATGAATCCTCTTCATCTCAACTTTGTCCCAGAATCATCAAAATTTTATCTCCATCTATAAAAAACAGAAATCACAAATCAAGAAAAATTTAAAGTTGAAATAACCATACATGTATGAATTTAATGCATATTGAATAGTTCATCTTCCACTGTCAGCCAAAATTATAAAAGGAAAATCGTAAGATAATCCCATAATATTCATAATAAGTTTAATTAACAAAACTTCACACTGATTTTCATATCTCAATAAATTCTTCTTCTTCTTCTCTTTTTTTTTTTCTTTTTTTTTTTTTTTTTCTTTTTCACACTTATCTTGTTTCATCTTTGCCCGGATCCAATCACTAAATCATTTTCTTTCATCTCGACTACAATAAAAAAAAGAAGAAAAGTTTGAAACGCATAAATACAAATAAATACCCAATTACAAGATACAAATAAAATGAAGGGAGAGAAGGGTAATAGTAATACCTCACTGTGGGAGGGAGGCTTATTTTGTCTAGGTTTGGTAGCTATGGTCCAACTCTGCATGCTTCTTATGGATGCAAATTTTCGTATTTCCATGATTGATGAATCTGCACCTGCAAATTAATAACACTTAAGATTACGGCTAAAAGCCTCACGCGCCCACGACGAATGGGAGGGTTTTGGCCAAAGAATCTCCAAAACCAAAGTTAGAATTTTATAAAGAATGTCTTTGAGTGCTTGTCGGAAGCAAAAAGCCTTTTTAGGGGTAGCTAAAGCTTACAGAATTTTGTAGATAAATGAAGTATTTATAGGAGAGAAGGAGGAAGTGGGCCGGCCCTAGGTGGTATTTTGGGTGGAATATTCTAAGATATTTGTGCAAATAAATATCTTAGAAAAAATAGGTAAATATCCTAAATAAATGGAATTAGGATAACTTACTTGAAAGAGGTCTTCTCTGATTATGAATGTATTTAGGATAAGAATAAGGGATTATTCTATCATAAATACCTTTAACTTTTTCTACAGGCAAAGGTGCCTTAAGCAGTTGTTGATCTCTGCCTGTTCTACCTCAGCGGCGCGTGGTGAGTAAGGTTGCTCCCTACTCATTTAATAGGGGCAGTCTTCTCTTTCTTGGGAAATAATCCACGCATCAGCTCCATGATTTTTGGGATTATTTTTTGCTCGATTTGATGTAGATTCCCTCTTTAATTTGGAATTTAAATTCTTCTAGGAAAGGGAATATAATTGCCACAAAAACCTATTTAAGTCTGCGTCAATCAAAGGGGTTAAATAAATTTGGAGTGCAATTAAAATCCCGCAAGAAAGAAAGAAAGCTAGAGGATATTGGTTCCTCTTCCCTTAGCAGTCTTCTTCGCTTGCCCGTGCAAAGAATTGTGTTCTGTTGCTTTTCTTCTTCTCCAAGGTAAGAAAAAATTAATTTTCTCTTTCTTCTTGATTTTTGGGAGCCTTGGGGCTCAAATTTTGGCTTAACAAGGGTTGAGGAGGTGGCAAAAAGTGAACCCCTGCTCTGCTGTGCTACCGTAGCAACTGGGTTGGCTTGGTGCACTACTAGGGCTGACGCAGCTGAGTCAGCTCAGCACGTTAGCCTAGGCGCGGAGGAGGAAGGCCGACACTGGGCTTGGGCTCGTGCGCTACTTAACTTATGTCTTGGGCTACTGGGCTTGGGCCCGTGCAGCATTGATAAATGTAGGAGAGAGAGGGAGGCGTGCGGGTGCCAACCTTTCCTCTATGTGAATTAGGCCATAAGGCCGTTGGGCCGCGAAGGTGATAGGAGGTGGCAGACCTTCTGCCTGTTGGGTCGAGAAGAAAACACGGTCTGGAATGCAAGGTCATGCTTTAGGCTGGTGTGCTGGGTTCGTGGGGTAGCCAGCTGGGTTACGACCTAACATACTGCTCCATGGGATTTTTCCCTTTTTTTTTTTTTTTTTTTTTTTTTTTTTTTTTCGAGCAGCCTTTTAACATTTTTTTCTTGTTGTTGGATTTTCGAACATGTCTTCCTTGAGCCATAAAAATGATGATTTTATTCCATCGTTGTATTGCCAGGGTGGATCTGCAAGTAAGCTAGGCTACTTCAAGGCTGCTCATGTCAAGGTAGGTTCCGATGAGCAATTCAAAGACTTCCTCGAGACGTTTAAGCACGCAATTCCATCTAGGGTTCACATGAAACGAGTCAAGATTGGTAGCAACCGTGAATCGTGTGGCTCTAGGAAAGTTATTAAGTTTCACCCCTACTACTTCGTGTTGGGGTTCACCTTTCATATGCCTCGATTCTTCCTACAGGTAATCTGTTTAATGAAGTGACCTCCTACTTAGTGCTCTCCGAATGTGGTCCATGTGATGGTGGGGTTTCATAGCTTGAGCATGTTCTTTTGACTTGGACCTGACTCCCACCGAGTTTTGGTAGTTCTTTGACATAGGCCATATAGATAATGTTTGGCAGCTGAGGACCCGCCATAGGCTCTTCGATCACTCAAGCAAAGGGGATTATGACTAGTCTAGAAAGACCCTAGAGATTAGCAGAGAATGGGAATCTGGCTCCTCGCCTAGGCTACGCGTTCCGACTGCTTTCATCAATGGTAAGTAAGTTGCTTAGTCTTTAAGCTACTTTATACTTTTGTTGAGTTCCCTTTTAATTTGTCCTTCTATGTTTATGTAGATTTGGAATTCGGTTCAACTCCTAAGACTTCTCTAGACATGAAGAAGGTGCACATTGCTTTGGAGATCATTGCTAAATATCATAATTAGCGTTAGCTGCTCAGTCTTCTTTGTAGGGAGAAAGATGGGCTACCTTCGTTAGAAAAGATAAGGAGGATCAAGGGTGATGAGTTTGTCTTATATGGTCGCCACTGTGGAGCCTGTTGCAAGCGAAGGTGGGAGAAATAGATCTTTGTCACTTCCTCTGCTGCTCGTGACCCTTGCTGGGAGGCTCGTGATTGACTTGACTTCTTCAAAGGGGAAGAAAGAGGCTGCTGGATTTAAGTTTGTAAAGCTTGCTACTCCAAGTATTGCTCAAACTGTTGCTGACAGGATTGCGCAGCGAAGGAGTTTTGTTGTGCCCGTTATGCTTGGGTTTATTCCGAGGTAACATTCCGTGCCCAAGTTCGATTTAATTCTGGAGGTGCATGCAACAACGAAGAGTGAGGATGGTGATTCCACTGCCAAGGCGGTGTTATGGCTAGCCTATCCTATTAAGAATGAGGCACCTGCCCACACAAGCAGCTGCGATCAACCTATCAAACTAGCCTCAGGGGAGTTTTCCGAGATCCATGCGTTGTCGAAGCCCGATCTGCTTGAAGACACAAAAGTATGTGCCAAGTTTTTTGATGGCATGAGCAAATTTGTCGACTCCAGTCTCTTTGGGAGGTGTAAGGCTCAATTGCAAAGGGGTCCCACTTGCTATGATGCAGAAATCTGTGATCTTGGCAACCGTGTATACTCGTATGGAGCAGGCTGACGCCAAGGCTGCTAGGGACATAGCGGTAGCTATGGTAGCAGAGTCTTGCTCAGTTACGGATAAAATTAAAGAGTTAGAGTCTGAACTTGCCTTTTTTAAGGGATCAGATGTCTTTGCACCCCACTGCTCAGTAGCTTGAGACCGATCACCAAGAGATCAGTGACTTGAATGCTCAACTTAACGCGATCTGGGGGAGATATGGTGTTTTAGAGAAAAGAATTGAAGTTCAAGCGTTGCTAGTGCAGGACCTTAAGCGTGCTATTTCAAAATTTCGGTCTGCTCGCAATGCCAAGGATGTAGAGCTGCTCGCCATGCATAATGTCGTTGTTCGACTCAAGAAGGCCATCAGTAGACTTGAGTCCAATGAAGTGGAGCAGCAAGAAGTGTTGTTTACCAATAAAAACCTAAAGAAGGAACTAAATGAGTTGCAGAGTGCTTGTACTGACCTGATTGAGGAGAATAAGCAATTGAGGAATGAGAAGTCCAGTCTTGAGGTTATCCTTGCCCAAGGTCAAGCTGACTTATGTAAGTTTGGCTATATATATCATTTTCTTGGCATGTCGTCTGGCTACGTCTTCTCTGATAAAGATCTCGATCTATTCGTTATTTCTTCTAAGGATCTGCTTAAGTTTTCCTTCGAGAGTGTCGTTGGTGGAGCAGCTGAGCATCCGGCTGACCAGGTAGGTATGGGCGAAGGTGGTGCCATCCAGGTAAGGGCAGCTGATGACAGCGGTGCCAGGATGAGGCAACTCTAGATGAAGTGCAAAAGGTTGATGCTGCTAGAAGTGATGTTGCTGTTGAAGATGTTCAATTTGCTAAGGAGTAGTATTTTTAGATAGACTTTAGGATTTACTTTCTTTTCCTTTCCGGCTTTGTTTTTTCCTTTGCTTGAACTATGTTGGCCTTTGTGCTAGTTTACCAATTTGCTAGAAATTAATAAACTGTTTTTTGTCGCTTCACTTCATCCTTGTCTTTTTGCCTTACTTCAAGCTTTTGTTGTAGAATGAACAATCAAGTAGGCTACTTTGAACAAAGCAGTCAAGCTCATCGTCATTACTTTTGGTGCCAACTTCGAGTTATCAGGTGCGAATCTTCACTTGCTTGAGGCGTCTTTTGAAACTTCTAACTCGTAAGGCTCAATGACCTTCGTAGTGCATGTTTCATATCGGTGATCTAGTAAATCTTTAATCACAAAGTCGTTCGTGAAGTGCGCTGTTTTTTAATAAGCAGACGAACTTACATGACCTATATGACTGCCGATCTAGGTGTAGAACCTCTGCAAAGCTGTTAACTAGAAAGTCAGCAGCCTAGCGCCTTACTTACAGAAGCAGGCGAGTTTGCATGACTACTCTGTTGTTAACGTTGATCTTCTAGGGTGTTGAATTGTTGAGCTTTATCTCGAATTATTGCCCCTTGACCATAAGTTGCTTAGTTGGTCATCATTTCTCCAATCCTTTCAGTTACATGGCTTGCATCATAACATACTAAAGATTGTTGGGACACAAAATTCGTTAATATTTTGCATCAAAAGTGCGTGGTTCTATGCAATTTCGTGGGTAGTGGTTCAAAAAAACTCTTTGCACTTTATGTAACCAATTATGTAGGCTGTGTAGCAAGTAGCACAACACTTTAGGAATCAGTGTAAACCCAATGGGTTGTTATGCCCTAGGCAATGCTTGTTCGCGTTAACCTATTAACCTTTCACAAGATTATGCGGGTTGTATAGGTTTATATGGATAGCTGCTCATTGAATTGGCAGTGACTTTAGGTTTCTAAGGATCTTTTAGAAACTGTAGGCTGCTCATTTAATAGGTAGCAGCTTTAGGTTTTCCAGGGATATATAGAGATCGCGTGTTGGTCACATACGCTAGTTGGTCATATAGTGGATGCTCAAAAGGGATGTTCCTTTAACGGGAAGAGGGAATATTATTCCATAACAAGAAGATCGCTAGTTCGTCACATACATAATGCTTAACCGGGGTTGCCAGCAACTGGTCATATCGAGGATGCTCAACTGCAGTCCATCTTCGTGGGCATTCGTCTAAAGGGTGAGCTGCGCAGCGTGCCTCCTACATCTCTAAAGCTTAGGTCCTCGTGGATCAAGCCAAAGGCCTAAAATCCTTTAAATCTAGCTAAGTCTTGAAAAAGACCATTGTGGCTACTTTTAGGGATGCAAGCGCAAACTATCGTGTTCTAGTTACACCAGGGCAACTCGACCCATCCATGTCTGGATATTTGGAGTACGTAGTTTACCCTCTCTCAGGGGGAGAACAACGTTAGTCCCTA
The DNA here is from genome assembly GCF_041283825.1 of Pyrus communis. Classification (NCBI taxonomy): domain Eukaryota; kingdom Viridiplantae; phylum Streptophyta; class Magnoliopsida; order Rosales; family Rosaceae; genus Pyrus; species Pyrus communis. The sequence goes on from NC_142581.1 coordinate 13,581,374, forward strand.
GGGGGGCACAAGTCCTGTGATAAGTCCTTAATTAGGTGTGATCTTTAATGAGAGCAAGAGTAAACAGTTGTTGCAAGTATGAGATCGAGTTGTTGCAACTCGACCCATCCATGTCTGGATATTTGGAGTACGTAGTTTACCCTCTCTCAGGGGGAGAACAACGTTAGTCCCTAGGGGGGCACAAGTCCTGTGATAAGTCTTTAATTAGGTGTGTTCTTTAATGAGAGCAAGAGTAAACAGTTGTTGCAAGTATGAGATCGAGCCAAGTGGTGAATAACTTTGAAAATCTTCATTGCAAAATGAGAGGAATGATATCAAACTTAGCTGAAAGGTAGAAACTACATAACAACTGGATTGTCATCGACTTATGAGGTAAGGCTCGTCGAGCTGCTTGAGTCTTTGAGCTTTATTTCATTCAAGCATAGCTTAGGGAGAAATAGAAGGTCATGCGTTGTACTTCCGTAGATTGTAGGCATTCCACTGCTTGTCAATCTCTTTGTCGTTCATAGTGGTGAGGGTGTAACTACTCTTGCTGCATGCTCTGCTGACGTTGTACAGACCTCCCCAGATAGGATTCATCTTTTCAGAGCTTTCTCTTTAGGCAGTGATTAATGTTTTTCTTAGGACTAGATTTCTAGGCTAAAACTGCTGGATCTTTGCCCTTTTGTTGTAGCTGGAGATAAGCTGCTGCTGGTAGGCTGCAATGCGGCTGATAACCTTCTTTAGTGCCAGATCTAGATTTGGGGCTATCTCATTTCTGTTCTACTCCAAAGTTGGCAATATGATGCCGATGCTTGGCACGATGACATTGGGAAGGATGATTGCTTCTGAACCAAATGCCAAAGAGAAAAAAGTTTCACTGGTTGCTTGTTGCTCGTTGCTTGGTTGTTGGATATACCTATAAAACACCAAGAAGTTTGTCTAACCACTTTCCTTGCTTGTTAGTGAAGGATTTCTTGAGTCAGCCCATGATTGCCTCGTTGGATGCCTTCGTCTGCCTGTTGCCTTGTTAGACATGTACTGCTTGATGCAATAGTTCTGGAAGAACTTAAACAAGTCTTTGCCCATGAATTGCGGGTCGTCGTCGACGACGATAGATTGTGGGATGCCAAATCGATAGATGATGTTATTCCATATGAAGCGTTCTATGTCTGATTGAGTAGTGATGGTCATGGGTTTGGCTTCTACCCACTTGGTAAAATAGTCAGTTGCCACGATCATCATGCATCTGCCTCTAATAAGGGGTAGCACGGGCCCTACTAGGTTGATTGCCCACTGCATGAATGGCCATCATGTGGGTGGAGCTCGTTGGTAGGCAATGCGAGTATAGGCTTGAAGTGTTGATAGCTGTCATATTTTTAAACAAATTCCTTAGCATCTTGATGGACGGTGGGCCACTATTAGCCAGCATTGAAGACCTTCTATGCTAATGATCGACTTCTTGAATGGTTTCCACAAACTCCTTTATGAATCAAGCTCAGAACTTTTAAGTCGTCAGGATGCGCTAGGTAGCTGAGATGTGAGCTTGGAAATGACTTTCAGAATATAATGTCGTTCCAAATGTAGTAGCGTGCCACCTTTATTCGGAGCTTCCTAGCTTTTTAACTTCCAATATTTCTGAAATGAGTGTCCCATTGACTAGGTAGTCGATGATGGGATCTTGCCAGCTTAAGGTTGTATTGACTTGTAACACCTCAGCTGCTGGTTTTTCTTTTATACACAGTTTTCCTAAATACTTGATCGGGATGAAGCATCTGAACTGGTAGTCCAAAGCAGAGCCTAATGCTGCCAAGGCGTGTGCACGAGCATTGTCTGCCAGTGGCACTTATATGAGGGTGTAAGTCTGAAATGCCACAAGCTACTTTCTTACCTTTTCGAGGTATAATGCCATCCTTTGATGCTTTGCTGCATACTCCCAGGTAGTTTGGCTAGTGATAAATTGAGAATCGGAATGAATTACGAGCTTGACTACCAGATCTTGTGCCATTCAGATGCTTGCCAATAAGGCCTCGCACTCTGCTTTATTATTTAATGCCTTGAAGCCTAGAGTGATTGCATGCTCGAGCATCGAGCTGTCTGGGGTGATGAGAACCAAGTCTGCTTTAGAACCCTTGTAGTTGGATGAACCATTCCTCTAAGCACCAAAACTCTTTGTCATAAAGGGTTGGTTCGGCCAAGGCGTGCTTGAGGGTGTCTTTGGGTTGTGTCATTGCGTCTTCTAGGCTAGGAGTGAACTTTGCTATTAAGTCTGCCAAGGCCTGAGCTTTTATAGCTGTGTGGGGTCAGTAAACCAAGCCGCATTGGTCGAGTTCCAAATCCACTTCATCACTCGTTGAGAAGCGTTTGGACTATGTAAGATGGATTGTAGAGGATACTAAGTTAAAATGACGATCGTATGCGCCTGAAAGTATGGTCTGAGGTTCCGAGCAGCAACTAATGCAAAAATTAGCTTTTCAATCCTTAGGTATCTTGTTTTCTCATCGAGGAGAGCTTTAAAAGTGTAGAATACTGGAAGTTGGGCCGTCAACTCTTCTCGTGTGAGGGCAGAGTTTACTGTTACGTCTGAGATTGCTATGTAGATGTATAATTCCTCGACTACTTCTGGCTTGGATAGTAACGGAGGGGATGTCAAATATCTCTTCAAGTCTTGTAATGCTTTCTCACATTCATCGTCTCACTTGTCTCCTTCTTGATGGCTTTGAAAAAGGGCCTAAATTGATCGGTTGAGCACAAGAAGAAACAGTTGAGCACGGCTGCTCATCTGGTCAGAATTTGGATCTCCTTCAAAGTGGTTGGGGATTTCATCTCGAAGATTGCTTTGATCTACTTGGGTTGCGCCTTGATTCCTTGCTGGGTTACGAAATACCCTAAGAATCGGCCTGAGGAGACTCTAAATGTGCATTTAGCAGGGTTGAGCTTCATCTTATACTCCCTAAGGATAATGAATGTCTCTGCCAAGTTCTTAAATGCTGTTTTCCTTTTACCATGATGTCATTGATGTAGATCTTTATGGTAACCCCAATTTGCTTCTCGAATATCATGTTTACTAATATTTAATAGGTAGCTCTAGCGTTCTTGAGGCCAAAAGGCATAACCTTGTAGCAGTAGATGCCTCGCTTATTTACAAACATAGTTTTCTCTTTGTCGGCCTCAAACATGGCAATCTGGTTATAGCCAGAATATGCATCCAAGAAGCTGAGCAGTTGGTTCCTTGCAGTTGAGTCCACCAGTAAGTCAATTCAGGGGACAAGGAACAGATCTTTCGAGTAAGCCTTGTTAAGGTCAGTGTAATCTACGTATACTCTCCACTTGCTCTTCTCTTTCTCCATTACCAACATGATGTTGGCTAGCCATGCTGACTGCACCACTTTTTTGTTGAATTCAACTTTCAGTAGCTTGTATATCTTTGCCTTAATGATCGCTACTCGTTATGGAGTGAAGTGTCTTCTCTTCGGTTTGGCAGTAGGGTTGACATGTAGCTTATGCCAAGCTATCTTGGGATCAATGTCGGGCATGTCAGAGGGTGACCATGCAAAGACGTCACGATTTTCCCTAATGAAGGTCGTGAGTTCTTTCTTTTCCTTCAGGGTCAGTTGTGAGCCGATTATAGCCATCTTTGCCAGGTGCCCAGGGTTAAGAATGATGTCTTTGACGTCCTCTTCTGGCTTTCATCCTTTTTGCTTGTGTCGGTGTGCCCTGCTGAACATGATCATCTTAATATGCCTGTTATAGTTACTATTTAGTAGCAAGCTCGTCCTTCCCAACCTCAGTAGCTCCTACGGGGATGAAAGAATTCTTCTCTGACTTCTTCAGCATTTGCACCATGCATCATCGGGTTGTGACATGGTCAGGCTTGATCTCTCCGAATCCTTTTTTTCGGATACAAAATCAGATTTTTTTGGTACTTGACGGAGGTTAGGGCACCTAGTTTCACTAACCAGGGCCTTCCCCGTATCTTGTTATAGGGAGATGGGTCGCTGACTATAATGAACATATACTTTGAGATTGCTATTGGTGTTTTCACATCAAGTGTTATGTTGCCAATAACAGTCGAGGTATATTCGTTGAATCCGATGAGTACCTCTACTTGGTGTATTATCGTGCTTTACAGGCCCATCTTTTGAATGACGGATAGCTGAAGTAGATTTACTATGCTGCCGTTGTCCACCATCATTATGTCGACTATAGCGTGTGCCAGTTGAACGGACACTACCAGAGCATCGTCGTGTAGGAAGTCAACTCCCTTAGCATCCTGCTCGGGAAACCAACAATAGGTCTAAGGTTAGCGTAGGTTGCCTGAACCTGAGAGATTGATATAGCTTTGTTGGATCTTCCTCTTCTTGGAGTTGTTTGTGCCCCCAAATATTCGAACTCGGCGAAGATGTCGTTAATTCTAATGGTCTTGGCAGACGACTTCTCATCTGCATCTGCGTTGCTCCTAGGCTACACAGTTGGCTTTTCTAAATATCTGTCGCATTTACCCTCTTTCACCAGCTTCTTTAGGTATTCCCTCCAAGTATAGCAAGTGTAGATCGTGTAACCAGGACCTCGGTGGACTGTGCAGTACTTGGTGTAATCTAGCTTGGAGGTGTCTCATCTGAATTGTCTTGGCAGCTTGAACCAATGCTCAATCTTAAGGTCACTGAAAATCTGGTTCACTAGGATCGAAAACTTGGTGGCTTGGCCTCTTCTTGTCTGGGACCGGTCTTTACACTTAGCCTCCTGCTTGTTTTGGTCGTTAGACTGTTTCTTGTGCACATTCTTCTGGGCTGCCTCGGACTCCTTCTGGGGCTGCTCAGGTGCCTTAATTGCTCATTATGCCTCATCCCAAAGTGTATGCTTCTCTGCTAAAGAAAATGATTCTACTAGAGTTAGGTATTCCGCATGTAGTAGTGCCTTTATTTGGAGCTACCTAGCTTTCAATCATTCTACAAGGATTGTCCTATTAACTAGGTAGTCGATGATGGGATCTTGCCAGCTTGGGGTTGTATTAACTTGTAACACCTTGGTTGTTGGTTTTTCTTCTATGGTCAGCTTTCCCAAATACTCGATTGGGATGGAGTGTCTGAATTAGTAGTCCAAAGTGGAGCCTAAGGCTGCCAATGCGTCTACGTGAGCATTGTCTGCCTGTGGCACTTGTGTGGGGGTAAATCTAAAACACCTCAAGCTACTTTTGTACCTTCTCAAGGTATAGTGTCATCCTTCAATGCTTTGCTGGTTACTCTCCAATAGTCTAGCTAGTGATGAGTTGAGAATCAGAATGGATTGCGAGCTTTTTGATAGCCATATCTTGTGATATTCGAAGGGTGGCCAATAAGGCCATGTACTCTACTTTGTTGTTTGATGCCTTGAAGCCTAGAGTGATTACTTGCTTGAGCATTGAGCTGTTTGGGATGATGAAAACCAAGCCTTCTTCAGAACCTTTGTAGTTGGATGAACAGTCGATGTACACGCGCCAAAAGCCTTTGTCAGAAAGGGTTGGTTCAGCCAAGGTGTACTTGAGGGCATTTTTGGGCTGTATTGTCGCGTCTTCCAGGCCGGGAGTGAACTCTGCTATGAAGTTTACCAAAGCCTGAGCTTTTATCACCTTGCAGTGACCGTAAACCAAACCGAATTGTCCGAGTTCTAATGCCCCATTCATCACTTATTGAGAAGCGTGTGGATAATGTAGGATAGATCGTAAGCAATATTGAGTCATAACGATGACCATATGCACTTGAAAATATGGTCTGAGCTTCCGAGCTACAACAATTAACGCCATAATTAGCTTTTCAATCCTCGGGTATCTTTTTTTCACATTGAGGAGAGCTTTAAAAGTGTAAAATGCTGGCAGTTGGGACCTCAGCTCTTCTCGTATGAGGGCGGAGCTTACTTGTACTGCTGAGATTGCTAAGTGGATGTATAGGTCCTCGGCTACTTCCGGCTTGGATGGTAGCAAAGGGGATGTCAAATATCTCTTCAAGTTTTGAAATGCTTTCTCGCACTCGTCGTCCTACTTATCTCTTTGAGCCTTCTTGTTGGCCGTGAAAAATGGCTGGGCTCCATCGTGAGCTGATTATAGCTGTCTTGTTCAGCTGCTCAGGGATCAAGAATGAAGTATCCAGCGTCCTCTTTTGGCCTCCACACTTTTTCTTTTGTCGGCGTGTCCTTCTAAACGCCATTATCTTGATCCGCCTACTGTGGCTAATATTTGGTGGCAAGCTTGTCTTTCTGAACCTCAATAGCTCCTATGGGGGGGAAGGACTTCTTCTTTGACTCTTTCAGCATTTGCACCGTGCATCGTCAAGATGCGGCTTGGTTTACCTTAATCTCTTTGACTCCTCATCCTGAGATACGGAATCAGATTTTCTGGTACTCGACGGAGGTTACAGCGTCAGTTTCACTAACTATAGCCTTCCTAAAATCCTATTATAGAAAGATGGATTGCTGACTGTTGTGAACGTCTGCTTTGAGACTACTAGTGGAGTTCTCACATCGAGTGCTATGTTGCCAGTAGCAGTTGAGGTGTATGTATTAAATCCGACGAGTACCTCTGCTCGGCATATTATCGTGCTTTCCAGGCCCATCTTCTGAATGATGGATAATTGAAGTAGATTCACTACGTGCCATTGTCCACCATCACTATGTAGACTATGGTGTGAGCCAGTTAGACAGAAATGACCAGGACGTCGTCATTTGGGAAGTCTATTCTTTCGACATCTTACTCGAATGATGGGCCCAAGTTTGGCATCGGTTGCCTGAACTTGGGAGACTACTATAGCCTGCTGGATCTTCCTCTTCATGGAGTTGTTTGTGGCCCCTAAGTATTCGGACTTGGTGGAGATGCTGTTGATTCTGATGGTCTTAGTAGGCAGCTCATCGTCTGCATCTGCGTTTCTTCTAGGTTGCGCAGCTGGCTTGTCTAAGTATCTATCGCATTTACACTTCTTCACCAGCTTCTCTAGGTGGTCCCTCCAGGTATAGCATATGTCAGTCGTGGAACCAGGACCTTAGTGGAACGTATAGTACTTGGTGATCCAACTTGGAGGTGTCTCATTTGGATTGTCTTGGCAGCTTGAATCAAGGCTCACTCTTAGGGTCGCTGAGGCAATCGGGATCGAGAACTTGGTATAGTTCTCAGCAGCCTGAGCTCCTCTTGTTGAGGACCGATCTCTACGCTTGGTCCCCTACTTGCTTCGGTCGTTAGACTGCTTCTTATCTACATTTTTCTAAGCTATCTTGGACTCCTTCTGAGGTTGCTCAAGTGCCTTGTTTGCTTGTCGAGCCTCATCCCAAAACGTATACTTCTCTACTATAGCGAATGAGTCTGCTAGAGTCAGGTTTTTTTTCATGATCATTCTCTGAATAGGGGATGATCTATTGAGAGTCCATTTTGGAAGGCTGCACTGGCAATCGAGTCGTTGCAGCTGACTACCTTCGCCTTCTCAAGCTTGAACCTTTTGAATAGTCATGGATTGACTCATTCAGATTCTTCTTAATGTTGAAGAGATGATCAGACTTCTTCTTATAGAGAGGTAGGATAAGTATTCCTTAGTGAAAACTACGAAAAGGTTGTCGAAACTCCAGATGGATTATGGAGGCAAGGTATGGAACCAAACCTACGCCTTGCCCTGCAAAGTAGTGGATCATCGCATTACGGTAGTGTTTCAAGTGCCTTTCCAGATCTCCATCTCCCTTGAATATGGTGAAATATGGTGTATTGAAATTACGCGAGGGTTCTGTCTACATGATCTCGTCCGTGAAAGGTGATCTGCTCATGTGTGCCACGTCCCTGCGAAGGGTCGTCTGTGGCTTCGATGCGCTCGAATTTGAGCAATCACTTAGTCAGAAGCCTCTTTACTTCTTCTTGAATTTGCCTTTGCTGGGACAACGAGGCTTCTGGCTGCCCCTGGTCATGACCTACTGGTCTCTACTGCTCTTCCCTATGATCGGCTCGTTTATGCCACGACTGTTGTGCATTTAGTACATTCCTAGCAGGCGATCAAATTACTTGCACGCTATCGGTTAAACTTGACCCGAATTGAGCGAATGATTCTCTCCATCCGTCGTCCTGCTTACTCCAATGTGAGGTGGAAGATGCTCCTTGCGAGCCTAACCATGAATGAACATTATGCCTGGAAGGTTGTCTATGTTGATTATCAAGATGTGGCCCCAATCGTGAATGTATGCTCATCTAAAAGCCTAACCAAGAATGCACACTCTTTTGCATGCTAAAACGAGAGACTACACTATCTCAAGGGCCCAGGCAGGAGTGTAGACTACCATAATGCTCAATTCATGGCTGGTTGAGGGGTTGCTTGCCGGGACGACGTTGGAAAGAAATGTCATCGCCTACCCTTTTCCTACTTATTGACACCTTGTCCGCGACACGCTGTATATCGGTACGCTGCAGCAGCTGACATATCTAGGTAGTCTATTGCACGAGGGCACTTGTCAATTAGGCTACCTGTCGGGATAAATGTTGTTCGTTGCTTGGAGCGGAACTGTTGGGATAGTAGATGTCTATGTGGAAGTGTAATGGACTTCGGATGCAAAGCTTGAGGCAGGATAAATCAGATATGTAGTAAGGTGGGGTGAAAATACCCTTGGTTCAACTGTTGGCCTTGGGATCTGGATCTGGGCTGGTTGAACTGGTCTGGGAGCATGCTAAACCAGCTGGAAGGCTGTGGGAGTAGATCGGGTGCATGGGCACTAGGCCACCTCGGTTGGCGTGGCTTGGGCTGCTTTAGTCTGGGCAGCTCGCATCCAAGTGAAGGTGGCAGGCGCCAAAGGCTACTGCTGAGGACGAGCAGCTGCTTAGGTTTGCACCTGCTGGTTGCTTGGGTCATGGGCCTCCTACCCTTGGGTTTCCTTGCATTGAATGGAGGCTGGCCCGTGGGCTTTTACAGCGGTGGTTACCGTTGCTGGCATGGTCACGGTACCTTAAGGTGACAAAGGTGCAGTTTTGCCATGGTAAGCCTCGAGGAGCAACAGCGTGGAGCCATATCCCAATCTCCATCGATTGGTCCATGTGCTTCAACGTAGGAGGTCCTATTGGTTGTAGTTTCTGAATTTCTTGCCATCGTAGTCGTGGATCTATGAAGGAAGGAAGTTGAAAGCGAGAGTCTTCTTCGAGTCTTTGGATCAGAGCTCTCTATGAAAGCACCAATTTGTGGATGCAAATTTCAACCTTTCCTTGATTGATAAATTTGCACCTGCAAAATAATAACACTTAAGATTAAGGTCAAAAGCCTCACACACCCACGATGAATGAGGAGGGGGGATTTGGCTAAAGAATCTCCAATGCCAAAGTTAGAATTTTGTAAAGAATGTCTTTGAGTGTTTATGGGAAGCAAAAAGCCTCTTTAAGGGTAGCTAAAGCTTACAGAATTTTGGAGATAATGGAGTATTTATAGGAAAGGAGGAGGAAGTGGGCTGACCCTATAGGGTTTAGGGGTGGCCGGCCCTAGGTGGTATTTTGGGTGGAATATTCTAAGATATTTGTGTAAATAAATATCTTAGAATAAATAGGTAAATATCCTAAGCTGCCCGTGGGTGCATTGAGCAGTTGTTGATCTCTGCCTGTTCTAGCTCAGCTGCCCGTGGTGAATGAGGCTGCTCTCTGCTCCTTTAATAGGGGTAGTCTTATATTTCTTGGGAAATAATCCACGTGTCAGCTCTATAATTTTTGGGATTATTTTTTGCTCTACACTCCACACTAGACAATTGACATGTTTAAAAATACTTTTAAAAAGACAGAGAGCACTTTTAAAGAAAACAGTTTTACGTATGACGATTAATAGAATGATCAAGATTTAATAAAATGCAGGATAAATACGAGATGTATAAATGTAAAAATTTGGGAACCGTATTCAAACAGCCACCTCTGCGTTGAAAATGTCTACTTCCAAAAAAAAAACAAAATAAAAGAAAAACCATTTTTCAATTGTCTCATGCATCCGATCCCAAGATTTTCCCGGAAACTCATGATAAGAAAGTAAAGTGAATTTGCAATCTAGTCCACGGTCAAGTCCTTCAGCCCATTCAAACATACCAACTGAGAAAACGCCTCTCACTTTTGTAGTTTTCTTCGTGGATTGGCTTGGTAGGTTTCTTATTATTTTCCCTAAAGACTAGAAGGGTTTGAATTTCGTTTATTGATCATTGACCAAATTATCAAGTTGGCCTTCTTTACAATTTTTTTAAGACAGTTTATTATTATTATTATTATTAGATAGTGCTATCTACACACCTATTTTTATATTTCATGGATTCTTCTTAGTTTCCAACCGTCCAATAAAATTAAATGAAGAAGATCAATAACAAAAAAATTCACAAAATGTGTGGAAGATAAAATGAATGTGTGAATATCGCTATTTTTTTTTAATATTATCCTTTTGTAGCTATTAATAACAATATTAGTTGAGTTGTTGAGTCTCATTTGAATTTTTAATTTGGACAGTCAAGTCTATATTTTATTTTATTTATTTTAAAAGGTGCTTTGGTTCTCTCCTATTATAATTGGAGGCACCAAGTAAAACGCAACAAAGAAACTCTATCTACAAGGATACAATGTGATAATCGTATTCTAGTTGTGGGTAATCATATCACTTGTTTGGGAATAGTTTTGTAGAAAGTATTTTTGCTCGTAAATATAAACATGAAGAAAATTTTATTAAACAACACTTAAAAGTATTTTTTTTAACAAGTACAGAACATGTGTTGCTCTAAAAACGCGCTTGTATGATTGAAAGGCGTTTTTAAATTTATTTTAAACATAATCAGAAGCTCTTTTAAAAAAACACTTATTTCCAAAATCAATCTCTTACATTCTCTCCCAATGAAGACACTTAACTTGCCTTTTACTAAACATAATCACCATTGCCACCTCTTCTTTGAGTGTCCTTTTATGATGGTATTTGGTCTTCAGTGTTGTTCAGGTACAGTGTCCCTTGGCCAAGGCTCCCCTGGCCTCTTTTTGTCATGTGGGCTGCTAGCCGTTATAAGGGAAAATCTCTATCATCAATAATATTGAAGTTAGGTCTTGCTACTACTGTGTATTATGTTTGGAGCAGAATAACCGTGGATTCAAGAACTCATGTCAAACCGCTGCGGTGGTTCTCAACTTAATTAAGTCCACTATTAGTCTTCGATTGAGTTCTTTGAAAATCACCCATTCCGCTGCTGATGAGTCTGTTTTAAAGAAATGAAATATACCTATAAATAGTTAGCGCTTATTGTTGCTGCTTTGGTGCAGCGTTGTTAGCTTTGCTATATGTTTTTCTTGTGGTTGCAGCTCATTGCTGCTTGTATTCTCTTTTTCTCTCCAATAAATTTTATTTTAAAAAAATATCATAATCAGCATTGACTGGCGAGTCTTCTCTGTTTAATAGAAATCCAATGTGCATACTTGACAACGATAAATTGTTATCATGAAAAACGACAATTGAAATGATGTTAGATTATATACCAGACAAGTGAGGCGACCTGTGTATTGACTTCCTCCAATTATAAATCCCCTTTCCCACCACCTCAAACATACATCAATATTTCACCACCCAGACAAACCACTTCACTACTTGTCAAATAATGGAAGCCACTTGGGTTGTTGCATACGTAGCTGCATGGCTAGGAGCTCTAGCCCTCATCCTCCTCTCCCGCCGCCTCCGCCACGGCAAGCTCAATCTGCCACCCGGCCCTAAACCCTGGCCTATCATTGGAAACCTCAACCTCATAAGCCACCTTCCCCACCGTTCCGTCCACGAGCTCGCCCTAAAATACGGCCCCATCATGCAGCTCAAGTTTGGGTCATACCCTGTCGTCGTGGGTTCTTCAGTAGAAATGGCCAAGGCCTTCCTGAAAACACACGACGTCACTTTTGCCGGCCGCCCTAAATTCGCAGCCGGCAAACACACAACCTACAACTACTCGGACATCACTTGGTCCCCGTATGGCCCATATTGGCGGCAAGCCCGTAAAATGTGCATCACGGAGCTTTTCAGCAACAAACGCCTAGAGTCTTATGAATATATTAGGAGGGAGGAAATGAGTGCCTTGCTTAAAGGATTATATGATTCCTCCAACTCCAACGTTTTGCTCAAAGACCACCTCTCAACCGTGAGCCTCAACGTCATAAGCCGGATGGTGCTTGGAAAGAAGTACACTGACGAGACTAAAGATGCGATTGTGAGCCCCGATGAGTTCAAGAAGATGTTGGATGAGTTGTTCTTGCTGAGTGGGGTGTTGAACATCGGCGATTCAATACCTTGGCTTGATTTTTTGGACTTACAAGGGTACATAAAGAGGATGAAGACTTTGAGCAAGAAGTTGGATATGTTTTTGGAGCATGTGTTGGATGAACATATCACAAAGAGGGAGGCTGGTGGGAAAGACTTTGTTGCAAAAGACATGGTTGATGTGCTCTTGCAGCTTGCTGATGATCCTAACCTAGAAGTTAAGCTTGAGAGGCATGGGGTCAAGGCATTTACTCAGGTATGATTTGTTTAGTTTTTTATTTTATGGAATAATATACTATAATCTTTGAGAATTTTCCTAAAGTTTAGTAGATGTGATATGTGACATATGAGATGTGAAATACTACGTCTTGTTCACTGGATATAAGAGTAATGTTAGGATCAGACAACTGTGAGCAGTTGATGCATTTAGGTACCACAATGCATTAGCATCCCATGGTTATTGACTGCATGTGAGCGGTTGAGATCACCGTAATTTTAAATAAGATCTAGAATTAACTCAGATAAATACTAATGTCTTATTTGTGACTTAAAATATGAGAGTTATTTTATGTTGGTGGATTCTATTAGGACCTAATTGCCGGAGGAACGGAGAGCTCAGCAGTGACGGTGGAATGGGCAATTTCGGAGCTCCTAAGGAAGCCGGAGATATTCAAAAAGGCAGCGGAGGAGCTAGACAGGGTGATTGGAAGAGAGAGATGGGTTGAGGAGAAGGACATTGTTAATCTCCCATATGTTGATGCCATTGCCAAAGAAACCATGAGGCTGCACCCAGTGGCACCCATGTTGGTGCCAAGGCAAACCAGGGAAGACTGCCAAGTAGCTGGCTATGACATACCCAAGGGCACCAGAGCCCTAGTGAGTGTGTGGACAATAGGAAGAGACCCTGAATTGTGGGACAACCCTGAGGAGTTCTTCCCTGAGAGGTTCCTAGGCAAGGACATTGATGTCAAAGGCCAGGACTTTGAGCTGCTTCCTTTTGGGTCAGGCAGGAGGATGTGCCCTGGCTACAGTCTGGGCATTAAGGTCATTCAGTCAAGTCTGGCTAATCTGTTACATGGATTTACATGGAGAATGCCATATAACATGAAGAAAGAGGATTTGAGCATGGAGGAGGTTTTCGGGCTTTCGACACCGAAAAAAACTCCCCTTGTTGCAGTCTGTGAGCCTCGTCTTCCACCTCATGTTTACTCACTGTGATTATGTGAGTTTCTTTGTATCAGCTAGTTCCTCTCAATAATGTTTAGTACTTGGGAAAGTTTGTTATGAGTGCAATCCCAATCCAGACCTATTCCTGTATTTCCATTTTTTTTCTTTTGTTTCACTTTTATATGTGGAAATAGTAAAGTTAGTTGATGGGTGGCTTTCACTCTCCTTCAGGAGGGGAGGGGGTCTTTGTGTGGCACCCGTTGGTGATGGCTCATTGGATGATGTGAGAAAGGTTGGGTCATTACATGGGAGTAGTGTTGAATTTTAAAGCAAGGGATTTGTGTTTAAGATCTACACAGACACGTGATCCTGTTATCGGATTTCATAATTTTTATTTAACAAAAAATTCTAAACTATTTCTAGACGTATATTTGATTTGATTTGATTTTATCTTATCTGGTCAGAAAAGTCCAAAAAAAAAAAATTAATAATTGATGGAAGATATTATTTGAAATTACAACTGATGACTAACATACTGTAGACCAGATATCAACGATCCACTAATATAAATAGTTGAATAGGATGGCACAATATTTGCCATTATTTGGCATTCACCATGCGTTGATACTGAAGCTGATAGGCCCTTTAAAATGTCGTGATTGAGATAGAAAAGGTCAAAATGGCAAAAATTCTAATATTTCCCTTTTGTATATAGAGATTTTTATCGTTAGATTTTTTTTATTAAACATTCAATGATTAAAATTTAAACTCTATAAATCTCAGTGTATGCAGAGGATACAATGGAGCATATTAGAAAATTTCTCAAATTAAACCACAAGTAGCATGGTTGAGCCTGAGATTCTTGAGTCCAAAAACTTAAATTGAGGTTTTTACATTACATAGTTTCACATGAACATACTAAAAACATTACAATTAATAGATGTCATAAATAAATTCTTTTTGCTAGACTTCAATTGATTTCATAAAACCAACTATTATATGGTCTAAAACTAAACAACCAAAATAAACACAAAATAATTGAATTTTAAGAGTTCTGTGCGAAATTTGAAGGTCGTTATATCAAAACATACCACAATGAGAATGAAAGTAACTCCAAATTATTATAGTTTTCCCAAACAAAAGAAAAAGTAACTCCAAAACTAAAACAACTAGAACTCCACAAATAAAATATAAAAACATTGATCAAAACAAACCCAAAAGTATGGAATTGGATCCACTCCAGAACTTAGTGTCCGGAGCCTAGGGATAAAAAAATCTGGACCACACAAATTGAACCTATCAGTACTCATTAACTCATTTCGCTGGTCCATCTCACACAAACCAACAACTTTGATTTTTTTTTCCACAAAAATTAAAGACTCATATTTTTTTTTATCCCTAGGCTCCGACTCATTCCACTTTCCAGTTAGCGGATTTAGGTTGTAAAGTTCAAAACTTGAAGTAGATTTTAAACCCTTTATACTTTCAGAAATTGGCCAAAATATTTATTTTTCAAAATTCAATTGATTAATTTACAGGAGATATCTGACTGTTATATCGTCAATATTTGATTTTGATCGGCTCAACAGCAGTTTTGATGGATCATTTTAGTAAATTTCCCTTGCACTTGCTTTAAATTTCGGTCCCAGATATTTGGGACCTATCGTTATTATTATTATATATACACATATATAGGTATATCTCATGGATTTGTGTATTTTTTTTTTTGGATGAACTCTCATGGATTTTTCATGAGTGGCTTTCTTTGTTCTCCTGGCTTCGGCCTGGTTATGAAATATTTCCAGTTCTTAAAAAATAAAAAATAAAAATAAAAACTTTGGAGTTGGTGATAATTGTAGTGAAGAGGAGGCAAAGAAGTCAATTTACTCTACAAAAGTACTACTTTGCATTTCGCTGCAAAGTCCCAGAGGATTTGACTTTTAAGATAAAATGTAACTTTCTTCATGACTATTTCAATTTTCTTATTTTTTAAGTTTTGTATTTGGTTTAAAAATGATTGGATTGTTTGCAGCTCTGCCGAATGTAACTTTCTTCACAACTATTTTTTTTTTTTTTTTTTTTTTTTTTTTTGGTGTGTTTGTTTATCTTATCTGGTCAGAAGAGTCCAAAACAAAAAAAAAAATTAATAATTGATGGAAGATATTATTTTAAATTACAACCGATGATTAACAAACATACCGTAGATCCAATGTCAACGATCCACTATTTTAAATAGTTGAATTGGATAGCACAATGTTTGCCATAATTTGGCAGTCACCAAGCATTGATACTAATGCTGAGGCCATTTCCAACCAAGTCTGTCAAAGGGTTATAGGTCAAAATATGGTCCGTTTTGACATAAAACCTATCTGCAATGGAGGGTTGGGGCAAAAATATAGCCAAATGGCCACAGGGCTAGGCAAACATAGCCAGCCAACCCTGAAAGTTGGGCCCAGCTATGTTGTTGAGACGAAAATTCAATTGATTAATTTACAGGAGATATCTGACTGTTATATCGTCAATATTTGATTTTGATCGACTCAACAGCAGTTTTGATGGATCATTTTAGTAAATTTTTTTTTTTTTTCTAAAGACAAAATTTTTAAAAATTCTAATTTTTTCCTACAAATACCAAAGTCATTTCTACATCATTTCTCACATCATTTTCACCCTTCCATATTATTTTACCTCATTTTAATGTCTAAGTTGTTAACATGCAAGTAAAAATAAAAATATTTAATAACATGAAACTTGAAACAACATTTAGCGACAAATGATCCTCAAAATATGCCTAGAAACTTTATTTTAATATAGTATTTTAATTCAATTAATCCGAAAAAAATTAAAAAACAAACTTAAAATAATAAATTGCTGAGAGGGCTAAAAAATACCGTCCTTTGGTTGGAGATTGTATATAGATATGGCTTGGCACTGTTCATTAAAAAAAAATTTCTTGCAGGCTATAATCTGGACGGGGGCTAAACATAGCTTCTACGGTTGGAGATGGCCTAAAGGTCCAAAAGGTAAAAAATTGTCTGTTTTGCCCAATCTCCAACAGATAGCTCGACTATAATTCTATGGAGCCTATCAAGCCACTATATGGTCAAATGAGCCCCCTCTTAGCATTTTTTGGCGTTCAACTCTTCAATTACAATAATTTATTCAAATTTAGCGAGTATATTTGAACACATTCAACGATAATTTAATTAAATTAACCAATAAATTTGAAGTATAAACTTTAAAACTAATAAATTATCTGCTTGTGCACGGCGAAATTTGAAGTATAAACTTTAACCAATAAACAATCAAGCCATACTCATTTACCATCTCCAACCGAATGGGCTAAACATAGGCCCTTAATAATTTATTGGTTTTAAAGTTTATACTTCAAATTTAACGGCTAGATTTGAAAACATTCAACGGTAGTTTATCAATGGCTAACTTGCGTTTTAAAGTATCTTTCTGCTTGGGCTTGGCAACGCAAAAGTTAGTAACTGTTGATTGGAGTATAGTGTGTGGACCTAAGCTTGAAGGGGGGCTTGGTCTTCGAGATTTGGCTATTTAGAACTTGACAGCTTTGCTTAGTTTTGGCTGGGATGCTTTACAATCCTCTTCTTTGCGGGGTTCTTTTGCTCGCCTACGTTTTCCTCTTGCACCTTGCAAAATGCAAGATATCTATTTACATATTCTGTGTGGCATGGTTTGAAGCGTGATTTGCCGATTCTAAATAACAATAATCGTTGGATTATTAGTGATGGGAGATCAATTTTCTTTTGGTTTGACAAATGGTTGGATGGCCCGATTATTGGTCCTTCATTAGCTTTGGTCATTTAACCTACAGTTCTTCCTAGGGTTTCAAATGTTATTGAAGCTCAAAGTTGGTCTTTGCCAGATTATTTTGTAGATTTATTCCCTTATGTGGTGCAACAAATTCTCTACGTTTACCTTTGCCTTTAAATGTAGAAGATGACAAATTGATTTGGGAGCATACATCTACTATGAAATTTTTGTCACGTCCCGAACCACGAGTAAGGGCCATTCACGAGTTAGGGTGTGAGCCATATCTTAGCTATAGAAATAAATTCTACTACCAAGATATGGTGGAAAATAAAATAATTTGTAACAATTACACCATACATCATATACAAAATCTTACATACAATTTATCGAATACACAATGGAAAAACAATAGTGCACAAATTGATTCACAACAAAAACTACCAATTAATTAATAATTAAATTGTAACAATTCTTTCAAATGCATGAAATATATGCAAATGAGATAGATGAATGTACTCAGTCCATCTAATCCCTCTAACACATACCTAAGGCATCTAAGCTCACACGTCCCATACCATGCTTATACCACTTGGCTTCGAATATCTTAGAATATGAGTTAACTCATGTTCATCCCTTGAACCCAGTTTTTAGAATGAAATTTCGACTTTATTATATAGGCACTTCCCCCAACGCCCAATTGTACATTCAAGCCCTTCCGCCAACGCCTGACATATACAAGGTTCTTTATTTTATATTCAAGGCAAACTTCAGCCCTCGAATATCCTCACAACTCAAACACTTTACACAAGTGAACACTTGACACAACACAGCTCCTTTTCTTGCTTTGCAATGCATATGTATATGTTAAGTAATATCGATATCAATAACCGCATGCTTTATCACATCTACAACACTTATCAAAATAGTTAGTAGTCAAAATTATGTCCTACCATCAATAATAAAGGAGTGTTGATAACATTCGATAACATAATTGAGAAAATATTACTTTACCATTTTCTCCTTTTGTTGATCCTACTTTTTCCTTTTCTCTCCTTCTCACGCTTCCACTCCCTTTGAATCACAAGAACACCCTCTCTTTCATCAACAGAGACTGTCCCGTCAAAGTTTGGCCATGGTTCAGACATGAGACGGGAACATAGTACATGAGGTTGGTTGCTACTTGGTGGTGGCATTCGAACACTGGTGAGTAGATGGAGAATTGTGTAGGCTATTTTAGTGTGGCATGATGGTGGTGAGACTTGGGTGCGCAGGGAGTTTATGATGAAAGGTCCTCATGGTTTTATTTTGCAGAAGTTTGGTACGAGATGGTTGGGAGAATTTGGTAATTGTGTGCTTGGTACATCACGTATTGACCATATAACTGCTTCATTCTCCTTTTGATTCATGCATGATTAATCTCTGCTTGCACCAGGTAACTATCTTCGTGGCTTGGTCGTGCCATTTCGTAGTTTTTGCTATGAGAGAAAATAGATAGAGAATGGTATAAATTTTGTACTATGACAATCACACACCGATTTTAAGTGATTCACTAATTCGGCTACGTTCATTGGAATTGTATATGCATTTGGATTTCACTATGTACAAGAGAATTACAAAAGACAATGAAGATGGCCTATAGCCTTTACATAAGGTAAAAGAAAAGAATGGTGGGGAGAGTGGTCTGAGAAGGAAAGATCTTTGTTGTTGCTGTTGTGGTATTATTGGTGTGGTGTTGTTCCCCCGGTGTTCTTTCCTCCTTCTGCCTTTATGGAGAAAGAAATGGAATCCACAATTAAGACTTCAATGACACGTTTCAATTTTTTTGCGACACTTGGACATCAAACATTGGAAACATTAGTAACAAATCATGATTATATTCATTACCATGCACATGGACAAATACAAAAAGGCCACGTCCAAACTCTAAGGGATATAAGAATCCCACCTCTCCAATTTTGGGGGATGAATCTTCACCAATCATTAACTCCTAAATTCCTAATGATTACAAACTTGCCAACTCACCCCTATTTGGTAAAAATATCAAGCCAATCCCATATAATCACCCTTTTTCAATTCAAACTAAAAATTTCTCTAATTACATATGAACATGAAATAATACTAGCTAGTTTTTGAAATAATTTTGTAGAAAAAAAATTTTTATGTTGAGACTATTTTACATATTGAAAGTAGGTTCTTGACACACCCCAGAATGTCCACCTGAACTCCAAATCGAGCTCTGCTGGCCGACACCCGGAAGGTGACGGAGCCATAAGGTGTAGTGAGGTGGACTATGTGAATAAATTTAAACCCAAAAGTGCCTAAATGTAAGAATGAACATGTGAGCGAGAGTGAACCCAATTCACAAGTGTTGTCAAAGCATAAGTAAAGTACAGTAAAGGTAGGATAAGAATTATACCGTCGAAGGTAATCACCTATACCAAAGTTTACCAAGAATCCTCATCGACACGAAAACTCAGCTACTAAAACCTAGAGGGACAAAAAACAAGGGTGAGTGGGCCTAAAAATAAAGCTTTGTAAAAACATTTTCAAAAACATAATAACCCCTCGCCGTAAAACAAGTATAATTTCCAAATTATACACAATACATATAGTATGAAAATACTTACCGTAGCCAGCAATATCTCAAGAATTCAATATGTCACAAAATTCATAAATAAGCAAGTAACTTCTAGTAATCACAATATCTCGTAGAAATAAACATATCACATCGAGTGCTCATCAACACATGCTAACACACGAGTTTATGTAGAGGTATTATGAAATGAGCAGGACTGGGTGTAATAATAATTTACGCTCTAGTACTACAATCACATGAAGACTAGCGCTATGCACATCACATAAGAGTCTTAATTGCCTAAAGCAATCTAGGAAAGGATTGGCACCTACAATGGATCCAACGTGAGTGTACGGTGCAATGTGAACATACACGTGAAACCTGGCTTTGGCCCGCATGAGTACTGACACCAAAGTTGCACACGATGAGCAAATAACGTAAATATAGTCATGCCACAGTAATTTGATACTCCTAGTCAACATAATATTATTCAGAGCCATAAATCTAATTAAGCTAGGCATCCCATAGGATTTATAATGATTTCCTAATTCTCATCATTACGACATTTCGTATAAATTTGAAGCTGGAGTCTCCGATAGTAATTGTAAGTAAGCATAATAATGGGACCTATTAATAAAAGTCAACTAAAATGATTAAATTTGGGAAAACGGAGTGCGGATTTGAAATCAGGGCGTCGAAATACACTACGAGGGGTCCCAAACAAATTTTGTAAAAAGTCAACAGTCAACCCTAAAAAGTCAATCGAGCCGCCCTGGCGGTCAACTACATTAAAACTTTAGAATTTCACAAAACGGACGTCAAAAAAGGACTTCGAAAACAATTTCGAAAACAATTTCGAAAAGGTCAACAGAAAGAATATTCTGAGTCTATTTCAGAAATGGGCCGGGCAGGGTTAACGAGCCAAAGGCTTGGGCCAACCCATAGATTAGGTTTTTGGGCCTTTCTCTTTTTTTTTGTTTTTTTTATTGCATCAGGTCGAGTTGACCCATTGGGCTCGCGGGTTGTACCCGCAGGACCCAGACGAAGAAGAAGGCCGAATTCATAGGATTTAGCAAGGATACCTCTTAAGCTCCGATTTGGGTTCGAAACTTACCCAAAACTAGCATATAATATATGGAACTAAAGCTTGCAACATGAGGGATAAAAATATACCATCAAGAGGTCAAGCCATGATTGGAGAAGATCGGAAAAGTTTGTAAAGCTCCAATTTCTCACCAGAAAAACTGGGGAGAGGCATCCCCGCGTGGTTTCTGCGCATTCAAACATTGTCATTCATCTCAAAACTACTCCAAAGGTACACCAAAAGATAATCTACTAGATTTTAAAGGGTTTTTGGATGTTACCATCACTAAAATCAACGACATCTTCGTTGGAAAACCACAGCTCCTTGCCAGAGCTCATTGGCTCGACGGTAACAGTTGGGTTATCGGGGTAGCTGCCCAGACAAGGTGTTTGCAGTGGTTTTGCACTCTTGGTGGGTTGAAGACGAGGAGGGAGGTGGTTTGGGTAGTTCACCGGAGGAATGGTGCGGTGGTGGCAGTCGTTGCTGCTGTTGTTGTCGGGGTGAGAATATAGGAGATGTGAGGGAAACAAAGCTAAGAGAGAGAGAGAGAGAGAGAGAAAGGGGGAATGAGAGGTATCGAGGAAGAACAAATGGCGAGAGAGAAAATGAGAGCTTGGGTGAGTGTGTGCCCCACGGTCCGGAAATATTAATAAAGTAATAAAAATACCCCATAAAAATTATTAAATAATGATATATTAATATAAAATTTTGAATAAATATATAAAATATAAAATAGAAGGTTTTTACAAAAGTATTTTTGGATTTGTAGTTCCATAAAATCTTCATCGTAACTCCGATTTCGATTTCGCTTACGCCTACGCGTTCGTACAATCAAGTACTTCGAGAATTTGGTGAAATAATATTTTGTACGACTCACTATACACTGGTCTGAAGGAAAATTTTGTGAAAACTAGTTCATTTGAGCAACATCTATGCATGCAATTAACAATTAAAGGCAGAATCATACTTGTATGCACTCAAAAACGAAACGTTACCCATGAAATTCAATGCCTAGTAGCTGTGGTGAACCAAGACTCAACTCAAATCTTAAAGAAAAGAGTTGAGAAACTTTTATACCTTTGAAGCACCTCTTTGCTTAGCAAAGGATATTCACCCATGTGAGGGCCTTCTTTCCTTAGTCTCCTTGCTCCATGGCTCCATGGTTGTAGATGAAGAAGCTTTGCTTCTTGGCTCCATGACTTCTTGGATATGGATGAAGGAATGGATTCTCCAAGTTCCCAAGAAAGGGAAACTTTAAGTTTCCACACCAAGGATAGCATTGAGGAATGAGTGACCTAGGAAGAAATGGATGCTAGTCCATTCTTCTTAGGGTGGCTAGCCTCCTAAGTGAAGAGAGAACCTTTTTGTGTTTTTCTCTTTTCTCTCTAGCAAACCCCTATGAGGAAATGGGTTATAATTTCCTTTCTATAGCCACTTACATTGAGTGGCATAATTGAAATTAAAACCAATTTTCCTTCACACTCTCTATGGCCGGCCATGTAGGTTCAATGGGCTTTCATGCCCTTTGTGTTTTCAAGTGGTCATACAACTTGAGTTATTGAACTTAACATTCGAAGCCCAGTGAGCCTTGAGGCCCAAAACTAACCTAAGGTCTAAAATGAACTTATTCGTTTGATTAATTAAATCGATTGTGAATTGAAACTTACTTTTCAATTGTCCCTTTAGTGATTGTACACCTTTAAGGCTTCCAAAAACCATGAGTGACACCTAGCAGTATGTCATGGCTACCCAAGCTAATCAGAAGAGGTGAACCTATTTAGTTTAGGATTACAATGTAATACTGTCTCTCTCTAATACAATACTCTAGACCACATTGTTTGATTCAATAGTTTATTCATGTATACTATCCAATGTGATTCTCTTACTTATATGATTACCTTGAATGTGATTTAGAACGAATTCCTAAATCTTATTCATACTCTGGCCAGAGATTCTTAATCATATCATAGAGTATTATCCCTCAAATGGTTTGAAGGTTAGAGATCCCTTGTTGTGCATTCACTTGCCTCCATGGCTAAGTGGCTTAACCCCAACTATGTAATGGACACCCTTTGATGGAATGGCTTTCACATAGTCAAAGATCAAAGACCTAACCATAAGACAACTATGATGCCTCAAGTTAAATGACTACTTTGCAGTATTCCAACCATGAGTTTTCATGTGACATGAGTATTAGAACTCCTTGTTGATCGCGTTCAGTGGACTCATTCTCTATTGAGCACCTATATGCTTGTCTTGGTGTCAGTCACACCAATGACTCAAGACCAGTCACACTCTTTAAGAGATGACATAACACGAACTGATCTTAATGGACTGTCAATGCCCAATTGGCAATCCTATGATCAGGAACGTTTAGGATATGTATACGAAAGAGAATGGTTTCATGAATCTCACTTCTTTAGATCACATTCTCCCAATTAAATATTCCTTGGACTTATCGTTTAAGCATATAACAATTATATGAGACAACTTTAAACAATAATCTTTGCCCTTTACATTAAACTAGATTAGTTTAACATGTGAAATGTCCGTATAGTATCATCATATGATTGGCTATAGGGCACATTTCAAACAATCTCACGCTTGCACTAAAGCCAATCAGCTTGGTCATCAGTGATGATACCTCTTATGAATTCATTTCAAAAATGGCTGAGTAATAGAGACATTTTCTGGTTGGAACTAAATAGAGAGTTCACAAATGAACTTTTCCATCCAAACAACATTGTTGTAAGTTTCTATATGGCGATATATTTTGCATGCATGATAGAACACACTAAAGTCATTACTTATAATGTTTCCACCCAAATATATCTTTAGTCATAATAAAGAGATATCCAATTATATCTTCATTCATAATGAAGAGACATCCAATGATGGATACAATATTAGATTCATAATCTAATACATTTACGCTTCCATTGCGTTACTCTAATTCTTCCTTATTCTTGAGGAATCTATCCTTTAGTATTTCTTAAATACTTAAGGACTCACTTGACAGTTGCCATGGTTCTGATCCTGGGCTTGCACTGATATCGTCTTGTATCAATCTTGGTACAACTCATATCAACGTTGTTCATACAATATGAAATACGCAAATCACCTTTCTGCGTATGCATAAAGGATTCTATTTACGCCTTATGCTTCTTTGGGAGTCAAAATGGTACATTCCCTTTTATAAAAGCAATTTCCCAGTTTAATTGGAATTGTCCTTTCATTTGAAGTTTATTATCATCTATCAATAGGGATTGAGATAATCCAATTATATCTTGAAATCTATCATTATAGGTTTCCTTCCCATGTATATAGACTATGTCTCCCATATACATTCTATCATTATAGAATGTTTAAAGTCATAACTTTAACGAAGAAGAACTCCCACTAATCTTTTGCAAACCTAGTAAATTAAAGATTCATTTACATCTTTATGAGAAATCAAACGATTTGATCTTTCTCTCATAAGACGCTTATAGCTCCCACTAGCTTGGTAAGATTCATGATGGATGGATCCCTACAACTTCCACATATTTTGATTCCTAGTCTTAGACATATATTGACACACCCCGACCCGGAATGTCCACTAGGACCCTGAATCGAGCTGTGATGGCCGACACCTGGAAGGTGACGAAGCCATAAAGTGTGATAGTGTATAAAATGTGAATAAATTAAAATCTAAAAGTGCTTAAGTACACAAGTGCACGGTGAGCTGGTCTGGACCCATTTCACGTGTGATACAGAGCATAGGTATAATACAGTAAGGTAAGATAATGATTATACCATCATAAGAAAACATCTGTACTGAAAAGTGCCATGAATCCTCGTCGATATGTAACTTGCTGTTAGAACCTGGAGGGATGCAAAAATAGAAAATGTGAGTGAGTGAAACAAAACTTTTCAAACCAATTTCAATTACCAAAGGTAGTAACCCCTTGCCGTAACACCTGTATAATTTCCTAAAAAAATAACAGGCGTGACTATAACTCAAAACCATAACCAAAATAACAGTCTCACAGCTATGCCGTGTCAAATATCTCAACAAGAATAAGTAACCCAAGTGAAATAAATCAATATGAAATGGTATGTCAGCCGGATCCACCAATAGCTTATCAACATGCTAGCCAATAACTCATCAACATGCTAGCCAGAGTCACTTCACATAACCTATACGGCTGAATCAATAACTCATCAACCTGCTAGCTAATAGCTCATCAACTTACTAGCCAATAGCACATTAACATGCTAGCCAGAGTCACCTCACGTGACCTGTATGGCTGAATCAATAGCTCAACAACATGCTAGCCAATAGCTCATCAACATGCTCTACCCAATAGCTCATCAACATGTTAGCTGAAGTCACCTCACGTGACCTGTACGGCTGAATCAACAACTCGTCAACATGCTAGCTAAAACTCAATAACATCTAGCTAATAGCTGATCAACATGCTAGCCAATAGCTCATCAACATGCTAGCCAATAGCTCATCAACATGCTAGCAAATAGCTCAATAACATGCTAGCCAATAGCTCATCAACATGCTAGCCAATAGCTCAATAACATGTTAGCCTATAACTCATCCACATGCTAGCCGGAATCACCTCACGTGACCTGTACGGTTGAATCAATAACTCAACAACATGCTAGCCAATAGCTCATCAACATGCTAGCTAATAGCTCAATAACATGCTAGCCAATAACTCATCAACATGCTAGCTAATAGCTCAATAAGATGCTAGCCAATAGCTCAATAACATGCTAGCCAATAGCTCAATAAGTATATCTGCACACGAGTCGGAACCACCTAAAGTGGTCTGTACGACAGGACTGGGTGTAAATAAATACGCTCAAGTGCTACGATCATGTGAAGACTGTGTGAATAATCGCAGGTCACCTACGAGTCGGAACCACCTATTGTGGTCTATATGAGAAGATTGTGCACCTACCTTGGATCCAAGGTGAACGTAAAGTGCGGAAGGTGAACATCACGTGAAGGACTGTGCCCTGGCCACGGTTAGGAGCACTAAAACTAGGGTGCAGGTTTATGAGCTCTAACTGCATCTAATATAACATGTACGACTCATGGGCAACCTGTATGACAAGGTCGAAGTTACCTATTATTGCAACTTGTACCTAAAACATAAATGTAGTCAAGCCATAACTCCATTTTAACCAATACCATAAACTCACCTGAACTTACCTGTGTGTCCTGCGTTCACCTTTGCACTTCAAAGCATTCACAATAATTATGTGCAGATAATATACATGTGGATAGGCCATGATGCAATCTAATACTCAACCATAACATAGTGTTTCCAAATATATATATATATATATATATATATAACATGGCGTGAAATGCATAATCTATAACGCCCCACTTCCAAACTATTTATTTTCGGGAATAATTTTCGGTGATAATCCCAACTAGACACTAGTTTAATTAACTATCATTACTTACGTTTCCTTACTTTAATTTCTAGATTCTTCACGCATTGATTTATGACCAACATTTAACCACCAAATCATAAGGTTAAATCTCACATTTTCCACCCATGTCCCTCACATTGCTCAATTCCCCAAACAAGGCTATTGTCTCAATTATTTAGTCTCATTTATTATATGGCTACATCTAACATCTCGTTAGACTGCCTACGTACCCTAAACAGAGATCAAGCCATTTGTAGTTCGTACTAGTCCTCCAAAGCATTCACAGAAATTATATGAAATATTCAATTTATACACGTTTATGGAGATGTCAGTCTTATATATACGATAGAAGGGAAAAGACCCACTCACCTTAGGTCCGCGCTACAACTCCCAAGCACGAATATTGAGACATCATGAATGATCTTCACCTAGAACAATTATTCAGTCACGTCTCAGAGCTCTTATCCATAGAACCATAGTTTACATAAAACACATCCCAAGGACGTTCTAGAATGATATGAGATCCATTGACCAAAAGTCAACCTTTGGTCAAAGATCAATGGTAGGGTCCACAACCCTACGTAACTCAATCCGGAAGATCCGCATCTCGGATTTACAATCCAAAACTTCTAAAGATCCACATTAAACTTCTATAACATAATATTGAAGTTTCATTACGATTTAATGGTTGGATCTCCGCCAATTGCCAATTCAAGTGGCGGTCAATGTTTTATTTTACGAACTTACAAATCCAATTTGGGAAGATCTATACGTCATATTTCTAATCTATAAGTTTCTAATATCCTCAAATATTACATACCATAATGTATTAAAATTTGGTGATGATCCAACGGTCGAATCGTCAATTTATGCAAGGACCTCTTAATAGCCAAGTAGGTGGTCAACTATGAAACTATATTAAACATCATAATTTCACTAAACGGATGTCAAATGTGGAATCAGGGCTTCAAATTTAGTCTAGGAAGGTCAAGTGGAGTCTCGGCCCACGCGCCGCCGTGCGCAGTGGCCGACCACCATGGTTCCTCGAAAAATTCCACTATTTCTAAAAATTCTCAAATTTCACAGAAATGAAGATCTCAAAGAGAGGAACAACTTCATACCTGCCACGAAGTCCAAAAGTGGACGGAAGATGGTCAATTTTACCCACAAATTTGGCGGGTGCCTAAAGCTTCTCGGCGTTGATTCGTTGTCTACGGTGGTCCAACGGGGTCAAGGTCAGTCGAGATTTGCTCCTAGAATGATGGGCTACAAAGCCCAAGTAGTGGCATTGGCCATTGCTTTGCCGATTAGGCCGGAAAATTGAAAAAAGTAGCCGGACATGGTTTTGACGCGTTGGATTTCGTGGCTTCGCCCCGCCACATGTGGTGTTTTATAAAGGTGGTTCTTATTTGGGTTTCGTAGAAGGGAATGAGAGCTTCAACATGGTGGTGGTGACGTTGAAAAACTCCATCGGAGTTGGCCGGAATCGGGCTTAGAAAATGGAAGGTCGCGAAGGTGGTTTTGGGTTGTGCATGGGAAGGAGAAGTTGGGAGCTTCTCTCCCTTTCTCTGATTGGTTGTTGCCCTCTTTTTTCCTCCCATTCTGATTGGTCGGTCACTCCTTTATCTAATTGGTCCTTTTTACTAACACAAATCTGATTGGGCTACTTTCCCACAAGGTGGGAATTCAAATAATTTATAACTAAACTTTAAATAACCATTTTCAAACGTCTATAACTATACCATTATAATCCAGACTCGCAAACGGCTTTCGCCTATGTGTTTGTACCAACGAGTACTATGAGGATACACTAAAAGAGTAAGTCTTACATCTCTCAAACCGCTGGTCAACAGAAGTCAAAGTCCTTGCCTCTAGGGCATTTTCGTAAACTCATGCTTTTAAAATTGATAAAAACATAAAATTAGGGACGGGTTGTCACATATATTATCAAGACTATCTTGATAATGGTTTTGAAAACCCATATTATGTCCAAACATTGAATTTAGTTGTAGCTAGCAATCTTCGAATTAACAGAAACCAAGACTACGTCAAAGATGGTTTCTTCCAAGTCAACCAATCTCTTTGATTGTAGTCACCTTAAGCTCCCAATTAGCTATGAAGGTTTCACTATTTCGGGTCAAATGGTACTATACCATTTCCTTGAGTATATGTCGTATATACAGTCAATGTAGTCATAAGGATTTTCATTCTTATTTCTTTCAAATTAAGAGGTGTAACTCTATGACATAGTCATAAAGTTCAGACCATTCAACTGAGACGATTTATAGATCCTTCTCGACTACCTTGGAGCTAGTGGTGTAGGAACTGGGTTGTTATATTTGTTGATTATCATCTTGTCTCTCAAAGAACCCATTCTTTGAGTTCTATCTCTCGTTCATTTGCTCTATCTTAGGCAAATCCTATTGTAGGATTACATTGAACTACCCAACAAATAACATTTGTTAGTTGGTTTATAGAAGTGATATCCAAAGGTTAAATTAAGGATATCCCACAAGATTGTTCTCAAACAAATATTGCTTATTAGCACACAACCCCAAATCTTAACACGATTAAGACTTGTCTTTCTTTCCAACTACGCCCTATGGAGCAATGAAAATTTTGGAAGATCTTCTAATTGACAGTCATATTGTCTTAGAAGTATATATCCTATATATGGGTAATTGATAACATCCAACGAACTACATCTTATTTGAGTTCATTCTTCTCCCAATGGAGAAATCCATTATCTTATGATGCTACTTCCCTTAATATCGTTCAAGGAAACTCTTCTAAAGTGTTATTTTTCCTTGGATCAAATCTAAGGAGGTAAATACTTTAGACGTCTTACTCATCAACTTACATTCTTGCAATCTTTGAAACCTTTTGCAAAGTATTCGGACTCGTGTTTATTCAAAATAAACGATAGCCAACCGAGAGCGATTTTCGATGAATGTCATACAACATGAGTAGTATTATGTTGTGGACAAGTGTCACTAACATCTAAGTGAATTAACCTCAACAACTTTGTGATTCTTTCTTCTTTTCAGAAGAATAAAGATTTGAGCATTTCGCCTCTATACAATTTTAACAAGAAAGTATTGGATCCGGATTTAATGATCCAAGGCATCCATCTATGACCAGCCTGTAATTTATGTTTTAGAGGTGTCACAACTTAGTGGGAATGGTCACTACCATGCAACCTTTTGGGTTTTAAGCATCGTTATATTCTAAACAATTAGCACTACCTCATCATCTTTACTATAGAGACAATCAATCAGATTACAATAATCCAATCATTCATTAATAAAGAACAATGTTTTGTCAAACAAAACATTCATCCATCTCTTAAAATTATAGTGACGGAATTAAATTCCTTATTCAAATTGGAATGTAAAGACAATCTTTCTTTTTCCAATTTCTTTGGTAGTTTATATGAGGAAGTAAGTACGATATGCTTTCGCAGAGATCTATATTTTATTCATGTTCTGAATGTGAAGTACTTTCTCTTCTCTCATTAATCTTCTACTTCTTATTAGCCACAGTTTTACAACGATTGTAAAACATAGTTACTAATACGGAATCAAGCATTCAAGTAGAAGAACCAACTGTTTTGAACTATTCAAGAATAATTTACAACACCTTCAAAAGGTGTGTTCTTGATACTTGCAAGATATTTCTTGCAAATACCCCTTCCAATGTCCATCCTTTCATAAAGAAAGTTTGTTCCCTTGGAGTTATTTCACCTTTTTCATTTGACTCTCCATTGACTACAATAGTAATGGTCCCTTAAACTCCCATTATCTCTCTTGAAACTTATTTCAATTGTGTTATACACATCAAACGATTTGGAGAGAGTGCGATTATTGTTCACTATATAGTTTACTATAAACTTAGTGAACCATTTGGATAGGGACTCAAAGTGGATTCCTTGCCTAGTTTCCGTCTCCTGAAATGGTTTAACACTTCAACACTGATTGATTTAAAATCATCATAAGTCCATGTTGATGGACTATTTTTGTCAATCAACCATTATGTTCTAAACATGATTACAAACTTTCAAGAGTTGTTCAAGGCAACTCTTATTTCTTCATACAACAATTTGTAAGTGAAGAATCATGGCACATAAAAGTGTTCATGTCTTTGTGGTAATCTTCTCAAGTTCCTTTGTTCATACAACAAAAGAATATGCATTTGTTGTTTGTATTGTCCTCTTTATGATAGACATATCTAACATGTTCTTCCAATGATACATTATCAATAGGAAGATTGTGAGGATGAGACTACTTAGGTACATATACAATCCATTCAAGACAATCTATGGGATTGTTACCAAGTCCGGAAACTAAAGCCTTCGGCTTTTCTTTGTCAAGTTTTGGATAGCATTTACAAATATATCGGTAAATAAATACATAAAAAATATCAATTGATAGATTTTAAGTTATTTGATCTGGGTCTTTATTCTTGAAATCAAATAGCACCACCCACTATTTTTTGAAAATTCCATATCCCTCATTGGAATTCGAGAGTTTTGGAGGAAACTTTTAGTAAGGTATGGGAGGCTCACTATTACCAAGCCCACCTCACAATGATATGATGTTAGGTAGCATCAATAATAATGAAAGAGTACGCTTACTCATTTGCATCTCATGTAAGTACCCATCTTATTTGGCCTCTAGAGAATGATGCCTCACAACGATATGATGTTGGCTCCATTACACTTAGTTAAGTCATTCCCACCATGCAAGCTCTGGTAAGGGTTCAAGAGCAACCTCACAATGATATGATGTTGATCATTCTTGTTGCCTACCTTCACAACATCATGTATGCATATAACTCCTCCTGAGTGTAAGCACATACTTTGTACTCCCCTATAATACGGTGATGTTGGTGTATGAGTCACAAACGATCGGAGTCTACCACAGTGGAAGGCCACGAAAGAGTGTTCAAAGCACTCTCAC
Organism: Pyrus communis; assembly: GCF_041283825.1. Taxonomy (NCBI): domain Eukaryota; kingdom Viridiplantae; phylum Streptophyta; class Magnoliopsida; order Rosales; family Rosaceae; genus Pyrus; species Pyrus communis. Next base: position 13,612,595 of record NC_142581.1, read on the forward strand.
GCTTGTTAACTTAATAACGGTTTGGTTGAGGGTTTGTAGGTCTCATTACATATAAGCATGCATTTTAATCTCATTAAAACAATTTTGGTCCTATTACAACTATTGGTCCATGTGATTGTTTTAGTAGCATATGATACTCCCACTATGCTTGTAAAACGATTTTTAATGCAAGAGTATATGGTACTACTAACATAAGCTTTGCATTCATAGATGGACTACATAGTTGCCTTAGGGCCTTAGGATGACTATGAACCTTTGATTCAATCCAACACGAGCCTAGTGTTAGATCTCGGTCTAGGGATGGTGATTGATTTTACATACAGGTTTAATCACATTAATGCTTGTTTTCTTATTGGGTGTTGGACCGTACTACTCCAATTTCATGCATATGAAATAAAACAAGAACGAGGAACTTCAAAGTAAACAAGAGCTTATGCTCTATTACAACATTTGATCAAATCAAATTACTTTAAAGTAAAGAAGAGCTATTACAACATTTGATCAAATCAAATTACTTTAAAGTAAAGAAGAGCTTATGCTCTTTTACAACATTTGATCATATCAAATTACAACCAAAATCTGATCTATGCATTCCCATGGTTCAAACAAATTTGAGAGACGACCTTTCACATAGCTCAATTATCGTAGGCTTAGGTTCATAATCACCCTTTCTTTAATTAATTAACGCTTTAACTAATTAAACTGGAATGCAACCCTATCATTTGGTTTTTGTATCCATAGAATTGATTTAGATGGAGCTAAATGAAACGAAAATCCAATTCTCATTTAAAGATACAAAACTATTTTGTTCTAAACTAATTTGGGCCAAAATGCAATAACCTCAACTTTTGGGCAATATTGCAAAATACACACTTTTGAGGTGACTTTGTAAAAACACAAAAGTCCACTACTTCATGTAATTACAACTAGAACTCAAAAATTTCAACAAATACAAAAACTTCATTAAAGGAGCAAAACAATTTGTCCTTTAGTGATTTTGGGCCTTTACGTAAAAACGTAAACTTTCGGATCAAAATGCAAATACACATAAGTATCAAAACTTTATGTAATTGCATAAAAGCCCCAATAGTACCACCATTATAAGGGTGGCCGGTCATGGTGAGTAGTGATGGTGTGTGTGAGTTGATTTGTGTGTGTGAAAAGTGATTGAAACTTGTAAATCATTGGTATGGTGTGAATAGTAAAAAGTACGGTTGTTGTTTGAAAATCAGACCATCCATCACTAGCAAAAAAAAAAAAATGAACAAATAAACAACCTAACTGATGTGGTAGAAACTAACACACAAATTAAACTCTATAAATTATGCAATCATAGTACAAGTAAGTAGGGATCGTTCTATTCCGGGGATTAGAAGGGATGCTAATCAACACAAAGTAAGCTTATAAATTGAAAACTAAGTTAAACTAATATTAAAACAATGAGGGGGGAGATTTTGGACGAATTTAATTAAAACAAAAGTAAAGGGCAGCAGGTAAATAAAGTTGTGAATGAAATATGGGTGAAAGGATATCAAGAGGATTCTTCTTCACACATGAATCATATGCATACAAATCAATTTCCAGTTATTCTTCCTATAAACCATGAATGACAATGCCCCAAATTAATTGTGAACACTAATTAACTCTCAGATTTTCCTAAGTTCATTGAATTGGACTCAGCGACGTAACCAAATTTTCTTCTCAAGTTCCCTAATTATGAAAAGCATGATAGAGATACATTTCGAAGATCAATAAGTTCTGTGAAAATCATAAGTATTGAGAAAGCATTCGTAACTATGAAAAGCATGATACTCCTGCCAAGAATTTACTTGACTCAATCATGACTAGTGACTTTTACTACTTACAAATATAAGTTCATAACGATTAGGTGAAATTCCCTTATATTCTAGCATCAAATCCCTGCATGCAAACTAAGTGTGCACCCTTAATAATCATACAAGAATAAGTTATCTATAAAGTAGATCAGTAAATCACATTCATGTTTTATGAAATAATAACTGGATGTAATCAACTTATATAAAACATATGATCATGGCTTCGAATTCACCTCTAGCTAAAAAGAAATTTAGTTACACAGGTTCATCGTAATTGAAAAGCAAACTAAAATAAACATTAAAACTAAATAAGGACAGAAAGAACTCTTAAAATTCATACAACTTCAATGGATGAATGGTAGGCATGGCACACTCTAAATCTCTGCAGGAATTTCATATATATATATATAGGGGAATGGTTGAATTCAAGGAGGAAAGGGTTTTGGCATTTTTGAGTTATTTTAGGACTCTAAAAATCAGGTAGAAAGTGTTGGATTGGAATGTGATTAGGATTCCACCTTGCAGCTGGACATAAAATAAGATAATGTTGGATAAGATGATAAGATAAGATAAGATAAGATAAGATAGGATAAGATAATGTTCCTTTCCTATTATGATTCCTCTTTCTTGTGTAATTCCTTGCCTTCCAAGCCCCAACTTTAATTTCTCCAGATTTTAGCACATGTCTAGCACCATTTAAACACCAAAAACGACCAGCCCATATGCTATCCACGATTGGTATCTAATCCAAGTCTAAAACTGCTCCAAACTGCTCCATTTGACTATTTATTGTCATCTTTACCAACTGGACCTACAATAACACGAAAATAACATAGATTACCAAAATTATTGGAAATTAACGAAGTAAATGCAATAAATAAGACAACAAAGTCGCATAAATATGCTCCTATCCAATTCCCCCACACTTAGCTCTTGCTAGTCCCCAAGCAAAACAAAGAAAACAAAACAAAACCTAAACCTTCCAACAATTGCCTCAAGGATTTCCAATGAAACATGACATGTTAAAAATCACTACTTACATAGATTTTAGTAATCCTTACTCTTGAACTTATACTTAACCGCGGGAATCAATTACTAGCTCGCATTTAATCAACTAAAACAACATTTGAAAGTAGTAACATGCCTTAGAGAATTCATTCAATTCCTCACCGGATATATTCTCTATTTTCACACAGATTTTCTGACTACACTCCCTAAACTAAGTATATGTGAGAAGATTGATGTAAACATGTAGACTAGCACTCACATATGTTATAACGAAGAAAGCACTTTCTGGAATTATTAATACAAACATGTATATGATCGCATGCACGGAATGCCACTACTTAGAAGCAAGAACCAGGGATTCCATATGCTCGTACCAATTTCAAACTCCACATATTGAAATACATAACGATCAAGATAAAAGTCTAAGGGTTGTAATGGGGCTAAGGTATTTGCTAACAAAGAAAGGTTAAGGATAAACAAAGGTTCTTAAAGTGATAGTAAGCAAAGTAATGAAATCAACACTTAGAATTCAACTTTTGATTGCAGCACCCAACATTAAACACAAAGGGGAGATTCGTACAACTGTAGGGTTAGATTCACATTTTTGGACCCTTCTTCAGCAACCAACACTAATGAACTCATTCTTACTTTTTTTCAACCTCTTTTTTTTTTTTTTTTTTCTTTTCTCAACTTTTTTTTTCAACGTTTTTTCTTCTTCTTTTTTTTTTCTTTTTTTTTTTCTGTTACTTTTTCTTTTCTTCAAAACATACGCACTACTTCATTGGATTCAAAAGAACAAATTCTTCCCCCACAATTGTTTTTTCTGCAAATCATAGATAAAAAAGAATTCCCAACAAGCTATGCTTCACTATTGTTTAAGAACAAGGGTATGGATATTCCTATACTAGGCTAGGTAGGGATAATGCAAGCTAACAAAGAAAATAGGCTAAATAAGGTTCAAAGGGGTTAAACCTACAATACATATGCAAGGGATAAGGCTTCTTGGCTCAGGTGGTAACTAAACAACATCATCTTGTTATTTGTTATGCAATCAATTTTATGCTTTGAATGAAATAGGCATGAGTTCTAGTATTTGGAACTAAAATGATGAAAAAGCATTCTAAGTAGCAACCAAGAAAAGAATTAATGAGATCATGCAACGACTTTAGAAAACAAGAATATCACAAATTAATGACTCTCCAAACAAAGAATAGGCTCAAGTCTCACAGGGTTTAGCGTTAGTTTGAGTTACTTCCTTCAAGCATGTTACAAAAACTGATTTTTTTTCCTTTGTGATTACATGTAAATTCGTAAATGATAACTACAACTAAGTATTAACCAAAGAGCATATCAAACTTCCACACATATTTGTAACTTTCTTTAACAGTCATGCAATTAAAAACCAAATCTTCATCACTGTGTTGGAAGGTATCCTAAGACACAAACAAACAATAAAAACGACTCTTTTTTGGTATTTCTCAAGCTTTTTCGATTTTTTTTTTCAATTTTTTTTTATATGACACAAAATGAAACACTTTAAAATAGTGAATAACAACATTAGCAGTGATAGGTCATGAAATTCAAAAATAAGTCATAAAAAGCAATCTGTTTACCCCCCCCCCCCAACACTTAAACCTCACATTGTCCTCAATGTTTCACAAATAAACTTAAACAAGAAAGCAATAAAAGATAACTAGCAAACAAGATGATCATGGCAAAGTAAAAACAATAAAAAGAAGGGTAAAAGAGAGCAAATCTGGTTGTAGGAGCCGGAGGTTCCATCGTCTCTTGATTCGAACACATGGGTCGCCTCCCACGAAGCACTCGCTTTAACATCTTCCAGCCGGACGATACCTCTATTTAAGCTGCACTAGGACCAACGGCATGGAGTCCTCCACGACATGCTCCTTAAAACTTCCATGTATTGGATCTATGAACGGAAGGGGATAGTGATCCTTCTTGATTGTGGCGTTGAGCTTCCTAAAGTCAATGTAAACTCTCCCACCAGCTTGGATTCGATTGGGCACCTAAACCAAAGAAGGTAATAACCTATTAGTTGAAATGCGAATTGAAATTGAAATAGGTGGCTCACCGATGTACTACGATGAAGACTCAAAAGTAGTAGCACTGTCAACAATTTCAGAGGTGGTACCCTCAGCCTTGGGTGCTTTGAGGACAGTGACTTGTCCCCGTATGATCCACTCTAATTCCCTTTTCAATGATGGTTCTAAATACATCCTTCTTGATAGCTGCTGAACGTTCCTGCCCTATATTTTCAATCACATTAGTGGCAAAGCAAGAATGAACATCATTAGGATACTTAACAAATTCAACATTAAAATTAATCATATCGCCATCAAACTTCATAGTCAATGCTCCCTTGGACACATCAATCTTGGTTTGGGCTGTTTTCATGCATGGTCTTCCAAGTAAGATTAGCAATGGTGTAGAGTGGGCTGAATCCTCCATCTCAAGCACATAAAAATCTGCTGAAAAAATCAAATGGTCTACCTGCACCAAAACATCTTCCAAAACTCCTTTCAGATATGCATTAGATCGATCAGCCAATTGAATAATGACACCACCATTTTTAAGCTCTCCTAGATTCATAGATTTATAAACAGAATATGGCATGACATTAATGGAAGCACCTAAATCTTGCATAGCATGTTTAAACCTTGTATTACCAATAACACAAGGGATAGTAAAACTACCTCGATCTTTGCATTTAGGAGGCAGCTTTCTTTGCAAAATTGCAGAGACATTTTCACTTACATGTACCACCTCCTTCTCTAGAATCCCTTTTTTGTTGTACAAAGCTTCTTCGAAAACTTACCATACTTCGAAACTTGCTTTATTGCATCAAGAAGCGGGATATTGATTTGTACCTTCCTAAAGGTTTCTAAGATGTCTTTTTCATTCTCTTCTTTCTTAGATTGCATAAACCTACAAGGGAAAGGCACATGTGGTGGAATAGGGTTAGAAGGAATTGAATTTGAACCAACCTTACCTAATTTGGGAGGTATAAGAGCCTTAGAAGGCTGCGGCAAGGATTGTTCTTCCCTTGCCGTGGCCTTGTCCAAATCTTCTTCTTCATGTAGTAGTTGTTCGTCTTCTTTTTGGCTTTGTTTAGACGTTTTTGGATTGGTTCCAATCTCTTTGCCACTTCTCAAGGTAATAGCCTTAGCAGTTTCGAAACCTCCCTTTGGATTTACAATGGTTGAACTAGGAAGCTTGCCTTGTTCTCTAAATTGTCCCATGAATTTTGCCATTTGCCCTATTTGATTCTTCACTTCGCCCATCTCTTTGGCTTGATTTTGTAAACCCTGAGTCAAAAAAGTTAGTGCTTAAAGAATTTTATCATTATCCATTGACGAACCTGAATTTGGTTCGGATTGTTGTGGGGAAGGTTGTTGGCTGCATAGGTCTTAAATAGAACTCCTCATATGGCTACCAATATCCTTCTTGTTGAACTTGTTGAGGTTCCTTCTAGATAAAAATTAAATGATCTCCCCCACCTGGATTGTAAGTGTTGGAAAACAAGTCGTTCCTTGATTGATTACGGCCCTGATAACCCCAAGAATTGACACTCTCCCCACCTCCATTCTCAATTAATTGAGGATGTTGATTAGTTTGATATCCTTGCCTATAGGACACACCAAATGAAGGGACACTTTGCATTCTGGGCCTTTCGATATACTGCTACATAAGAGAAGTAAGATTTGCCATTTGAATTTGAAGATTAGCAATTGCCATGTCTTGCTTCTCTAGTACCTGAAATCAAAGAAATAAAACTATATCAAATATCAAAAGTAAAATAAACAAAAAAAGAAAAAAACAGAATGATTAGCAATTTTACAATTCCCCAGCAACGGCACCAAAATTTGATGTGTTAGAAACTAACACACAAATTAAACCCTATAAATTATGTAATCGTAGTACAAGTAAGTAGGGATCGTTCTATTTCGGGGATTAGAAGGGATGCTAATCAACACAAACAAAACTTATAAACTGAAAACTAAGTTAAACTAACGTTAAAACAATGAGGGGGGAGATTTTGGATGAATTTAATTAAAACAAAAGTAAAGGGCAGCAAGTAAATTAAGTTGTGAATGAAATATAGGTGAAAAGATAGCTAGAGGATTCGTCCTCACACATGAATCATATGCGTACAAATCGATTTCTAGTTATTCTTCCTATAAACCATGAATAACAATGCCCCAAATTAATAGTCAACAACACTAATTAACTCTCAGATTTTCCTAAGTTCATTGCATTGGACTCAGCAATGCAACCAAAATTTTCTTCTCAAGTTCCCTAACTATGAAAAGCATGATAGAGATACATCTCGAAGATCATTAAGTTCTGTGAAAATCATAAGCATTGATAAAGCATTCGTAACTATGAAAAGCATGATACTCCTGCCAAGAATTTACTTAACTCAATCATGACTAGTGACTTTTACTACTTACAAATATAAGTTCATAACGATTAGGTGAAATTCCCTTATATTCTAGCATCAAATCCCTGCAAGCAAACTAAGTGTGCACCCTTAATAAACATACAAGAATAAGTTATCTATAAAGCAGATAAGTAAATCGCATTCATGTTTTATGAAACAATAACTGGATGTAATCAACTTATATAAAACATATGATCATGGCTTTGAATTCACCTCTAGCTAAAAAGAAATTTAGTTACACACGTTCATCATAATTGAAAGCAAACTAAAATAAACATTAAAACTAAACAAGGATAGAAAGAACTCTGAAAATCCCAGCAACTTCAATGGATGAATGGTAGGCATGGCACACTCTAAATCTCTGTAGGAATTTCATATATATAGGGGGAATGGTTAAATCCAAGGAGGACAGGGTTTTGGCATTTTTGAGTTATTTTAGGACTCTAAAAATCAGGTAGAAAGTGTTGGAATGTGATTAGGATTCCACCTTGTAGCTGGACATAAGATAAGATAATGTTGGATATGATAGGATAAGATAAGATAAGATAAGATAGGATAGGATAAGATAATGTTCCTTTCCTATTAGGATTCCTCTTTCTTGTGTAATTCCTTGCCTTCCAAGCCTCAACTTTAATTTCTCTAGATTTTAGCACATGTCTAGCACCATTTAAACACTTAAAACGTTCAGCCCATATGCTATCCATGCATGCTATCCAATCCAAGTCCAAAACTGCTCCAAATTGCTCCATTTGACTATTTATTGTCATCTTTACCAACTGGACCTACAATAATACGAAAATAACATAAACTACCAAAATAAATGGAAATTAATGAAGTAAATGCAAAGAAATAAGATAACAAGGTCGCATAAATATGCTCCTATCACTAACACCTTTTTTGAAACAAAACAACAAACCTTATGGTTCTTGGTATGAACAACAAGAACAAAGCAAGAACATTGAAGAACATCCATGAAAACCCATAAGAGCTCCATGAATGTTTTCACTCAATAAAACTCAAATTTTCACTACACAATAGAGGGTTAACATCCTAGGATACTTAGGGGTTCCAAAAGTCACTTTAAAACACTTTAACAATACAAACATGAACCCAAAAATCCACCCCTTGGATTTGGCCGAATTTCTCCATAAACATGGCACCAAAATTTAGCTCCAAAATTCATGCTCATATGAACTACATCAAGCAAAATTTACATTCAAAAAAGCAAGAATAATGCTTGTAACAATTACAACATCCAAATCAAAGACTATGAACTATAAAACCCAAAAGGATTCACCAATTACTAGACCTAGGCTCGAATACCACTTGAAGGAAAAATTTGTGAAAACTAGTTCATTTGAGCAACATCTATGCATGCAATTAACAATTAAAGGCGGAATTATGCTTGCATGCACTCAAAAATAGAACTTTACCCATGAAATTCAAGGCCTAGTAGTTGTGGTGAACCAAGACTCAACTCAAATCTTAAATAAAAGAGTTGAGAAACTTTTATACCTTTGCAGCACCTCTTTGCTTAGAAAAGGATATTCACCCATGTGAAGGCCTTCTTTCCTTAGTCTCCTTACTCCTTGGCTCCATGGATGTGGATGGAGGAACTTTGCTTCTTGGCTCCATGACTTCTTGGATATGGATGAAGGAACGGATTCTCCAAGTTCCCAAGAAAAGGAACCTCTAAGTTTCCACACCAAGGAGAACATTGAGGAAGAGATGAGTGACCTAGGAAGAAATGGATGCTAGTCCATTCTTCTTAGGGTGGCTGGCCTCCTAAGAGAAGAGAGAGCCTTTTTGTGTTTTTCTCTTTTCTCTCTAGAAAACCCCTATGAGGGAATGGGCTATAATTTCCTTTCTATAGCCACTTACATTGAGTGGATAATTGAAATTAAAACCAATTCTCCCTCACACTCTCTATGGCTGGCCATGTAGGTTCATTGGGCTTTCATGCCCTTTGTGTTTTCAAGTTGTCATACAACTTGAGTTATTGGACTTGACATTTGAAGCTCATTGCGCCTTGAGGCCTAAAATTAACCCGAGGTCTAAAACGAACTTATTCATTTGATTAATTAACATATTAATTCATCTTAACCATAAATAATTAAACCATTTAATTATCCTTACTCATCTCCATTGTTTCTGCAATCTCTACCTTACACGGTGTACGATCCATTAGGTTCCTTTTAGCAAGGCAGTGGGCGATTAGAACTCTTCAAACCGATTGTGAATTGAAACTTACTTTTCAATTCTCCCTTTAGTGATTATACACCTTTAGGGCTTCCACAAACCATGAGTTGTAGCAGTCTATCATGGTTACCCAAGCTAATCAGAAGAGGTGAAGAACCTGTTCAGTTTGGGATTACAATGCAATACGATCTTTCTCTAATACAATACTTTTGACCACATTGTTTGATTCGATAGTTTATTCATGTCTACTATCCAATGCGGTTCTCTTATATGATTACCTTGAATGTGATTTGGAACGAATTCCTAAATCTCATTCATACTCTGGCCAGAGATTCTTAATCATATCATAGAGTATTCCCCCTCAAACGGTTTGAAGGTTAGAGATCCCTTGTTATGCATTCACTTGCCTCCATAGCTAAGTGGCTTAACCCTAACTATGTTGTGGACACCCTTTGACGGAGTGACTTTGACATAGTCAAAGATCAAGGACCTAACCATAAGACAACTATGATGCCTCAGGTCAAATGACTACTTTGCATTATCCCAACCATGAGTTTTCTTGTGACATGAGTATGAGAACTCCTTGTTAATCGCGTTCAGTGGACTCATTCTCTATTGAGCACCTACATGCTTATCTTGGTGTTAGTCACACCAATGACTCAAGACCAGTCACTTTCTCTAAGAGAAGACATAACACATACTAATCTTAACGGACTGTCAATGCCCAATTGGCAATTCTATGATCAGGAACGTTTAGGATATGTATACAAAAGAGAATGGTCTCATGAATCTAACTTCTTTAGATCACATTCTCCCAACTATATATTCCTTGCACTTAAGCATATAACATTTATATGAGACGGCTTTAAAAAATAATCTTTGCCCTTTATATTAAACTAGATTAGTTTAACATGTGAAATTTCCGTAAAGTATCATCATATGATTGGCTTTAGGGCACATTTCCAACATGGTCAACGAAGGTCAACAATCTCACCACTAAGGGAATTTTCGTCAATTCGCTCTTTTAAAATTAATAAAATCATAAAATTAGGGATGGGTTGTTACAATCTACCCACCTTAAAAAAAACTTTGTCCCCAAAATTTGAAATAAGCTTCTATATAAAAATAGTGAAAAGATAGCAGAAAAATATAATATGTAAAGAAGATATCAAGTTAGAGCGGTTGCATAAAAGAGAATGTCATTCCGTGTCGATCGAAGTGTAATGATTCCTCTTTCATGCCTCCAAACTTATACTTTCCTTCTCCTTCAATACAAAACTATAATATAAAACCTTTGTAAAAACATAAATTCAAAAATAGATATATAATAACATAATGTTTAAAATACCTATATAAAAATGTAAATTTAAAATAATTGTACTGAAATTAAAACTGAAAATAGAAAGTTTTTCACCTACGCATTCGTAGCGTCATGTACTCCGAGAATAAGCATGTAGTATCTTTGGGTCAAGCCCAAATAATAAAATAATAAATAATATACTAACGTAGACAGGCCTAATTGTCCACTTGGTTAACAAATCTAACGAATAAGTTATCGATATTACAGTCTACAGCCCGCAATACCGACAACTCACTGTTTGTCACAATAAGCAAGCAAATAATTCCCGAGGATGCAATATTACCATCTTGCCCCCATTGGGAAATACGCATAAATCAACTGAATAACGCATCAATCGTGCTCACGTACTACCTTCTCGGGTGACAATGTCAATAGTATGCAATTTTCTAAATTGTAATCTTGATCCTTTGAACACCTGTTCACAATTCTCTTCTACCAATCATGTATTATGCATAGAATCTCTATACAACGCCTCAAATGGTGCCATACCCAAAACCAAAATTGTAACCGTAGTTACATGCAACTCAAATAAAGATAAATGTCTATCATAACCATACTAAGTCTGCATAACGAACAAAACGCAACATGTACACTAAGATTTGGATAGTTCATTTAGACTGGTCGTTAGTCTGAGGATGAAATGTGGTACTGAACAAAAACTTAGTACTCATGGCCATCAAGTAGGCTTCCCAAGACTTGGAAGTGAAACGTGCATTACAATGAGATACAGTAGTGACACCCACACCCTGTAACCAAACAATGTAGTTCACAACGCCTAAACGAGCATATTCATATGAATTTCTCTCGAATTTAGCGAAAAACTATGTTGAGAAGTCTAAAGAGCACTTAAAAATTTGGGGGTCGAAACAAGTTCATCAAATCTAAAATACAAGGTAACTGAAATTAATGCATGATATCTCGCTACAACGGTAGCTTCCGAGAGATTCAATCACCAACAATAAAGATTTATTCAGCAAAGTATTTGTTGGGTGATTGAGGAATTAGTGGTTACAACTAAAATTTCAAGGTCCAAGCGATTCTCCTAAACGGTATGTCTGCTTCAAAAAAAATAATACGAAGTGCAATAGGGGAGGCACGTACCCAAGGTTGACTGAAATACTTTCTAGCACTAGGAGGTGAATAGGGAATCACAGTCAGAGTAGATGTTAATTGAAACGTCATGAAATCTAATAAGTTCAAGGATGAGAAATTTTTATAAGTGGTCTACAATTTAGTCCCTCTGGACCAACAACAAGTGAGCTGACTTGTCAAGTCAGTTGATAATCACCAAAACATCATCACAATCTCTACATCTACAAGATACCTCATATCGGGAGCTTATGGTGATATTTCCCATCTCTATTTAGATACAGGGAGTGATTATAACGACTCAAATGATTTCTTAATGATTCATCAGTAACATCAAATCAATGCTCGTGAATTCTAACTAAAATATGATAGGACATGCAGAAATTGTTCAAGGGTAGATATGTCTTTTGATGCGGTAAACAATAATTACATTTGCACAACCGGGTAAATACACGATAGTGCAATCATAGACGTTGATTTGGTTCCTTTATCGTCATTGTCAGAAATTTATTTCCTTTCAAATGAAGATGTATTTGAGAGATCTAAGGTTAGTAAAGATTTTGGACACGTTTCTCCAGAGAAGTGTCACCCAGTTTTTAAGTGAAAATGGTAGAAGTTGAATCTAAGTCAGGAGTAAGGTAATTCACTTCATGCGGTCCCAATTGCCAGTAGACATATTCAAGACTCCATCATGCTACATCGGTACGTAGCCAAATCATTCAAAGGAAACATCATCGTGGATTTCGTAATTATCGATGTCATCGAAAGGTGTAAGAATAATGCTTAGAAAGAGACAACAATTCGGTTGTCAGAAATTTTATTCATATACAACATCACAAACTAAACTAACTTTCCTCGATCGACAAATGAGGAAAAAAAACACTATTGCAGAAAAAAATCGCTAACAAACTATCGATTCAATCGACAAGGTGAAGGATATCTCGAATTTCACAACACTTTGTGAATATTCCAACTTTCTTCTGTAATACCTTTTAGGGAAAAGAAAAGAATATCGTCTACTGAGATCATGTCTCCCAAGAAAAGTACCAATCTAAACAAAATTTACATTTGAAGACTTTGGTATAAAGCTAACTGTCGGTATTTAGAGAAATTGATTTCATTGTTGGAGTAGGTAAGGAAGTCGTCGGCAAGACTACTATGAATTCGTTCGGCTACAAAAGAAAACTCAGGCTCCAAAAATTGATCGGAGAAACCATCAACAAGTAGGGGTTAACGGTATCATCACCCGATTAGGTTGCTAAAATCTAAGGACAATCCTAAGGTTCAGTTTTTCGCCTTCGCGGATAGGTTTGGGGTTCCCAAGATAAAGTGTTTGGTTGGGTAAATTCCTAATTGGTAAGTTTTTGTAACTAAGTTTTCTCAATGACATTGGAGTTGTTTAAGAAGATGCAAGGAAAATTGGTGTAATACTAGAAAGTGGATCGATGGTGTATTTCACTTCACAATTTAGTGATATCCCAGGTAAAATTTTGGGAAATGACGCCAAAGATATTCGTCCTTGAAACGTACCATAATACTTCCGTTCCATATGACACATACTAATAGGTCTTCATGGCTTTCTCGATACTCAAATTGCTCTTACAGTGGGAAATTAACTCATGCTTTGGATTCTAATGTTTACCTATGAAAGTGGTCAGAAATGTGGCTAGTCAAAGAGGTTTTGATTACCTAGATGGGCGATAAAGTTCAAACAACTACAAGTTTATTGTTCTCCTACAAGGCTTGCTCCTAAGTTTCCACAATTATAATTTCTTCGGCTAAGCTAGTCATTGTTAATCATTCTATCAGTCTCCCCGCTAATTAATGCATTTAAGATATATTGATATTGTTTGTTATCCTAAAATTGTGAACCGGCATTCTAGCACAAAGGTATCATTTTCAGATACTAGCATGCGTTCGGTATCAGAAATCATACTGCCTGAATACCGATTGACAGTTCCTAGATATCATACAATATCGTCAATTAGTAGCGCCAGGCTGATTACAGGTTAAAGCCCACTCGGGTGGATGGTTCCAAATGATTGGTAAGGAATTGATCTTATACGTTGGTTTCGTTGATTCTAGGGAAAAATATTTGCTACTCTGTGGATTTCTACTAACCGTAGGCATAAAAACTCGTACTCCCAAGCCTATATTCGTCAAAATGACGAATACAGCATCGAAAGAAATTCTGGGAATTAATGTTGGTTGAAATGTCCAAAGGCCTGAAAAAGGAATTTGCTAATAACCTACCTTAGAATGAACTTAAAGGGATTTAATCTTCCTCCTAAAGATTCGGAAGTATAATTAGTATGCATGAGAAGATTAGTGCTATCGGGGACCAAAAGTGATTGTCCCCCATGTTGGGTTTTACAACTCAAAATTAGGATGATGCAAAGAATTAGGTTTGTGTTACCTATTTGGTTTTGGTGTCCTATTTGGGTTTGGATTTTGACTTCTTAGTTGGTTTCTTGGTGGAAAGATTTTGTTAATTACCTATTTGATTAGGATATGTATTTACTTCCTATTAGGATTCTTATTGTAACCTAAGTCCTATACACTATAAATAGGACCTTACGGTTAGTGTATTTTGTGTGCCTCACCAAGGCTCAGAGAGTTTTCTCTAATTGGGTTTTGGGGTGGAGGTCACCATTTGGAATCATGAGTGCGTGGAAAACGCGTGGCTCATTCGTGTGGCAATTTAGTGAGAGTCAATTTGTGAGTTTGTGAGTTAGAGAGCAATTTGGGAGAATCTTCTCCGTTTGTTTGGGTTCTCTACTCGTTTGGTTTAAGGTTTGTAATTTGTGGGATTTGGGTTGTGAGAGTTTAAACACTCTGTTTGTTTAGTGAAATTCCTCGCCGTGCTTCACTCGTGGATGTAAGCTTTACGCCGATCCACGTAAATCTCTTGTGTTAGTTTGAGATTGTTTGTTTTAGTTTTCACCTACGACGTTGATATTGGTACTTTGTTAAAATTCATTTTCGTTTGCGCATAAAAGTACAACACCCCAGATGTTCGTCCACCGAGTACTACCACTTTAGCACCACATTGTCACTCGAGACATTTGTGGAAATTTCGACGAAAAGAAAAACTTCATAGGAATTCCAAGAGGTGGTATACTAACAGGTGTTGCCAAGAAATCAAAACTATTTCTGATTTCCTATCACGGAAGAGAAGGTAGAAATGACTAGTGGTAGTGGAATTGATTAGTAAAACTCTGGTGGCACATAATTACAGATACATTAGCCCTGCTACAGGGCCAACAACCTATTCCAAGTCAGGATTTTCCTTGGCATGGAGGTTTTTCATTTAAGTCTAGAGGTGATCGCCAAAATGTTCTTCTAGAAGGTCGATAAGTCGTCTAAGTAACCCAAAACTTACGAAAACCTCACATGTTTTTCATATTCAACGAGGTGGCAAGATTCAACAATTAGGCTCAAGAACCGAGAATGCTTACATCACGTGTGTGATGACCGCAATGATGCCCAAACTTATGCTCTGATACCAAGCAGATAATATAAATATAGTCATGCCATAGTAATTCGATAATCCTAGTCAACATAATATTATTCATAACCGTAAATCTAATTAAGGCATCCCATAGGATTTATAATGATTTCCTAATTCTCATCATTATGACATTTCGTATAAATGTTAATTTAATTACAGCATCACCTAGAAAATTCGTTATTAGATGTATATATGGAAACTAAACCAATATAAAAATAAATAAATATATATATATAAGAAAAGACCCACTCACAAATATTTGCGAAGTCGTAACCGTTCGAACAAGAGAAGTCAAAGTCTCCGATAGTAATCGCACCTAAGCATAATAATGAGACCCATTAGTAAAACTCAACTAAAATGATTAAATTTGGGAAAACGGAATGAGGATTTGAAATTAGGGCGTCGAAATACACTAAGAGGGGTCCCGGACAAATTTTGTAAAAAGTTAACGAAAAAGTCAACCGAGTCGCCTCGGCGGTCAACTAGGTTAAAACTTTACAATTTCGCTAAATGGACTTGGGGAGTCAAAATTAGCCTAAGAGAGTTTCCGAAAAAATTTTGAAAAAGTCGATAGAAGGAATATTCTGAGCCCATTTAAAAAATGGGCGGGGCAGGGTTAACGGGCCAAAGGCTTAGGCTGGCCTATGGATCAGGTTTTTGAGCCTTTCTCTTATTTTTTTATGTATCGGGTTGGGTTTACCCATTGGGCTTGCGGGTTGTACCCGCCGGACCTAAGAGGAAGAAGAAGGCTGGATTCGTAGGATTTGGCCCAGAGACCTCCTAAGCTACAATTTGGGTTTGTTGAAACTTACCCAAAACTAGCATATAATATATGGAACTGAAGCTTGCAACATGAGGGAGATGAATATACCATCAAGAGGTCAAGCCATGATCGGAGAAGACCGGAAAAAAGTCTGCAAAGCTCGGGTTTCTCTCCGAAAAAATTAGGGAGAGGCATCCCCTCGTCGTTTCTGCATTCAAACATTGTCATTCATCTCAAAACTACTCCAAAGGTACACCAAAACACAATCTGCTAGATTTTAAAGGGTTTTTGGACGTTACCAACACTAAAATCGACAAAATCTTCATTGGGAAACCATAGCTCTATGCCAAAGTTCCTTGGCTCGACGGTAGCAGCTGGGTTCCCAGGGTGGCTACTTAAACAAGGTGTTTGCAGTGGTTTTGCGCTCATGGTGGGTTGAAGACGAGAATGGATGGTGTTCTGAGTAGTTCACTGAAGGAAGGATGCGATGGTGGCAGCCGTTGTTGTTGTTGTTGTTGTCGGGGAGAGATTACAGGAGAGATAAGGGAGACAGAGCTGAGAAAGAAAAAGGAATGAAAGGTAGAGGGGAAGAACAAGTGGCAAGAGAGGAGTGCAGAGCTTGGGTGAGTGTGGGCCCCATGGGTTAGAAATATTAATAAATATTAAAAATATCTCTTAAAAAATTATTAAAATAATGATATTTTTTATTTTTGGTCAAACAAAAGATTTTGTTGAAGGACATATTTGTGAAAACAAGTTTATTTGAGCAACACCTATGCATGCTATTAACAATTAAAAGGTGGAATGACGCTTGTATGCACTCAAAAACAAAACTTTACCCATGAAATTCAAAGCCTAGTAGTTGGGTGAACCAAGACTCAACTCAAGAACAAAGTGAGTTGAGAAATCTTATACCTTATTGATTCCTCTTTGCATAAGAAAAGGCTAATCACCCAAGGAGAGGGCCTTCATTCCTTGCTTCTTAACTCCATGGATTTCTTGGAGGAGGATGGTTGAAAGGATTCTCCAAGTTCCCAAAATAGAGAACCTCTAATTTATCCACACCAAGGAGAGCATTGATGAAGAGATGAGTGACCTAGGAAGAGATAGATGCTAGTAATCTCTTCCAAGGTGGCCGGCCTCCTAAAGAGTCAAGAGAGCTTTTGTTCTCATCTTTTCTCCAAAGAAAACCCCTAAGGATGAAATGGCTATAAAGTTTCCTTTATACCACCTCACAATGTAGTGGCAAACTTGCAATTAAAGCAAGTTTACTACCCTTTCTCTATACGGCCGGCCTTAAGGGTTTATAGGGCTTTCAAGCCCTTTGTGTTTTCAAGTTGTCATACAACTTGAGTTATTGGACTTGACATTCAAGTCTAATTGGGCCTTGCAGCCCAAAACTAACCTGAGGTCTAAAACGAACTAATTCGTTTGATTAATCATCATATTAATTAAACCTTGCCATAAATAATTAAACCATTTAATTATCCTTCCTCATCTTCCTTCCTCATCTTCATTATTTCTTCAATCTCTAGCTTACACGATGTACGATCCATTAGGTTCCTTTTAGCGAGGCAGTGGGCGATTATAACTCTTCATATCGATTGTGAATTGAAACTTACTTTCAATTCTCCCTTTAGTGATTATACATGTTTAGGGCTTCCACAAACCATGAGTGACACCTAGCAGTATGTCATGGTTACCCAAGCTAATCAGAAGAGGTGGAGAACCTATTCAGTTTAGGATTACAATGCAATACGGTCTTTCTTTAATACAATACTCTTGACCACATTGTTTGGTTTGATAGTTTATTCATGTCTACTATCCAATGTGATTCTTTTACTTATATGATTACCTTGAATGTGATTTGGAACAACTTCCTAAATCTCATTCATACTCTAGCCAGAGATTCTTAATCATATCATAGAGTATTCTCCCTTAAACGGTTTGAAGGTTAGAGATCCCTTGTTGCACATTCACTTGCCTCCATGGCTAAGTGGCTTAACCCCAACTATGTCGTGGACACCCTCTAATGGAGTGACTTTGACATAGTTAAAGATCAAGGACCTAACCACAAGACAACTATGATGCCTCAGGTCAAATGACTACTTTGTATTATCCCAACCATGAGTTCTCATGTGACATGAGTATGAGAACTCCTCGTTGATCGTGTTCAATGGACTCATTCTCTATTGAGCACCTACATGTTTATCTTGGTGTCAGTCGCACCAATGACTCAAGACCAGTCATTCTCCCTAAGAGAAGACATAGCACGTACTGATCTTAACGGACTGTCATGCCCAATTGGCAATCCTATGATCAAGAATGTTTAGGATATGTATACGAAAGAGAATGGTCTCATGTATCTAACTTCTTTAGATCACATTCTCCCAATTGCAAATTCCTTGGACTTATTGTTTAAGCATATAACATTTATATGAGACAGCTTAAAACAATAATCTTTTTCCTTTATATTAAAATAGATTACTTTAGCATGTGAAATGTCCGTAAAGTGTCATCATATGATTGGTTTTAGGGCACATTTCCAACATTTGTTAGATTAGATGTTAGATTAGCCATCGACAGGGTTTGAACCCACACCATTATATAAAGGCTCAACACCCTTCCACCACTGTGGTAAAGGGCCACTTGCAAAATAATGATATATTAATATAAAAATTTTGAATAAATATACAAAATATAAAATAGTAGTTTTCACAAAAGTATTTTCAGATTCGTAGTTCCATAAAATCTTCATCGTAACTCCCATTTTGATTCTGCTGACGTCTACGCGTTCGTAGAGTCGAGTACTTCGAGAATTTGGTGAAATAATGTTTCGTACCTCTCACCGTACGCTGGTTAACGAAGGTCAAATAATCTTTTTTTTTAATACTGAGTATTACAATTTTCCTTTTCTTCTGGCTATCATATTATTCGTTGAACACATATGGATTGTGCTTGGGCTAAAGTTATTTGGCAACATTTTATTCCACCTCAACTATCTATTTTGGCTTGGCGGCTTTTTCATGATAAACTTCCTACTAAAGGTGCACTACAACGACATGGAATTTCTTTGGCGTCCATTTGTTGTTTATGTCATAATTCTAAAGAATCTATTATTCATCTTTTCTTCGGTTGTCGGATATCTAAGTAACTTTGGAGGTGGTTAGCATGTCCATTTGGTACCTCTTTGCCTTTTTTAGATTCTTTGGTTGTTTTTTGAGATACTTACGTACTTAAGCCCTTCTCCAAACAATTGCATAAGCTCTGGATTTTTGCAATCTGTCTACTATTTCGAATATTTGGAAAGCTCAAAATAAGTTAATTTTTTAGGGTCACCCAATATATTTTCATTGCTTTTGCATGTCTATCTACTCTAGGATCGTGCATGGTGGGAAGTTTATTCCTCATTACTCTCAGGGTTTTGACACATGTATCATTTCTTCTTTGGGAATCCAACCTATTCCTCGTAAGGCACCGACTGTTCTTCCTATGCTTTGGTCTTCTCCTTGGTTTTCTTGGATTAAACTTAATACAGATGGTTTGTGTAAAGGAAATCCTGGTCCTGCTACTAGTGGAAGAGTTTTCAAGGATCATCATGGTCAATTTCTTGGCAGTTTTTGCTAATAGATCGATCATCACAACTCTTTCTTTGCGGAATTATCAGCAATTATTGTTGGTATAGAGTTTCCATATCAGTTGGGTTGGCATTGTATTTAGTTGGAAAGTGACTCTTCTAGTGTTATTTTTGCTCTCCAATCAACTGATTTTGTTCCTCCTTGGGCCCTTTGTACACAATGGTCTATTTGTTTGGACCGCATTCAGAAAGATGCTTTCTACACCTCTGACATATATCGTTTCACATCCTGGCCTGGGCCCCCACCACATCCCGGGCCCGACTCCATCACAATATTGTCCGCTTTGGGCCCCGACCACGCCCTCACAGTTTTGTTTTTGGGAACTCACACGAGAACTTCCCAGTGGGTCACCCATCATGGGATTGCTCTCACGCGCTACTCGCTTAACTTCGAAGTTCTAATGGAACCCGAAATCAGTGAGCTCCCAAAAAGCCTCGTGCTAGGTAGAGATGGGAATATACATACAAGGCATACATTCCCCTGGGCGATGTAGGATGTTACAATCCACCCCACTTAGGGGCCCGACATCCTCGTCAGCACACTTCCGGCCAGGGATTGGCTCTGATACCAAATTGTCACATCCTGGCCGAGCCCCTACCACATCTCGAGCCCAACTCCACCGTAGCACGATATTATCCGTTTTGGGCCCCAACCACGCCCTCACAGTTTTGTTTTTGGGAACTCACACAAGAACTTCCCAGTGGGTCACCCATCATGGGATTGCTCTCGCTCGCTACTTGCTTAACTTCGAAGTTCCAATGGAACACGAAGCCAGTGAGCTCCCAAAAAGTCTCGTGCTAGGTAGAGATGGGAATATACATATAAGGCTTACACTCTCCTGGTCGATGTGGGATGTTACATATCGTGAGGGAAACGTTGTTGTGGACAATTTTGCTAGCATGGGCTTGTCTTCTCCAACTTTGGTATGGCATAATTCCTTTTCGGTGGCGGCTCGTGCTACTTTGTTTTCAGACTATACTGGCTCTCTTGGCTTCCACTTCTCAAATTAATGTGCACCATGGCATACAAGTTTGTGTGACTTTCTTATTTTCTTTTCTTAACCTGTGATGTTGCTTGATCTGTTTGGCAGGTTTAGACCTTTTAGGTTTGGCTTTAGAAGGGTTAGGCTTCATGTCTCCCCTCTTTTCCATGTATCATTATTGTTTTCGTTTCTAGAAAGGTAAGGTTTATGTCCCCCCTCTTCTTTTTCATGTATTTTTTCCCTTTTTTTCTTTTACTATAAGGGATTAGGTTTATGTCCCCCCAATTAGGTGTAACTTTTTTTTCATTATTAATAAAATTCTCTCGTACCATCAAGGTTTACCAAAAAAAAATGCAGGGCTATAATTCTAAACGGTTTATGTTTAACCGTTTCGGTTGGAGATGACTTGATAGACTTTTTCAAGCATATATTTTTCCTTTCTCTACTGTACTCTACTTGGAGAATCTCCTCCATTCCTGTCACCCCTTTAAAATGTTATGATTGAGATAGAACAGATCAAAATGGAAAAAATTCTAATATCCCCTTATAGAGTTTTTTGTCATTAGATTTTCTATTAAACATTCAATGATTAAAATTTAAACGGCTAAAATACCTGTGTATGCATAGAATACAACTGGGCATATTAGAAAATCTCTCAAAACTATACCACAAGTAGCATTGTCGAGCTTGGGATTCTCGAGTCCGAAAGCTTAAATTGATATTCTTACATTACATGGTTTCACATGAACATGCTAAAAACAGTACCAGTAGTCGATGTCATAAACAAATTTTTTTTGCTAGACTTGAATCGATTTCATAAAACCAACTATTTTGTGGTCGAAAGCTAAAAAACTAGAATAAGCACAAAATAATTGAATTTTGAAAGTTCTCTGCGAAATTTGAAGATCATTATATCAAAACATATCACAATGAGAATAAAAGTAACTCCAAATTATTATAGTTTTTCCAAACAAAATCCAAAACTAAAACAACAACTCCACAAATAAAATATAAAAACATTGATCAAAACAAACCCGAAAATATGGAATTGGATCCATTCTTAAACATACTATCTAGAGCCTAGGGATAAAAAAAATCTAGACCACACAAATTGAATTTGACAATTCTGATCAACTTATTTTACTGACCTACCTTATACAAACCAACAACTTTAATTTTTTTTTTTCACACAAATTAAAAGTCCAAATTTTTTTTATTCGTAAACTCAAAACACTAGGTCCGAAATGGATCCAAATTCCAAAGTATGATTCCAAAACTAAAATGAGCCCACATCCAATTAAACCCTCCACAAATAAATAAATAAATAAAAGATTTGATCAAAATATCTGAACCAAACAAATCAAAGTAACCAATGCTCATCACACGATTCACAAGCCACATACAGTACGTGGGCCCATTCTATGCTCTGTCCAAGAGCCCAGACGACGATTCTCTTTCAATTCCTTTTGTGAGGATATAAGGAAGTTTCACATTTTAATAGTTCATCGTATATTATGTGGATAATTTTTGTTAGTTACTATTTATATTTAATTTTAAATAGTAAAATTCAAATGATTTTTAACCGCACGATGTACGATAAATGATTAAGATGTGAGAATACTAACAATTTAGATCCGGATCCAAATCCCCTAAATACGACATGTCGTTACATAAAAGAGGGACCGAGCCCAGTGAGTGAGTGGAGCACCAACGAGACTAAACCACACAATCCGGGATGCGATGCGATCAAGCATTGGGAGTACGCCGTTAAGTCTAACAGCCACGTTTCTCCGGCGTCACCGTTTCTCAAATCCGCTGTCGTGTACTCTCTTTCCATCTTCGCCCTTCTCGTCGTCTTCTTCAGCTCCGAGAAGCTCCGCCGACGACTCGGCCAAGGACTCGGCGGGCAGTGAGTTGACTCGGTTGGCGACGGTGGTGGAGGGCTGCGACTACGAGCACTGGCTCGTTGTCACGGAGCCTCCTAAGGGTTACCCACTTCGCGACGAGATCATCAGTGGCTACATCCAAACCCTAGCCACCGCCCTCGGAAGGTAAAACCTGAATACACTTTCCGGGTTAGCGGATTTAGGTTGTAAGGTTCAAACTTGAAGTACATTTTAAACACTTTATACTTTCAGAAATTGGCCGAAATATTTATTTTCCAAATTTTAATTGATTAGTTTTCAGTAGATATTATATCGTCAATATTTGATCGCTATGTGGTTGATATTTGATCGCTGTATTGTCGATATTTGATTTTAATCAGCTCAACAGCAGTTTTGATGTTTCTGGGACCGATCGTTATTACTATTATATATACACATACATACAGGCATATCTCATGGATTTGTTTGATAAACTTAGTGTTGGTGATAATTGTAGTGAAGAGGAGGCAAAGAAGTCAATTTACTCTGTTTCGACAAAGTACTACTTTGCATTTGGCTGCAAAGTCCCAGAGGATTTGACTTTAAAGATAAAATGTAACTTCCTGCACAACTATTTCAATTTTCTTTTTGTTTAAGTTTTGAATTTGGTATAAACATGATTGAATTGTTTGCAGCTCTGCCTAATGTGAGATGGGTTCTCCCAGATTCTTACTTATGTCATGGTGAAAATGACTATGGAGGTATTCTTTCTTGCTTTTTTTCTTCACTTCTTCAACTTCTGAGCCTAGGACGTGCTTAGTGTGTGAATACGAAGATTCACTTTAATGCCGTGTTTAGTTACAACTTACAAGCCGACCCTTAAATGAATAGGGAGGATGTTCGAGAACGTTGATTTGAAATATGATGATATTTATACGAGTCATTCCAAATAAATGCAAGGTTACTCATCAAGAAGAATTAGAATGTTAGCTGCCAACTTATAGCATACTGTGTAGACTCATCTAAGTGATGTGAAGCCACAATGCATGATTTATTTCTGTAGGAAAACATCGAAACCCGATTTATCTTTGATTCTTGTTCCCCAAGGAAATTTTTATTCCATGTTTCCATAGGTAATCAATCTGCATTTCTGAACATGTTCTTGGTTCTGGACAGGAGAACCTTTAGTTGAAGGGGTTGCTGTTCCATATGATGAAAAGTATCACGCAGACTGGGTGCGTGACGAAAAATTCAAGGCTTAATCACACCTATGGCCCCTGGATTAGCACTCTCGGCTACTTAATCCCGATCAGGCTGCTAAAGTTTCACCTCCTGGTGGTGAAAGCGGAATTTTTTTATGAGAATCAACTTGCATCAACCCGAATGTGTGACTTTCGTTTGAAATGGACCGTCTGAGGTCATCTCTGGGGTCATAAGTCTTCAAGCTAAACTTAGTTCTAGCTTAAGCATTCCCACTCAAATCTTGCTAGAAGTTGCAGTGCATTTTTGTAACCCCAACCCAATTCTAACCCTACTTGGTTCAAATTGGGGATGGGATGGATGTACACAATTATTAATATATATATATATATATATAGAACTTTTCTCATTTTTTTAGTCATTAGTATGAGTTATCGTATTATTATATTATTAACTTTGTATCGCTTTGCTTGTTCATCAACCTGGTCGCACGACATTAATACAAATGAGTAGACCCGAACACGAGCCGGGACCCTTCCGGGTTGCTTACTGTGGTCATAAGCAATAGCAAATTCAAGTCTTTCCAAGGACCTTCATGGTTGCATCAGCAAAACTCAGCCTCTAAATTAGGCCAACTTGGGATTTCTTGGCCTTAAATCCTCGCTCCAAATAGTTTTGGTGGATTATTCAAACCCTTTACTTGTTGCACTACATTTGAGCTAATTTTGAACACAAAGGATGAATAAATGGTAAATTGACTCGGAATATCGAATACAATATTTTCCACTCCAGAAGCAAATGGAAGGTTACAAAAGTGAGTCCATAAATAATTTAATCAACGTCATCCTTGCAATGACCTCATGCACAAGTCATAATTTCATATTATTATATGAATTCTGAAATAGTTTTTTTTTTTTTTAAATATGTGAAAGCATAGAAATTTAAAGCTGAAAACTGAGTATATGGATTATCTGTATTCCACAAATAAAACAACTATAATGTATTCCAGTATATATATTATTTGTTTAGCGTATTTCTGGTTCTATTTTCGATTAAACGTTTGTAATCAATTC
This sequence comes from Pyrus communis, assembly GCF_041283825.1. Classification (NCBI taxonomy): domain Eukaryota; kingdom Viridiplantae; phylum Streptophyta; class Magnoliopsida; order Rosales; family Rosaceae; genus Pyrus; species Pyrus communis. The sequence goes on from NC_142581.1 coordinate 13,637,580, forward strand.
CATTTGTGTATTATATCACCCTTTTTTTCTCTTTTTCTAAGCATGTGCATCCTTCTCCCAACCAGTTTCAAGAACTCTATATAGTGCAGTATCAGAATAAACGGTACTAGACCTAAATGGCTTAATCCGGTTTCTATACCGATGACCTTTTCGGCTCCTGTGGCGGCCCTTCGCTTTATTTTCCACCAATTTTTCTTCACCTGTGCTCTCATTTTTCACCACATCACAGTCAGCTCGCCCCTCTCGTTCATCCCTGTGCACACCGACTATGTTTTCTCCCACAGTCGGAACAATGTACACAAAGGGTCCGATTGGGATGTCATTAGTCAAGTCCATAAGAGGTTCCAAGGACTAGACAACGCTGGTCATTGTTGGTCTACACTTGGGGTTGTGGCTCAGGCATTGGTGAGCCAATGCAGCAGCTTTTCTTGCCCCTATGGTCGAGTACTGACCCTCGAGCCTAGGGTCCATCACGCGGTCAAGTTTATGTGAGTCCTTCAGAAAAGGTTTGAACCGCCCCACTAGGTTCTGTTCTCTACCATGACGGCTATCATCCACGGACCTTCTACCAGTTAGTAGCTCCAAAAGAACTAAGCCGAAGCCATATACATCACTCATCGTTGTTAAATGGCCTGAAAACAAAGAGTGTATATTTAGGTGTGTGATATCCACACACCTCATTTTACTTTTCACACACTTTTTTAATTTTCAGCTATCGGATCAGATGAATTGAAGAAAATCAACGGACAGAAATTATCAGAGGGTGTGTGAAAAGTAAAATAGAGTGTGTGAATGGTAGAGCCGGCTATGAGGGTGTGCAAGAGGTGCCACCGCACAGGACCCAAGATTCGGAAGGGCCCCCAAATTTTCTTTACATGTAAATAGATACCTATTATATACTTAAATGTGCAAGATAATAATAATTATTGTTCCAGCACTAGTGGTGTAGGCTTTCAATCTTCTTGTACATTGCCTGGGTTTGAGTCCTTGTCGAACTATTTTGCTATTTTTAAGTTTTGCAAATTTATTAACTTAAAAAGTTGATTAGTTTTACACAAAAAACCATGCAACATATTTCAAACTAAAGACCTTTCAAGACAGGAAACATTCTTGTCCACCCAAATACTACTTATAATTTGGTGCTCTAATTTGTAGTGTTTAAATTTTATAGATACAAATTGAAAAAAAAAAATAACAAAGAAAATACAGTATTAAAAAGATGAAGGACCTCCATCTAAATCTTGCACAGGGCCCCTAAATTCTCAAGGCCAACCTTGGTAGATAGCACACCCCTATATTTAGTGAAATTCTTAAATTTCATGCTATTATTTGTACAATCTTAACCGCACGCGTATTTTAGGGTTTGTGTGGGTAAATTGGTTCAAAAGATGGTCGGTTGAGATAGTACTAAGAGCACACTACTCAAAATATCAAGTTGCATTACCTGTCATGACATATTCTGGAGCTGCATAGCCATGAGTTCCCATGACACGCGTTGCAATGTGTGTTTCATCTCCTTCTGGGCCATCTATGGCTAGACCAAAATCAGACAGCTTAGCCGTGTAATCCTGCAAGAAAAAGGAATACATCATTCTGTCAGACGATCAATATTTACACTTGTACGAAGAACAAAGGAGAGCTAAGGATAAAAAATTAATTACCAAGTCCAGTAAGATGTTCGAAGTCTTAAAATCGCGGTATATGACTGGCTTTTCTTCCTCATGGAGGCAACTGAGGCCTTTCGCAGCTCCAACTGCTATCTTGATTCTTGTTAGCCAGGGTTCCACCATAACCTGCATTAATGAACGACCAAACAAATTCATAAATTTTCTGATATCCAAAAGTTTTGTGCTCGTTTCAAAAACAGAAAAAGCAAAAAATAAAACTCATGCATGCATGGTCAGAATTGTACGTTTGAATAGCTGGTGATCTAAGTTGCCTCTCTCCATGTACTCATACACCAGAAGCCTGTATTCGTCTTCGCAGCAGTGCCCGATCAAGTTAACAAGATTCGGGTGCTTCAGTTGCCCAAGAAAAATCACTTCAGCCTACAAAATACAGAAGTGTTTGACAATTAGCATTTTTTTACAACTTGGGAAGCATATGAAATGATTAGGAGCAAAGCTCTAAAATGGGGACAAAGAAATATTACCAGCCACTCCCCTAAGTCCTTGTCTTTTTTTTTTTTTTTTTTTTTTTTCGAAATTGGGATTCATTACCAAGGCACAAAGGCCAGCCAAGAACAAAGAAAGCTAGATAAGGCTAACAAACAAGGAAAATAAAGAACAAAGAAAGCTAGATAAGGCTAACAAACAAGGAAAATAAACAGCATACATCATGAGACCAGGGAGTACAAACGGACGCTGCCACAATTGGCTATCAAGTCGTCCCCAATAGCAAAAAAGAAGAACTAAGTACTCGGGGGGGCAAGGCAGGCCATCTTCATCAATATTCTGACAAGAGAAGATAGGGGCCTGTCAACCCAACCAAAGTTGCACATCTCCAAAGTATGATTCGACGCAACAAAGTCCGCCGCAACATTTGCTGATCTTGGAACCCAAGACCAAGAGCAAGCTTGGAAAGTCTTCCCCACCACGTGAATGCGACTGAGGATAGGGAAGATTTCCCAAGCGCAGCTCAAAGAAACATTGTTCAAACATGATACTACTTGTTTCGAGTCCAATTCAACCACACTCGAGGCAGATTCAGCCTCCGAGCCAAGTAACACCCCTCCAAAACCGCCAATGACTCAGCCAAGACCGCGCAAGAGGCAGGAACCTCAACCCTTTTTACTGCAATGCACCTAGATCCAGAGTCACGAGCCACCATACCCACTCATGCTGAGCAGGCACCATGCTTCCAACTCCCGTCTATAATCTTCACTGAGAGGCTAGATAGAGGAGACCACGGGAGCACCCTGCCAGCTATGGGTAGAAGCAGAGGAGTAGTCCCAATACCCGTTGAGTTAGCATCGTCAAAGGCTTTCCACACACTGGTCAGAGTATGGATGGTTTGAGATGGGGAAGGGTCCCGATTATTAAATATCACGTTGCATCTGGCTTTCCATATAAACCAGCAAGAGAAAGCCACTGATGAGAGAAACCGAGATTTTGATTCCTTGGAGCCCAGATCCAACGCAAAAAACATGGAGAGCCACTCATCAACTGAGGTGATTAATGTCCGCTGATTCGAATGTAAAGTGGACCACTGAACGACATTGGTTGAACCCATGAGCACAAAAGGAGGAAGCGTTCAACTGATTCGGTCTGATAATGACAAACAAGGCAGCAAGGATTGATAGCACATCGCCTCCTAAAAAGGTTTTCCTTAGTAGTGATGGCCCCCCTAGTACAACGCCAAACAAAATTTTTAAGTTTTGGAAGGACCTTAAGACTCCAGAATCCTCACCAGAGAGCACAATCAGTGGAGTGGGAGAATGAAGGCGGTCAGGCTGCCTTCTATAATTAGAATTATGCACCTACCTATAACCTGATTTCACCGAATATGCACCCACCTATAACCTGATTTAACCGAATATGCACCATTCTTAACGGCAAGCCAAATGAGACTATCCAAGCGAGTCTCCCACATAGATCTGAGATATCGCATTCTCGTCGGCCTCGGAAAAAGGGCATCAACTGCCTCCGATCTCCACGTCCTTAACTCAGGGTCAGTAATCGTAGCCACCATCTGCAACCGGTCAATAGCAACCCCCACACTAAGGGTTAGGTGCCCATTTGTGATGTCTGGGACCCAATTGTCAAACCACAAATTGATCTAATTCCCACTCAAAGTCTGCTAGCGAGCCCCATGGGTGATAAGATCCCTCCCAACCAATAGGCTTGACCAAACCCACGACGCCCTCTCCCCACGCTTGGCACTCAAAAACGATTCGTGAGGAAAATACCGATCTTTCAACACCCTGACCTAAAAGGACTCAGGTTCATAGATAATACGCCAACATTGTTTGGCGAGGAGTGCAGAGTTGAAGTCTTTTAGGTTACGGAAGCCCATACCACCATCTCCCTTTGCACAGCCCATCTTCTCCCAATTCAGCCAATGTATGCTCTCTTTATTTTTATTCCCTCACCAGAACTTAGCAATTTTTGCATCTATCTCCCTACACAATATGTCTGGAAGTCAGAATACATTCATGGGATACTTTGGCGTAGCCAGAGCGACAGCCTTAATGAAAACTTCACAACCAGCTTGGGATAGGAAGTGTTGCTTCTATCCCATCAATTTAGCCAGCACCCGATCCTTAATAAACGCAAGTGCGTCCCCCTTCGTCCGACCCCACATCGTAGGAAAGCCCAGGTACACCCCCGAGTCCTCCACAGTCAGTATCTCAAGGATAGAACTGAGCTTATGGGCTAAAGTCATTAGGGTATTGGCACCAAAATACACATTGGACTTTTGCAGGCTCACTTGTTGCCCAGACGCCCGACAGTAGGCACTTACTAAATGCGAAAAATTCTAGCAGTTATCCGCAGAGGCCTTGAGGAACACAAGTGAGTCATCAGCAAATAAGAGATGGGTTAGTTTTGGACCGCTCGCACTAAGCTGAATGTCGTCTAAGAACCCAAGGTCAGTAGCTTGCTTGATAAGCCAGGAGAACACTTTGCTAACAATCAAAAACAAGTAGGGAGACAGGGGGTCACCTTGTCGCAACCCCCTAGTCGGCTTAAACTTCTTACCGGGCTAACCATTAAGAAGAACGGAGAACTAAACAGATTACACACATCGCATTACTACGTTCACCCACTCATTACAGAACCCCATCTTCCTCATGAATGCCTCCAAAAAATCCCATTCTACCCGATCATATGCTTTATTCCTAGCAAGCTTGACGCCCAACTCGAACATGTGCTTAGCCTTCCGAAGTTTCAAGAAATGGAAGACTTCATGGGCCAAAATAATGTTGTCGTCGATTTGCCGGCCTTGGATGAAGGCGTTTTGACTAGGGGGAATTAACTCTGGCAAAAATGTTTTCAATCGGTAGGCATGAATTTTAGATAGGACCTTAAAAGAGTAGTTACATAGGCTTATTGGTCTGAATGGATTCATTGACTCTAGGTGTGGGACCTCTGGGATAAGGATAATATTCATTGAATTAATCAGGTTCGGGCTAACTTCACCATTCAAACATTCAGCAGCCATCCCAAAGACCTTCAGAGATATAATCTCCCAAAAGTTTTGGTAGAACACCCCTTGGAACTCGTTAGGACCGGGCGCTTTCAAATTGCCTAATTGGGAAACTGCCACCTTGATCTCAGATTCCTCAACAGCCCTCCGAAGAGCATCATTCATCTCTAAAGTGACAATCGCATCCACACAGTCCAGTAAATCACTCCACTGCTGACTGCATCAAGAACAACTGTATAAAGTGCTAATCCATCATCCGCTTAATACTAGAGAGGTCATCCGTCCAATTCCCACCAAAATTTTGAAGTTTTCCAATTTGATTCGAACACTAGCGTTGTACAGTAGACTGGTGGAAGAAGGCGATATTAGCGTCTTACGCTTAAAGCCAATGAACGTAAGACCTTTGCTGCCATAATTGCTCATCCTGTTCTTCGAGCCTATTAATCTTGTTCGAGGTTTCCTTAATTTCCTCAACGTAGGCCCCCCCAATTCGTCTGCAACTTTCCCAGGTGGTCATTAAAGGCAGCAATCTCGTTCCTTCAACTTCTGAACGTCTCCCTACTCCATCGACATAAGTTTCTCTTGGTTTCATGGATTTTACTCTACCATTTGTTCAGCCACATTCCTTCAATTTCCAAGTTCCAGTTTCTCTCAATAATCTCATTGACGATAAGGAGTGAGTGATCAGAGGCACAAACCGTTCCATGTGTGACAGATGTGAAGGGTCACCGATCTTACCAGGCACCATTAACTAACCCTCTATCCAACCGCTCCTAAACCAGAGAGTTGTTACAAGTTCACCGCCAAGTGAACTTGGTCCCCGTGAACCCCGAGTCAATGAGCTCCGTTACATCTATGAAATCTCGCAAGAACCGAGGCCATGAGTATGAGCCCTGAGACCTCCCTCCTTTTCCAAATCCTACAAGATTTCATTGAGATCCCCGCTGCATAACCACGGTCATACCTTGGGCTCCAAAACACTTGTGATCCACATTTAGAACTCCCCCTTCTCAAACCTGTATGGATTATCGTACACCCATGACGACGTGAACCAATCCGTCTCGCCCCTCAGCTTCACCTCAAAGTGGATTAAGTTCTTAGAAAAATAAAGAACATTAACCTCTATCTTGTCATTCCACCAAAGGCTCAGGCCACCCGTCACTCCCAAAAGGGAAACATCAAAACCCTCTAAATAACCCATCCGTCTTCACCTTCAATTCTGTAATTCTTCATTTTAGTCTCCAATAGAAAAACCACAGAGGGTCTATACTTCCTAATCAACCTATGAAGGGCTTGAAACACTGTGTCCGACCCAAGACCACGACAGTTCCACATCAAGAAGATCATGGTGATTTTGCGGCTATTATGGGCCAGCCGCCACCGCTACTACCAGAAGCACCTTCATCATTCATTTGAGACATCCCTCTTTTTCCTTAGTAATATCCTTAATGCAGTTCCAATCACCCTCCTCCTGGATTGGAACATCTAGGAGGTCATCATCCCCGAATAAATTGCTCTGTATCTGGGGACCTCCCTCCTTGATAGTAAGGCCAACAGTCTAGCTTCTTCTACCATACTTCCTTCCAATACCCGGGATGCCTCTCCCTTTTTTAGCCCTCTTTTTAGAGTCCATGGAGTTACCCCTCGATCCCACTGTTGCACACTTCATCCCCAGACTTTCGAAGAATTCCCCTAACTATGGTTTATCTATGTTCCCCATGGTACTCCTGGAGAAAATTGCTGGGAAGAGGGTAAACCTGACACCTCTGGGCCAATAACCGGGCTCCAAGTAGCTGAAACCAGGCTTGAATGGGCTGCCCTACTAATCATCAAGTTTGGCCCATCGATTGATACCCATGCGTGACCCATATTACCTACCTCCTCTATTCTCACACCCCTATTTTGGGTGCTATTGTTGAGCCTAAGAAGTTGCCAAGTCTATCTCTGAGCAGCACCCTCAATGAACAAACGATGAGGCCCAGCTGGTTGGGGTCTTGTGATGGTAACTTGGCACGGCCACATATTAGTTCTCTCGTTTCCCGAGGGGGGGTTGTATCTTCGAATTGCTTTTCGCGGCCCAAGTTTGGTCTCCGTGATACATTACCATCTTCGCCTTTCTCTCAGCCCCGCATTGAAGAGTTGTCTTCTATAGGAGCGGTTTTCCTTCTCTCCCTACTTTTTCTGATACACCTTCTCTGACCTTAAGGGACCACCTCTGATCTGGTATTTTCATGCATATCACAGACCATCTTTGTTCTTGTCCATTCTCCATACTCGGCGCAACTGCTGTTGTTTGATTGAATAGAGCACTCAGAGCTTTCATGGCCAATTCTCTCGCACTTATAACAGAAGTTCTGCAGTCTCTCATAGCAAAACTCAACCCATGAGTCCCAATCTCCTTGTCTAGCCAGCCAACAACTAGCTAGAAGGGGGTTGGAAGTATTAATCATCACCCTTACCCTTAAAAACCCTCGTGCATAGGCCAAGTCTTCCACCTCCAGAACTCCCTATATTTCCCCCGCAAGACGACGCACATTCTCATCAGAACTGAGGTACAATGGGACCATTTGCATCTCAACTTCTTCTAAGGCAAGGTCATTCTGCCATCTCTTAACGGAGAAATTCTACTTCATTACTGCCCAGGGGACTTGGTCAAGAATCTTGGAAGCTATATCTTCATCCCTAGCAGTTATAATAAAAGTATTATCTTTCACCCGGTTGATTTGGACCTCTCCAAACTCCTTCCATGCGCTTCATAAAATGTTTCTTACCCCCCCCCCCCCCCCACCAACTTGTTCAGTTGGTGGTTAACCAATGCGCTTCCCTATGTCCTTGTTTGCCATCTAAATCCAATACCATAACATCAACAGGCTAAGCTTCCAATCCAGGCCTAAGCTTGTCATCAATGAACCCTTTGTAGACCTACCCGAACCCACCCTCACCTAGATAGTTGCTCTTGGAGAAACTTTGTGTAATCTTTTTAAGGTCATTAGGTGAAAAAATATGAAGGTTTGATCCAATAAGTGATTGGACAAATCACTGAGGACTATACACACCGATGAGTTACTCAAATCCGAGACTGATAATCTCCGAGATGAGATTTCTTTCGACGTTTGGGATTTTTTATCTGTGATTGGTTTGTTGGTGTTGAAACAACTAGGAGTGAAGAACTTGAATGCTAGTTTTTTTAGACTAATATTTTACTGAGGCTACAAGTTAATTTAAAAAATAAACATATGGTTGGATTGGATCAAAACTGAGAAACATATGGGGTTAGATATAGGGTTATAGGGTAATATATTTTACACAACTATAAAAAGAAGTCAAGGACCCAATTATAATATTTTCCCTTTTTGTTGATATTTATGTTTGGTTCAAGAAAATTCTAAATATAATTTTAATTTCAATCATGAGTCTAAAGTGAAAGGACCAAGTCTCGAGGTTAATTTGTCCTGATCATGTTCTAAAACTAATTAATGGAATTTTTTAGTAGGTTCAAGTGTTTGTCTTTGTGAGACCTCAGAGAATTGGAATCTGCTTTTTACGGCAAAGACTTGTTCAAACGGGAAAACCCATGTTCTAACTTCTCATTTCCTAGTATTCTAAAATTCATGCGTGTATCTAATATAAGAAGCAGGATTCGAACGCAGAACCTTGAGTGAACGGGTTTCAAACACAGGATCTCGAGTGTAGAAGTTTTGAGCATTATAAGATCTCAAGTATAGGGGTGAATAGACGTAGCCCTTTGAAGAACTCCTTGCAGGCATGGTTAATTTTGAGAGATATTTAATTATGGACATATGCAGTCCGACTTTAGTGTTAACATTTGTGCTTTGGAAATCCAAATCTCTTCATACCATGGTTGGTTCTGTTGGTTCTAAATGTTTGCTTTTTGGCTGTAAACACAACAATTAGATGACAGATTGGCAGGTTTTTGTAAAACTTTGGAAGACAAACACTAAAACAAATCCCTGTAGTCGTTAAGTGAAAATGTTTCATTTGTTCATAAATTAGACCACTAAAATTGCTTGTGGCGTGACACGTTAATTTGATGACTAACATTTAAAATTCGAATACATAGTACGAAGTACATACGTTCTAACTCACGCAGCTATATCCGTATCTGTATGAAACCATGGGCTACTTTTTTAGCCTATCATGTAACATGAGATGATAGACTTGTGTTGGTTACAGTAAACATGATGAGCAAATGTAAACTTCAAATCTGTCACTCGGCACGACCAAAAAGAACGAGATAGAAAAGGGGAGAAAAGGAAGAAAAGATTCATCATTTCATTGCTTTATTGCTTTCCTTAAAGTTGTGTGGGACTGCACTGCAGGCAGGACCTGCTGTAACAACTCAGATAGGCTAACAAAGTTACAGTTATCTGGGGAAGAGGTCAACACATTTTGTTTGTTTAGACAGCCAATGTTCTTGCTTCAAGCTTATAACTAACAAAGTGAAGTAACTATTTACTTCGACCTTCCATGTAATTTCCATTCAAGCATGTGTCTTGTCTTTTTAAGAAAAAGTAAGGATAATATATGTCGATCGATAATTATTTCAGTTTTAAACTTTACTTTTTGCTTTTTCAGTTATTTATGGAGAAAAAACTAAATAATGTATGAAATGGTATACAAAATAAAGGATGGAGGAGGTAGAGAAAGTATGGTAGGAGGGATGTAAAATAACTAAATAATTTATGAAATGGTATACAAAATTAAAATTAAAAATAAAAATTTGGAAACAGCCTATTTTATAACCATTTTGTTTGTAATTTTTAGTTTTTATTTTGTGTTAGAGATCGAGGGAAAAGACATTGAGAGAAATTAGGATATATAGAGTGGATGAAAGATGGTGATAGAGTTGTATGAGAAATGAATAAGGAACAAAATAAAAGCAAAACCAAAAACTATTTTAAGTTGCTTTCAGTTTCAATATTTTATTTTCATTCATCACAGCTCTCCGTCACTCATCTCCTTTATATACTTTTATTGCATCTCAAGCACAAAAAATGTAAACAAAAGGCTAAAATTGAACAGCACGTTTGACTTTTGACTTTTACTTTAGCAATGGAAGGGAAATATATTGGGAAGTGAGGGATGAAGAGGAATAGATGAAGGATGGTGGCGATTTTATGCTGACGAATTTTGATTAGCTCAATCCCACAAGTGACGCACAGATAAGCATTGATCATGTGTGTAATATATTCAATCATTTCGATCAGAGAGCTTGGAATAAGTAGAACAAGAAACTGCTTGGAAGTTCGGAGAATACTTTTGCAAATCTGAAAGGACAACAACATATAGTGATGAAAACAAAACACAATCGGTTGTGATATGTGTTGAAATCTTCTTTTAAATCATTCTATCCAACCATAAAGAAATGAAACCATTCTATCCATCGGATGATGGCTCCTAGTTTTTATTTAATTAAAAAAGACGTGCTTCAGATAGTCATCCACACTTCTGTTATTCATGTAGTGAATCCTACAATTGCTTCCACATGCGTGATTGACTTCCAACCATTATGCAGTGTAGTCCACAATTGCGTCAATAGCTGAGAGTTTGCTGTCATATTTTATCGGTGGTGCTATCTACACATCATTTCTCACTTCTCACATACCTTAATTTTACGGCGATTAGATTGAATGAATTAAAAAAGATCAAATGCAAAAATTAGCAAATGATGTATGAAAAGTAAAAATGGACGTATGAATAGCACCACCTATTTCATCTAATTCGATATCATAGTATAATAGCAAGCCAATTGTCTAATTCTGAACAATCTGCCAAGAAAAAAATCAATTGTGACAAAAAGCATGAAAACAAAACATAATGCCACGAATTAAGGTTGCTACTTTAAACAAAGTAAAGAAAACATCGCTGCAATCGCCAAAAAGTCAACATTCAACAGCAAAGAATGTTAAACATTAATGCCTTCCATTAAGGTTGACAGAAAACTTGGTATAATCCTCCCACAAACCAACAACAATGTCAATAAACCCTCGATTTAGTCGACAGACAACAAATTATAGTACTAACTAAACAGATCACTTTATGTGTTAGTGTCTTTCGAGTTCTATTTTCGATTAAAAATTTGTAATCAATTCTATTTGTGCATTATATCGCCTTTTTTCTTTTCTTTTCCTAAGCATGTGCATCCTTCTCCCAATTGCATCAATTGCTTATTTAGGAGAGTAAAAATCAGTTCCAAGAACTCCATATACAGCAGTATCACAATAAACGGTACTAGAACTCAATGACTTATTCCGGTTTCTAAACCGATGACCTTCTCGGCTCCTGTGGTGGCCCTTCGCTTTCTTTTCCACCAATTTTTCTTCACCTGTGCTCTCATTTTTCACCACATCAGAGTCAGCTCGCCCCTCTCGTTCAACCCTGTGCTCACCGACTTTGTTTTTTCCCTCATTCGGAACAATGTACACAAAGGGTCCGATTGGGATGTCATTAGTCAAGTCCATAAGAGGTTCCAAGGTCTTGACAACGCTGGTCATTGTTGGTCTACACTTGGGGTTGTGGCTCAGGCATTGGTGAGCCAATGCAGCAGCTTTTCTTGCCCCTATGGTCGAGTACTGACCCTCGAGCCTAGGGTCCATCATGCGGTCAAGTTTATGTGAGTCCTTCAGAAAAGGTTTGAACCGCTCCACTAGGTTCTGTTCTCTACCATGACGGCAATCATCCACGGACCTTCTACCAGTTAGTAGCTCCAAAAGAACTACGCCAAAGCCATATACATCACTCATCGTTGTTAAATGACCTGAAAACAAAGAGTGTTGATTAGTGAAAATTTTAAATTTCGTGCTATTATTTGTACCATCTTAACTGAGGCGTATTTTAGGGTTTGTGGTGGGTAAAAACGGTACAAAAGATGGTCGGTTGAGATAGTGCAAAGAGCACACTACTCAAATTATTGAGTTGCATTACCTGTCTTGACATATTCAGGAGCTGCGTAGCCATGAGTTCCCATGACACGCGTTGTAATGTGTGTTTCATCTCCTTCTGGGCCATCTATGGCTAGACCAAAATCAGACAGCTTAGCCGTGTAATCCTGCAGAAAAAAGGAAGACATAATTTTATCATACGAGCAATATTTACGCTTGTATGAAGAGCAAACGAGAGCTAAGGACAGAAAATTAATTACCGAGTCCAGTAAGATGTTTGAAGTCTTAAAATCGCGGTATATGACTGACTTTTCTTCCTCATGGAGGCAACTGAGGCCTTTTGCAGCTCCAATTGCTATCTTGATTCTTGTTAGCCAAGGTAGGGTTCCACCATAACCTGCATTCATGAACAAACAAACAAATTCATAAACTTTCTGATCCAAAAATTTTTGTGCTCGTTTCAAAAACCAAAAAAAGCAAAAAATAAAATTCATGCATGCATGATCAGAATTGTACGTTTGAATAGCTGGTGATCTAAGTTGCCTCTCTCCATGTACTCATACACCAGAAGCCTGTATTCGTCTTCGCAGCAGTACCCGATCAATTTAACAAGATTCGGGTGCTTCAGTTGCCCAAGAAAAATCACTTCAGCCTACAAAATACATAAGTGTTTGATAATTAGCATGTTTTTTTACAGCTTGGGAAGCATATGAAATGATTAGGAGCAAAGCTTTGAAATAGGGAAAAAGAAATATTACCAGCCACTCCCTATGTCCTTGTTTGCCATCTAAATCCAAGACCTTAACAGCAACAGGCTGAGCTTCCAGTCCAGGCCTAAGCTTGTCATCAATGAACCCCTTGTAGACCTGCCCGAACCCACCCTCACCGAGATAGTTGCTCTTGGAGAAACTTTGTGTAATCTTTTTAAGCTCATTGTGTGAAAAAATATGAAGGTTTGATCCAATAAGTGAATTTGACAGATCACTGAGGACTGTACACACCGATGAGTTACTCAAATCCGACAGTGACAATCTCCGCGATGAGATTTCTTTCGACGTTTGGGATTTTTTGTCTATGATTGGTTTGTTGGCGTTGAAACAACTAGGGGTGAAGAACTTGAATGCTAGTTTTTTGAGACTCATATTTTACTGAAGCTACAAATTAATTTAAAAAGTAAATATAAGGTTGGATTGGATCAAAACTGAGAAACATTTGGGGGGGTAGATATAGGGTTATAGGGTAATTATTTACACAACTGCAAGAAGAAGTCAAGGACCCAATGATAATAATCTTTTCCTTTTATTTTTAATATTCATGTTTGGTACAAGAAAAATATATAATTCTTAATATTCTAAACATTATTTTAAATTCAGTCATGAGTCTAAAGTAGTGTGTGTGTGTATTTTGGTACCTCTAAGACTTGGAAGGTTTACTGCAAAAAAAATAAAAATAAAAATAAAAAACACTTTTGGATGTTTCATATTATGAAGGACCAAGTCCAAGTCTAGAGGTTAATTTGTCCTAATCATGTGCTAAAACTAATTAGTGGAGTTTCTCAGTAGGTTCAAGTGTTTGTTTTTGTGAGACCTCAGAGAAGTGGTGTCACATCCTGGCCCGGGATGGATCACTTTCCAGGCCCGCTCCACCACCGTAGCATGATATTGTCCGTTTTGAGCTTACCATTCCCTCACGGTTTTGTTTTTGGGAACTCACGAGCAACTTCCCAGTGGGTCACCCATCATGGGATTGCTCTAACCCCCTTCTCGCTTAACTTCGGAGTTCCTACGGAACCCGAAGCCAGTGAGCTCCCAAAAGTCCTCGTGCTAGGTAGGGATGGGAATATACATATAAGGATCACTCCCCTGGGCGATGTGGGATGTCACAAGTGGAATCTTCTTTTTGCAGCAAAAAAACTGGTTCAAATGTTCTCACTTCTCATTTCCTAGTACTCTGAAATTCACGTGTGTATCGGTTATAGGAAGCAGGATCTCGAGTGAAGGGATTTCGAGCACAGAATCTCTTGAGTGTAGAGGTTTTGAGCATAATAAGATCTCAAGTGTAGGGGTGAATAGACGTAACCACTGAGCTATAAGAATCCCTTGCAAGCATGTTCAATTTTAATAGTTATATTTAATTATGGAAGTAGGGAGTCTGACTTTAGTGTTAACATTTGTGCTTTGGAATTCCGAATCTCTTCATATCATGGTTGGTTCTGTTGGTTCTAAATGTTTGCTCTTTGGCTTTAAACACTACAATTAGATGATAGATTGGAAGGTTGTTGTAAAACTTTGGAAGACAAACACTAAAACAAATCCATGTAGTCTGTTAAGTGACAATGTTTCATTTGTTCATAAATTCGACTGTCACAATATTGCTTGTGTTGTGTTGTGACACATTATGATGACTAAAATTTAAAACTCGGATACATAGTGGGAAGTACATTCGTTCTAACTCACGCGGCTACACCGGTGTCTATATGAAACCATAACCTACTTTTTTTAGTTATGAAACCACAAGCTTTAAGAAACTCCAACCCCTTTCATGTAACATGAGATGATAGAACTTGTATTGGATACAGCAAACATGATGCCTGATTCACCAGTCTTTCCTCCGGACTCATCAATAGGGTGATGCAAAATAAATGTATCTTTTTATTTTATACTAAGTTAGGTTAGCTACTTCCCTCCCGCCCAAGGAATAGAAATAGATTTGTTTTCGTCAGCTCGTTAGCAAGATCGTGCCGAGAAAGTCGAAAATCCACAGCCACGGGCTCTCGTCCACCATCCTCTCTTTCTATAGAGGAGAGATAAAGAAAAAGAAAAGGTTGGTTAATCCGTCACTCGGCACGACCAAAAAGGAGATAGGAAAGGGGAGAAAGGGAAGAAAAGATTCATCATTTCATTGCTTTATTGCTTTCCTTAAAGTTGTGTGGGACTGCACTGCAGGCAGGACCTAGCAACCGAGATAGACTAACAAAGTTACAGTCATTTGGAAGGAGGTCAACACATTTTGTTTAGACAGTCAATGTTCTTGCTTCAAGCTTATAATTAACAAAGTCAAGTAACTATTTATTTACTCTTACCTTCCATGTAATTTCCTTTCAAACATGTGTCTTTTGTCTTTTTAGGAAAAAGAAGGGATTTGTCCTGTTTTATAACAATTTCGTTTTTAATTTTCAGTTTTTATTTTGTGTTAGTGACATAGAGAAAAGACATGAAAGAAATGGAGAAATATAGACCAGAGGAAGGATGGTGGAAGAGTTGTAAAAGAAATGTACACGAAAAGACACAATAAAAGTAGAAAACCAAAAACTACTTTAAGTTTTTTCACTTTCAATATTCTGTTTTAAATCCTCACATTTCTCCATCGCTCACCTCCTCCGTATACCTTCCTCACATCTCAATCACAAAAGTAAAAAATAAAAAATAAAAAAAACTGAACGGCACGTTTAATAACTGTTTCGGTTGAAGGATGCCAATCCGACAAATAACGCACAGATAAGATAAGCATGATCATTTCGATCAGAAAGTTCCTCTGTACTAAGAGGAATGGGATTATTTAACCTTTGGGTTCGATATAATATTATAATAGCATGCCAATTGTCTAACTCTACAAGCTGTCAGGAAAAAAAATATATCAATTGTGTTAAAACAAAGAATGTTTACATTAATGCTTCCAAAAGGTTGAGAGAGAACTTGGTACAATCCTCCCTCCCCCGCCCCCCCCCCCACACACAAACCAACGACAATGTCAAAAAACCCTCGATTTAGTCGACAGACAACGGATTACACAACTAAATCAACACAAGAGATGTCACTTTGACACATTCAATACAATCATGCATTTAACTTTGTGCGATTTAACTTTTTCACATTGTCGATGCCTGATTGACTTAAAATATCACCATAATAACATGCTCAAACGATGGACCAAAAAGTAAAAATACTTCGTACTCTTTATTGTTTTATTAAAAAAAATACAGTATATTTTCGGAATGGAAGGTAAGCGAAAGTTAAGTGACTAAACATAAGAGCAGATTTTCGGAATTAAAAGTACAAGAAACGAATTTCAACATGGACTTGACAATGAAACCATCAGAGGGATTCATCCTTTCTTTTTCCTTCTCTTCTTTTTTTTGTGTTAACTGACTTTAAAAGGGTATACAAACAAATCTAAACTTCTTGAGCTTCAAACAGTAAAGTATGACTAAAGAAGCATAAAAACTTGGATGAATCAAAGATTGGAAAAACCATAAAAAGAATACCGAAACACAAGGCACTTGATCTCAGACTAAGCAGCTCCATGAAGTAACTGAACTTCTTATACAATGAGCAGAACTCCCTCCGTAAATATACAACTGCAGCACAACAATCGGATAGGGAAAAAAAAAGAAGAGAGAACAAATGAGCAGCTTCACAAGTCATTCAGATACATTTAGTTATCATATTCCGTTTAAACTAATACGAAGAATCTATACCTTCTCATAACATAGCCGCACAAAAGCTATATACAGAAAGAACCTGAAATGTTTACCAGAGTAAGTGCGTTATAGAAGACATACATGAAGATACAATATTTCAAACCAAAATATATACAACCAGTCAGCTATACTACCTTGGGTGAACAAAAATGCATTGCCAGAATTGTGACACAACAAAAACAGGGAACATTCTGACACGAGATAATGTCATTCGGTGACTGACGATGCTATCTGACAACAAGGCTCCCATTCTGCTGATGTCTCAAACTTTCAATAAGTGACTGGTAGAATGACTTCAATGCCTTTATATCACTACTCTGAAGAACAAAATGTGCAATGAATTATCAGTACTGCTCTACTAAATATTCAGTTCTGCTTTCTTCTTCAAGCAAATCTAGTTTAACGAACATTCCGTAAACTATTCCTAAATCCACCAGAATTAACTCCAGCCATTTGGTGATCAAGAGACAAGTCAATTCACCAATTCTTTAGAAGCCTAGACTAATCCTAAGCTAGGAGATTACAACAGTATATAAAGTAGCTCAACCATTGGCAATTCCATACTTATTCGAGGATTGGTATATGCCTTAATTAACTAATTTTGGTTTTCAAGTACACGTAATTTCCATCCATTCATCACCAACGTTGGCTATAGCCCAGTTTTCCTGATCAGAAGAGAGGGAGGGGGGTCTCTTTTCGTTCTCAGATAGCTTTTGCACGTCTAGACCTCTTACCCAGCGTTAAAAGTGGAATACGCAGCCATGCAAAAACAAAATAATAAAAAGAGAATCAAAACTCATGATTCAAAATAATGTACGATGACTTTTTGATACCTGCAGCTGCTGGCAATATTTCTCAGCCAAATCTTGGGGGCAATGTGCTGCTGGAAAACCCTTTGAGACAAAATGAGCTAGAAAATCATTGCCAAACTTTTCAAACATAACCTTCTGAGCCAGTACAATTTCTCCAAACAAAACGAGCTGCCATAGATAAAAATAGGAAATTTCAAAGTAAAGTATGAAGACCCATTACAAACATTAATAGAAAATTCCAACACAATTTCTCAAAACAATATAATGCTGCTAGATAGGTAAAATAAGTAAAACAAAACAAAACAAATTCAACATCCGCAACTAACAATAATAGGAAATACAAATTATACGGACCCAAAACACAACACTCCTCCATACAGGAAATTCATTGCGCACTTCAATTGTACTTTATTGAGCAATGTTTATGAGCAATATCCCTTAACATAGAATGGAAACAAACAGAAAATTATTTTTTTTCTTGCATGTAAAACTTCCAACTTCTTAGGATACCTAATTGCTTAAATGGCACTTGTTTTAAGAGTTGTAAATAAGGAAGTCATAGACTGATATATATCGGCCAAATACAGATTTCAGCTTCTTCTTATTTCTAAGAATCCTAATACAGTTGCTAAATGGCACTTGTTTTAAAAGATATTAAACCTATGTAAATAAGAAAAGTTAGAGACGGACATTAGAGATCAGCCAAATACAGATTTAACGCAACAGTTATGTAACGGATTTCAGCTTCTTCCTATTTATAAGAACACACACCACAAACCAAGTGCCAACGTACTATCCAGACCTTGGCCCTTGCAGAAGAAAGTGTAAAATAATCCTTTCAATTGTAGCTTAACTCTAGTTAATGGCTCTTATTACCTATTCTACCACACTTTTAACTCAACCTCTCAACAACCACGTAAATGGATTCCAGAACTTTTCCAAAATCAAATCTCCTTTTACCATACATGATGTATGCAAAAATCAATCGAATGATAATTTCATTAAGCTATAATTTTTCATTTCAAATAAAGAACTTCCCAGACAAGTAAACACTATTTAAGTAGAAAATCCCTGTCTTCAGATCTGTTTTCTAGTCAGAAACCAAGTCTACTATTTGTTTTATGGTGTATATACTCTATGGTATGAGAAGGTAAACTATCAATAAAAATATCAAAAAGATTAGAAATTCAAATCTTACAGTATTTGCATCACGAAATTCGAAAGAGGTGTCGAGCAGGCTGTACAAACAACAGTTCGTAGCAAAGCTCTCTATTATAAAACTCTGGAAACCAGGTACCTGAAAGCAAGGACACCATTTTAAGATGAGAAGAAATATGTTTCAACATTATCAAATAGGAGGCAAGAATAAAGGCTAGCTTTTACCTTTTCTTCACCATTAGGCATCGCGCACCAATCCTTAATCAGCCTAATAAATATCTGTACGCATGCCTGAGTTAAAAAAATATTATATTAGACATTAATCCTTATGCAGAGTAATTAGAATGAATAAAAACCAAACTTACAAAGGTAAACCAAGTACACATACCTTTCTTACAAGAATATCCTTGTGCTTACAAGATGTGAACAACAGCAACTGCATAATTGGTTGTAAGTAGCTCCTACTCTTGGGGGATAGGAATACAGAAGATAGATCATGTGTAGTTATCACATGAAGAAACGTATATAATGTTCGCTGAAGTTCTTGCAATTCCCGATTTTCCTGCAAGGACAATGAAGAGTTTTAAAGTTCCAGGCTTGAGATTCGAACTCAAATAAACTTTCAATATTGTTCAAGTAATATTCAAAATGACGCACTAAAGTAGAATTAGATCCACAGAAGCTTTCACAGCAATAAAAATGAAGCACACATAATCAAACCCATTGCTACCAAGATAGGAAAAGAATTAAGAGGAATTGGAGAATATTATAAATATGATCATTTTAAATCAACATTGACATTTAATTCAATGCTAGAGAATTTAAATTGCCTACATTGGTGTCTTCTTTTCCCTATTTTTCTCTTCTATCCCCCGTCAAAAAATGAAAACCAAATATTAAGGAAACAAAAACACATAAACACCCACGTGGCTTATAAAAGAGGGAAAGGGGAGGGAAAGACACAAAATACTCATTTGAGTAACAAATTTTTTTTATAATTCATTCATGAAATAAACGGATAAGACTTGCAAAAACATGCATATTCACTGTTATCATAAAACTCAATTTATGAGAGATATACTTGGTACAAGAACAGCTAATTTAATGCTGAAAAAGAATTAAGAGTTAGTCATGAATTACAAACACTAATAAACAGTGAATCATACCTCAGTATTGGATCCAGGTCCTGAAGGGAGTGTGTCTACCGGAATAATATTTAATATCCTACCAGTTATAGCAGGAAATACTTCATCCAGTATGTCACGGAATAATATGTTGAACTTGCATATCAGTTGATTGAGCAATAGAAGCAAACCAACCAATTCCTTTGGCTGCATGAAATTGAATCCATAACCAAATCATGTTAGCGACAAAAAAAGGGGAAAGACAGCTGGTGCAAAATAAATTTTTGTTGAGCAGAACTGCTATTTTCTAATTTTATATCTTGGTGACTAGTAGCTGGCGAATATTCTCTCTATTTATTACCAGAAAAATCATTTTGTCAAAGTTAGATCTGACAAAAAAACTCAAAAGTAAAGAATTCAGTTATACTGCTTTCTACCTCACTATCCACAAGCAAGTGCTCCAGTGCCTTTGGGAGGTAAGGAAAAACAGAGGCTCCTAGAGTGTCCACCATGCGGTGTACAAATGATGTTACCTGGACAACACATATATTAGCATCAGGTTAAAAGTGCAGATGATAAAATACCAAATCAAAGCACATCTGGTATCCCGCACAGTATGCTTTACCTTACTGCGCAAAGTCTCTACATTAGGAAACACCACGAGTACTTGAAGAAGAACATCTAATGTCTGGATAACAAGGGGAAAAAACACTTATTGTTAAAACATGAAATAGTATAATCACTAATTAGAAGGCTTTACTAAAAGGAGTGTAATATCAAATGTCATAATTTATAAGCTGAATCTGAGTATCAGAAAGCCTAGGATTGCTGATTATAAAGTTCATCAAATAAGGGAAAACCCAAGGTCTGGAAACTCTTATTCACAACAAACTCAAAAAGCCCCCAATCCACGATTCTAATCCAGAGGAAAAAAAGCATTCAGAAAAACTAAACTAACCATGTAAGGAAGGTGAACACAAAAAAATGATATAGATGCTAACCTGCATGAACATGAGACCAAGTGCAGGGCGACTAGCAGTCACAAGACGCTCACTGAAGCCCTGGGTGGCACATGAATTTCAGTAGTTAATTTTCTGAAAACATAAAGTGCTTACTAAATTTAAAGATGAAAGACAGGGCGGAAAGGCTGATGAATTTTGTACTTTTATTATAAGCTACAACATATTCAACCAAACAAAAAACTTCGACCAAAAAGAAACCTTTACAACATTAGAACTCCTCTCTTTTAATTTTACCAAACATTGTAAGCGAATTGGTCAAGAGTTTTATAACTTTTTTAGACACATACGCTATTTAATACAAAAAAAAACATTGGACAAGAAACACATTAGCTAGAGAGTTAGAGGATGTTGAAGAACCTTGCTGAGAGAATTAATCGCCACGATTATCTGCTTAATATTAGCAAATTTTTGAGGTGCCTCTTCTGGAGTCAGTACTTTGGCATTCATGAGCAATGCTTCAACCTAGATGGTAGGAAGACCATGTCAATTGCTTAGTTCACATTTTAACTCCGTTCTTCCTTTTGAGTTATTACAAAATATTTTGAAGGTGTTAAGGAGGGGGAGTGACTTCCATGCAATTATGTATTTTATATTATACGTGCAAATTCAACAACCTGTTGACAAAGAGGAGTGAGAAGTGAAGAGAGATAATCAGACTGCTTTGCTTGTGGTACATCTTCCATGCCAATCAATAAACCAATTGCCTGCGAAGAGACCAAATACACATTAGAACGGAACAGAACACCCACAGTTTTTAATTTTTACTGAGTGAGAATACTTCCTTCCATTTCATAAATACTGATGCACACACATAAAGGTTTGACAGACGTCAAAAAAAATATAAAGTCAATACCTCAAAAATGTGACTACCATCTTCAGATCCTGAAAGCTCTTTTGATGTATAATCCATTCTTGTAAACCCAGCAACTGAATCTTGTAAATTCTGATAAGACCCATTTGGATTAATTTATGGTAAATTTAGGGAAGCTATTCAACGGAGATAAAAAGACAAAGTGAACGCAAATTAATCAAGTGTGGAAGAACTGAAATATATGTAAGTGGATATATAGGAAAGCAGTTGGGGTACAATGGTTCGTATCATACCTGCAAAATATTTTCTATGAAAGGAACAAGCTTCACTCTCAGCAATTTCACAACCCTCATAAACAGATAACTCGCCCTTCTACTCACATTGACGTTTGGATGGTGTATACCCCTTTCATCAAGAAAGGCAGCCAAAACCAAGTGAATATATTGGGTATTCTCCTGAACAAGCTTCATGTATCTAATTACTGTCTCTAGATACACAAGTGCAACTAGCCTATTTGAATGGCAAAGGAACCTTGTAGATAAAAGCATCGGTACCAATTCACCCAATAGACCACTCCCAGTTCTAATTGCCTCACCATTTATTGACTCACCAAATGCATAGAAAAGAGAAAGTGCAACTTCCACCTCTTCAACATTCCAGTCTAAGGATGATCCAACAGCAGTAGCCAATGAGTTTCTAATAAATATCTGAGTGATATCAGGTGCTACACGACCTACATTACGCAGCAGCATAAACAAATCTTTTCTAAACTCCACCATCCTATCTTCCTCCTCTTTTCCAATTTTATCCAATATATCTAGATTTTCACGATACATAGGATCATAGCGGATCTGTGAACGGATCACTTCCAAAATATGACCTACATGACCCAGCTGTGTTTCCCTCAATGGGGAAAGAGTCTTCATTGTGCCAACATAACCTGAAAGAAATTGCACAATGCTAAATGCCGAGTCCAACTCACAGTTCTGCATAACATAAAATACAGAGGGCAAAACTTCATTCAAGAGCTCCATTGAAATACCCTTGGCATCCTCAGAATTCAACCGTTTAAAGCACTCAAGAACCTCAACCGCATACCCAGTAAGTAATGCAGCTACATTAGATACCAAATCTGAGTCACGATCCTGAGCTACTAGTCCAAAAACTCGATGCATTTGAAGACTTTGCAAAAGCGGTAGTTTTGCCTGTGGATCCATCCTTTTCGATACTACTGCTGACAAACATCCAGCTGCAGCACTACGGAGTTGTTCGGAGAGCCCATCAACCAAAACCAACTCAAACAATAACGGGATAAAGGCATCATTCACAATTAATCCAATATCAATCCAAGAGATAAACCTCCTCATTGATTCTAATACACTAGCACAAAGCTCTTCATCAGACTTCCTATACATAGACACAATCTCGTACCAGGCTCTAACTATTTGTGCTACACACTGCTGCCTCATAGCATCCTTAATCCCCGCTGCCACTGATAGTTCCTCCGGTGTCCGAGGGTAGTCCAAATTAATCACTTCCTCATCCAAAGCATTCAAAATCCGGCAGAACATATCAATCAACACTGCCCCTTTATTCAGTTGTGACAAAAAATCAACAAACACCGACGACCAAATCAATGGGTACTCATGGTAAATCAAAGTCACCAAAACCTGAGCAAGTTTATTCTTTATAAATGCGGGACCTTCTAAAACCCTAACAGTACTCTTATCATCAAACCCACCAAGACATGCAATCGAAAACACCGATTTCCTGATAAAAAACTTCTCATCTACACTCATCGACGAGTACCGGACTCTAATAACCTCATGTAGAGCCTGTAAGCACCAAAACTGAACTTGAACTAAATTCGAAAAGCACAACCTCTCAATACAGACACTACATATCGCCTGTTGTTCCTTAATTTTATCACAGTAATCTTTTGCCTTCTGTTTCAGCTCAGAATCAACGGTGCCCGACTCATCAAACAATATAAGTACTGCTTTTTCGAGATCATCCATGGACCCAAAAACCCTCAGGTCCAAAATCCAATTAATTTTTTTCTCAAAATTTCAAACTTTATGCTCCGAATAGGTGTTTTCTAAGCAAAAATACGGATTTCCTATCCGGGTTTTTCCCAAAGGCAGCTCTGGAATTCCAGAATCCGACGATTATTCAAAAGGGTAGAGATCGAATGAGAGAGAAAGACAGAGAAATTGACAGCTGTCGGAGAGCTTACCTTTGTAAATTTTTTCTTTATTGGATTGGATTGGATGAGATCAATTGGAAGATCAATGTGGTAGAGAGGGACAGGGAGAGAGAGGGAGCTAGGGTTTTTGTCTGGCTTTTTTGTTTGTGTGTTGGGGAGGAAACCCTAGAGGACTGATTTGGATTGGGTCTAATTTATAGTTGTCTTGTTTAGTCTTCTCAGTCTTCTGTAGGTAGTTAATAGAGTGGGGAGAGGAGAGAGGGAGAGAGCCGAGTGTGACATATGAAGGGAGGGAAAGAAGGGCTTTAGAATTGAAAGTTAAAGCACATCGTGGAATCCAAAGTATGAACGACGTGGGTTACTTGAAATTTTGGAGAAGGAAAATTTACATAAATATAGGTGTGTTGTGAACTATTTTCTGTGAGAGGTGCAGCAAAGAAGAGTGAAACTTTAGGATGTGTATCTTTTTTTGTTTGTGCATTTATTTATAGTAAATTAAGAGGATAGAGAGCTCACTTCTTCATTCCTTAGTGTTGATAGTATCGTTTGTTTGAAAAAAAAAAAATACTACTATAACGACAGAGAAACTTGGTTTTCGAGTAATACAAATCATAATAGAAAAGAATCATTAGTATAAAGAGTAAACTAAATTTACCAAGTATTATCACACTTGTACTAGAATTTATGTTATAACACTTCTCCTTGAGTGTAAAAATATTCAAGTAGTTGTCGCGTTAGTTCTTCATGGATGATGTAAAAACTGTTGATGAAGTGTTCTCGTCTAGTCAGCATAATAAGCCAATAGGAGTCTCAAAACAAACTGGAAGGAAATGCATAAAAGGTAAAATCACAAAACCTCACTGTAGTAAAAATCTAGGGTAGAATAATATTAATAGTCTAAGGAGAAGCGTGAGAACTTGTATCAAGTCAAAACTAAACGTCTTTGGGACACAAGTATCACACAAATGTATGACTAGTCCAGGATAGGTGTCTCATTAAAACTTAGTCAAGTAACAACATTCCAAAGGGGAAAGTGCTTCTAATCGCAGGGAAAAAGAAAACATTAAGATCAAGTGAGTATACTTCTGGATACTCTTCCTGAGTTTGACAAACTTCCAAATGAGAACTATAAGCATTGCAAATCAGACAATTTGCGCATGCGGATTCCTTGAACAAGCTTCTGGACGATAGACTTTAGTAGTGACTTTGTGAAGAGGTTGGCTAGGTTGTCCTAAGAATAGATTTGCTTGATTTCAATCTTTTAATGCTCTTGTTGATGATGTGAGAAGAAGAATTTTTGTGCTTCGAATATGTTCCACAATCTCAGCCAGAAGCATTTACGCGTAGCTTCATATATGGTGAGAATTTCAGCATAGTTCAAAGAAGTCGCAATTAAGGTCTACTTGGTTGACCTCCAAGATATTGTGGTGTCTCAAAAGGTAAAGACATAACCTATTTGAGAACGTGCCTTGTGTGGGTCAAATAAATAACCTACATCAGCATAACCAACAAGGCAAGAATCAAACCCAGGACTAATGGGGGCGAAGGCTCCTCTCAAGGATGTATAGGGATAAAACAAGCCCAAATTGGCAATACCGTTAAGGTAACGAAAGATGTGATTAACACCAGTCCAGTGCCTATGTGTAGGCATGTTGCTATATCTTGTCAAAAGATTAATAACAAAAAGCAACGAAGGAGATGTCTAGTCTAATGCACTGAGCTAAACACCAATTGCACTAAGGTAATGGAACTTCAAGGTCCAAAACCTCTTCCTCATCATCTTTAGGATGGAAATGATCTCATTTTGCATTCAGCATACAAAAGATCATAAGAGTACTCGAAGGCTCACTTTATCCTCATTTTAAGTGAACTAGAATACCATATGAACAACGCTCGATCTCCAGGCCGAGACAATATCGAGTTTTCCAAAATCTTTCATCTCAAATTCCGACTTCAGATACACAACAGTTTTCTCAAGCACTTCAGGAGTCTCAAGATTTATGTCATCAACATAAGTACTATTATCGTAAATACTGAATATGACTCTTAATAGAGACGTATGGGCATAATTAATTATTCATATATCCCTAACTAATCAAATACTTACTCAAACAGTTATACCATATCTGCCTAGATTGCTTCAATTTAAAGTGAATGCCTCAACCTAATCGAGATGGTGTTCGTGGTTTAGAACAGTTTGACCCAGTCATTATAAGTTCTTCAAGAACTTTGATGTAGATTTCTATATCAAGATTCCAACAAAGATACATAGTTAATACGTCCATAAGCTGTATATTCAATTTTTCAGAAACTACCAAACTGATAAAGTAGTTGAATGTCATAATGTCCATTACTGGCGAATACGTCTTCTTGTAATTAATCCCATGGCGGTGAGAGAAGCCTTGCAGGCGCATTTACAACAGATATGTGTGATCTCATCACTTCGCTAATTCATTAAAAGCAGCAGGTATGCTTTGAGCAACGCTCTGTAGATTTACAATACATTGCACTTCAGTTTCAGACTGGGTAGCATGGATATTTAGATTAGAGATAGTGGGGTTAATCCACGATTATTCGTGATGTTCTTCAGGAACTTTAATGTTCTTATCTTCCCCTAATGAAGGGAAGATTGTCTCCTTAAAATGCCAATATGCAAAACATGCGATAAAGAGATCGCATGTCTTATTTATTTGTGAACAGACCCTTATTTCAAATCTTATTGAACAAAAGTCCTATTTCTTCTTTAACTTTAACCGACATATAGACTCCTCATCAAGGGTCGCAACTAACTCAATGAAATTATGTCAATAACTCTAAGTAGCTAATAATTGATGGCAAATCATAACCTACATAGATATTCCATTTTTATATGAAAACTTAGTTTGGTATGTAGCGGTGACATTATTGGCACATGATCTTTGAAGACCTAGTTTGGTACGTAGTGGCGGCACTATTAGCACATAAGTTGCGCACCTAAACACACGTAAGCGTGGGACATCAGGCTCGTACCCAGTAATTAATTGTGATAGTGAATAAGGTTGATGACAATGAGTAGCTGCGTGCAGAATGGTATAGCCCCAAGCAGATTTTGAAAGCTTGGTGTGTATGACCATAGTTTGAACGATCAATTGAAGAAGCTTTATGACCGTTTATACCAAGCCATTTTGGGTGTGAACATGGGATACATGATGTTCTATTTCAATCCCAATTGACATTCAATAATTATCGAAAGTTTACGACACATTATCCAGTCGAATCGACTTAATTGGATATTTAGGGTGGTGAGCCATAAGCTTAATAGTTTGCGCCATAAGTTTCGCAAAGGCAGCGTTGCATGTAGATAATAAGAAAACATTTGACCATCATGTCGATACATCAACCAATACCATAAAATAAGGAAAGGTTTGCAAGGTGGTTGAATAGGTCCACAAATATACCCTTGAATCCGCTAAAGGAAGGTTAGAGGAATTGTTCGAACTTTGTTCGAAGATGGACGAGTGATAAACTTACCTATAGGACAAGCTTTGCAATAAGCGCTGTAAAAAATAATGTGCTTACTTCGGGTAAGCGAATGCCCGTGTGTAGCTTTGAGGATCATCATGGTTCCTAGATGTCCCAAACGATCATGCCAAAACATGTTTCCAATACAAGCCCACTCGTAGGGTTGGCCATGTAATGGGCTTTAGGGGCATGAATGGTTCTGACGTACAACCCATTTGAAAAACATTTCATCTTTTCATAAATATGCTTATGGGCATATTCATATGATATGATGCAAAGAAATTCATCTCCAATCTCTGCAGTAATTTCAGCGTGATAATTATTAACCTTAATATCTTTAAAAACAGCGTTCTGCCTGACTAAGGTGACTAAAGTGCCTTTTTAATGGTTAATTCAGTACCATTGAACAATATTATAGGGCAGTTCCATACACTTCAATTAGGTTGGCTGAGCTTGAAATGGTTGTTCGAGGTGAATTTTTAGGTATGAAGTTAGTAAAATAGTGACGTCTACACAAGATGGTGTGCATGGTTGCACTATTTGCCAGACAACTAACTTGCCCACAACACATACCTAAAAATAAATTAATTGAATTAGTCAAATCAAGGTTTTAATATACGCTAGGTGCTAGTCGGGTGGCGAGCTGGGGTCTAGCACCTAGGCAGCTAGGTAGAGCCTAGGCGAATATAGGTAAACTTAGTATATGTCATATAAATTAGTATCTGCTTATACTTAAAAATACATAAATTCATTGGGATACATAAACTATAAAATAGAATTCATATAGATTATAAAGTATTGGACATAATGGAAACATGAAGAACAAGCATATAATGTGTGTTCATCTAAGTATTTAACAAGTTTCTTACAATTTATTTTAAAAAAAAATGCAAAGTGAGAGTTATCTATTTTCTATTTCAGTGAGAGTCACAACCTAGGTAGGTGCCTATATGGGTCTGGGGGGACTAGGAGGGCGCCTTGGCCGTCTAAGCAGGCGCCTAAGTAGGTCTAGGCGCTCTTTCTTAATTTTCAAACTCCTAGGGATTAATTGGGGAGGTGGATAGTCACCTAGCACCTAGGCCCCGCACTAGGCAAAGAGTTTTAGAATAATTGGTCAAATATATAAGAAAATTTAAATTTCAAATTTCATTCATTCAATTCATTATTCAAGAAATAATATCCATAAAGTAATTATCCAAAATTTAAAACAGAACACCAACAAATAATCCAATTACATAGAAAAGTGTTGGGAAACTTAAACCAAAAAAATTAAGAGGTGGTTCGCCCACACTTCGGCCCATGTCTAAAATTTCTAATTTTCCATTGGTGCAGATGCCCCTTGAAAATTAAAAATCTCTAAATTGTATCTTCGGGATTATCCACTTGCATAAAGTCTTTACTGTTGTACGACGTGAATGATACTTGGCAACAACGTGAGTGGGAGCTCGGCAAACAGGGGACCACTGGTCATTTAAACCATAGTGATAACACATATCCACTTCTAAGATGGCAAGAGCGTTGCCTTTGTTTATGAAGTTGGAACCTTAGGAGATAGGGAATCACGCTTTAGGGCCGAAATTCCTCCCTTGGGTTGACTTCTGCACTATTAACCTTGAGTGTGTGATGGAGGGTTGGAACACTTCTCACAACCACAACGCTTTTTGTGTCCTTATAAGCCTCGAGATGTGTTAGCATATGCTTCAGGCACAACGCTCGAGTCATTAGGTCTAGCTTGATGATTCTTCATCAAATTCTAGTTTTGCTTCTCAATAACTAGTAAGACAAATATCAAATCCCAAAACTTGGTAAGCTTCTATGGCTTATGTTGTTATTCCAGGAAAATATTGGTGGCATTGAAGGTTGAATAGGTATTCTCTAGGGGATCCTGTTTAGTCAAGTCCTCTATACTGAATTTGAGAAGTGAACGAATTCAACAAACTCCATAGTTGTATTCATTCACAAACTTAAAGTGTTGGAAGCGTAAATGCTGCTAGTCGTGCCTTACTTCAAGCAAGAAGTTAATCTTTTTTATAATCAAAAAACTCTTCCAGAGCGAGCCATAAAGCTCTTGGATCATCCTCAGTAAAGTACTCGGTTTGTAATGCATCATGCATGTGTCTTTGGATGAAGATCATGGCAGTGACTTTGTCAGCTTCGTCAACCGGGTTATTCGTCTCAGCTTCCTTAACCAAGCTATTCGTCTTAGTTTCGTTAACCTGGTTATTCGTCTTAGCTTCAATGGTAGCCCTAAAACTCTTTGTAGTGAGGTGGAGCTTCACATCTTGAACCCACTTCAGGTAGTTTCTTTTAGATACTTCCAGAGCGATAAAGTCAAGTTTGTTAAGATTCAACATATTGCTGCAATGAAGGGTACAAGATCTTGGTTAGTACTATGGGTAAAAAACGTCCATAGTCAAAAAGTAGAATATTCGGGTTGTATAGACATGTTTGGTTTAAATTTAGCATGAAAAACTTTGAGTTTCATGGTTGTGTGTTTTATGAAAACTTTGAATTTCCATTGTACTATTAGAAACTTCGAGTTCAAACTAAAGGTATGAAATTCGGGTTCATAATTCCTATAAAAAACACATATATACAAGGCAATATATCCCTAAAGCAAGTAAATTAATTAAATTAAATTAAATGGCTTAACATAACCCGTGTCCAAATGTTGGGCTAAGAAAGGAAAAATGAAAGCCAAGTCCAGATAAATAGGGTTTCGGGTTTCATATGGGCAAAGTAAATATGCCCAGAAGAAAAAATAATTTTCGCATACTCGGATTGGATTGCAAGTTCATTAGGAGAAAATAAGTGGATTGAAAGCCCAAAAATAACACACAAAGCCAAATTGGGCTTATGTGTGTCTTTTTTTCTTAAGGTCTGCAAACAAACTTGGCCCTAAATGTGTCTTTTTTTTTCTTTTCTAAGGTCTACAAATAGACTTGGCCCTAAATAGGAGGGGCCAAAAGCAGAAAAGCCCAGGCCCAAAATAGTGGGATGGGTGGAGTGTGGGCTGAGCACATGGACGCCCAAAGGCCTTGGGTTTGAGTCAAGCACACCCCAGCAAGATTAGGTGTAGGCTTTGTTGAGGAAGATGGTGTGGCCGCCACAAGTGGCCACAATTTCAAGCCAAACACATCGGAACGAGTGTGGGTTGGTTAGAACCCATTGCACATCGACACTGGAAGGATCTCGACGTCGGGCATGTCTAAAGCTTGGTGATTTAACTTTGAATCTTGATAGATTTGATGAGATTTCGACTAAAATCTCATTGGTTGTCATTGAAGACAATTGGGTTCACCTAAAGCTATGAAAGCACGACTTTAGGCCATGGCCTAAGCAACTCAACTCGACTCAATGCTAGCTTACAGCTTCCAGCCATGGCTCGAGCGCGATTTTTCTAATTTGTTTCTTCCTCTTCATTTCTTATTTACATATATACAATTCACCATAATTATAACAATAATAGTAATATAATTGCAAGCAATAATTTGCGTAGAATATATAATTTGGTAATAAAAAAAATTAAGGTTCATACTCAATGGTGAATGTTTCATGGAATCAAGCTGAAAAAATATCAACAATTAAGACTGTGTTTTAAAAGAACCTAGATTGCGATGATGGATCTTGTGAACTAGCTTGTAGCAAAATTTCCTTAGCGCAACGTTAGGAGCATGCTGATAACGTGTTATGACATATTTTCTCTGAGAGGTGCGACAAAGAAGAGAGAAAGAGAATTGAGAAATTTCATGGATGTGTATTTCCCCTTGCTTGTGCATTTATTTATAGTAAACCATGAGGAGAGTTGTTCTCCAAGTAATACAAATCCTAACAGGAAAGAATCACTAGTATAAAGAGTAAACCAAATCTACTAAGGATTTACACAATCACACTTGTACCATAATTTATGTCACAACAAGCTAAATTCTTCTTCATGAGAAAATAAAAACATAATGGAAATCAATATTTAGAAAATATATTTTGAGACTCATTATGAAAAAAATATGATATGACTTAATATGGCAGACAAATAGAGAAGGGCTCAAAGAATTATGTGTGTTATTCCTCGTGCCGTGTACTTATAAACAACTTGATTTCATTCGTTTGCACTTTCAAATTTTTTTTATTATAGCAGTTTCGTTTTCGCTGAGTATTAATCCTATCCCTGGTATCAACTTTTTTTTTTTAATCATTCCTTTTTTGTTATTTATTAGGGTTCATTTTTTATTATAAAATGCAAGAGGAGATTTCATGCAAGGCATTGCAGGGAGGGAGATAGAAGTTATAGTATTTTCATATTTTTCTTTTTCTTTTTCTTTTTTTTTTGATTTTTTACGCTAGTTTCAAAGTTTGATTATTGGTTTTTTCAATTTTATCCTATTAGATATTAATTTTTAATTTAGATTAGTGTTTTCTTTATTAGTTATAATCCACATCATCATCCAAGTCATTTAATGTTTAAAACTCTCCACATCACTGTTAATCTAGACCGTTGAATGTTATAAAATCTAAAGACTACAAGGAAGCGTAAAAATATTTGTCAAAATGTTTGTCCCTTAATCCTATCTCATATATATATATATAAAGCCAACACCCTGGAGTAGTGAAGCTTTTAATATACCAAGAATACCTCTCATTAATTTATATTATATTTATATAAAGCTAGCATCCTAGGGATGAAGAAAGCGATATAGAGGGAGATTTATCATAAAATGAGGAGTAAATGACTTATTATTTTAATTTTTCCCTTTGGTAAGCTATATGTTTTAGTTTGAAGAACAAACATTATTACCTTCTGTCAAGCAGCATTTTGACGTTATTCTTTTCAAATTGGATTGATAAGGCTCATCTGTGATAAATAGAAAGGCCTCTCACTGGCGCGTGAACGCGTGCAGAAAGGCTACTTTTCAAAGATAAGTAGAGAGAAACTTGCTCTATGTTAGGGGTTTTTGTGTCAAATGCTTTGATGGGCTTGTATTATAAAGAGACGATCCAAAACCTTCTCATCCCCTATCTCTAAGTTACCGAGGACTATGCCAAAAGCATCCCGAAGGAAATGTAAGTCCAAGAGAATGCTTTGTTGTTCTTTTAGCAGCTTTTGGGTGCTTGGTCTGGTGTTATGTTGAGAGCTTTTGGCGCTGATGAAGTGCTTCTAGCGCTAATGAAGTACTTCTCACAGCTATAGAAGGTTTTCCTGCAGCTATGAAAGCTCTTCTCGTAGCTATAGAAGCTATTTTGATGATTGTTAATTCAACCTACGATAGTTAAATGCCCCATCTTTGGCGAAGTGCTGCCCTCGATAGTCAAATGTTTCCCTCGCTGATTCTGGCAGCTTTGAGGAGTATTTATTAAATTAATAAACACTAGGAACGACTGGTAATCGCAATAAATTATGACTTGCCAAAATGATGCGTGGTGTGGAAGCTAAAAGGCACTAGTTTGGTGTCAAAGAGAGAGCTAGGCTATTTTTGGTTATATGGTTTGAAGTGGCTAATCACAGATTTCTAATGCTTTGGTAGTTTTTTAGGAACCAGAAAAGCTTATGGGAAAACTTGGAATGAAATGAAAGCTTATCTCTAAAGAACTAGGGTTTTCTAAAATTAGAGAAAGCTTGTTCTGCTTGGTGCGTTCTTGCACTTGTCGTTCTTCTTCCTCCCGCGTTTTTGTCTCCCCATTACACTATACTAATGTCTTTATTTATAGAAGCATGGATCCTTCCAAGATTCAGCTAGGGGAATCCCTTGGTTTCTTCTCATTCTCCAAATCTGTTAAGTCTTTCCTTCTTCTTTTCATAGGTACAATATGGAGTTCCCTTTTGGTATAGCATTGAAGAGTGTCACTAGGTTTGTGAAGCCTGGGCTAGGCACATTGTCCAGAGCTTCTTCTTCCAACGCCAATTTCCATAGACTCTCTTTTTGGCAATGCTCATCCTTATTTTTCCCTTGTTTTCCAACGTAAGCTTGGAAAGGAAAGACTCATTCTCTCTATTAATGAGGCACATGGTTCTAGGCTAAATGTGATTTGGTCAGCTCAACCTTGGCTTGGTTGGTTCTTGAATATCTTAGTTGGTTTGTAAGGGAAAGGGTAACGATAAAGCTGTTGTCTTTCAAGCCTTCCCACATGAAGGCAAAATCATGGGCTTGGATTTTGGTGCTCCTAAACAGCCTAAAGTCTTCCACAGTTCTTCAGCATAGGCTTATTAAACTTTCGTATCCATCTACATCACGAACCACTCAGCAAGCCCCATTACGTGTCTTCAACTCATTTAAGCTTGTCACATGCTTAACGTGACTCAAGGTGCAATATTAATGTATTAATATTATAATATGACTTGGCACGGTAAATATGCATGATTTGCATGGGCTTGGCGTGATTTTACAAACATTCAATAAACTATTATTTTATTGGCATGACATGATCATAAATTTGCATACATCTCGTTTTCACACTTTTGCATGGATTTAAGTTTGGCTAGTGACACTTTCAAAATGATTGGTCATTAAGTGAGATTTTTGGGCCCCAACATTAACCGCTTTGATTGGATTGGGCTAAAGAACTAAATCTTGGCCCAAAACTTCAAAACACATTATGCCTGATAAGACTTTTTCCTTCTTCTCATGCGAAAACTGACGACATCATGATGATCTTTTTCATAGTTCCCTGTGCTTAGTTCATTATCTTAAGGAAAATCTATGTAACGATATTGGTTGAAGGGAAGCTGGTTTATGCTTTCTCCTTTTCTTAAGACAAATCCACATTCTTTCCCATCACTCCTTGTTGATTTCTATAAGGGATTTAGGCATGTTTTTTCCTTAGAAATTTTCTCTTGTTGTTTTGTTGAAATTACCTATCGGTTTTCTAAAACTCATTGGAAAAATGCAGATATTAGGATTACCTTTTACTAGCCTTAAAATGAATTGAAATCCAACATGCAATACCTGAATTTATCTCTTGGGAATGAGAGTAATTGTTTCCAATTAATGGTGAGGTCCAATTCATCGGCTATCGACCAGAATTAGGTCGCCAAAAAATCAATGTGAAACTCTAAGTATTATTTACACCAAAACAGCGACAAAATTGGTGATACTTTGACTAAGAAGAGTGATAGGGATATATTGGTGGTGGGTGGGGGGAGTATAATGGTCACTAGTGCGTCGCATGGAAGCGAGAAAAAAAAAACGTAGGACGAAGAAAAGGCTGAGACTAGGTAGTGGAATGAGAAAGACTCCCCAGTTGCCGGCTTTTTTTAGATTCCCACGATGACAAACACGTGTATGTGAGGGGCAAATTCGTAAATCTAATGTGCAACACAAAAAATAAGTTGGGGATTAAAAGCAGTAGAATGGCATTTTCGTGAAAACATTATTAATGAACAATGTTTTTTCACTTCAATTTTAGTATAGAGTAATATACAACTACCATTAGTAACGCTCAATCCCACATGAATTCATAAATGAATATGGTGTTACTCGTTTGAGCTTTATCGAATGATGAATCAAATATTGCAGATGACACTATCGCATAAGCGAAAATATATCTTATCTATGCACCCTAGTACAAATTTGATCTCTATTTTCTTTCCAGCTATTAACTAACTAATTAATTTATAATGTTGTCGTTCTACTAAAAAAGTTATAAATCAAATAATATTTTTATTTTTGACGTTATTCTTTTTCTTTATATATATATATATATACATATACATACATGTATATGTATATGTATATTCACGCCCTTATGCAAAAGGATCCCCATTTTTTCCAAAAAATAGGGACTAGGTGTGGGGCTCAGTGCACATCGAACTTCAATGATCGGAACCATCTAGTTTGTAAGTCTCGATTCATAGATCATCCTTCAAAAATTCAATTCAATCCAAAATCATTTGCCTATTTAATTATCAAAATAAAATTTAATTGTTTCTTATATAACAAAGTATTTGTTATTTTTTTTTATAACCCAATTAGATGTCTTAAATATTTCCGATTTGGCTAATATTTTGCAAGCATGATCTATGAGGTGCAAGTTGAAATATAGACGATTTGAATTGTTAAAATTCGATGTCGTGTGGACCCCACAACTAATCTCTATTTTTATAAAAAAATTGGAATCCCATATATATTAATCATGTTCAAATGCTACCTCATGTTTGTATGAATTTATTCTGTCTAGTGTAATTTTGAGGAAGTCAATCTATGTATTTAAAAGTTTTTAGTGAGTTTACTTGACTAAAAATAAATAAATTTATTTATTGTTTTAGTCTAGGATCTTGCAAACGAATTGAGGATTATCATGTTCGAGTTTACCTCTAGGGAAGGTAACCAAGCGGCGCATCGGTTGCGTTTGTTAAAAAACAATAAGGATTGTTTAGTTGGGATTGTATTGGTCTATAATTTCTTTTCAACACCTTAACTAAAGATGAAAACTTTTCAATTTACATTTAATAAAATCTATCGTTCGGTTAAAAAATGAATTTTGAAATACACTCAGCCAAACTTTTGTAACCAATAGCAGTACGATCCAACTTAAACTTTCACCCACTAACCAACCACAGCTACGCTCAAGAAATTGAAAGTAAAAAACCAAAAAAAGGGCACATAAAGTTGACCCTTTGGAGGCTTTTTAACCTCTTGTCAGACATTGAGCGCTCATAATTGTAGTCCACAAACAGTTACAGCCTCGTACCTTTTAACGACCGTCGGATACGAATCATACGATCCTGCGACCCCAAAGCCAGCCCCTCAGTGTCGGAGCTGACTCGGCCTCCACCACGTGCAAGGAGAGTGACTTCACAAACTATGACCGTGTCCAAACGAAGGCTCGCCTAACAGCCGTCATTACGGAACACGTGTAAGTCAACAGTGAGGACCGCGTGGCGGTGTCTGCTGTGTGTGACAGTGCCCACGTGGCCTGCTGCTTGAAGTTCCAAGGGATTGAACTGAATCTAACAAAAAATTACAATATTTCTATGAATTCGAAAATTAGAAATACAAATTAATTAATTAAAGTATTTTGGTGGTGACGTGGTCCTTATCGTGGACTGTAGTGTGCTGGCGCTTATCGAGGACGGCAGAGAATGGAGAATTAACTCTCCCTCTGTAGTGAAATGGCAGTAATATCCCTGTGATTTTCTCGTCTACAAACCCCACACAACAGTTTTTTATTATATTATTTATTTGCGTAATAACATTAGTAGGTTAAATTTTAAAGAAATGAATAGATGAGATCTCACCAGCACCATATTGAATAAACATTATTGTTTTCCATCCTCGCGATAAAATTTCATCTGCAACCCCACATAATAATTTAGTTCTAATAAATTTGTAACTTACTTAGTTTACAATATTTATTAGTATTCTTGATGTTATGTGTTTGATTTCCTCCTCCCTTGATATTGCTCGGCTAGTTCTTGTGATCCACAATTATATCCTGAAGTTAGTCATAAAAATGATCTCTACCGACATTAAATGGACTCGTGTCTCGAGAAAAACTTACATCAAATGCTCATTTTGCGTTGTTGAATAACCTATAATTTTTCACTACTTTAAGGGTACATTTGTTGCATTGGACTGTCTCTGACTGAACTAGCTGCATGGACTAAGTTGGACTAGCTTAGACTAGACTAAGCTGGACTAGCTTAGTGAAGCGTTTGGTGCTATGTCAGGACTAAGGAACAAAATAATAACCAATTCCAATATTATATTATTTAATCCATATTTATTAATATTTTATATTATTTAATAAATATTTAGTAATATTTTATTATTACTTCTGACTATTTTCTCATTCTAGAAACATCATTCCATTCCCAATTGTTTTCCGTTCATCCCATCTTTCTTCCTAAATTTTCTCCGCCCCTTTCCCTCTGTTTTCTTCCTAACTTTTCTTTGTCCCTCTCCCTCTTTTTCTTCTTCCCTCTCCCTCTTCATCTCCATCTTCTTCTTCCTTTTGTTCTCCGTTCATCTCCCTCTTTTCTTCCTTTTGTTCTCCATTCATCTCCCTCTTTTATTCCTAATTTTTCTAAGACCCAATTGGTGAATCAGAACCCGATCAGAATCTGGGTCAGCTGGGTATTTATGGGTCTGCTTCTCCGGCGTCAATGGCAAAGGTCTGCGATAAAGGAGTCAGGACTTGGTGTATATGTGATTAGAGCGATTGTTATGCATTTCATACTTACAACGATTTTGTAAATATTTTTTCTTTTTTGTTTAGAATTTTGGATTTGGATATGATTTGGAAAATGGAAAGACTGCAAAATTTTGCCTTTTTTGTTTTGAATTTTGCTGGATATGGTTTGTTACACGCCAAGACGAAGTAGGGAGTTGGTAGATGGGAAGGGCAAAGCGAGGTGGGCGTAGCGGAGAGGAGTGGCTTAGCAGTCCGGCCGATTTCGGAGGGTTTCACTAAGACCCTTTAGCGAAGAGCTTAGTCCTGTTTAGTTGGGGCGAGTCTCATTAAACTTTGTCCTGGCGTGTAACAAACATGGACTACTCTGCCAGTTAATCCGGTCCAATCTAGTGAATGCTAGTGAGTGCAAACAAACGCACCCTGATTGGCATAGCATGGCTTAAATTGGTGCAGTATCAGTATGCATTTGCCATATAACAACATCTTTAATGGAAAAGA
Organism: Pyrus communis; assembly: GCF_041283825.1. Taxonomy (NCBI): domain Eukaryota; kingdom Viridiplantae; phylum Streptophyta; class Magnoliopsida; order Rosales; family Rosaceae; genus Pyrus; species Pyrus communis. The sequence continues at coordinate 13,675,364 of NC_142581.1, forward strand.
AAATTGTAGCAATGGTCTCTCAACTATAACCCAATTACAGCAATAATCTCTTAACTAAAAATTCATGACCAATAGTTCTTAACTCCTCAAAATGTGCAGCTATGCTCTTTTTCGTCAACTCTGTCAGAACTTCGTTAAAAAGAGTCATGTAGGAATAATCATTGCTACAATTTGGTTAAGTTGAGGGATCATTGCTCCAATTGGGTGAAAGTTGAGGGACCATTTCTCCAATTGGGTTAAAGTTGATGGATCATTTGTACATTTTTTCATTTAGTGTCCTATATTTTCTTCTTGATTCTAACCTCACTTGCATGGCACGTGACTCATTTTGGTGGAAGTTTTAACAGAGTTGATGAAAATGACCATAACTACACATTTTGATGAGATAAGGAACCAATGGTCATGAATTTTTAATTGAATGACCATTGCTCCAATTGAGTTAAAATTGATGGACCATTGCTACAATTTTCTCTTAATGAAAATGTATTAATTTGATGGTGGATATGGCAAATATTATATTTTCTCCAACGGATATGAAATTTTTGTTCTAATAATATTTGTATGCCTCACTTAAAAATAAATCAATTAAAACCAGTTTTCATGATGAACTATTAATGTATCACTGGAATCTACACAACAAAACTATTAATAAAATGAATAGGCAATAATTTCTCTTATGTTAAAGTTGGCAACAAAAAATTCCTATGCTAATCCACATTTTGGTTTGAGCTTTTTTATACCTTCAAATTTAGTTTTGTGGCATTTTGCTTTAGATTTAACTCATCAGCAGATGATGCTCTAATAACATGCATGGAGAAATTTTGAAATTTTAGAATAACGCTGATAGTGTCACATAATATTAGTAGCATGTGTTATTAACTTGAGGAGCAACATGTTTGTAGTGTGAGTTGTATACTAGCACAAACGCAACATAGATAGACCTAATAACACCACATTAGAAGGCGATGGTTATAACGAAAAATTTACCAACAAAAAAAAAATGTGAGTGCGACTACATAGTACTACAGTCTATTGGTATTTCTCTTCATTTGTACGTGAGAGATCTTAGGTTCGATTCTCACTAAAGACGAATTTGAACCACATTATTGCTAATCTATTGTGAGGCTAAACCCAATCCATTTCTCTTAATGTAAATAATATCGTTGTTAAAAAAATTAAAAAAAAAAAAAAAAAAAGCGTGTGATGTTTCTCTAACACAACATGTTTGGATTAATACCTTTGGCATGTCCTTTATCTACCGTGCCCAAAATCATACCTAATAACATGAATATTGATGTTGACAAAAAAGGACATGACTATCTGATATTGTGCATATCATCATACGTGTTTTATGATCATCTTGTTTGTTAAATGATGATCAAGTTTTCCTACAATTAGTGGAATTTAACTTTAGACGAAAAGCTTGATTGCAACATATGATATGAGCACACTACTGTGACATTTATAATTGGTTTTTCTCCTATATTCTCTTACCATTTCAATATTTGATAATTATACGAGTGGATAAGCACAAAATATAAAAACAATAGATAAAGGAATAACTCTACAAACTTAGCCACTAAACTAACTATTTTATACGTTGCTTAATTAGTGCATGCTTGGTCCCATTTGGTATAACTTTTTTATTACCAAAAACTGTTTTACTTTAAGCAATATTTTTTTTTTTTTGGGTAAAACTAAGATATTATGTTTATTTTAAAAGCAATGGACTCTTGATAGTAGCTCTTAAGAGCATCTCCAAAAGAGATGTCAAAAGATAAATGTCAAATATTAATTTGATGACTGACGTGGCAATAACAAATTTTCTCTTTTTCCAACCAATATATTTTTTTTTTGTTTTAAATGATATTTATAGGACCCATTTTAAAAAGAAATCAATTAAAATAAATTTTCAAGATCTATAATTAGTGCATTAATGAGATCTACACAGTAAAATAATTAAAAATTATTTGACATCACATTTTCTTTCGGACCATCTCCAAAGGAGATGTCAAATATGCCAAATAGGATTAAAAGACATTTAGGTGCTCTCCAATGGATATGTCATATATGATGTGACATGTAAGTCATTTGACTCATTACTTTCTAGCTACCTTTTTTTACAGCAAACAAAGAAGGAGTCAAATATATTTAACTGAATTTTTTAATACATGGGTCTCATTAACAACCAATAGAATAAAAACTACGATTAAATTGATTATTTTTTAATAGTTAATGTAACTCTAGGCCCAATAAAGTAATAAAATAAATATTTGACACATCCATTGGAAAAAAAAAGAAGAGAATTTAGAGCATCTTCAAAGAAGATGTCAAAATGTCCAAACCAACAATAACAATAACAAAAGATAGAAACAATGATTTCCAACCGAAAAGCCAAATCTGATGTGGCATGACATGGATTGACATATCTCCCCATTGCTGCCAAATTTGATAGCAGCGCCAAATGCTTTTTAATTAATTATTAAATACTTTTTTTATTGTTTTCTTCTTTAACTCTTTCTTCTTCTCTGAGCTTAACTCCTTCGGTGAGGTCTCTAACGCTAGGGCATCGTCCAACGCCTCCCCCTTCTTCTTCGCCTTATCTGAAACCTTATGAACCAAAAAACTACAATAACTCTTCAAAATCCTATCCAATTCCTTTGCCAATCCCTCCTGCCCTTTTGATGCAATCATCAATCCGTAATTCAAAAAATTGTCCAGATAGTTAATCTTCGCTTTTGGGTCCAATCTGGGCCCGGAGTCAGAATCTGGCGGGGCATAGAGGGAGAAAAAATAATGCAAGTGGTCAAGCTTAACGGTGCATTCGTCCTTAGCCAGAGGCCACTGGATCTCGTTGCCGACTCGGGTGGAGCGGATGTCGCAGGCGGAGTAAAGGGGTGGTATTGGTAGGTAGGGTTAGGGTTTTCGAGGAATAGATTTTTGTAGAGGTCTTTCATGTCGAGGGAAGGGTAGAGATTTGGGGCTGAGGAGTTTTTGGGTTCGATGATCTCCAGGTATGGGTCATATGAATTTCTTGGACTAGTACTGTCATATGAATTTCTATTATCAAATTATTTATATATGTAAAAATATAAAATATATAATAGCAATTATGAAGAAAAAAAAATAGAGTAATAAAATAATAATTTAATTTGACATATCGGGTGTCATATCCCTACCCAGGCCCTTACCACATCCTGGGCTCAACTCCATCGTAACACGATATTGTCCGCTTTGGGCCCCTACCACACCTTCACGGTTTTGTTTTTGGAAACTCACAAGAGAACTTCCTAGTGGGTCACCCATCCTGGGATTGCTCTCACGCAAACTCGCTTAACTTCGGAGTTCCGATGGAACCTGAAGCCAGTGAGCTCCCAAAAGGCCTCGTGCTAGGTAGAGATGAGAATATACATATAAGGCTTACATAATCCTCACCCCTAGACGATGTGGGATGTAACAATCCACCACCCTTAGGGGCTCGACGTTCTCGTCGACACACATCTGGCCAGAGATTGGCTCTGATTCCAAATTGTCATATCCCGACCCGGGCCCCCACCACATCCCTGGCTCGACTTCACCGTAGCACGATATTGTCCGCTTTGGGCCCTTACCACACCCTCACAGTTTTGTTTCTAGGAACTCACACGAGAACTTCTCAGTGGGTCACCCATCCTGGGATTGCTCTTGTGCGAACTCGCTTAACTTCAGAGTTCCGATGGAACCCGAAGCTAGTGAGCTCCCAAAAGGCCTCGTACTAGGTAGAGATGAGAATATACATATAAGGCTTATAGGATCCCTACCCCTGGGCGATGTGGGATGTAACATCGAGTGGAGAGTAAAATTTAAAAAAATGTCAAAATGACACATAAGTTGTCAAATTCAAATTTTATGTTTAAAATTTGACATCTCCTTTAGAGATGGTCTTAGCACTTGTATTCAATTGTCACATCAGCCATCATATAAAATTTTGACATATTATATTTGACATCTCCTTTGGAGATGCTCTCATATATCAAATTTGACATATGAAAACTTATACGTCAATCCATATCGATTAGAGTTTGCTCCTACCTTCAAATTTGATTACAAGGCATTCCAACTAGGATTTGACATCTTATTTGGAGATGGTTTAAAAGCAGCATATAGGTTATTTTTAAAAGCTACTTTCATACAAAATGAATCGAGCCTTTAATGATATTTTCAATTTATGTAATACTCTTTATTTATTCTTCTACACACATTTTATTCCTTGTAGAATAAAAATAATTGTCAACAACTTCAACTATAAACACCCTTACTACCACTGCTATTGTTGACCCCGCCAACACCATACCTTTACCATTGTCGCTACCATCACCCCCACCACCATCATCACCACATCGTCACCATTACCTCCACTACCATGTCCATTTTTGCCTTTGTATAGAAATACATTACCTATGCATTAAAATTTACAATACACTTTACACTGCTTTTAGTACTCATAACACTTTTAAAAATACAATTTACTAAACACTCACCTATTTTATTTTACAACTAATTATCATTAAAAGACAATAAAAACAGTTTTTTTTAAAACAACACAATCTCAAACGGACCCTTATTATTCCCTTGACCAACTTGCACTCCCAAATTTGGTTTTTGCTGTTTTTGGGTTTCCATAAAGGATAATTGGAAGGGAATGTAAAAGAGAAAATGCAAATTACATTTGAAAATCTATTGCAAAATTTGTGTATTTTATTCAAGTTTCGAGTTCGATTTCCTTATTTAATTTGTGCATTTGATATATGTACAGTACATATGTGGCCTTTTACCAAAAAAGAAAAAACATTCTGTACTTTTCTAATAACATTCTGTACTTTTCTAATTCTGGTTGTTTTCTTTTCGTATCCAATTAAAGCACAAAACATTGCCAGATCCATATACACAGCACCAACCTTTTTGCTTCTGGAACATTTGAAATTTATAATTAGATTATATGTGATTAAATTAATCTAATAATACGTCATTTGATATTACGGTCCACTGATATTCCTCTTCATTGTGATTAAAGTAATATAATAATCCGCATTATTGCTAGCCCAAAGACAAATTTGAACCGTATTATTGCTAACCCATTGTAAGACAAAATCCATCATCTCTCTTAATACAAATAATATCGTTTATTAAAAAAAATATCTAATAATCCAGATTGTCTAATTTTAAAAAATAAAAAATAGAATCCAGTTGGTCTAAAACCAAATTCACATATCACCAGGACTTTTAGGTAATTTCACAATTCCATTGCCTGGCCTGTAAGCAATAACCACTTGATGAAAAACAACAAAACGGAGAGAGAGAGGAGGCAGATTCCCGAAAAAGAAAAAAATAAAACCCGAAGAAAGAAGCTTCTTTTTTTCTTCACATTCCTCCTCTCTCCTGTGCGTTTCTTAAGCGTCCTTGACTCACTTTCCTCGAAATTTAGGTCTAGATTTTTTCTGTTTCTGTTGAGTCAATTTCTATAAATTTCTACATTTTTTCACAATCTTTGATTTATTTAGAATTTTAGATACGGAATCATTCTACCCATTGGGGTTTTTTTTTTTTTTTTTTTTTTTTTTTCAAAAATTAACTTACTGGGTCTCTGAGAAATCCATTTGGGTGTCTGGAGTTGTTTGTTTCCCGGGAAAGTTAGTTGCTTTTGCCAAGAAAATTAGTGGGTCGTCGAGAAAATTCGATTTGAGCGAAAGCTGTATCTGGGTTTTCTCGATTTGTGAGTTGGGGTCCAAAATCGTCGCAAAAAGGAAGCTATGACGGTCCCGACAATAGCTCTGTACGCGGCGCACCCGTGCCAGATCAACGCGCACACCTCACACGATTTCGAATTGGGCTCTCGATCTTCTTCGTCAACGGCGTCGACCCCCTCCACTTCGCAGAAGCCGGTGACTGGCGGGCTCTCGTGCCTATTCTCCTCGCCGACGGTGAAGCATGCGTCTTCCTCGTCGAGTTTTTCGGGCGGGGGAGAGGAATTGGGCTCTCTATGGCACGATAGAGGCGAGGAATTGAGCAGCTCGTTTCGGTATTCTGGGAGCAAGTTCAATGGGGCTTCGATGAACCGGGACCAGAGCCCGGTTTCAGTGTTTCAGGGTCCGGTTTCGTCTTCCAGTAGCGGTGTTTCAGGTTCGGCGAGGAGCCCACCAATGAGAATTACAAGGGAAAGGTCTGGCAATGGAGATATTAGCTTGAATTCGATTCGGTGTAGAAGTAATGGGTTGTTTAATGGGTTTGTGAGGGGTGCTTTGGGCTCTTCCTGCATAGATTACGACTCGCCGAGCTTCGAGGTTCAGACTGATGGTTTGGATGTGGGTTCATCAGCTGTGCTTGTTGATGAATTGACTTTCAACATGGAAGATGGGTTTTTGGAGGGAATTGCTGAGCCTTATGCTAAGGAGTTGCTTGTGGGTGCGCAGCTGAGGCACAAGATTTTCTATGAAGATTTTATTATCAAGGCCTTTTACGAGGCTGAGAAAGCGCATAGAGGGCAGGTAAATTTTGTTTGGGTTTGAAATTTGTGTGCATTTTGTGTTTTGGGATTTTGGCGAATTGGGTTGAGAAGTTTTGTTGTATTGTATTGTTTTGTTGCAGATGCGAGCAAGTGGCGGTCCTTATTTGCAGCATTGTGTGGAGACAGCGGTGTTGCTCGCATTGATCGGTTCTAACTCGACAGTTGTTGCTGCAGGGCTTTTGCATGACACGCTTGATGATTCTTTTATGTGTTATGACTACATATTTGGGAAATTTGGAGCCGGGGTTGCTGATTTAGTAGAAGGGGTATGTGTTCGATAATTTTCATCAGTTTATTGTATTACTGAATGGTAGTAATTAAACAAGTATCAATATTTGTTTGTTTTCGTATGTTGAACACTAAATTCAAGTATTTTTTTTGGTCTGATGAGATATACATTGTTCATGGTATGTCAATTGTTTCATGGATTCTGCTTAGCTTTCTACAACATCTGCATTGGAACTTTACAGATGGTATAATAGATGTCATATTGAATAAAAGTTAACTGTTGTCCTCTCATCTGAACGAATGCTTGTGTTATCAATTAATTCCATAGTTGAGCTCATGTTAACACGAGTTACGTGATTCTCATGGCCAAATGTTGCAGCTGTATGAAGTTAAAAATCGTGTTGCATGGTGTTCTAATTGTAAATTAGAATAGAAAAAGCAGCTGTTGAGATTTACGTAATGATACTCTATTTACAAAACTGAAACCTAGTGAGGATTCTATAAATAGTATTGTTGCGGCGTTTGTTTTTCTATAAATATATGTATATGAAATTGACCTTAAGTAGTTCTAATCTAGTTCTTTATGGAATTTATTAGGTGTCTAAGCTCAGTCATTTGAGCAAGCTTGCCCGTGATAATAATACTGCGTGCAAAACAGTTGAGGCAGATCGCCTGCATACCATGTTCCTAGCCATGGCAGATGCCCGTGCTGTCCTCATTAAATTGGCAGACCGATTGCATAATATGATGACACTAGATGCATTACCCTTGGCTAAACAACAGAGGTTTGCAAAGGAGACTTTAGAGATTTTTGTGCCCTTGGCCAACAGACTTGGAATCTCTAGCTGGAAGGTGCAGCTGGAAAATTTATGTTTTAAGCATCTCAACCCGGATCAGCACAATGAACTGTCCTCTAAGCTTGTAGATACGTTTGACGAGGCAATGATTACTTCTGCCACGGAGATATTAGAGCGCGCTCTCAAGGATAAAGCCATTTCCTACCATGTTCTTTGTGGGCGGCATAAGAGTTTGTATAGCATCTACTCCAAAATGTTAAAGTATGTTCTCTCTCCCTCTCTCTCTACTGCATCATAAAAGTTGACCGTAATTTTTTTTATAATAAACATAGTTCTTAATGCATCACTAGATTAATGAATTATAGTTGTATGCTTTGACATCCATGTGCTAGCACATTATTCTCCATGCCTGGATTGAAGTGAACATGCTTATGGCTTATTTTCCACAGGAAGAAGCTAAACATGGATGAAATACATGATATTCATGGGCTACGTTTGATTGTCGAAAATGAGGAAGATTGTTACGAGGCACTTAAAGTTGTTCACCAACTATGGTCTGAGGTCCCAGGAAAGTTCAAGGACTACATAACTCAACCCAAGTTTAATGGGTATGCCATACCTCTAAAGTTCTTTGGTTTCTTTATCAACATACCTCAAAAAAGCTCTAGTCATCTAGTGAATCCTTTTTCCACATTCTCATCCTAATATTCATCTAATAAATATAGGTATCAGTCATTGCACACTGTGGTGATGGGTGAAGGCATGATTCCACTGGAAGTGCAAATTCGAACGAAGGAGATGCATTTGCAAGCTGAGTTTGGATTTGCAGCTCATTGGAGATACAAGGAAGGCGACTGTAAGCACCCCTCGTTTGTGCTTCAGATGGTTGAGTGGGCCAGATGGGTGGTCACTTGGCAGTGTGAGGCAATGAACAGAGACCGCTCCTCTATTGGCCGTGACGATTTAATCAAGCCACCCTGCACATTTCCTTCGCATTCTGATGACTGTCCATATTCTTACAAGCCCCACTGTGGTCAAGATGGGCCGGTGTTTGTCATCATGATTGAGAATGATAAGGTTCGTTTCAGAAAACTTCCTGTTAATTTTGTATGAATATTTTTAATTGGTTTATAGCTGGATTTAATATAATTAACCATATATGAGGTGGGTCTTTATGGGACTTTCTAACTTTCATATGGCAATGACTTTAAATTTTTGTATATGGATGATACTGTTGAACTGATGTCTACACCATCGAAGTTTCATATTTGCAATTATGCATTAAGCATGGTGTCTTTAGTTGATAGACGCATATTATGCACCTTGTTGAGTTTCCACATTGCAAACAAAGTTGGGACAAGCAAAATAATATGGCACGCATTTAGCAATCAGGTAGGCACAAGTCTTGACGTGAATAAGTTTGTGTTGGGGTTTTGTAGATTTAATTGTAAGAAATGGCCGTATTTTCCGTTTATATCACAGAGACAATTTGTTCGTATTGTATGCTTTTCATTAATCTTTATTCGAAAATATACAGAAAAACAAGGAGATACTTATTTACAACGAGTCTGACCATGTACGTTCTATTATTCCAGATGTCTGTGCAAGAGTTTCCTGCAAACTCCACTGTTATGGATCTGCTGGAAAGAGCTGGGCAAGGGAGCTTGAGGAGGACACCGTACGGGTTCCCACTGAAGGAAGAACTGAGGCCCAGGCTGAACCATGCGCCAGTGAACGATCCTACATGCGAGCTGCAGATGGGGGATGTGGTGGAACTGACTCCAGCTATTCCGGACAAGTCTTTGACAGAGTACAGAGAAGAGATTCAGCGCATGTACGACCGGGGCTTGAGTGTATCGAGTGCAGGGCCTGCCGCTAATAGTATGGCAGGTTGGAGAAGTTGACCGGCACGCGGTTGTCCTGTTTATGGTTGGTTGTATCTAGTGACACCAAAGTCATTCTTGTGTATAAATGAAAAGCATTTGTACAGAACAGGTACGTGGTTCTGTTATTCAATGACTAACTGAATTCAACAAGGTGTTAAAATTGTTTTATCTTGAAGGGTTTTCACTTTGTATGCACTATTGTCTCCCGGCATTTATGTTTTTACAAGTTTCTGTATCGGATGACTAAACTTGCAACGCGCTTTGTTATTTCGACTTCCTTTTGCTTCTCCGTTGACATGTTGGCGAATTCTCGTATCCCCTCACCGCATTGGCCAATTGTTATTTTGATTTCATACAAGCAATATTAGGAGAGGGAGAAGGATAGGGGACTAGTGTCGATGGAGATTAGCTAATGTCTTACATACGATGAAGAGTTTATGGAGATTTTCCAGAGTAACAGATAGTTTTGAACTTTTAATCGTTAAAACTTCACTTTAAAATACAAATTAAATCTAACAGTTAAAAAACCCGGAATATCATATACTCCATAGTATCATAGAACTTTTGGAGTTTTTGATCACAATGGGTAAGAAAAAAAGGCAAAACTGGTTCATGTTTTTTCAGTTCAAGCGATATTACTACACTTAATTACAAACTACGGGGCCGGGGAGGGGGAGGGTTTGACCGCGAGACGCACTAAGTTGAAGAAAATGCCTAACCACCAAGGCAATCCACCACTTGCACTTCTCGTTTAGTAACCATCTTACGTTATAAGCATTCAAACTTAACTGTGAATCAACAGGACTGCAGAAGTAAACAGCATATCTGTTTCTTCCCATTGGCCAGATCCTCACTTGGTGCGTTTAGTGAGGGGGAAGGATACCCTTTGGGGCGTGTCCTGGGGCACCCCAGAGGGCTTTGGTTCTTCATCCTCCACCATTTCTTCCGTTGCTTGCGTTGGTTGTTTCTTCGGGATTGCAAGTTGATAGTTCGGGCTGATCAACGTGTTCAGGTGGCAATGCCACTCCAGGCCCTGCAATTGATTTTGGTAACGGGATTTTGTTTCTGTTTCTAGCCAACTCCGGTAAAACCTGATAATGAGTGTCAGTCCCTTAAGATAATGCTCGATGAAAAACACGCACGCACATACACAAGCTGATGAAAGCGTATTATCTTTGAAAACTTTGCTTGATGTTATAAAATGACATAAGAAAGTTTTGATGCATCTTCTCTAACAATTTTATTACAGGAACTCAGATTTAGCAGATGAAAAAAAAAATAAAGCGGCTTTACCAGCATGTTCTGAGTAGACCTGTGCATCACTTAGAACATCAACAACATATCGATACCATAGCTCCAGGAACTGGTGAACAACACGAGGTTCATATTCCTCCAGACCCATTGATTTCAACAGTGTTTTCACGATCTTAGCGTCTCTGGGCAAGTCCTCATCTTCCCCTGCCATTTTCTGGTTCCGGGTACTTATGTTAGGCTGGCCGGCACGGTTGGGATGGGATAAACCTCTAAACTAGTGAACCTTCCCGTGAAATTATCAGTTACGATTCACTTTGTTGCACCAGAAATAAGCATTCAGAACTTTGGAGGCAGTGATTGATGAACATACAAAATTTGGGGAACAATTAACACAATAAGCATAGCAAACTAGCAGAAATTCGAGGCAGTGATTGATGAATGTACAGATTTCTTGGCAAATTAACACAACTAGGATAGAAACCTATCACAAACTTGAGGCGATAATTGATGAATATACAAATTTGGACGAAGATAAGCAGTGAGCAGAAAACACAACGAACGACGGAGGCTGCTATTAGCGCAAATTAAAACTGGTAGAGACCAACAATTAAAAAGGAAACACAATCAGATCCAATTATATCAAATACTGAAAGGAAAAAACACATGATATTCTGATTCACGCCCCCTTCAATCTCCCCTGCTTACCGGAAATTTGCATGGAAAGGTCGACTTTTATATCCGAATTTTGTCCCTTGTAATAACTAAAGTACAGGTATTGAATATTGATTGGTTAGAATGTAATAAGGAGAGGTGTAGAGGATTGCCACATAGGCAAATTAGTTAGGAATGTAGTGTTATAAAAGCTACTGTACAAATGTTTACAATTCATTCAATTCAGTTGGTTCTCTTTTCCGCTGCTTATCTTCTTTCTCTCTTTAACCTTTCTTTCTCAAGCTTCTTGATTTCTTCGATCTTCATCTGCTAAGAGTTGTTGGAGTTATCATGGTATCAAGAGCCAGCGATCGTGCGTGGGTCTGTGCTCGTCAGAATCAGTGATGGAAGCGTGATGGTTTGCAGATCTGTCTGGTGATTTGGAGTATTTTTCTTGCCGATTTGGGGTTTTCTATATGCAATCAAGGTGAAGCAGGAATTTCAGGTCCTGTATGTAGATGATATAATACTTACAGGTTCGAATATCACCAAAGTCCAGGTTGTGATTACTGCTCTCAGTGAGATATTTGATTTAAAGGACATGGGAAGGCTCACATACTTCTTAGGGCTGTATATTCAGTATAAAATCAATGGAGATATGTTTATTAGTCAGACCAAATATGCACAAGAGCTTATAAAAAAAGAAGGAATAGAGAATTGTAGGCCTGCACCAACACCTTCAAAGCCTCATACTCAGTTACTCATATCTGAGGGCCAACCTTTGTCTGATACAAGTGTCTACCAGAGTATTGTTGGAGCACTTCAATATTTGACCTTCACTAGGCCTGATATTGCTCATTCTGTCAATGTTATGTGTCAATATATGACAAATCCAACTGATGCACACATGTTACTAATAAAACGGATACTAAGATATCTTCAAGGGACTCTACAGTGTGGAATTACATATCATTCAGGTGCTGATATTCACATTTCCGTATATTCAGATGCTGATTGGGCTTCTGATATCAACACCAGGAGGTTAGTCACTGGATATGTAGTTTTTCTTGGTTCTAATCCTATTTCGTGGCAATCCAAGAAGCAATCATCTATGTCTCGAAGCTCAACAGAAGCTGAGTATAAAGCTCTAGCTAATTGTGCAGCTGATGTGTGTTGGATATGGTCCCTAATGAAAGATCTCAATCAGTTTTTACATGCTCCTCCTGATTTGCACTGTGATAATATCTCAGCATTATCCCTTAGCACAAATCCTGTCTTCCATTCCAGAATTAAACATCTTGATATTGATTATCATTTCGTTCGTGAACGGGTGCAGAAGAAAGATATCGTGGTTCACTATATCTCCATAGATAATCAAGTTGTAGACATTCTTACTAAAGGACTTCACAGTCCTGTGTTTGTTAAGCACTGCACCAATCTCAGCCTTGGTGTTCTTAGCTGCGATTGAGGGGGGTAATAACTAAAGTACAAGTGTTGAATATTGATTGGTTAGAATGTAATAAGGAGAGGTGTAGAGGATTGCCACATAGGCAAATTAGTTAGGAATGTAGTGTTATAAAAGCTACTGTACAAACGTTTACAATTCATTCAATTCAGTTGGTTCTCTTTTCCGCTGCTTATCCTCTTTCTCTCTCTAACCTTTCTTTCTCAAGCTTCTTGAATTCTTCGATCTTCATCTACTAAGAGTTCTTGGAGTTATCACCTTGGACCTCTTATATCATTTGACCATTCCCACAATAAAAGAACCATTCTGCTCGTTAAAGTTTAAAATCAAAGAATTTAACTACTGATATCGTAGATTTCATGTGGGTTTTCGTATTTAGTGGAAGATCTGAGTCCTAAACCCTATATCAAACCTGCCCATATCTTAATAGAGGACCTAAATCAAACAAATTGAAGCTTACCCAGTTTCTTTGATGATAAATCAAAACAAAATTAAGAGGACGAAAAAGAGAAATGGTCAGCAGTGAAGGAAAGTAGCTAGCTTACCTCGTCTTGGTATCAAAGAGATGAGGCCTTTATGAGTTGGGATTTGCTGATGGATGACAGAGGTGATGGGTTGAATTACAGTAGCCAGGGCTTTGTTGATGCCTGATGGATGAGCTGGAGAAGAAAAGGAAATATGGAGAGAGAGAGAGAGAGAGAGAGAGAGTTCCATTCTATTTGGACGAAGAAATTTAAGAATATAAGAAATTTTAAAATGACAGAAATTGAAATGATGAAATTTTATTTTTTATAAATTGTGAATTTTCTTGTTTGGTTAACCTAAAAGAACAATAGGATTTGAAACAGAATTTGTTATTTTTAAACTATCACTTATGTAAATTCAGATATGATATCTATTTACATGAAATTTAAACTTGAGATTGGAGATCCCAAAATCCATGTTTTTTTCCTACGTAGAAATTCTAAATTTTTATGTTTATAAATCTAAGCAAGAAAATTTGTGCATGTCAATTTATGATTTCTTTTTTTATCAAAATTCCATGTTTATTTCCTTCATCCAAACATAGTAGGGAAAGAATTCGACCTAGCTACCTTTTCATTCAAAATTTCTCGGCTCTCTCTTATTTTTTTAAATTTGATGCGATGATCAAAATTGTTTACTTTTTTTATTTAACTTCTAAATATTAATTTTGGCAAAAATCAATCAAATCAGAAATTGTTTTCCATTCGATGAATTGTCAAAATTATAGTGTTTAGCTTAACAATATAGTTCGTTTATATATATTAAATAATCGTTAGATGATTAAACAATTTCGGATTTGGTTGGCTTTTAGTGGAGACTTGTCATTTAAAGAGTGAACTAAAAAAATAGGCAGTCCAAATTAGTGTGTTGCATTAAAGGATAAAAAGAGGATCAAGAAGGTTGCTAGCATCCTCTAAAGATTTATTTGGAAGTTACCTTATGTTTATTAGACCATCTCCACCAATTGGTGTGAGGCAAGAGCAAAGGCAACAATGTTTCCCTCGATCCCAAAAAACACCTCTAGCAGTCCAAATAAGCAAGGGCAAGTGGTGGACCAACCACTGCCAGCCCAAGTGCCCAACTATCTTAAGCCCAACCTACTGTTTTCGGACAAGTTGACGTCAATGCCCTTTTTTATTTTTTTAATTTGATGTGTGTCTCTGAGTTGAAATATGTCACAAACAATTCAAAGCTTTAACCATGGAAAAACTTACATATCTCAACATTTTATACACAGTATCCTTTCTTTCGCATTCACATAGATAGAGAGGCATATATTGGGAGTTTCTTTAGACACCAAAGAGCTTTAATTTAATCTTGTTTTACAGTTGACAATAATTTCATCTTATAGCTTGTGGTTGTACTAGTATTTAAAAAGTATTCAGTTTGTGAACTTGTTTCACATAGAACTGCATGGCACCCACGTTTTGGTTCAAGAATCTCCATTTACTAACACAACTTACATTATTCGATCTAACAATTTCTAGTACAACCCATTAAAATGAATTACAATAACAAATACATGTGTTACTCTTTATCTCCACAAGAATTCATGAACAGAACCTTGCCAAGAAACCACAAGCATTAGCATCACCAAAACCACACCAAGACCCTAACATGAGCTCCCAATCCTCATTACCCATGAAGGCTCAGAAGATGGAATCAAAGAATCTCCTTGAGTCGATGATGATGCAGATGATGAACTCAATGATGATGAAGAAGTGGTTTTAATGGCAATGATAAGTACAGCAAGAACCATGGGAAGAACATACCCCTGAGAGCTCCATTTTGTCTCATAGTATCTTGCCTCACTACTTTTTCTAGGGATTGTGTGGAGTGGTGAAAGCACAATTGCAGATACAAGTGCCATCATCATGGCCACTGATCTCTTGAGATGATGAGTTTTGGCTTGTGTATGGATAGCTTGTAGTAGTAGTAGTTTGGTTTTTCTTTTTCTTGAAGAAAAAGGAAAAACGAACTTGATGAGTTTGAGTGGGAAAGTTGTGAATTTATAGAGCAAAGAAGGTGGAAATGGTGAAGGAATCTAGGTGGAAAGCTTGGGATTCGATGGCAAAAGTGATGGACAGTCCAAAAGTGGGAAAAAGAATAAAGTTAGGGACTAAATTATAAAATAATTGTGGGATGTGGGTAAAAGTAATGGTAAAGGTTAAAGTGGATTGGAAGCTTTGGAAGCAAGGTATTTGTGATGGAGGAGGATTCTCTCTCTTCTCCTAATCTCTTTGCTCTTTTCTTCTCTCTTATTTGAACAGTTACGAATAAACCACGTTAACATTTTATATTGATTTTTTTTTTTGTAAAGACAATAAGACAAAAAACAAAATTTAAGAGGAAGCAAGGGAAGAAGGTGGGAATAGAAGAGGAGATAATCCTACTCCATTTGGGATGTGCTTTTTTTTGGTGTGTTCATACTTGAAAATAAGCAAGTGCTAGCTGTAGCCGTTATTTGAGGTGCCCCCATCTGCAAGAAATCTTTTGCCACTGGTCTCAGTTGGGCCGTTTTGAAATGTAAAAAGGCATTCAATACGAGAGATACTTTCTTGTTTCGGTGTGGCCTGCTCTTTCTATATATACATATCTCCAATAAGTCACATGACGTGGAAAGAAACACAAGGGGTGCCCCCTTGATGCTTTGTGGTTTAAACCTTAATAACCAAAAAGATTTAACAGATATTGGGCTTTTTGATATAACCATATTCTAGGTACAAAAATGGAGTTAGAACCTCAATTTGGAATTTGTTTGGTTTGTTTTGATTTGAAGCTAATTGCATATAATGATTCGACATTACATCAAGTGAAGCTACAACACTCTACTACTTAGAGCCCTTAGGTCCAATCCAACGGTTGTTAAAGAAAATTGGACAATTGTTTAAATTGGTTCTAAAGACTCAAAGTGACGGAGTATTGGGCTAATTTGACCTTAAATAATTGTTATCGACTTGCCCACTTGGCATCTAAGTTTATGGCCACGTGTACATTGGATTTTCAGTGTTATTCCCTTCCATTCCCCAGATTCATAAATTTTAGAAGTCAATGCCCATCTTGAAGACAAAGTGATGCTTGGAGAAGATTTCGTCACCGTGATCGTTCATCGTACATCGTGCGATCAGTTTTTGTTAGGTACTATTTATATTTAATTTTAAATTTTAAATTTTAAAATGATTTATAACCGTACGATGTACGATGAACGATTATGATTACAAAATTCTTAAGATATCTAGGAAAGTGATCCGGCGATGATCCTTTTCTGTGATGCTTTCCCATGCCCTGATTCCATAGATTCCTGCTGAACCTTATCGCTTTCCTATGCCCCAGATGCAAATACCCTTATACATGCATGCATTTAAATATGTGTAGAAAAGTACCAACTTTTGCTTAAATTATGAACAAGCAGTTAGCTTAGTATTTGTATTGGTATCTTTATTTCACACTGGTTGCCCTTTGTCTTTGACATAATGTTAGAACTTTACTCTACGTCTTCCACAATTGCACAGAGATAGGATAACAAAACAACAATACAAACAATCAATATTTCATTAACTACCTTTCTTCTCTTACAATGTACTATTTATGCTAATACTCAACTCCAGTTGTCACCACAAGATGATGCCATCTGGCATCCTAACAATACCCCCCCTTAAAACCAATCTTACAAGTAAGATTTACAATTTCGAACTAAGTACAATCGAAAACCAGCAATAAAACCAGAAACAGCAAAATCGCAAAAATGTATTAAAGGCTCACAATTTCTGGAATTTAAGCTTCAGTTCATGGAATAGTCCTCATGCAGCATCATCTTTAGAGTTGTTTCGCCATTCACCTGAGGCTTGAACTTGACCTAATTATGATTCCAATGTCTGCCTCCAGCAGACAGGGTAAATCACCCACCGAGTCTCCACTATAAATGGTCAAGATCTTTTTGTCATTGCTGCAATTTTTCAAACTTTCTTTGAAAGATTGAACCTTGTCAATAGGAGACTCCACCTTCTTAACAATATCACCTATGTAGATGGATTCCTTAAAAGTAAACTCATTTACATGCACATCCAGCTTGGGTAAACCCCTGGTGAAAAGGCTGACCTTATGAGATCACCACACCAACAATATGAAAGAACATGACCATTTGCATTCAAGTTTTCACTCTTGACAATTTTCTGGAAGAAATTAATACAACCATCTTGAAGAATGAGACATTCACCAACTCTTTTTACACCCTCCCAAAATGATGAGCAATGGTATTGACCATAGAGATAGCTTAATTGCTTTGCTTCCCCACATTCTGAGTCAACCTCCCCATGAATTTTCAAATAGCATGTTTCCTTACAATCATTAATGCGACCCTTATTTCCCATAATCCAATATTTACATATGGAGAGTAGTATCAAACAACCCTTCTCGTGACCATCGGAAGCTTGTGCAAGTAAAAGTTGGAGTCTCCAACTTGTATGATCAAATCATTTGCCACTGAAACACTACACTCATTTTCCAGCTTAAGCATGTGCTTTGCACCAATGAAAGCTACACCCAACTTCCTCTACTCAGCATCGTTTTTATTGAATTTGGAGCCTCCACCCTTATCCTAAATGCCCTTCCAGTAGTGCATGTTGCGATTGAGAACAATACAGCAACTTGAGAACCACATTTTATCATACAGATTGAAAGTAAGAAAAGTCATCTCAACATGTACTATCAAGGGGTCAGCTTCCTCCCAAAAACTCCTCTTTTTCACATTAAGAACAAAACCCAACTCACAAATTGTCAGAAAATCCATGAGTTGAATTCATAGAGAATAGCATCCAATGTTGTTTCTAAGCTACGGTAAACTCTCAATTCATCCTTTGAAATTATCTCCACCACACAACTAAATGTTGCAGGGCCTTTCTTTTCCTGCACTCTCAATTCATAATATGTATAATCATTTTATGCTCTACTTCTTCATCAAACGAATGAAAAATGAAAACACGACCCACTATCTAGTATCTATAAAACCCAATGAGTGAAATTTGAAGACTGCATTGCAAACTTTTGCCTCACTTTTAAGTCGCAGTTATTTCAGTAGCAACAGAGTTCGCACCTTCTTTCGTTAGTCTGGTCCGTTTTTACTTTAATTCTTCTATCCATTCACTGTTTGTTTCGTTAAAAAATCTCACGGAAAAAATCTCAGACAGGAATTGAGTTTTCCATTGTATGACAGTTTTTGGATTCAATTTTGAATAGTAGATGAGTGAGAAAGAGATGGACTAGAGGTATATTTTCATGCTTTTCGTGGAGGTGCAAAGTGTTCTCTGGGTTCAATCATATGTAGTAGGGTGATGTCGAACGCTAGCTATCCGGGACGAGTTCACCGCTGCCAAAGTTGATACCTTATTTCGATTCCAAAAATTGGTGGTACACCACATGTTTTTATATAAATGGTGAGAAATTGTACTTTTTAAGTTATTAACTTTTTAGTACACATATTTTACCATTAATATACTGATATGTGATGTACCACTATTTGTTCTAGTTACAATGAAAAATCTCTCCTCACGAGCAGCCAAAGCTTCCACATGTAGAGGGAAGGAAGCAAAATCAAACCTCATTGCGCGGGCAGCTACAAAATGGCCCAGCTCATTTCGAATTATGATTTCCACTCCCCCTAGGTTTTATTTAAAATCTCATTATTATAAATAGTTATAAATTTCAATTTTTAATTTAAAAATATAGCAACCTACATGAAAATACATTTTTTACATTAATATCAGGGAACTTCGATAAAAAACTGAAAATCAACAAGGGTCCAGTAAAAGAATATTGATAACTAGGGACCGCATCCAAAATTTCTCTAAATTTCTATCTTTTGAGGACCTAAATATAAGAATATAGATCTAGAATTTAAGTCCTTGCATTGGAGATGCTTTAAGAAAAATCCTTCTTGGGCTTAAAATAATGGGCCAAATAGACATAACTTGATACAAACTAAATGGCCTAAAGTTTGTGATTTTAGGCCCCGAATTAAATTAAATTCCTAGCAGTCCTCTCTTCGACAACCACCGTAGCTAATTAGCTGTTCAGCCTGATAATGCTGGAGGGTGTACTAATTGTGTGATTATTAGCACTAATTTACAGACCCTACTTAAACTAATTGTGAGATTACTTAGCACTAATTAAGTAAAAACATTAATTACATTATAATTTAATTATGCAGTACCGGATTATCTCTTGAAGCAAAGGAGGAAGAAGAGCACTAACTCGGATCGATCATTTAAATAGGAAAATGCAGCATTTAATCATCCATATATGATCAAAGCAAACAGAGAGTGAGAGTTACTGTTATTATAACATCCATACTATCAAATAACAAAATGAAAACTTAGCAAATTCAGTGATCAAGTACGAAACACAAACATCAACAACACCTTAAGATATAATTACATTACAAACCCAGTTTTATTGAAGGAAATTTGAACATGTTCATAAGAGTTGATCACCCCGCGTTGCAACTCAACATGGACTAGGCTGTCGGGTTCTCTATGCGTCAAATGCATTGGTCGATGTTACCTGAAATCAATAAACCACTGATGAGTGTCACTCGAACTAGAACATGGTTTCTATGTAGAAAACAAGCATCATTACACAGTACTTATGCACATATACACAGTAATTTTTGAAGAGGCTAAAAGACCAAACATACCCGATTACAGGAGAGTCTGCATGGACTACCAGCTATCAGTAATGACTGCTGGCGAGTGAGGTATGTCATCCCAAATTTGCGCCTTAGTTATCGCAATGGTTGCAGAAAATTCTTCCGGCATATTAGTTAACTTCAGCAGAGTGAGATTCTTCAAGTGCCTAAACCCACTTGGGACCTTCAAATTTGTGCATGCTCTTATCTCCAACTCCCTCAGATTTTGCATTGCCTTTTCCTCTACAGTCCAATCTGTTAGGTCTTGGAGCTTCCATAACTTTAAAACCACAAGCTTTGGAAACCCTGTGGTGGAGCAAACCATACCGATACCTGTATAAGAGTTGGAGTAAAAATTGAGGAATTTCAGGTTGGAGAGCTTCTCTAACATGGGCATTGGATCAACTGACAGAAAAGCGCCTGATAACGTGAGATCAGTGAGATTTTTGGGGAATTGAGCTATCATGGAAGTATCTAGCTTTCCGAACAAATTTAGGCTGGAGAGACTCTCAAGGTTTGATAAGTTCACGCGGATTAGATAGGGTTCGCGCATTTCATCTATTGATCTAATTCTCAAAGACTGAAGGTTCTTCAGCTTAACAATCTTGTCTGCTAACTTGTCTGCTAATGGTTGTTGCTCTGGTAGGCTTAACTGGAATGCCAATCCCAATTTTCTGAGGTTGATCAGCTTGTCAATCCAGTGGATCAAGGGACTATCTTTATCCAGAAATACACCCCATAATGTCCGCAGATTCTTCAGGGAACTTCCACCTTGTTGATGCATAAATTTACTCTGATAACTCTGGTTCAAGTACAAGTGTCGAAGTTTCTGCAGTTTCCATATTGAACTAGGGAGAGTGTGTACATATGTATGTTTCACATCCAAGGTTTGGAGGTTCAGCAAGTCACCAATGGATGCTGGAACTGATTCCAGGAAAGTCCACCTCAAACCGAGATACCTCAACTTTTTTAGCTTTCCTATGGTGTTGGGCAATTCAGGTCTAAATACACGTTCGAGATCAAGAACCTGTAGCCGATGGAAGAAACCGCCTGCGATGCCTCTTCGTAGAAAGTTACCTATTTCTTCTCCAGGTTTATTTCCTTCTCGTGTATCAAAGGAGATGATGGAAACGAGATGTCTGCAATGAATTTGAAAGTTTGCGCTGTCGCCATGAATATGAGCTAACGACGCATTGTTTTTGCTATAATGATCAATAAGTCTCTCTGGGCTCCCATCTGGCAACGGATCTTTCTGTAGAGCATATGGCAAGCTACATGTCTTGACTTCTCTCTCTGGGCTCCCATCTGGCAACGGATCTTTCTGTAGAGCATATGGCAAGCTACATGTCTTGACTTCTCCGTTGTGCTTTCTTTTGACTACTTGAATCATGTCCAGATGAATCAACTCTGACAAATACTTATCTGCAACATCTTCGTCAGTTTCTTCTGTCTTACAATCCTCTACCAAACCCTCTGCAATCCACAATGCGGTTAATCTCCTTGCTGGAATTTCAAAGTCGTTTGGGAAGAGTTTGAAGTAAGAAAGACACTTTTTCAGATGGGGAGGCAAGTTAATGGACCTTGTAGTGAAGGTTGCTAACAATGGTGTATCATTCTGTTTGATGTATGTAAGCACCCTTTTCGTCTCCTCAGCCATGCTCGCATCTTTCCCTAACATCAGATATCCAACATGGAAGATTGCTTGTGGTATACCCCCACATTTACGAAAAATATCTTTTGCTAGTAATTCCTCATCTGGCGGAAAGTGCACCATCTGGGTGAACAACTGCCAACTTTCTTCTTTGGTTCGCGGTCGAAGTTTGTGGGGAGAAATGTCTTCTCGTGAAGCCACTTTGTTGTCACGTGTAGTGAGCAGAATTTTGCATCCAGTCGATGTTACTGGAAATCCTGCTTTCAGGGTATCAAATTCTTCTTCTGTCGAGATGTTGTCCAGAACTAAAAGGTACCTTTTGTCTTTCAAGACATCATGCGCCTTCTGAATCCAGGATCCATTGCGATTTTCTTCCTCTAGTAGTTGAAGAGACCTCAATACCTGTTTTGCCACATCTTCCAAAAGTGTACCGTTATCAGACTTCTGAGGTACAGAAACCCATGCACGGCAAGGAAAATGGTCTACAACAACTCCATGGTCATAAATCTTCTTTGCCAGTGTTGTCTTTCCTATGCCCCCAATCCCCACAATGGAAATCACCGAGGGGTGTTCGTCGTTGGTTGTCAGTTGTGAGACCACTGCTTCAATGTCTTCTTCTAAACCAACCACTGAGTTTGGCTCTTCCCTTACTTCAATGTCATATGCTCTGATGCATTTCAAGAAAAGATCAATAGTATGATTTATGCGGTGGACGTCACGGGAAAATTTCCTCCCAGCTCTAGTTTTAAATAGAAGGTTTTGCCACATATCGTGTGAATTCCTCAGAAAGGTTGTTAAAGATTTCTCTGCACTTTCAGAAATTTTCCGGGCTTGCTCCAACCAAGACATTCTGGAATTATATCCTCCTCCTGTTACTGATGCGTCACGTACGAGTTTACGCATTTTTTCCAATTGATTGTACAACGAGGTGACTTCATACAATACTTCACCCAATAGATGCGAATTCTCAGTGAGGAACTCGTGCATCCTGCTTAATATAGTTAAAATAATATAGTCGTCTTTGGTCTGCTGTGGGGATTGATAGACGAATTTTGATGAATCTCTTCTTACAAACTTGAAGCCATTACTATCTTTCCATTCTAAGAGTTGTGTGAACCCAACGTCTATGCACCTTATGTCCCCCTTGAGCTTTCTCCCGGCGTTCCAATTGTTGATAAATGATAGCCGCCCAATTGTCTGCCAGTACTTGTTAACGGCATCTTCTGCTTCCTTAATCATCTCGTGCACTTCATTCACCCAGGCCTCTTCAATTTCACTTTCAAATCGAATTCCTTCTATATCTTTCAAAAAATGATGCAGTTGCTGCAGTTGCAGGTCTATTGAACTTATTTGGTCTCCGGTATCTTTACACGTTAAATCTGGCTTTTGACTGGTCAGACGTTTTATGTTCTCTACGACGGTGGAAGCCAAAGCAGCTGCTGAGGAAACTTGTTCTTTGGACTTCACCCATTTTTGTTGATCATGTCCATCCACGGGTCTGTCCAGCAGGCTTACAATACTGGACCTTGATCTCTCCAGAGATTCGCCAATGCGAATCCCGTATAACTTATTCTCCTCAACCATATCCTTCATTTCCTGCTTAACAGTCTTAGTTTCTGTGAACAGCCCTGTTACCTGCTGGAAATTTCCAGTGGTCATATCGAAACATAATCTTTGGGTGTGGGAGTCTCTTCTGATCCTCTGTTTCTCAAAGGTCTCAACTAAACTTTCTGCTTGTAAAACCATGGACCTGGCTTTTTCCAACCATGCAACCTCAGTTTCATCAACTCCTTTCACAGTTGCTCCATCAGGGTTAGAATCCCAGATTTTGCATGCTCTTGCGCCTATAAGACCCCTATAGTCCATGATTTTCTCTGCATCCTCAACGATGGCATGCAGTAACCTCCACTCTCTTCGAATCCACTTGATGTCTTCCTCTAAGAACAGAAACGGCGCATAGTTGATGTAGAAATAGAGAAACAATGGAGTAAGCCCGACACAAACAAGTGCTTGATACAGTGATACGTGATTTACATAACGGCAAATAAGATACACGGCAAACAAGACAAAGAGGTGAGCATTGTGGAGAATGGAATCAATGAATGGCGAGGAACTGGTTGCTCTCTTCTTATTGTATGCAAAACTAACCGTAGACAGAACTTTATCAACATCTTTCCAACCTCGATCTCCAGCAGGGTTCAAATCCATGACTTCTCCGGCAGCCGCGAATTGATGTAGCATCAGCTTTGGTTTAAAGAAAACGGATTGCTCAATTTGCTGTGAGTGAAGGAGAAACAAATGGAAATATTCAAGGAGAAGAAAGAGCAGAGGAATTTGCTTTTATGGACACTGATCAGGTTACATTGTTCTTTGAACTTTTTTGCTTTCGCAGACCATTGAAGCAGTCCCCCTCTCTCTCTCTCTCTCTCTCTCTCTCTCTCTCTCTCTCTCTCTCTCTCTATAGGGTATGCAGCTCCATGATTGATCATGGAGGCTGATGCAGGAGTGGTTACCACATAAATTATTGGGAAGATATATATATATATATATATATATATATATTATTTTTTTGTGGTTGTTGTGAAATTAAGAATATGTGTGTAATGAGATATAAAATAAATAAGATACAATATTTACAAAGCTCGCTAAGTGTGCCTATGTTCTAGGGGCAGTAACAGCAGTCTCTTATTATCAAACAAAAATTACAAAGCAATGGAAATAAAGAGATTATATGTTTTCTTCTCTATACTGTTGCTATTACAGGGGTGTAGTCAAACTAGGTTTTAAAAAGATTTTAAAAGATTTTAAAATCCTAGTGTAGTCAATTAAAAGATTTTAAAGGATTTTAAAATCCATTCAAATTTAGGTGTAATCAATTAAAGGATTTTAGAATCCTTTAAAATCTAGGTGTAGTCAATTAAAAGATTTTAAAATTCATCCAAATCCAAGTGTATTAAAAAAATTAAGATTTTGGAGGATTTCAATAAGTTGTGGATTTTGTGGGATTTGAGAGCCAAAAGTATATATAGCCAAGATTAAAAATAATCCAACCTCACCCCCTATGATTTCAAATCCTTCCACCACAATCCACCACAATCCATTTAAATTTTTTACAAATCCATATGAATTTTGTAAGAGTCTTTAATCCTCTTAAATCTTATCAAATCTATCATTTTTAAAATCTTTTAAAATCTTAGTTTGACTACATCCTCTACATTTGTGAACTAATAGGTCCTTATATAGAAATTGTGAGATGTGATGTTTAGGAGGATTCGGTGGAGATACTTGAAATTGTGGGAAAACGATGCTCATCAGATCTTTTTCTTGGGAATCCTGAGAATTCTGTGATCATGATTGTTTATCGTACATTGTACGGTCAGTTTTCATTAAGTACTATTTATATTTAATTTTAAATTTTAAATTTTAAATTATTTATAATCGTACAATGTATGATGAACGATCATAAGATCATAGTGACACACCCCGACCGAGATCGAAGCGTGCTGGCCGTCACACTAAGGTGATGTAGCCATGTGCACGTGGGGAAGCTAATAAAGTAGTAATATAAGTACGAATAATTAAAAACTAAACTAGCATACAAAGTACTAAATAAGTGCTAGCGTGTGAATCACAAATTCAGAGCCAGACAACAGCAGTCCAAAAGAAAAATGAGACAATAGTTCACCCGAAGGTGACCCTACAATGATAGGTGTCTGTCAGAAGTGCCGAACAAGCCCTCTGGGAAACCACCGGAACTGCTACTCAATTAGAACCTGGAGGGGCGCAAAACAAAAGCGTGAGTGGGCAAAAACAAATCTTTCTAAAACCATTATAAAATACTTTCTAACCCCTCGCCGTAAAACCTGTATACTTCCCAGAAAATAAACATATAAACGTATGTATAGATATACCAAACATGCTCAAGGGTATGCTAATCATGCTCAAGATATGCCATGCCAACATCTCAATATGAATGTAAGTGCCCAGGTATAAATCATATCAATATCATAACATCTGGCAGCCGGAGTCACCTAACGTGACCTGTACGGCTGCATCTAGAGCTCAAATCTCAACTCAATAACTGAACCTGCCCACGAGTCGGAACCACCTAAAGTGGTCTGTACGACAGGCCTGGGTGTAATACATATATACGCTCTAGTGCTACGATCACGTGAAGGCTGTGCGAATAATCGCGGGTCACCTACGAGTCGGAACCACCTAATGTGGTCTGTACGACAGGCCTATGCACCTAACTTGGATCCAAGCTGAGCGTATGGTGCGGGAGGTGAACAACACGTGAAGGACTGTGCCCTACTCTGGGCGGGAGCACTAACACCGGGGGTGCAGGTTATGAGCTCTTTAAGCATCTCTAACCACTATTTAATGCAATCATTAAATAACGCTTACCTGGCACTTACCTATGCCTCCACAGCACCAACATATATAAATATATGACATATGCATAATTGAATATATAATTAAACGTATATGCCACTACCCATGCATAACCACCAATTATATAAAAGAAATGGCATATAACGAAGCATTTATACTAATTTCTGGGAATTAATATGTATATAGGTATATACGGAAAACAAAAGCCCACTCACTGGTATGTAGAAGGGTCGTAGCCCCCCTGCCTCGCGTGTGCACGCTCGTCCTCGGGGTACGTGTCACCTATATGCGAAAAAGCTATAAAAACGTTAACTTTAAAGCACATAACCAACTCCTCGTAATAACTCCTCATACATTGCTCAAATTGGACAAATGAATATACCAACGTGCTCTACACAACCTCAGGATCACAACTATATTTTTAAAATAATTTTTGGACCCCTCACGCGCCGAAATAGGCACGGACCTACGCGCCCTCCACGCGCGGCCACGTGCCATGCACACTGACGGCGTCAATTGACGCCGTCAGGAATATTCCGTTAAAATTTGGAATATTCTGTTAGAATTAACCGGATACCGTTAACGGCGTCAGGAATATTCCGTCAGAATTGACGGAATATTCCGTCACCTTCTTCGTTCAATCTCCGGCGACGTCGCCGGCGCCGGAAACTGGGAAAACCTGCAACTTGGGTTTTCTCGCTCATTTTTCCACCATTCTTCACGTTTCTTGCACCAAATTAAAGCCCTAAACTAGTAGAACACAACCAAACATGTTTTAAGGTCTAAAACTCACTAGATTATACCTGTGCAAACTCTCCAAAACCGGCCAACTTAGAACAGGACGATCCCGACGTCCAAATTTGTCCAACGAAGCACTCCGAGGCTCCTTGGGACCTCACGAACACAACTACAAGCTTCAAAAGTCCAAAAACACGCTAGAATAAGTTTGCATGAATAGTAACTAAAACGGACCTCGTCGAATCGACGTGAAAACGGCTACAACCTTACCTGAAAATGGTACCACTGGACTCCTCTCAACCTCACGATCACTACAGTACCCTTGGTTTCCTCGATCTGCTAGGATTTGGTGGGTTTGGTGTGTGTCCGTACATTTTCAAAATGAAGAAGAAGGAATGGGGTTCTCGGGGGAAAGAAAGAGAGAGAAAGAGAGAGACAGTGAGAGACAGTGAGAGTGAGACAGTGTGTGTGTGTGTGGCCCTAAGCTTGCCAACACCACACAAAACAACCAAAAACATAACGAAAACAAACTAGGGGTAAAATTGTAATTTCACACGTGCGTTCCAAAAATCCCGGGACGGGATGTCACAACCTTCCCACCTTAAAAGAATTTCGTCCCGAAATTTAAAACAACCAAGTATAACCCCTAGTGGTCAAAGAACAATCGAGGATACAAATCCCTCATCCGATCTTCTGTCTCCCACGTAGCTTCCTCAACTGAATGATTCCTCCACAAAACTTTCACTAAGTTCACTGTCTTGTTCCTCAGAACCTTCTCCTTCCAATCAATGATCGTCACCGGTTCCTCGTCGTACGTCAAATCTGGATTAATCTCTAACGGTTGAGGAGGTATCACGTGAGATGGATTAGCAACATAGTGTCGGAGCATAGACACGTGAAAAACATTATGCACTCTAGCCAACTCCGGAGGTAACTCCAACCTGTAAGCTACCTCACCAACTCGTTCTGTGACCATGTATGGTCCGATGTACCTGGGGCTCAACTTCCCCTTCTTTCCGAATCGCACAACACCTCTCCACGGTGAAAGCTTCAAAAATACCCAATCTCCAACCTCATACATTCTGTCCGTAGCATGCCGATCCGCTAAACTTTTCTGCCTGTCCTGAGCTGCTTTCAGGTTAGACTTAATCACCTGAACATTCTGGGTAGTCTCCTCGACAATCTCCGGACCCACTAAAACTCTTTCTCCAACCTCTGACCAACACAACGGTGTACGACAAGCTCTGCCATACAAGGCCTCAAATGGCGCCATGCCAATGCTCGAATGAAAACTGTTGTTGTAGGCAAATTCCATCAAATCCAACCGCTGGTGCCAAGCGTCACCAAACTGCAACACCGAAGCTCGCAGCATATCCTCCAAAGTCTGAATAGTTCTCTCTGACTGTCCGTCTGTCTGTGGATGATATGCCGTACTGTAAAGTAATCTCGTGCCCAAAGCTTCCTGGAAAGCCACCCAAAACTTCGATGTAAATCGTGGATCTCGATCCGAAACAATACTCACCGGGACACCATGGTACTTCACAACCTTCGAGATAAACAACTCCGCTAACCAGCTCAAAGAATACTTCTCTCTCACTGGAATAAAATGTGTCGATTTAGTGAGCCGATCGACGATCACCCAAATGCCGTCAAAGCCATTATGTGTACGCGGGAGCTTGTACACAAAGTCCATAGTGATATTTTCCCATTTCCACTCTGGAACGGGAAGCGGCTGCAACAACCCAAACGGCTTCTTTCTTTCTGCTTTAACTTGCTGACAAACAGCACATCTGCTCACATACTCGGCTATCTCCCTCTTCATACCCGGCCAATAATAAAATGGTCGAATGGTATGATACATTTTGGTAGCTCCTGGATGCATGGCGTAAGCCGAGATATGTGCTTCATCAAGAATTTCTTTCTTCAACTCCACACTATTAGGCACGTACATTCTACTTTCTAGCATCAACATGCCATCCGAATCACGAACTCTGAGGTCTCGCCTCCTTCCTTGATCTCGAGCCTGGATTAGTTCTTGCGTCTCCTGATCAGCTACTTGGACTTCAAGTACCCGATCAACAAGTATCGGCCTAACTTGAAAATTAGCAAGTAGCGCCACTTCTCGATCTTCGGCTTCTAGCCTTACTCCCGTAACACGCAAGTCCACCAAAAGAGGAACATGACTCGCATACAACGCATTGATACGACCATGAGACTTCCTGCTAAGTGCATCAGCCACTACGTTCGCACGACCAGGATGATAATCAATCGTGCAATCGTAATCGCTGAGCAACTCCAACCACCTCCGCTGACGAAGATTAAGCTTCTTCTGAGTAAAAAGATATTGGAGACTCTTGTGATCTGTAAAGATCCTGCACTTCTCTCCGTAAAGATAGTGTCTCCACAACTTCAACGCAAAAATGATAGCAGCCAACTCCAAATCATGTGTAGGGTAATTCAACTCATGAGATTTCAACTGCCGCGAAGCATAAGCAATCACCCTACCATGCTGCATCAATACACATCCCAGACCATTCAAGGAAGCATCGCTATAAACCTCGAAATCACCACTATCGTCTAGGAGTGCCAAAACAGGTGCATGAGTGAGACAATGCTTCAACTGCTGGAAACTCTGCTCACACCTATCATCCCACTCAAATTTAACATCCTTCCTCGTTAATCTCGTCAGTGGCAAGGCAATCACTGAAAAATCCTTAACGAATCTCCGATAATACCCTGCCAAACCAAGGAAACTTCTCACCTCGGTGACGATTCGTGGTTGCTCCCAACTCTTTACCGCTGCAACCTTCTGAGGGTCAACCAGAATACCCTGAGCAGAAATGATGTGTCCCAAGAAGGCGACTTGATCTAACCAGAACTGGCACTTGCTAAACTTAGCATATAGCTGGTGTTCCCTCAACCTCTTCAACACCAAAGTAAGATGTCGAACATGCTCCGCTTTCGACTTAGAATACACCAGAATATCGTCAATGAAGACAATAACAAATCTATCCAGATAAGGCTGAAACACCCGGTTCACTAAATCCATAAAGGCAGCTGGTGCATTCGTCAACCCAAATGGCATAACCAGAAACTCGTAATGACCGTAACGAGTCCTGAACGCCGTCTTAGGGACATCATCCCTACCAATCTTCA
This sequence comes from Pyrus communis, assembly GCF_041283825.1. NCBI lineage: Eukaryota > Viridiplantae > Streptophyta > Magnoliopsida > Rosales > Rosaceae > Pyrus > Pyrus communis. The sequence goes on from NC_142581.1 coordinate 13,705,336, forward strand.
ACTGATAGTAACCAGACCTCAGGTCAATCTTAGAGAACACACAAGCACCTCTCCGCTGATCGAACAAATCATCGATACGAGGCAATGGATAACGGTTTTTAATCGTCACCCGATTCAGTTGCCTGTAGTCGATGCACAGCCTCAAAGTTCCATCCTTCTTCCTCACAAACAACACTGGAGCGCCCCAAGGCGAAGTACTAGGCTGGATAAATCCCTTATCCACTAACTCCTGCAGCTGAACTTTCAATTCCCTTAACTCCGCGGGAGCCATACGATAAGGAGTTAAAGAAATAGGATTAGTACCTGGAATCAACTCAATAGTGAACTCCACATCTCGATCTGGGGGTAAACCAGGTAAATCCTCGGGAAAAACATCAGGGAAGTGTCTGACCACTCTCACATCCTCCACTCTGCTAGTAACAGCCTCATCTAGCACCACATGAGCCAGATACCCTTGACAACCTTTAGATAACAACTTTTTCGCTCGCAGCGCCGAAATAACGCCATATCTCACCCCACTCTGCTCACCAACAAAAGTAACCACAGGTAGTCCAGGTCGGTGAAACGTAACTACTTTCCCGTAACAGTCAATGTTGGCACGATAGAAATGTAACCAATCCGTGCCCAGAATCATGTCAAAGTCCACAATATCTAACGGGATAAGATCGGCTGACAGAGCAACACCCTCTACGATCACTGGACATCCTGGGTACACACAATCTACAACGCAACTCTCTCCTCTAGGCATAACAAACTCTAAATCATACCCTAGAGGTGTGGGGCGAGGTTGCGTCACTTGAGCAAACGTATGAGAAATTACGGAATGTGTAGCTCCGCAATCAATTAAGACTCTAGCGAAACAACCAAGAATGTTCAACGTACCCATAATCAAGTCTGGGTTGTTCTGAGCGTCCTGCAGAGAAATATTGTGAAGACGCCCCTGTCCCTGCTGACATCCGCCGCGGCCTTCGCTCGCCTGAATGCCGCGTCCCTGAGCACCACGCCCCTGACTGGGCTGGCCCGACTGTCTCGAAGACCCTGCACTGCTAGTGGCAATCTCCCCCTGCTGATACTGTCCTCCCTGATACCACTAAGAACCACCCGCTGGAGCTGGAGGATACGGCATATAGCCGCCCGAATACTGAGGATAGCCACCCTGGGAATAGGGATCCTGTGGATACTGATACTGCCCCGGAGCATAAGGGACATCATCACCCTGATAGTGGTAAGCACCACCTCGACCCGTCTGGCCGTAACTACTAGGACCCTGGATCTGCTGAAGTGGTGCAGGTGGCGGCATAAAGGTCTGATGTGGTTTCTGCTGCTGCTGACCCTGGGGACAATTCGCCGCTCTATGTCCCACATGTCCACATGTGAAGCAACCGTTGCTACCACGTCTACACTCACCGAAATGCCGGTTGTTACACCTGCGGCAAATAGGGGCTCTGCCTCGACCACCATCGCCCTGCCTCTGGCCTCTAGCGCCACCAGAAAATCTACCTCCACGACCCTGTCCAGTGGCACTGAAGCCGCCACTCGAAGAACTCGAGCTAGCACCACCCCTCTTGAAGTTCTGAGTCTGACGAGGCCCGAGCGATGCCTGACCTTTGCCTTTGTCATCTTTCTTCTGGTTACCGTCCTTCTCTTCATCAGTGTCGCTCGACATATTCTCAGAGTCCTCGATCCTCAACAGTATCTCATAGAAGTCCCGGTAAGTCTCGCTGTGGACAGTAGACACCATAGAACGCCACTTCTTCTTGATGCCCAAACGGAATAGACGGAGCATCTCCGCCGGGTTACCAGTGACATCAGGATGGTAACGAGACAAGTCCGTAAACTTACGGTAGTACTCATTCGCTGACATCTTCCGCTGTTTCAGCTCGGTAAACTCCTGCTTTTTACGGTCAATGTACTCAGGGGGCACATACCTTCTCCTAAACAACTCCGTAAAAACATTCCAATCAGTCCTCTGATCCGGAGTCAACCTACGAAGCTCCTGCTCCCACCAAGCTGCCGACTCCGTATCCAGAAACCATGCGGTCGTCTCGACCCACCTCTCCATAGGCAAGTTCCCCTGATTATGTAGCACACGGAAAGTCTTCTCTATGTGTTCTAGCCAGCGCTCTGCGCCCTCATGCCCCTCACTGCCCTTAAACTTATCCAACTTCAAATTGTACATAGTCTCCAGAGGAGTCCTCTGGGGAGGGCGCAACACAGACTGAAGGGCTGTAGCAAAAACTTCCCCCATTAAAGCCCTAAACTAGTAGAACACAACCAAACATGTTTTAAGGTCTAAAACTCACTAGATTATACCTGTGCAAACTCTCCAAAACCGGCCAACTTAGAACAGGACGATCCCGACGTCCAAATTTGTCCAACGAAGCACTCCGAGGCTCCTTGGGACCTCACGAACACAACTACAAGCTTCAAAAGTCCAAAAACACGCTAGAATAAGTTTGCATGAATAGTAACTAAAACGGACCTCGTCGAATCGACGTGAAAACGGCTACAACCTTACCTGAAAATGGTACCACTGGACTCCTCTCAACCTCACGATCACTACAGTACCCTTGGTTTCCTCGATCTGCTAGGATTTGGTGGGTTTGGTGTGTGTCCGTACGTTTTCAAAATGAAGAAGAAGGAATGGGGTTCTCGGGGGAAAGAAAGAGAGAGAAAGAGAGAGACAGTGAGAGACAGTGAGAGTGAGACAGTGTGTGTGTGTGTGGCCCTAAGCTTGCCAACACCACACAAAACAACCAAAAACATAACGAAAACAAACTAGGGGTAAAATTGTAATTTCACACGTGCGTTCCAAAAATCCCGGGACGGGATGTCACACATAGAATCTCCACAATCCAATGTGTATCTCCATCCACTTTTCTTAATTTTGTTTATGCATAAACGTTGATAGTGCCATCCATCTGTCATCCATCTTTATCTCCACCCACTTTTCTTGATTTTGTTTATGCATAAACGTCTAGGAGGTAGATTGTTTACTTTCCTGTTTGGGTGCCCTTTCCATCCCCTCTTATTTTGTATGATCACAGTTAAGTCACGTTAATATTTTATATTGATTTTTTTATCGAGATAATAAGACAAAAAGTAATAGGAATATAAAATGTTAACGTGACTTAACCGTGATCGCACAAATAGAAAAATATGTGAATGACACTCAAACAGGAGAGCAGACAATATGTCTCCAAACGTCTATAGTGCCATCCATCTGTCATCTACCTTTACAACATGGTTAGAGCAACTCCAGCGTTGTAGCCCTCCCCCCTGGCAGTACACTATTCAATCCACCTAATGAACAGTAACTGCCCTTAATGAACAGTAAGTAACCCTGGCAATAGAATTTGCATCTCCACCGTTACACTTCAATAGCCCTGGCAATAGGCAATAAAATATTAGTATTTTTTTTATTTATAAAATAATACAAAATAATTTTAATTATAATATCGGATAAGATTTTTAATCGTTCTCGTTGCGCCACGTGTCATTATCCGAAGTATTATTAAATAATACAAAATAATACAAAATAATACAATTATTGGTGATGGATTTCTGATAAGATTATTAACCAATCACATCGCGCTACGTGTCATAATCTGTTCACAATCTTTGAGGATAGATTTCCATCAGATTTTTAACGAATGACGGCATGCCACGTGTCATAATCTGTTCACAATCTTTGAGGATAGATTTCCATCAGATTTGTAACGAATGACGGCATGCCACGTGGCATTATGCACAACCTAATCCTTTCTGAATCCTCTATATAATCCACCATCCATCCTCACAAATCTCACACCAAAATTCTCAAGATCTCTATCATTATTCATAGTTTCTGCTTCCTTATTCACAAAAATCTGTATCATTATTCATAGTTTCTGTTTCTTTCTTTCAATGTCTTCTTCTTCTTCCTCAAGGATGATGTGGGAATTCAATCAGGAAGAGGAAGAATTGTTTAACGAATCAGAAGCAATGTTCAATTACCAGGGGGTAAGAAATGAAAGGGAAGAGGATGAGGAATGTCAAATGAGAGATGACGAAGTAAAAAGGAGCAAAGCCTCACATTCCCGTCGAGTCATCCAAACTGCGGCTCAGATCTGCAGGCCCAGCCGTTCCAGAAACCTTGATAGAAGCAGGCAACGACGAGGTATGGAACTCTTGGATGATTATTTTGTTCCTAATAGTGCATTCCCTGATACGTACTTGATACGTACTTTAGACGTCGTTTTAGAATGGAACGACATTTGTTCAACAAAATCATGATTGCTGTTTGCAACCATGATTCTTATTTTGTGCAAAAAAAAAAATGCTTTTGGTGCTATGGGTCTACTGCCTGAGCAAAAAATTACTGTTGCCTTGCGGATGCTTGCATATGGAGCATCTGTAGACCAAGTGGATGAGATAACGAGGATGGGGAAATCAACCATTCTTGAGTCCCTGATGAGGTTTTGCGGAGCAATCGAATCTATCTACACCGCTGAGTACCTCCGCAAACCTACACACATGGACTTGGAGCGGCTGTTGAAGAAGGCGGAGATGCGTGGCTTTCCTGGGATGATTGGAAGCATTGATTGTATGCACTCGACGTGGAAAAACTGTCCAAGTGCATGGCAAGGCGCTTACGGGGACAGAAAAAGAGCAAAAAGTATCATTCTGGAGGCGGTGGCATCTTTTGATACATGGATTTGGCACGCCTTTTTCGGGGTCCCGGGAGCTCAAAATGACATCAACGTCCTTGCCCAATCCCTAGTGTTCAACGATGTCCTGCAAGGAAAGGCACCAAAAGTTACGTATGAGGTCAACGGACGTATGTACGACGGGCCATACTACCTAGCTGACGGCATCTACCAGCGCTGGTCAACATTTGTCAAAACAGTGCCACGTCCGTGGAGTGCAAAGGAAAAACACTTTGCAAGCTGTCAAGAGGGGTGCAGGAAGGATGTGGAGCGTTGTTTCGGTATCCTCCAAGCTCGCTGGGCGATCGTCAGGGGTGCTGCCAGATTGTTTGATGTAGAGTCGCTTCGATCCATCATGATGACGTGCATCATTCTTCACAACATGATTGTGGAAGATGAGTACGATTATGAAGTTGTTGATGAATATGAGCCAGACCCGATGAACAATTCAAGAACACGTATATATTGTGCTCATGACGCCACCGATGAGCCCGTGCAACATGAGCCATTACAAAGGGATGGACGTTACAATGAAAGGCTCATTCAACGATATACTGCATTTCAAATGCCAGACATGCACAATGCCCCGACAAATTGACTTGATAGAGCACCAGTGGGCATTGAAACAAGCTGAAGATAATTAAGTTCATTTAGTGTGTTTTTTTGAATTTGGTATGTTTATGTTATTTTATTTGGTGTGTTTTATTATTTGGTATGTTTATGTAATTTTTTTATGTTTATGTTTATGTAATTCTTAGTATATGTAATTCTTAGTATGTTTATGTTTATGTTTATGTAATTTTTTTATGTTTATGTTTATGTAATTAGAACGATGGACTTTTAATTATTTTATACAAGGACTTTTAATTAGAACGATGGACTTTTAATTATTTTATACAAGGACTTTTAATTAGAACGATGGTCATGGTCATGGACTTTTAATTATTTTATACAAGGAGGTAGAGGGTTTGTTAATAACTTACCAAGGAGGCAGAGGGTTTGTTAATAATTTTCATGTCGTGAGGAAAGCAAGGAGGCAGAGGGTAATTCTTAGTATAAATAACTTACCAAATTAATTTGAATAAATATTCAAGAAATTGGAAACTACATAAATAATACAAACAATAAATAATAAATTACAACCCAAAGTGATTGGAAAATTATGGGCTCCGATTACAAAAAGTACTTTATTCATCATCACTTAACCAATTTGTGGTGCTAGGATGATCTCCTCTTGCGGTGCTAGAACCACCTTGGCTTGCTATTGTTTCTCTTGCACGCCTCCTTCGCACCACGTCCGCTTTCTCTGACTTCCAAAAAAATTTAGAATTTGGAGACTTCCCTTCTAAAGACATGTTCATAATCTCACGATCTTGTTGAGCCCGTCTTTCTTCTCTAACATGTTCCCTTTCTTGCCTAAGTAGCTCTCTTTCTCTCTCATTAGCATAAAATTCTCTCTCAACAGCTGCTGCTTTTGATGCCTCTCTAGCCTTATCAGCCTCATCTTTCGCCAGTTCCCTCGCCAAAGTCAATTCACCTTGGCGAGTAAGTTCTTCCATGAACTTTGCATAATCGTTCTTCGAAGCACTCCCTTTTCTCTTTGAAGCCTTCTTACCTTGAGGCCTAATTGGAAAACGGGTCGAACCCGACGCTTGTTCAGGGAGGGGCGTTTCGGGCACTTCTTCTGCATCATCTTCATGAACATGATCGGGTGTAGAGTGTAGAGGGGTGCTGTTCATGTGCACTTCTGGACCGACTGGCACAACTCTAAATTTAGGACAATCTTTGACAATATTCCAACATTCCCACCGGTTGAATGATTTATTTTTGCTTTTGGTTTTGGCAGCGTACCAAGCTTGTGCTTGAAGTTCCTACACAATAAAAATAAGTAACAAATAAATAATTATAATGAAAATAAGTAACAAATAAATAATACAAACAACATAATTATGATGTAAGTCGGTAACAAATAAATAATACAAACCATAAATAATAAATTATGTAGGTAACAAATAAATAATACAAATAATAAATAATAAATAACAAATAAATAATACAAACAATAAATAATAAATTATGACGGTAACAAATAAATAATACAAACAATAAATAATAAATTTTGTACGTAACAAATAAATAATACAAACAATAAATAATAAATTATGTACGTAACAAATAAATAATACAAACAAATAATTATAATGTAAATTTGGGTATCAAATAAATAATATATTGTTACCTGATCCGAGTAATTTTCCCCACTTCGAATATTACTACTAGCTTGTGCCAAGGCGTCTCTCCACGTACTAAACGATTGGCTAAGTAATTTCCAACGATTGGACATCGATTCTTTGGTTCTTTTCCCACCAATTTTCTCAAGAAAATTGGTATGAATAAGACTCCACATTTCTCGCAACTGCATCTCATTACCCGTAAGGGAACTATGAGTAACTTCAACCCAGCTAGTACACAACGCAACATCTTCAATAAGCGACCAATTCGTACCTGCACCAGTGGTCATTTTGTTGAAAAAAAATGGATTCAAAATTTGAGACAAAGAAAGGAATGTGATTGAAAGTAGTTGAGAAAATATGAAATTGTTGTGTAAGGTAGATGATAATGAGAAGGTATTTATAGAAAAGTAAAAACAATTTTTTTTACAATTTTTTTCAGATTTTTCAGATATTTTTTTTATTTTTTTTGAATTTTTTACAATTTTTTTTAAATTTTTATTCAATTAATTAATCTCTGCCGTTGGATATAAAAAAATTTGAATTCCAACACTCCAGATTGTGCCACGTGTCACAACGGTAACTTTTCAGATTTTTAAAACTATTTTTTCATTTATTTTTTAATTTATAAAGCATTTTAATATCCACCGTTGATCTCAGATCGAACGGTGGATATTAAATCTGACTTAATTTTTTTTTTTTTACCGTTGAGATCGAACGGTCCACATTAAGTGACCGTTAGGATCTAACGCACCGTGGGAAGCCACGTGGCTTCCCAACGGTAACTGACGGATTCTGTTTTTTCTGATTTTTGTGTCGGCGACGCGCGGGTGGGGTGCACGCGCCTGACACAAAAAAATTTAAATAATGCGCTAACGCCACCCTGGCGTCAGCCTTACGTCACCCCCACCTCGGGCTCAAGGGCTGGCAATCCCCCACGGGCCCGGAGCTCGGGCCTCCCCTTCCATCGGGCTGGGCTACGCTGGACCTCATCCCCTGGCCCTCGGGCCCTTGGTTTCTCCCCTGTCCCCCGAGCAAAACCCAACGCTGGGATTGCTCTTATGCTTTTCTTTGTTTATGCATTTAACATTGTTTGTAAATTTTCAGCTACCTTTGTGGCACAAATAGGAGGGGATGAAAAAACGATCATCGTCGAATCTTTTTTCTAAGGATCCTGAGAATTCTGTGATTATGATCGTTTATTGTACATCGTGCGATTAATTTTCGTTAATTATTATTTATATTTAATTTTAAATTTTAAATTATTTTTAACCACACAATGTACAATCATGATCATAGGATTTCCACAATCCAATGTGCATCTCCACTCTTGATTTTGTTTATGCATAAACGTCTATAGTGCCATCCAGCTGTCATCCACCTTTATCTCCACTCACTTTTATTGACTTTGTTTATGCACACTTTTCTTTGCCATCCTGTTTATGCATTTAACATTGTCTGTAAATTTTCAGCTACCATTTTGGTGCCATCCTGTTTATGCATTTAACATTGTCTGTAAATTTTCAGCTAACCTATTGGTGCCATCCATCGGTCATCCACCACTTTTCTTGACTTTGTTTATGCATTTAACATTGTCTGTAAATTTTCAGCTACCATTTTGGTGCCATCCATCCGTCATCCCCCACTTTTCTTGACTTTGTTTATGCACACTTTTCTTTGCCAATGCATTTAACATTATCTGTAAATTTTCAGCTACCATTTTGGTGCCATCCTGTTTATGCATTTAACATTGTCTGTAAATTTTCATCCATCTGTCATCCACCACTTTTCTTGACTTTGTTTATGCACACTTTTCTTTGTTTATGCATTTAACATTGTCTGTAAATTTTCAGCTACCATTTTGGAGCCATCCATCTGTCATCCACCACTTTTCTTGACTTTGTTTATGCACACTTTTCTTTGTCTATGCATTTAACGTTGTCTGTAAATTTTCAGCTACCATTTTGGTGCCATCCTGTTTATGCATTTAACATTGTCTGTCTGTAAATTTTCAGCTGCCATTTTGGTGCCATCCTGTTTATGCATTTAACATTGTCTGTAAATTTTCAGCTGCCATTTTGGTGCCATCCATCTGTCATCCACCACTTTTCTTGACTTTGTTTATGCACACTTTTCTTTGTTTATGCATTTAACATTGTCTGTAAATTTTCAGTGACCTTTTTGGTTCTATCCCTCTCTGGTACCTATTGCTATTCTTCGTTGAATTCGAACCCAGGAATGAGTAACCTCAAGTTAGCGGTGGAGGTTGTGAGTGCCCATAACCTTATGCCGAGACATGGACAAGGCACAACCAGTGCTTATGTGGAGTTCCTGTTCGATGGTCAGAGTGACCGAACCAGCACAAAGGTAAATCCTGTTTGGAATGAAACCATCTTCTTTGATGTCTCCGATCCAAACCGCCTGCGTGACCTCGTTGTTGAGGCCAATGTTTTCCACAATGGAAATGCCAACTCCACAACTTTCCTTGGAAAGGTTTGTTTGCCTGGGACATTATTCGTTCCATGCCCTGCTGCTGTTGTTTCGCGCCACCCTCTTAAAAAAAGAGGTATTTTCTGTTTCTCCCGCGTGAAAAGAGAGCTTGTTCTAAAAGCTTTTCTCACTGGTGATCATTATCTTGCAAACCCAAATCAATCGCAGCCATCGGTGAACCATGAGGCGCAGTCTGAATCCCATGAGCCTCCTAAAGTAATGCGTTTACCTCAACCGTCTGATTATCAGCCTGAAGAGACAAGTCCTTACTTGGGAGGGGGGCAGGTTGTTCGTGGGCGATTTGTGCGTGGAGACAGTCCAGTCATCAGCACCCATGAGCTTGTCGAAACAATGCATTACCTGTTTGTACGCGTTGTGAAGGCCCTCGACCTTTCTTGCCGTGACACATATGTGGAAGTGAAAGTTGGCAACTACAAAGAAATTACAAGAAATTTGGAGAGAAAGCAGAACCCTGAATGGAATGAGGTGTTTGCGTTTCCAAAGGAAAATCTGCAGCCATCTGAATTGGATGTTGTGGTCAAAGACCAGGAACTTGTAGATGGTGACTTTGTTGGGTCTGTGCGGTTTGCTCTCAATGAAGTTCGGACCCGAGTTCCACCTGATAGTCCAGTGCCTCCGGGAAGGCGTCCGGTAGTAGACAAGGATGGGAAGAAGAAAGGGGAACTCATGCTTGCTGTATGGTATGGCACTCAAGCTGATGAAGCTTTTCCAAATGCCTGGTATTCCGATGTAATTCTTCCTGCTGATACGTCTTCAGCTGCTTATACACATGTCCGCTCAAAAGTTTACCCTTCACCAAGATTATGGTATGTACGGGTAAACGTGATTGAGGCACGGGACTTGGTTGTACCTGACACATCTCGAATCCCAGTTGCATACGCAAGTATACAAATCGGTCATCAGTGTTTAAAGACAAAAGAAGTTCAATCTTTGAACCCAATGTGGAACGAGGAACTTATGTTTGTCACTGCCGAACCCTTTGATGATCAACATCTGATCGTTTCTGTTGAAGATCATGTATGTCCAGAGGAGACATTAGGAAGAGTTTCCATAGCATTGAACTCCGTTGAGAGGTGCGGTGAATCTGCCGATGATGATCAAATTATCTGTGGGCAGTGGTTTAACCTTGACATGTCTCTGTCAAATGTCATGGAGAGAGATATTGATCATAAGTTTTCCAGGAGAATCCATCTCCATGTTTGTCTAGATGGAGGGTACCATTTACTTGATGATTCTTCTAACTATTGCAACGACCTGCAGCAGCCTGTTGGTGTCTTAAAGCTCGGAGTTCTAAATGCCAAAAACCTAATGCCAATGAAAACAGAGACTGGGAAGGCTACAACTGACTCGTATTGTGTAGCGAAGTATGGCGACAAATGGGTTCGTACTCGAACCATAACTAACAGCACAAGTCCAAAATACAATGAGCCGTACACTTGGGAGGTATATGATCCTGTCTCATTTCTCACAGTGGGGGTTTTTAATAACGGGCAGATTGGCAATTCAAGTGGGAAAAAAGATAAAGAAATTGGCAAGGTCCGGATTCGAATCTCTACCCTCGAATCAGACCGCTTGTACACATACTCTTATCCGTTGCTATCCGTTTCTTCTTCTGGTGTCAAGAAGACTGGCGAATTACATCTTGCAATAAGATATTCATGCATATCATTTGTGAATCTAATGTTGATTTACTCTCAACCTATTTCGGTAAAGATACAGCCAGGCACATTGAGGGACCAAGCTGTATTGGTGGTGGCAGATAGGCTTGCTCAGGTAGAACCACCTCTTGGGAAGGAAGTAGTTGAATACATGTACTCTGATGCTGCAGATGTTCATGCTTGGAGCATGAGGCGCAGCAAGGCAAACTTTTTCAGAATGATGTCTGTTTTATCACCGTTCATTTCTGTTCGGAAATGGTTTGAAGAAGTATGTGCATGGAGAAGTCTCATTATAACAGTGCTAGTACATGTCCTGTTTGTGATGCTGGTGTGCACTCCGAAACTTACTTTGTCAACTGTTTTCCTATACACGATCGTAATAGGGATTTGGAACTTCCGGGACCGCCAAAGACACCCTCCCCATGTGGACACAAGGCTCTCCCATGCAGACGCTGCGCACCCTGATGAGCTTGATGAAGAATTTGACACATTTCCAACTTCACAAAAAATTGATATAATTAGGATGAGGTACGACCGCTTGAGGGGTATTGCCGGAAGGTTTCAAACGGTGGTGGGGGATGTTGCAATGATAGGGGAGAAGATTCAGGAACTTTGCAGTTGGCGGGATCCTCGCGCCACTTTTATATTCATCACATTCTGTCTTTTTGTTGCTATTGTGTTGTTTGTGACACCTTTGAAGGCTGTAGTTATTGTTGCTGGGTTTTACTTAATGAGGCACCCAAGGTTCCGGCGTAGGCAACAAATGCCATCAGTCCTGGCTAACTTCTACAGAAGGTTGCCCACGAAGGAGGGCTATATTTTATAAATGCCCCATTATTCACTTATTTAGATTTGTTAAAGTGAGTACCTTTGAATTTTCATGGCACTACTTCTTGAACTTTCGCTGTATGCATGCCGCTTGAAAAATTCAAGCATACGGCTATCGTAGCCCTCGCACAGGGCAGACTTCAAAAGTGAGTGCTGCCGTATGCGACAGCCCGTATACAAGAAGTTTTGCTACTAGTTTTGTATTCTGCATTTGGTTTTGTGGCCTATTTGATTCCAATGCCCAAATTATTGGTTTGGAAAACCATCACCTTGGAATTCTCATTTCATGTCTGTCTCTGACTAACAAGAGTAAAATCCAAATCTAGTGGAATCTAATTGGGGTAGAGATTAATAATTGCATCTGCACATTTTAAGAAGGGTGCTTTAGATTTAGCCCCTTACAACCGTTGAACTCTAGACATAAACCCACCTATATTAAAACATCTAAATAAAACCCAAATTTTGAATTTGATGTCATGTAAGATAAAAGATGTCCATACATTTAAATTTATTTACAACATCATGCCACCAACATTAATATGGCTATTACGGTTTTTTTGTAGACTTTTAATTTATTGTCTTTTGTTTGTCAACAACATTCAATTAATTCAAGTTTTTTTTGCTTTTAATTTAAAAAAACAAAAAAAGAAGAAGTTCTTTTCTTCTTTTATGTGAAATCGCCTTATCCAAATCTAATTAGTTCAATATACATTCTATTGAAAAAGTAGATACATTAACTTGTGAAAATAAAAAAATAAAAAAAAGGTAAAAATAAACTTGTAGATACATTGTTTCTTGTAAAAACTAAAAAATAGTTACATTATTTTCATAAAAAAAAATAAACAATGTGTAATTTTTTTTTAAATTACACAGTAGGTACACAATTTTCATAAAAATTAAATAATAGGTACTTTATTTTTGGAAAAAAAAAAAAAAAACTAGTAGAAACATTGTTTCTTTTAAAAATTAAACAATGAATTTATAAGGTAAATTAGTTTTTATGTATTTTGCATGTATGGGTTTGTTATTATGTAGGTAAATTATTTTTCATGTATTTTACATATACTGGGTATATTATTTTTCTTTTTTTAAGCAATCTAATATTTTAAAATTTTAATAGTAGGTGCACTATTTGAATCAAATGTTTTTTTTTTTTTTTTTGCAGGTAAATTATTTTGCATGAATTTTGCGTATATCAAGCATTTATAGATATATATATATATATATATATATATATATATGTGTATGTGTGTGTGAAATAATTTACCTACATTAATCTGTAAAATATAATTTTATTGAATTAATTAAGCAATAAAGCTTGTATAATAACATATATTAGACATGTTTTATGTTATTATATATTAGGCAATGAATTTGTAACATTTTTTTTTTTTTTTTTGTAAAATCATTAATTCTCTCTTACCATCTATCCACATGGCATTAATTATGTACATCAAACATTCAAATAAGGTTTATAAAAATAAAAAAAAAATTCAAATAGGGGTATTTTAGGCATCCAAAATTTTTTAATGTGTGAAGTTAAACATAATTAATGAATTTGCTGATGTGGAATCTAGTTAATGGGTTTTATTCAAGAAAAAAACTTATATCGGGTTTTAGGTAGAGAAAATTAAGTTTTAGGGGCTAAAGTTATATTTTCAGTTTTAATAATGTAGCATTTGGTTCTTTGAACCAAAGATAAGGTGGGACAATGAAAATGATGGAGGAGGAGCGTTATCCTGTGAAAACAAGAATTCAAAACCAAATTGAATGCTTTTAGGTGGAATGGTTTTGTGAATGCTTTTAGGTGGAATAGTCGTGTGGTTGATCAAATAGTAAGTCTTGTCTTTATATTACAATTCTTATGCGGGTTCGTCTCATATTCTAGTTGTGTCTTATTTACTTTATATGCTACTATATATATATATTGTCTATTTTACAACACATTAATGCTATTTACACATGAGCTTGGGTCGGTTCGGTCCTGCCCCACTTTCAAATTGTTAATCAAATTGAATAACGTTATGCGGTTCAATAAAATAGACTGGAACTGAACTGAACCATTCAATGTTGGTTTTGTCCACTTCAAAAAAGCATATTTTTTTTATAAAAACCAAACCAAATCGAAAGATTTACTATGATCTAATCGGTTTTTCATTGGCCGGCTTTTATGCCCACCCCTAGACAAGTAATTTGAGTCAGTAACTTGGAGTTTGATGTTGTAGTTGTAGGGTAAGCCATGATCTTGCAAGAACTACAAGGACAACTGTTTTCTCATAACTGCAAACTGTCTATTTACCAAGTAATTTTTATACCTGGCGAGTCCTCTTGCTTTTAGTTACAATCCAGTTATGAATCGTTACTACATAAGTGAAGTCCGATATGATTTATAAGAAATTCTCAATGTAGAACGTTCGTTATTTATCAATATGTTCAGGGGCAATAATGATATCAGCACATTAACAAAGCAATAATAAAAATCCGTTCTGTAGTCGGACTATAAGATTTACAATCTGAAAAGCATAACACTGTTAGAACATCTTGAAAATGGATCATTCTTTCTAGTGAGTAACACTTAAATTCACTCCACAATCAACTTTGCCCTAACATGGCCCTCTGAAATTTGAAACTGTTCAGTTAAACCAAGATGTGCCATAAGAAGCCAGATATGAGTGAGCAGCTCTCCTCCTCGCCTGAGCTGCTGAGCATGATCTCTCCACCGGCACTGATTGGCCGCGAAAGAGAGCATTTCCACCCACACATGACTTATAAACTCCCATTTTTTCTCATTGCTCTCCCAATGTCCCTTATCCTCAAGGGACTGCAGAGCTTTAGCGAGCCTGCATGCATCAAATAGAACCGACTTGCTTCTATCTCCCTTCACTTTCGATGGAAGGATGTCTGTGCTCACTTTGAGCAGCATCGTGCAGGCCTTTTCTGCATCCTTTATGGATTTTCTTTCGGCGATAAACTCCTTAGCCTCGGCACAGGTGTCTCTAAACCTAATCTGTCCAATCCCATTTGGCAGCATGAAGGGGCACATCACCAAAAGATACAACATATAGTTTGATAACACCCTGCTGTCCAATCCCATTTCGCGGTTTCTGTTCAGATCAGAATAGTAACATAGATCTGTCGCAATATGCCAAAGAATGATGCTTTGATCAAATTCGGCCCCATTAATTGTCCAGCCAAGTTCATCTAGACATTTTTCTTTCTCAAGCACCCTGTTGCCCCTTCGAGCACATAGTTCTTTCAGTCTGCTGGCCTCGAAATTAGAAGCAGTCTCCGACTTGTCAAGCAGCTGCCTAAATATCAATTTCTTCAAATCTTTGGAAACATCCTTCAAGTCTGTGTATCGATACTTCTCTAGCAACCGATTTATAAACAAGTCCTCGTTGATGAAAATGCACTTTGCTGGCCTTTCTTTGAGACAAAATGTTATGAGGTTGTATTGTGCCAAGGTATTAGACCACCTCTTGTCTTTTATCCAAGGGATTGATGAAGCCGCTCTGTGCAAGAGATCTACAGCCGTGTTTTTGTGCTTGCTCAGCCACAGCCGGGTCCAGTCCGACGAAAGCATTACGACAACTGCATAAAATTCTAAGACAATAGCTCCAACCAACAATATGTATGTGATAATTACATCCACTTTCATGTATTCTTGCTTCTCCGTGATCAACAAGAAGGCTAGGAACACACAAACTGTGAAAGAAAGAGTAATACAACGGAGAATTCCACCAACACCAGAATAAACCAGAAGTGATTTAGTATAAAACAGATCATACATGAACCCTAGCTCGAACTCAATAACCTCGAGAGCTTGCTCGAACTCAATAACCTCGAGAGCTTCCTCAGAGGTTTTATGTTTGAAGAACGATTGGCTGTTTTCTATGTCGTGGAAGGTGAGGATGAGATCGGCACACAGCCGCTTGAAAGTTTCAAACAAAATATAAGCTTTGCTTAAAACTGCAGCATCTTGGGCGCTACTAGATTCATCAGCTCGAACAGCATAGGAATGATCTGGGGGAGCTTCAATGAATGTTTTCGGTTCAACCCTAAACCCCTCCGCTTTCTTTGAGCTGTATTCTTCCATGTATCTAGCATAATTCGGACCTGCGTCCGGAGGAGGGAGCATAGACTCTCGAAAATGCTCAGTACTTGCAGACCTCAAAACCCAAGTCCTCTCCCCAAATTTTATAATCCCAACTACGAAAACGGGAATTGCCAAAAAATTCAACACTTCACTAGACCATGCTCTTATAAACACATACAAAGCTACAATCACCTGGACAACTAACCCAAGCAAGTGCCTAAGCCACAACTCATTATCCTCCAACGAGTAAGCAGTAATCGTATCTGGACCGCCCAGATGCAATAGAAGAAATGGTGCCCAGAATGCTGTTATAACAAAGTTAGGGTTTACAGAATCACCTTCGGAGTCTTCCTGGTTGCTGGAGAGAATCCCAAGTGAGACGGTTGCAACAGAGTCAGCTGACAAGTAAGCGAGCCAGAGGACAATTCGGAGTATGTTGCTGGTTGAATGCTTTCTCCAGTTGCCGATCAGGATGAGGATGGTTTGCAAGGCAAGGCTGATTAGAACCATGGCTCGAAGCTGCCACTCGTTCCAGATTTCTCTCACGCTTTCAGGGAAAATTTGCATTGCCTTCCTGTTCTGTGTGAAGATCAAACTGCTTACAACTGCAGGAATGGATATTTTTATTTTATTTTTGGAAAACATCAAATTGTATCAGTATATGTTTCATACTTGCATAATTCATTGTACATAAAAGGAAGAACTGAACTGGTAATCTCACCTGTGAGTAACATGATTGATCTGTTTTCTTAAGGACTTGATCCTTGTGCTTATTTAAAGTTTCCAGTACTGCTAGCCTATAGGTAGTAGGTGCCTAGAAACAGAGTGAGTAAAAGAGTTAAACAAAATGCCACTTGGGACTACAGTCTACTGGTATTCTTCTTCACTTGTAAGTGAGAGGTCTTATGTTTGATTCTCATCAAAAGAGAATTTGAACCACATTGTTGATAGTCCATTGTGAGGCTGAGCCTATCCCTCCCCCTTAATTTAATGTAGATAATATTGTTTGTTCAAAAAAAAAATTTGAGCCCATAATTTTGTGCTAATGCAGTGGAGGAGCAATTTTTTTTTTTAGCATCTAGAAGCACTTAGTGCCAACGCATATTTTACCAATAGAGAACTGTTGGATCGGAATTGAGTGCTTGTAGGTAGT
Organism: Pyrus communis; assembly: GCF_041283825.1. NCBI lineage: Eukaryota > Viridiplantae > Streptophyta > Magnoliopsida > Rosales > Rosaceae > Pyrus > Pyrus communis. Next base: position 13,722,501 of record NC_142581.1, read on the forward strand.
CTAGAAAGATCAGTATAGAACAATTTTACCTACTTTGTAATTGGAGAAGATGCATGTAGGTACTCAAGAAAAATCAACGGAGGAGGGAGGGTGTTCTCTTCTTTTTGTTATAAAAAATTAAAGAGTGAGAATAACAAAACAGGCAAACCGAGTATCCAGTACTCATGATATTTTAATCATTAAATTTTGATTGTGGTATTGTTAAATAAAAATCTAAATGACTAAAACATTCAAACTTAAAAATAAAAATCTAAAACGATTAAAACACTCAAACTACTATGGAGCACCTAAGAAAATCATCAGCCATACCAGTCAGTCAGTCCAAAGTCATCCAACATAATGCGCTCAAAAGTCATACGCTCGGGCAGTGTCCTACCAGTTTTGGCATAATTTGACCCATTTTTTTTGGGAAAAAAAGAAGAAGAGAGAAGGCATGTATAAATTATTCTCTTTAATCATCTAGTTATTTGGGTGTAAAAACATGTGAAAGGAATGGAGAGTGCGCTAAAAGCCCACTATATGGAGAGAAGTTTAGGTGCCTATTTACTGCGTCGCATCTCCTACATTTTTTTCATTTTGACTTCACTTAAATATGAGCACAAACGCTCAATGTCGCCGAACTAGGGGAAAGAGGATTCGAAATTAGGTGTAGAATGTTAGGAGGATGGGTATTGATAGGGATCGAACTTGCATTAAAGTATATAGGTATTATTGCATTTTGTCATTGTGGTACAGTGCCATTTGCATTTTGCCCTGGATGTTATGTTCATATAGTTATGAATAGACCTAATAATTTTTTATACGACTTGTTAATACGACACAATAATGACACAAAAATAACAAGTTTCAGGTCAACACGATAACTAATCAGGTCGTTATCAGGTCACACGTTAAGAACCCGTTAATATTGGGTTCTTAACAGGTTTACAAGCAAGTAACCGTGGATAACCCGTTTCAACACGTTAAGAAAAAAGTTATTTTAATTAGGGTTCTTTAGATATAGATCTTTGCAACTCTTGTTTCCTAGGTAAAAAAACCCATCTAATTCTAAACATCCAAATAAAATCCAAATTTGAAAAAACTGCCAAATAGAAAAGTAATTGACCTATTATTACAAAATATTTACAACTTGTGCCACAATATTCAAATCAAATCAATAAATATTAGGGAGTTTTAACAAAAAGCCCACGGTATTGTTCACTTTAACGAAAATCCACATTTTTACACTAAAAAATCAATCCTGGTGCTATTCACTTTACTCTTTATTTTGTCCTTATAATTAAAACTCACAGTTTTCAAGCATTTTTCATTAGTTTTTCTTAAATATTATTACTTACCTTAATTATAAGGAACAAATAATTATTGCACATACTATTACCCCTAACATATATAAATTACACACACACACACACACACACACACATAAATACATTCAAAAGTATATCATACTACTAAAAGTTCAATATACATATAATTTACCTATATGTATATAGTACTACTATACGTTCAAATATATATATGCGTAGTACTAACATGTAACATCCCACATCGTCTAGGGGAGTAGATCATATAAACCTTATATGTATATTCTCATCTTTACCTAGCACGAGGCCTTTTGGGAGCTCACTGGCTTTGGGTTTCGTAGGAACTCCGAAGTTAAGCAAGTTCGCGCGAGAGCAATCCTAGGATGGGTGACCCCTTGGGAAGTTGCTCGTGAGTTCCCAAAAACAAAACCGTGAGGGCGTGGTCGTGGCCCAAAGCGGATAATATCGTGCTACGGTGGAGTCGAGCCCAGGATGTGGTGGGGTCGAGCCCAGGATGTTGTATGTTAAATATGTATTATTATTTTATATAAGTTACAAAAAATTAAATTTATATATTTATTTTTATCAAGATAGTTTCTTATTACAATTAGTGGAATAGATTTTACTTGACATGTTGTCCAAAATTCAAACAAGTAATATAGTATAGGCAAAAAGAAAGACTTTCAATTTTATAGTTAACGACCTAGCAAAGTTTTTCACTCCCTCTCATTCAGTCATACTCATAAATTTGTTATCCTCTTAAAAGTGAGATTAAAAAAAACTATAAAACACATTTAAAAACTATTAAGTAATTTAAAAATACCAAACACATTAAAAAAATTATAATAATTAATTTATAAGTGCGAAAAATGTGAAAAAAAAAAATGCAAACACTCGTGATAGCGTCGTCTACATTTTGAGTATGGGTACATCTAGAGGTGGGTTCAAAATACCCAAAAAAGGGGACTGAACACTGAATCGAAATCGAAAAATCGAAAATCGAAAAAAAAAAAAAAAAAAAAACTGAACCGAAAAAGAAAAAATCGAACCAAACCAAACCCAATCCGTTTACACTCTACGAATGTATGCCCATGATGCTTCTTTTGTGAAACTTTGTTACCAAGTTTGAAATTGACCTAGGGCTTTTTTTAGGAGCATACTTGGTTCAATTAGGGAATATATTTGATTGGTTATAGAGGAAGATTTTGGAAGGCTTTCGAACTTGGAAAAGCTCCTCTATTTGTTTGCTTTTTGAATGGATACATTGATCATTTTTTCTTTGCAATTGAGGTTGTTGATAAAATATGATTGGTTTATATGATTGACATGCCCCGACCCCGATATCCCTAAATACCAGGATCGGCACGTGCTGGCCGACACTTGAGGGTGACGAAGCCATTTTGAACATGCTTACCAATAAAAATATGTAATTAGAACAGATTAAAACAAAGAAAAATCGTGTTCAGAGAATACAACTACTCAAGAATAATAGGAAATAATTATTATGAAAAGGTACGAACAAAGAAATGATACTTATAATGAGAAGACTTGAGAATACCTATACTGTAGAGTCCTGATGCCGGGATCATGTGCCTTGATCCTAACTCCTGCGTGGGTGCAAAAACAGAAAAGGTGAATGGACCAAAGTTTATAACAATAATATTAATAATAGAAAAACCGTTTCCTTTATGAACATAGTAACCCCCTGTTTTGAAAACAGATATAATTCTACATATAGGTTTTATAAAAATCCTAGCATGGCGTGTAAAACATTTGTAAAACATCTATAAATCGTATCTGTGAAGTCCACAACTAGGGGTATCATAGTTGCCCAAAGGCAGTACCTGTCCATCACCCGAAGGTGAAGTTGAATAACCTGTCCATCACCTGTAGGTGAAGCTGAATCAAATAGCATAACATCCACACCAACACTAGTCGTGGCTAGTGAAGTTGTCCGACACTGCTTTCGGTAGTGAAGTTAGGGGTATATAATATATCATCTCTCACTCCTCATCATCTGTGTCCTATGGCCATAGACATCTATACCCGTGGTGTGCAGATGTGTCGTATGATAACCCACTAGATAAGTATTAAAAACATGTCTCTAAAAATCATATTAAATCCCAGAGTTCAAATGCTCAGCCTCGTGTCATAAATCCATGGCAATCATATTCATAAATCCAAGATATGTCACATTCCTAAAATCATAAAATAAATCATACTTGAAAACCATATAAAATCATATGCTCAAATCCCATAATTTATAACTCATATTCAAAAACCATAATATAAGTCATATTCAAAATTCATAAGGTTTCATATAGGAAAATCTAATAATTCATAACCTTTCATAAAATGTAAATGCGATAAAGCATAAATATCTCGTAAGCCGGAAATATAGAAATTCGTAAAGCATAATATAAAACATACTCAAATCATGAAATATGCAATGCATGCTAGGCTAATATTTTATAAAAAAATATAAGTTTAGAAGGGGTCCACTCACAAGTTTTCCATTGCCCGGAAGCCACTCAAACTATCGAGGATGATGTTTCTTTCTGCCAACGCGCCTAAACACAATTAGGGACCTTTTAATAAAACTCCACTAAAACGTTATAATTTGGGAAAACGGATGGAGGATTTGGATTCGGCACGTCGAGAAACCTAAGAGGGACTTCAGGTTTTTCCCCACTCACCGCCGTGCCTTGTTGCTGGCCACCCCGACTCGCCGGAAAATGGAACAACTCTAAAAATTCCCAAAGTTTACAGGAATGAAGATCTAAATGAGAGGAACAACTTTCATACTTGTGACTAAGGCTAATTTGGCTGGGAAAAGCCCCAATTTCCCTCAAACCCGCCGGAATCCTAGATTTGGGTGTGCTTTGATTCCACCTCCATACTTGCTTTGACGCCTCAAAAAACCCTTGGGCTTTGTTCTTGGAACCTAGAGAAGGCTAATGGTGGTGTGATAGGAGCATATTTATGCGACTTTGTTAGCTTATTTCCTTGCATTTAGTGAGTTAGTTTCTATTTATTATAGTGATTTAAGCTATTTTCGTGTGTTTGTATGCTCAATTCGCTAAAGTGGCAAGAAAAGGAAATTTGGAGCATTTTAGAGTAGTTTTGGGCTTGGAATGGATAACACATGCATGGAGTAGGGTGGATTGATGAATTTGAAGTTCAAGAAGGGCTAAGAATATGCTAAAGAGATGGAAGAATTAATTCAAGACAAAGAAGATTTGGAGCTTAACAAAGAAAGAAGGAAACATGAACCAAACTACCTTATTTTGTCTTAGCCAATCCTAATCCTACACTACTTCAGTTCCAGTTGCTAGAGGGATCCCTAATTATATTAGGACACCTAAATATATGATTCTAGAAGGCCTAATCCTAATTCTACAAGGGTGCCGCACCTATCCCTTCTAGAAGACCCTTCCTTGCCGTATCTCCTTTCCCTTTCTCTTTAGGATCCTGTCGCATCTCCTTTCCCTTTCCCTCTTGGATTCTGATTTTAATTAGCCTTTTTCCTTGAGGATTTGGAGTGCAAATCTTTCCCAAAATTAATTGAATAATGTCATGCCTTTCTTCCTTTATTTTGAGGTTTCTGCCGCATAAAAGGACACAACCACTCATCTATATCTGACAACAATTCATATAACCAATCCATCACACACCAGAACCTACTTTTAGAGAAAAACCTCTTTGTGCCGCAACCTTGCATGGAGAAAGATAAAGGAGACCCTTGGAGCCGTGCCCTGCCATTTAAAGTTGAATTGTTGGAATGTTCTTTGGTGTATTCTATCTTTTGTTTTCAATGTTTAATTTAAGTTATCTTTGTTTAAGTGCGAACATGAGGAGCTCAACTCGTTTTGGCTAGAGGAGAATTCAAAGCCATGAACATATATGTGATATGAATTGATTTCATCCAATTATTGTTTCGTAAAACATGAATGTGATTTACTTATCTGTTTAATTGATAATTTATTCTTGTATGTTGACTAAGGATGCATACTTAGTTTGCATGCATGAATTTGATGCTAAAATATAAGGGAATTTCACCTAATCGTTATGAACTTATATTTATAAGTAGTGGATGTCACTAGTCATGATTGTGTTAAGTAAATTCATGGCCGGAGTATCATGCTTTTCATAGTTATGAATGCCTTGTCAATGCTTATGATTTTCATAGAACTTAATGATCTTTGATATGTATCTCTATCATGCTGTTCATATAGAGAACTTGATAAGAATAATTTGATTGCGTCGCTGAGTCCAATTCAATGAAATTAGGAAAATCTGAGAGTTAATTTGTGCAGTTCACAATTAATTTGGGGCATTGTCGTTCATGGTTTGTTGGAATAATAATTGGAAATCGATTTGTATGCATATGTGTCATGTGTAGAGAAGGACCCTTTAGCTAGCCTATCACCCATCAATTCACCCAAATTCGTATCAATTTACTTTGTTTCTGTAACTTGTTTGTTTAAGTTTTAAATTTGTCAAAACCAATCCCCCTCTTTATATTTCATGTTTACTTGGTTAGAACCTGTTTAAATTTGTTTCTTTTAGTGTTTTGAGTCAAAGTTAAGTTAGAATTCGTCCAAAATCATTCTTAGTTTTTGTTTTGAGTCAATTTGCTTGTTTTGTGCTGTTTTGAGTCATTCTAGTTTGTTTTGAATTACTAGAGTCTAGTTTTCTGTTTTTGAGTCTAGTTTAGTGTTTTAGAGTTTAAAATTGAGAGATTAACATCCCTTCTAATCCCCGGCCTATAACGATCTCTACTTATTCATACTACAACTACATAAAAAAGGTTTAAGTTTGTGTTCTATTTTATATCACATCAAATTTTTGGCGCCGTTGCCAGGGATTAGCAAAATTGCTAATCCCCCTTTGTTTCTGTTTGTATCTTTTAGTTTTGGTTTCTAATTTTTGCTTTGTTTTGTTGATTTTAGGTACTAGTTTATGACTCGAAGTTCTCAACTTGTTCGTGCACATCTCTTGGAGTTTGACGACGATTTTGAGTGAACTTTGAGAAGAAAAAGGAGCCAAAACCTAATCCACCTAGTTCTAGCTCTGAATCTGAGTTTGACAAAGAAGAGGAAGAAGAACTCATGGGTGTGGATAATCGAACAATCAAGGAACTTTCGGCCTCGGGATTGGACAATGCCGTACCCCTATGCATTCAATATCCTAGGTTAGCTCAAGGCAAGACCGAGAAGTTCGAATTGAAGTCTAGTTTGTTGCATCATATTCCCAAATACCATGGGCTGTCCATGGAAGATCCAAACAAGCACTTAAAGGAATTGGAAGTGGTGTGTTCAAGCATGACCCCAATCACCGTAGATGGGAACATTTTGAAGATGAAAGTTTTTCCATTCTCTCTTTTGGAAAAGGCTAAGGATTGGTTATACGAATTGGCACCTGGAACCGTCACCTCTTGGGAAAGCATGAAGAGAGCATTCTTAGAAAAAAATTTCCAAACTTCGAGAGTCATTCTTTTGAGGAAGAAGATTAATGGAATTCAACAAAACCAAGGAGAATCATTTCCAGCATATTATGAGCGATTAAAGACTCTAGTTGGATCATGCCCTCAACATCAAATGAACGAAGAGCTTCTAATTCAATATTTCTACGAAGGACTTCTTCCAATTAAGAGACAAATGTTAGATGCCTCAGCAGGAGGTGCTTTGGTTGACAAAACACCAATTGATGCCAAGACCTTGATAGCCAATCGAGCCTTGAATGCGCAACAATACGAAGGAGTTGGACAAAGGGACACCCCACAGCAACAACAAGTGAATGAGGTAAGTGCAATTTCTGAAATTCAATCTCAATTGGCTAGTCTCACTGTTCTTGTGTCACAGGTTGTTTGATAGGAGCATATTTATGCTACTTAGTTAGCTTGTTTTCTTGCATTTACATAGCTAATTTCTACTTATTAGAGTGTTTTAAGCTATTTTCGTGTGCTTTCAGGTTCAAATGACAAAGTTGGCAAGAAAGTGCAATTTGGAGCAATTTAGAGCAATTTAGGGCTTAGAATGGATAGCATATGCATGGAGTAAGGTGGATGGATGAATTTGAAGTTCAAGAGAGGCTAGGAATGTGATTAACATCTGGAAGAATTAAATTGAACGCTTGGTGAAAATTAACTTGACACACAAATTAAACCCTATTGTTGACAATTGTAGTATATATGTAAGTAGGGATCGCTCTAGACCGGGGATTAACTAGGAATGCTAATCAACACAAATAAGACTTAAAAACACTAAACTAGACTCTATAGACCCAAAACTAACTCAAAACACTCAAAGTAGCAACAAACAATCAAGAATACTCAATTCTAGACCTAACAAGTGATTTTGATGAAAATAAGACTTAACTTGACTCAAAAGACTAAAAGAAAATAAATTTTGGCTCAAATAACAAGACTAAATGAAAGGGGGATTGTTTTTGACGAATTTAAAACTTAAAACAGAAACTTTGCATAAAACACTTTGTAAAAACGAATTTGGTGAATTAAAAGAGTGAAAGGCTAGTTAGAGGGTCCTTCTCCACACATAATGTATGCATACAAACCAATTTCCAGTTATTATTCCTTTAGACTATGAATGACAACGACCCAAATTAATTGCATCGCACAACTAACCATCAGATTTCCCTTATTTCATTGAATTGAATGAGTACGCATTACAATCAAATTATCTTTCTCAAGTTCTCTATATAAAACGCATACTAAAGATACATATCAAAAGTCATTAAGTTCTATGAAAATCATAAGCATTGACAAGGCATTCATCACTATGAAACGCATGAGACTTATGCCAAGGATTCACTTAACACAATTGTGACTAGCAACCTCCACTACTTAAATATAAGCAAATAACTATTATGTGAAACTCCCTTATATTCTAGCATCAAATTCATGCATGCAAATTAAGTGTCGACCTTCCACCAACATACATAAACAAGTTTTGATAACTTAGATAAGCAAATCACATTCAAGACTCAAGAAACAATAACTGGATGTAATCAATTCATATAAAACATATAATCACGGCTTCGAATTCACCTCTAACTAAAAAGAAATTAGTTCCACATGTTCGTCATAATTGAAAACCAAATTAAAATAAACATTGAACTAAAACTAAGGATAAAAAGAACCAAGAACGTCCCACTCGAATGGCATGCACGACACTCCCTTGGATGCCAGATTGCACAAGTCCTCTTCTCCTTCCTTCCTTGCTTGCGGCACTACGGTGATGTGGTGTGAATTATGGTGTTTGTTGGCTGAATGTATGAATGAATAAATGAGTGAATGGATGATTTGAATGATGCAGGAAACACTTATTTTTATAGGGCTAGGGAATAATTTCTGAAGGGAAAATGATTGCACAATCCTAGGAGGAAAGGGTTAATGCTTTCAGAAACCAAGGGGGAAAGGGATAAGGAATACACAGCAGAGATTGAGATTTCTAGAAGGGAATAGGTGCGGCACCTTTGTAGGAACAGATAGGGTGTTCTAGAACCATATATCTAGGTGTTCTAATGTGAAATTAAGTCCTCTTTGCACCTGGAATTAAGGTAGCAAAAGATTAGGATAGGATAAGATAAGATAAGGTTGGATAAGATAAGGTTTGATAATGTTCCTTATTTCTTGCTCTTTCCTTATCTTCTTTGTCTTTGAACTTGTTTCTCCAAATTTGAAGCATGTTCCTAGCCTCTCTTGACTTCAATTTTGTCCATCCACCTTGCTCCATATGCAAGTTATCCATTCCATGCCCAAAATTGCTCCAAATGGCTCCAAAATGCACTTTCTTGCCAACTTTACCATTAGGACCTACAAACACACAAAAATAGCTTAATGATCTTTGATATGTATCTCTATTATGCTGTTCATGTAGGGAACTATTGAAGAATAATTTGGTTGCCGATGCATTATCTATCCAATTCAATGAAATTAGGAAAATCTGAAGTTAATTTGTGCATTTCACGGTTAATTTGGGGCATTGTCATTCATGGTTTATAGGAATAATAACTGGAAATCAATTTATATGCATATGTGTCATTGTGGAGATGAACCCTCTAGTTAGCCATTCACCCATTTAAACACCCAATTTCGTCCAAATTGTTTAGAGTCTTTAAAATCTGTTTGTTTTTACTTCAATTTCGTCAAAAACCCAATCCCCTTTACTTTGTTGTGTCAAATTAGTTAGAATATGTCCAATTTAGTGTTTTGAGTATGTTTGCTAGTATTATGCTGTTTAGAGTCTGTTTAGTGTGGTTTGAGATTTTAGTGTCTAGTTAAGTGTTTTTAAGCCTAGTTTTGTGTTTTTGAGTTAGTTTTAAGTAGATTAGCAATCCCTCATAATCCCCGGCCTAGAACGATCCCTACTTACATCTTTACTACAATTGTCAATAAGAGGGTTTAATTTGAGTGCTGGTCTATAACACATCAAATTTTGGCGCTGTTGACTGGGATTAGCAAAATTGCTATCACATCAAATTTTGGCGCCGCCGAGGATTAGCAAAATTGCTAATCTCCCCTTTGCTTCTGTTTTGCTTTTCTTTGCTTTCTAATTTTGTTTTGTTTTCTTTGTTTTAGGTACTAGTGTATGACTCGACTTTCTCAACCTGTTCGTGCATATATATTGGAGTTTGACGACGATTTTGAATGAACTTTGAGAAGGAAAAGGAAGCAACCAGAACCAAATCCACCTAGTTCTAGCTCTGAATCCAAATTTGAAGAAGAAGTGGAGGAAGAACAAGACATGGCAATGGACAATCGAACAATTAAGGAACTTTCAACCTCGGGGTTGGACAATGCCGTGCCTATTTGCATTCAATACCCTAGGGCAGCTCCGGACAAGACCGATGAGTTTGAATTGAAGTCTAGGTTGCTGCATCACATTCCCAATTACCATGGACTATCCATGGAAGATTCGAACAAGCATTTGAAGGAATTTGAAGTAGTATGCTCGAGTATGACACCAATTAATATGGATGGCAATATTTTGAAGAAAGCCTTTCCATTCTCTCTTGTGGAAAAGGCTCAAGATTGGCTCTATGAACTAGCACTTGGAACCGTCATTTCTTGGGAATGCATGAAGAGAGCATTTTTAGAGAAAATTTTCCCAACTTCAAGAGTCATTCTTTTGAGGAAAAGGATTAGTGGAATTCAACAAAGCCAAGGAGAATCCTTTCCAGCTTATTATGAGCGGTTCAAGACTTTAGTTTCATTTTGTCCACAACATCAAATGAAGGAAGAGCTTCTAATTCAATATTTCTACGAAGGACTCCTTCCACTTGAAAGAAAAATGCTAGATGCCTCGGCAGGAGGTGCTTTGGTTGACAAAACCCCAGTTGTTGCCAAGATCCTAATAGCCAATCGAGCCTTGAATGCACAACAATACGATGAAGTTGGACAAAGAGACCCCCCACGGCAAACCCAAGTGAATGAGGTAAGTACAATTTCCGAACTTCAATCCCAAATGGCTAATCTCATTGTTCTTTTGTCACAGTTTGTTGAAGGATCAAAAGTGCAAAGAACAAATAATTGTGGCATGTGCTCTATACAAGGACACCCCTCTGAACAATGCCCTCAATTGATAAAGAATGTGGGATGGGAAAGTGCCAACGCCATTGGGTATCAAGGCCAAAATTAGCCCAAATATGATCTATATGCCAACACTTACAATCCGGGATGGAGAGATCACCCAAACATAAAGTGGAGAGAGCCTAAACAAACTCAACAACAAGGAGGATTTCGACCACCACCTTCTGGGATGTTTCCAAGGCCATATGCACGAACACAACCCCAATCACATTCGGGCCAACCAAATTCAGGTATGTCTTTGGATAATGATAAAGTTATTCAATTACTAACCACTTTGACACAGGGAACGCAAAATCAAGCCAAAAAGGTGGATGAATTGGAGAAGCAAATGGGGTAAATGGCGGAATTCATGGGCGAATTTAGAGAGCAAGGCAAACTGCCTAGTTCAACCATTGTGAATCTAAGGGGATGATTTGAAACCGCCAATGCTATCACTTTGAGAAGTGGCAAGGAAGTTGGAACCGACCCACAACCATCTAAATCAAGCCAAAAGGAGGATGAAAAGCTGCTGCACAAAGAAGAGGAACAAGACAAGGCCACGATAAGGGTGGAGCAACCCTTGCTGCAGCCCCCTAAGCACCCTATGCCGTCCAATTCAACTAAGGTAGGTCCAAATTCAATTGTTTCTAACGTTATTCCACCCAATGTGCCTTTCCCTCGTAGATTTACGCAATCTAAGAATGAAGAGGATGAAAAAGACATTCTGGAGACGTTTAGGAAGATGCACGTCAATATCCCGCTCCTTGATGCTATAAAGCAAATCCCGAAGTACGCTAAGTTTTTGAAGAGGCTTTGTACAACAAGGAAATGGATTCGGGAGAAAGAGGTGGTACATGTAAGCGAGAATGTCTCTGCAATGTTGCAAAGAAAGCTGCTACCTAAATGCAAAGATCCAGGTAGTTTCACTATCCCTTGTGTAATTGGTAATACAAGGTTTGAACATGCTATGCTAGATTTAGGTGCATCAATTAATGTCATGCCATATTCTGTTTATGCATCTATGAATCTAGGAGAGCTTAAAAAAGATGGTGTTATTATTCAATTAGTCGATCGATCTAATGCATACCTGAAAGGAGTTTTGGAAGATGTTTTGGTGCAGGTAGACCACTTGATTTTTCATGCAGATTTCTATGTTCTTGACATGGAGGACTCAGCTCACCCTTCACCATTGCCAATCTTACTTGGAAGATCTTTTATGAAAACAGCCCACACCAAGATTGACGTGGCCAAGGGAGCCTTAACTATGGAGTTTGGTAGTGATACGATTAACTTTAAAGTTTCTGAATCTATGAGAATCCTAATGATGTTCGTTCTTGTTTTGCCATTGATGTAATTAAAAATATAGGGCATGAATGTTCAACACCAATTAAGAAGGATGCATTTCAAACCACTAACGAAGAGGGAATTGGAATAAAGCACAAGGGACACGTCCCTGCCATCAAGAAACCCAATCTGACCGAGAGCACCCATAGTGAATTTGTTCATAGTGCTGCTACTTTTGAACCGACATTGTAGTATATTGGTAAGCCACCTATTCCAATTCCAATTCCCATTTTAATTAATGGGTTGTTACCTTATTTGGTGTAGGTACCTAATCGAATTTAAGGTGGCGGGAGAGTTCAAGTTGACTTAAGGAAGCAAAACACCACAATCAGGAATGATCACTATCCCATTCCATTCATAGATCCAATGCATGAGCATTTTGAGGAGCGGGTCATGGAGGAAATACCCCTTCATGCTGTGGGCTACAATGAAACTTAAAATGAGGTATCGTCCGGCTGGAAGACGTTAAAGCAAGTGCTTCTTGGGAGGCAACCCATGCGTTCAAATAAAGAAGACCTAGGAATCTCCAGCTCCAAAACCATATTTGAATTCTTTAACCCTACTCTTTATTGCTTTTACTTTGCCATAATTGTCATGTTTGTTAGTTGTGTGTTTGATTGTTTGCATGTGAGTCTATGTTTGAAACATTGGGGACAGTGTTTGGTTTAAGTGTGGGGGAGGGGGGTAAACAAGTGTTTTTCATGAATTTCGTCAGATTTTATCACCTATTACTTCTAAAGTTGTTACTTAGTGTTTTATTTGTGTTTTGAAATGTTTTAATGTGTCCTATAACAGAAAATCCGAAAATTTTGAAAAACAATCGTAAAAGCTTTGAAAAACCCAAAAAAAGTCGTTTTGATGTTTGTTTGTGTCTTAGGGTACCTTCCAACACAATGATGAGGATTTGGTTTTTAATTGCATGACTGTTAAAGAAAGTTACAAACATGGGTGGAAGTTTGATATGCTCTTTGGTTTATGTTTAGTTGTAGTTATGATTTACGAATTCACATGTAATCACAAAGAAAAAAAAAATCAGTTTTTGTAACATGCTTGAAGGAAGAAACTTAAACAACTGCTATAACCCTGAGAGACTTGAGCCTAAACTTTGTTTGGAGAGTTATTAATCTGTGATGTTTTTGTTTTCTAAAGTCATTGCATGATCTTATTATTTCTTTGCTTGGTTGCTACTTAAAATGCGTTTTCATCATTATAGATCCAAATACTAGAACTCATGCCCGTTTCATTCAAAGCATAAAATTGAGTGCATAACAAATAACAAGATGAAGTTGTTTAGTTTAAACTAGAGCCAAAAAGCCTTACCCTTGCATATGTATTGTAGGTTTAACCCCTTTGAGCCTTAGTTAGCCTATTTTCTTTGTTAGCCCACATTATCCCTACCTAGCCTAGAATATGACTATCCATACCCTTGTTCTTAAAGGATAGTGGAGCATGACTTAGAGGGAATTCCTTTTGATCTACAAATTGCAGAAAAACAAGTATGGGGGAAGGTTTTTCGTTGGAAATATATGAAGATGTATGATTTGTGTGCGAAAGAAAAAGAAAAAGGCATGGGAAAAAAAAAAAGGTGAAAAAGAAGGAAAAGAGTTGAGAAATAAGTGAGAATGAACTCACAAGTATTGATTGTTGAAGAAAGGGTCCAAAAGTTTGAATCTGGCCCTAAGTGTTGTGTGAATCTCCTATGGGTGTTTAAAGTTGATTTCTGCATTCAAAAGTGAATTCTAAGTGTTTATTTCATTACTTTGCTTACTATTGCTTTAAGAACTTTTGTTTATCCTTAACCTTTCTTTGTTAGCCAATACCTTAGCCCCATTACAACCCTTAGACTTCTATCTTGATTGTTATGTGTTTCAATATGTGGAGTTTGAAATTGCTACAAGCATATGGTATCCCTGGTTCTCGCGTCTAAGTAGTGGCATTGCATTCATGAGATCATATACATGTTAATAATTCCAGAAAGTGCCTTATTTGATTATACATATGTGAGTGCTCTTCTCACATATACTTAGTATAGGGAGTGTAGTCAGAAAATCTGTGTGAAAATAGAGAGTGTATCCGGTGAGGAATTAAGGGAATTCTCTAAGGCATGCTACTACATTCAAAATGTTGTTTTAATTGATTAAATACGAGCTAGTGAGTGGTCATTGCGATTAAGTATAAGACCGAGAGTAAGGATAGCTAAAATTTGTGGGAGTAGTGATTTTTAACATGTCATGTTGCATTGAAAATCCCTGAGGCAATTGTTGGAAGGTTTAGGTTGTATTTTGTTTGTTTCATTTTGCTCCGGGACTAGCAAAAGCTAAGTGTGGGGGAATTTGATAGGAGCATATTTATGCTACTTAGTTAGCTTGTTTTCTTACATTTACATAGCTAATTTCCACTTATTAGAGTGTTTTAAGCTATTTTCGTGTGTTTTCAGGTTCAAATGACAAAGTTGGCAAGAAAGTGCAATTTGGAGCAATTTAGAGCAATTTTGGGCTTGGAATGGATAACATATGAATGGAATAAGGTGGATAGACGAATTTGAAGTTCAAGGGAGGCTAGGAATGTGATTAACTTCTGGAAGAATTAAATTGAAGACTTGGAAGATAAGGAATCAGCTAAGAAGAACGAAACATTATCCAAACAACCTTATCTTATCCAAACATTATCCAAAATCTTATCTTATCTTATCCTAACCTTATCCTAATCTTTTGCTACCTTAATTCCAGCTGCAAGGAGGACATCTAAATGACATTAGGATACCTAAATATTAGGTTTCTAGAAGCCAAAGCCTTATCCCTAAATTTATGCCGCACCACCCTTTCTAGAAGTTCTAGAATTTGCTGCAAGGACCATTCCTTGTCCTCCCTGGTATCTGATTGAAAGTGTCCTTGTTCTTTGTTGATTTGGAGTCCTAATTCCCCTCTTTCTCAGACCATGTCGTGCCTTCCCCTTTCCCTATAAATACTTGTGCTGCAGCAATCAACCACTACCCATCTCTCACCATAATTCACAACACACATCCATCATACACAGAAATCTCTCATTGTGCCGTAGCTTTGCAAGGAGAAAGGAGAGGAGAACCTTGGAGCCGTGCCTTGTCATTCAAGCTTGGAGTGCTGGAACGTTTCTTGGTGTATTCTATCTTTTGCTTTCAATGTTTAATTTAATTTATCTTTGTTTAAGTGCAAACATGAGGAGCTAAACTCGTTTTAGCTAGAGGTGGATTCAAAGCCATGAACATATATGTGATATGAATTGATTTCCTCCAGTTATTATTTTGTAAAACATGAATGTGATTTACTTATTTGTTTAATTGATAACTTATTCTTGTATGTTGATTAAGGATGCATACTTAGTTTACATGCATGAATTTGATGCTAAAATATAAGAGAATTTCACCTAATCGTTATGAACTTATATATATAAGTAGTGGAGGTTGCTAGTCACAATCGTGTTAAGTAAATCCATGGCAAGAGTATCATGCAGTTCATAGTTAGGAATGTCATGTCAATGCTTACGATTTTCATATAACTTAATGATCTTTGATATGTATCTCTATTATGTTGTTCATGTAGGGAACTATTAAAGAATAATTTGGTTGCCGATGCGTTTTCCATCCAATTCAATGAAATTATGAAAATCTGAGAGTTAATTTGTGCAGTTCACGGTTAATTTAGGGCATTGTCATTCATGGTTTATAGGAAGAACAACTGGAAATCGATTTGTATACATATGTATCATGTGTGGAGATGAACCCTCTAGCTAGCCATTGACCCATTTAAACACGCAATTTCGTCCAAATTGTTTAGAGTCTTTAAAATCTTTTTGTTTTTACTTCAATTTCGTCAAAAACCCAATCCCCTTTACTTTGTTGTGTCAAATTAGTTAGAATCTGTCCAATTTAATGTTTTGAGTCTGTTTGCTAGTATTGTGCTGTTTAGAGTCTGTTTGGTGTGTTTTGAGTTTTTAGTGTCTAGGTAAGTGTTTTTAAGCATAGTTTTGTGTTTTTGAGTCAGTTTTAAGTAGATTAGCAATCCCTCCTAATCCCCGGTCTAGAACGATTCCTACTTACATCTTTACTACAATTGTCAATAAGAGGGTTTAATTTGAGTGCTAGTTTATAACACATCATTGTTGATGGATCCAAAGTGCAAAAAGCAAGTGTTTGTGGTGTGTGCACGATGCAAGGACACTCCAATGATCAATGTCCTTAATTGATAGAGAATGGAGGATGGGAAAGTGCTAATGTCGTGGGCTATCAAGGCCAAAATCAACCAAGGCATGATCTATATGCCAACACTTACAATCCGAGATGGAGAGATCAACCAAACATGAAGTGGAGGGAGCCTTAAAAAACTCAACAACAAGGAGGATTTAGATAGCCACCCCCTAGGATATTCCAAAGGCCATTCGCACCAATGCAACCTTAACCACCTCCGGCTTAACCAAATTCAGGTATGTCTTTGGATAATGACAAAGTTATTCAATTACTTACCTCTTTGATGCAGGGAGTACAAAATCAAACCAAAGAGATGTAAAATCAAGCTAAAGAGGTGGACGAATTGAAGAAGCAAAAGGGGCAAATAACGGAGTTCATGGGACAGTTTAAAGAACAAGGCAAATTACCTAGTTCAACCATTGTGAATCCAAGGGGAGGATTTGAAATCGCCAAGGCCATCACGTTAAGAAGTGGCGAGGAAGTTAGAACCGACCCATAACCGTCCAAATCAAGCCAAAAGGAAGATAAGAAGCTACAGCTCGAAGAGGAGGAAAAGGACAAGGCCACTTCAAGAATGGAGCAAACCTTGCCACAGCCACCTAGGGATCCTAAAGTATCCAACATAGGTAAGTTAGGTCCAAGTTTGGTTAATTCTAACCCTATTCCACCAAATGTGCCTTTCCCTTGCAGATTTATGCAATCTAAGAAAGAAGAGAGTGACAAGGACATTCTTGAGACGTTTAGAAAGGTGCAAGTCAATATCTCTCTCCTTGATGCAATCAAGCAAGTTCCAAAGTATGCCAAATTCTTGAAAGAACTTTGCACAACAAGGAAGAGGATTTCGAACAAGGAAGTGGTAAAGGTAAGTGAGAATGTTTCAGCGGTTTTACAAAGGAAATTACCCCCTAAATGGAAAGATCCAGGTAGTTTCACAATTCCTTGTGTTATTGGCAATACTAAGTTTGAGCATGCCATGTTAGACTTAGGTGCATCCATTAATGTCATGCCTTATTCTATTTATGCATCTATGAACTTAGGAGAGCTGAAAAGTGATGGAGTTATTATTCAATTAGCCGATCGTTCTAATGCATATCCGAAAGGAGTTTTGGAAGATGTTTTGGTGCAGGTTAATCATTTAATCTTTCTGGCTGATTTCTATGTGCTTGAAATGGAGGATTCGGCCCATTCTTCTCCTTTGCCGATCCTACTTGGAATACCATTTATGAAAACAGCCTGCACCAAGATAGATGTGCTCAAGGGGACGTTAACAATGGAATTTGATGGTGAGATTATTGATTTTAACATTTATGAAGCTATGAAATATCCTAAAGATGGTCATTCTTGTTTTTCTATTGATGTATTCGATTCATTGGCGTAGTAATACCTGACGGCCTAAATGAGGATGCCCTTGAAACAACCATTACAAAAGGAATGAGACTCAAAGACTAAGGGAAAGAACCTATGCACACTCATGGCAAGATTGATAATTCCCTTGCCGTGCCCATTTGTGAAGAACTGGAGATGGTGGCTACCCTTGAAACATTGCCACCACACATTGGTAAGCCTCCAATCCCTATTCCAATTCCCGTTTCTACTAATAAGTTGTTACCCTCAATGATTCAGGCACCCTCCCTCGAGCTTAAACCATTACCAAATCATTTAAAGTACATTTTCTTGGGAGACCAAAGACTTTGCCCATCATAGTCTCTTCATCATTTACGGCATTGGAGGAAGAAAAACTAGTTCGGGTGTTGAAAGAGTACAAAACAACCATTGGATGGACTTTGGCTGATATTAAGGGGATAAGTACTACAATATGCATGCATCACATATTTCTAGAGGAGAAGGCTAAACCAACTAGAGAGGCTCAACGTCGACTCAACCCTCCAATGATGGAAGTTGTGAAGAAGGAGATTATTAAGCTTCTTGATTGTGGAGTGATCTATCCAATTTCGGATAGTCGTTGAGTTTCACCGGTTCAAGTTGTTCCAAAGAAATTTGTAGTCACTGTGGTAAAGAATGAAGAGAACGAGCTTGTGCCCACGCGTATCCAAATAGGTTGGAGAGTTTGCATTGATTATAGGAAGCTCAACACCACCACAAGGAAAAATCACTTCCTTTTGCCGTTCATTGACCAAATGCTTGAATGGTTAGCCGCTCATTCTTTTTATTGTTTTCTTGATGGTTATTCGGGATATAATCAAATTGTTATAGCTCCAGATGATCAAGAAAAGATCACTTTTACTTGTCCATTTGGCACTTTTGCTTATCGTCAAATGCCATTTGGTTTATGTAATGCACCAACCACCTTTCAAAGATGCATGGTAATATCTTTTCAGATTTTGTTGAGAAGATTATTGAAGTTTTCATGGATGATTTTAGTGTTTTTGGTGATTCATTTGATGATTGCTTAGCTAATCTCACTTTAATCTTGAAACGATGCATTGAAACTAACCTTGTTTTAAATTGGCAAAAATGTCACTTCATGGTAAAACAAGGTATAGTTTTGGGGCACATAATTTCAGAAAAGGGAATTAAGGTTGATAAATCGAAAATAAATCTTGTACGCTACTTACCCTCTCCCACTTTGGGGAGAGAGATTCGTTCTTTTCTTGGACATGCCGGATTCCATAGACGTTTTATCAAGGATTTCTTGAAGATTTCCACACCCCTATGCCGACTTCTCTAAAAGGATGTGCCATTTGTGTTTGATGATGAATGTGAAAAGGCTTTCAATCACCTTTTTGAGCTCATGTGCGATGCCTCTGATTATGCAATAGGAGCTGATTTAGGCCAAAGGAAGAACAAGCAGCCACATGTCATCTATTATGCATCCCGGACCTTGAATGACACTCAATCGAACTACTCCACCACTAAAAAAGAACTCATTGTTGTTATGTTTGCTTTAGATAAGTTTCGTTCTTATTTACTTGACACTAAAGTTATTGTTTATTCTGACCATGCAGCGTTAAAGTACTTAGTCACCAAGAAAGAGGCCAAGCCAAGGCTAATTCGCTGGATGCTTCTCCTCCAAGAGTTCGATATCGAAATATGGGACAAGAAATGAAGTGAAAACGTGGTGGCTGACCACTTGAGCTATTTGGTGCACAATGAGGAGTCACTACCTATCCAAGAGACGTTCCCAGATAAGCAATTACTGACCATTGAGGTAAGTGAACCATGGTATGCTGATTTGGTGAATTATTTAGTGACTAAACAAGTTCCGAGCACCCTAAATAAACACCAACGTGATAAACTCAAAAAGGATGCACGGTTTTATATGTGGGATGACCCATATTTGTGGAAATATTGCTCTGATCAGATTCTTCGTAGGTGTGTGAACGATTCTGAGTTTAATTCAATTTTAACTTTCTGTCACACTTATGCATGTGGGGGTCATTTTGGCACACAACACACAGCCCTTAAAGTTTTAGAATGTGGATTTTATTGGCCTACTATCTTTAAGGATGCTAGAACTTTTTGTATGACTTGTGATCATTGTCAAAGAACGGGCAATATAGGTGCAAAAGATCAAATGCCGCAAAATCCAATTTTCTTTGTTGAAATTTTTGATGTTTGGGACATTGATTTCATGGGTCCTTTTCCTTCATCTCATGGTTTTAATTATATTTTACTTGCGGTTGATTATGTATCGAAATGGGTGGAAGCAAAAGCCACTCGTACTAATGATTCCAAAGTGGTTGCAGATTTTGTCAAACCTAACATCTTTTCCAGATTTGGAATGCCAATAGTTCTCATAAGTGATGGGGGTTCCCATTTTTGTAATCGAACCATTGAGGCGCTGCTCAAGAAGTATAACGTCACACATAAGGTTTCAACACCTTATCATCCTCAAACAAGTGGGCAAGTCGAGGTTTCTAATCGAGAACTCAAACAGATTTTGGAAAAGACAGTTGGGCTAACTCGAAAGGATATGAGCTTACGTTTGGATGATGCATTGTGGGCATATTGTACAGCCTACAAAACACCAATTGGGATGTCTACATTTCGGCTCATCTATGGGAAACCATGCCATCTTCCCGTGGAATTGGAGCACAAAGCACATTGAGCAGTCAAAACGTTCAATATGGACATAGATGCGTGAAGGAAGATTTGTGAAAAAAAAGTTCATTTGAGCAACATCAACAACATGCAATTAACAATTAAAAGGCGGAATCATGTTTATATGCACTCAAAAACAAAACTTAACCCATGAACTTCAAAGCCTAGTAGATAGGTGAACCAAGACTCAACTCAAAACAAAGTGAGTTGAGAAATCAATACCTTTGTAGATTCCTCTTTGCATAAGCAAAGGCTAATCACCCAAAGAGAGGGCCTTCATTCCTTGCATCTTAGATCCATGGATTTGGATGGATGAAAAGGTTTCTCCAAGTTCCCAAAATTGAGAACCTCTAAGTCTCCACACCAAGGCATATTGTAGAAGAAATGAGTGACCTAGAGGAAGTAAGATTGCTAGCTATTTTCCTCTAGGGTGGCCGGCCTCTTTGAGAGCAAAGAGAGGTTTTTTGTGTTCTCATCTTTTCTCTAAAAGAAACCCTTAATGAATTTTGGCTATAAAGTCATACTTATTCCTTAATTCATTTGAGTGGCAAACTTGTAAATAAATCCAAAACCACTCCTTCTCTAACATGGCCAGCCATATGGGATTTATTGGGCTATTTGGGCCTTTGTGAATCATTATTCATTAAGTTGTCACACAACTTAAGTCAATGGACTTGACGTTCGAAGCCCATTGGGCCTTAAGGTCCAAAACTATCCCGAGGTCTTTTAACGAACTTATTCGTTTGATTAATAATCATATTAATTAATCCTTGCCATAAATAATTAAACCATTTAATTATTCTTCCTCATGTCCGTTGAATCTTCAATCTCTACCTTACACGGTGTACGATCCATTAGGTTCCTTTTAGCGAGGCAGTGGGCGATTAAAACTCTTTCTAATCGATTGTGAATTGAAACTTACTTTCAATTCTCCCGTTAGTGATAATACACTTTTAGGGCTTCCACAAACCATGGTTGACGCCTAGCAGCATGTCATGGTTACCCAAGCTAATCAGAAGAGGTGGAGAACCTATTCAGTTTTAGGATTACAAATGCAATACGGTCTTTCTCTAATACAATACTCTTGACCACATTGTTTGGTTTGATAGTTTATTCATGTCTACTATCCAATGTGAGTCTTGTGCTTATATGATTACCTTGAATGTGATTTGGAACACATTCCTAAATCTCATTCATACTTTGGCCAAAGATTCTTAATCATATCATAGAGTATTCTCCCTCAAACAGTTTGAAGGTTAGAGATCCCTTGTTGCGCATTCACTTGCCTCCATGGCTAAGTGGCTTAAACCCAACGATGCCGTGGACACCCTCCTGATGGAGTGACTTTGACATAATCAAAGATTAAGGACCTAACCACAAGACAACTGTGATGCCTCAGGTCAAAAGACTAATTTGCATTATCCCAACCATGAGTTCTCATGTGACATGAATATGAGAACTCTTCGTTGATCGTGTTCAGTGAACTCATTCTCTATTGAGCACCTACGTACTTGTCTTGATGTCACACACACCAATGACTCGAGACTAGTCACTCTCCCTGAGAGAAGACATAGCACGTACTGATCTTAACGGATTGTCAATGCCCAATTGACAATCCTATGATCAGGAACGTTTAGGATGTGTCAACGAAAGAATGGTCTCATGAATCTAACTTCTTTAGATCGCATTCTTCCAATCACATATTCCTTGGACTTATCGTTTAAGCATATAACATTTATATGAGACGGCTCAAACAATAATCTTTGCCCTTTACATTTAAACTACATTAGTTTAACTTTGTGAAATGTCCGTAAAGTATCATCATATGATTGGTTTTAGGGCACATTTCCAACAATGCGGCTGGACTTCATAGAAAGCTTCAATTGAATGAGCTTGAGGAGATTAGGAACGAGGCTTATGAGAACGCTCGTATTTACAAGGAGAAAACAAAGGTATTCCATGACAAGATGATTCGTAACAAGACATTCTCAAAAGGGCAGCAAATGTTACTTTTCAACTCCCGCCTTTGATTGTTTTCAGGTAAGTTACGTTCTAAATGGATTGGTCATTTTGTTGTTATAATGTTTTTCCTTATGGTGCAGTCCAAATTCAAAGTTTAGAGACCGGACAAGAATTCAAAGTGAACAGACACCATTTGAAGCCTTACTATGAGTATTTTAAGGAGCATGTTGTGGAGGATGTACCCTTCAATGCTGTGGGCACTAATGGAGCTTAAAAAGAGGTATTGTCCAGCTGGAAGACGTTAAAGCAAGCGCTTCTTGGGAGGCAACCCATGCATTCAAATAAAGAAGACCTAGGAATCTCCGACTCCACAACCAGATTTGCGTTCCTTAACCCTAATCTTTATTGCTTTTACTTTGCCATATCTGTCATGTTTGTTAGTTGTGTTGTCTGATTGTTTGTGTGTGAGTCTATGTTTGAAACATTGAGGACAATGTTTGGTTTAGGTGTGGGGAGGGGGGGGGAGAACAAAGTGTGTTGTTCATGAATTTCGTCAGATTTTATCACCTATCACTTCTAAAGTTATTACTCACTATTTTTAAGTGTTTTTATTATGTTTTGAAGTGTTTTGAAACAGAAAATCTGAAAATTTTGAAAAAATAATTAAAAAAAGCTTTGAAAAACCCAAAAAAGTCGTGTTTAGAGTCATTTTTGTTTGTGTGTTGTGTCTTAGGGTACTTGCCAACACAGTGATGAGGATTTGGTTTTAATTGCATAACTGTTAAAGAAAGTTACAAACATGGATGGAAGTTTGATTTGCTCTTTGGCTTATGCTTAGTTGTAGTCATTGTTTACGAATTCATATGTAATCACAAAAAGAAAAAAAATCAGTTTTTGCAACATGCTTGAAGGAAGGAACTCAAACTAACGCTACAACCCTGTGAGACTTAAGCCTAAACTTTGTTTGGAGAGTTATTAATCTGTGAAGTTATTGTTTTCTAAAGTCATTGCATGATCTCATTGTTTCTTTGCTTGGTTGCTACTTAGAATGTGTTTTCATCATTATAGTTCCAAATACTAGAACTCATGCCCATTTCATTCAAAGCATAAAACTGAGTGCATAAGATACAATAAGATGAAGTTGTTTAGTTAAACCAGAGCCAGAAAACCTTGTCCCTTTGCATATGTATTGTAGGTTTAACCCATTTGAGCCTTATTTAGCCTATTTTCTTTATTAGCCACATTATCCTTAACTAGAATAGGACTATCCATACCCTTGTTCTTAAAGGATAGTGAAGCATGTCTTAGAGGGAATTGCTTTTGATCTACATTTTGCAGACAAACAAGCGTGGGGAAAGGTTTTTCGTTGGAAATTTGTTAAAAAAAAAAAAAAGTGAAAAAGAAAGAAAAAGAAAGGAAAAAAAAATTGAGAAATAAGTGAGAATGAACTCACAAGTATTGGTTGTTGAAGAAAGGGTCCAAAAGTTTGAATCCGGCCCTAAGTGTTGTGTGAATCTTTCCTTCGTGTTTAAAGTTGATTTCTGCATTCAAAAGTGAATTCTAAATATTGATTTCATTACTTTGCTTACTATCGCTTTAAGAACTTTTGTTTATCTTTTACCTTTCTTTGTTAGCCAATACCTTAGCCCCGTTACAACCCTTAGACTTCTATCTTGATTGTTATGTGCTTCAATATGTGGAGTTTGAAATTGGTATGAGCATATGGAATCCCTGGTTCTCGCTTCTAAGTAGTGGCATTCCGTTCATGAGATCATATACATGTTATATTAATAATTCCAAAAAGTACTTTCTTTGTTATAACATATGTGAGTGCTAGTCCACATATTTACATCAATCTTCTCACATATACCTAGTGTAGGGAGTGTACTCAGAAAATCTGTGTGAAAATAGGGAGTATATCCGGTGAGGAATTGAGGGAATTCTCTAAGGCATATTACTACTTTCAAAATGTTGTTTTAATTGATTAAATGCGAGCTAGTGAGTGATGACTACGGTTAAGTGTTTAATCAAGAGTAAAGAGAGCAAAAATCTGTGGGAGTAGTGATTTTTAATATGCCATGTTGCATTGAAAATCCCTCAGGCAAATGTTGGAAGGTCTAGATTGTGTTTCGTTTGTTTTGTTTTGCTTGGGGACAAACAAAAGCTGAGTGTGGGGGAATTTGATAAGAGCATATTTATGCAACTTTGTTAGCTCATTTCCTTTCATTTAGTGAGTTAGTTTCTATTTATTATAGTGATTTAAGCTATTTTCGTGTGTTTGTAGGTTCAATTTGCTAAAGTGGCAAGAAAAGGAAATTTGGAGCATTTTAGAGCAGTTTTGGGCTTGGAATGGATAGCACATGCATGGAACAGGGTGGATGGATGAATTTGAAGTTCAAGAAGGGCTAAGAATATGTTAAAGAGATGGAAGAATTAATTCAAGACAAAGAAGATTTGGAGCTTAACAAAGAAAGAAGGAAACATGAACCAAACTACTTTATTTTGTCTTAGCCAATCCTAATCCTACACTACTTAAGTTCCAGTTGCTAGAAGGATCCCTAATTATATTAGGACACCTAAATATATGATTCTAGAAGGCCTAATCCTAATTCTACAAGGGTGCCACACTTATCCCTTCTAGAAGACCCTTCCTAGCCGCATCTCCTTTCCCTTTCTCTCTAGGATCCTACCAGATCTCCTTTCCCTTTCCTTATTGGATTCTGATTTTAATTAGCCTTTTTCCTTGAGGATTTGGAGTGCAAATCCTTCCCAAAATTAATTAAATAATGCCATGCCTTTCTTCCTTTATTTTGAGGTTTTTGCCGCATAAAAGGACACAACCACTCATCCATATCTGACCACAATTCATACAACCAATCTATCACACACCATAACCTAATTTCAGAGAAAAACCTCTTTGTGTCACAACCTTGCAAGGAGAAAGGAGAGGAGACCCTTGGAGCCGTGCCCTGCCATTCAAAGTTTGGATTGTTGGAACGTTCTTAGGTGTATTCTAGGTTTTGTTTTCAATGTTTAATTTAAGTTATCTTTGCTTAAGTACGAACATGAGGAGCTAAACTTGTTTGGCTAGAGAATTCAAAGCCATGAACATATATGTGATATGAATTGATTTCATCCAATTATTGTTTCGTAAAACATGAATGTGATTTACTTATCTGTTTGATTGATAACTTATTATTGTATATTGATTAATGATGTATACTTAGTTTGCATGAACGAATTTGATGCTAAAATATAAGGGAATTTCACCTAATCGTTATGAACTTATATTATAAGTAATGGAAGTCACTAGTCATGATTGTTTTAAGTAAATCCATGGCCGGAGTATCATGCTTTTCATAGTTACGAATGCCTTGTCAATGCTTATGATTTTCATAGAAGTTAATGATCTTTGATATGTATCTCTATCATGCTATTCATATAGGGAACTTGATAAAAATAATTTGATTGCGTCGTTGAGTCCAATTCAATGAAATTAGGAAAATGTGAGAGTTAATTTGTGCAGTTCACAATTGATAGGAGCATATTTATGCTACTTAGTTATGTTGTTTCCTTGCATTTAGGGAGTTAATTACTATTTATTTCAGTCTTTTAAGTTATTTTCGTATGTTTTTAGGTCCTAATGGCAAAAGAAGCAAGAAAGGGCATTTTGGAGCTAAATGGAGCATTTTTTGGCATGGATTGGATAGCTTAACCATGGAGTAAAGAGGATGGACGAAATTGAAGTCAAGAAGGACTAGGAAAGGCTACAAATCTAGTGGATGAAGTCCTAAAGCAAAGAAGATAAGGAAATAACAAGAAAGAAGGAACCTTATCCAACCTTATCTTATCCTATCCTATCCAACCTTATCCTTTCATAACTCTAACGTTATCCTATCTTATCCTATCCAAATTAGGTTGTGCCTTGAAATTAGCTATTTAGGCGGGATTAGATGTATATTTAAACACTTAGAACAGATTCTAGAACCTCATTCATTTGTATGTCGCATAAACACCATTCCTTGTAGGTTTAGGAATTGCAATCCTTCCTCTACACCAATATCATATGTCCATATCCCTTTAGGACCAAAAATCTATTCTAAACCATTCTTTCTAGAAACCTTATCTTATCCCTACAACCCTTGCCGCACCTATCCTTCTAGAAGGCCCTAAATCCAGGCCGTGCACTACATATCCCAATCCCCTTTGGTTTCTGCCTTGAATTAACCCTTTTTCAATGGGATTGTGCAATCCTTCTCCTTCACTAAGTGTGCCTAATTAGCCTATATAAACAGCCCTACGCCGCACCATTTAATCACCACCCTTCCACACAACATTCATTCATTCATTCAGAGATCCATCATTTGCCGCAGCCTTACAACCAACTTTCCACCATTCCCCTACTTCCAAACCATCATCCCAACCTCCATACACCACCATCAACCCTTGCCGCACCACCATACCTTCCTAAATCCATCCAAAACCCAGAAAATCATCCACAAAACCACCCTAGATCTTGTGCCGTGACTTAGCAAGGAAGAAGGAAGACGAAGCCTTGGACGTTTGTGCATTCGAGTTGGAGTGTTGGAACGTTTTTAGGTGTAATCTATCTTTTATTTTCAATGTTTAATTCCATTTTGCTTTGTTTTGTTATGAACATGAGAGGCTAAACTCGTTTTAGCCTAGGGATGCTTTGAAACCATGATTACGTTTATAATATGAATTGATAAATTCCAGTTGTGATTTCATAAATTGTGAATGCAATTTACTTAACCGTTTGATGGATAACTTATTTTTGTAGGTTGATTAGGGAGGCCTACTTAATTTGCATGCTTGAATTTGGTGCTAGAATATAAGGGTGTTTCACATAATCGTCACAAACTTATATTCACAAGTAGTTAAGGTTGTTTTCACAATCATGTTAAGTAAATTCCTAGCATGAGTATCATGATGTCATAGTTACAAGTGCTTTGTCAATACTTATGATTTCTATTGAACGTAATGATCTTTGATCGTATCTCTATTATGATGTCATGTAGGGGACTTTTGAAGAATGCTTCGGGTTGTCGTATGATGTCATCCAATCCACTAACTTAAGGGAAATCTGAGGGTTAATTAGTGCTGTCACGGTTAATCTGGGGTGTTGAGGTTCATGGTTTATCGGAAAAGCAACTGGAAATCAATTTATGTTTGATTGTATCATGTGTGGAGAAGTATCCCTTGGCTATCCCATCATCCATTGATTTTTCTTAAATTCGTCCAAAATCTGTTTTAAAGTTTTAAGTTACTTGTTTTCTTTTAAATTCGTCCAAAATCAAACCCCTTTTTCTTACTTGTTCCAAATCTGTCCAAAAGAGTCTTTTTGAGTCTTTAGAGTCAAAACTAATTGTATTTTCGTCCAAATTGAGTCCTAGAGTCTAAATTGAGTCTTTTTTGTTGTTTTGAGTCTTTAAAGCTTGTTTTGAGTCATACAAGTTAGTTAAGAGTCTTTTGAGTTTATTTAAGTGTTTTAAAGCATATTTTCACATCTTTGAGTCGATTTTCATTAGATTAGCAATCCCTCCTAATCCCCGGCCTAGAACGATCCCTACTTATATCTATACTACAATTGTCAAAAAGAGGGTTTAATTTGAGTGCTATCTTTTTTCACATCAACAATTAATTTGGGGCATTGTCGTTCATGGTTTGTTGGAATAATAATTGGAAATCGATTTGTATGCATATGTGTCATGTGTGGAGAAGGACCCTTTAGCTAGCCTATCACCCATCAATTCACCCAAATTCGTATCAATTTACTTTGTTTCTATAACTTGTTTGTTTAAATTTTAAATTCGTCAAAACCAATCCCCCTCTTTATATTTTGTGTTTACTTACTTAGAACCTGTTTAAATTTGTTTCTTTTAGTGTTTTGAGTCAAAGTTAGAATTCGTCCAAAATCATTCTTAGTTTCTGTTTTGAGTCAATTTGCTTGCTTTGTGCTGTTTTGAGTCATTCTAGTTTGTTTTGAGTTATTAGAGTCTAGTTTTCTGTTTTTGAGTCTAGTTTAGTGTTTTAGAGTTTAAAATTGAAAGATTAGCTTCCCTTCTAATCCCCGGCCTATAACGATCTCTACTTATTCATAGTACAACTACATAAAAAAGGTTTTAAGTTTGTGTGCTATTTTATATCACATCATGGTGGTGGTCGAAGGAATCACCTTAAAAAATGACGGATGTCCGCCGATATTCCCATGGTGCCGCCGGTGGTACCCTCACGAAACCAAGGTTAAAAACTGTTGGACTTAAGGTGGAACTTGAAGAAGAAGGTTGTGGAGTTGGTTCTAGGTGGTTAGGTGACGTGATTTGCTAGAAAAACCGACGAAAAACTGTCGGATTCCATGGCTACAGTCCGGGTCGGATAAAAAAAAGAGAAACGAGTCATGGATCCCGTAATTCTCCTCTCCCTCTTTTCCCCTCCCTTCCTGCTCTCCCTATTGGTCACTCTCTCCTCTCCTCCTTCCTGATTAGCCAACACTCCCCTCCTTTCTCTCATTTTTTCTTCTCTCCCATCTGTCCATCTCTCTCTTTTATCTTTTTTCCTTTCCATCCCAGCCGTACACGTGGCTTCCCAGATTTTGCTCCAAAAATCTAGAGCCTTCCAGAAAATAATCAATTCACCTTTTTGTCCTTGACTTCGTTCGTTAATAACTCCTTCGTTATAACTCCAAATTGCGTTCAGTTTGCACCCATGCGTTCACACCAAGAAAATGGATCTTACGTGACACGACAAGACGGTCAACAAAAGTTAAAGTATTTGCCTCGAAGGGCATTTTCGTAATGTCACATTTTAAAATTATAAAAAAACGTAATTTTTGATCTTGTATATATACAACTACCTTCCCACTTTCCACTTTCCCCATTTTCTTATCATTAGTCTCCCAATGCAAGCCTCTTTTCTAAATTCCATATTAAAAAAAATAAAGTTTTATAGAATGAAAAAAACCAAGACTGTACTGAAACCGAACTAAACAAAACCAAAAAAAAAAAAAAACTGAAAGAAAATTGAACCGAACCGAACCGAAGTTTTTGTTCGATTTCGGTTTTGGCAAAAAAGCGAACCAAATGAAACCGAGCCCACCCCTAGGTACATCGTCATTTGAATTTTTAAAACCATATAAACCCTCATGAATAGTATTTTTAATGAGTTCAAAATAAATAAAAAATATAATCCCTGATCTAATTTTATTTTTTTCCTTCTGAAAGAGAGATGCAATTCACGCGACCGTGAACCCTAGGAAGATGCGTATGAGATCAGCAAATTCCGTGTTATTTGCAATAGGACATCAAACAAAGTTGTCCCTCATACTGTCATGGTTGAATTAAACAAGGAGACTCATGCTTCCTATTGAGAAAATGGGCGACAAGATCCCAATGCATTGATTTAATTTAATTGAGTTCGATCAGCTTCTCAAAAGAGTTGACAGAGACATGGAGTTGACGGGTAGCTTATTTGGTTTTAGTGCCACTATAAATCTAAATCATCGTTTTTAATTTTTTGTTGAATTCAATGCATGCTGATTCTTGCTGCTAAATATTGTTTGTAGATGTGTTCGGTTGCTTGATGGGTGTACAACCAACAGAAGATGTGGCGGTCCAAAATGTAAGGCTGGAGAAAAAAAGTAACCTCTACCTCCAAAATATCAGGTCAATTATGGTTCTCCTAAACTATCATTACATATTTACACATGTATAACCATACAAATAATATACAACGAGCTCTAACTCGGTTTTTTGATTTCAGAGGAGGACAAGTGAGGGTTACCTTATGGGCAGAAACCGCCACAAGTTTTCAGGAGGACGTGGTGCGGTCGCTTTCGCCACCTGTTTTCGTTGCTTCGACTGCTCTTAGAGTCGGACAACACCGAAGTTAAACCCAACACAATTTATTTGATTACTTCAAATTTCAGTTCGCTCATCATTATATTTTATCTACAGGGAATGCTGTTCTTGGAAGCACAGGCTTAACAATTCGCTGTTTTAATCCGGACATAGCGTTGCTCGCTAAATACAGACACCATTATATAAACAACCTTTCTTTTATGTTTTATGCATTTATATTTTTTGAATCAATCTTTTTAATGCTGAACATGCGTAACCCAGGTTTGAGTACCTAAACTCGCCCACTGAAATCCTGCCCAACTCAGCCGAGATGTATGCAAAGCCTCCTGTTGCAGCTGCCTCTGAATAAAAAACGATTGGGCAGCTGCTTTTGTTTGATCCGGCATTAAACAAGGTTAGTCCATCATTGCCAGTGTATTGGGAAATGTTCCGTCCTATGTTTTTAGTTGTATTTTTCAATCGCTTCTTGCTTCGTTGTCTGTTCGGATTAGAAAACCGCTTATTTGTTGGTATGTGTTGTATTGGACCTGTACAAAATCATACCGTTTGTTTCTTTGTTGGTTTATGAGTTTAACATTCGTCTCATTCTATATTTTTTTTTTGGTAAAATATTCGTCTCTTTCTTAATACGCAAAATTTTCACCTTTCATTCTGAGTTTATGGTTCCGATGTCCGTTTCCCAAACTTGAAGTTTTCATACGGGAATTTTCTATTATATTTTCTTATTCGGGACTGGATAAATTTCCCGTGTTGCAACTTTCATGTTTGCTAGAAGATGCTTAAATATCTCTAATGATTGCAAAATTTTAGCATTTCTGTAAATGCGAAAATCCTATGACAAATGAAACAATAAGACGTGTACAAAATAAATGATTTTATTAATTTGAATGTATGGTTACAATCTCTGTTTACAAAGTTTTCTCTGATTCGATCTCCGAAGATGTGTAGATGTGTGTTGGTGATCCGAGGGTCACGATGACTTGATCTCAAATGAACGAACGCCTCAAGGTCTTGGTTTGTGACGATGGAAGAATTGGCACGTGTAGTGGTGCTTGATGATTCTTCTCAATATGAAGAACACAGAGAGTTTTCTGAGTCTTTTGAGTGTCTGAGAGTTTGAGAATTTGGGAGTTTGAAGAGGCTTTAGAGCATCTTAAAGCCTCCTATTTATAGACTCTCCAAGCTTTGCTTACGAA
Organism: Pyrus communis; assembly: GCF_041283825.1. Taxonomy (NCBI): domain Eukaryota; kingdom Viridiplantae; phylum Streptophyta; class Magnoliopsida; order Rosales; family Rosaceae; genus Pyrus; species Pyrus communis. Next base: position 13,754,060 of record NC_142581.1, read on the forward strand.
AGAACCAATACTTGATTTGTGTCTTGGTTCATGATTTGACTTTATCAATTAATTTAAATCAATTAATTTGTTTGATTTAAATTAATAAACATAATACTTCAATTATTTTCCACCAAACGTTGCCATGTGTTCTCTTGATGACTCATCTGGTTTTAATGAGTCATCTGGTTTTAATGAGTCACATGCCATGTGTATAATTTGTGAGGCACATGGTACATGCCATGTAAGCCCTCACGTGTCGAAATTAATGCGTTGGTAAACATCTATTTTCACTTTTCACGGAAATTTGCATGTCTACAAATACCCTCACTTCAAGGCATGGCGTATACATGTGCTTGTCACATGTAGAAGGTGTGTTTTGAAGTCCCTCAATGTAGATGTCGATTCAAGGGCCGGCTAGGCTTGATTTTGAATTGGGTTGGAAGTTTTTTCAAGGGCTGTTGAGGCTTGATCTTGAATTAGGCTGGAAGTTTCTTCAAGGGCCGTCAAGGCTTGGTCTTGAAAGAAACGTGACCGTGAGGAGTTTTACGTGGCTGGTGATCTTCGGCTTTGGTAGTGGAAGAATCGACACGTGTTTGTTGGGCTTGTTGACTCTCCATGAGTTTGATGAAGAACACGAGTGTTTTCTTTTGCCAGAGAGCTTTTTGAATTCCTCCAAAGGTTTGGCTTTGCTTCATTTTTTGGAGTCGAATTTGATCCAAGGGTGGTGGGCACTTGATCTTGAAACGGACTTGTGATTTCTTCAAGGGCCGTTGAGGCTTGATCTTAAATAAATCGGGACCATGAGTAGTTTCACATGGCTGGTGATCTTTGGCTTTGTTGGGGATGAATTGGCACATATTTGTTGTGCTTGTTGATTCTCCACGGGCTTGATATAGAACACGCTTGTTTGGATGTTTGAGAGATTTCTGGATGTCCAGGACTTCGACTTGCTTCCTTTTTGATCGCTTGTTAATTCTCCACGAACTTGATATAGAACATGCTTGTTTGGATGTTTGAGAGATTTCTGAATGTCCGGGTCTTCGACTTGCTTCCTTTTTGCTCTCCCCACTCATGAAATAGTGCCTAGTATCTATAGGCAAATAATTAAGCTTGATTTGAAATACCTAGTTGGAGCATTAGGCTCTCTTTTATTCTTTTCATTGTGGACTTTGTAATTGCTTGGTCAAAGTAGGATCCAAAATTTGGTCCACTTTTCCTTATTTCTTTGCTGGATATTGCCTTTAGCATTTTTTTTCTTTTCCTTCGACTGTTGCTTGTTCAACTGCAAGAGGGAAGGGAAGCACCACTCCTTGCCGATGCGGCTGCTTGGTCTTCTTCCTTCTTTCCAATATTTTTATTGAATTGTAATAGGGAAGTGTTATTGGTACTCCAAAAATCTCATTCTACACTCCTTACAAGTGTATTTTTCTTTCTTAAAATAGAAAATTTAGAGTATAGAATGAGATTTTTGTAGTGCTAATAACAATTCCCTTGTAATAAAGCTTAAACTATTTTGATATCAAGAAATCTCTTCAGTGATTCCATCAAATCAATTGCAATTAATTTAAACACCATTCAAGGACCAAAACGGGTAACCTTTAAGCTGAGGAATAAATTCGATTTAATATCCACCATTCTTCAGTTTTCTTCTTGAAATGCGCACATCGCCGAACAGAGGTGAGTACGGCCGGTGCTTGGGAAAATATACCTCCGCATAATCAGAGTGATTAATGGCTTATTTCTTTTACAAATATTTCTTGGGCCTCAAAAATCTTCTATGTAGAGAGGCTAGGGTAACGTATCCAGGCATTTGCAGCATTCAGCCTTGTTTCTACATCGGACTGGTGTAGTCGTCACCATGTTGGTGGTCTTCCATACCAAGCTAATTACTGATGTGAATTTAAACTAACTTAATAAATAGATTAATTCAAATCAAATTTAGTCGCAAGTGCACGAATCAGTTGTAGGGGAAATATGTAAATACGAGATCGAATCCATCGGAGTTGATTTAACAATTTAATCCTTTAACTATTACTTAACAAATTGAAATAAAGATTAGGTTTGTATCGAAGAATAATTAAAATTAACAATGATTAAACAAAAATATGATTGAGAACAAATGTAAGAAAACACTAAGGCTTTGATTCCACCACTAATTGTCATACCGCAATATCCAATTGTCAACTCATGAATTATCAAATTAATGAAAACAACTTCCGTACATATGTCCGTGGTCAAGTACACATGCCAATAATTTCCCAAATAGATGTGAATTTTACGGTGGTCAGGCTTAAACTCAACTATTCCTACAGTCTCTATATCCATGGTCCGGTATACACAAACATGTAGAAATCCAATTAAGTAAAGTGATAAACAAATTAACCACTTATCAACTTGGTCACGTCAAACAAATAGCTAATTTTCTAGGAAGCCACACAAACCAATATTCGTCTACAGTCGGATCAAAATATAAGTTCATGATTCTCATTTACAAAGCATCAATAGAATCCAATTCATGGTCAGAAATAAATTCATATGCAAATAATTTCAATATCAAAATCCTAGGCTATGGTCAAGCACAAAGAACCAAATATCAAAATTGCAATTCCACTAGTGAATGAAAACTAATCATCAATTTGAAATCCGTGTATTAAACAATCAAATAACTAAAGGAATCATAATTCGGGCTTCCTCTTAGCCTTAGCTAAGAGTTTAGAACGCCAATAAAACAGGAGACGTTTACTTAAATATCCCATATTGCCTCAATTAAAAATCCATATCGCTTAGCATGATCTCCTTGCCTGATTACTTGTAAATTGCACCCACCAAATTGAATTAGAGACATCAATTCGTAGGACCCACAAATCTCTTGTTTCCTGGTATCTTGCTAATTTGCATCTTCCACCGCCAAAACCCAATCTGATCATTGAATAAGATTGCTATATTCATCTTCTTACTCGACTCGTCGACTCCAATTTGATCAAGAAGAACAATTTGTCGTTCTTCAGTCGATGTCACACCTTCAATAGAAAGGCAGTCTGCCTGCCGCACCATCTACTCGCAAGATCACCGACTGAAATTAGTTGTACAAATGTAATTTAGCTATCTGGCTTCTTGTTACTATCTCTGCCTTTTAAGTGCCTCGTGCTTTTCCTCTTCTTTCCTTCTCAATGCTAAGAATCTCAAGGGATATGTCCAAGAAGATAGGCCCCACTGCCAAACAAAACCAAAAGTTAATTAACATCCAATTTACCAAAAGTAAGTTTGATATAACATGAAAAGATGTTAACTTCTTAGCACTTCATTGACATTGTCTTAATATTTCACCCTTGACAATATTGCATCCACATGCCAAATTATGAAAGAATTAAGCAAAACACTCTAATTAGCTCAAAAAGACGCACTATAGCACTAACGAATATAAGTTTAAGAGTAATAAATGTAATAACTATGCGTCTATCACTAACACATGAAGTAATGGAAAGAATTGTGCCCTTGTTCTACTCCTCCTGCACTTTTTCTCAGTGAGTCATGTCTCTGTGAGCCTCGTCAACACTCACCGAGCTACATGATGATGTGGTAGAAACTAACATACAAATTAAACCCTCTTTTTGTTAGTTGTAGTATGTGAAAGTAGGGATCGTTCTAGGCCGGGGATTAGGAGGGATGCTAATCTACACAAATTAAACTCTAAATCACTAAACGAGACTCAAAAACAGAAAACTAAACTTAAACAACTCAAAACAAGCTAAACTAATTCAAATAACACAAAACTGACTCAAATAACCCAAAACAAGCACTAAGGAGGGATTTGGACAAAAATCTAACTAAAAAGACTCAATATACTAATTGGGGGCTTTTTGACGAATTTAACTAAAACTAAGTAAATTGCATAAACAAATTAAGTTTGGTACGAAATTGAGGAGAATTAAAGGGTGAAAGACTAGCTAGAGGATTCTTCTCCACACATGAACCATATGCATACAAATCGATTTCCAATTATCACTCCAATAAACCATGAATGACAATGCCCCAAGTTAACCGTGAACTGCACAAATTAACCATCAGATTTTCCTAAATTCATTGAATTGGACTTAGCGACGCAACCAAATTATTCTTATCAAGTTCCCTATATGAACTACATGATATAGATACATATCAAAGATCATTAAGTTCTATGAAAATCATAAGCATTCACAAGGCATTCGTAACTATGAACTGCATGATACTCCTGCCATGGATTTACCTAACACGATTGTGACTAGCAACCTCCACTACTTATAATTATAAGTTCATAACGATTAGGTGAAATTCCCTTATATTTTAGCATCAGATTCATGCATGCAAACTAAGTGTGCACCCTTAATCAACATACAAAAATAAGTTATCAATCAAACAGATAAGTAAATCCCATTCATGTTTTACGAAACAATAATTGGATGAAATCAATTCATATAAAACATATGTTCATGGCTTCGAATTCACCTCTAGCTAAAAAGAAAATAGTTCCACATGTTCATCATAATTGAAAACCAAATTAAAATAAACATTGGACTAAAACTAAGGATAAAATACACCTAGAAATGCTCCAGCACTCCAATGGCAGATTGCAAGTCACGGCACCAAGCTTCTTTTTCTCATTCCTTCCTTGTTACGGCACTCTTTGTATTTTTATCTGAAATTCTCTCTTAGGCTCTCTTGTGTGTGGTGGTAAAATTAAGGAGCACTAAGTGGTATTTATAGGGCTAGATGCAGCACAATTTCTAAAGGGAAAAGGATTACATAGCATAATTTGTAAAGGAGAAGGATAGCACAATCCTATGAGGAAAGGGAATAGGATACGCAGCAGATTTCTAGGCTTCTAGAAAGGGTGGTGCGGCAGGGATTTAGGACTGAGGATAGGGCTTCTAGAACCTGATATTTAGGTGATTTAATGTGAAAAGGAGTCCCCTTTGCAGCTGGAATTAAGGTCGGAAAAGAATTGGATAATGTTCCTTCTTTTTAGCTGATTCCTTATCTTCAATGTCTTGAATCAATTCTTCCAGATGTTAATCATATTCCTAGCCTCTTTTGATCTTCAAAAACGTCCATCCACCTTGCTCCATGCATGTGATATCCATTCCATGCCCAAAACTGCTCTAAAATGCTCCAAATTGCCTTTTCTTGCCACTTTTGCCATTTGGACCTACAAACATACGAAAATAGCTTAAATCACTATAATAAACATAAACTAACCGAGTAAATGCAAGGAAATAGGCTAACAAAATCGCATAAATATGCTTCTATCACATGACATGCTTTGAGCCTTGTCAACGTCATGATTGTCCTTCCTCCGTGAACCTCGTCAACGCTCACTGAACCCTTCTTTGTACTGTCGCGGTTGTCTTCTCCATATGGTATGCTTTGTCCATATGGTGTGAGTGCGTTCACATGTATATCCCTTGTTGCGAAGATGGAGATCGATCATGTCGTCCCAATCTCATGGCACCATACGGCTGTACCCTATTTTTTCTTTTTTCTTTTTTTTTTAATGTGCAGTTGCCAAGACACCGCAGTGATTTGGAGAACCAACTTCTTAGATGAACCACATACGATGGTGATAGTGACAAAGTCTATTGAATCCATTCTGTGAAAACGACATGCGTGGATGTAGCTGCTGTCCCATTGCAGCTGATGAAGCACTGCACCAGAGACGTGGATTTGGCATATATGAGAAGTGCTTGTGAAAGGCATTGATCGAGGAATTGAAGGTCACAGATTCATAGAATGTGGGCCACCATCTTTATTCTTCTTGACAATGCACTTGGACTATCTGCTCCATTCCACTATGTTCATATATCAATATGAATTGTGCAAATTTGCGCTTTTTTTTTTTTTTTCTTTTTTTCTTTTTCCGTTATTTGCTTCTTTTTTTTCTTCCCTTTTTGAAATATTTTTCTATTTTGCTCCCTCCTTTGATAATTAGTTTTGTTTGTAGGTCAATGCACTTTTCGCATTTTCTTGCTGTTTTGACAGAGATTTCTTTTGCCTGTGCTTACAGTTAGTGGCGGCTTTCTGCAAATTTCTGTAGTTAGTGGCTGCTATCTACAAGTTTCTTCCTTCTACAAATCAAGTATGCGTGTCATCTTTGAGCCCAGTTTTCAATTGTAGGTGGCGGCTTTTTATTTTTATTTTTATTTTTGGTTTTGCTGTGGGCTTCAGCATTGGTTTTGCGACGCCTCCTTCTGTTGCAAGGGAGTCTGCTTGACAACAGGAAGGCTACTCGGTACAAGGGAGTCTGCTCGCCAACACGAATGTTGTTTGCCACAAAGGAGCTTCTCACCACAAGGGAGTGTGATCGCCTCAAGGGAGTGTGCTCGCCGCAAGGGAGGCTTCTTGCCAGAAAGAAGGCTGCTCGCCGCAAAGGAGTGTGCTCACCACAAGGAAGTCGTTGGACTGCATGTACTGCCGCTACTCAAAGGCAGTCACCAGATTGCATGCACTACCGTTGTCTACGAAGACGAGGAACACCACTACTTACTGTAATTGTTGCGTTGCTTTAGGTGTCATGTTGTTGAATTGGTGCAGATATTACTGTGAGGACAAGTTTCCATGCTGTTGTGACAACAAACTGCGATGTCATAGTGACGACAAACCGCACTGCTACGACAAGTTGGGATACCACTACAATGACAAGCTGGGATGCTTCTGCGTTCACAAACTGGGTTACTGCCGCAACTACAAACTACAATGCTGCTGGGACGACATGCTAAGATGTCATTATGACGACAAGTTTTGATGCCGTCGCGACTGCTGTCACTGCCCCGCTGCCTTGCTGCTTTCTTGTTCTTGGCAGACATCGTTGCTTTGGAGATGTTGGAAAGCTTGCTTGAGATTCAACGTAACAACTTTAAAGACAGCTTCAGAGTGATGTCTTGATCTGGCTTCTTCATTTCAAAGGTTAGAATCCTTTTTTATTTATTTATTTGTGACTGAACTCCACTTTCATTTTCGAGTTACCTATGTACCTTTCCAAAAAGAGATCAAGTCATAACGTAGTTCAAATTTTGTATTTTTCTTTTTTTTTATTTTTTTGTTTTTGTTTTTGCTTTCTTTTTTGTTTTGTGTCCTAACTTTTGCTTGAGCCGCCCTTTCGGGTTTTCAACTCAACGGACTTCTTTTCTTCTTTTATTTTATTTTATTTTATTTTTTTGTGCGCAGTTTATGCTCTTACTGGCCAGGAGCATTTGTTGTCACCTTTTTAGACTCGTGAGGGTGAGGAGCTTTGGTGTCGTCTTTTAGGCTCGTGCTGATGAAGAGTTTTGGTTGTCGCCTTTTAGGCTCGTGCGGACGATAAGCATTTTGTGTGGATTTGGTGTCGTTTGCAGTTTCAGCTCGTGCAGGTAAGAAGTGTTTGATGCCTTGTGCAGTTTTGGCTCGTGCAGGCAAGGACCATTTGGTGCCTTGTGCAGTTTCATCTAGTGCAGACATGGAACGTTTTTATGGTTTTATCAAATGGTCCTTAAGAGGTGTGCCTTGCAAACTTTGTACCAAAGAGTCTAGACTAATGGATCCTTGAAGAAGTCTTCGGGGAAGAAATCGCACATCATGATGGGGATAGACGATCTTCATCAACCATTCCTTGCCGCTTTGGAGGTTAATGAGAGCTTTTTTGTCTCCTCTTTGATTGGTCAACTTGTAGACAAGGCTTATGCATCTTGTGCGACTTCTTTGAAGTGACTTGAGTTCATCCTTCAACTTCACTAAGCTTGACTGGCATGGTTTTGGAGCATGCCCTCAGTGATGGAGGTGAAGATGTTGAGGCAGATAAGCCAAAAGTGATGGCAATATGGTTTGACTCCACCACATCGTCAATAGCTAGCTCGATGATTCCTTTTTGGGCTAGCTTCATGATGAGATCTTTCAGCATGCACTTTTCCACTAGATGACTGATGATGTGGTGGTACTTGCACTATCTTAGGTTATCGGTAATCCTCTCTTCAGGCCGCTTGCACTTTGGTAACTCGATCACCTTTTTTTGGAGCAAGTCTTATAACATAGAAGTGACGTTTAAGATGGGAAAGGATACTTCTTCTCTTCCACTTTTTTTAGTGTGTGTTGTGGCCTTTCTTGGACTTGACTTGACTCGGCCTTCTTTACAACCTTCTTGTTTTATACCAATGACTTGAATAGACTAGCACTTATTGCCATGGACTCCATGATGGATTTCTTTGAAGATGACATCTTGTCACCAACTGTATTCTTCCTTTCATCATGACTTGTGATGCTTAGCTCTATGTTATAAGCTCGAGTGGCCAGTTCTTCAAAGGTACGAGGTTTAATCCCTTGAAGGATGTATTGCAAACCCTAATGCATTTCTTGTAAGCACATCTCCACGGAAGATAGCTTGAAGAGATGATCTTTACAATAGAGGCTTAATGTATGCCCACGGCTAATGTGGTCGACCAGTCGCTAATCCATTTGTTGCTTTGTATTGGTGAGCTTCATCGTGCTGACTGTGCGACGAGTGCTAAGGAAATGGTTGAGGAACTCTTTGTGTATGTGATAACCTGTCCCTAATTTTATGATTTTATAAATTTTATAAGAGTGATTTGAAGAAAATGCCTTACGGGTGATTTTCGTTAACTTTCGCTGACTGTCTTTTCATGATGTATACAAGCTACTATTTTACCATATTCTCAAAGTACTCGACGATACGAACGCATAGGTCCGAATTCAGGCGATGAAGTTTTTACGGATTTATGTTCGTACAGGGAATTTTAGTAATTTCATGTTTATGGGAGATAATTTGATTTTTGGTCTTTTTGGCCTTGGGCTGTGAACCACGTGGGGCCCCACGCCCCACTCCTTTCCCTCAACCTGTGTCTCCCCTTCTTTTCCCCATTTTCAGGAAACACTTTCTCTCTCTTCTCACTATCTCCTCCCACATCTCTCCCTCTTATCTTTCCCAGCTCTCTCCCTCTGCAAACATTGGCCGAAACTGACACGGCGAGCTTCGCCATACCACCACTATAACTCTCTATCCATCTCTATTAACTTTCTCTAACTCTCCCGGTTTTCCCTCTCCCTCACTCTCTCTCTCAGAGCCGTTCCTCACTGTGCAACATTTATCAGCCGTGAGGTCGAGATCGCCACCACTAACTTGCACGCCTTGTCCCTCTCCTTAATTTAAATCAGAAGATCACAAACGAAGCTCCAATATCGAACCTACGTCATACACCCGAGCCCAGTTTTGGTGGGTTAATTTTCCGATGATGGTGAGTCTCGAAAATAACCCAAAACTTAATGGATCGTGTTCTTGGTTTGTATTTCTAGCTTTTCTAAGGTTTTTGTTGGGGGTTTTGGCACAGAAAAGGCACGAGAGAAATTTCTTCATATTTTTCGACAAACTCGGGAAAGTTGTAGGTGCTTTTTTGTCCTACACCGACCACGGCCGAGAGTTATAATGGTATACTTTGATTCCTTGTCCTTTAAGATTGAATTTGGTATATTAGGTTGCTAGTGTTGGTTGAGTTGTGGAGTCGATCGGAGCCGGTGAACTTTAGGCTTTCTTAGAAACCAATGGATGATTTTAAAAAAAAAAAAAAAACAAAAAACAAAAAAGCAAAAAAACAAAAATCCAAATTTGTGGGCCAGATCCGACCCAGATCCACTTATGATTTAGAAGGAATATTCTGTTAACCTTCCAATTAATTTTAACAGAATATTCCATCTGAGAATGAAATATTCCGTTAAAGTTAACTGTTGACCATTAGTTGACTTTTTTGAAATTTTCATGGAAATCCTCATAGGCTAATTTCGACGTTTCGAGTCCATTTTTGACATTCATTTAGTGAAATTCTAAAGTTTTAACGTAGTTGTCCACCGCGGCGCCTCATTTGACTTTTTAGGTTGATTGTTGACTTTTCCATTGACTTTTTGTAAAATTTGCCAGGGACCCTCCTTAGCGTATTTCGACGCCTTGATTCCAAATACGCACTCTGATTCCCCAAATTTAATTATCTTAGTGGACATTTACTAATCGGTCCTAATATTATGCTTAGGTGCGATTACTAACGAAGACTCCGATTATCCTAGTTCGAACGGCTGGGACCTCGCAAGTATCTGTGAGTGGGTATTTTCTGTGATATATACATATATTTATTTAGTTTCCATATATACATCTAGTAATGAATTTTTTATGTGACCGCCATAATTAAATTTACATTTATAGGAAATGACGTAACGATGACCATTAGGAAATCGTTATAAATCTTACGGGATGCCTCAATTAGAATTACGGTTATGGATAATATTATATTCACTAGAATTATTGAATCCCTATGGCATGACTATATTTATGTTATCTGCTCATCGTTTACTGCATTGGTGTTAGTAGTCGCCCGGGACAAGCTAGTCTTTCATGTGTATGTGCACATCGCACCGTACATTCAATATGGATCCATTGTAGGTGCCAATCATGTCCTAGATTACTATAGGCAATTAGGACTCGTATGTGCTGCGCATAGCGCCAGTCTTCACATGATTGTAGTACTAGAGCGTATATCAATGTTACACCTAGTCCTGTTCATGTCAGAATATCTTTGCATGAACTTGTGTGTCAACATTTGTCGATGAGCACTCGATATAATATGTTTATTTATGTGAGAATATATGATTACAGACGTCATGTATTTATTTTATGAAAGTTTATGAAGTATTGCATTCTTAAGATACTGCTGCATCTGGTAAGTATTTTCATACTGTACGTAGCATGTATATTTTGGAAAATATACTTGTTTTACAACGAGGAGTTACTATGTTTTTGAAAAGGTTTTTACAAAGCTTTATTTTCAGGCCCACTCACCCTTGTTTGTCGCCTCTCCAAGTTTTAGTGGCTAAACATTCGTGTTGACGAGGATTCTTGGTAAATCTTGGTGTAGGTGATTACCTTCGATGGTATATTACTTATCCTACTTTACTATATTTTACTTATACTCTATCATCATATGTGAAATTGGTTCATTTCCGCTCACAAGTGCACTCTTATAGTTAGGCACTTTTCGGTTTAAATTTATTCACATTTCCCACATCATTACACTTTATGGCTTCGTCACCCTCCGAGTGTCGGCCAGCACAGCTCGATTCGAAGTCCAGGTGAACATTCTTGCTCGGGGTGTGTCATTGGTATCAAAGCATAAGTTTGGGCAGTACTATGTTTATCACACGCATGATGTAAGCATTCTTGCTTCTTGAACCTAATTCTTGAATCTTGCCACCTTGTCAAATATGAAAAATGTGTCAACTTTTCCTAAATTTTGGACATTTTAGACAACGTATTGACCTTCTAGAAGAACATTTTGGCGACAACCTCTAGACCTTAAACAAAGAAATTCCCTACCAAGGAAAGTCCCGATTTGGGGATGAGTTTGCGACCCTGAAGCAAGGCTAATATGTCGGTAGTTGTGTACCATTGTAGAATTATCAACCGATCCCATTACTATTATCCAATTGCCATTATCAACCCCTCGAGATAGGAAACCAGAAATAGTTTTGATTCTGTGGCAGTATCCGTTACTATACCATCTATCAAAATTCTTACGAAGTTCACTTTCGTCGAGATTCCAGAAATGTCTTAAGCGACAGTTTGGTGATAAAGTGGTAGCACTCGACAGAAGAACATATAGGGGACAACCATTTTGGTCCCCAAAAATACTAATTATTCAAACGTAGTGACAATTCCAGATCTTCAGGGGGAAGATTGATTTCCGTTTTAAGTCCCCTCTAAAGTAAGTTTTTAGCAAATTTGTTTTCTGGCCTTAGGGCACTCCAAACCAACACTAGTTCCCAGAATTTCTTTCAATGCTGTACTTATCATTTTGATGAGCATGGGCATGTGAGTACAAGTCGTTATACCTACAGTTAGTAGAAATTCCCATGTAGCAAGTATTTTCCCTAAAATTAATGAAACCACCTCACCAGACTAGTTCCTTACCAATCGTCTGAAGCCATCCACCTGAGTGAGCTCCAACTTGTAATCAGCCTACGGTGGCGCTACTAATTGACGATATTATCCGATATCTAGGAACTATCAACCAATATTCAGGTGGTATGATTTCTGAGACCGGACACATGCTAGTATCTAGGAGTGATACCCTTATGCCAAAACACTGGTTCACAGTTTCAAGGTAATAAACAATATCAAAAATATCAAAAGTATCATATATGCGTTAATTAGCAGCACGACTGATAAATTGATTAAACAGTGACTACTTGAGCTAATGAAACTAAATCTTGGAAACTTAGGAGTAAACTTTGTTGTTGATCAATAAGCTTGTAGTTGTTTTAACCATATTTTCCACTTAGATAACCAAAACCTCTTCGACCAACCATCATTCTGATCACTTGCACAAGCAAATATTAGAATTAAAGCATGAGTTGAATTTCCGCTATAAGAACAAATTGAGTATCGAGAAAGCAATAAAGACCTATTAGCATATGGCGTAATGAAATAAGGTAGTATGGTACATTTCGAGGACGTATATCTCTAGTGTCATTTCTCAAAATTTTACCTAGAATATCACCAAACGGTGAAGTGAAGTACACCATCAATCCACTTTCTTGTACTACACCAGTTTTTCTTGCATCTTTTTGAACAAGTCCTACATCATTGAGAGAATTTAGTTACTAAAGCTTACCGATTATGAATTTACCCAACTAAACACTTTATCTAGAGAACCTCAAACTTATCCGCGAAAGTGAAGACTGAACCTTAGAATCGTACCTAGATTTTAACAACTCAGTCAGGTGACGATTAAAAACCGTTAACCCCTACTTTGAATTGGTTTGTCTACTCGACCAACTTTTGGAACTCGAGTTTTCTTTCGTAGCTTGTCGAATTCGTAGTGGTCTTATCGATGACTTTCTCACCTATCCTAGCAGTGAGAGCAAATTTTCTAAACATCGACAGTTAGCTTTATACCAAATTGCTCAACTGTTAACTTTGATTACATTGGTACTTTTCTCGGGAGACGTGATCTCATTAGACGATATTCTCTTCTTTTTCCCAAAAGGTTGTAGCGGAAGAAAGTTGAAATCCTCACAAAGTGTTTTGAAATTCGAGATATCTTTGGTCTTGTCAATTTTATCGATAATTGGTTGGCGATTTTTCGGCTATAGTGTTTTCCTCACTTACGATCAAGGAAAGTTAGTTTAGTTTGGGATGTTGGATATGAATAAAGTTTTTGACAACCGATGTGTTGTCTCACCTCACCTTTGTTTTACATCTTTCGATGACATTAATCTTTTCAAAATCCATGATGACGTTTTTTTTGGATGTTTTGGCTGGGTAAATGCAGCATGACGGAGTATCACTTATGTTTCAACGGTGGGAACCGTACGAAATGAAAAATCTTATTCATGACTTAGAGTCAACAATTACCATCTTTACTTGAAAACCAAATGACATTTCTCTATTAAGAAACGTGTCCAAAATCTTTACCAACCACACAAACTTTCCAAAAAACTCTTCATTCGAAATGAGCTAAGGCTCAAATTATGGGGATAGGAAAACCAAATCAACACATACGATTGCACCATGGTGTATCACCCCGGTTGTGTAAACATAATTATTGTTCCCACACCAAAAGACATATCTACCCTTGAACAGTTCTAGCATTTCCTATCCCATTCCAGTCGGAGTTCACGAGTATCGATTTGACGTTACTTACAAATCATCAAGAAATCGTTCGAGTGGTTATAATCACTTCTTGTATCCAAATGGAGATAGGGAAATATCACCATAAACTCGCGGTCCGAGATATCTTGTACCTATGGAGATTACAATGATATTTCGGTGATTTTCGACCGACTTGACAAGTCAGCTCATTTTTTGTTGGTCCAAATAGACTACTTTTTAGACCACTTGGCAAAATTCTTCATTCTTAAATAATTTAGATATTCTGACTTTTCGATCAACATCTACTCTAACTATGATTCCCTGTTCACCTGCTTATGCTGGAAAGCATTTCAGTCAACCGTGGGTACATGTTTACTCTATTGCATTTCATATTATCTCTGAGGCAGGTAAACTGTTCAGGAGAATATCTCAGACATTGAAATTTTAGTTGTGAAGATGAATTCATCAATCACCTAACAAATACTCTATTGAACGAATCTTTACTGTTGGTGATTGAATATTCTAGAAGCCACCGTTGTAGATAGATGTAATACATTTAATCCAATTACATTGTGTTTTAGATTTGATGGACTTGTTTTAACCTTCAAATTCTTGAGTGTTCTTTTAACCTTCTCAACATAATTTTTCACTAAATTCGAGAGAAATTCAATATGAATCTACTCACTATGGCGTTGTGAACTACATTGTTTGGCTATACGGTATCTTTGTCATTATTATATCTCACCATGATGCGTGCTTTACTTCCAAGTATTGGGAAGCCTTCTTGGAGGCCATGTGTATTAAGTATTGTCACATACCACATTTCACCCTCAGACTAACGCCCAGTCTGAATGAACTATCCGAACCTTAGAGAACATATTGCTTTTGTATGTTTTACAATAGCCAGTTATGATAGACAATTATCTTTGTTAGAGTTGTATATAACTGCGGTTACATTTCTGTTTTTGGGTATGGCACCATTTGAGACGTGGTATAGAAATTCTATGCATAATACATAATTGATAGGTGAGTATTGCAAACAGGTATTTGAATGATCAAGATTGTGATGTAGCAAAATTACGCGCTATTGGCGATGCCACTTAAGAGTGTAGTGCGTGAGCGCGATGCATTAATCTGACGATGTATGCGTATTTCCCAATGGGAGGCGTGATGGTAATCAAGTTTCTAAAATATGCTAGGTGCTAGTCGGGCGGCAGGTTGGGGCCTAGTGTCTAGGCACTTAGGCGGGGCTTAGGCGGGCACCTAGGTGGACTAGGCAGATTTAAGTAAATCTGTTATATTTCATATAAATAAGTGTCACATCTAGGCCCGGGGCGGATCATTTCCCGGGCCCGCTCCACCACCGTAGCACAATATTATCCGCTTTGGGCTTACCATTCCCTCACGGTTTTGTTTTTGGGAACTCACGAGCAACTTCCCAGTGGGTCACCCATCATGGGATTGCTCTAGCCCCCTTCTCGCTTAACTTCGGAGTTCCTACGGAACCCGAAGCCAGTGAGCTCCCTAAAGGCCTCGTGCTAGGTAGGGATGGGAATATACATTTAAGGATCACTCCCTTGGGCGATGTGGGATGTCACAATAAGTGTCTGTTTATACTTAAAATATATATAATTACATCATAAATTACAAAATAGAATGAAATATATATTATGAAGTATTGAAACATAATGAAAACATGGGGAACAAGCATATAATGTGTGTTCATTTAAGTATTCAACAAGTCTCTTACAATTTATTAAAAAAAATAATGCAAAATGAAAGTTATCTATTTTCTGTCTAAGTGAGTCGCAACCTAGGCAGGTGTGTAGGCGGGTTTCGGCGGGCTGGGCGGGTGCCTAGGAGGTCTAGGCGGGCGCCTCAGCAGGTCTAGGTACCCTTTGTAAATTTTCAAACGCCTAGGCATTAATCGGGGCGGTGTCCAATAATTTAGCGCCTAGGCGGCGCTAGGCGGGGAGTTTTAAAGCAGTGATGGTAATATTGCACCCTCGGGAATTTATTACTTGCTTATCGAGACAACAATGCATTGTAGTATGACGGGTTGCAGACCATAATATTGATAACTCATTTGTTGGATTCGTTAAACAAGTGGACAAATAGGTCATTTTACGTTAGCATTTTAGTTATTATTTATTGTTTGGGCTTGACCCAAGCATACTACACATTTATCTTTGGAGTATGTGATGCAATGAGTGCGTAGGTGAAAAATATTCTATGTTCAGTTTTAATTATAGTACAATTATTTTAACTTTATGTTATTATATATATTTATTTTGACGTGATGTTATTATACATATATAAATATTTTCGACTTTATGTTTTTATAAAAAGTATATTATAGTATTGTACTAAATAAGAAGGAAAGTATGAGTTTGGGGGCACGAAAGAGGAATCATTGCACTCTAATTGCGACGGAATGGCATTCTCTTTTATGCAACCACTCTAACTTGATTTCTTCTTTATATATATTTCTTTCTATCTTTGAGTATTTTATGTATAGCAAGTGATTTCAAATTTCGGGGATGAAAGTTTTTTAAGGTGGGTAGATTGTGATAACCAGTCTCTAATTTTATGATTTTATAAATTTTAAAAGAGTGATTTGACGAAAATTCCCTAGGGATGAAACTGTTGACTTTCGTTGACCATCATTTTGTGACGTGTACAAGCTACTATTTTACCGTATTCTCGAAGTACTCGGCGATACAAACGTGTAAGCGCAAGCGAAATCCTACGATGGAGATTTTATGGATTTAAGTTCGTAAAGGGCGTGTACCATGTGGGGCCCACACCTCACTCCTCTCCCTCACCGCGTGTCTCCCCTTCTTTTCCCCATTTTCAGGAAACACTTTCTCTCTCTCTTCTCACTATCTCCTCCAACACCTCTCCTTTTCATCTTTTCCAGCTCTCTCCCTTTGCAAAAATTGGCTAATACACCTCGCCGCTTTGGCGAGCTTCACCATACCATCACCATAACTCTCTATCCATCTCTGTTAACTCTCTTTAACTCTCCCAGTTCTCCCTTTCCCTCACTTTCTCCTTCGGAGTCGTTCCTCACTCCGCAACATTTATCAGCCGTGAGGCCGAGATCACCACCACTAACCTGCACGCCTTGTCCCTCTCCTAGATTTAAATCAGAAGATAACAAATGAAGCTCCGATATCGAACTGTACACTTGAGCCCAGTTTTGGTGGGTTAATTTTCCGACGATGGTGAGTCTCGAAAATAACCCAAAACTTAATGGATCGTGTTCTTGGTTTGTATTTCTAGCTTTTCTAAGATTTTTGGTGGGGGTTTTGGCACTGAAACGGCATGGGGGAAATTTCTCCATATTTTCCAGCGAACCCGGGAAAGTTGCAAGTGTTTTTCCAGCCTACTCCGACCACGACCGAAAGTTGTAATGGTATACTTCGATTCCTCATCTTTTAAGCTTGAATTTGGTATATTAGGTTGCTGGTGTTGGTTGAGTTGCAAAGTCGATTGGAACAGGTGAACTTCTGGCTTTCTCCTTCCTAGAAACCACTGGTCGGTTTCCAAAAATAAAAAAATAAAATTAACTGTGATCCGGTTCCGAACCTGGGATCCAGCCCAAGCCCAAATCCGGCCCAAATCAACTTATGATTTAGAGGGAATATTCTGTAAACCTTCCAGTGAACTTTAACAGAATATTTCATCTAAGAATGGAGTATTCCATTAAAGTTAACTGTTGACCATTAGTTGACTTTTGTTGATTTTTTTGAAATTTTCTTGGAAACCCTCCTAGGCTAATTTCGACATCTCGAGTCCATTTTTGACATGCATTTAGTGAAATTCTAAAGTTCTAACGTGGTTGACCACCGAAGCGTCTCGGTTGACTTTTTAGGTTGACCGTTGACTTTTTCATTGAAAATTTACTGAGGACCCTCCTTAGCGTATTTCGACGCCCTGATTCCAAATCCTTATTCTGTTTCCCCAAATTTAATAATCTTAGTGAATTTTTACTAATGGGTCCTAATATTATGCTTTGGTGCGATTACTATCGAAGACTTTGGCCATCCTAGTTCGAACGGCTGCAACCTTGCAAATATCTGTGAGTGGGTATTTTCCTTGATATATTTATTTAGTTTCCATATATACATCTAGTAATGAATTTTGTATGTGATTGCTGTAATTAAATTTACATTTATAGGAAATGACGTAACGATGAGAATTAGGAAATCATTATAAATCTTACGGGATGCCTCAATTAGAATTACGGTTATGGATAATATTATAGTGATTAGAATTACGGTTATGGATAATATTATATTGACTAGAATTATCGAATCACTATGGCATGACTATATTTATGTTATCTGCTCATTGTTTGCTCCACCAGTGTTAATACTCGCTCGAGCCAGGGCCAGTCTTTCACGTGTATGTGCACATCGCACCATACGCTCACTTTGGATCTATTGTAAGTGCTAGTCATGTCCTAGATTGCTATAGGCAATTAGGGCTTTTATATGTTGCGCATAGCACTAGTCCTCACGTGATTGTAGTACTAGAGCGTATATCATTGTTACACCTAGTCATGTTCATGTTAGAATATCTCTACATGAACTGGTGTGTCAGCATCTGTCGATGAGCACTCGATATGATACGTTTATTTATGTGAGAATATATGATTATAGACGTTATGTATTTATTTTGTGAAAGTTTGTGAAGTATTACATTCTTGAGATACTGTTAGCTCTGGTAAGTATTTTCATACTATACATAGTATGTATATTTTGGGAACTATACTTGTTTTACGGCGAGGGGTTACTATGTTTTCGAAAAGGTTTTTACGAATCTTTATTTTCAGGCCCACTCACCTTGTTTTTCATCCCTCAAGGATTGAGTGGCTGAGCATTCATGTCGATGAGGATTCTTGGCGAATCATGGTGTAGGTGATTACCTTCGATGGTATAATTCACATCCTACTTTACTTTACTTTACTTATGCTCTGTCATCACGTGTGAAATGGGTTCATTTCCGCTCATAAGCGCACTCTTATAGTTAGGCACTTTTAGGTTTAAATTTATTCACATTTTCCACATCACTACACTTTATGGCTTCGTCTTCCTCTGGGTGTCGACCAGCACAGTTAGATTCGGAGTCCAGGTAGACATTCCGGGTCAGGGTGTGTCAGTGTACCAGTCGAATGCAGTGCCTTTAAGTGAGTGGATGAACTGCTTCGCGAGGTAATCACTATGGGTGCCAGTGCTATTGCATGTCTTGGTGAAGTGAACAACGTATTGTTTAGGGTTGCCTTTTCCATTGAATTGCAAGAATTTGGGAGATTGGTACACAGTCAACATTCGGAGATTATCAAGCTTCTTCGTGTACGATTTGGACATTTCAGGAAGAACCTCCATATTGTGCTTTGGTAGTGTGGCGATTATGTTTTGGAGTTGTTGGATTGACAAAGACGCCACTAAAGCAAAATTAGTCTTTGATTGCTTATTTCCTTCAGAGGTGAATTCTTGATGCACCTCATTCTCCAGATAAGGTGCACCTTTGCTCGACTCCCCGTCATGCCTTTCTTCTAACTTGCTCATAACCGACGCTATATGTATGTCTTTCTCCTTAATGTCTTTGTCAGCATCTCAATTGCTTGAGCCATTTGAACCAGTTGTTCATCAGCTAAAGTAACTCCTACCATCATCACTTGCATGGAATCTAGGCATAGGCGCGCTTTTAAGCCAACGCTAGATATATGCAATGGTGATTATTTAGCTGAATTCTTCGACTTTGGCGAGCATCTTTCATCGCTTTGAGAGACGAGCTTCTTTGCCCCTTGTGAAGTAGAGGAGATGATCAACTTGTGCATTTGATGAACTTCACGTGACTTAGACGAATGTGCAATGGTAGCAGTAACCTTTGACCCGCTTCAGGTGACGAAGCTAATAGCTAGTTGATTCTCACGATGACCTTCATGTGATTTTGGTAGAATCATCACTGGAGTGGTGTGCTGAGTTGTATTCATCTTGCCTTGCTAGATGGTGTCAGCCAAGTCGCGCTTCGTTGTGAAAAAAGTCATGTTCTTGTCTACATGCACGGGTGCAACTTGAGGCTTCATTGAAGCCATCGCTTGGATTGAAGATGAGTCACAACATGACGAACAAGTCTCCCGGCGATGGTTAATAGTTGGTGATCCATGGTACAACCCCGTGCTTGAGTTCGCGTCTGAATTCTTTGAAGGTTAAGAATGTCACTTATCGCTTTGGGAAGTCCTTTCACGTGTTGCAGAAGCATACTTCGGTGCCATGAGCGAGGCTAGGCTGATGACGTGCTCATGCCTTTGACACTCCTTTTGCTCCCTTAGCAGCACTAACTTGGAAGTGGCATGAAGCATGGCCACCATCTTTTCCTTGCTTCGTGTCGTGATGCCAACAGATTCTTTACTTGCAACGGAAGTGCTGACGTTCCTTCCCTTGGTTACAAGACCAGCTTGTTCCTTCTTTGAAGCCATAGGTTTCGACGATGTGTGAAGTTGAACGGAGAAAGAGATGAGAGGCAGAGATTGTCCTACTGGGCATGCCAAATTTGTAAACATGAAAATATTGTGACAAATGAAATAAGAAGACATGTACAAAATAAATGATTTGTATTAATTTGAATGTATGTTTACAATCTCTGTTTACAAAGTTTCCTCTAATTCGATCTCCAAAGCTGTGTAGATGTGTGTTGGTGATCCGAGGGTCACGATGACTTGATCTCCAATGAATGAACGCCTCAAGGTTTTGGGTTGCGACGATGGAAGAATCGGCACATGTAGTGGTGCTTGATGATCCTTCTCAAGAACAATGAAGAACACATAGAGTTTTGTGAGTCATTTGAGTGCCTGAGAGTTTGAGAATTTGGGAGTTTGAAGAGGCTTTAGAGCTTTAGCGCGTAGGTGTGAGAATGATCTCTGGCCCCATTTTCTTTGTGTTGAAGCCTCCTATTTAGAAACTCTCAAAGGGCCTACGAAAAAAACCAAGACTTGATTTGTGTCTTGGTTCGTGATTTGACTCCATTAATTAATTTAAATCAATTAAATTGTTTGATATAAATTAAAACTAATTAAAGAATTAATAAAGATAATACTTTAATTCTTTTTTGGCCAAACGTCACCACTTGTTCACTTGATAACTCATCTGGTTTTGATGAGTCACATGTCATGTGTACAATTTGTGAGGCACATGATACATGTCACATAAGCCCTCGCATGTCGAAATTAATGCGTTGGTGAACATTTATTTTTACCGAAATTTGCATGTCTACAATTTCATAATAGGCCACAACTTTTGCATGCCGAGCGATGATTGTTGGTTACGATTTAATAAAGTGGTGGTGTTACAAGTCCTACACATCTTGCCACAAAGCTGTGAAGAAGATATCCGAAACGTGTGAGTGCGTTGAGCATGGTTTCCTAAAAACATTACCTGATCCATGGAAATTTCCTTTTACATTTATTTTACGTCGTTTATGACGTTTCACAATGAATACACTGTTTGCTGCACGATATATAGAACTAAACACTTGATATATTCCTCTTCCTTAGGTTCAAAGTCTATCTTATTGTGGAAGATAGCACAAATCAGCTGAACTTCTGGATGATTGGAAGACATGCTAAAAAAACTGCTGGGTGTGTCTTGCCACTCTCTGGTCATAGATGGAGGCCACGATAATTCTTTTGCGCTGCACAGCTAAAAATTGGTCAATGAGACATAAACATTTCAGGTTTCTTTTAGAAATCAAAACAATGACTTCTGGAAGACCAATTTTGTTGTTTATGGATTACTTCAAGGTTAGCCGCCATTAGAGCCAAAAATTGGGCCAGTTGAATCGTGCATGCCTGCTGCCACTGCTAGGAAACAAGTTACTGATGCAGCGACCCCCGTCCCTTATACGGCTTTGCAACCACAGAATCAACAAGGCCAGGCAGTTCCGGCTAACAAGGGTGTCAAAAGAGGATTGTTCATTGATGAACCTCAAAGATCTGGCAGGTAAAATTTGTGTTTCGATTGACAATCTTATGCGTGAATCTTCAAAAAATGGTCTGTTGCCCCAGGTGTAACAAATATATTTTTGCTGCTAATAAAAAACGTTCAGACAGTCTTTTAACATAACTGCTTGGAACTATTACCCACGTTTATACTGTTGTTGTTTTCTAACTCTTACATTGCACTTCAATCGATGGCAAGAAGACACCTCTCTCCAATCCTCGACCGCCGAAACCCTTTGTCATTCCAATTGAATGATTTAAACCCATTGAGTTCCAACTTGAAATTGATTTTTATCACAAAAAAGATAAATTTTTGTGGAAGGGAAGAATGAAGAACTATGATTATGCACACATAATCATTGAACTGATTTTTAATAACTGAGATTAAATGAATTGGCTTAATTAGATGATATCTCTTAATTGATATATCATTATGGTCTTGAAGTATTGCTTCTATAAAACACTACGATGAGATTTGGGTCTTTGATTGTGGGTGGTATGGGAGGTGCAAGTGGCGTGGCTGGGTGGTTGGTGAGGGGGTAACATTGGGTGTTTTGGGTTTGGAGAGGTAGGGTTGGATGTTGGAGGTAATTTTGGAGAGAGGATCCCGGGGATTCTCCAATTACATCCTGTCATCGTACATTGTGCGGCTAGTTTTCGTCAGGTACTGTTTATATTCAATTTTAAATAAAAAAATTTACAATGATTTCTGACCGCACGATGTATGATAAATGAATGTGATTTGAGGATCCCCACTCCTTTCTAGGCTTCTTTTTTGTTTTTTTTTTTTTTTTTCTAAACCCATTTTGTATGTGGGATAAAACATAGATTTTCAAGTAAAAGAATTATAAGTTAAGTCTAGAAAGAGAAATTTTGAGTCTGAATAAAATTTCTCTTTTGATTTTTCATGCAAACAAGAGTGCAGTGGTAAAATTCTTTGTCCAGTGTTCCCTTCATGAACACATCATTTACAGAGGTAATTTTTCGGAAAGATGCCTCGATAGCGTTGGAGCTGTGCTAGTGATGATCTTGAAGTGTTTTTTTGTTTAATTTTTTTTTTACATGAAAATTGTTTATTTACTATTTTCATTTGTTATCAAGAGCATGTTATGGGATTATGAAAGTTTCACTATTATTTACTCATAAGCGTTGCAAGTCCTTACTCAATTGTTATCTTTACAAAAAGATTGGTGATTAACAACCTTAGTTAGCCTCACGAACACCGCTTATGAGTGCCAAAAAAAAAAAAAATGTAAAATATTCGTTTGAAATGTAGATGACTAAAAGAGGAGTGTGTCAAAATGTACTTGATACAAATAACAATTCTATAAATCCCCAAAAATAGGAGATAATACAGGAGAGTATATCAGATGAAGAGTTGAAGAGAAATCACAACTCTCAGCAGCGGCAACTTCAGTGAAGGAATCACAGCAAACAACCTTGAGGATACAGATTGGAAACTTATTGTTTATCACGCCCCCGCAAGCTGAGCGGACGATTGAGAACGGGAAGCTTGGAAATAAGGAAACTAAACCGAGTGGTAGACAAACCCTTTGTGAGAAAGTCAACCACCTGATCAGGAGAAGCAACATAGCCCACAATGATTTATTTTCTAGTAACCTTTTCACGAACATAATGATAATCAACTTCAACATGTCGCATTTGTGCTTGGTAGACAGGATTGGAAGCCATGGCAAGAGCACTTATATTATCACACTATAATTGAGGTGGTGTCAAAAAAAGATGAAGACCATGAAACAAGTTTCGAAACCAGGACAAAGTGGTGGCAATATATGCTAGTTGATGATACTCAGCTTCAGTGCTTGAGCGAAACATCACGTTGCTTCTTCGAGCTCCATGAAATCAAATTAGAACCTAGAAAGATACAATAACCTCCAGTGGACTGACTTTCGTTAGGATCACCGGCATAGTCTGCGACGTCATAAGCAGCGATGGATAGAGAACTCGGACGATAGAGCAAACCATGATCATGAGTGCCTTTAAGATAAGGCAAAATGCGTTTGACAGCAGCCTAGTGTACTGTTGTGGGAGAGTGCATAAACTGGCACACCTGGTTGACGGAGAAGGCAATGTTAGGACGTGTGAAGAGTAAATATTGAAGGGCCCAATCAACATTGCGAAACTCCGTGGCATCAGAAATAGGTTCCCCTTCGTGCAAAAAAAGACTATGGCCAGGAGAAGCTGGCGTGTGGATGGGTTTGCAATTTGCCATGTTTGTGCATTTGAGAAATTTTGCTTGAGATAAATGAAAACTAGAGGTTGTACGAGTGACCTCCATACCCAAAAAATAATGGAGGGGCCCAAGATCTTTCATGGAAAACATTAAACCAAGCTGAGCAATGAGTTTGGTAATCTATGAACAACTATTGCCAGTAACCAAAATGTCATCAGCGTAAACCAACAGATAAATAATTGTCGTGCCATCAAAGTAAATGAATAAAGATGAGTCAGCTTGAGAGGCAACAAACCTGAATTCCTCGAGATAATTGGAAAACCCTGAAACCACGCCCTTGGAGCTTGTTTGAGACAGTAAAGAGAACGTTGCAATTTGCAAACATGAGTTGGCAATTGTGGATTAACAAAGCCCTGGGGTTGGCGCATATAAACATCTTCAAAGAGAGAACCATGTAAGAATGCATTCTGAACGTCCAACTGGCGAATGGACCAATTATAGTGTAGAGCAACAGAGAGAATTAATCTGATGGTGGCGTGAGTAACTACAAGAGTAAACGTTTCTTCGTAGTCGATGCCCTCCTGTTGGTGAAAGCCGTTAGCAACAAGACGAGCTTTGAATCGTTCTATTGACCCATCGAATTTGCGTTTGATCCTGTTTGAGATGTGGTTGAAATGGCACAAGAGTCCATGTACCAGTTTGTTGTAACACTCCTCAGCCATTGCTTAACGCCACTGTGGACATTTGTTAGCCTGTGTAAAACCTGAAGGCTCAACCAAAATATTAATAGCAGCAAGTAAAGCATAGCGAGGATTTGGTTTTCAAATGCCATCTTTGGCCCTTGTAGTCATGGATTAAGATGGAAGAATAGTCATCACAGGCATGGTGGTTGAGGTCCCACTATTCGCAGGAGTAGGTAAGAGATGGTCGTATGGGGAATAGGAGGAGAGTCTATAGGATTAGATGTGTGGAGGGCCGGGATATGAGGAGTGGGTAGGGATTGGATTGGTGTGTTTGTAGGATGAGCAGGTGGGGTATGGTTGGTCGAGATATGGGGAGTGGGTAGAGGTTGAGGTTGAGGTTGAGGTTGAGGTTGAGTTGGGTAGGGTTATGGGGTAAAGTGGTAGGATTTAGGTGCAGGGAAGTAGGAGATGGGATAGAGTTAGGAGGTGGCAGGATTGTGTCAAAGTTTAGCATGTCTGTGGATGTGGAATGCAGAGCCGGAGTAGTAACCATATCCTTGTAGGGAAAACATTTTTCATAAAAAATAACAAGGCGAGACATGAAAACTTTGCTCGTGGAGGGATCAAAACAACGATAACCTTGCTAATTTAAATAAATAACCTAGAAAAATATATTTTTTAGACCGAAACTGAAGTTTGTTTTGATTATATGGTCGAAGACATGGAAAACATGCACAACCAAAAACCTTGAAAAAGGCATATTGTGGAGGAGTGGAGAATAATTTTTTAAAAGGCGATTCATTATGCAAAACTTTGGTGGGCAAGCGATTAATCAAATAATTTACAGTGTGAAAAACCACTACCCAAAACATGATAGGTATTGATGCATAAGCAAGTAGAGTAAGACCAATTTCAACCAAATGACAACATTTATGTTCTGCAAATCCATTTTGTTCAGGGTGACGAGGGCATGTAAAGCAACGATGAATGCCATTAGATGTTAAATAATTTTTAAAAATGTGACTCATTTATTCTCCACCTCCATCGGCTTGAAATGATTTTATTTTCCTACTAAACATATTTTCAACGAGTTTCTGAAAGGAAACAAAAATATTAAACACTTTGGATTTAAGTTTTAAAGGATATATCCAAGAGTAACGTGAATAATCATCAATAAAAACCACATAATATTTAAAACCATCAATTGAGTAAGACGGGGGAAGTCCATACATCTGAATGAATTAATTCTAAAGGAAACTTTGAAATTGAACTAGAAAGCGAAAATGGAAGTTTGTGACTTTAAAATAGAACTAGATGGATGGCCTAGTCTAGAATGCCACACTATATCCGACACGCGACCACCAAAATATGCAAAGACATCATGTTGATGTTTGGATGAAAGACCGGAAAAATGATAGAAGCTCTTCTTACTCCGGCCTTGCAAAAGGATCTTCCCTGTAGTTAGGTCCTGAACACGACAAGAATGGGGATATAAGGTTAGTGAGCAGTTGTTATCAATGGTAAAATGATTTATAAAGATAACATTGGTTGAGGCATTCGGACAGTATAAAGTATTGGAAAGATTAAAGGTATTTGTGTGAGTACGAATACAAGATTGACCAATTTTAGAAATAACCAAACCTGTGCCTCCAACTACATCAGTCACATGATTATTGCCATTGTACTCTCTGGGATCAACCACTTGTGCCAAGCCATTTGTAATATGAGCATTAGCCCCATAATCAAAGAGCCAATTTTGCACCTGTGGAGCAGCCATGGGTGGAGGGCAATGTATTAAAAGCATGAGGCGTGGGCGAGGCGTCCGAGGCGAAGCCTAGCCTAGGCGTGAGGCGTGAGGCGTGAGGCGAAGCCTTACAGGATTTAATTTTTTTTTATATATATGTTTTATATATTATACATATAATTGTATAAAAAATAATACTATGTAAAATAAACATCCATTCTCAATTTTTCATTCAAATTCATAGTCATTCAAAAGATAATATCATTTAAATTCATCATTCAAAGGTAATACCACCCAAATTCATCATTCAAAAGGTAATACAAACAAAGAAAACAATCATTCATCCAAATCATCTTCATATAAATCAAAATACAAACAAAGATATAAATCATTCATCTAAATCCTCTTCATCTAAATAAAAGGCAACATCATCCTCTTCATTGCCAACTCTAGATGAACTTGTCGGGTATCTCATCATTTCATCAAAAGAATCTTCCGAATCATATTCCACATTTCTTCTAGTTCTACTTGAGGATTCTTCATTACCCTGTTTTCTTTTGTATGTAATAGGACCCCGAGGTTGAGTAGGCTCACGAGGAGAAGGAGGAGGAGTAGGCTCACGAGGAGGAGGAGTAGGCTCACGAGGAGGAGGAGGAGGAGGAGGAGGAGGAGAAGACTCTCTAGGCTCTCGAATGTATGAGCCACCTTCATAAACCGGGGTTGGCACATTCCTTACGGCCTCAACATTATACAATAACTCATCCTCAAGCCATGTAGGATCTTCGGGAAGAACGGGATCTTCTATCTCTGTTATCCATTCATCATCGGAGGCAATTTCTTCCACAACAATAGGATCATACTTCTCCATCCTTTTCTTACTTCTTTGTTGTAAAGCCAAATTGTACTTGACATAGGCTAAAGCATTAAGCCTTTTGTGTTCAAGCCTATTCCTTCGTTTTGTATGAATCTACAAATAAATCAATTCTATTATTCAAGTCTAAACATTTTAAGCAAAAATGACACTTAAGATACTAATAATATATTTACTTACCATTGAAAATGTGCTCCAATTCCTCTCACATCCCGATGCACTACAAGTAAGGCTTAGAACTCGGATAGCAAATTTCGTTAACTCGGGTGTTTTATGCCCAAAGCGCTCCCACCAAGCCGCTAAAAAAACAATATTAATAAGGTAAGTAATTTAAAGGTTAATGATAAAAAGATATTAACAATTAACTAATTAAATCTTACTTGGTGTTCGCTTTTTCCTAGTTTGCATAGCCATAGAATCCGCAAATGGACCACGCTTATTAGTAAATAAATCCAATTGAACATCGGCCTCTTCACGTTCTTTCCCTTTCCCAAGCATCCTATCCATGCAAGCAAACAACCCATTTCGCACTTCATCAGTATCTGAGAAATTATCCTCATATCGAAATTGTGGGTTTAAGTAATAGCCCGCCGCATGTAGTGGTTGATGAAGTTGATCGTCCCATCTACGATCTATCTTGCTTGCAATTTTCTCTTTTGCGGCATCCATCAACTCATATATAAAACCCATGGGGGGTCTCTCCTCCGAATCAACCTCTCTCAAAACACAAACAAGAGGAAGAACGCCCTTAATGCAAAAGGAAACTCGACCCCAAAACTCACGATCATATAACACATGATGCTTAGCCAACTTTGCTTCACGGGATTTTGCATAGGTACTTTCCGACCATTCTTGAGAGGTAAACAAAGCAACAAGATTTTCCTTTTGCTTTTGTAAGCTTTGTAGTGTAAGGAAAGAAGTGGCAAACCTAGTGACCGCCGGACGAAGAATTTCCGAATTGTTAGTGTACTTTCTCATCAAAGCTAGTACCCATTGATGCCCATATAGATACTTTGAAATACACCTAGCACGTTTGAGTGTGTCATCAAACCATGCCATCTTAGAAATATCTTCTAGCATCAAATCAATGCAATGAGCCGCACATGGAGTCCACCACACCTTCTCTTTCCTCTCCATAAGTTTTGCCCCGGCATTCTTGTAGTTCGAAGCATTGTCAGATATAACTTGAACCACATTCTCCTCCCCAATTTCTTGAATAACGTCATCCAAATAGCCATACAACAAATCTCCATTCTTAATAGAGGCCGATGCATCAACCGATTTCAAGAACCAAGTACCTTGAGGGCTATTGACAAGAAAGTTGATTAAACATCTACTTTTGCCATCCGACCATCCATCCGACATAATAGTGCATCCATATCTCTTCCAAGCCTTTTGATGTTCTTTCATCATACTTTGTACATCATTAACTTCTTCTTTGAGCATCCAAGTTCTATATTCATGGCTTGTAGGAGCATCAAAGCCGGGACCAAAATTGGACACCAATTTCATTGCATTAACATAATATTCATTGTTTGCCGCATTGAATGGAATGGCACTAGTGTAGAACCATCGGGCCAATGCTCGGGATGCTTGTCTTCTTTCCTCTTTTTTGAAAGGTGTATTCAACGTGGTTTGACGAGCTTCCGATGTAACATACCTATCAAGTGGTCCCCTTGACCTAGGTGGTAGAAAAGAACCGATTTGTTGTGAATGTGTGGCACTCGCACTCCCACTCCCACTACTTAGATATGTTGTCCTTGTTGTGCCCATATCGACACTTGCACTTTCTTCTTCACCACCACGACACAACTCATGACTAGCTTTCCTCTTTTCTTTAGTTCCCATAACATTAGCAAAACATTCTTCCTTCACATTGGGTGGGACTTTTTTACAACTTATCATTCCTCCCGAACTTACACCACCCAAGTGATGTTTGAATCTAGAAATTGAACCCGTGCATTTGTGGTTACAAAAAACACAATAGAAGTGCTTAGTGACGGGATCCAAATCTTTTGTCCATTGCCAAGCAAAATCTTTCTTAGAAGAAGAAGCCATATTCTTCAATACCCTAAACAATAAACAATAGATGCATGCATACAATTAATGAACCAACAATTTATTAATTAATTTATATACCAATACCAACAATTTCCAACAATTTCTAACAATTTATTAATTAATTTATAAATTAATCCTTTAGTGCCAATTTCTAACAATTTCTAACAATTAACCCTTAATTAATTTCTAACAATGAATAAATTTCTAACAATTTATTAATTAATTTATAAATTAATCCTTTAATTAATTTATTAACAATTAACCCTTTAGTGCACATGAACACAATTTATGGCAGTGCACAATTCCACATGAACACAATTTATGGCAGATTGGCAGTGCACATGAACACAATTTATGGCAGCCGGCAAAACATTAAGTTTATGGTATAACTTATAAGAGTATAAGACTATAAATTTAAAACAGTTTGGCAGCCACAGACATAAAACCGTGGGCTCTGTCCCTGTTTTCTATTCCCTGTTTTCTATTCTGCTTCTTCCTCTCTCTCTCTGTCTCTCTCTCTGTCTGTCCCCTGTTTTCTATTTTGCTTCGGCCTTCCCCAGAAAACATCGGCCCCAGAGAACTATAAACTATTACAGAGGACTTTTCTTTAAGATCCTCGCTAGAAAACTAAATCCCCATTAACCCCAGAGAACTATTGACCCCTTCCCCAGAAAATAAATCCCTAATTTCAGAAACCCTAACCTTTGGGATCTTACTGACGGCGCTGGGGCTGGGCTGATGGCGCTGAGGTGACGGCGGCGAGGTGATGGCGGCGTGGCGGCGTCGCAGAAGGCAAGGCAGAGGCAGAGTCGCAGAAGGCAAAAAATGGAGTAGAAAAAGCAAGGCAGAGTCGCAGATGGCAAAAGGCAGAGGCAGAAATGGGTCGAATTCGAAGGTATGGTGGGTGATGAAGACTGAAAATCCTTACCCAAACGAAGTCATTTTGGGTTTGGATAGTTTTTTTCAAAAAAAAAAAAAAAACGTCCAGACGCCTTGAGGCGCGCCTCCGCCGCCTCGGCGTCTCCGGCGAAGCATTTCGCCCACTCCAGCAAAACTGAGGCGTTTGCCTCTCCGCCCAGCCTCAAGGGCGCCCTAGGCGCGCCCCGAGGCGAGTTCTTTAAAACATTAGTGGAGGCGAGTTCCTTCCCTTTGTGTGAAACCCTTAGCTACAAGTCTAGCTTTATGTCTTTCAACCTTTCCCCTTGCATTTCTTTTGGTTTTGAACACCCATTTACAACCAATGGGTTTAGCATTGCCTGATAACGGCACCAAGGTCCAAACCTGGTTTTTCTCCATAGCTTCAAGTTCTTCAACCATAGCTGCATGCCATAGATCTACCTGTGAGCTATTGGTAGCTTGATTGAATGTTAAAGGATCATCCTCATCTCCTATGTCATATTCAGTCTCTTGTAAATACACAAAATCAGGTCGAATCACCGGTTTTCTTTGTCTGTTTGAATGCCTAAGAGGCAATTGCACTTGTTGCAATGGTGGAGCACCTGCTTCAGAAATTTGGCTATCGGGGACTTGAGGTTCAGGACCATAAGCATGCACAGTTTCAGAGAAGGACATAGTGTTAACTGATGAAGAAATTGGTAAAACAATTGGAAGAGTGATCAAGTTTGCTTGAGTGTCAAGTAACGATGCATCAGGTGTTGTAGTGAGCTCATCTTCATTTTCAATTTCTTCGAATTCAGAAGTGCTGTGATTTACTGTCTCTTCTTCCAAATCTTCAATAAACTTGGCATTATTTGTCTCCTGAATTCTAGTGTGAGAATCAAGACAGTAGAACTTAAAACCCTTGGACTTGTCTGCATACCCAATGAACCTGCAAGTAACAGTTCTCGGGTCCAACTTTCTTTTGTGAGGATTATAAAACCGTGCTTCAGCTCTACAACCCCATACATGGAAATGATTAAAGCTTGGCTTCCTTCCTGTCCAAGCTTCAAAAGGTATAGTTTTGACAGACTTACTTGGAACCCTATTGAGTGTGTAATTGGCTGCTCTAAGTGCTTCACCCCACAAGAAAATGGGAAGTGTAGACCTTGAAAACATGGATCGGATCATGTCCTTGAGAGTTCTGTTTTTCCTTTCTGCCACTCCATTTTGATGTGGAGTCCCTGGAGTGGTGTACTGAGCAATGATCCCCGAGCTTTCAAGATAATATGCAAAAGCTCCCTTGTGTTGTCCAGTTTCTGTGAACCTGCCAAAATACTCACCACCCCTATCCGATCTCACTATTTTGATATTTTTCTCTAGTTGATTTTCTACCTCAGTTTTATATGTTTTAAAACAATCAAGAACAGAAGATTTTTCAGATATTAGATAGACCTAGCAATATCTAGAGAAGTCGTCAATGAATGTAACAAAATAGGAGTTCCCACAGATTGTTTTATTTGGAAAAGGGCCACACACATCTGTATGAATTATTTCTAAGAGCTGGTTGCTTCTTGTGGATCCTAATTTCCTGGTGTTGGTCATTTTACCTTTAAAACAATCAATGCAGTTTGGCAGACTTAAAAAATCGAGATTTGGAATGAGATTTTGTTTAGTTAATATCATAAGTCTTTCTTTGGATATATGTCCGAGCCTTTTATGCCAAAGTATAGGAGAGTTCTCAGTTGAAGCTAATCTTTTGGAACCAACGTGACAAACTGTGAAACATTCATGTAAATAGTCACACTGCAGTTGCCACATATCACTGTGAAGTAAAGTATAACCAAGCAAGGTGTCTAATTTATTCGAATGAAAAAGTTTTACACTCTCATTGTCTCCAATAAAAGTATAACCTGATTTAACTAACTTAGAAGCTAAAATTAAATTCCTTCTCATAGAAGGTACATAGAGTATTGGACTTAGAAACAAAATAAAACCAGAAGAAAGCTTTAAAGAGACACTGCCAACACACTCGACTGCAACCTTGCTCCCATTCCCAACAAAAACATTGTAAACTTCATTTTTTCTCTCCTTTAGGTTTGTGAATCCCTGCAAGGTATTTGTAATATGAATTGAGCAACCAATATCAAACCACCAGCTAAAAGGAGGAACATAAATCAAATTTGACTCGAAACAAACATAAACATCGATTTCATTACCTTTCTTAATAAGCCAATTTTTAAAACCAGTGCAATCTTTCCTTAGATGACCAACTTCTTTGCAGAAATAACAAGGCTTTGGTTCTTCAGAATTAGCTTTAAACTTTTGAGATCGGTTAAGGGGGTTAGCATTTTTAAAAGAAGAAAAATGTAACATTTTCTTCTGCTTACCAGCAGGCATAGATAACTGATCAGCTGCAACACGTTTGCCCTTTGCAGTAGTGTGAACAAGATTCACAGTCTCCACCTTGTCAGTTGATAATCTCAACTCATCTTGAGCACACATGGAAATCAGATCATCAATGTCCCAGGTTGCTTTCTGAGTATTATATGACACTTTCACCTGACCATACTGCATAGGTAATGAATTCAACGCCATATGCACTAGAAACTGATCTGTAATTGGATGCTCAAGTTCCTTCAGCTGTTGTGCGATGTCTGACATCTTCAGTATGTGTTCTCTCACGTTACCAACACCATCAAACTTCATGGATGTCAGTTTTGTGAGAAAATTCCCCGTTTCAGCTTTCTCGGACTCCTTAAATTTGTTCCCCACTGCATCAAAAAATTGTTTTGCACTATCACTCTTTGGTATGCCACCTTTCACACTGCTTGTCATGGCCCTCCTCATAATCATAAGAGCCATTCTGTTTGCCTTCTCCCATTGAGCAAACTTTAGTTTTTCATCTGCTGTACTTGTAGCTGTTATTGGTGCAGGTTTGTCTTCCCTTAAGGCCAAATCAAAATCCATCATACCTAGAGCTATCTCCATGTCATCCTTCCATCTTTTGTAGTTGGATCCAGTTAGTGTTTCAATATTGGAGAAGTTAAGAGAAGTCATAGCTGAAGAAGTAACATAGTTTTAGTATTTGTTCTCATAAGTTCTTCATTAAGAGTTCACGATATGAACAATTAATGGCATCAAAACATATAATACCAGTCGCATCTTTGGATCGCAAAACTGATTATATTAGATTTTGCATAACCAAAATACAAAATTCTCTTTAGCGATACAATTTTAACACTTTTGAGCAGATAAAATTGCATCAATTTTAGTTTTGTATCTCACTTATACACCAATTAAACATGACTGAATATTAGAATTCTTTGGAATTATCTTAAAACATATCCATCATCAGTTTAATCGTTCTGTTCAATTTTGAACTGATAATTTGAATCATGATACAAACACTTTTGAGTTGAAATTGGTCATGATCCAAAATTCGACTGTCATATCGTGTATTGACAGTAGTTTGATTCTTCGAAATCTGAGGACACATCTTGTGTTCCTGGAGAAGAATTTACAAAACATGTATACATATATATATATATAATTCTAAACGTGATGTCTGTTATTTAATAGTTGATAACTGTATTGGCTTCATGTGCGGAAGTCTTATGTCAGGATCTTGCAATTAATCAATGTTTACTCGTGCTTGAAAGGATTCTAAACACGACAATGTGTGCTCTGATACCACATGTTGGAGTTTTAAACACTGCATGCATAGAACCACATATACACGATGACATGCATACGTAA
Source organism: Pyrus communis (assembly GCF_041283825.1). Taxonomy (NCBI): domain Eukaryota; kingdom Viridiplantae; phylum Streptophyta; class Magnoliopsida; order Rosales; family Rosaceae; genus Pyrus; species Pyrus communis. Next base: position 13,787,895 of record NC_142581.1, read on the forward strand.
ATACAATGAATGACTTACCTGGAGAAGTGCTCGACATCAGTACAAGGGGTATTGGGAGTCTTCTACACTCAGCAGCTATATCCAGCTAGAATAGGGTTTGCTCAGGAAAAGGATGGCGCTGTGAGTGCAGGGACATCCCAATATATAGCCAACCATCCTAGGTATTAGGCCTATCAACTAATACCCGGATTGCTACATCGATTAGGGTTACAGTCCTATTCCATTATGAACTCTTGTCAAAACATGATAAGGTTATCTGATTAACTTGCATGTTTGTTAGGACTCTCAATCCCAGCCAATTAAGTCCGAAATCTCCTCAACTTGATAACTTAAAACTAAGGTACAAGATTGATGAGAACTAGAAGTCATTCTCCTTGACACTCACATCTTACAAATACCCCTCGTCACAACGAGAACCTCCGAAGCCCCTGGGTGTGTGTGTAGAATGGGATAACACCACCTGGTGCTAAATCTAGCCTTGCCATAGAGATTCCAAGGCCATTGACTCCTGGAAACTGGGCAACAAATGCCGGGGTTACGCTGATTATGTTGGTAGTGTTTCCACCTTTGGCCAGGCCAGAGAACACAAAGTCACTGACAGTGACACCGGCAGGCTTCTTGCAAGTGTAGCCTAAAGGGCTGTCCGGGCCTTTCAGGTTTGCCACACAAAAGTCACTGACAGAGGCATGGGAGGTGGAGTCTATGAGGAAAATGAGAGAAAAGAGGAAGAGAATTTTCCATATTGAGGCATTTTCACAAATCTGAGCTAAATGAGTGTGTCGAATCTTTGGGTTTTGGTTAGAGTTTTATACAAATTTGTGCATAAAGGGATTGGGGTGCAAATTGAAAACATGCCCATGCAGGACACAATTGACTGATGTAAAAAAAGAGAGCCACGTGATGATAGGCTTACCTGGTGATGAGACCCCTTTTTCATTGGGCATAAATAAAACAGGAAGACACTTTAGGTAATTAGCGATAGAGGTGACTTGTGGAGGGGGCGTTGATTTTTCCTCTCTGTCAAACAGCTTGCATGCACAACTAAATAGTGGATAATAGAGAATTAGAAACCTAAAAATGGGTAGCATATTAGCAAAAGGTGGTAACCAAAAGGAAATTTTTTGACATGTTCTAATTAACCACGACAACAAGGGGACTAATGATAATGGTGATGATGATATAGAGCAGGACCACACCTTTTGGCTATTGAGAATGAAACTAATCTACATTCACATTTGAGGATTCAATAATATTAGAGATACCAACTTATTACATCTACAATGCAGAATTTTTTTTTATTTGATTTTATAATGGTTCTTGTTGAACAAGAAACAAATGAAACATTGTCATATCAGTTGGTATCTTAAAAGTTGGTGTGCTATATATAGAAAGATTCTCTCTTGCAACTAAGTTTTAGTTCTAGTGACGACGTAGTCTAATAAATATGCAATATCTTAAAAGGTGTTGTATCCATCCAATAGACGATTAACAAGTGATAAATATAAGAAAATTGCATGATATATTTCTGTGGATAAACAAATAAATAACAAAGTATGAAGTCACCAAAGTAGTTAGAAAGATCGTTTTTGTTGAGGCGTGAATACTAACTTTTCAGGATACCATGATCATCACTGGAGATACCACAATAAGGCTGACAACAAACAAGCCTCCCCAATCCAACCTAGTAGAGAAAGATGTTAATTTTTTTGTTTTTTTAACAAACGATATTATCTATATTAAGGAGGAGGGGTGGGCTTAGCCTTACAATTGACTAGCAATAATGTGATTAAAACCCGCATTTGGCGAGAATCGAACCTAAAATCTCTAACTTACAAGTAAAGAGAAATGTCACTAGACCACAATACTAAGTGATGGAGAAAGACGTTAATATTAGCGAAGTACATGATGTCAATTTAATTGACGAGATGACATTGGACTACTATGCTGGGAAAGATGACAATTAATAGGAATCAAGATAAAATTTTGATAGTCCCAGGATCTAACTTTTCACGCTCTTGTGTTATTAAAATGGACTAACAAAAAAACAATATCTTCCACTAGCAAAATAATGTTAATGTAAAACAATCTCACAAAATGTACGTGGATACACTCTCTCATGGTTTTCTCACAAGAGGATTCTCTCACGTACAAGTGTGGCTTTCTTCTCTCAAACCCTCTCACCTTTTTCTCTAAGTGAGGTTTTGTTTGGGTTCTCTTTGAATGATTCACTTATGAATGATTTGACTGGATGAGGAATAGGGCTTTTATAGCCAACATTGTCAAATGATAGCCGTACGAAGAAGAGAAAAACTCTCCTTTGTTTCTTCACCACCTCCTGTACATTCTTTTCTCTATTGCATTTTTAATATTTTAGAAAATCATTTCCTTATTTTTCTCTCCTGCTAAGGAGGGATAACTTGTTAATCTCCCCCTCCTGACCTAGGTGGATAGCTCCATCATGCTAGCTGTTTTCTTACAGTACTCATTCTTATCCTTAGGTAAGGATTTGGTCATTATATCTGAACTGCTAACATCAGTATAAATCTTCTCAAGCTGTCGTTGCTTAGATTCTAGCACATCACGTATCTAGTGATATCGCACATCCATGTGCTCCGATCTGGTGTCAACTTGGATTCTCACTTTGGTATCACAATGCAGTGTATACTTCTGCCTTTGTTGTCTTTATTCCTGTAGGAATCTTTTCATCCACAACATTTCCTTGCATACTTCAGTAGCTGTAATGAACTCTACCTCTGTAGTAGACAAAGCAACATATTTATGTACCTTTGACTGCCATGAAACAGCTCCTCCTGAAAAAAGTAATCAGGTATCCAGACGTAGACTTTCTGGAATCTATATCTCCAACCATATCTACATCTGTGTAGCCATAAAATTCAGGTTTTCCCCTTCCAAAGCATAAACTCGTTTTGGAAGTACCCCTGAGATATCTGAGAATCCACTTCACCGCATTCCAATGCTCCTTGCCTCGTTTAGACAAGAATCTGCTAACAATGCCAACTGCGTGTGTTATGTCTGGTCTTGTACACGCCATTGCTTACATCAAACAACCGACAAATGAGGCATACGGCACTTTAGTCATTTCTTCCTTTTCTTTGTTACTTAAAGGACTCTGCTTTGAACTAAGTATGAAGTGACTAACAAGTGGAGTAGCAACTGACTTTGCTTTATCCAAGTTGAAACGCTTTAATACCTTCTCGATATACTTTTTCATGTAACAACCACAACTTCCCATTATTCTTATCATGTGAGATATTCAAACCGAGGATTTGTTTAGCAGTTCCTAAATCCTTCATAGCAAAAGATTCGCTCAGCTCTATCTTCAGCTTCCTGATCTTGTCACTAGCTCGTCCTACGATCAACATGTCATCAACATAAAGAAGTATGATGAACTAACCATCTGTGAATCTTTTCACAAATACACAGTGGTCAGAAGTAGTCATTCGATATCCATGCTTAATCATGAAGGAGTCGAACTTCCCGTACCAGTGTCGAGTGTAGAAACTTATGATTCTGTGAGAGAAAAGGTAAAGGTAGAGTGAGAGAGAGAATTCTAGAAAGAGAAGTGTATTGATCTTAATGAAAATGAACTTACATAATACAGTACCATATAAATAGGTACAATTAGCTTAACAGCTAAGTAAAGTAAAACCTTTAATTACATATAGGTTCTATTATATTCCTAACACACCCCCTCAAGGTGAAGGGAGGAGATCGAACTGAAAGCTTGGAAGCCAATTCAGCAAATCTATCAGAGGGCAAAGATTTAGTGAAAATATCTGCAATTTGAAGAAGAGAAGCAACATGATGCACACTGACTTTGCCACAGAGAACCTTTTCTCGAATATAGTGATAGTCTATTTCAACATGCTTTGTCCGAGCATGAAATACAGGATTAAAGGCCAGTGCAATCGCACTTTTATTATCACAGAAAATTGCAGGAGTTTTGAGAAGAGGAAAGGAAAGATCCTGCAATACTTGACAAACCCAACTGAGTTCAGCAGCTGTATGAGCTAGAGACCTGTACTCGGCTTCAGTAGATGATCGAGCAACAGTGCATTGCTTCTTTGCACTCCAGGAGATTAGATTCGGTCCAAGAAAAACACAGTAGCCACTTGTAGATCGTCTGTCAACAGGACAGCCAGCCCAGTCAGCATCAGACCACGCAGTGAGGTATTGAGGACCTGGTGTTAGCCAAAGACCGAAATTAAGGGTACCCTTCAAATATCGAAGGATCCGTTTAACTGCCTGTAAGTGAACTGTCCGAGGAGAATGCATGTGTTGACAGACTTGGTTAACCGCAAAAGCCAAATCAGGCCGAGTCCATGTTAGATATTGCAAGGCTCCAACAGTGGAGCGATAAAATGAAGGATCAGAAATAGGAGAACCAGAGTGATCCAGTTTCGCAGAACCAACAGGAGTGGAGCAAGGCTTGACGCCAATCATATCAGATTTCTTGAGCAAATCAAGAGCATATTTAGACTGATGCAGGAATAAACCTTTGACAGATCGGTGAACCTCAATACCGAGAAAGTAGTGAATATCACCCAAGTCTTTCACAGGAAACATAGTTTGTAACTGAGTAATAATGGATTGACAAACTGTGGTAGAACTACCAGTGATGATAATATCATCAACATAGACTAGAATGAAAGTAATGGTAGAATCCTTTTTGATAAACAGACTGGAGTCAGAATGTGAAGAGGAGAAACCCAAAGAGAGGATAGCCTTGTGAAAGGCATCATACCAAGCACGAGGCGCCTGTTTTAAACCATAGAGTGACCGTTGGAGTTTGCAGACATGTGTAGGTTTGGACTGATCAACAAAACCAGGAGGCTGGACCATGTAGACATCCTCCTTTAATGTACCATGTAAAAAGGCATTACTCACATCAAGCTGATGAACAAACCAGTCATAGGAAACAGCAAAGGATAAGAGAATTCGGATAGTAGTAGGCTTTGCAACGGGACTGAATGTCTCAGAAAAGTCAAGAACCTCTTGTTGATGGAAACCTTTGGCGACAAGACGAGCCTTATACCGTTCAATAGAGCCATCTGGTTTATGTTTGAGTCGAAAGACCCACTTGCAACCAACCAAGTTCAAATGAGACTGAAACGGAACCAATTCCCAAGTGCCTGTGGATTTCAATGCTTGAAACTCATCCTTCATAGCGTGCATCCAGTGGGGATTCTTTGAAGCTTGTAAAAAGGTGGTAGGTGTGGAAGGAAGACAAGCGATAGAGTCAACAGAGGCTGGAAGAGAATGTTTGGTTGCTGTGAAGACCTTTGGTTTATGAATGCCAGCCTTAGCTCTCGTAATCATAGGGTGCGAATTAGGTAGGGCAGGGGCAGGTACAGGAGCAGATGATACAGGAGCAGGAGCAGTGGTGGACGCATTACTAGCAGGTACAGAAGATGCTTGATGTGGTGAGGAACCAGCAGGACTAGCAAGCTGTGAAGTACATGGTGAAGGGCTTGGTGAAGAGGAGACAGGAATAGTGACAGTAATAGGAGAAGAGCTGAGAGGTGAAGTACTCTGGGGTAAAGTAGAGGTAGAGAACAAGCCTTGCTTAAAAGGGAACAGGTGTTCATCAAAGGTAACATGCCGTGAGATATACACTTTGTTAGCCACAGGATCAAAGCAACGATAGCCACAATGATTGAGACTATAGCCGAGGAAAACACACAACTTGCTCTTCGGATCAAGTTTAGTTGACGAATAGGGCTGCAGCCATGGGTAGCACGCACAGCCAAAAGCTTTGAGAGTGTGATACTTAGGAACAGCATTGAAAAGTTTTTCCCAAGGGCTAGTAGAAGATGCTTGAGGAGGCAGTCTATTTATAATGTAGACAGCAGTCTGGAAAGCCTCAACCCAGAATTTTGGTGGCATTCCACTCTGAAAGAGAAGGGTCCGACCCATTTCAACAACATGCCTGTGCTTTCTTTCTGCGCAGCCGTTTTGTTCAGGTGTATGCGGACAACTTAACTGATGTGTAATACCCTGTTCATTGAGAAAAGTCTGAAAGTTCTTGCTTAAGAACTCACCCCCTAAATCTGACCTGAGACATTGGATCTTGCAAGAAAAGAAATTTGTGACTTTGAGAACAAAAGTCTTGAAAGTGGAGTAAACATCAGACTTATAAACCATAGGATAAATCCAGCTGTATTTAGTGTAGTCATCAACCAAAATGAGGTAATACTTGAAACCAGTACATGAAAGAGTGGGAGAAGGACCCCAAACATCTGTATGCAGTAAGTGAAAAGGCCTAGTGGAAGTACAAGGCAAAGTAGAAAATGGTAATCTAGATGCCTTCCTCAACTTACAATCAGTACAAATGGACCCTGAATTGACAGAACCAATAACAGGGAGCTGATGTTTATGGACAACACTATGTAAAACTAAGCTCGATGGGTGACCGAGTCTTTTATGCCAGAGATGAACATCTGCCTTAGCTATCATCAATGTCGTAGGCGAGAGAGTAATTCCTGAGGTTTTATTGGATGCAGTCCAGTAGAAAGGATATAAGCCACCTTCACAAAGGCCCTGGAAAAGCATCTTCCCAGTTCTTAGGTCCTTGATATAGAACCCAAAAGGATCAAAAGTCAGAGAAGCCCAATTGTCATAGACAAATTTGTAAACGGATAACAGATTATGGGATGCTTTGGGAACCAACAACACATCATTGAGCTTAAATGTAGCATTGGAAGTACGAATTAAGGCAGATCCAGTATGAGAAATATACAGACCTTTACCATTACCAACAAACAGCTGATCACTGCCATTGTAAGGAATGGCAGAATTAAGAGAGGATGGATCAGGGGTCACATGATGAGAAGCTCCACTATCAGTCAACCAATAGCTCGGTGGAGGAGAAGTCGCAGCCGTCATGCCAACAGGAGGTCCATGATTTGATCGTTGAGATGCAAACTGAAGGAGCTTCTCACAGTTGAGAGCTTCATGACCAAATCGGAGACATAATTGGCACTGAAGAGAGCGGCCAGACAAGGAATTTTTGAAATTCTGACCAGAGAATGTGGATCGGGAATTAGGACCAGGACCAAGAAGACTGCCAGAATTGTTGTTGTAATGACGATTGCCTCCAAAATTACGATTCGAATTGTAGCGATTTTTATTCTGAAATCGACCACGGCCTCTGAAATTGTTGGAACCAGAAACACCAGGTTGAGCCGTATAAGCATGAAACGGTGCTGAAGAAGAAGATGGTTCTCTGTTTTTGCGTTTCAGAAGAGAAATCTCTTTACTCAGGAGTAAGCCATGCAGCTCATCAGGATTGACAAAGTCAGATCGTGTTTCAATAGATTCAATAAAGGAGTCATACTCAGAGGAGAGACCAGAAAGAATGTAGGCCACAAGATCTGAGTCAGAAATCGGTTCACCAGCCGCGGCAAGTTTATCAGAGATTTCCTTAAGAGAGTTGAGGTAATCAGTCATTGAAGAATCTCCTTTTTGGATAGTCTGAATCTTCGAACGAAGGCTGTGAATGTGAGTACGAGATGCACCAGAAAATCGCCGTTCTAGAGATTGCCAGAGAGAGCGAGAATCGTCCATGCCAACCGTCAAAGGAATGAGATCTTCAGATAATGTTGAATTAATCCAAATCATCAGGATTTGATCACGATCGCACCAAGTCTCAAATGCAGGATTAGAAACCTGAGATCCAGACGAATCAAGCACAAATGGAGGAGGACACACATCAGTGCCATTGACAAGCCCTAAAAGCTTGAATCGTTTCAGAACAGGAAGAAAGAGACTACGCCAAGTGATGTAGTTGTGGCGAGTGAGTTTCGTTGCAACCATGCCAGTGATATTCTGAACAGTGATCGAGGAAAGAGACGGATTGGCCGCATTGGGCGCGACGGTAGAACCAGAAGAACCAGCCGGAGAAGAAAGATCCGCAGAATTAGCACCAGTCGCCATCAGAGAAGCAAGATTGGAGAAGAAATGTTAAGAAATTGAAGAAGGTCAGGTAGATGAGATCTGTTTGGGAGGAGAGAAAGGGTGAGAAAATTCAAGAAGACGGAAGCGGTGGATCTAGGTCGTTAGACATCGGCGAAGATACCATGTAGAAACTTATGATTCTGTGAGAGAAAAGGTAAAGGTAGAGTGAGAGAGAGAATTCTAGAAAGAGAAGTGTATTGATCTTAATGAAAATGAACTTACAAAATACAGTACCATATAAATAGGTACAATTAGCTTAACAGCTAAGTAAAGTAAAACCTTTAATTACATATAGGTTCTATTATATTCCTAACATCGAGGTGCCTGCCTTAGTCCATACAAACTTTTCTTCAACCGACAGACCAGATCTTCTTTGCCTCTCACTTTGAATCCTTCTAGTTGCTTCATGTAAAATTCTTCTTCTAGATCACCGTGAAAAAACGTATTCTACACATCAAGCTGTTCAACCTATAGGTTTAAGCTTGCAACCAAACTAAGTACAACCCGAATGGATGACATCTTCACCAAAGGTGAAAAAATCTCTTCAAAGTCAATTCTTTGACTGAAACCCTTCACAACTAGCTGTGCCTTGGACCTTTGTTGTGACTTTCTTTCTTCAGTTTTCAATCTGTACACCCATTTTTTCTTGAGTGTTCTTCTACCTGTTGGTAATTTCACCAACTCATAAGTGTGGTTCTCATGAAAGGATTGCATTTCCTCTTGCATGGCTTTCAACCAATCAACCTTATGTTCGTAAGTCAAGGCTTCTTGTAGCACTCTGATTCTCCCTCATCTGTGAGTAGAATGAATTCACATGTAGGATACTTGCTTGGGGGTTTTCATACCCTGGTTGAGTGTCGTAGTTGAGGTCCAATAAATGGTTCTTGAGAAGGTTGAACTTCTTCCTCATTATCATCAGCTACTTCATCATCTGGATTAATACTTTGATCATGTATCAGATCAGTGTCAATTGGAGGGTCATATGCAGCATCTCCAACATCTTCGATAATATCTCCCGCCGTCATTATCGTAACTAGGAGGAACAACTAGATCCAAATTGACACGATATTCTCTAAGATTACTGAGATTCTCATCTTTATGAATATCTTCGATATTTCGGTCTTCAAAGAAGACAACATCTCTACTTCTGACAATCTTCTAGTTGATAGGATCCCTGAGCCTGTACCCAAATTCTTCATTACGATATCCCAAAAAGATGCATTCCTTCGACGTGGAGTCGAGCTTCTATCTTTCATCTTTAGGAATATGAACAAATGCTGTACAGCTAAACACTTTCAAATGGTTGTAGGAAACGTCTTTTCCTGTCCAAAACTTGTTTCGAACATCGCCATTCAACGGAGCTGATGTGGAAAGGTTGATTAAATCAACTGCAGTCATCATAGCTTCACCCCATAAACTCTTAGGCAACTTTGCATTAGACAACATCATCTAAATTCTTTCGATAATAGTTCTGTTCGTTCTCTTAGCTATGCCATTAGCTGAGGAGTTTTTGGAACATATTTCTGATTCCTGATTCCATTGCTCTTACAAAAGTTTTTGAATAGCCCCATGTATTCCCCTCACTTGTCTGTGTGAATACAATTTAAGCTTCTGCCAGTCTCTCATTCGCACTAGCTTGAAACTGTTTGAACACTTCAAACACTTGATCTTTAGTCTTGAGCGCATATGCCTGAACTTTCCTAGAGTGGTCATCAATAAGGGTAACAAAATATCTTGCACCTCCAAGAGTACTAGTGTTCATAGGACCACAAATATCAGAATATACAACATCTAAAAAATTGGGTTTTCTAATTCTTGGTCTGTGCTGAAACGAAGCTCTATGTTATTTTCCAGCCAAGCAATGCATGCAGGGTTTTAGAGACATACATGTTTTTAACTCGGTCCTCTCTTTTGGCTAGAATATGTAGTCCCTTCTCACTCATATGGCCGAGTCGCTTGTGCCATAACTCAGTCATTCATTCATCTCGGATGGAATTTACACACCCGCTAATAACCTTTGCATGAGTCATGTAGAGAGTGTTCTTCTTTCCTCGAGCTACCACAAGGGAATTTCTACTAAGCTTCCACTTCCCATCACCAAAAACAATGGGTGTAGCCATCATCATCAAGAATTCCAGTAGAAATTAAATTGAGATGCATATCTGGAACGTGTCTCGCATCCTTGAGAACCAAACGACGACCTGTGTTGGTTTCAAGGGGAACATCACCTCTTCCCATGATCTTGGACAGTTTATCATTTCCCATCCTAATATTACAAAAATCACCATTGGTGTAGAATGTAAAGAAGTCCCTTCGTGAGGTTACATCAAAAGATGCACCAGAATCAATGATCTAACATGCATCTTGTGATGTTAAGTTAACAAGACAATCACCGTTAATAATAATCACCCCATCTCCATTAGAGGTGGTAGCGGCTGTGTTATTCGCTTCATCATTTCCTTGGTCTCTTTTGAACAATATGCACTCTTTCTTTATGGCCAGGCTTGCTACAGTGGTAACATTCTAGGTTTCTCCTTGTCTTGGACTTACCTCTTGACTGATCTTTTGACCTGTCTCAATTGTGGAGTTTTCGATTACATCTTCTTCCATGGTATTTGCTGACAATGGCTTCAGACTCGGTCAATATTTCTTGTTCTTTCCTCCTTGCTTCTTCATTGTACATGATATCTTTCTTTGTGTCCAATGTAAGAACGCCTTGAGGATCTGAGTTGCTTAATGATACCACCAGTGTGTCCCAACTATCTAGTAAGGAGTTGAGTAACAATAATGCTTGCAATTCATCATCAAGCACCATCTTCATGTTGGTGAGCTGGTTTATTAAACCTTGAAAATCACTAAGATGCTCGATATCATTAAGTCCATCTTTGTTCCTTTAGATTTACCAACTGCCGGATCAATGATGCTTTGTTTTGAGCTGTCTTCCGCTCATACATGGATGCCAACTTTGTCCAGAATTTGTAAGCATTTGTTTCTTGTGCCACATGATGGAAGACGTTTTCGTCAACCTATTGTCGAATTTGACCAACAACTTTCCTATTCAGAGTATTCCATGCAGCGTCAGTTTTAGCTAATGGTTTTTGTCCCTCTGCTTCCGGAGGCTCACACATATCCCTGCAATATACGATATCCTCCATTCTTGGTTTCCAAATGGTGTAATTTGACGATGTCCACTTGAACATTGTGGATGATATGCTGATGACGACTCATCCATCATAATTAACACAAACCAAAGCTTTCTAAACAAAGCTCTAATACCACTTGTTGGGAAAGATGACAATTAATAGAAGTCAAGATAAAACTTTGACTGTCTTAGGATCTAACTTTTCCAGCTTTTGTGTTATTAAAATGGACTAACAAAAATGTAATATCTTCCACTATCAAAATAATGGGAATATAAAACAATCTCACAAAAATGTGGATACACTCTTTCTTGGTTTTCTCTCAAGAGGATCTTTCTCACGTACAAGTGAGGCTTTCTTTTCTCTCAAACTTGTTGGATATATGTCAACAATTTGTGATAAACTTATATATGCTAATAATAAATGTGAATAAATATATTACAAAGAATAAACAAAATCAAATAATATTTAAGCAGATAAACAGAAGATCGAGGCTTGCGTACCGCAATGTCTTTAAAACTAAAATTTTGTCCCTACTCATTGCTTGTAGTTCTACGAACATCTACTTCACCAGGATTCAATGATCTAAGTTAGAATTCCATCACCGGAAAACTAGACTTTTGGCGAATTTCTTTGTGGCACTCTCATTATGCTTGGTATGTAAGGCTTGAATGATTTTTAGTGAGTTGAATGATATGCAGATGCATGTATTTATAGTGAGCATATGTCTATTCGTATCAGGCATGTTTTTGGGAGGTGACTGTTCAACGCAAAAGGTGTGTTGCTCCATCTTTTTCTCAGATATTTTCATACGCTCTTAGACTTCATTTGAAAAGATGAGTCTGTTCATATAAAAAATAATTTAATTAAATTCTAAATTAATTAAAAATAATTAATTAAAGAATTTAATCATTAGAGCCCAAAGGGCCAAGGCCCATCTTTTGATAATTAATTATATTATATATTAACTAATTGATAGTACACCCTAAAGTCCAACCTTAAGAGTGAGCCCAATTTTATTTTCCATGATCCATCACTCCAATAACTATCTATAAGGGACAAAGCCTTATAAAGTGAGGAAACCTTTTGGTAATCACCAATATGGGATAATGAAATTTCTACTCAAAATTTCCAACAAAACTCTCACCTTTTTCTCTAAGTGAGGTTGTGTTTGGATTCTTTCTGAATGGTTCACTTTCTCTGAATGAATGATTTGACAGGATGAGGAATAAGGTGTTTATAGCCGAACAAGGATTGTCTGCCCTCCCACTTCCCGTGCGCTCCCCTGCCCTCCTAAATAATTAAATTTTATTAATTAATATATTCATTTCGTGTTAGAAACGTTACATTTGATATATATATATATATATATAGACCCACACACTTGTGGGTAAATTTTGTATCATATATTTTTATGTTTAGTTTGTACCCATTTTAATTTGCAGCCCTTTTTTCAAATTGTACAAATTTTCTTTTCAATTTTAGTTTCCATATATTAATTTCTTTTTGTGTCCATATTTTTCAAACTTTTATTTTTACACATTTTTTTAACCTTTTTTCTTTTTTTTTGCACCAATAATTTATTGATAATGTACCTATTTTTCTTTAAAGATGTTCCACCTTGTTATATGTAAAATATACCAAATTTGTTTTTGCAAGTACCATGTTTTTTATGTAAAATGTACCTATTTTTTAATGTAAGATGTATTTATTTTTTTAATCTAAAATGTACCCATTGTTTTATTATACAAAATGTACCCATTGTTGTGACATCCCGTCCCGGGATTATTAAAACGTACGCGTGAAATTACAATTTTGCCCCTAGTGTGTTTTCGTCACGTTGTGGGGTTGTTTTGTGTGTTGTGGCATGTGTTGGGCCACACACACACACACCTGCACACTCTCTGTCCTTCCCTTTCCCTCTGTCTCTCTCTCCCGTGCCTCTCTCTCTCTCCCCCGAGCTCCCACTTCCACTGTAAACGTACGGACACCCCCCGAGCTCCGTGCCTTGGCCGGCGCGTGGGGGCGCGTGCGGCGGAGAAAAATTATTTTAAAAATATGGTTGTGATCCTGAGGTTGTGTGGAGCACGTTGGTATATTCAATTGTCCATTTTGAGCAATGTATGAGAAGTTATTACGAGAAGTTAGTTATGTGCTTTAAAGTTAACGTTTTTATAGTTGTTTCGCATTTAGGTGACACGTACCCCGAGGACGAGCGTGCACACGCGAGGCAGGGGGGCTACGACCCTTCTACATACCAGTGAGTGGGCTTTTGTTTTCCGTATATACCTATATACATTTATATTCCCAGAAATTGATTTAAAAGGGTTATTTGCCTTATGCCATGCATGTTATTATTATCATTTATGCATCATTGCACGCATTAGTAGTGGCATACATATATATATGCATATTGGGTGCTGTGGATGCACAGGTAAGTGCCAGGTAAGTGGTATGCATGTTTACAATTCAATAGTGGTTAAAGATGCTTAGAGAGCTCATAACCTGCACCCTCGGTGTTAGTGCTCCCGCCCATAGTAGGGCACAGTCCTTCACGTGATGTTCACCTCCCGCACCACACGCTCAGCTTGGATCCAAGTTAGGTGCATAGGCTTGTCGTACAGACCACATTAGGTGGTTCCGACTCGTAGGTGACTCGCGATTATTCGCACAGTGTTCACGTGATCGTAGCACTAGAGCGTACATATGTATTACACCCAGGCCTGTCGTACAGACCACTTTAGGTGGTTCCGACTCGTGGGCAGGTTCAGTTATAGAGTTGAGATTTGAGCTCTAGATGCAGCCGTACAGGTCACGTTAGGTGACTCCGGCTGCCAGATGTTATGACGTTGATATGATTTATACCTGAGCACTTACATTCATATTATGGCTTTGGCATGACATATCTTGAGCATGTTTGGCATACCCTTGAGCATATTGGGCATATCTTTACATACGTACATAGGTTATTTTTTGGGAAGTATACAGGTTTTACGGCGAGGGGTTAGAATGTATTTTGCTAAATGGTTTTCAAAGAGCTTTGTTTTTGCCCACTCACGCTTTTGTTTTGCGGCCCTCCAGGTTCTAGTTGCTTAGCCGTTGCGGTGGTTTCCTTTGAGGGCTCTCCGGCGTTCTGACAGACACTCCCTATTGTAGGGTCGCCTTCGGGCGTACTACTGTTGTCGTTTTTGTTTGGACTGCTTTAGACCTGCTCTGAATTTGTATCTCACTTACTAGCACTTATATTAGTACCTTGTATGCTAGTTTTATTTATTCGTACTTTTATATTATTACCTTATTAGCTTCCGCACGTGCACATGGCTACGTCACCTTTGTGTGACGGCCAGCACGCTCCGATCTCGGTCGGGGTATGTCAGTTTGGTATCAGAGCCTAGGTTTGGCAGTCCTGTGTCCTTGTGAGTATTCTAATGGTTTTGGTGTCTTCTGTCAGAACTATGCCGCCTCGTCGGGAACCCCGTCGCTCTTCTGAGCCTAGTTTCCCCGATATTACTCAGTTGGGGGAAGCTTTTGCTGCAGCCCTTCAGTCAGTGATGCGCCCTCCCCAGAGGACTCCTCTGGAGACTATGTACAATTTGAAGCTGGATAAGTTTAAGGGCAGTGAGGGGCATGAGGGCGCAGAGCGCTGGCTAGAACACATAGAGAAGACTTTTCGTGTGCTGCATAATCAGGGGAACTTGCCTATGGTGAGGTGGGTCGAGACGACCGCATGGTTTCTGGATACGGAGTCAGCAGCTTGGTGGGAGCAGGAGCTTCGTAGGTTGACTCCGGATCAGAGGACTGATTGGAATGTTTTTACGGAGTTGTTTAGGAGAAGATATGTGCCCCCTGAGTACATCGATAGAAAGAAGCAAGAGTTTTCCGAATTGAAACAGCGGAAGATGTCAGCGAATGAGTACTACCGTAAGTTTACGGACTTGTCTCGTTACCATCCTGATGTCGCTGGTAATCCGGCGGAGATGCTTCGTCTTTTCCGTTTGGGCACCAGGAAGAAGTGGCGTTCTATGGCGTCTACAGTCCACAGCGAGACTTACCAGGACTTCTATGAGATACTGTT
This sequence comes from Pyrus communis, assembly GCF_041283825.1. NCBI lineage: Eukaryota > Viridiplantae > Streptophyta > Magnoliopsida > Rosales > Rosaceae > Pyrus > Pyrus communis. The sequence continues at coordinate 13,803,087 of NC_142581.1, forward strand.
GAGGATCGAGGATTCCGAGAATATGTCGAGCGATACTGATGAAGAGAAGGACGGCAACCAGAAGAAAGATGACAAAGGCAAAGGTCATGCATCGCTAGGGCCCCGTCAGACTCAGAACTTCAAGAGAGGTGGAGCTAGTTCTAGTTCTTCGAGTGGTGGCTTCAGTGCCACTGGACAGGGTCGTGGAGGTAGATTTTCTGGTGGCGCTAGAGGCCAGAGGCAGGGCGATGGTGGGCGAGGCAGGGCCCTAGTTTGCCGTAGGTGTAACAACCGGCATTTCGGCGAGTGTAGACGTGGTAGCAGTGGTTGCTTCACGTGTGGACAGGTGGGACATAGAGCGGCGAATTGTCCCCAGGGTCAGCAGCAGCAGAAACCACAGCAGACCTTTATGCCACCGCCTGCACCACTCCAGCAGATCCAGGGTCCTAGTAGTTACGGCCAGACGGGTCGAGGTGGTGCTTACCACTATCAGGGTGATGCTGTCCCTTATGCTCCGGGGCAGTATCAGTATCCTCAGGATCCCTATTCCCAGGGTGGCTATCCCCAGTATTCAGGCGGCTATATGCCGTATCCTCCAGCTCCAGCGGGTGGTTCACAGTGGTATCAGGGAGGACAGTATCAGTAGGGGGAGATTGCCACTAGCAGTGCAGGGTCTTCGAGACAGTCGGGCCAGCCCAGTCAGGGGCGTGGTGTTCAGGGATGCGGCGTTCAGGCGAGAAGAGGCCGCGGCGGGCGTCAGCAGGGACAGGGGCGTCTTCACAATATTTCTCTGCAGGACGCTCAGAACAACCCGGACTTGATTATGGGTACGTTGAACATTCTTGGTTGTTTTGCTAGAGTCTTAATTGATTGTGGAGCTACACATTCCGTAATTTCTCATACGTTTGCTCAAGTGACGCAACCTCGCCCCACACCTCTAGGATATGATTTAGAGTTTGTTATGCCTAGAGGAGAGAGCTGCGTTGTCGATTGTGTGTACCCAGGATGTCCAGTGATCGTTGAGGGTGTTGCTTTGTCAGCCGATCTTATCCCGTTAGATATTGTGGACTTTGATGTGATTCTGGGCACGGATTGGTTGCACTTCTATCGTGCCAACATTGACTGTTACGGGAAAGTAGTTACGTTTCACCGACCTGGACTACCTGTGATTACTTTCGTGGGTGACCAGAGTGGGGTGAGACATGGCGTTATTTCGGCGCTGCGAGCGAAAAAGTTGTTATCTAAAGGTTGTCAGGGGTACCTAGCTCACGTAGTGCTAGATGAAGCTGTTTCTAACAGAGTTGAGGATGTGACACTTCCCTGATGTATTTCCCGAGGATTTACCTGGTTTACCCCCAGATCGAGACGTAGAGTTCACTATTGAGTTAATTCCAGGTACAAATCCTATTTCTTTAACTCCTTATCGTATGGCTCCCGCGGAGTTGAGGGAATTGAAAGTTCAGCTGTAAGAGTTAGTGGACAAGGGATTTATCCAGCCTAGTACTTCGCCTTGGGGCGCTCCAGTGTTGTTTGTGAGGAAGAAGGATGGAACTTTGAGGCTGTGCATCGATTACAGGCAACTCAATCGGGTGACGATTAAAAACCGTTATCCATTGCCTCGTATCGATGATTTGTTCGATCAGCTGAAAGGTGCTTGTGTGTTTTCTAAGATAGACTTGAGGTCTGGTTACTATCAGCTGAAGATCAGTAGGGATGATGTCCCTAAGACGGCATTCAGGACTCGTTACGGTCATTACGAGTTTCTGGTTATGCCATTTGGGTTGACGAATGCACCAGCCGCCTTTATGGATTTGATGAACCGAGTATTCCAGCCTTACTTGGATAGATTTGTCATTGTCTTCATCGACGATATTCTGGTGTATTCTAAGTCGAAGGCGGAGCATGTTTGACATCTTACTTTGGTGTTGAAGAGGTTGAGGGAACACCAGTTATATGCTAAGTTTAGCAAGTGCCAGTTCTGGTTAGACCAAGTTGCGTTCTTGGGGCACGTCATTTCTGCTCAGGGTATTCTGGTTGACCCTCAGAAGGTGGCAGCTGTAGAGAGTTGGGAGCAACCGCGAACCATCACCGAGGTGAGAAGTTTCCTTGGTTTGGCGGGGTATTATCGGAGATTCGTTAAGGATTTTTCGGTGATTGCCTTGCCGTTGACGAGGTTAACGAGGAAGGATGTTAAATTTGAGTAGGATGATAGGTGTGAGCGGAGTTTCCAGCAGTTGAAGCATTGTCTCACTCATGCACCTGTTTTGGCACTCCCAGACGATAGTGGTGATTTCGAGGTTTATAGCGATGCTTCCTTGAATGGTCTGGGATGTGTATTGATGCAGCATGGTAGGGTGATTGCTTATGCTTCGCGGCAGTTGAAACCTCATGAGATGAATTACCCTACACATGATTTGGAGTTGGCTGCTATCATTTTTGCGTTGAAGTTGTGGAGACACTATCTTTACGGAGAGAAGTGCAAGATCTTTACAGATCACAAGAGTCTCCAGTATCTTTTTACTCAGAAGGAGCTTAATCTTCGTCAGCGGAGGTGGTTGGAGTTGCTCAGTGACTACGATTGCACGATTAATTATCATCCTGGTCGTGCGAACGTAGTGGCTGATGCACTTAGCAGGAAGTCACAGGGCCGTATTAATGCGTTGTACGCTAGTCGTGCTCCTCTTTTGGTGGACTTGCGTGCTACGGGAGTAAGGCTAGAAGCCGAAGATCGAGAAGTGGCGCTACTTGCTAATTTCCAAGTTAGACCGATACTTGTCGATCGGGTGCTTGAAGCTCAGGTAGCTGATCGGGAGACACAAGAACTAATTCAAGCTCGAGAGCAAGGAAAGAGGCGAGACCTCAGAGTTTGTGATTCGGATGGCATGTTGATGCTAGAAGGTAGAATGTTCGTGCCTAATAGTATGGAGTTGAAGAAAGAAATTCTCGATGAAGCACATATCTCGGCTTATGCCATGCATCCAGGAGCTACTAAAATGTATCATACCATTCGACCATTTTATTATTGGTCGGGTATGAAGAGGGAGATAGCCGAGTATGTGAGCAGGTGTGCTGTGTGTCAGCAAGTTAAAGCAGAGAGGAAGAAGCCGTTTGGGTTGTTGCAGCCGCTTCCCGTTCCAGAGTGGAAATGGGAAAATATCACCATGGATTTTGTGTACAAGTTGCCGCGTACACAAAATGGCTTCGACGACATTTGGGTGATCGTTGATCGGCTCACTAAGTCGGCTCATTTTATTCCAGTGAGAGAGAAGTATTCCTTGAGCCGTTTAGCGGAGTTGTTTATCTCGAAGGTTGTGAAGTATCATGGTGTCCCAGTGAGTATTGTTTCGGATCGAGATCCACGATTTACATCGAAGTTTTGGGTAGTTTTCCAGGAAGCTTTGGGCACGAGATTACTTTACAGTACGGCGTATCATCCACAGACAGACGGACAGTCAGAGAGAACTATTCAGACTTTGGAGGATATGCTGTGAGCTTCGGTGTTGCAGTTTGGTGATGCTTGGCACCAGCGGTTGGATTTGATGGAATTTGCTTACAACAACAGTTTTCATTCGAGCATTGGCATGGCGCCATTTGAGGCCTTGTATTGCAGAGCTTGTCGCACACCGTTGTGTTGGTCAGAGGTTGGCGAAAGAGTTTTAGTGGGTCCAGAGATTGTCGAGGAGACTACTCAGAATGTTCAGGTGATTAAGTCTAACCTGAAAGCAGCTCAGGACAGGCAGAAGAGTCTAGCGGATCGGCATGCTACGGACAGAACATATGATGTCGGAGATTGGGTATTTCTGAAGCTTTCACCGTGGAAAGGTGTTGTGCGGTTCGGAAAGAAGGGGAAGTTGAGTCCCAGGTACATCGGACCATACGTGGTCACAGAACGAGTTGGTGAGGTAGCTTACAGGTTGGAGTTGCCTCCGGAGTTGGCTAGAGTGCATAATGTTTTTCACGTGTCTATGCTCCGACACTATGTTGCTGATCCATCTCACGTGATACCTCCTCAACCGTTAGAGATTAATCCAGACTTGACGTATGACGAGGAACCGGTGACGATCATTGATTGGAAAGAGAAGGTTCTGAGGAACAAGACGGTAAATTTGGTGAAGGTTTTGTGGAGGAACCATTCAGTTGAGGAAGCTACATGGGAGACAGAAGACCGGATGAGGGATTTGTATCCTCGTTTGTTCTTTGGCCACTAGGGGCTGCTGCTTGTTGTTTTGAATTTCGGGACGAAATTCTTTTAAGGTGGGAAAGTTGTGACATCCCGTCCCGGGATTATTAAAACGTACGCGTGAAATTACAATTTTGCCCCTAGTGTGTTTTCGTCACGTTGTGGGGTTGTTTTATGTGTTGTGGCATGTGTTGGGCCACACACACACACACCTGCACACTCTCTGTCCTTCCCTTTCCCTCTGTCTCTCTCTCCCGTGCCTCTCTCTCTCTCCCCCGAGCTCCCACTTCCACTGTAAACGTACGGACACACACCAAGGACCATTATACCGTAGCAGATCGAGGAAACCAAGGGTGCAGTCGTGATCGTGAGGTCGAGGGGAGCACGAATATATCATTTTCAGGTAGGAACCTCAACGTTTTCACGTCGAATTCACAAGCTCCGATTTTTGTACTGTTCATGCAAAATTTTTACATTGAGTTTTTGGGATTTCTAAGCTCGTAGGTAGCTTGGTGGTGTCCCAAGGAGCCTCGGAGTAGCTCGTTGGATAAAATTGGACGTCGGGAAGGCCTAGTTCGAAGTTGGCCGAGTTTCGAGTTTGAGACAGGTATGATCGCGTAATTTTTAGCTTTTAAAAGTGGTCCAACGTGATTCTACTAGTTTAGGGCTTTCTTTTGGTCCAAGAATCATAGAAAATGGTTGAGAAACGAAGGAGAATAGTGAGTTTAAACTTTTCCCAGTTTTCCGGCGACCGGAGTCCGGCGAGGGTAAGCCGGAGAAGAAAGGAGAATATTCCGTTAGGTTTAACGGAATATTCCTAACGGCAGTGACGGCGTCAGTTAGGTTTAACGGAATATTCCGTCAGTTTAACGGAATATTCCTGACGGCGTCTGTTGACACCGTCAGTGTGCATGGCACGTGCCGCGCGTGGGGGGCGCGTAGGTCCGTGCCTTGGCCGGCGCGTGGGGGCGCGTGCGGCGGAGAAAAATTATTTTAAAAATATGGTTGTGATCCTGAGGTTGTGTGGAGCACGTTGGTATATTCAATTGTCCATTTTGAGCAATGTATGAGAAGTTATTACGAGAAGTTAGTTATGTGCTTTAAAGTTAACGTTTTTATAGTTGTTTCGCATTTAGGTGACACGTACCCCGAGGACGAGCGTGCACACGCGAGGCAGGGGGGCTACGACCCTTCTACATACCAGTGAGTGGGCTTTTGTTTTCCGTATATACCTATATACATTTATATTCCCAGAAATTGATTTAAAAGGGTTATTTGCCTTATGCCATGCATGTTATTATTATCATTTATGCATCATTGCACGCATTAGTAGTGGCATACATATATATATGCATATTGGGTGCTGTGGATGCACAGGTAAGTGCCAGGTACGTGGTATGCATGTTTACAATTCAGTAGTGGTTAAAGATGCTTAGAGAGCTCATAACCTGCACCCTCGGTGTTAGTGCTCCCGCCCAGAGTAGGGCACAGTCCTTCACGTGATGTTCACCTCCCGCACCACACGCTCAGCTTGGATCCAAGTTAGGTGCATAGGCCTGTCGTACAGACCACATTAGGTGGTTCCGACTCGTAGGTGACTCGCGATTATTCGTACAGTCTTCACGTGATCGTAGCACTAGAGCGTACATATGTATTACACCCAGGCCTGTCGTACAGACCACTTTAGGTGGTTCCGACTCGTGGGCAGGTTCAGTTATAGAGTTGAGATTTGAGCTCTAGATGCAGCCGTACAGGTCACGTTAGGTGACTCCGGCTGCCAGATGTTATGACGTTGATATGATTTATACCTGAGCACTTACATTCATATTATGGCTTTGGCATGACATATCTTGAGCATGTTTGGCATACCCTTGAGCATATTGGGCATATCTTTACATACGTACATAGGTTATTTTCTGGGAAGTATACAGGTTTTACGGCGAGGGGTTAGAATGTATTTTGCTAAATGGTTTTCAAAGAGCTTTGTTTTTGCCCACTCACGCTTTTGTTTTGCGCCCCTCCAGGTTCTAGTTGCTTAGCCGTTGCGGTGGTTTCCTTTGAGGGCTCTCCGGCGTTCTGACAGACACTCCCTATTGTAGGGTCGCCTTCGGGCGTACTACTGTTGTCGTTTTTGTTTGGACTGCTTTAGACCTGCTCTGAATTTGTATCTCACTTACTAGCACTTATATTAGTACCTTGTATGCTAGTTTTATTTATTCGTACTTTTATATTATTACCTTATTAGCTACCGCACGTGCACATGGCTACGTCACCTTTGTGTGACGGCCAGCACGCTCCGATCTCGGTCGGGGTGTGTCAATTGTTTTGTATATAATATGTACCAATTTTTTCATCTAAAACGTACCACCTTTTTTGTATAAAATGTACCAACTTTTTGTATGTAAATAGTATCATATAAAAATTACCAATTTTTTATATGTAAAATGTCATTAATATAAGTAATGACAAATAATGTGTTTTATTTAAATATAATTTATCTTAATGACAAATCATGTCATTAATATAAATTATACTTTTTTATATAAGTATAATTTATTTTTTGAATATTTTCAACCCAACAAATCATGAATTTTATTTAATATCTCATTAATATAAGTAACTACAAATATCAAATTTAATTTAAAATTATAATAACCCACATAGAAATGTATTATTGTATTAATTTTAGGAACCCCAATCAAAAACTTAAAACTAACAAGATTTCAATCAAAGAACATTGATAAATAAGGATCGCATTCAAAGTTACCCTTTTATATTACTATTCATTTTTGTTTTATTATCTTTATAAAAAAAACAATATAAAATGTTGACATGGTTTAATCGTGATTACACAAAGCAGGAAGGTACAGGGAGAGCACGGGAAGTAGGAGGACGGACAATCCTTGTTCTTTGTAGCCAACATTGTCAAATAGTAGCCGTACCAAGAAGAGAAAAACTCTCTTTATTTTCTTCCACCCATTTCCTCCGACATCTCTCGTACTTTCTTTTCTTTATTCATTTTTAATATTTTGGGAAATCATTTCCTTATTTTTCTCTCCTACTAAGACGGATAACTTGTCATACTAGACAATATCTGCTGATAGGAGGATGTTAACCTCCTTGGAAAAAGTAAGAGATGAGGAACATTTGTATTTGGGAATGCTCATAAATCACTGGTCATGGGAAAGGGGAAGGATCATAACCAAACAAAGTTGAGACCAAACTCGTTCGGTAGGTACATTAATAGAATATGACCTTTAAGAGCATAATGTCCAAATTAGCAGACCAAGATTCCTCGGTCATATATAAACAAACAAAATGAAACAAAAGCTTTCATTATCCATTTGAAGGCTTAATTAAGAAGTTTTCAGTGGGCTAAAATCACTAAGCATGCATTTGCGTAGAGTAGAAAATATTGGTGAGGAATGAGGAACTTATCTGTTTCACTGTGGTCCATTTGACCTTGGAGTCGCACATGGGAAGAGAGAAGTGCATAAGCAGACAGTTTGACAGGTAATATTCAAGGGTACACCGATGAAGTCTTGGGGTATATACTTTCAACTCTCTCCTTCAAATGGCAACCATGAATTCCATGTGTGGACTATACTCACTGCCTTCAAGCTAAAATTTCATGGACCATATATTTAGCTAGCAGAAACTTAAAATTAATCTCAGAAAATCAACAAGATATAAACCCTAAAAACTGAAAATTTTAGGAGATTTTCAAGAGGAATTACACTGAAAACATTATTGAAAACACTAGGGACATCGGACTAACTTTCAAAAGTTTGCGTTGAGGGAGACTTAAGTTTCAGGATTTGCATATTAAGGAAGTGTTTGAATCCTTCGAAAGTCAAGACAATAATTGAAAACATTAGGGACATTGGAAGAACTTTTAAATTTATTTTTTGTGGGCGAACAACTTTTTGATGCATATGGTATTACGAATTTTGGACAACCCATTAGCGGAGTTTAGCTAGGAAAATTTTCTCTTTAATTGAACTAACTAAGGAACCATAAAAGGTTTCTCTGTTTAATTTTTATTTATTTATACAACAATACATTTACACTAAGGGGAAGAATAATTTAGTTTGAACTCATCATCTAAAAGATCAGAACCTAAAATTTCTCGCTTACAAATAAAAGATAATAATAGTAGACTGTAATACTAAGAACAAGTTACATCTTGACTCTGTCACCGTTTAACATAGTGGGTATGTTTTATTTCCTTATAAAAGTTATTTGAATTTTTTGTTTTGTGTAGAGAAATATCAAATATTGATCGAAAATAAAAACAAAGAATTGGTCCCAATCAACAAGAACCATCCCAATTATAGCCCAATATTTCATAGGAACAAAGCCCAAAAAAATGAAGGAGACCGCAAATATTCAAGGCTTATTCTATTAACACTCTACATATTGTTGATTAAACTCCACATACCCCACATACTTAATACATCTCATATTTGCTTTTTCAATTAAAAATTATCTTAATACACCCCACATACTTTCTCATAATACCCTTACACCTCACATTCTCATACACCTAATATTTTTCACATACAACATTTTCTATGCACCCCACATTCTTCAAATCTTATAATACTCATTTTCAATTTTAATAAATTAAAGGGAATTGTTATTGGCACTCCAAAAAATTTCATTCTACACTCCAAACTTTCTATATTTAGAAAGAAAAATACACTTGTGAGGAATGTAGAATCAGATTTTTGGAGTGCTAATAACACTTCACTAAATTAAATTGATTTAGAGTTAAAACCCTAACATTCTCTAAAAAGAGAAGTCTACAATCTGGTCTGTTGAGCTTGAATTTCATTGGGTCATCACAACCAATCTCCTTTTCTCTGTCTCTTAAGCATTTTGCTAACAAAAAGGGATTTCTGCTAAAAAATGGCAACTGGAAGGAACCTAACAGAGTAAAAATAAACCCCAGAAGATGAATCAGAGCGGAAAAGGCGTTGCTGGGTTGGCCTCCTATGAAATTGGGTAATATGGAAAGCAAAAATAGGCTTAAATAATTACCGATGTCGTTGAATAATTAAAACAATGACAAATATGAAATTTTACCTCATGTGAAGCTTCCGAAATATTGATATCGTGTTCCATTCATTAAATTTTTTCTCAACCAACATGTTTATAGTTTCAATAGTTAGAGTTTTATACAACAATGGAGTGGAAGGTGAGAGTGTGACATCCCACATCGCTTAGGGGAGTGATCCTTATATGTATATTCTCATCCCTACCTAGCACGAGGCCTTTTGGGAGCTCACTGGCTTCGGGTTCCGTAGGAACTTCGAAGTTAAGCGAGAAAGGGGTTAAAGCAATCCCATGATGGGTGACCCACTGAGAAGTTGCTCGTGAGTTCCTAAAAACAAAACCATGAAGGAATGGTAAGCCCAAAGCGGACAATATCGTGCTACGGTGGAGTCGGGCCTGGGAAGTGGTCCCCCAGGGCAGGATGTGACAATTTGGTATCAGAGCCTAACCCTGGTCACGTGTGTGCCGACGAGGACGTCGGGCCCCTAAGGGGGGTGGATTGTGACATCCCACATCACGCAGGGGAGTGATCCTTATATGTATATTCTCATCCCTACCTAGCACAAGGCCTTTTGGGAGCTCACTGGCTTCGGGGTCCGTAGGAACTCCGAAGTTAAGCGAGAAAGGGGCTAAAATAATTCCATGATGGGTGACCCACTGGGAAGTTGCTCGTGAGTTCCCAAAAAGTCTCGTGCTAGGTAGGGATGAGAAGATACATATAAGGATCACTCCCCTAGGTGATGTGGGATGTCACAATCCACCCCCTTAGGGGCCCGACGTCCTCGTCGGCACACACACGACTAGGGTTAAGCTCTGATACCAAATTGTCACATCTTGGCCCGGGGGGACCACTTCCCGGGCCCGACTCCACCGTAGCACGATATTGTCCGCTTTGGGCTTACCATTCCCTTACGGTTTTGTTTTTGCGAACTCACGAGCAACTTCCCAGTGGGTCACCCATCATGGGATTGCTTTAGCCCTTTTCTCGCTTAACTTCGGAGTTGCTACGGAACCCGAAGCCAGTGAGCTCCCAAAAGGCCTCGTGCTAGGCAGGGATGAGAATATACATATAAGGATCACTCCCCTGGGCGATGTAGGATGTCACAGAGAGGGATTTTGATAATTAAAGAAGATAAATAATACGTTAAAAATAATTTGGGGTGTATTTAGAAATTTCTTATTTTCTTTAAACCTCGTAAGGTCGAAATTGTCATTGCATAGTAAGTTACATAAGCCACTTAATATTAAATTTTAATTTGGGGTGCATTCAACATTATGTGGGGTGCTAATAAAAAAAGCCATATTCAATTGCGTTTTCTAAGGTGCAGATGGGGATTTGAGAACAATGTGTGTAGATGGGATGTGACCGTAGGATCAGATTTGAAAGAATGAAAACGAATCCATCAAAAAGCACTTATTGTGAAACCGGGTAAAAAAATGACCCGTGTGTTAATGAAAAAGGTACTTGCGAGAATTCAAAAAATTTGGGATTTCAAAATTAAAAGATTTAGCCACTTGATACTATGATTTGGTGGTACTCTTCTTCACTTGGAAGTGAGAGGTCTTAGATTCGAATCTTGTGGATGGCGAATTCGATACCAAATTAGGTTGCCCATTGTGTGGCTTAAACTCCCCCCCTCGGGGACATCAACAGTTGGAACTAGAAAATTTTCTTCTCCTTCCACACCCCCCCCCCCCCCGACTTTGTTCTCGTTCAAAACTTGCTTAGTGTTCGAAAAGTTTGTCCCCATTCGAAACTCAGTCGAAGTATTATTGTGGTTGTCATCTCTGACCCTACTGCACTTCGACATTCATGCATCTTTGGTTCGAGAGTGAGCAATTGCTTCCACAGAAAAAATGTGGTGGTTCGTTGGAAGATGATAATTTGAAAAGAGAATTATCGAAACGGTACGACGTTCCCCAATCAAAGTGTAAACAAAAACCACAAACCAACGGTTATTATTGGCCACAATCCACTATGCATTACATGTACATGTTTTCGAATTTCATCCTTCACAAAACTTGTAGCCCTCATCAGTACAACTGTTTCTAATATTTTTCTCAATTTTCCTGTTATAAATTAATTATTAATTTTTTTCGTGTTTTTCACGATTGGGAATTTTTTGTAATTAATTTTCATTTAAAAAAATCATGTTCATTACACATTTAAGTACATGTGGCAAACCTTAAGGCAGCCACGTGAAAAATATTAGGCGGCATTAAGGGGCGGGAAATGAAAAATGAAGAGGAGCTTTTCCCTCCTAAACCCTCTGCCTTTGAAGAAGGCACCGAAAGGGATTTTAATCCCATCTTATCACCCAAAACCTCCCTAATGCAACCCCAAAATTACAACCAACTGCAGTCCCCTTTCTGAAAATCCCTTGGTCATTCTTAAATCTAGACTTTGATCATTAACTGCTTGCAATCATGGCAGCAACACCCAAATCGCCTCCACTCATATCCAATACAGCAACATCACCCAAAACTTAATCCAAAATCGTTTTAAATACGACAACATCCTTAACTCCTCCTGCTCAATACCCAACCTCCCAAAACAAATCCAGTCGCCTTTAATACTCCTAATCCCAAATATGACTGGCCTACCCCTAAATCCAAATCTCCCCCTCCAATCACGCTGATTATACCTCCTGCCAAAGAATCAAGGTCTGGGTACAAGCGGCATCATCCTGACAGAAGTGCTGGTAGGCGTCATTCCAAGCGTCTGTTTGAAGGCAGACATAGCTCATCACAACCTCTTTTCTTTTGGAAGTGTAAACATCTTAAGTTAGTTGGGAAATATAACGTATTCGTGGTGCACTGGCCACTGCTCAAAAGGAAAATTAAGCATTCAAATAGAGGCAATGGGTTTGCATGCTAGAATCCACCACATGAAATGCTTGAATTAAATTGAATCAATTGACACATCCAAGGGTCACACATCCAAGGGTCCACCTACACTAAGGAGGAAATCCAATTGAGGAAGAAACATGTTGTGCACGAAGAGGTTAATTATTTAGTTTTATGTCCAACTTGTGCTGCCCATGATTAAGCCATTCATGATGTAAACGTAGACGAGGTCCTTGCTTATGGTAACGTTTCACCAAATTAAGTTTCTGTCAATGGGATGAGCACATTTTTTTTTTTTTTGAACACAAATGTTTATATAATGTCTTTAAGATTGGACGTGGGAGTAAGGATGAGCACATGTTTTTTGAAACACAAATGTTTGTAGAATGTCTTTAAGATTGGATGTGGGAGTGGTATGAGCACATGTTTTTGGAACAGAAATATTTGTAGAATGTCTTAAGACTGAATGTGGGAGTGGTGATATGTTTCTGTGTAAACAGATTTTTTGTCTCACTTGTGACTTTGCAAATGTATGTTGTGCTACTGGAAGACACAAAAATGATAATACTGCAGCAAGGCAGACACAGGATTTTATAACTGCTCATAAATACATATAAATGCAAATCCGTCAATTGTTTGACCTGTTATATGTGACAATATGTGAACTTGACATTTTGTTGCTAGAACAACACATTCTTAAGGTCATTTTAGTAAAAGGATAAGGATTTGGAAGGAATTTTGATGAACAAGTAGTTGTAAACTGACTACCGTCATATGTTTACACAACTATTCACTGGTCATCGTATACTTACAATAGAATGTCATTCACCAATTGTTTCCAGACATTTTTGGTTGGTGTTGCATTTAATACCATCTTAATTTATCATCTATAAAAAGAACCCAACAACAATTCAAATGGCAACACTTTCTTTAGCAACAACCATGACAACCACATATGTAATTCCACTGTCAAGGAGTGATGGTGATTCCAATGATCCGACTAATCAAATTGCAGAAGAAAAAGAGAAAATATTCTGCCAATACACACTCCATCAATGAGTGGCATCAAAAGTGCCTCGAATAGAAGTCCATATTAGTTGCATTACAACAACAGCTTAACGAGGCGTTGTACATATCGGCCAAGTACAAGTGCCAAATACATAACTGAAATCGTAAGTGTGATGCACTAGTTCTAAAACAGGAGGAAGATGTACATTGTAGGTCAATCGCTTCAAGGGCAACGAAGCATCTCCAAGAAGAGTGTGACTCCACTTTCTATGATAGGTTTGAGAAATTTCATTCATATCTCCATCGAGTTTGGACGAGCTATGATTGGGATTGCGTTTGGCCTTGCTCATGGATGACATCCTCAGAGATGATGGTCAGTTCAATGAGCACGAGTACATCAAGGTGGCTCACAACGCACCCATGGATGCATAGCATGAAACCTCCTACCCTTTATATTTACATCTCTTTATTATGTGCTTTTTGTATGGAATTTTGTAACTATATTGTAATTTTAACCATCAGTAAATCTCTTCACTATTACTTTCAAAAAGCTTCATAAAGTGTCACAAATATTCATATATTTAACATGTTACATTAGTTTATCAAACATTCCATCACTGTTGTCACACACAAACTTCCAAAAACAACCAACTATGGACACACCTAAATAATGGTTCATCTCCCTGCAAGCTTAACACATCTTGTATACAAAATGAGTACCACAAATTATTTTACATGTCCTATGCGCCTGGGTCATTCAATATGTATTCGTAAAAAACATTTAGTAGTCTCGAATTTCCACCCATAGGTTCAGTGTTACTATTTTGGGTTGGCATTGAATTAGGCGCAGGGTCAACAACTTCATTTGCCTTGGTCACATCACTAGGAGCGGGGCTCGGTGTTGCCTGTGTGCATTCTTTGGGGTTGGTCCGGCAAGAACTGGATAATTACAAAACAATCCAAAGTTTTAAATATTATAACGATAAAGATATTGTCAGGCAAACCAAAATCAATAATTAATTAAGTTGCATACCTTGTGTGGGGACGTGGAGAATTCTTCCCCCTATTACGTCTTCGATTTTGACTTCGCTTCTCTTTTGTGCTTGTTTTTGAAGCCTCTTTTCTTTTAAATTGAATGAGACCTTAAAGCACCTTGATTTGAGAACTCCTGCCTCCTTCTTCAATCTCATTTCTTTTCCAACCACAGTTACCCCTAGCCAAAGAGTTCAGCTTCGTATCCAAGGATTTCAAAGTTTGGGACAGAAGTTGGGTACCTTCCTCCAACATGACTGCCTTGTCAATCAATTCACCAGCTTTTTTGGACACGGTGGAATTATCAGCGTCTTTACCCACTTCTTTTCCTTATTGTCCAAAACAATGCTGGATTTGGCAATTTGCACCAACCTTTTTAGAATGTAACATTTCGGCAGCAACTCTATCTATTTCTTTCTCAAGTAGGCCAACATGTGATGATAAGGATGTCCCCGAAACTCTCTCTTTTTGTAGTTGCATTTGCATAACACCTTATCAACTACCAATCTTTTCATCTTTGTCACCCATACAGTCCTCTTGAGCACTTCGTACACTGCCACAGTCCTATCCTCATACTTCTCCCTCAAGAAACAAGTCAAGTTCTTAAGTTCCTCCACTTAAAACTTTTCCAACATAAACCATGTGTACAATTTGGCCATTTGAGCTTCTATTGGGGTGCGAAGTTGTAGTAGAGGGACACAGTTTTCATCCTTATGGTCACCAACTACTTCTTTATGATGTTGTTGTCCAAGGGCTCGATTGAACTGAATAATGAATTCAATCAAAAAGTGCTTCATGTGCACATATTGCTTGAAAAATGAATGACAACTCTTTGCATGTTGATTGCTGACATTCCAACGAAAAATGCGTGCTTACAAAATGTCGAAACCTATTATGCACGCAACTCATAAATGTCCTAAAGCCATGTTTTATCAACCAACTCATGTTTTTCTCCCAACACATTCCACCTTCCCTTGAATTTTTCTTTTTTTTCAACAACCATATGCAATCGTGCAAATCCTTGAAAACTCCTTCAACCAAACCCTTATCTCTAAACTTGTTAATAATATGCCATATGCAATACCAATGAAGGGTGGTTGGTAGTTTGTTGCCAATAGCCTTTGTTATAGCTTCATCTTGATCCGTAATTATGACTTTCAGCGGCTCACCCAGGAACGCTTTAAGCATTTCTTCAAACAGCTACTCAAAGCTCTCGATTTTTTCATTTTTCAAGAATGCACAATCTAATACTTTGGTTTGACCATGGCTATTAATGCCTAACAAAGAAGCAAACATCATCCCGTATACATTGGTGTTGAAAGTGGTGCCAAACACAATCACATCACCAAAAAGGCTATAACCACGTCGTGACTTAGTATCCGCCGAAAATAAGTTGCCTAGTGTTCCAACTTAGTCAATCTCCATCTTGAAATAAAATGAATCATTTTTCTCTTTCTCATTCTCAAAATGCACTTTCAACATTTCTGCACCATGCCCGATTAGTTGAGCTCACAATTGCTGTAGTTAATCCCCATCTTGAAATAAAATGAATCATTTTTCTCTATCTCATCCTCAAAATGCACTTTCAACATTTTTGCATCATGCCCGATTAGATGAACTCGCAATTGTTGTTCAGCGTTATACATGTCCTTGGGGGTTCAACCATATTTCCATTTAGTTTTAGTTGTCATGCAACTTAAACTCAATGGGCCTTATGGACCCAAAATCCTTTTGGGCCCCATAACCCAAAACTAACTTAAAAGTCCAATACGAGCATTTCGTATAATTAATTAATCTTGGCCAATCTTAATTAAAATATTTAATTACTTATCCATTTCATTTATATTTCTTCACATTCATCCTTAATCGGTGGACGATCCATTAGGTTCCATTTAGTGAGGCAGTGGGCGATTGTTACTCTTAACGATCGATTGTGAATTGAAACAACATTTCAATTCTCCCTTTGATAAAGATTAGTGTTTGAGCTTCCACAAACCATGAGTGACACCTAGCAGTATGTCATGACTATCCAAGCTAAGTAGAAGTGGTTGGAGAACCTATCAAATTACAACTACAATGCAATACGGTCATTCTCGAATACAATACTCTTGATCACATCGTTTAAGTGACAGTTTGTTTCATGTCTACTATCCAATGTGATACTTCTTTATATGATTCAATTGAATAATGATTTGGAACATTCTTCCTAATTCATATTCATATGCTTTGGCCAAAGACTTTTCAATCATATCTCAGAGTATTCTCCTTCCACCATGAAAGGTTAGAGATCCCTTGTTGTGCATTCACATGCCTACACAAGTAGATAGCTTGACCTCAACAATGTCATGGACATTCTCGATAGAATACCTTTGACATAGTTAAAGATCAAGAACCTACCCATCAGACAACTATGATGCCTTAGGTCAAAGGACTACTTTGCATATTGCAACTTATGAGCTCCTACATGACATGTATGTTCGAACTCTCTTATGATCGTTGTTCAGTTTACTCGATTACCCTTTTGAGCACCTATGTGTTTGTCTTAGTGTCCAACACTAAATGACTTGAGACTAGTCATACTCATGCTTGAGTCAACATAACACATACTAACCTTAGCGGATTGTCAATGCCCAATTAGCAATTTTATGGCTAGCAATGTTTCAGGAATGAACATAAGATAAAGGTCTTGTTAATCTAACTTACTTAGATCACTTCTCTCTTAGAATAAATACATTTCTTGGATTCCCCTATTTCTTAAACACATGATAGAATAAACAATGATTAACAATAAGATGTTCCCTTCATTAAACAAATAATAGTTTAACATAATGAGTATTCCAAAAGCTATTACATCAAATGAGTGGCTTTGTGGGCGTACTTCGAACAATCTCCCACTTGCACTTAAAGCCACCTTTGACTCTTTGAATTGACTGTAATTACGAGCGACTTAGCGGATTTTTTGATTTCAACCTAGGAGAAAAGTGAAATGTTTTTCTAATGGGTTTTTGAAATAAATAAACGAAAGATGTGTACAATGATGTCATAAATTATTTCACCCTTGAAGAAAGAAATGACTGCAAAGAATGTTGTTGCTGATTTGACCAAAAGTGAAAAGCTGGTTGGAACCAACTATGATATCTGGCATAGGAAGATCAAATATCTTCTCAATGAACAAAAGCTCCTGGAGCTTTTGGATGCTTCGCTGGTTGAGCCTGACATAGAGATAGATGGAACCTCTGCGGCTTAGCATATGGCTAGAGTAAGGTCTTATAATGCTTAGTTCAAGAAAGGTCAAAGTGCATACTTTACTATGTTAAGCAGCATGCATGATGATCTTATTGGTGAGTATGAAGGGTACTCGACTGCCAAGAAAATGAGGGACCAGCTGAAATTTTTTTTCGGTGGTACCTCAACTACTAGGCTGAGAAGTCTGATGTTGAAGATTGAGGTTTATAGGATGGATCACAAGCACTTTTTATTTGAACATCTGAGAAAGATGTCCAATATGATACGAGATTTGAAAACTGTTGGGAGCATCCTCAGTGATGAGCAGCAAGTTCAAGCTATAACTCGTGGGATGCCCTGAAATAGATTATGACACACAATGATCAAATTTAGAACTTTCATGACATCTCACGTCATGTTAAATTGGAAGGTGAATGTCGAGTGGCGACCAAGAGTACTGCCATTTTGACTCAAGGTGGATCATCCAAAAGGGGTAACCAATTCAAGACAAAGGGAAGGACCAAGTCTAAGAAAAAAGGATGCCAAGGTTGCTCCTAATCCTATAAGACCAAGGCTTATAGAGGTAAACGTGGCATGAAAGATAAATCTAAGTTGAAATGTTTTAATTGTAAGAAGAAGGGTCACTTCACTCGTAATTGCACTAAGCCGAATAAAATGGTAATCCTTCATCCCAAATCTATCGATGTTTACGTATGTTCACATATACATGTTGCTTAAATGTCTGATAATTGGATTGTAGATACTGGAGCAACCAAACATATGACGCGAGAGAAAGAGGGGTTTGTAAATTATCAATGTTTCCCAACAAATTCACACTGGTGTACATGGGTGAAGGAAGTCGTATGAAGCTTTAGGAGTTCGTACTTATCGACTTCAATTTCATACTGGGTGCGAACTTTTTCTGCATGATGTCTTGCATGCCTCTGGGATGCAATTTAATTTTCGTTCAATTACTGCACTTTTGAAAATAGGATATTGTTTTGACTTCAGCCTGTCTAGACTTGTGATCTATTTGGATCAAGTTGAAATTGGATAATGGTTCAATAAAGAACAATTTTTTTTTTTTGTTGCTTGATTTAATTGATTCTTGTTCTTCTACTTCTTTAGTAACTATTATTAAACATGTTAATTCTGGAACATGGCATGCTAGAATGACAAGGTTAGTCAGAGAATGCCTGCTGGGTCACTTACTAATGTCAATCTTCCCATATGTGCCTTGTTTAGCTAGCAAAGCAGTTAGAAAGCCCTTTGGAAAGGGCTGTTTGAGCTACTTAACTGTTAGAGTTGATCACTAACATATGTGGACGGATGCGTGTGAAGGCCTGTCATGGCCCCTCTATGTGATTTGATTGCTTATCGCTACGAAGCTTTGGATTGTTTCAAATGCTTTATAGTTGAGATTGAGAATCAAAAAGGGAAGATTGTAAAAGCTCTTCACACTGATTATGGATGCGAGTATTTGTCTAATCAATTCAAGGTTTTTTGTGAAAGTAAGAGGATACGCAGACAACTTTATGTTCCTTACATGCCACAACAAAATGGTGTGGCTGAAAGGAGAAAAATAACTTTAATAGACATGGTAAGGTTTATGATGGCGCAGGCAAATCTCCCCATATCTTCTTGGGGTGATGCATTTTTTATTGCGACATATATACTTAACCGTGTGCCCTCAAAGACAGTTCCCTCAACCCCATACGAACTTTGGTATGGTGCAAAACCTAATTTGGGTAATTTGCATCTTTGGGGTTGTGCTGGTTTTGTTCATAATCAATCACATAGATTTGGAAAGTTGGGTCCTAGAGCAAATAAACATATCTTCATAAAATATTGTGAAAACTTGAAAGGTTATGCGATGTTTGGTGAACATCCAGATGGAGGAAGAACCGAGATCGATTCATGTGATGTGGAATTCATAGAGAACGACTTCCCAAAACTTGGCGATACTGTCAAAAACCTTGATCTCCATGAGTTAGAAAAAGATGAAGAACTCATAACATCTTCAAGCGAAGGAGGGGAATTAATTTCCAATCTGATGGTCGCTAAAGATGATGTAAGATGACTTGATCCGAGTGGGAGTGTACCCATGGACACTCAAGAGAATATGCCTATTGATGGGAGCGTACCCTCTAAAACTCAAGGTCACATAGTTTGAATAAGCAAAAGAGGACACATACTCAAACGTTGTTTTGAGGTTGATGAGAAGGCCTACATTTTTATACCTTTAGAAGGTGATAAACCTTCTTCTTACAAAGAAGTGTTGACTTCACCCGCCAAAGAGAAGAGGATAACTACGATGGAGGATAAGATGTGCACCACGGACAAGAATACTGTTTGGGAGTTAGTTGATCTTCCTCCTCGGTGAAAAACCATTGGAAACAAGTGGGTTTTAAAAATCAAACCCAAGGCGGAAGGTTCAATTGACAAATATAAGGCACGTCTTGTGGCGAAAGGATACACTCAACAATTGGGTGTAGACTATGAAGAGATATTCTCCCCTGTGGTGAGGTTTGCCTCTATTCGCCTTATTTTAGTTATTGTTGCTCAACCAGATTTGGAACTTTACCAAATGGATGTTAAGATATTACTTCTCAATGGAAAACTAGATGAGGAGATATATATGGATTGACTTCTAGGCTTCAAGGCCAAAAGACAAGAGCGCAAAGTTTGCCGCCTAAAATGTTCCATTTATGTCCTCAAGCAGGCATCTAGTTAGTGGAACATTAGATTCCATAATTCAATCACTTCATTTCGTTTCGAGATCATTGAGGAAAACCGTTGTGTGTATCTTGAGAAATTCGAAATAAATGTTCTCATACTTTCTCTATATGTTGATGACATCCTAATAGTGGGAAATGATAAGACCTCCATTGAAACTACGAAAGCGTGGTTGTCATCCCATTTTGAGATGACAAATATGGGTGAAGCACACTATGTGCTTGGAGTTCAGATCGCTCAAGGAAACTTTTGAGTTTGTCTCAAGAGACTTACATTAAGAAGGTACTTGAACGATTTAAGATAGAGAACTTCAAACCCATAAACACTTCTATGGAAAAAAGCATGATATTATCCTTAGAACAGTGTCCAAAGACTAATAAAGAGAAAGAATAAATGGCAAACATACCCTATGCCTCCGCGGTAGGAAGTCTAATGTACGCAATGCTTTGCATGAGTCCGGACATTTGCCATGCTGTGGGCATGGTAAACCGCTATCAAGGTAATCCTGGACAAGTTCACTGGCAAGCCGTCAAGAAGATTATGAGATACCTACAAGGAACAAAAGATTTAGCTATATGTTACCAATGAGGGGATCTGAAGCTGAAAAGATATAGTGATGCTCTTGGATCAGCTATTCAAAAAGTTGTTTGGCTAAGGAGATTTCTATGACAAATGGGTATTATAGCTTATGCTCATGAAGCTATACTTGTCTATTGTGATAGTACTTCGGCCTTGGCATACACTAAAGATCCCAAGTATCATGGCAAATCTAAGCACATAGATACGCTATATCGTTTCTTTAGGAACAAGGTTACCAAGGGTGAAGTAGTTTTAAAACATATCTCGATTGGCAATATGCTTGCTGATCCTATGACTAAACCCATAATTAGAAACACTTTTCTGACTCATGTAAAGAATATAGGTTTACGTAGGGTTTGATATGTTTTTTTTTCTTTGTATTTGGCATTATTATTTGAATAAAAAGGCGTTGAAGTTTTTCATTTCATATTTATTTATTTTTGAAATGATTGTTTACATCTTTACGAGTGTCACCAAGCTAGAATCTTTTTTCACACAAACGATTCGCCCTAACGCTGAGATAATGAGCAGGATGAGACATTTGTGTCCTCAATGCATTGGACTGCGAGACCAAACACGTGTATGTTGCACGTACCAATATGTACAAGATAGAATGTCACCTTAGAAATGTCTAAGATGAGACTTAATAGAAGTCAAACATGAATTTGTTTCATGTTTAAGCTTGTAGAGCCAGATGTCAGTATCTAGGTGGGCGCTGAGAGTGAGACTATGCTAGAAAACTCAGGTTAGGCGCTTGTGCAATGACTAGACTAAGATCCGTATGATGTATGTCCAATGGACATGTGACACTTATTGAGATGAGGATAGACCACAACATACAAATGATATTGTATGTGCTACAACCGATCGAAAGTATGAGTGATGAATTAATCCTTGCTTCAATTATTGTGTGAAGCATAAGGGATCTATAATATTCCACTATTTATGCCCTTTGGACTAAACCCTATGTCAGAAAGAGGAGGTTTGATGATCGCTACTTAGCACGTTTATCTAAGGCAGTTGAGTTAGTTATTATCCCAAGAGGCAAGTCTAGGCAAGCAGTTAAACCAAATTAGACTGACATGAGAGCTTAAGGAAGACAGTTCGAAGACAACACTATGTCATGTGATTCATTAGCTGCGCAGCGTCTTTTTGATATTTGTTATCAAACATAAGACATGGATGCATGATACTTGTGAGACATGACATTGCTTTTCATAAATGAGGGATAAAGAATGTCAAGTTTGGTGCACGATGAACAGTTTGGGGTATAAAGTGATGAACTTTCGAGTGATGCACTATTGTTAGTTTAATGATAGCTTAATGATAGTGCTCCTAGGTATGTATGTTCTTTCTTGTGAGGTTGCGCGTCCCATTTTCTGTATGAGGAGATAGACTAGAATGGATGTGAACTAAGTATGTTAATTGATATTATGCCAGGCCATATGTGGGTGAGTGTGAAATGTAGGATTTATCTAATATGATAAATACCATACGGTGAAGAGTCCACCCACATAAGGACATTAACCTCCTAATTACTTATGTAGTAATTAGATGAATGTCTAAAGCCATTTCAGTTTGGAATGTGAATGACATTTCATTCATTGTATCATCCTCTTCCTAAAGCTATATAAGGAGGCTTAGGGGAAGAGAGAAACTAGTGTGAGAAAAACACAAGGATTTTCTATAAAGTTCACATATTCTAGTTAGGTCTCTAGGGCTATCACTATCTGCCCTAGGTCTTGGAATGCGAAAACCAAGGGGCAACTCGACATACCATATCCAACCCAACGACCTTTGAGGTTCTAGACGTGCACGAAAGAACAAAGCACTTGTTCGTGTTTGTAGGAGCATGTTGATATTCAAACTTTTGCACAAAGGTACGTACGTTCTTCCAACAAATAAAAAATACCAATCAAGTACATCAACCATGACTTAACAACAAACTTTTTGTTCTTGGTATGAACATCAAGAACAAAGAAAGAACATAGAAGAACATCCATGAAAACTCATAAGAGCTCCATGAATGTTTTCACTCAATAAAACTCAAAATTTTCACTACTTAAAAGAGGGTTAACATCCTAGGGTACTTAGGGGTATCTAATGTCACTTTAAAACACTTTTAACAAGACAAATATGAACCCAAAAGTCCATCCTTTGGATTTGGCCGAATTTCCCCATAAACATAGCACCAAATTTTAGCTCCAAAATTCATGCTTAAATGAACAACATCTACAACATTTGAGATGACAAACTTTCTAATAAAATTTACATTCAAAGAAGCAAGAATAAAGCTTGTAACAATTACAACATTCAAATCATAAGCTATGAAAATACAAAACCCAAAAGGATTCACCATACACTAGACCTAGGCTCTGATACCACTTGAAGGAAAAAAAATTGTCCTACCTAAGAACATGTGAGAATATTTGAACTTACAAGCATACAAATAACTCTTAAAGTAGACATGCACTCATCAAAAAAATTCTTTGACCCAAAGAAATTCAAAGCCCAGTAAATGGTGAACCTAAAGACTCTTTGCAAAAGAAAGAGGATAGTTTGAGCTTTTCTCACCCTTGAAGCTCATCCTTGTTTGACAAGGGATTCACCCTAGTGGAGGCCTTCAAGTCACCTCCCTTGCTCCTTGGATCTTTCCTTTCTTCGTGGGTCTTTCCTACTTGAATCTTGGTTCCTTTGCTTCTTGAAGATGTAAGGAATGGATCTCCAAAAGTACCAAAGGTTTGGTAACTCTAAGTCTCCACACCAAGGATGATGGTGTGAAGATGAAATGGATTACCTAGAGGAAGTTGGATGCTAATGAGCTCCCCTAGGAAGGCTGGCCTCTATAGAGAAAATGAGAGAGAAAGTTTCTCTTCTTTGCCTAAATAAAACCCTAGTGAGAGAATGGCTATAAAGATGCTTTTATACCACCTAACAAGTAAGTGGCAAACTTGCAATTAAGCCAAGTGCACCCTCTCTATAGCTTGGCCGGTTTTGGCTTTGTTTTTGGGATATTTTTCCATTTAGTTTTAGTTGTCATACAACTTAAACTCAATGGGACTTATGAACCAAAAACCCTTTTGGGCCCCGTAACTCAAAACTAACTTAAAAGCCTAATATGAACCTTTCGTATAATTAATTAATTAATCTTGACCATTCTCAATTAAACTATTTAATTGCTTATCCATCTCATTTATATTTCTTCACATACATCCTTAATCGTGTACGATCCATTAGGTTCCATTTGGTAAGGTAGTGGGCAATTGTTACTCTTAACAATCAATTGTGAATTGAAATAGCATTTTAATTCTCCCTTTGATGAAGATTAGTGTTTGCTAATCTTCAAGGCTTCCACAAACTATGAGTGACACCTAGCAACATGTCATGGCTACCCAATCTAAGTAGAAGTGGTTGGAAAACCTATCCAGTTACAACTACAATGCAATACAGTCTTTCTATAATGCAATACTCTTGATCACATCGTTTAAGTGATAGTTTGTTTCATGTATACTATCCAATGTGATACTTCACTATATGATTCAATTGAATAATGATTTGAAACATTCTTCCTAAGTCATATTCATATGTTGTGACCAAAGACTCCCGAATCATATCTCAGAGTATTCTTCTTCGACCATGGAAGGTTAGAGATCTCTTGTTGTGTATTCACATGCCTACATGACTAGATAGCTTGACCCCAACAATGCCGTGGTCACCCTGAATGGAATGTCTTTGACATAGTCAAAGATCAAGGACCTACCCATCAGACAAATATGATGCCTTAGGTCAAATGACTACTTTGTATATTGCAACTTATGAGCTCTTACATAACATGTATATTTGAACTCTCTTATGATCGTTGTTCTATGTACTTGATTACCCTTTCGAGCACATATATGTTTATCTTAGTGTCCAACAATAAATAACTTGAGACTAGTCATACTCACGTTTGAGTCAACATAACACATACTAACCTTAGCAGATTGTCAATACCTAATTGGCAATCCTATGGTTAGAAACGATTCAGAAATGAACATTGGAGAAATGTCTCATTAAAGTAAAACAACATTCATCGTTGAAGTAAAATGAAAGTCTCTTTTAATTGTTCATTTGTATCGTTTGCCAAGTCTTTTTTAAAATGGTCATTTGTATCTTTCACAAAGTGTTTTTTAATTGCTCATTTGTATCTTTCTTGGTATTTTGCCGAGTCTTTTTTAATTGTTCATTTGTATCTTTTACCTAGTCTTTTTTCAATGTTCATTTGTATCTTTCTTGGTATTTCGCCAAGTCTTTTTTAATTGCTCATTTGTATCTTTCGCCAAGTTGTTTTTAATTGCTCATTTGTATCTTTCGCCAAGTCTTTTTTACTTTGCTCATTGGTATCTTTCTTGTTATTTTGCCAAGTCTTTTTTAATTGCTGACATTTTATTATATACAAACATACAAAGAAAAAAAAAAATCACATTATTGTTATCCTTTTTTTTTTTTTTTTTGGTCTGACATTATTGTTATCGTCGAAGGCACCGATGATTGGAGTTTTCGGATGAAGACCTACTTTTTGGCCAAAGATCTTTGGGATATCGTCAAAGGCACCAATGAACCTCCCAAAGAAGAAGAATGTAAGGATTGGAAGAAGGAGGATGCCAAGGCCTTATATGCAATCCGTAATTCTTGCGGGGATACTACTTAATTATCAATTTATCAAGAACGAAACCACGTCCAAAGCAGCATGGAATACTTTGTCATTTTTGGTGAAGCCACATGAAAATCCATCAAATGAAAATGGTAAGTACATACATGAAAAGTTGAAGGAAATAAACAAACGGCAATAGTTGGAGCTGTAGCCTTGTAGGTCATCTATGATTCTATATATTCTGATTTGATGAGGAATATCTCATACGTATGCATAGGCAGTTGTATGAAGGGAAAAGAAAACGAAAGTTAAGAATTGAATGATAACATCTATCATCTTAACATCAAAATTTTCATTTTCAGATGAGATGTCAATTCTTCAACCGTATCCACCTCCAAATGATGATGATGATGATGATATGCTACAGCTGGCAATTGAAGGTATACAAGTTGATACTCACAAATTAATACTTCTACATAATTCTAATTTAATAACAATTAATGATAAACTTTTAGGTTCTACATAATTCTAATCACCAACGTCTCCGATAGACCTCAGTGATATTAACATCAAAAGTTTCATTTCAGTTTCACTTTTAGGAGACATGTCAGTTGGTGAAATGTGTACAACTCCGACTGATGATGATGCTATGCCAATGTGGGCAATGGAAGATGGGCGTCTTGAAGGTATCCTCACAAATTAATACTTGTAAATAATTTTTATTTAACAGTAATTAATAATAAACTTTCGGGTCAAGTATGGCTAATATCCACTAACATCACCAATAGACCTCGGTAATATTCATTAGGGATGAAATCTCCCTTGTATATATTGTATATCTTTTTGATATATTTTTTTAATTAAAGATTATTTTGTTATACTTTCCGTAAAATTTCCCATTTGTTTTCAAAGTATGGAAAATTTAGCAATTAACAAACATGGCATGCAGGAGCAGGACACACTATAAGAAAAATGAGCTTTGGGTACAAAATAAAGGACACAATTGAGATTTTTGTGTCTGTTTGACCACCAAAAGGCTAAAACAGTTCTCGTTTCATAAAGGGCACCATCTAAGGTGCCCAATGTTATAAAAAAAAAAAAAAAAAAAAAAAAAAAAAAAAAAAAAAAGACAGAAAACAATAATGGGCATGGAAACCGTGCCGAGTGGGTCAGATGACAACATTTTTACACTGAAGATGGGCATAAAAAACATTTTGTGTCTATAAAAGTTGTTTGTCAGCAACACTGTATGTGTTTTTTCGTTTGTCTTTACCTTTAGCACACCAAAAAATTAAATTTATAAAATTGTGGTAAATAATGGTATGAAGCTGTTTATTACCGTGCAATGTTTTAGCCTCAAAATAAGTTAGTAATAATGTTGTTCAAATTCGTTTTTAGCGAGAACTGAACCTTAAATCTCTCACTTACAAGTAAAGAAGAATACCACTAGATTGTAGTACTAAGTGGTGTGTTTTAGATTTACAAGGGGTTATTTCCATCTGCAATGAATGTTTGTTAGATTCATATCTTTTTGAACTACTTTTTAGATTGTTATCTTCCTGTAGGTTTTTTTTTTTTTTCTTGATACTTGGTGATATGCTTTTTGGCTTTATCGTAAGTGTTTATTTTTGTTACTCTATTAAAAGTCCTTCATGCAGTGACACATAACAAACAATTGAGCCCTTAAGGTCATCGGCCTCCATGCAAAAGTTAGTGGGTCTTCAAATAGACAAATGAGTTAATAATTATAAATTCCTTTTTATGACACTAATGTTAGAAATTGTGTCTAATAAATATTAATAAATATTAAATCACTCTACTTCCCATTGGGTCTTCAGATAGACAATATATCTTAATAATTATAAATTCCTTTTTATGGCACTAATGTTAGGAGTGCATTTTTGCTCACCACCATTTATGTGGTGTATGCTCACAATCCTATTTATCATCGTTAGATAAGTTTGAATTTTGAGATTTGTGCTTATCTACTACACGAATCTCAAAATTTAAATTCATCTAAGGGTGATAAATAAGGTGGTGAGCATACATCACACTAAATGGTGGTGAGCAAAAATGCTCCCCTAATGTTAGAAATTGTGTCCAGTAAATATTAATAAATAATAAATCACTCTATAGCAAAAGAATATGTTGGCACAATTATGGATTTGTGCCTTTATTCTAGTATAAAACGTCCACACTCCTTTACTAATTTGTCTATGAAATTTCTTTTGAATTTGATCAAGTTCTACATCATTGAGAATGGGGCACAGGCGACGTCGCGGAGTTAGAATTGGAATCGAATCTCCAGCATCACATTCGTCTATTGCTTCAAACATTACAACAGAAAATTCCACAACAAATCTTCCATGTGACAACCCGTTCCAAATTTTACGTTTTTATTTTATTTTAAAAGCGTGAATTTACGAAATTGCCCTAGAGGCAAGGACTTTGACTTCCGTTGACCATCGACTTGAAAGATGTGGGACTTATTCTTTTAGCATATCCTCGTAGTACTCATTGGTACGAACTTATAGGCGAAAACCGTTTGCGAGTCCGGATTATAACGGTATAGTTACGGACGTTCGAAATTGGTTATTCAAGGTTAGTGTTTATTTAAATTAAATCCGCACTTTGTGGGGGAAGCCCAATCAGAAATGGAGGGAGAAAAGAAAAAAAAAAAAAAAAAAAAAAAAAAAGGGAAATGGGTTTTCGTCCACCCGCACCCACCGCGGGTGCCCATTTTCCAAGGCCGATTCCGGCCAACGCCGGTGGAATTTTTCGATGCCACCACCACCATCTTGAAGCTCTCATTCCCCTCTACAAAACCCATCCAAGAACCACCTTGATTAACCATGGGATGTGGAAGTTTGAGGCCACGAAAGTTGACGAAAATCAATGGTGCTCCGGCCACCCTTCTCAATTGTCCGGCAAATCGGCAAAGCAATGGCCGATGCCACCACTTGGGCTTTGTAGCCCATCATCCCAGGAGCAAAACCCAACCAACCTTGACCCCGTTGGACCACCGTAGACGACGAATCGACGTCGGGAAGTTTTAGGCACCCGCCGGCTTCGTGGGAAATATTGACCATCTTCAGTCCACTTTTGGACTTCGTGGCAGGTATGCAAGTTGCTCCACTCACTGAGATCTTCATTTCTGTGAAGTTTGAGAATTTTTGGAAATAGTTGAATTTTCCGGCGAGTCGGGGCGGCCGACCGCCACCCGCGGCGGCGCGTGCGGCGGCGCGTGGCCAGTGGGCCGCCAATGCTATTTTTAGGCTATGTCAAATGTCTTGAATTCAGTTTTGTCATTTGAATGACGTAGGTTGATAGTTGGAACCTAAATTCGTTACGATACGTTACTTGATAAAAATGTGAATCGATGATCCGACCGTTGGATCGTCACCAAAATTGGATACATTATAATACGTAATATTTAAAGATCATAGGAATTTACGGATCGGGAATCCGACTTACGGATCTTCCTGAGATGGATTTGTAAGTTAGTAAAATAAATGTTCACGGCCACTTGTTTTAGGCAATTGGCGGAGATCTGACCGTTGGATCGTAATGAAATTTTAATATATTATTCTAGAAACATATTGTGGATCGTTGGGAGTTGTGGATTGAAAATCTGATATGCGGATCTTCCGGGTCAAGTTATACAGGGTTGTAAACCCTACCGTCGATCTTTGATCGGCGGTTGAGTTGTGGTCAATGGGTATCAAACTATTTCAGAATGTCGTTGAGGTTGTGTTTTATGTGAATTGCGTATTCTACGGATAAGAGTTCTGAGATGTGATTTGATAATTGGCCACAGGGACCGATCATTCAAGACGCCTCGATGCGCATGCTAGAGAAGTATAGCGTGGACTCCAGGTGAGTGGATCTTTTCCTTTTTATTGTGCATATTATTGAGAGTTCTATCGATACTTTTAAATTGATTAGGTATATTACCTTCATATAATTATTGTGAATGCTTGAAGTACCTATATGAACTACGAATGGCTTGATCCCTGTCTAGGGTACGTAGGCAGTCTAACGAGACGTTAGATGCAGCCATAAAATATTTGAGACAAAAGCCTTATTTGAGGAATTTGTAATGCGAAGGAAATTGATAAAGACAAGTTTTAGTTTTGTGAATTAATTAGTTAATTAGTGTTAATTGGGTTATCATGGATAATTATCCCTGAAAATAAGTAGTTTGGGAGTAGAGCATTATTGATTGTACATTTCACACTATATAGTTTATAATTGAAAATGTAAGGAAAGGATCTCCAAAAGTACCAAAGGTTTGGTACCTCTAAGTTTCCACACTATGGATGATGGTGTGAAGATGAAATGGATTACCTAGAGGAAGTTGGATGCTAATGAGCTCCCCTAGGAAGGCTGGCCTCTATAGAGAAAAGGAGAGAAAAAATTTCTCTTCTTTGCCTAAATAAAACCCTAGTGAGAGAATGACTATAAAGATGCTTTTATACCACCTAACAAGTGAGTGGCAAACTTGCAATTAAGCCAAGTGCACCCTCTCTATAGCTTGGCCGGTTTTGGCTTTGTTTTTGGGATATTTTTCCATTTAGTTTTTGTTGTCATACAACTTAAACTCAATGGGACTCATGGACCAAAAACCCTTTTGGGCCCCGTAACTCAAAATTAACTTAAAAGCCTAATATGAACCTTTCGTATAATTAATTAATTAATTAATCTTGACCATTCTCAATTAAACTATTTAATTGCTTATCCATCTCATTTATATTTCTTCACATACATCCTTAATCGTGTACGATCCATTAGGTTCCATTTAGTAAGGTAGTGGGCAATTGTTACTCTTAACGATCAATTGTGAATTGAAATGGCATTTTAATTCTCCCTTTGATGAAGATTAGTGTTTGCTAATCTTCAAGGCTTCCACAAACCATGACTGGCACCTAGCAACATGTCATGGCTACCCAAGCTAAGTAGAAGTGGTTGGAAAACCTATCCAGTTACAACTACAATGCAATACAGTCCTTCTCTAATACAATACTCTTCATCACATCGTTTAAGTGATAGTTTGTTTCATGTATATTATCCAATGTGATACTTCACTATATGATTCAATAGAATAATGATTTGAAACATTCTTCCTAAGTCATATTCATATGTTGTGACCAAAGACTCCCGAATCATATCTCAGAGTATTCTTCTTCGACCATGGCAGGTTAGAGATCTCGTGTTGTGTATTCACATGCCTACATGACTAGATAGCTTGACCCCAACAATGTTGTGGTCACCCTGAATGGAATGTCTTTGACATAGTCAAAGATCAAGGACCTACCCATCAGACAAATATGATGCCTCAGGTCAAATGACTACTTTGCATATTGCAACTTATGAGCTCTTACATAACATGTATATTTGAACTCTCTTATGATCGTTGTTCAATGTACTTGATTACCCTTTCGAGCACATATATGTTTGTCTTAGTGTCCAACACTAAATGACTTGAGACTAGTCATACTCACGCTTGAGTCAACATAACACATACTAACCTTAGCAGATTGTCAATACCCAATTGACAATCCTATGGTTAGAAACGATTTAGAAATGAACATCGGAGAAATGTCTCATTAAAGTAAAACAACATTCATCGTTGAAGTAAAATGAAAGTCTCTTTTAATTGTTCATTTGTATCTTTTGCCAAGTCTTTTTTTAAATGGTCATTTGTATCTTTCACAAAGTCTTTTTTAATTGCTCATTTGTATCTTTCTTGGTATTTTGCCGAGTCTTTTTTAATTGTTCATTTGTATCTTTTACCTAGTCTTTTTTCAATGTTCATTTGTATCTTTCTTGGTATTTCTCCAAGTCTTTTTTAATTGCTCATTTGTATCTTTCGCCAAGTTGTTTTTAATTGCTCATTTGTATCTTTCGCCAAGTCTTTTTTACTTTGCTCATTTGTATCTTTCTTGTTATTTTGCCAACTCTTTTTTAATTGCTGACATTGTGTTATATACAAACATACAAAAAAAAAAAAATCACATTATTGTTATCCTTTTTTTTTTTTTGGTCTGACGTTATCGTCGAAGGCACCGATGATTGGAGTTTTCGGATGTCGTCAAAGGCACCAATGAACCTCCTAAAGAAGAAGAATGTAAGGATTGGAAGAAGGAGGATGCCAAGGCCTTATATGCAATCCGTAATTATTGCGGGGATACTACTTATCAATTTATCAAGAACGAAACCACGTCCAAAGCAGCATGGAATACTTTGTCATTTTTGGTGAAGCCACATG
This sequence comes from Pyrus communis, assembly GCF_041283825.1. NCBI lineage: Eukaryota > Viridiplantae > Streptophyta > Magnoliopsida > Rosales > Rosaceae > Pyrus > Pyrus communis. The sequence continues at coordinate 13,834,632 of NC_142581.1, forward strand.
AAAATCCATCAAATGAAAATGGTAAGTACATACATGAAAAGTTGAAGGAAATAAACAAACGGCAATACTTGGAGCTGTAGCCTTGTAGGTCATCTATGATTCTATATATTCTGATTTGATGAGGAATATCTCATACGTATGCATAGGCAGTTGTATGAAGGGAAAAGAAAACGAAAGTTAAGAATTGAATAATAACATCTGTCATCTTAACATCAAAATTTTCATTTTCAAATGAGATGTCAATTCTTCAACCGTATCCACCTCCAAATGATGATGATGATGATGATATGCTACAGCTGGCAATTGAAGGTATACAAATTGATCCTCACAAATTAATACTTCTACATAATTCTAATTTAATAACAATTAATGATAAACTTTTAGGTTCTACATAATTCTGATCACCAACGTCTCCGATAGACCTCAGTGATATTAACATCAAAAGTTTCATTTCAGTTTCACTTTTAGGAGACATGTTAGTTGGTGAAATGTGTACAACTCCGACTGATGATGATGCTATGCCAATGTGGGCAATGGAAGATGGGCGTCTTGAAGGTATCCTCACAAATTAATACTTGTAAATAATTTTTATTTAACAGTAATTAATGATAAACTTTCGTGTCAAGTATGGCTAATATCCACTAACATCACCAATAGACCTCGGTAATATTCATTAGGGATGAAATCTCCCTTGTATATATTGTATATTTTTTTGATATATTTTTTTAATTAAAGATTATTTTGTTATACTTTCCGTAAAATTTCCCATTTGTCTTCAAAGTACGGGAAATTTAGCAATTAACAAACATGGCATGTAGGAGCAGGACACACTATAAGAAAAATGAGCTTTGGGTACAAAATAAATGACACCATTGAGATTTTTGTGTTTGTTTGACCACCAAAAGGCTAAAACAGTTCTCATTCCATAAAGGGCACCTCTAAGGTGCCCAATGTTAAAAAAATAAAAAAATAAAAAGAAAAAAGAAAAAAAAAGACACAAAACAATAATGGGCATGGAAACTGTGCCAAGTGGGGTCAGATGACAACATTTTTACTAAAGATGGGCACAAAAAACATTTTGTGTCTACAAAAGTTGTTTGTCAGCAACACTGTATGTGTTTTTTCGTTTGTCTTTACCTTTAGCACACCAAAAAATTAAATTTATAAAATTGTGGTAAATAATGGTATGGAGCTGTTTATTACCGTGCAATGTTTTAGCCTCAAAATAAGTTAGTAATAATGTTGTTCAAATTCGTTTTTAGCGAGAATCGAACCTTAAATCTCTCACTTACAAGTAAAGAAGAATACCACTAGACTGTAGTACTAAGTGGCGTGTTTTAGATTTACAATGGATTATTTCCATCTGCAATGAATGTTTGTTAGATTCGTATCTTTTTGAACTACTTTTTAGATTGTTATCTTCCTGCAGGATTTTTTTTTTTTGCTACTTGGTGATATGCTTTTTGGCTTTATCGTAAGTGTTTATTTTTGTTACTCTATTAAAAGTCCTTCATGCAGTGACACATAACCAACAATTGAGCCCTTAGGGTTATTGGCTACTTGGTGATATGCTTTTTGGCTTTATCGTAAGTGTTTATTTTTGTTACTCTATTAAAAGTCCTTCATGCAGTGACACATAACCAACAATTGAGCCCTTAGGGTTATCGGCCTCTGTGCAAAAGTTAGTGGGTCTTCAAATAGACAAATGAGTTAATAATTATAAATTCCTTTTTATGACACTAATGTTAGAAATTGTGTCTAATAAATATTAATAAATATTAAATCACTCTACTTCCCATTGGGTCTTCAGATAGATAGTATATCTTAATAATTATAATTTCCTTTTTATGACACTAATGTTAGGAGTGCATTTTTGCTCATCACCATTTATGTGGTGTATGCTCACCATCCTATTTATCATCGTTAGATAAGTTTGAATTTTGAGATTTGTGCTTATCTACTACACGAATCTCGAAATTTAAATTCATCTGAGGGTGATAAATAAGGTGGTGAGCGTACATCACACTAAATGGTGGTGAGCAAAAATGCTCCCCTAATGTTAGAAATTGTGTCCAGTAAATATTAATAAATAATAAATCACTCTATAGCAAAAGAATATGTTGGCACAATTGTGGATTTGTGCCTTTATTCTAGTATAAAACATCCACATTCCTTTACTAATTTGTCTATGGAATTTCTTTTGAATTTGATCAAGTTCTACATCATTGAGAATGGGGGACAGGCGACGTCGCGGAGTTAGAATTGGAATCGAATCTCCAGCATCACATTCGTCTATTGCTTCAAACATTACAACAGAAAATTCCACAACAAATCCTCCAGCTCAACATTTTTTCTAGTGGAATAAACAAAAAAGAGGGAGAAACAAGAAAAGAGAAATGAACTGTTTGAGGAATAAGAAGAAAAAAGGAGATTTAAATCCTATACCTATAATTAAGGATAAGATTAACATTAATCACAAATTACACACAAAAAAAAAAGAAAAGAAAAACAGAAATTACTTAATTAGTCAATTTAAGGGTAAATTTGGCAAGAGAATACAAATAAACATATGTGGATAATGAATCACTGGACCTCATCCAAAAAATTAAAACAAAATTGGACTATAACTAATAATGGCTTATAAAATTGGACCTATATTAAGTTTTCCCTTCTCCAAATTGGACTTCTCCCTCTATTTTATGGTGTAAGTTTGGGTTTCCCACCACCAAATTCAAAACCTTGGGTTTCCAACCATCTGTTTTTTATTTTAAACCCACCACATTACAAAATTGTGCCCACTAACTCTTATAATAATAATTAAAAAATAGTTGCTATAATAAAAGGTGAGAATCTGGGAAGCTTCCATTCTACCCTTTCTCCCACTTTCATCAAACAAAGTAGCAGCAATCCCTAATTCTATCTTTCAGTCCATCTCAACCTCACTCTCCAAAAATTCAAATGGTGCTCCTCCCCGCTCCTCCATCCAATTCGAACCCACTCCTCCGTCGAGTCCGTCCACTTCAACGCCTCTCCTATGTCCAGTTCAAAGGCACTCCTCCGGCGACACCCACAGAGAAACAGGAGGCCCAAAATACAGGTAAGGTTTCTAAATTTCTAAATTTCAAATTTTCAATGGTTTTTTGTTCTTTAGGGTTTAGGGTCAACTTGGATGTTTATTTTGTTGAATATGGTTTATGGTTTGAGGACAATGGGTTTTGGATGATAGTAGGTTTGGGATTAGGAATCTAGGATGGGTGCAAGTCTTTGGGATTGGAAGGGTTTCAAGTTAGGTGTGCTCCGGTTTAGGGTGCGTGCGGGACCTACAAGTCATTGGGAAGGTGGGTGGGTAACGGTTCATAGGTTTAGGTTTAAGGTGGGTGGGTGCAACGACTGCAGCCGTGTGCTGTGTAGGGCAGTGGTGACTGGTGGGTGCACTATGCACGAATTAGGATTAGATTAGGCTGGGGAATTAGATTAGGATGGGAAATAGGATGGGGAAATAGATAAATAATTAAATTGATAATTAGATTATGATTGGGAAATCCGAATAGAACATTTGATAAATAGAACTAGGGTTGATTATGTTTATGTTTATGAAATTGTAGTGCTGGTTATGTTTATGTGAAATTGACAAATAGGATTGATTATGTAGTGATTAATATATGCTCAATTTCTCATTGCTCAGTGATTAATATATGCTCAGCGATTATATGAAATATTGTTGTGATTAATGGGCTGCTCAATGATTATATGCTCAGTGAAATTATGAAATGAGATTGTGGTGAACTTTGAATGAATTGAAATTAAGAGATGTGATTGTGAAATTATGAGATGAGATTGTAGTGAACTTTGAATGAATTGAATTAAGAGATGTGATTGTGGTGAACTTGTTGAAAAGATATTTAGATGATAGGATGATTGCAACAAGAACTTTACACTGAGACGTCTAAAAACACAAGAGCAACTTGCATAGAACATTTATTTGATTGCTGGTTGTGATGAGTCGAATATCTCCTACTCTTACGTTATTTAATTGTCTTTTTCCTTTTATCAAAAGCTTTTACAGGCAACCTAATTTTAACAAAACCTTAATACCAAGTCTTGCATAGGCTATAGTTCTTGGTCTTGGGTTATGTCTTTTTGATTTTGCTACGATATCTGACTTTCATTTCAAGCCTTGTTGGTTTTTGGTTTTGATTTCATGAAACCATTTTCTAATAATGTTTATATATTCTCGGTGTTTCCTTGTTCGTCAAACAAATAGTCATGTGTTTGGAGCTTTGGATTGTTATTTTGGAGGTGTTTGAATTGCTAGCTTGGTACAAATACATATAATTCCAATATTTGGTTGTTTTTAACTTTGAATGACAAATCTTTTTTCCTATTGAAATATTTTAAAATGGCGTGTGCAGAGTCATGAACATTAAACAGGTAATAATTCTTGTTGACTGTATATTCATTGGTGTAAATGTATATTCTTGTTGACTATATGTTCATTGGTGTAAATGAATAGTTCTTGTTGATTACACTTCATTTGCAATTTGCAATGTAGATGGCTAATCTGATGCTTGATGATGATGCCTTTTTGGCATCTGTGGAAACTCAACCACACTCCCAATTTGGTGTAGTCGCTCCAAATGAATCATTTGCAACCTACCAACCTCATAAGACACGTAGTGGATATACACAATCAAGTGGCTCAACTTCTTTGTCAACCACAACTTGAAAGAGGAATAGGGGAGTTAACAGAATACGGCGGGGCGTGGAGAGGTGCGAAAAACTAAACTTCAACAAATTATATCAAGCTATTTCTCCTTGTGACAATGTGGCCAAATTTGGCCACTACATAGCCATGTTGGCTCGTGATGGTGGATTGATCCCAATTAATTCACCTGATTGGCACCAAATAGATTCTTCGAAACTTGATCGAGTGTGGTCGTTGGTCCAGGTATTGATGCAATAGATATTGCAAATTTGTAAAATTTGGCTTGTTGGATGCTTACAATTTTTGTGACAACTTAGTTATTGTTTATGTAGGCCACTATGGACTGGACAAATCCAAGAGCTGCTGGCCAAGAGGAGAAAGTCAGGGGTATTGTGGAACGAAATTACAATATCGTTTTAGGACATAGAGGGCTAAACTTCATAAGTTGTATTATGTTCCCTTTGAGAATTCTGAGTAGAGGAAGCACTGCAATGATATTAGGGTAATCCAGACACAATGGCAAGCCTTGGTAGCTTATTGGGAAAAAAATTGAAAATAAGGTTTGTAAAACTTTTCAACAATATAGTTACTATACTTCATTAAACCTTATTTGAAACGAAACTTAAGGTTCGATAAAATGATTATTTTCCTTTGTGGTGATATTTATTTGTTGTGAACCAGCGGAGATGTACAACTAATGCCAAGAATCGAAAAATGTTAAAGACGAGTCACACAACTGGGACAACAACTTTTTCTCAAATACAGAATGATTATGTGAGTGGATTCTTTTACTATTATAATTTGATATTGCCATGAATACTTATTTTAGATAGTACTTAAGATAGTCAATATATCTTATGATTTGTTAAAGATGAATATAAAGTTACAAGAATAGTTCTTCAGATAGTGAACATATCTCATGATTTACTCATAACCTTAGTCTTGTTTTCATTCCTGTAATTAATACATGGTTAGAACTTGACTTAGTTTCTGTGATTTGTTCCTCATTTTGTATCATGGGGACCTACATCTGTAGTGTCGTTCTAGCAGCATTAGGTTAGTTTAGGGATGGTAATAGGATCTTTTTGAATTGTGCTCAAACCTACCTCAAATTGATAATGCATCATCCAGAAAGTAATATTCCTCATATAGATCTGTGGTCAATATTCTGCTCTCAAGGGAGTTGTGTTGTGGCTAACTATTTTCTGTTATTCTTAATTTTAGATTTTGTGAAATTGGTTGAGCAATTTCTTTTTAGCATCAATGCCACCTCTTGTAGCACCTATGGCTTGATTCATTACTGGTATTGCACCTGGTACATAATTTAAATAACAGCCGCTAACTAATATCTACAAGCATAACAACCACAGAAGATAAAGTTGACTGCAGTATTGTGAATAGTATCTCTACTTCAAAAGATGCATAACTACTTGCATGATTTAAACACTCATCTAATATTAAACAGTTCAATACTGAATTACATGGATTAAGACATGCTTGCAAAAATAGTGTGTACAAGTTTTCAAAAATTACATGCAATGCTAGTCAACCTATCTGATCAATGTTGATTTTCTAAGACAACTCTGGGGTCGGTCCAATGCAAATCCAATTCAAAATCTCATTGGAACCTTATTTTTTCCACCTATGCAGATTTAAGGGCCAACATGTTGTTGGCGGTTGGATTTGCTAATATTTCAATACTTTTGTTTTCAACTGCCAACTTGCTTAGTGCTTTGTACAATAACATCAACACATCGACATAAAAGCAAGGACATGTCACTACATACAATCTTATTGTTGGGTTATAGTGTAGGTCTGCATGTTTATAGGGTATGACTAAGCTTTTAAAACATAAAGGCCATCTCCAAACTCATAATTTTGAACCTAACATTCATATTAAGGGCTTTAAAAGTAGTTGTAGATAATTTGCACATGATATAGCTTGCATTTCTCCTGGAGTTTGTATTTTGATTGGTACAAGGATTAGCTAGTCCAGGACAACCTAAAATATGCCAGTTGCCTTTTTAAGGAAAAAGGCCCAAGGGATTCTTGTTTTAAAAGAACTACTATTAGAAGGTAAGTTGGTTTAAACATTGCTTGACTAGTTTTGTTATCTAAGCTCTTGCTATTAGAAGAACTACAAGTTGAACCTTTCCAACTTGATGCCTTTGGCTCCCAAATTGTTGAATAAAGTAGATTATTTGGTTTAGACGAATTTTCAATTCTAGATGTCTGCTTGCCTAAAGATTGAACGTTTGTATAATTATTTTGTTGTATAACAGCAAAAACTCCATTCTAGGGAAGTGGTAGTAGCTTGACTCTCCTGAGCCATTTCAGGTACTTTCTTATATGGGGAGGCAATAGTTCCTTTTTTATTTTCTTGAATTTCCTTTTGTGGAAGTAAATTGCATTTTCTTATAAGTTTTAAACAGATTTTCAATGACACTTGTACACTCAGCAAATTCAGAGAACTTCCATTTTTTGGCACACCACTCGTACCAAGTAAACAACCTTGCATTAAACTCGTTCTCTTTCATTAACTGAAGATTGACTTTCTTTAAGAAAGCTTGCCTCTCTTGACTACAGGTTTTTTCAAACCATTCTCTTTATTTTCTTCACTAAGATAGTCTTACTTGATAAATTCTTTATCAGGTTTGAACTTTGTTATGACAAAGATGTTAGAATCAACACCATACTAGGATGGTTCTGGTTGTGCAGGAATTCTAAAAGGGGTAGCGGCTCCAATGTTTTCAACTTTATACTGGAACTTGTACTTGCTAACGAGTTTGCCCAAGACCTTCAAGAACAACTCTCTCGTGATCTTGCTTATAAGAGTTTGATCCTGTTGTTGATCTTTTAAATATGTTTGAAAAAGAAAGGGTCTTGGAGTGTTTAGAGAATCAACACTTAATTGAGAGCCAACACTTAATCTGGCCATCCTATCGTTAGAAAATCGTATGTAAACGTTTCCATCTTCACATGGATTTATGTGGCTAGGTTCTCTATTATGAATTGGTTGAGGAGGAGTTACATTTTGCAATCTCCATCTTTCGGTAGAGTAAATTCATTCCATCTTATCATTTTAGGTATCACGGTATGGGTTTTTCCTATGTTAGCTTGGGTGGTTTGTCCCTTACTATCCATAACTTTTGCCTTAGGTACAATGGTATTCATCACCTTATACAAAATCCTATAAATCATAGCTAAATTTTGTTCGATATCTTAGCCTTGCGTATCCACACTTAGGGTGAAAGTCTTTAAGACTCCAAGGTTGGAAAACGCAACAGAAAAGTTGGTGAAACAATTGAAGTAGATTTGGACCTTCCCTAAGGGATGACTCTATTACACCAAACATGGAATTGACAAAGTTTTTGTGTCTTTAAACTCTTAGACAGAGTAGAATGGAAGTATCTAACCGTGTTCTTGTCAATGGTTTCATCGCTACTTGAATCTGACCAAGATGCGAATAGTTATGATCTTTTCGCATATGTTAATCTAGTTGATTTTGGGATAGTACAGGTGTCATCCGTGACAGAGACTTTTTTCAATAGTATTGATTGAGTAGTCAAATCTAAATTCAAATGATCCATTTTTATATATATCATATCGGGACCTTAGGTATGTTCCAGTTTTGCAAGTCCTTTTCAATATTATGTATTGTTACTTCTTCAACATTTTTACTCTCAATGGTCCTAGAGCTACCATTGTCATGAGAACCATTATTGCTGCGTACAGACTTCTTACTCAAAGACCTAATTAAACTTGCCATTAGAAGAGAGTTTCTTTACTTCTCTGTTCCGTAGGTGGTGTGTTGACAGCACCACTACCTACTCCTAACAAATGCTTGACCTCAGCTAAACGAAGATACGGCTCTCTGACGTCTTCCCCCGCCTAGTGACAAGCTCTTGCAGAGTATCTTGATTAATAGTAAAGTTTAACTAAATCTAGACTATGAAATCCATAAATAACGAGTTTTGGCTCTAATACCAAAATGGTCCAGAGACATCAGAGTGGTTAAATCTTGCTTAAATTTATAAATTGGAAGAGAATATATATATATATATATATATATATATATATATATAAGAATTATGAACATGAATTAAAATGAACAAATATAAAGTAACGAAAAATTAAATACTGAAATGAAAAGATATAAAAATCATGAAACAAACTTACATTTACTATAATATCTTTAATCAAAGAGATGCGCACAGAGCATAGTTACAATAAAAGCGGAGGAACTCTCACACTTAAATCAAATTGCACTTGTCACACTTTCGGCTAGAATTTTACAATCTTCAGAAAAAGGTTTTTTTTTTTTTTTTTTTTTGAACAACTGAGCATCAAGGCTCCTTTTATATATATATATATATATATATTTTACAACTGAGCATCAAGGCTCCTTTTATAACAAAACAACAAACTAGGAAACTTTTAGGTGTTGAATTGAGGGTCACCATATAGCAGCCTTGCACAATGTGAAATCTTTATTTTATAAAGTGAATCTAACTCAGCTTCAAATGGATGAACATCAAAAAGAAAAAGCTCTTATTTAAAACATCATACCAATGCTCATGGCTATAGGAAAAGAAGCCAATCATTCAAAAAGTAGAATAATTCTTATTTGTCTTGATTTCATAGGACCAATTTACTATAATTTGCTATCATATTTGGCTTATCATGAATACCTCCAAAAACTAGTGTTATGTTTGATTTAAATGTGGATACTATTGTTATGTTTTTTATGATTTAAATGTGGATATTTAATGGTGAAATTAGTATTCATTATAATGTGTCAGTTGTACGAATAATTTTTTCACATTTACAAAGACAAATGAATATAACTGTTTATTAATGGGAATTTGTTATCCAGTGGGTAAGGTTATGGATAATACCCAAATCTTCTTTGAGACTTAGTAGTGTTTTTTTTTATTTTTTTATTTTTTTTTTGAAACAAGTAGTGTTTAATTTCTTTTGCTAAATTCTTTTAAGCATGTTTGCTGTTTATTTCTTACGGAGAGGAGGTAGTTCAGCATGTTAAATGGAAGCAAAGTAGAAAGCCAAAGTAGCAAAACTATCTGTTGGACAAGGACGCCAAAAGAAGGAAACGAAGATCATTCCACGGAGAAAAATGAAAACCACAGAAGGAAATGGATATGACATGTCTGTCCCCATACCCCTAGAAGTTTCAACACACGCAAATGGCCAGACTATCTTTTTCCATTTTTGTTAGAGAAAATAGGCAAAATTTGTCGAGTCAATTCCAAGTTACAAGGAACAAACTATATTATGTGCAAACAGCCCACATTATGCTCTTTGTGCAACCTAACTCCTTGAGGAGTCAACTTCCTCAGACTAGTGCTCAGTTCACAACTTCACATGTACTTACTGCAAGGAAACTGAGTAGCTAGCTGCCATTTTTCTCACCACCATGGTCCTCCGTTTACACGTCCAGATGAGCCCTTCATCTTGCTCCATGAAAGCAAAGCAAGGACTAGTATCACTCCGTATAGATCACCGTTGTCTTCCCTTTTCTTATCTGGTCATCTACAACTGAGAATATAAACATAACAGAAAAAAGATAAATTCGATGACCAACACATCCCTTATAAAACGAGGAGCCAGTATTTCTTCCACAATCTGAGCATAACGCAAATGGTACGAAGAACAGCCCTCGTCACCAGTGAAAGTAGATTTAAACTTCTGATTTCTGGCAAAAATCTGTATCACTGGACTCCATATGTCATACAGAACACAAAACCGGCTGCAAATTGATAATTGATTCACCAAATCCATGCCCCTGATGGTCAAATAATAAGGTAAATCAAACAACCTTTACATATCTTCCTCCAATGCAGCACAATGAATCAAGGAAACTATCAAACAACCATTACATATCTTCCTCCACTGCAGAATAATGAATCAAGGAAACTATCCGAACCAGACAAACAGGCACGGTACAATGTTTGAATAAGGCTCCTATCCATAAATATATCTTCAGTGAACATGACACATCTAAATCAGATAAACTTGGTTTCTGCGGGGAAGGTTGAGTCAATACACATTTTTTCCCATAATTTGGAACTCAGAAAGAATGTATATATGAGAAGACTCCAATGCAGAGTGAGAAAACTTAGAAGGTTCAGGCTGAGAAACATTACAAATCAAATTCACATCTAACTCCTTCCAATGACGTGACATACATAATTCACATCTCGCACTCGTAGGTTCAAGATGAGAAACAATTTAGGAACTGGAAACTACGATGTAGAATAACTTAACTTTGAAGGAAGCAATAAAACTTGGTATGAAACATGTATTTTCCATCGTACCAGGATCAACACATAAATCTTCCTGTGTTTTCATGGCCAGGCTAATTTCTGACAGTATACTTAGCTGCTACGCTTCCTACTTCAATGGTGTCTGTTCTCCTAAATATATTCAAAATGAACCTCTTTGCAGGCATGCAGCAGATGTAGCTAGGTCCAGTTTCCGAAGCAAATTACAAGGAGACAATTTTCTAAATACTACCAGAAAACCAAAAAGGAAAAAGTGATGCATATTCTACAATAAGCATAAAGAAGTAAGATATAACAAAAATCAGAATTTCTAGCAGTTACTCTTAGTCCTAGCATTGCAGAAGTCAACACACAACATTGACAAATGTACCATATAGAGATCAATCTATCAAGATGTCAAGAGCTAAGATTGGATATATTCAAAGAGAGAAATCTAGATATTGTGATTGTAATTCCTATCATTGGTATACAATCACATGGACAAACTTTGCAACTAGATATCTTCACAACAAGGGAAATTAAGAAATTGTCATTATAATCCTTCCATGATTTCTACATTGTAAAACAGTCAGAAGGTCAAAGTTAGCGGAGGAAAAATAATGGCTAGTAGCTGAAGACACAAATCCTAAAATGGTTTCTCTTGCTTTAAATTATAAGCCGTGTAAACAAGCTAAAGAACAAAAAAATCAACATAGAAAGAAAGAAACATGGAGAAAATTTCAAGCAACAATAACCCATTTACAGAGCAAACACAAGGAGGCCAATCGGAGCAGCCACCTATCCTCCAATCCATTTGCAGTTCATATAGATTTGTCTTTGATTCATATACTGCTGCCCATTCACCACAGAATCGCAATTCAATAAAGCCCCACTCTTATGTGCTCAATCGAAGAATTTCCAATCCAATAGTAGCTCCAACTACAATGCGCTCAGTGAAACAAAAGAATTTGTGCGAAATCTGTTGCCAAAATATTCATGAACAAGTCTCATATCTATCCTAGACTTTTAGAAGCTGCCTTCTCTTGAAAACCAAGAACCCAATAACACCAATCTGAAGAATGGCAGCGATACCGACAAACAACTGTCCAATCTTCTTACCCGTATTGTAATTGTGGCCTCGATGGGCTGGCGGAGGATGTCCAAGACCAGCATTTCTAGGCTTATGCCTCTTACGAGGTGGGGGCGGGCTCGGAGATTTTGGCCGGGATGGCGAGTTCAGAGATTCTGGGGGAGGCGTTGTGTTTGTAGATTCTGGTGGAGGCGAGGTCAGAGATTCTGGAGGTAGCGATGTCAGAGATTCTGGAGGTGGCGGGGACAGAGATTCGGGAGGTGGCGGGGACAGAGATTCGGGAGGTGGCGGGGACAGAGATTTGGGAGGTGGCGGTGACAGGGATGCCGGGGGAGGTGGTAATGGAGGTGGTGGAGATGGTGGCGGGGGAGGTTGCGAGAAGGCATCCCCAACATTTTGAGATTGAGTCTGGACAAGAAGAGCACAAAGGCTAATAGCAAACCCCAAAACCACAAAGACTAAGCTTGAAAATGGCGGTTCCATCAAAACAACGACCACAGGATTTGCACTCTCAAGGCAAATTAGGCCTTGGATTAGGGTTTCCAGAGAACTCTCGCATCTGGGTCTAATCCAAAATTCCGAGGCTCTGAATTCAAAGAACAAAAGAAAGGGAATACCTTAGGGTTTCTGAATCTGAGCAGTTTCCGGATCAGTTCCTCTGCGATTTTCCCTTCCTTTCACAATTCGACCAAAAGGGTCAAATGGGTCCGGCCCCAAACGCTCGATTTCTTCCGCCTGGGGCCTGCCTCAGAAATCTAGGTTCCTGATAGATTTGGTCCCCAGGGGTCTAGGGTTTTTGGGATGAATTCAATTGACCTTGTTCGAGTCCGGATCGTTGCGATTTAACCTTCAGGAGAATCAAAACAAATTGGTCAAATGGTGGATTGGTCAGAAATGCTCGATTCCAAGTTCAAATTCGTTGCAAAAAGGGAAATCATTTGGGCAAAGGAATCGTGGGTGTTTGGGATTTTGCTCGAGAATTAGAAGAATGAGTCAAATGGATAGTTGGAACGTATAATGGGGGAAGAGTTGGTTCTTTTTCTGTGTGATCTTCGCCACCTTCTCAGAAACAGAGACGGATAGCGAGAAGGACAGCGGAGGCAGGGGGTAGAGAGAGAGAGAGAGAGAGAGAGAGAGAGAGTCTACGCGGGCTTCAACGGTTAGGCTAATTTTGGTGAATGATTTGCCTAGGAAGAATCTTTAAGCTGCTTCTCAACACGAGAGAGAGACTGAGAGGGAGAGAGAGAGTGTGTGAGTGCAGCGTTGTGACTTGACAAATGGTGTGCTGTCATGGTGAGGAAACAAATTTATAAACAAATTTATAACTCTATTCTCCTATTTCTTTTTTTTTATTCTCTCTTTTCATATATTGTTTTTTATCTTATTATTTTTATAAAAAAATCAATATAAGACGTTGACGTGGTTTAATCGTGACCGTTCAAATAGGAGGGCATGGAAGGGTAGAAAGATTAGGAAGGTAGAGAATCCTCCTCCAATTTAGAGAGGCCTATGCATTACTTTCTCTCAGGGCTTTGATGGTATTGTTTATCATCTTATTTATTATTGTTAAACAATTTTAAATTTTAAATTTGTATAGGGAATAAACATAAATTTCAATTTTTAAACTCATACAATAGTAATAATTAAGGTGATTAGTATTACTCCCACAATAAATTTGTAGAGGCTAGCCAAGCATTATGAACGCCCTCTTTGTTACACTTTCTTAAGAGGAACAATACTAAGACTATGTATAAAGATGAATGAGACTAGTTATGACTCGTGCAGATTCCAATGTTGTTATTTAATCTCAAGTTTTAATGATGCGAAAATTAACTTAACACACAAATTAACCCTCTTTTGACAATTGTAGCATATAAATAAGTAGGGATCGTTCTTACACCGGGGATTAGGAGGGATTGCTAAACACTCTAAACTGACGCAAATAAATAAAACTGACCTTTAAAACACTTAACTCACTTAAAAAAAAACTCAAAACAAGTTCACAAGACTCAAACTAGACTAAAAGCACTCAAAACTGCCTAAAAACACAAACTGGGCAGTTTTGAGCCTAAACACAACTTGGACGAAAATTGGTTCTAACTTGACTCAAAACTCTTAAAAACACAATCTAAAACATATTTGAACCAATTAGACACTCTAAGACAATTGGGGATTTGGTTTTGGACGAAAATCAAACAAACAAAACAAATATGTAAACTAGGCAGATTTGGACGAAATTGATAGAATTAAGTGGATGGTGAGATGGCTAGGAGGTTTTTCTCCACACATGGCATACTTTCATACAACACAATCTTTAGTTGCTTATTCAATGAATTTATGAACCTCAACACCCCAAGTTAATTAGGTACGCTTAAATTAACTCTCAGATTTCCCTTAGGCCATTGAATTGAATGGAATTAGCGCATTGCAATCAAATTATTCCTTAAAAGTTTTCTATATGAAAGCGCATAAAAGAAAGACAATCAAAGATCATTAGGTTCTATGGAAATCATAGGTGTTGACGAGGCATTCGTAACTATGAAAGCGCATGATACTTATGCCAAGAATTTACTTAACATAATTGTGACCAACAATCTTAACTACTCATGAATATAAGTTCCCAACAATTAGGTGAAGTTCCCTCATACCCTAGCATCATGTTTATGCATGCAAATTAAGCGTGCACTCTCAATTCATATACATAAACAAGTTTTAATTAAAACAGATAAGTAAATTGAATTCATCATTCATGAAATCACAACTGAAAGTAATCAAATCATCATGCAAATATAACCATGGTTTCGAAATTCCCCCTAGCCAAAAGGGGATTAGTTCCTCATGCTTGCACAACAAAAAGTATTGAATTTAAACATTGAAATCATAAGAAAGATTACACCTAAACGTTTCAGCAATTCCAAGATGGATTTGATGCACGGCTTGGCTCCTCTTCCTCCTCCTTGCTGCGGCACAAGGTGTGTGTGGTGGAATTGGGGGGTTTTGGATGGTGTTTTCTTGTTTAGAGGGATGGAGGATGGTTGATTATGGTGGTAGGGTTGCGGCAGATGTGTATGGAGGTTTTTGGAGGTTTTTGGAGGTTGAGAATGGAGGCTAGGGTGTTGCGGCAATAGGTTTATGAATAGCATAAGGGGGTCTACGAATTTTTGGCTGAATTTATGTCTATATAGTCCTAGGGTTAAGTAGATTAGGGTTAGACTTAACAGATTTGGTGGATTAGGGCCCTAGAATTCGGCTATAGGTAAGTTAAATCCACTTAGGAGAGGGTTTGGCCCAATTAGTTTCATAAAAGGATTTGTGTAACCCAAATCCACAAGGAATGAGGCCTAACAAATTAGAATCCAAAAGGAAAAAGGTTTAGGAAATTCGTCCAAAATTGGGCCTTCTAGAAACTAGGTGTTTTGTGGCTGATTTTGGGTTTTCTAGAAGAGATAAAAGGGGGAAGGGTGTGGCACCCTTTTAGGGTTAGATAAGGCTTCTATAAATCATGTTTTTAGGTCCACTTACAGCTGGGATTAAGACATGATAAGGTTAGGATAGGATAAGATGAGATAAGGTTAGGATAGGATAAGATGAGATAAGGTTTTGGATAAGGTTTTGGATAGGGTTTCCTCTTTTGAGCTACTTCCTTATCCACTTTGTCTTGAGCTTAGTTCCTTCCTCTTCTCATCATATTTCTAGCCTCTTGAACTCCAAATTCGTCCATCCATGTTGGCCCATATGCAAGCTATCCACATAGTGTCCAAAATTGCTCCAAAATGCACCAAAATGCACTTTCTTGGTACTTTAACCCTTTGGACCTACAAACGCACGAAAATGAGTTGTAGTACGACATTAACTAGGAAATAATAGCATAAATGCCCAAGAATAACCTAACTAAGTCGCATAAATATGCTCCTATCATTTAACTCAATACTAATTAGGATTATTATCGCTTTTCCAGTGACCCCAGCCTCACCACAACCTAAAATTACATAATTTGATTTATGAACCATTTGAATTAATCCAACACGAGCCTTATGTTGGACCTTGGGTCTAGAGAGGGTAGTTGATTTAGTTAAGCGTTCAATCCAATTAAACAGTTATTTCCTATTGGATTTTGGACCAACTATTCCAATATGCATACAAACAATAAATGAATGCTTGAAATAAAGAGAAGGGCTTATGCCCTTTTACATCACATTTGAACTAATTAATTATTTCAAATCTAATTAACACTTCTAATTCATTCGACTAATCACATTGCTCAATTATCGTAGGCCTTTAGTTAATAATCACTCATTTTCATAATTAATCACATTAACTAAGAAAACAACTTAAATAATTGGTTCTTGAATCCACAGAATTGATTTAAATAGAGCTAAATGAAATGAAAACCAAACTCTTATTAAGGAGATAAAACTATTTTGTGCTCTAGATGATTTGGGCTTAAATACAATAACCTCAACTATTGGGCTATTATTCAAAACACAAACTTTTGGGGCCACTTTGTAAGAACATAAGAGTCCACAATTTCATGTAATTACAACTGGAAATTTCAACAATTACAAAGACTTCATTAAAAGAGCAAAACAAATTGTCCTTAGTGATTTTAGGCCTTTATGAAAGAATATAAATTTTTGGGTCAAAGTGCAAATGCGCAAAAATATTAAAATTTTATAATAATTGCATGAAGGACCAAAAAGTACCTACTTTAATAGAGTGGGCAATTTTGGCAGTGTAAAGAGAGGGTTTGGCTTTTGGTGAAAATTCAAAATTTAAAGTGTGAGGAAAAAGTTTGATGAATGGAAAGTACAAAAATACATCATACAAAACAAGACAAACAAAGCTTAAGGTAAACAACCAAAAACTTTGAATCACAACACGCATTTTTGTTCTTGGTAAGAACATAAAGAACAAAGTAAAAACACTGATGAACATCCATGAAAACTCATAAGAGCTCCATGAATGTTTTCACTCAACAAAGTCAAAGTTACACTACTCAGGAAAGGGTTAACATACTTAGGTACTTAGGGTTCCTAATGTCACTTTAAAACTCTTTTAACAAAATAAATATGAGCCCAAAGATCCACCCCATGGATTTGGCCGAATTTCTTTACAAACAAGGCACCAAATTTTAATTCCAAAATTTATGCTCAAACAAACTACATCTAACTTTTAAGATGGAAAATTTTCAAGTAAAATTTACATTCAAAGAAGTAAGAATAAAGCCTGTAGAATTACAACATTCAATCATAAAATATGAAACACAAAACTCAAATAGATTCACGAAACACTAGACTAGGCTCTGATACCACTTGAAGGAAAGATTTTGTCCTAATTAAGAACATACAAGAACATTTGGGCATATAAGCATACATATAATACTATAAAGTAGGCATGCAATAAAAACAATTTTATAACCCATGACTTTCAAAGCCTAGTGAATGGTCTGTAAGTCTCTCTTTAAATTAAAGAGGAGAGAGTTAGAGCTTTCATTACCCTTGAAGGTCATCCTTGATTGCACAAGGGATTTACCCAAGTGGACTTCAAGTTCACTCCAAGCTCCTTGAATGTTTCCTTTTGTTTGTGTTCTTCTCTCCTTGGATGGTTGCTTCTTTGCTTCTCCTTTGCTCTTTGATAATTTAAGGAAAGAAACTCCAAAGTTTGCCTAGAAAGAAATTGATGCTAGTAAGAGAGAAAATAGAGTGGTTCACTATTTTGCCCTAAGAAACCCTAATGAAGGAAATACTATAAAGTCAATTTTATACCTCCAGTCATTTGAGTGGGGTACTTGTAAATAAGCTCACTCACTTAATTAACTTAAAAGGCCAATAAGAACCTTCTGTATGAATGAATAAACTAATTAATTAATCCTTGACCATGCTTAATTAACATACTTAATTGCCTATCCATCTCATTGATATTTCTTCACATTCATCCTTACTAGGTGTATGATCCATTAGGTTCCAATTAGCGAGGCAGTGGGAGATTATAACTCTTAACAATCAATTGTGAATTCAGACTAACGTTCAATTCTTCCTTGGTTGAAGATTAGTGTTTGCTAATCTTCAGGGCTTCCACAAACTATGAACGACACCTAGCAGTATGTCATGGTTACCCAAGCTAAGCAGAAGTGGTTGGAGAACCTATCCAATTACAACTATAATGCAATACAGTCATTCTCTAATTTAATACTCTTGACCATATTATTTAACTGATTGTTTGTTTTATGTCTATTATCCAATGTGATACTTCTTCATATGATTCCATTAGGTGTGATTTGGAACATACTTCCTAAATCTCATTCATATGTTTTGGCCAAAGACTTTTGAATCATATCTCAAAGTATTCTCCTTACACCATAAAATGTTAGAGACTCTTTGTTGTACATTCACATGTTTACATGACTAGGTAGCTTAACCTCAACAGTTCCATGAACATTCTCAATGGATGCCTTTGACACGGTCAAAGATCAAGGGCCAAACCACTAGACAACTATGATGCCTTAGGTCAATTGGCTACTTTGCATTATTGCAACTTATGAGTTCTTACATGACATGTATCTTAGTAGTCTCTCTTGGTCGTTGTTCAATGTACTTAATACCCTTTTAAGTACCTATGTGTTTGTTTCAATGTCTAACACTTAATGACTTAAGGCTAGTCATTCTTCTGCATGAGGTAACATAACACATTAATCTAACTTACTTAGTGGATTGTCAATGTCCAATTGGCAAATCGTATGGCTAGGAACATTTTAGGAATGAACATATGAGAAAAGTCTCATTAATCTAACTTACTTAGATCACTTCTCTCTGAGGTTGAATACATTCCTTAGATTCTGTTATTGCTTTAACACATGATACAATAAATAGTGATTGACAATAAGCTTTGCCCTTTCATTAAACAAATAAGAGTCTAACATAATGAGTATTCCAAAAATTATTATATAGAATGAGTGGCTTTCTAAGTATACTTCCAATACATTACTCTAGCCACCTGAAAACGTCATTTTCTTCTCCTTTTTTCCATAACTCCAGTATTGAATGTCTAATTATCAAAGCAACGTAATTTAGTGCATTTAACCAATTTGAATATACAAAATGCAAAGAAAATATATGATGAAACATCACCCTGCTTCATTTTTGGAATAAATCAAAATATAATCAGTAAAGACAATCACGAACTGATCCAGGTATTGTTGAAAGACCCTGTTCATCAGATCCATGAAAGTTGTTAGAGCATTTGTTAACCTTAAAGGCATGACAGAAATTCGTAATGTCCATATCAAGTCTTGAATGCTATATTCGGTAGATCCTCCTATCGGATTAATAACTGATGATATCCGAACCACAAATTAATTTTTTAAAATATCGGTGTAGCTTTAAGCTGATAAAAGAGATCATCAATACAAGGCAAAGGATAAATATTTTTTACCGTCACCCAATTAAGTTGCCTATAATCAATGCATAGTCTCATGGTACCATCTTTTTTCTTCTCAAATAAGGCAGGAGCTCCCTAAGGTGAAATGGTAGGTCTGATGAAACCTTTATCAACCCACTCCTGAAGTTGAGTCTTCAATTCTTTCAAGTTAGCTATAATCATTTTATACGGTGTTAATGATATAGGATCGGTACCTACAATTAAGACGATAGTGAATTCAACTTCTCTCTTTGGGCGTAACCCAGGCAGATCTTCAAGAAGGATGTTAGAATATTCATTCACAATCGGTACATTGTCCACATAAGCAGAAGATTCACTCTTCACTACTAATGAGCTAAATATCCTTGATAACATTTCCTCAATAACTTCTACGCTTTAATGGCAAAAATCAAGCTATTCTGAAGAATTCTTCTTTCACCACAAAAGGTCACTTCAGATCTTCCAGGTCACCAAAAAGCAATTATCCTTCTGAAGCATTTGCATGATTTTTTGATAACCAGTCTATTCCCAAAATAATGTCGGAGTCAACAATAGTAATTGGGACAAAACTAAGCAAAATCCTCAGCTCCATTTGGCGGGGATACACAACCCATATCTCAATGGTGCAGGTAAGGATTAACAGTTTGAACAAACTGTGGTGATATGAAGGAGTGTCTCGCACCATGATTAATTAAAACTTTAGCGAGATGACCAAAAGCACTCAATGTACCCATGATAACATCCGTATTCTCCTAAGCATCCTTCTTTGTCACAACAAAGACTTGTGCATGTGCTTGTCCTGTCTGACATTCCCTATGGTCATCTCTAGTTCTAGGTCCCTAGCTGACCCAAACATTGCAGCTCTTCCTCGTGATAAACTTGATAATGTGACCCACCATATTGATAATCCTTGTCATATGGTCGACCATGCTAATAACCCAAATATTATGACCCAGTCAAATCTCTGAACTAACCCTAACACCATGCTACTGCCTGCCTGTAAGTAAGGACAACTCTGTACTGATGGTCATACTACACTTGAAACATCCACCAGTACCCTCCTCACACTTTCCCCTATGACATCTATTATAATGTGGGCAAAGTGGATTAGTTGGCCTAAGGGAATCAATATATTGTCTATCGCTTGAGATGTATGAACTGCCTGAAATCTGTTATCTTGAACAAGGTGTATTATTGTTGAAACCACCATTGGAAAACCATAGTTACACCCACTTTTCTTGAATGACTACTAATGCCTTGGCCCTCTAACTGGAAACGGTTCTTTAATCATTTTTTATCTAAAGTTGCTAGGGTCACTCTGAATCAGCATCCCCACTGTTTTTCCTAGACTCCTCATCTGTCAAAGTTGTCCGATAAGCTGGCAGTATATGGCTCAAAACCACGTGCACAAACAAAAGGTCTAATATCATCATTAAGTACCTTTATAAAATGAGTTAACATCTCCACAAGGTTATTCTCTATTGCCGAACAATACTTAACTAATTTCTGAAACTGTGTCTCATATTCAGTCACCAATATGTTTCCTTGTGTCAAATCCAGAAATTCACGTCTCCTCCTAACCTTACACCTGGACTGAGAAACTCTTCGAACTCTGCCTTAAACACTTCCGAAGTTAACAATGCATTTTTTAGCTATGCCTACCAAATTGACTTCACCCAAGTTTTCATAGTGCTCACAAAGAAGAAAGATATTGTAGGCACCCATTCCTTAAATGGACACTTTAATTCTCTCTCATAGCACATAATCAATTTTCTTAAACCATAACTCAACTTCTTCACCAGAACATTCTCCCTTCAAATCAATTGCTCCCGGATTGCGGCCAATTTTAACCAAAGTTTAGTAACCCTTCTATTTGCTGAGTCGAGGAACTTGATTGGACATAGGTTTGATAATGAAAACATGAAAGGACTTAGCAAAATATATAGCACGCAATAAACAGGAATCCTTAACCCTAGGCTATGATACCAAACTGACATACCTCGACCCCCATGTTATGTAGGCACCAAAATCAAGAAACTTGATTTGACATAGCTCTGACAATGAAAACATGAAGGGATTTAGCAAAACATATAGCACTGTAATATGCAATAAACAGGAATCCCCAACCTTAGGCTCTGATACCAAACTGACAAACCCCAACCTCTATGTCAAGTAGGCATCAAAATTGAGGGTCGTCTTGAAGTTGAAATCTAGCTGCCTCTATTTTCCTGTTCATTGTATCTATTAATATTCTACTCAATTATTTTTGCTCTCTTTATTTGCACATACGAAGAAATAAGACCATTTTTTCAAAGACCTGTGGAAATACAGACTATTAAGGATCACATTAGGCCTGGCAATTCCTGACACGACCCGATAACCCGACACGACACGACACGAAATTAACAGGTGTTCGGGTCGACACAATAACGAATCGGGTCGTTATCGGGTAACCCGATAAACACCTGTTAAGATAACGGGTTGATTCGGGTATACAAGTGGGTAACACGATACACAATAAGCAGAATATTATTTTTATAATTTTATAACCCTAAAAAAAATGCTGTAATAATTATATACATTAATTTAACAATTTTATACCCCTAAAAACTATAATAAATATATATATATATTAAATTAACTATAAAGTCTATAATAATTATAATAATTATATATACTATAATAATTATACCCCCAAAATATTAACTATCTATAATAATTATATATATATATATATATTTACTTTTGAATTAAATTTTATAAAAACTATAATAATTATTAATTAATATGCATGATGCATCCATTGATTTGATTCCATTCCATTCCTGCCGCCCTTTTTGAAGAAAAATAGAGGGAAAATGAAAATGATAAGAAAAGTTGAAAATGAAACAAAAAAGTGAGGGAATTAGGGAAAGATGTTGGAGGGAAAAGTGAAAATTATAAGAAAAGTTGAAAAGGAAACAGAAAAGAGAGGGAAAAATGAAAATTAATAGAAGTGGTGAGAAATTTTTTTTTTTTTTTTAAGTTATTAACTTTTTATCACACATATGACATATCTCACTATTTTTATAATGATACATGTGATATACTACTCCGTGTACCAGTCAATTATACATACAAAATAAATAGATTTAAATCTACTAAATAAATAAATATATATATACACCATTGGAACTTGATGGGATACGAATTCTTCAAAACTAATTTGAACGATCCCAACAGTCAAACTTGTTTGTATATGCTTTGAGATCACATCAGCAAAAAATCGCAAAAAACAAACATTCAGAGATCAAGTAACGTGACAAAACTTTTCGACGCTTATAAACGAAACGGTTATTTTAACTTCGATTTTGATGATTTTTTATAGCTACACTCCTTGACCCTATATGAATACAATGAATGAATTTGATCTTCAATTTAAAATATTTACAAAGTGGATACTACAAAATCTTATGTTATACTTGATGAAAGTATAAATAAACTCTAAGTGTTAGTTAATCTATTGTTTTTATGGGATACGAATTCTCTTAAACTAATTTCAACGATCCCAACCATCAAACTTGTTTGTATATGCTTTGAGATCACATCAGCAAAAATTCACAAAAAACAAACATTCAGAGATCAAGTAACAGGACAAAGCTTTTCGACGATTATGAACAAAAAATCACGATTTAATGGTTATTTTAACTCCGATTTTGATGATTTTTTACAGGTACACTCTTGACCCTATATGAATACAATGAATGAATTCGATCTTCAATTTAAAATATTTACACAAGTGGATACCACAAAATCTTATGTTATACTTAATGAAAGTATAAATAAACTCTTAAGTGTTAGTCAATCTATCGTTTTGATGGGATACGAATTCTCCAAAACTAATTTCAACGATCCAAACTGTCAAACTTGTTTGTATATGCTTGGAGATCACATCAACAAAAAATCACAAAAAACAAACATTCAGAAATCAAGTAACGGGACAAACTTTTTCGACGGTTATAAACGAAAAATCACGATTTAACGGTTATTTTAACTCCGATTTTGATGATTTTTTACAGGTACACTCCTTGACCCTATATGAATACAATGAATGAATTCGATCTTCAATTTAAAATATTTACACAAGTGGATACCACAAAATCTTATGTTGTACTTAATGAAAGTATAAATAAACTCTAAGTGTTAGTTAATCTATCGTTTTGTTGGGATACGAATTCTCCAAAACTAATTTCAATGATCCAAACCGTCAAACTTGTTTGTATATGCTTGGAGATCACATCAACAAAAAATCAAAAAAAACAAACATTCAGAGATCAAGTAAGGGGACAAAGCTTTTCGACGGTTATAAACAAAAAATCACGATTTAACGGTTATTTTAACTCTGATTTTGATGATTTTTTACAGCTACACTCCTTGACCCTGTATGAATACAATGAATGAATTCGATCTTCAATTTAAAATATTTACACTAGTGGATACCACAAAATCTTATGTTATACTTAATGAAAGTATAAATAAACTCTTAAGTGTTATTTAATCTATCGTTTTGTTGGGATACGAATTCTCCAAAACTAATTTCAACGATCCAAACTGTCAAACTTGTTTGTATATGCTTGGAGATCACATTAACAAAAAATCACAAAAAACAAACATTCAGAGATCAAGTAACGGGACAAAGCTTTTCGACGGTTATAAACGAAAAATCACGATCTAACGGTTATTTTAACCCTGATTTTGATGATTTTGTACAGGTACACTCCTTGACCCTATATGAATACAATGAATGAATTCGATCTTCAATTTAAAATATTTACACAAATGGATACCACAAAATCTTATGTTGTACCTAATGAAAGTATAAATAAACTCTAAGTGTTAGGTAATCTATCGTTTTGTTGGGATACGAATTCTCCAAAACTAATTTCAACGATCCAAACCGTCAAACTTGTTTGTATATGCTTGGAGATCACATCAACAAAAAATCACAAAAAACAAACATTCAAAGGTCAAGTAATGGGACAAAGCTTTTCGACGGTTATAAACGAAAAATCACGATTTAACGGTTATTTTAACTCCGATTTTGATGATTTTTTACAGGTACACTCCTTGACCCTATATGAATACAATGAATGAATTCGATCTTCAATTTAAAATATTTACACAAGTGGATACCACAAAATCTTATGTTGTACTTAATGAAAGTATAAATAAACTCTAAGTGTTAGTCAATCTATCATTTTGTTGGGATACGAATTCTCCAAAACTAATTTCAACGATCCAAACCGTCAAACTTGTTTGTATATGCTTGGAGATCACATCAACAAAAAATCACAAAAAACAAACATTCAGAGATCAAGGAATGGAACAAAGCTTTTCGACGGTTATATACGAAAAATCACGATTTAACGGTTATTTTAATATATTTTTATATGGTATGGTATTATTATTTTATTTCTTTTCATAATTATTTTGGTAAACTTCTCATAATTTGAATGATTTTTAATGTTTGGTTTTTCTATACTTAGTTTATGCGGAAGAGAGTTCTGACGTGGAAAACCTTACTGAAAACATCTTCAACATAACTCTTCAAGGCAATAGATGAAGCCAAAGTTTCAATACAATTTCATGATGATCGATGTAAATTGAAGATTTTGTAGATAGAGGTGTAAACTTTTGAGAAAGACTTACAATCTTGAAAACAAAAACTCTTTCATTTTGCATATCCTTGGACATTTAATATTTGTAATAGATTAGTAGTGTATGTATTATTTTTTTATTAAGCTCTTATTTTCGAATGTAGATACAGTACTTAAACGACAAATGTTTTAATGTTTTGAAGTAATATTTATGTGGCAATGTGTGATATGTGCAAATTTAAAAAAAATATATTTTTTTCTTAACGGGTCATAACGGGTCGGGTCACTTTACCCGTTGGGTAAAGTAACCCGACCTGTTAAGGACCCGTTAAGATAACGGGTGTGACACGACACGACCCGTTAAGATAACAGGTGTTACACGAAAACGACACGAAAACGACAAACACGACCCGTTTGCCAGGCCTAGATCACATCCTGCACATATTCTACATTATAGCCTGCATATCGAGCCATTGAAGTGGCTCGTCGAGCTACAATCGAACAATTCCATATGCTATGAGCCTAAGAAATAGTAAGATATGCATAACTAAGAGACCCATTCCATTTAAGGCGAGATAAAATGGGCGGGCAATCTTTGGACCAAAAACAAGCAAGAGATGGAATACCAGAAAGAGAAAGTGTACCCAGTAAAAAGCAGTTTTTGGCAAGTATGAGTATCACTCGCGATCCTAACATATATTGCATTTGTTAACACAAAACAAATGAAAAGTAAGTAAATTGCGCATTGAAATTAGTTATGTGATGTCTAATTTAAACTAGTCATCGTTACCTTAAAAAATAGTCCACATTTTCAAACGTTGTTTATCTCAATTATGGATAACTACATATTGTAAGAAGAGAAGCTTGAAGCTTTAACAATGGAGGTTTCACACTTAGAGAGAGAGATTGCAGGAAGTTAGAGAGAGTATGAGAAAACAATTATTTTGTATTATATTTCACACTGAATCCTTACAAGCTATTTTTATATATATACTGCATTTTCCTTACGAACTACGCTAGCTCATAACAAACTTAACAAACTTAACAAACTTATCAGCTTAATCTATTGACACATGGCAGCACATCAGCCATTGGATTGATCCTGTGTTTTTATACCTTTACATCCCCCTCAATCTCATGTTTATTAGAACTAAGCATGAGATTGGAACAGTGATCTTGAAACAGAGAAATAGACAATCCTTTAGTAAGAATATCAACAAATTGCTCCTTGGAAGAGACACGTTGCACGGCTAGGTCACCTCTGATAGCATGTTCCCGGACAAAATGGTAGTCTATCTCAATATGCTTTACTCGAGAATGAAAGATTGGATTAGAGGACAATGCTATTGCTGAAATATTATCACAGAATAATACATGATCATCATATAAAGGGACATGAAGATCACATATAAGCTGCCGTATCCAAGAGACCTCTACAACAGTAATGGCAAGTGCTCTGTATTCGGCCTCAGTAGAGGATCTGGACACCGTGTGTTGTTTCTTGGAGGCCCAAGAAATAGAAGTGTTACCAAGATAAACAACATAGCCAAAGGTTGACTGTCGATCATTAGGATCCCCGACCCAATCTGCATCCCTATAAGCTTGAAGATGTAGTGGTCCAGGATTGAAATGAATGCCAAAATCAAGAGTGCCATTGAGATACCTTAAAATCATTTTCACTGCAACTACATGAATATCCAAAGGATTGTGCATAAATTGGCAACATTGATTGACTGCAAATGTAATATTTGTCCTGGTAAAGGTCAAATATTGCAATGTGCCAACAATACTGAGATATTGTTGTGGATTGTGATACGATGTTCCTTCTGTCTTTGATAACCTGTGATAAGGAAGACATGGTGTGGCACAGGATTTGGCATCTTGCATATCCACCTTGGCTAGAAGATCTTGAATATACTTGGTTTGGGAAACAAACAAGCCTCTGTTCTTATAAGTAATTTCTAAACCTAAGAAGTAATGTAAATTACCCAAATCCTTCATATCGAATTCTTATGTCAAGGCTGAAATGATCTCAGAAATAAGAGAAGAACTACTGCCAGTTAGGATGATATCATCCACATAGAGTAATAAAATCACAATAACAGTAGGGTTTTTCTTGACAAACAAAGAAGGATCTAAAAGATAGGCATTAAAGCCTAAACCTGGTAAGAAACTTGTAAATTTCTCATTCCATGCCCTGGGGGCCTGTTTAAGGCCATATAAGGATTTTTGAAGTTTGCACACATAATTGAAAGGATGAGAAGAGCTCACAAACCCCGGAGGCTGACTCATTATTCAAGTAGATCACCATGTAAAAAAACATTCCAAACATCTAATTGTTTTAAACTCTAATTAAACTGAGTTGTAAGGGCTAGAATTAACCTGACAGTGGTTGGCTTGACTACGGGACTGAAAGTCTCTGTATAATTTATACCATCCTCTTGACTATATCTTTTAGCTACAAGGCGAGCTTTATACATCGCTATAGACCCATTTGGATTCTTCTTAAGCCTGTACACCCACTCACAACTAGGGGTGGGCAAGGTTTGGTTTGGTGCGGTTTTGAGTGAAATCGAAACCGAAATCAAAATTTTTGCAATTCGGTTCGATGCGGTTTTGAAGCCAAAACTGAAATGAAACCAAACCGTTTGGTTCGGTTCGGTGCGGTTTCAAACGGTTTCGGTTTGGTTTTTAAGAAAAAAATGTACAATTTGCAATTTAACATATTAATAAGCATTTCCCAATACCAATAGGACAAAGACATTTGTTATGTAAACAATTAGCATGTTGAATGCAATTGTGATGTTAAAACATGTTTGTGCAACAAAAGGGTGTCCCTTACAATGTTTATCATAAAACAAGTTAAATAAATTTGAATTCATTAAACATGAGTGAAACTTTCATACTAGAATATGTGATACCATGCTTCAAATGAGTGAACTTCATTAGATCATTGTGTGATGGTATAAAATAACAAAGGTCCTTCAAGTTAATGAACGAAAGAAAGTGATGAATGATGATATTCTAGTGTGGTTGAGTTCATACTAAGTGTATAGATTCTAACAAACAACCAATTAAAACATGAAATCTAATATGGACATTTAATTAAATATTTATTAATATTTGCGGTGCAGTTTTCAAAAGCCAAAACCGAAACCAAACCGTTTTCTATGTTGCAATTTGGTTTCAAAACTAAAACCGTTTCAAAACTGCAAAACCAAACCATTCGGTGCGGTTTAATTTGGTTCGTGTTTCGGTTTCAGTTTTCGGTTCTAAGTGCCCACCCTTACTTACAAGCAACCAAGTTTTTGCCAATAGGAAGAGGTACAAGTGTCCAAGTCTTCTGTGCTTGCAAAGCATTGATCTCATCTTGCATGGCAACCTACCATTCTGGGACTTTACTAGCTATTTTATACGAAGATGGTTCTGTAATAGACACAACTGATGATGTGACAGAAGCTGAGAATGCTTTTCTCTTAGAAATCCCACTCTTGGACCTTGTTTGCATTGGATGAAAACTTACAGAAGGTACTCGCAGTACTACACTTATACTTTCTTGCTGGAAATCAGGATCCACAGGGATTAGAGACTGTGTAGCTGGGATAGGAGCCATCAAGGGTGAAGATGACATATCTGGGTTAGTAGTAGGTGTAGGCAAAGGCATAGGGTTGGTGGGGGAAGAATTTGATAACTCTGGAGCTGTAGTGGGAGATGCCAAAGACTTTGAAGCACTAAAGATCATAGAAGAAGACTCTAGAGCTCGAGGGGCTGAATGCAATGATGTAGATGATGATGAAGATGTGTGTGATCCAACAACATTATGAAGTGTGACTGATGGTGGTACAACATATGAAAAAGACAAAGATGGTGTTTGTGTAGTATAAGATTGAGAAATCAGATCCAAATAGGGATAAGTGTTTTCATCAAAGATTACATGTCTTGACACATAAAACTTTTTTGTAATGGGATTAAAACATATATATCCCTGCATATCCCAAAAATATGCACTGTGCAGTTTTGGACTGAAACTTAGAAGTACTGTATTGTCTCAATAGGGGAAAGCAACTACATCGAAAATCCTTTAAATGTGTCAACACTGGTGATTTCTGAAACAAACAGGTATACGAAGACTGCTTGAACAAAGTTTGACATGGCATTCTATTTATTAAATAAACAGAAATTGCACAGGCATGAAACCAAAACTGTGAAGGCAAATAAGTTGTTTGAAGAAGAGTGAGAACATTTTCTATAATGTGCCTATGCTTTCTCTCAGCAAGACCATTTTGCTCAAGTGTATAAGGACAAGACTTGTGATGCACTATGCCTTTATCTAGTAAAAACTGTTTGAAATTGGTACTAATGTACTCACCACCACCATCACTTTGAAAAACCTTAATTGCAGTTGAAAATTGAGTTTGTATAAAAGAATGAAACTGCACAAAGGTATGAAACACCTCACTTTTATTCATTAAAGGAAATATCCAGGTAAACCTGGTACCTTCATCTATGAAAAGTACATAGTATTTAAAACCCTCAATGGACAATGTAGGTGATGGTCCCCACACATCAATATGTATGATTTATAAGGGTTTTATACTTTTATTTGCATGATATGAAAAAGGAAGTTTAGTAAACTTTCCTTGCAAACAAGATACACAAACATGTTTAGAATGATCCACAGAAAATGGGACTTGAGATTGATGCAACATTTGAGAAACAACAGTGTTTGAGGGATGGCCTAATCTGTTGTGCCATAAGCTTGTGGTCCCTTGATGACCAAGGTAACAATGCTGCTGTTTGTGTGAGTAAGGTGTCTGTGATGCTTGTTTGAGAATTGATGATAGTATGTATAATGGAATTAGATATAGACCAGCTCTACACACTCCCTGAAGAAGAACCTTCCCTGTGATCTTATCCTGAATCCAGAAACAGAACTCATTACATATGAACCTACATTTGTTGTTTTTGCACAGTTGATAGATAGACAACAAATGTTAAGACAGTTTTAGAACATGTTATATGTTCTTTAATTGAAAAACAGATTTTGGAGTATGCAAAACCGAAGAACCAATATGGGAGATTTGCAAACCTACACCACTTGCAGTGGTAATGGTGTCAATGCCAGTGAATGGAGTAGCAAAAGTGAGGTTGGACAAATCAGACATCATGTGGGATGTAGCACCAGTGTCAACTACCCAAAATTGTTTTTAAGGAGCAGATGGCTGATAGTTAGCATGCATTGCAGTAATGGAAGATGGTGGAGGTCTTCCTTGATATGAGAAATTAGCACGATGATAACACTGCATTGCAGAGTGACCAAACTTGCAACATATCTGACATTGCACTGGAGATGAGGTAATAATAGTAGAAGAATGGCGCTAAAAGCAGTCAACAGCAATATGACCTCGTTTGTTACAAATCTGACACACATGAATATCATTGCTATGCTCAGGACAAGTAGAAAGATGTGGTCTCGCAGGGCTTAGGATGCCAGGACTAAATTTTGTCCTCTATAGCAGCCAGAATTATTGGTATTGTTACCAAAATGATAAGATGCTCTAGAATGATAAGGTCCTCCAGAATTGTAAGATCCTCCAGAATAGGAATAACCTCTAGATGAACTTCCAGGATGACACTGAGTATTTGTAGGATTAGAAGGCCTTTCATCAAGTACCAAGGCCTTTCCTTAGGACAAATTATTCTGTGCTATCATAGTAGTAGTGAAGGATTCATGAACTGGAGCATGCTCAACAGTTGTTTCTTTAGCAAGTAATTGAACTCGAAAATCCTTGAGAGAAATAACATTCTCTCGACCCCTTATAACTATATGAAATGTGTTATACTCAGCAGGTAACCCCTTCAAGGCAAGGATGACAATATCATCATCATTAAATGAAACTCCAGCAGTGGAGAGATGATCTCGGTCATCTTTAATCCTCTGTAAGTACTGAGAAACAGTCTCAGATCCTTTCTTGATATTCTGCAACTTAGTCTTGAGTGGAAAGATACTGGTTTTGGTAATTGTAGAGAATATGTCCTTAAGATTTGTCTAAATTTCATGAGCATTGGAACAACCAATGACACACGACATTTCAGTAGTGGAGAAAGTAACAATAAGAAACTGCATAAGAGCTCTGTCATGCATTTTCCAGGTTTGGTATGCTTCAGATTCAACACCTTCAACATCTAAATCTTCAACAAAACGAGTTGGACATCGACATGTTCCATCCACAAATCCAAAAATTCTATGACTTTTAAGAAGCAATCGTATTTGATAATGCCAAACCAAGTAATTTGTATCATCTAATTTCACCATTACAGAGACTGAAACATTAGGAATCAGGTTTGTAATTGGAGACTGAACTATTTGTAATTGTGCAGCAGTCACCATATTTTCTGAATTCTTGAAGAAAATTTGGGAAATCTTGAAGAAATTGAGGATCTAGGGTTTTCAATTACACACAATTCACTTTTCGAGAGTAATATTCAGAAATTGTTGAGGAAGAATTGGGAGATTCAGAGAGAAAAAGTCATTCACACATATCATCAAACAATTCGCGTACAAGAAACATAACTAATTTGCAGATCATACTTCGCCATACCGGTAAAGATTCAAGAGAGAAGATTTCATACCACCAACACAGAGAATTAGTTGAGAAGAGAGAATTGAAGATAGCGGAAGCAACACCTGATCAGGATCGAGAAGTGCCGTCTGGTCCCGGTGAGGATACCATGTAAGAAGAGAAGCTTGAAGCTTTAACAATGGAGGTTTCACACTTAGAGAGAGTATGAGAAAACAATTCTTCTGTATTATATTTCACAATGAATCCTTACAAGCTATTTCTATATATATACTGCACTTTCCTTATGAACTAAGCTAGCTCATAACAAACTTATCAGCTTAATCTATTGACACATGGCAGCACATCAGCCATTGGATTGATCCAATGTTTTTATACCTTTACACGTATCATTCTCATACTTAAAAAATAAGTATCCATTTGAAGTGAGGGAAGTCATGAATGAAAATTGATACACCGTTGTTCACGTTTGGGAAGAATAACCTTCCTTGGTGATCTCGTACCTGGTTGCTTAGGTATGAGCTATGATATAACTAATTCCAATGTAGGATTCACTGACTTGTTTATTTCTTATGTGTTAATAAACACAATATACCTGAACAATATGATGATATCCTTGCTAATTATCGAAGACCTTATATTTACAACTAGAATGAAATATCAATACATTGTATTGCTAATTGCAATACATATTTATATTTTTGAATATAAAAACTTTTATAGGATGACCAACCCCTAAATTAATTCATAATCCCCTGGGTGTTCATTGGCCCCCGGCCTGCAAGTATGAAATGTCTTGCTTAAGACAAATTATGTCAGTTTTTTAAGCGATCTATTTCTCAGTGATCTGGATCTTTAAAAATATGAGCTATTTGTATTAAACTTTTCACACCAGCACCAGCAGATTCAATATCTGGTTGCGCCCATGTATATGAAATAAAATAAAATAAAATAAAACGAAGAGATCACACATTGTTTGAACATTGTTTAATTATCCTTCCTGTTCACCATTTCTTAATCATGTTTGCATCACCAAATTCAATGGGTGGTACAGCCAGTGAAGCCATGTAGAAAAAGTCATCTCCTCCTTCAACATAAAAAAAGCTAACTTAGTTTTCTTGTATCCGACTCTACTTTGACGTACCTTTGCCTCAAATGTCAAAAATACACTATCACCTCATGTGGTATCGAAGGGAGAAGGAAGATTAGTCTGTTATCAATATGTGGTGGGGTACCTCCTATATTTAATAAAGCTAGAAATTTGATTAAGAAATCTGTACTAAAAGAGGTAGAAATTCTGTGGAATCCAAAGGTCTGCCTGGCAATCTGGTGCCCTAGCTTAAAAGACAGTTTAGCAAGCTCCGTCGTAATCATGGAACCCACAATTTTTTCTTCTTGAAGGATCTTAATATCTTATCAAAATCTTGTAGAAATTGAATCATGGAATAAAAAATAGAGAGAAAAATCCTCATCTTGCTAATTGAAATATGTATTGCAAAGTGAACTTTGAATTTCCAGCTGGATCCAGAAACAAGCACTTTCTGCATTTTATCAGTCTAAGTTTTTCAGGCTTTGATGCAAGAAAGAAATCTAGCTTGAACAAAAATCATGAATTATTATTTTGCTTTGTTCTAATGGGTTGTTTGTTTGTTGGGCTTGGTTTGATGTTTGATGGGTTGAACATTCAACCCAAAGACTAACCATTCTATCTCTCACATACGGGTTAGCATCAAGGATTGGATGATGTAATAGTTAGTCAGTGGGTTAGATAACTTGCCAACCAAGCTGTGTTCTTGATATATAGCACTGTAAACAGACTTTGTAATTCCATCATGAAAAAATTAGTATCCAGACCTTAGTTTCTAATGTTTGATTAAGACCTTATCAGTTTTTTAGATTTTGATCAAACTCCCAACATTAATATATTAATGAATTACATGTAAGTTACATAAATTTTATAATAAAAATTAGTAATTGATTTAGATTTTTAATACTTACAGCCTTATTAAACTCCTAATTAATTTTCAATTCTAACATTTCCAAAATATAAAATATAAAATTAGAATAAGTTTGTACCCATTAAATTTTTATAAAAAGAATTTCAATTTTTTAATCTTATATGTATCCATTATTAAATATACTAATTTGTTATATGAAAAATGTACCTTTTTTTTAATATAAAATGCACCCATGTTTTATTTAAAATTCATTCAATCTTTTCTCTAATCCATTTTTTAAACTTATATGGGTACATTCTATTTTGTTGATTTGAGAATGTATCAATGTCAAGTTTAATAAAAGAAATTTAATACTATTATTAAGCCTTTTTTTTTATTTGTTTTTAAAAATGTACCCATATTTTGGTACAATAATTTTTTGGTTAGTTTTAATCAACATGCCCGTGTGTGTGTGTGTGTGTGTGTGTGGGTTTTATTTAAAATCTCATTAATATAAATAACTACAAATTTTATTTTTAATTTAAAAATATAATAACCTACATAGAAATACATTATTACATTAATGTTAGGAACTTCGATCAAAAACTAAAATCTACAAAAGTTTCAGTCAAAGAATATTGGTAGTTAGAGACCACATCCAAAGTGTCCCTTCAATCATTCACAAATCAATGCAAACAATTCTCTCATCTCTCTCTCTCTCTCTCTCTCTCTCTCTCTCTCTCTCACACACACACACAACTTTCATTTTTGTAAGCTAATCTCAATTTTTTCTTTTTTTTGAGTTCATCATTTCTGGTTCTTTGGTACTGTTAATAATATGTTGAGTTTTATCATGAAAAGCCTCATTGATATTAAAGGGTAAAACTCTCATATATCAATTATATATTATTTTGTCTTATGCCTGGTATGAGACCATGTTCTTCAATAGGGTGTTTTAATAAAAATGAACACACAAAAGAAAATCTTAATAAAAAAACACTTAATGAGTAAACAAGGCTTGAATTGGTGGAGGGAATTCATTGGATGGCTTGGAACAAAGTTGCAAAAAAGAAGGATTCTGGTGGTCTTGGGTTCAAGGAGATTATTGATTTTAACTTAGCTATACTGGCTAAGGTGGGGTAGCGGCTCATATGTAATCCGGACTCACTTTTGGTTAGAGTACTGCAAGGTAAATAATATCCTTCTTTGTCATTCATGGATGCACCGGTGGGTAGAAGCACATCTTGGGGTTGGAAGGCTAGTGTACGATGGCGGGTGGGGGATGGGAGGTTTATTCAAATTGCAAAGGACCCATGGCTGCCTATATCAAGGACGTTTCGATCTAATTCACGTCATCAGGAGATGCCTACATTGGTTGCCGACTTGGTGGATCGGGGGGGGGGGGGGGGGGAGGGGGGGTAATTGGAAGCGTGAGGTCATTGAGTTGTGTTTTAATGAGGAGGAAGCTCTTACTATTTTAAATATCCCACCTAGTCGCTTTGGATGTCTGGATCGTATGATGTGGCATTATACATGAAATGGAGTATACTTGGTGAAGTCTGGGTATATGGTGGAGCAAGAAATGAGTAGAAATAGGGAGCTTGGACGGAATGGTATGGGTCAGCCTAGTATGGTGGATAATAGGGATTCGGTGTGGAGGGATATTTGGAGATTGAACGTTCCGTCTAAATTATGTCATTTTGTTTAGAAGGGGTGCAGGAACATCTTGGCAGTGCGTCCAAACTTGCAGCGGCGGGGGATACGTCTGGAGCCTAGTTGCCCTTTTTGTGAAGGTGAGGTGGAAACACAGGTACATATCTTTTTTCATTGCCCATTTGCCCGTGTTTTTTGGTTTGGTTCCCCGCTTCAATTATATGTGACCATGGTGGTGGGTGAGGATTTTTTGGAATGTTCGAAGTGGTTGTGTGCTAAATATGGTAAGGAGGAGGAGGCTTGTGACCTTATGCGATGGGTGGTTGGTGGTGTATGGAGGATATGGAAATGTTGGAATAGTTTGGCGTTTGAGAAGGTTACGATAGAGTCCCTTGTTGCAATACAATTACTTAAACAACAATGGGACGAGATGAAGGTTGGTGAAGAAGTACAGGTGCACTTGCTACCCTGTGGGCAACAAGCGAGAAGAGAGGGTCTTCAAGGGTGGATTAAGCCACCTTTTGGAACTTTTAAAATTAATTGTGATGGAGCATGGTGCAGTCAGACTGTATAGGTGGTGTTGGGTGGGTGGCGAGGGATTTTGTGGGCATCTTCAAAGGTGCGGGAGGTGTTGGAAAAATTTCTTGTGTCTCGAGTATTATGGCGGAAGTAGAAGCATTGCGAGTGGCTTTGTTGGCTTGTGTGGAGAGAAGCTTTGAGTCTGTACAGTTAGAGACCGACTCTCAGGTTCTTGTCAACATGGTCCATGGTCGTTTACAACCGAAGGCAGTTCTAGATGGTATTTTATGGGATATTAGTCTTCTTAAGCAACAATTTGATGCTATTGAGTTCTTATATGCTCCTCGTGCCAGTAATGAGGCTGCGCATCTTGTGGCATCTTTTGTCACGTGTCTTTGTGTGTGTGTGTGTGGGGGGGGGGGGGTCTTCATTCTTGGGATGGTTCTGAACTAGAGTGGTTGTTTAACACTCTGGTATCTGATGTAAACATTTCGATTCATATTTAATAATATTCAACTTTCGACAAAAAAAAAAAAAAAAACAAGGCTTGAGTTGATTGAATTTTCTCTTTATGGTTAAAAAAAACATGTTGGACTACTTTAACATTATTTTTTTTCTATATAGTTTATTTATTTATTTTTAAAAAACCCTCACTGACACATTTTATATATTTTTGGGACAGAGAGAAATAAACAAAACAGTGAATGCAAATACAGGTACACTTGCAAATGGCATGCATGCTATAGTCCACAGTGCAGTGCAGCTACTGCTAGAGCATGTTTGGCCAGATCTGATAAACCTTTTACGAGAGGGAGGGCAGGCAAAGGTAGCTGCATATCACAGTCTTTCTTTTACAGTGTCCCAAAATTAATGTCACCCAAACTGTCCTCTTGCTCTTGCTAACGAAAGCAAATGGATCTCACCCAAAGCCTCAAGTTCGTCTCATCAAAATTCCAAAAGTCCTTCCTATAGAAAAACCCTAGTAAAGGAGATTAATTCATATGACATTGATATCCTGTGTCAATATAATAGTAGCGTTTTGTGTTAATAACACAACGTTAGAAGGGGCGGATTTGCACATATCATTCTTTTATTGATACAAAATGTCACAATGTTAACGTACAATGGATATAAGTTGTTCTAATAAAAGAACAAAAGTGACCTATTTACTCACAATGGCTAATTGGTCATTTGATCCCAACCCAAAGTTCAATATGAGAGAGTGAGAGAAAAAAAAAAGAAAAAAAGAGAGATGTTGAAATTGCAAAGATAGATGAAGAGAATAAGAGCACTTCTAGTGTAGTAAGGCCCCCTGGGCAATAGGCAATTCTCAATCCCCTTAAATGACAATAACTGCTTGCAGTGAACAGTAACTGCTCAAGTGCATCTCCACACCTAAACTGAATAGCTCAGGTAATTCGCATTAAAAAATTAATATTTTTGTTTTATAAAAATAATAAAAGATTGGTTTTTTTTTTTTTTTTTTTTTTTTTTTATTTTAAAGAAAAGATTGGTTGAATGATACACCCCGACCGGAGTCAAGGCATGTTGGCTGACACCCGAAGGTGACGTAACCATTTTTGTGTAGTGATGCGGAAAATGTGAATATATTTTAAGCGATGTTGGAACTTATTTAATTCATAAAGAGTGTACGCAGTAGTGGGAAGAACCCATAAAGCGTAAGTAGTCAAAGTTTAGACAATAGTACAACATAAATAAAGCAATCGTATCTAGTTAAGGTGCTTATTACACAACTGGAAATAAGCTCCTACATTTATTTGGGGGAAATGTCAGAATCACCACAGAATCCCTTGTGCACCTTGAAGATTCAGCTAACTAAGTCCTGGAGGGGCGAAAAAGAAAAGGTGTGAGTGGTCGAAAATAAAGGTTTTCGAAACACATTTCTCTTTCAAACATACTAACCCCTCGCCATAAATCAAATATATTTTCCATAAAATCATACTACGTATAAGTATGAAATCAAAGATAATGCAACCATAAATCAGGAAACACAATTCATAAATCAAGAAACACAATTCAGAAATCAAAGGTAAGCAAATCAGGTACTCATCAATAATATCAAATGCTTATCCATAATATCAAGTTCTCATCTATAATATCAATGGTTCATCAATATAATCAATTACTTATCAATATAATTAATTACTCATCAATATAATCAATTGCTCATCAAATTCTCCATCAATTTATGCTTGCACACGAATTCATGAAATTCTGATTCATACATGACTGGGTTTATTATATACGCTTTAGTACTACAATCACGTGAAGATTGGCGCTATGCGCAGTCACATACGAGTCTGAGTTGCCTATTGCAACCTAGGACAGGACTGGCTCCTGTAATGGATCCAAGGTGAGCATACGGTGCGATGTGAGCATACACGTGAAAGACTGGCCCTGGCGCTGGGGCGAGTGCTAACAACGGGTGCAGCAATGATGAGCAATTAAAATGTTTATGAACATGTCATGACAATATATAAGTATCAAAAATATAATACCACTTCTAAAATATATAAAACATGGCATGGTAGGCACAACATTAATTCAAAAGCATTTGTGGAAACTATAAAACCTCTTATATATAATATATAAAAACAAATGCGCACTCATTGATACGTAGTCAGGTTGTAGTCTCCTAGCCATGCTTGACCTCATACCTCCTTGGGATAATTATTTCCCAAGGGTGGAACAATTATATTAATTAATTTATTAACACATATATCAAAAGCTAGGAAAATCCCCCTATAGTTTGCTCAAACCGAGAGTATAAATATACGAAAACATTCTATGTGACGTCACAGACTCGTACACTTCAACCATGCTCCGTCTTGAGGTAGGATGAGCTGCCACGCGCAGCCAAGCTAGCGGCCACAATTGCCCCTACGCGCAGGCCACGCGCTTGCATGCACTGGCAAATCCCTAAGGAATATTCCATCAGGATCTAACAAAATATTCCATTAACTTAACCGTGTCATAACAGTGTTACCTTTAACGGCGTCAGTTAACGGAGTCCGAATATTCCGTTAACTTTAACAGAATATTCCTCCTTCTTCTCCGGTGAACCTACGCCGCTAAAAACTGGAATTTTCGCCGATTTTCTGGAAAAATATCAAAATTTCATATCTTTCTCATTTTCAACCATTTTTGACATACTTTAAATAGAAATGAAGCTTATGGCAAGTAGAACAAATTTATACTTTTTGGAAGTACAAAAAGTGGATGGAAATTGATTGAAATTGGCTTGGAAGGTACGGACAAAACTCCAATTTTTCAAACTCATGTGTTTTCACGTTAGCTTAGCTTCAAACTTGTACTAGGGACCTTGGGGAGTTGTGTAGGAGCTTCTAGATCTTCCAAAACTTTGTAACTCGACCAGAAAATCGTCAGGAAAATTTGATCCGAGTCAGAGCTTCTGAGTTCGGCGTTCGAAACTCAGTTGTTTTCAATTATGTTTATACGGATGGACTCGTGAGGACGAAAGGAGTAGGATGGTGGTATTGAAGTTCGTTTTCTGTGTTTGGATGATTTGCTTGGGTTTGCAGAGAGATGAGAGGGTACGGGTTGAGGGAGAGAATGAAAATGAGAAGGACAGAGGGAGAATGATTGTGAGTGTCCGAATGATTGATAGTATAAAATTAGGAGAATGAATGTCTGTTTAGAATAATGGGATGAGTGCTCGATTAGTGTGGTAGGAATGGTGCATTTTTTATTGTTATACAATAACTAAAGGACTGATTGATACGTTCGTGCTCAATAGTGTTTTAGGTATAGGCCGGTGATGGAAGTTCCACTTTTAGAATTTTAAATAACCAAACCTAACCCACTTACACCAACACTACTAATTAATACTGCATAATTAGTACACCCGTGTATAATTTTACCCATTTTTAACGTACTTTAACTAAGCAAAATTTCATCGTTACAAAATCTGGTTCGAGTCTAGTTCGCACTCACGCGTCCATAATATCGAATACTATTTAATTACGATAATTCGAAAAATAAACTAAAAGCCGAATAACACGTCCACGTCAGATTCCATTTTGACAATCAAGGACAAATCAATCTTTTTACATAGGAAATTAGGGATGGGTCCTCACATTGAAAGTATTTGAAAATATTGAAATGTAGTGTAAAGTGGAAGAATATGGTTAGTTATTTATAGAAAAAAGTTATGAGTTTTTATATTTTAAATTAGTTTTTTTTTTATTTATCATTTTTTTTATTTTTATTTTTGTAATAATTTAAATTATGGCTGACATCAACCTTGCATCACATAGGCAGAGCACTAGGCTAGATGATTATTGTCTAACTTCTTTATCGAGCTTACCTTGAGTCCAATTGTCCAAGTGGACTGGAGCGTTTTGGGAAGGAAGGAAGTGGATTGAGTTGTCTATTCCCAAGGCAATAACTAACGATGAAGTTGCTCTAAATGGGGCAGGGGATGGGCCAAAGGCCAAATATTATGAAGGCTTTTTTTCTTTACACAGAGATGGTTGCATTATGTGATGTGTGCCTATTAAATCGATGCTTTTGTTTCTATTAGTGGTTAAGAGATGTTGAAACTCAGCACCTGGCTTGAGGCACGCGATGTGACCATCAGAAAGGAAGGTTGTAACATACCCACTATGATTCGTGCCTTTCGGACCTCTCTGGTGAAATTGTACGTACCTTGTTCCAAATTAGGGTTTTGCTAACCCTAATTTGCACGTATACGTATGCTAACTAACAATATTAATCACTCTGAATAGTTGATCTTGATCAGGATGAAATTTTTATTCTAATCAATGCCCGTCAGTCAGTGATCACATGGAATATACTTAAATAAGAATTTGAATCAAGGTAACAAAAGTTCGTATAATAATGCCGTTATAGTCTTGCAAACATAACACATTTTTTAAACAAAGAAAATATCTTTCATCATTTCTAATAATTTTTTTAGTGGATCATCGATCTCTACTACTTTTTAGTGAAAAGCATTGAATATTGATGCTTCTTCTGTTTGTTCCTATCTGTTTACGTAATGCGTAATTTTATCTTTTTGGGTTTTTGACTACTGATTCGTACATGAAAAGCCAGACTCAAGATATAATGAATGGTTCTAGGTTCTGGGAATATACATATATCCAAAACCCTATTCACCAAATGCAGAAGCTAATAGCACACGGCAAGCAATACCTATGTATAGCTGGTAAAAAAGGATTAAGCCATGCAAAGCAAACCGACCCGTATAAGCCAAAAGGCACAGCTAATTCGAACCCTTAAAATGTATGCCTTCGGACTATAGCCAGTACTTCTCACAGTCCGTACTACGTATTCTCCAACACGTGCATCAAAGCCCAACTGAGTAGAAATAATAATAGTAATTGGAACGTTGGATATTCGTAATAACAGAAATGTTAGTATTGTTAGAAGGGTATTATTGTAATTGGGATATATGGCTATATAAGGGATTGTATAGCTAGTATTTCATTAAGTTCATTTGTATACATGTTCTTCATTCAATCAATAAAATCTCTTTGGTTTTCTCTCTATCACTTTTCTCTTCCTCTATACCAACTTCATCTTTTACAATGTAGTTAATATGGTATCAGAGCCACCAAGGCTCACGCCATGGATCTTGGTGGTCGATTCCTCTTCTTTCTTTCTTCTTTACTTTCTTTCGTTTCTGCGTATTTCCATATTCGTAATACAAGAGCTCTTTCTTCCTTTCTTTCTTTGTAAACTTCTCTGAGATTTCGCATAGGTTTTCTTTGATATCATCTGGGTTTCACTGCAAATTTTGATTGGGGCTTCGAGCTCGAGCAAATTGGGTTGCTGAAGAAAGATTTTCCTGGAAGCAACACAGGGCTGCTTAATCTCTACTCCGAGAGCTGAACCTGCTTCCTCGGCTTGGCTAGTCAGACAATTGTGGGCCGCTTGATTATGTTGTCGAGCATGGCAGCATCCATCGCTCCCTACCTCTACGATGCCATTCGATTGGGTTCTCAGATCCTCCCTCGAACTGCTCGGATTTCTCCTCGCAAGAAACCCTAGAAATCCCAACTGCGAAAAAGGGTTGGTCTGATCCTTGTTGATCTTTCGTTCTTTCGCCGCATGATTTGTAGTTGATTGGTTATTGTGGATGATTTGCTGTTCTTGGTGGAGTTTCTTGGTGCTAGAATTATGGGGTTTCAGTAGAGCAAAGGTTTGTGCATTCTACCTGTTTGTTGATTTGCGTCAGTGAGAATTTCTTTTTCTTTGATGAATTCCAAAGCCGATTGTCATCGTCAACCAGTTTGCTTGTTGGTTTCTTGAAGAATTGTTGATTGTGGAGGCTTAAAGATTTGGTTTTGGTTCAATTTCTGGTGCAGATCAAGTGATTTGGTTCTTCGAATTCATGCATATGTCTATAATATTGTTGAGACGATTTACTGTGTTATGGGTAGTGCAATTTCTGTGGTGCCTTCAATTTCTGCAAAATCAGGGGTTTTTGTGATAGTTGTGATCTTGAGATTTTCATATGTTGAAGTGTAGTCTGGTGATATGATGTATATTCATCCCAAGAAAGTGTCATTCCTTCTTGGTTAAGTAAGTGTAAATTCTGCGAAGTGCACAAGAGTAGCAATCTCTTGTTATATCAGATTTGTTTTACTGTCAAAGAAAGTGTCAGTCTTTCTTGGTAGAAATCGATGTAATTTTTTGTTAAGTTTCATGTCAGTGAAGTGAAAAGGAGTGTCATTCTCCTTGGTTGTTTTGGGTTCTTGGAGTGTCATTCTCCTTAGTTGATTTGGTGCTAGTCTCTGTAAAGCTTCAGTTAGTTCATGATATTTTTTTTTTTGTTTTGCTCCAACTCCTCTGTAGATGACAAAGACTTCAACAGATTAGGATTAGAAACTGTATTGTGCAGAGCATTTTCATAAGCAACATAAATTTCAGCAAGCCTCATGGGTTGATCGATTAAGCTCTCTGAAATTCCTGGTGAAGAGTAATTGATTATTCCACAGAATGTTCCACATCCTTTGAAATTACAGAATGATGGTGTATTGGTGGAGTAATTGCATTCCTGGAGGAGAGTGATTAACTATGGTATTTGTGGATTCGTGTAATGATTTTCTTTTGCCAGCACCTCAGATGAAGCATCTGGTGGAAATGAGGGCCAAACTGCAGACTTCGGCCAGGGAAGCATGTTTAGTGAAGCACTATTTCCCGCTCATTAATGTCAACAACTCCAGGCTATCATACACTGCTCCACACGTCATAAGACAGGGGTTTGGCGTTTTATGCAGTGTTTAGGTTCATAACAATAATTGTAGATGTATTCACCAAAGGATTGCACAGTCCAATGTTCTTAAAGCATTGCAAACATCTTGGTCTTGCAGTTCCATA
Source organism: Pyrus communis (assembly GCF_041283825.1). Classification (NCBI taxonomy): domain Eukaryota; kingdom Viridiplantae; phylum Streptophyta; class Magnoliopsida; order Rosales; family Rosaceae; genus Pyrus; species Pyrus communis. Next base: position 13,877,836 of record NC_142581.1, read on the forward strand.
TTAGTTTTAGTGGTTTAGCTACTTCAAACTTCACTTGGTCCCAAGTTCAGTTTGAGGGGGGAGTAATAACAGAAGTGTTAGTATTGTTAGAAGGGTATTATTGCAATTGGGATATATGGCCATATAAGGGATTGTATAGCTAGTATTTCATTAAGTTCATTTGTATACATTTTCTTCATTCAATCAATACAATCTCTTTGGTTTTCTCTCTATCACTTTTCTCTTCCTCTGTACCAACTTCATCTTTTACAATGTAGTTAATAATTCGAAAGATAAGAATAATGATCTTAGAGAATCTAGGATGCAGACTTGCCCGAAAAAAACATTTCTAAGACCTAAATTCTTATATTTGGGTCCCAAAAAGGTAATAGATTATGTATTTTGGTTTTCTTTTCCAATGCAAAGATTCAAATTTTAAAACTCATTTTGAATTTTAAGATTTGAATCTTTGCATTGGAGGAGAAATCAATAGACAAGCTTAAATTTTGAATTTTGATAGTTTGGGTATGTACATAAGATGGTTGGAGTCAAAAGTCAAATTCTGTTTTTTTTTTTTTGTTGAATAAAACTTCGTTGGCATGGGCTTCACTAAGGACCCAAATCTCATAATGAAACACAAACCTGAGTCCTACTTTTCCTCAAAACCCAAATATGAATTTTAGGTCTCATGTAGATTGAAGATGTTTTGCCTTATATTTGAACTCAAATTATCATATTTGAGTCCTTGCATTGAAGATGCTCTTATGTAGTGTTCTAAAAATCGGTGAGAAAAATCGGTGGAGACCTACGTGGTCTAGGTGGCAGTTAGGTAGGCAATTTTATTTTTTTGTTTTAATTAAAAATTAAATAATCCCATGGGTAACCTAATTTCCTAAATAGAACCTTATCCTTTGCACAATTTTCTTTCTCGTCATCTCGAACCTTGTTTTCTTCTCTGGCCTTTGTTCAAGTTCTTCTCCCGCCACCATCTTCTACTTAGCCTAAATTGCATTTGCAACTTGAACTCCAATTATTCCACCCCCAAATTTGTGCCCTAAGTCATTCACTTCTTCAATCACAATTCAAAATATTGGATCCATGGTTCCAATTAAGCTCATAACCACGAATTATCTTACCTAGAGTGCTTTATTCGCTTCAATCTTTCGCCGATATAACCTCACCTAAATAATGGATGGATCTATGGTGGCGCCGCATAAGTATCTTATTGATTTTTCAGGAAATCGCACTTCGAATCTGAATCTTCAACTTGTGGTTTGGTTTGAGAAGGACTAGAATATTGTGATCTGGATAAACTCTCACTTTTTGATTCTCTAATTTCCTACACTGTTGGAGTTGCCTGTGCTTGAGAACTATGTTCTAAACCGGAAACCAAACTCGCAACGCCATCTCAATCGTACATTTATGAACTCCTTTCTCATTAAGGAATATCACAAAGGGCGATTCTATAGCGGCTTCTTATCTTCAACAAATCGAAGAAATTGCTTATGTTCTTGCCAACGCTGGTGCTCCAATTCAAGATTGTTAACTCATTTTTGTACTCTTCATGGGTTGCTGATTGAGTATGAATCATTCGTTGATGTGATCCAATTCTGACTTGGTTCTACTACAATTGATGAACTTCATGGCCTACTTCTAAGTAAGGAGATTCAATTGAACATTTGGAAGAAATCCTCACCTTCAACACCGTTCCAAGCCTACAATTCTTCAACTGGAATTCTTCCAACACCGCCTTAATTGGTGAATCAAACTCTCATGTTCATGTTGCTAAGCATGGATCCAATTTCAACTCATCTCAAGGCTGTGGAATGGATCATAATTTCTCAAACCCTAGAAATTCACAAAATTGCACCAACAACTTTCGATCCTACAATCCTTGTCAAAACTTCTCTCGCCAAAGAAATCAAAAGTACAATCAAGGATCAATATCCAATTTCAATAACTCCAACATAAGGATTTCATGTCAAATTTGCCATCAATTTGATCATGAGGATGTGGATTGTCCTCATAGCATGAATCTAGGCTATGGAACCAAGAATTCTCATATTGCTCTTCATGCCAGTACATCTTCTAATACTCCTATATGGCTTCTTAATACTAGAGAAAGCTCACACATGACTAATTCATATGTAAATCTTCAAAGTCCTGAAACCCTAGTCTTGAGCAAGTTTATATTGGAGACGACAAGGGTATACCTATCACTCATTCTGGTTCTTCTAGACTTAATACTTCTACTCATAAGTTTGCACTCAACAATGTGTTACATGTCCCTGATCTGAAACAAGATTTGATTTCTGCAAATAATTAAGTTTATCCTTGATAATTGATTTCCCATTCATCTATATCTTTTTCACTTTATTGTAAAGGATCTTTCTTCGGAGAATACTTTTTAAAGGCCCTGTGAAAGCTGGATTTTATCCATTTCTTGCATCCTTTATTGCTGGAAATCGACACGCTTATGCAGTACTTGCTAAAACCTCTAAGATATATGGGATCAACATTTGGGCCATCCCTCATTCAAAATCTTAAATAAGCTAGCATCTAGGTATCGTTTGGTATGTAGACGGGAAGGGACGGGACGGGACAGGATGGAACGGAACGGAGCGGGAGCAAAGATGCCCTCAGATGGAAACAAGGAGGAAGAAGAAGGAGACGGAGAGGTTATAATTTTGTGTTCCACAAATATGGAACGAGTCATTCCAGGGGGGTGAGGTGGAACGAAAATTCACCCAAAACTCGTCCCGTGGAACAGCTCGTTCCACCCGTTTTAGGCGCACCAAACGTGGGACGGAACGCCTTGTCCCACTCTGTTCCGTCCCGTCCCACGTACCAAACGGTACCTAGTATAACTATTTTTGGAAGAATACTAAGTTTGTGTGTTCAAGCTCTTTAGGCAAGTGTTCTAGGAAATCTTTTACTATTGTTTCTTGTAATACAAGCAAGCCTCTTGAACTTTTACACACTGATGTATGGGGCCCTGCACTAATTTCTTCTGTTAATGGATTCAAATATACTTTATTAATGATTTTACAAAGTATTCTTGGTTCTTTCCACTTAAGAACAAGGACTAGAGCAGGATTAATCTGTGATGCAGAATCAAAAGAGGATGGAAGAGGTGCTGCCATTGTTTGTGGCTTTGGGTTTGCAGAAGTGAAGATTGTCGATGACAAAGAACAATGCGAGCGGAGAGAGGATCGTAGGTGAAGTCATTAGACACCAACGATAGATACACATTATGAAAATTATCAATGTATTTCATAAAATGAATAAGATTACATTTGGGTATTTATACACCATCATTTACATACAGCCGTAACTAACTACTTATCTTACTCACTAAGCTAATGAATGAAAGCGTAACAAACCTTAACAATATCACTTTATCATTTACAATACTACCCTTAATAGACTCCTATGATTTTAGAATCATAAATCCGTCACTGCAAATACACACTTCACCGGTCAACCTCTATCTTTCCACTCTCTTTAACTTTCTCCCTTTCTCTGCTATTAATCCAAACCCAAATGAGTTAGCAAGTGACGCCTACAATTACACCATAAATATGTCAAAATTATGTAGTTTCCGCCACACTCAATGTACAATTTCACAAATTGTTCAGTCGTTAAACTACCAAGTAGATTTTAGTGTAAATGAAAAGCAATTAACATTAGCAATGACTACAAAACCGAACAAATAAATAACCCACCATTCTTTCGGGTTCAAGCCCCGCAAGTTTCAAGCAATGGGTGCGCAATTAATCTAAAAATCAAAACTCTGCACTTCAGAAGCTTCCAAAAATATATTGAACACCCTAACGAATTACAAAAATAATGGGAAGGGAAATAGCCGACAATGGTTTCTAACAATGCAAATGGGAATTCGGAAAGCATGGTTTTTTCGATGGGGTTTCTTTTTTTCTTTTTCTTTTTATTTTATCTTTGTCATTAAATAAAGTTATTAAATGATTTTTGGTTAAAATTCAAAGTTTTAAAATATTTTCATTAGTCTTCCTTTTATTTATTTATTTTCTAGTTTGTATTTTAATTCTTTTCTCAAATTAATAGAATAGAATTTAAATAGTTGGCATGCAACATCAATTAATAGATCAAATAGTTTACAACTATGGTCTAAAAAAATTCTTTAGGTAAAACTTCTAATTAAGCCACTAATTAACACATTTGACAAATAGAAATTAACAAAAAATAAGCGTGATACGAAATATACATACATAAATTACACTTAAAGATTATAGAGAATGCAAAACACTGCAAAGCCAGTGTTTATGAAATTGCAATAAAGAAGAAAAAAAACTAAAATCTTAATGCACAAATCCCTATTTAGCTACCAAATAGATCTGCCACAAACTATTGTAACACGAATTTAACAAATGAGATTGCTATATGTTAATTGGATGAAGAATTGTTCGACAAGGTGATCCTCGTTCTCCTAATCTATTTATTTTTTATATTGAAAAATTGTAGTTGTTAGTACTGAAAAATGGAAAGCTAAGTTCCAAAAAGCAAGGTCAGATTGTTAAAGGTTGTCTTGATAAATTTTGCCTGGCATCTGGGCATCAAATAAGCTATGAAAATCAAGAATCTACTCCTCTACTAATATTAATCGTGGAATGGCTATTGATTTTGGTCGTATTTATGGTTCTCCTCTAATTTATGAATTGGGAAAGTAATTGGGAGTTCTGCTCATTCATTCTCATATTATTGAAAACACCTACAAAGGCCTGGTAGAAAAGGCTCAAGCTCGACTTTCTGCTTGGAAGGTAAATTCGTTATCTCTTACTGGTCGAACTACTTTTGTTCAGTCTTTCACTTCAATTATAGTATATGTTATGTAACCAATGAAATCACCAGTTACAATTTGTGATCATCTAGATAGGTTGAATAAGAATTTCATCTGGGGCTCTACTCGATCCATAAATGAAGTTAAAATGGAGCCAAGTTTGCCTTCCAAGTCTCATAGTGTGCTTGGCTTGAAAAGTATCAGAGTTATGAATTCGGCTCAACGGCAAGTATTTTTAACGTGATATGAGCCAGGTATTCAATAAAAAACTGCTTTGGGCTCTTCATGCGCTTACTAAGGTGTTTTTGAAGAGACTCAACTTTTGCATGAAGGGCTATTATGGCAAATTGGAAAATAGTAAAACGGTAAACCTTGGACTAACAAATGGGCTAAATGTGATATTTTGCTTCAGCATACTAGCTTCCCGCTCTCTGATGATACGCTGAAAGCTACTGTAGCTGATTAATGTTACAATTATGGTTTAGATATTGGTAAACTATTACTTGTTTTACCAAAGGAGATCGTTGAACAAATTATTAGCATTCCAGTTGGTTTTTATGCTTTGGCTGATGAGTGTATCTAGAGTGGAACTAGTGATGGCAATTTTTTTGTTAAATTTGTTATATGTTGGCCATTAATTCTAGTGATTTTCCTGCGGAATCTCATTTGGAAACTTCACATTCCACCAAAAAGTTTAGAGTTCTTATGGGTGCTCTCTTTTGATAAGCTCCTAAATAATCATCAAAGGCTTAAAATGGGTATGCCTAATAACCATGAGTGTCAAATATGTATTTGTTCCTTTGAATTGGTGGCTAATGTTTTTAAATATTGTCCTCAGGCAAAATAAGTTTGACAGAGGTTGAAAATGTATAATTAATAGTCAGAGCACATTAGTTTTCACAATTGGCTTCATTTTAATCTCACCACTATATCACTCATATTGGGGGTTAAGAGTGGAGGTTAGTGCTTTCTGTTACTTGTTGGTTTATTTGGTATTAGTGAAATAAATTTATTTTTGTGAAGGATTTTCCAATGACCGATGATCTTACAGTTACTATTTGTACTTATCTTCATGAAGAAAGCTAATACTTACAAGATTGATAAACCCATATGATTGAATATTTGCTGCTCCATTTGTAAGATCATCCTTCGAATTGGTTTAAGCTTAATGTTGATGGTTGCAAGAAGGGAAATAATAATTCTATTGGAGCCGGTGGTGTTTTATAAGATTCTAATGGTAAATATATTTCTGAATTTTGCGGCACAAGTGAGATTCTCACTACTAAGCTATGAGGAGTTTATTTAGGTTTACAATGGTAGGGGGATTATACATTGATAAATTACTAGTGCACTCAGACTCTGCGCTCATAGTTCATTTGGTGTTGCAAGCTGCTAGCAATAATCATCATTTGAGTCCCCTTGTTTTAGCCTATTGAGAGTTGCTTTCAAGATCTTGGCAATGAGATATTCGACATGTCTACAAAGAAAAGAATTTTGTGGCAGATAGTTTAGCAAACAATATTCTTGATTTAGATTTAACAAATTTCTACTTTGATAATTCTCCTTCTTGTTTAGTTAGTTTTTGATGATCGACTTGGGAATGTTCCGGTCTAGTTTTGTTTGGGCTTTTGATTTAGCCAATTTTTCAATTCAAAAAAATTAAAATAAAAAAATTTACGGTTTCGTCATTGCAATTAAAATTAAGTGATTAGTAGGCACACTTAAATACTTCACTACAAGCTACTTGCATAAGTGTTATTGCAATTGGTTAATTAAAATTTTTCTTAGTTTTATTAAGTGATGAATTTTAGTGGGGTAAATTACATCGAGGGTGATGGAGTGGTAGTGGAGACCAAGGTGGGGAGGCCCAACTTGAAAATATCTTCTTTTTAATTGTATAATATTTTTATTAGTTTCAAATTTTACAAATAATAATAGTTTTTTTATTCTTTTATTTTATTTTATTTTATTAGTTTCTTATCCACATTGCTGATATCTACATCAACAAAAATATAGGTCATGCATTTGTCACGCTATCATTTAACGGCTAAGCTAACATAAACTTTAGCAGATAACCGACATTGCAACGAATTCGTAGTTTTTACTATTGGACTCTCGTTCAAAACAAACCTTTTTACTTTTTGCACTAGTCATTCCTTGTGGTAATCAACCCATTGGGTTGTTAATGAGTAACCATGAAGTCTTATTTAGTTTGAATTTATCTTACACCTTCATCACCACTACCAATGTCACCTTTATAGTATGGTGTCATTAAATGAAAAAGATCTTAATAGTTACTCATTAACAACCCAATGGTTTGTTTGGCACATCTATCTGGCGGCGGGTAATTGAACTAAATTTTTTTTATTTGTTTCAGTTTTTAACTCTTGGATGATATTTTTTTAGTGTAGCAGAGATCGGAATGCTTCATTGAATGTGTAGGCACACGAGAGAGGTCAAGATTAGGAACGAGGATATCCGAGGTAAATTAAGATTAGTTGAAATTGAAGATAACATGAGAGAAAATTTGTTAAGGTGGCTTGGACATGTGAACGAAGACCTACATATCGAGATGCTCTGATGTGATATAAACTAGCACTCAAATTAAACCCTCTTATTGACAATTGTAGTAAAGATGTAAGTAGGGATCATTCTAGGCCGGGATTAGGAGAGATTGCTAATCTACTCTAAACTGACTTAAAAACACAAAACTAAACTTAAAAACAGAAAACTAGACTCTAAGACTCTTAACTAGACTTAAATGACTCAAAATAAGCTAATCAAACTCAAAACTGCACAAAACAATCAAAAAGACTCAAAACAGACACTAAGACTTACTTTGGACGAAAATTGAATTAATTTTGACTCAAAAACACTCAAAAACACAAATTAGGATAGATTCTAACTAATTTGACACAACAAAGTAAAGGGGATTGGGTTTTTGACGAATTTAAAGTAAAAACACGTAAATTAAAGACTAAACAAGTTTGGCACGAAATTGGGTGAATTGATGGGTAATAGGCTAGCTAGAGGGTCATTTTCCACACATAACACACTTGCATACAAATCGATTTCCAGTTGCTTTTCCAATAAACCATGAATCTCAACACCCCAGATTAGTTGTGTCATCACTAATTAACCCTCAGATTTTCCTTAAGTCGTTGAATTGGACGGACAACGCATCGGTAACCAAATTATTCTTCCCAAGTTCCCTACATGAACTACATAATAGAGACACAAGCAAAGATCATTAAGCTCTGTGAAAATCATAAGCATTGACAAAGCATTCGTAACTATGACATCATGATACTCATGTCATGAATTTAACTTAACACGATCGTGACCAGCGATCTTCACTACTTGTGAATATAAGTTCGTAACGATTATGTGAAACTCCCTTATGTTCTAGCATCAAATTCATGCATGCAAACTAAGCGGGCACTCTTAATCGACACACAAGAATAAGTCCTTAATCAAACAGTTAAGTAAATTGCATTCACGATTTATGAAATCACAACTGGAAGTAATCAATTCATATCGCAAATATAATCATGGTTTCAAAGTCTCCTCTAACTAAAACAAGTTTAGTGCCTCATGTTCGCAAAACAAAGATAATTAAACTTAAACATTGAAAGCAAAAGATTGAATACACCTAGAAACGCTCCAACAATTCAAGATTGAATACACCTAGAAATGCTCCAACAATTCAAACTTGAATGGCAAGCACGTCCCAGGGTCCTCTTTCTTCTTCTTTGCTGCGGCACAAGGTGGTTGTGGTGTATTATGGATAGGTGGTGCGAAATCTGGTGTGGAATGGATGAATGGTATGGTGAATAGGTGAATGGGTGAATGGGTGAATGATTAATGATTGGGAGGGGGGCGCTTCCTTTTGTGCGGTAGATTGTGTAAAATAAAGGGAGAAAGGGCAAGGCATTAATTAATTAATTTGGGAAAGATTTAAGACTCCAAATCCTCCAAGAAACGGATAACAAATCAAAATCCCAAGAGGAAAAGGGTAAGAAGGGTGCGGCAAGGAATTGGGAAAGGGAAAGGGACTTCCTTGCACGGCAAGGAAGGAAGGAGAAGAAGGGGAAGGGTTTTTGCGGCAAGGAAGGGAAAAGGGAAAGGAAAGGTGGTGCGGCATCCCCTTAAGAATGGGATTAGGACTTCTAGAAACATATATTTAGGTGTCCTAAATTAATTAGGGACCCTCTTTGGCAGCTGGAACTTAGGTAGGAAAAGATTAGGAAAGCTAAGTCAAAATAAGGAAGTTTGATTCATGTTTCCTTTTTTCTTGCTGATTCCTTGTCTTCCAAGTCTTGAATTAATTTCTTCAACTCTTTAGCATATTCCTAGCCCTTCTTGAACTTCAATTTCGTCCATCCACCTTGCTCCATGCATGTGATATCCATTCCAAGCCCAAAACTGCTCCAAAATGCTCTAAATTGTCTTTTCTTGCCACTTTAGCCAATTGGACCTACAAACACACGAAAATAGCTTAAAATACTAAAATAACTAGGAACTAACAACATAAATGCAAGAAAATAAGCTAACTAAGTCGTATGAATATACTCCTATCATGCTCCAACTAGAAGATGTGGTTACTAGACAGAGACTCTTAAGGCCAAAGGGGTAGATGAAGACATGGAAAAAAACTCTAAAAAAAGACCTGGACTATTTGGATCTAAAAACGGAAGACATGTCACAAATTTTAGGATTCATATAACTAACACACTTAGTGGGATAAGGCTTTGTTGTTATTATTATTGTTGGATGATATTTTTACTTTACCTGATCAACTATTATTTGAGTTTAGTGACCAAAACTGTGTTAGAATTTTAATTGGGTATTTCAAAATACAATTCTTCATTGGTCACTTGAATACTATTCAATTTGTTTTTAAATTCCTAATTTTAGTTTTGATTTGTAAAACTGAAAAATGATGCGTTATAACCTTGAGGTATAACGAATGGTTTTGAATTACAATTGATGGACTTTGAATCACTACAAAAAAAGGGGCCTTTTGGGACGGTCAAAACGCGTCACGAAAGCATCTAAAAGCGTCGCAATAGCCCTTTTACGACGGGCTTGCGAATGCCAATACCGTGTCACAACAAAGTGTTGTCGTAAATGTTTGGTCTATTATATGTGACGCTTTGTGCATGTCGCAAGTACTATTTACTACGGACTTGCGACGGCTACCTATGTGTCGCAAATAAGTAGCGTCAGGTTTAAAAAAAAAATTCGGGCGTCAAATGGGACACCACAATTATATTATTTTAACAACTTCACTAAAATTATTTTATGTGAAATTTACTACAGGTTCCAAACTAAAATAAATTATGTAAATTTCTATAAACTACATACGAATTGTTATTAGTAATGAACTATAAATTAGGTAAATTATAATACAATGTATTATCATATAGAAGTACCTACAAAAGTATGAAAGCAACACTGTACTTGTACTTAAAGTTAGTTGAATGATCGTATCAATTATAGTATTATACACCAACGACATCATGTAGTCTTTATCTAGAACCTGCAACAAATGACATTTTTGAAATAGATTGCGAAGCTCTTGACACATATGAACACATAGCGCTAGAAATGGACGGCAAAGCTCTTGACACATATGAACACACAGTGCTAGAAACAGATTGTGCAGCTCCGGGAACATACGAACACACAACATAAGTAAAATTATACATGTCCAACTTGTAGGGGAGACAAAATTGACACTCATATCACCTGCTTTGAATATTTCAGCTTTCTATGGAATTCATTGTAATCTCCCTTTTTAAGTGCCCTCAAACAACTGAATTTTTACAAGAGGAAACACAACATTTTCTAAGATACTTAAACACTAACATATATTACGATTTCTTCACTTATGTGGGACATTCCTATTGCAAATAGTATATCAGGTATATCCGAAAAACTGGTACTTGTAGAATTAAACTAGCAAGAAAAATGGCTAACCAGAATGTCAAACATGTCCATTGCATATAAATCCTTGGCAGTACAAATCCAGATCATGCATACAACCAGTTTGCTGCAATGACCCAATCAAACCTTCATATGGTTTTCTCTGCCTCGTTGCATTTTTCCATTTTCCATTGTGGGTGTGGATAAACGATATGTTGATTGAGTCTCTTCCACTGACAAACTTTTGGAACCAAAATCCATTGTACTCAAGGGCCTTACTCCAGTTTCCCTCGTGCTCGAAGGTAATGATTTGAGAGCTCAACTTTCAATACCATCACCACAACACAAGAAAAAAAAAAAAAAAGAAAAAAAAAACGTATCCAAATATAAGAATATTCATATGTTTTGAATATAATTTATCTTTGGGACCTTGGACTGGTACTATACAGAGCCATGCTTACAAATAATAGTGTTTACCTACACAGGGACATCCTCAAAGCAGAGTGATTAACCAAACTCTCCACCATACCCTGAATGAATTGGAAACCTAGTTGAAATTACACATTTCATCTAACTCTAGGTCCAAAAATTGATCAAATTTTCACAATGAAGAAAAGAGCATTCTATCCAAACACTAATTAAATGGAGAATTCAATTTCCCCCGAACTTCTTTCTGGTCCAAATGTTCTAACAGCTCAAAATCAATTTTCCTAATCCCAAACAGCAGTACACTAACATTGACCCTATTTTGCCATTCTACCCAACTTAAGGACAACTAGTTTTCTCAGTATAATCGAACTATGCACTGATTGAAAGAAGTACAATCGCAATCAGATTTATACTAGCAAATTTCAGTTCCCTAATAATCAAATTCTATCACATATTTTCATAATTTTAAATACTAAAATAGAAGATAATTGGTAAAATTAATACCTTGCAAATAGAAAATTCTCAAATTCCACTGCACAGCATGATCTCCCAATTTCGCAACTTTCTGATACAAAGCGCTGACCTTCTCCTTGAGACCCCTCCCCAGTATATGAGCCTGGCGTCCACCATAGCCATGGGGGACCCAAAAGCTGCACCCCTCAGAAACGCGTCGAGCTCTTTGTCTGTATTCGAACTGACTCATCCGCGGCTGTGCTTGAACCGCTTCCTCCACCACATGTACATCATCACATGCCTCAGCTACTGCAGCGCCTCGCACCAAGCCTTGCAAACCAACAACGGCGCTCAGGCTTGGATGGCTGAGCGTCAGCTTAATTCAGCAAGCATAAAAATCAATTCAAAAAGAAAACCCTAAAAATTACTTAACTTACTGAATCAGAAAGGAGGGAAGATGGTTGTAGTGTCTTACAAAATCTCCGATTGTGCTCCGGGATCTCCAATTTTGCTCCAAAGTTTCCGATGATTCCCCCAAAATCTCTGATTGGATAGATTTGGCCTCTTATTTTTCAGTTGAATAAGAAAGTGGAGAAGGTGCAGGAAGAGAAGGATGAGTCTAGAGGATGAAATTGAAGGCGCGATGGCTTGTTTTCATCTGAAAATAAAGTGCCTAATTGAAAAATTAAAGAATTTAGGCGCTAAATTTTGTTCTGTAGAAGGCGCTAAAGTGGAGAAGGCGCTAAATTGTAGGTGAAGTAGCATTCATATCGCCAATATTTCCAACAATCCTAAGAGTAGAATTCGGTTGCTACTTATATGCTGCTACAACCATTCACTGATCACATATATAAAGGTTGCGTGTCACAAATTATTTTTTTTTCATTCAACATTTTATAACTTAAACATTTCTAATATTTTGTTATGTCAAAGAGATAAGTCACTATATGAACCTGTATCTACAAAACCAAAGAGCAAGGCTGCAACGCCTTAAACATTTCTAAATTAATTGTCGGTCGTATGCAAACTTGTGACTAACCATTTATTAAGTTACGATCAAACAACAAAGCCGAGTGAGTATAACATATCTATCGCAATTCTATTTACATTCTGCAACCATTAATTTGCTTCTAATAGCCACCAATCAGCTTATATGAAATATCATGCTGCCAATCGAACGACAATCCTATTAGATGATCTTCTATATGTGTTGTTCAAATTAGAAAGAAAAACTGTATTTAAACTAGCTACCATACTCGTTTAAAATGCAGTTGTCTCCATTTTGGTTAAATAGCTTTAATGTGGAGGTTACAAAATTTTAATTAGTTTATGCCAATTAAGAATTTTGATCAATATTATTTTGAATTATTATATACATATATTCTGTGAGTATTTATATTAAATGAGAATTACATGTTATGACATGAGGTTACATCCTAATGATATTTCATTACTATGAATTTGTTGGGGTATTTATTCAAGTTTTCCGGGAGCTAAAAGTAATTTTTCATTTTATCACTAATGAGTTTCATCAAGTAATTTCAGAAACACTTAGACTAGTTTTCGAATGACCATCTACTTTAAGGTATGTGATTATTCTTGTATTTATTTGAGACTTTCCTAAATTGGTGGGGGTGGTCATTGGAGCAAGTTTTGCATAATAATATTAATTTATTGACATTTCATGTGTGGTAATTATACGTTATAGTGTTTATATATATAACGGATATGATTTCAATTTCCTTATCAATGAGTAATAATTTTATTATTAGCAAGTATGGCAAACAAGCTACTACAGAAGGCTTTATATCCTCTGGATATGGACTAGTTTCAAATTTGGTGCAAAAGCCACTGTTGGCCTTGAGAATACTATATAATTTGTGGGGTTTCTTTTATTCATTAAGTGGCATTAACTTGCACGGTATTAATTTTTTTTTTAATTATTAGCTTTATTTGATATTGTGCAAATTTTCTCGCATGATCATAACTTGTTCATGGCAGTGCCATTCTCGCAACAAACACTACAAAAAAAAAAAAAAAAAAAAAAAAGAAAAGAGCATTGCGCATAATAAATTATCTGTGCCAAAAAGCACCAACAATTGTGCTCATAGACCACTAGCAACAGTGCAGCTACTATCTTTGTGTTTGTGCCCTCTATGGGCGTCACCATTGATTAGAGGGCACGATACAGCCATGTGTGCTCAAAGAGTTGAGCACAAATATGGTTTTTTTTGTGCCCTGTTCTGACACCTGTGTAAGATGCCATTTCAGATTCATGTTAGCACAAAAATTTTGTAATTGTGCCCTATCAATTAAATTTAAAAAAAATAAAAATAACAAATTCAAAATACCCTACAATCTGAAACAAACATTTGAAAATGTATATTCATCCTTCAGGCAATCATCCTTCTGGTGGAGGCACCTGTGCTCCACGCATCATCCACGGCAGTACCGCACGCAGCGACAGTGCAACCTGCAGCCACGCTAGGGGTTTCAGAGTTCGTTTTGGTCCAAAACACAACCATTTTCAACTGTTCAAAAGCTAAAACAAAGCTACAAAGGTAAGTATTTGAAATTTACCTTCTTCAAGGCCATTGGGTGGCCGGTGATAGCCTAAACTCATAGCCCTCGCTGGAAATAAGGGGAATTTGTCCCTAAGTTGAAACTACATCCAAACTTAACCAAATCAGGCATGCAGTGCACGAAAATGTCTCTAAACAACTTAAAGAACCTAACTAAGGTGTTTTCGAGACTCACCCATACTAGATTCGACGGAAAATATCGTCAGGGAGTCAAGCCACGACGGAGCTTGTCATTTTGTCTCGTCGGTTTCGATTTCCAGAAAGCAAAAGGTAATGGGGAGTTTGCAGTGAGGAGAGGAAGGTGACACTGGTGGTTGCCTCGCCGAAGATCGCCAACTCTGCCGCCGTCATTGCTTATGTGTTTCTCTGTGTCAAGGAAGAAGTCGAGATGGAGAGACAGAAAGATTGTGAGAGAGCGAGGGTGGCAGTGTAGTGTTTGGGGTGGTTGCAAGGTTCGCCGAAGTGGCTAGTTAGATAGAGATAGATGCTGTGGTTTTCTGTGCAGTGAGCATAGAGATGGTGAGGGAGATGACAGAGAAAAGTGTGAAGAAGTAGAGAGAGAAAGTTAGTGAGAGAGAGGATTGCGTGAAGGAGGGAGACGGAAAAGTGATGGAATGCAGAGAGGAGTAGAAGCACGGGGAATGGTGAAGACCCACATGGCTGGGTCCCACAAGACACAAAAACCCATCAGAAAATTAATAAAATAATTATATACATAACCAAGAGGGAGATGGAAGACTATTGGATTAATACTCAACAAATAATTAAATATACATAACCAGGTGGGAAGGGTGAAGACCCACGCGGGTGGGTCTTTGCTGCATCTGCTTGCAGCGATAGAAAAAATTGGAGGAGCACAAAAACCCATCAAAAAATTAATAAAATAATGATTTAATACTCGACAAAGAATTATATACATATATATATATATATAACTAGGTGAGAAGGGTGAAGACCCATGTGGGTGAGTCCCTGCTGCATCTGCTTGCCAGGAAAGTAAAATGGGAGAAGCCTTTGGCTTCTAGAATACTCCCTCCCAAAATTACCATTTTGCTTTCTAACTTTAAAAATTCGTAACTTACTCGTTCTAACTCCGAATTCACATCGGTTTGTGGCCACGTGTTCATTACGAAAAGTATTATTTAAATAAAATATAATATTTATCACCACTAATAATTCAAGTTGATTACAACTAGATATTTTCACAAATTATGAATAGGAAAAAAATAGTTGGGAATAGGAAAAAGTAAATGTAAAGGACACAAAAACATAATTTTTTATTTAAATATATCAAAATAGAGGGCAAAAAAGCCTTTATTGTGTCTGTGTAAATTAATAAAAAAAAATTTCCATCTCTAACATGCAAGCTAGACACAAAGTTTTGTGTTCAAATTTTAGTAGGCACAAATACCCGACACAAACTAATGTGCTTTTATGTTAGAGAGCACATTTGAGGTATTTTGGTACTCAATGAAATTTAAAAAGGACAATATATATTTGTGCTCAATGAAAATGAGAAGGGCACAAATCAATTGTGTTCTTAGCCTATTTTTCTTGTAGTGAAATATTTTGATGGAGTGTTATTCTTTTTGTAAACCAGCTTTGTGTTTATATTGTGTGAGTTTATTCTAAACCTAGTAGCCGTCATCACTGATGAATTTTCCAGATGAATTTTTTAATATCATTCAAATGTGGGGGATGAAAAGTTTTTTCATAGTATCATTCAAATGTGGGGGTGAAGAGCAATTCATACAAAAATGGTTAATATAGGTGATGTCATACTTGGAGATGTGGAGTGTGTGTATGTATCTGTGTGTGTGTGTATTCTTTAAATTTCATGATTGATCCTAGATCCGGTAGTTTTTGACACGACACGAAAATAACAGGTTTCAAGTCAACATGATAACTAATCGGGTGACCCATTAAGAATCCGTTAATAACGAGTTTTTAACGGGTATACACGTGGGTAACACATGGGTAACCCATTTCGACCCATTAAGAAAAAAATGATTTTGATAATTTTAAAGTTTAATTACTAAAAGATTTATTATAAAATACAATAGCCATATTAATAAATACAATATCGTACTTCATTGTTGCTAGACATGGTTCAAGCTTTGCTGTGTACACGAGATTGGCTTTTTGGAAAATGAGGTAGTATATCGTTTATATAATATAGAACTATTTTTTATTTCTTTTCATAATTATTTTTAGTACCCATAATTTGAATGGTTTACAATGTTTGATTTTTCTATGTTTAGTTTATGCGGAAGAGAGTGCTAATGTGAAAAGCCTCATTGAAAACATCATCAATATAACTCTTGAAGATGATATATCAAGTCAAAGTTCCAACACTGTTTCTCATGGTGATTGAAGAAAATTGAAGGGTTTGATTAGAAGAAAATGTGCAAGGTTCCAAAGTTCTAATGTTCCAATGTCCTTAATTTTGCAAATCTTTTGAACATTTAATATTTTGTAATGTTCTAATGTTTTTTTTATTATGCTCTTTTTTTGGGTATGTAAATATCCACTAAAAGAAAAATGTGTTTTTATGTTTTGGATGTGATAGTATGGTATGTTTATACTTATTTAGTATTATGTTTTTCATTTGATTATTTATTGGTTTAAAATATATTTTCCTTAACGGGTAACGGGTCGGGTCATATTACCTGTTAATATTACCGGGTCGATTTTGGGTCGGATCATTTTACCCGTTTATTTTAACGGGTGTTGCACGACACGACCCATTAAAATATCGGATATGACATGAAAATGACACGAACACAAAAAACACGATACGAATGTCAGGTCTAATTTATCTTGCATTATACTTATTGCTCAATAAAGATAATTTGGCTTAATTACGTTGGAAATCTTGTTTATTACAAGTTTAATATATTCTTAATATTGATATACTTGAAATTATGGGCATGTTTGTGATATATAATTGACCTATGCATGTTATTACCCGATTCTTTAATTTCATTGTTGTGATAGATTTTCTTTGTGGTTTTATATACGTGGTTTGTATCAATACTCAACAAAATTAATGAGATATCTGACGGATACTTGAAAATCAATTTTTGATATCTTTATTTTGTTGGGGTTGGTTGTTCAATTTATTTAGGGAATTGAATTCCTTTGATTTACATAATAGCCTTGTTAAAACGTTAAGGTTTTACGTTGATGTATATTTAATGCTTAAAAGTAATATTAAATTTGTATGGGGCTACTGAATCGTGTTTGAGTTTTTGTGATGCTTTCATTAGAACTATTATGAAGGGGAGGATGATACAATTGTGATGATTCTCATGACAACCGAGATCGAGAAGTCCATCTATTATATAGAGTAGTGCTACTACATAGATTTATGTTGGCATCGGCCTACATGGAGAGTTACAAAGGGGCTGAAGGTAGGCCTAGCAATTTCTGACACGACTCGATAACTCGACACAACACGATACAAAATTAACGGAGTTTCAGGTTAACACGATAACGAATCGAGTCGTTATCAGGTAACCCGTAAGCACAAGTTAAGATAACGGGTTGGTCCGGATATATACTTGAGTAACATGATACACGATAAGCAAAATATTAGTTTAATAATTATATACCCCTAAAAAATACTATATTAATTATATATTAATTTAATAATTTTATACCCCTAAAATATACTATAATAATTATATATACTGGTATATGCCCACACACAAAGTGTGAATTTTTTTATTTTTGTTGTTAAAATTGAAGGAGAGAGGGAGAGAGGAAGAGAGTTAGAGAGAAAGTGGGAGTGAGGAGAAAGGGAGAGAGGTTTTTTATTTTGTTATTTTTATATTAGAGATGATAAAATTACATATAGGTGAGGTTAAAAAAAAAAGTAAAATTTTGTCTAGTGAAATTACGTTACTATCTTAACTTTTTTGTTATGATAGAAGACTAAGTAGTATTTTCACCTTCTTTTGGTTGACAAAGAAAGTTTAATTAATTAATAGAGATACATATGTATAAAATTAAATTTATAAAGTTGATGACCATAGGATCGGCTAAGATTAAATCTCAGCAGTCCATTGTACATTAGGTTGGAGCCCAGACTATCCTTCTCTCTCATTCACTCTCGATCTCTCTAGACTTAGAGAGAATATCTTTAATTGTTGCATCAGAATCTACATTTAGTATTGGGGGTAGAGTACTAGATCAGTATCGTAGTTCATTGTTACCAGAAATCATTCAAGCTTTGTTGTGCACACAAAGTAGGTAATATATTTTTATATGGTATAGTACTATTGTTTTATTTCTTTTCATAATTATTTTGCTAAACTTCTCATAATTTGAATGGTTTTTAATGTTTAGTTTTTTTGTACTTAGTTTACGCGGAAGAGAGTTCTGATGTGGAAAACTTTACTAAAAACATCATCAACATAACTCTTGAAAGCAATAGATCAAGCCAAAGTTCCAATACAATTTCCCTATGATGATCGATGAAAATTGAAGGATTTTGTAAAAGGAATAACATGTAAGTTTTGAGTTTCATTGGCAAGATTTGAACTTCTGAGAAAAGCTTCACAACCTTGAAAAGAAAAACTCTTTCATTCTGCATATCCTTACACATTTGATATTTTGTTGTAGACTAGTAGTGTATTTGTCACATCCCAGCCCAGGGCGGACCACTTCCCGGGCCCGCTCCACCACCGTAGCATGATATTGTCCGCTTTGGGCCCCGACCACACCCTCACGGTTTTGTTTTTGGGAACTCACACGAGAACTTCCCGATGGGTCACCCATCCTGGGAATGCTCTCATGCGCTACTCGCTTAACTTCGGAGTTCCCATGGAACCCGAAGCCAGTGAGCTCCCAAAAGGCCTCATGCTAGGTAGAGATGGGAATATACATTTAAGGATCACTCCCTGGACGATGTGGGATGTTATAGTATTGATGTTTTTTATTAGGCTCTTATTTTGGAGTGTAGATGTAGTACTTAAAGACAAATGTGTTTTAATGTTTTGAAGTAATATTTATGTGGCAATGTGGTATGTATAAATTTAAGAAATTTTTTTTTTTTCTTTAACGGGTCTTACCTGTTGGGTAAAGTGACCCGACCTGTTAGGGGACCCGTTAAGATAACGGGTGTGACACGACATGATCCGTTAAGATAACATGTGTTACATGAAAGCGACACGAATACGACAGACATAACCCGTTTGCCAGGCCTAGATGAAGGCCATTCTCATTATGAAAATTATAAGGGACACAAATTATTTTAGTAGATCCTGCCGATTACAGTTTGAGCTATATATTTATTGTTATCATCCACTAATGATTTTTTGTTAGTTAATTTCAGAACTCGTTCAAACTGTGGGAATTGGAGAGCTCCGACACATCGAATTGCTTTATTACAATTGAGATGACATATATACTTGAAGATGTGGGGGTGTGCCATGTTTCTAGATATTAATATTTTTATCAGCAGTATACTGAGAACCCAGCAGATGCCTAACTTCTCTAGCTTGCAGTCATGATCCGGTGTCAACAATACCCATTTGAAGAGAGGAATAAGAGAGTAAGTGTATCCTAGAATAATTGGCACTTATAGCTAATTTTTAACCAATGAATTATATATATAACTTGTGCAAATGATATGTTTAAGTAGGGGCACCAAAATTCAATGGATCATTATAATGGTATTCTAAGTACTGAATATAATTGAAGCATTATTAAGTATGACGTTAGTTGTGATAAATGTTATATGCTAATGTCATATTTTGGAGATGACTAAATAGATATGCAGATTTATGGAACTCAAGTTAGTAGCCTTTGCAAAGGCTTTGGTACATGCTAAATGACTTAAAAGCCTATTAGTCGAGGCTTATACCCCGTTAGTTGTGGAAGAGACCAATGCGTTTGGTTTGTGATATCTCACTATTTGTGGAAGAGACCAATGTGTTTGGTTTAAGATATCTCACTATTTGTGGAAGAGACCAATTTGTTTTGTTTGAAATATCCTACTATTTGTAGAAGAGATCAGCCAGTTCATTGTGTGTGATACCATAGCTATGAGAGCTTAAATTAAATGATCTATGCATATATGTGGAGTAAAAAATAATCAAAAAAATTATGGAGGCAATATGTGTACTTTTGGATGAAAAAGGACAATATTACCTTCGAGGCATACCGGAACTTCTACGCGCAAGCAGCGAACAATCATGAAACAATCAAGGTCAAAAGTGATCAAAATAGGTATTTATTCAAAAACTATTTCATCCATCCTCATCAAATCCTCCCCACAAGGTAACCTTCAATTATTCATTCAAAATAAGATTAATTACCTAAATTAATTGATTAATTTCCTATTAATTAATTAATTAATTTCCTAATTGATTGCAAGATATTATTTTGACATAATATCTTGCAATTACACCCAAAAACCACCATATGTGGCCAGTTCCCATCTCTCCAAAGGGGGCCGGCCACACCCCTATAAATACCACTTCATTTCTCCAAAAACCTAAGTCCAACTTTCTTGCTAAATTCTTCAAATTTCTCTAAACACTTTTCCCTCAAATTCTAACCTTGGCAACGGAGGTTCTTTGGCCAAAGCTCCCCTGCACACCCCCCCCCCCCTCAATTATCTTGGGTGTGTGAGGCTCTTGGCTTTGACCTAAGGAGTTAATTGTTTTGTAAGTGCAATTTTGTCCTAGAAGGAGAAGGTGGAAAATTGCATCCACAAATTGATGCTTTCATTAATTGTTTTATAAGTGCAATTTTGTCTAAGAAGGAGAAGGTGGAAAATTGCATCCACAAATTGATGCTTTCATTGAGAGTTTGATTCACACGCTCGAAGAAGACTCTTGCATTCAAAGTTTCTCATTTCTTGTTCATTTGTAGATTTTTCGTACATTCTTATTCTTAGAATTTTTTATAAAATTCTTTGAATAAACGTAAAAGAAAAGTGCAATGACTAAAAATTCAGAAACCACTACGAACGGAACTTCCTACGTTCAAAGATCGAGATCGAATGATGGAGGACGAGACCTATCCCCACCACGACGATCCACAAGGCTCAATACGATGGCAAGAAGAGCAACTTTGCCATCAAGGAGCACCACCACCATGGCAGCCACGGGGACTACCGTGGCAGTGGGGAGTGGGCTAGCTTTATGGCAGCAAGCCTACAATGAGCAGGGGCAGCGAGGCAGCCACCTGCCCAGGCCCATGCCATTTTCTAGCATCACAGGCCCAAGTCTCGTTTACTTGGCACATACCCCAATCTGCAGCCCACGCTGCAAGGCAACCGAGCCAGGCCCAGAGCAAGACGCCCCGAGCCACTACCCCAGCAGTGCAGGCCTAAGCCTCGTCCACTTGGCGCATAGCCCAATCTGCAGCCCACATTGCAAGCCAACTGAGCTAGGCCCAGTGTGAGCCAAATCGAGCCACTACCTTAGCATTGCAAGCCGAAGCAGTTGCGGTAAGAGAAGCAGCCTAGCGCGAGCCCAGCGTGCTCCTGAACAAAGCCCAAGCCCAACGCCAACACGCACCACATGCGGGGCAATCCACCCTAGCTGCCTAACCCTTTCCCGAGGTCCAATATGAGGCTCAACCCACTCTCGTGGCCCACCAAGCAATCCCAACCGGTCCAAGACCTGTGCAACCGTCCCAAGACTGGTTCAACCGTCCCGGTTTTAGATTTCTGGACCGACGATTGAACCTAGGGGTATTTTCACCTTATTTCTCTGCAGATTTAACACCCAACTCAAATCTTGCGCCCGAAGTTCATTACACTTCCACTACTCAAGGAGATATATATCGTCCAAGCTCTTCCATCCCAAAATGGTGAACAACACTTGTCTCGACAAGTCATAGAGTTGACAAGTGCCCTCGCACAGCAGACTACCTTGGTGAATCAGCTCTTGCAGTGTGCCCTAGACAAGGTGTCCCGAAGTAAGACAAGGGCAAACGGCGAAACTCTCCAGTAACGTCTCGGCAAGCATCCACTTGACCAGTCACGAACCGTACATTCTGGTAGTGTACACTCCCGACTGGGCCCCCAAGATATTGTATACCTTCATCTTAGCGCGCGGAGAAGCGTGCACTCTTGGTTAAGCCCACGGACGAGCATATATTCATGGTTGGGGCCACACTCCGATAATTAACAATGAGCAACCTTCCAGGCGAAGTGTTCATTTGCGGCTAAGCCCACAAGGAGCATCATCCACCTCACATCAGAGTAGGCAACACAACGGACTGAGAGAAGCAGTCACTCAATCCGGCTCAAGTTCAACCGACAACTTGCAAGTAATTTGCTCGCTTGCCAAGACGTACCACATGCATCGTAGCCACGGTATAGACGGGCCGAGCATAGGGAAGAACAACCTAGACCCGAGGGCAGCCGAGAGCTCCACTATCCTAACAAAGGTATATTTAGGAAAAAGTAGAGAGGCTCATGACCAAGCAATTGTGCGATTTTCAGTGCAACAAAGCTACTGACGAGGTGCTTCGACGAGACATGACAAACATAAGTGGGTCACCTTTCATTGACAAGATCAAGCAGATGGAACTATCCCACATAGGTTGCCGGATAAAAAGATTACTTCTGTTCCGATAAACGCAGCAGTTCAGCCTAACGGTGCACCGAGGGCAGACGAGTACCAAAAGGACACACCAGCTCAACTACCAAGAACCGAGGGCAGGCTTTGTTCTTAACAGTCTAGACGATTCAATATGGAAGCAGCACATCACCAATAGCCGAGAATCATGGACTTAGTGGTCCAATTCCTCCTACTATGCACAATGTGGCCCAAGTCAGCCCTAGCTCTACACTCACAGCTGTGCCTACCTGCTTCACGGCTCTTGGCAGCCTTTAATTGTCACCATGGCTCCTAACTATGCAGATCTTGCACCATGGCTCCCAGCCGGGCTAATCTTGCCCTGTGACTCACGCCAAGCAAGCCCATGACACTCCAAACTTCAAAGCATCCAATGACGGAGTAGAAGACAAGGCTTTATTAGCAACCCTTGCTATCGAGACTTAGTAGTGAAGAAGCTTGCAATCCATTCAAATTCTTAGTTGATCACCAACCAAACCTCAAAAAGGCACACGACGAAACATCTAACGATGGCATAATACTTGAAAAAAGTCCGATAGTAGCTCGATGCACTTCCCACTTACACCCTTAAGCAGGTTCCACAAGTAGTTTGAAGTCTCAAGAAGATCACCAAATAAGACCTGGTAGGCTGAGGATTATTTCAGTTGTCTAGCTTTCCTCAGCTGCACTCACGACAACATCTTTCATGCTCTCCAGTGCAAAAGGGTAAACCAATCCCCTAACACCCATCTGGGTAAGCTCTCTAGTGCAAGATGGTAAACCAAATCCTTGACACCCATTTGGGTCTGCTCTCTAATGCAATAACATAAACTAATTTTTCTCCAGTGCGAGAGGGTAAACCAATTCCCCGACACCCATATGGGTAAGCTCTCCAGTGCGAGAAGATAAACTAATTGCTCTCCAGTATAAAAAGGTAAACCAATTCCCCGAAACCCATATGGGTCTGCTCACAAGTGCGAGAGGTTAAACTAATTGCTCTCCAATGCGAGAAGGTAAACCAATTCCTCGACACCCATATGGGTAAGCTCTCCCGTGCGAAAGGGTAAACCAATTACTCTCCAGTGCGAAAAGGTAAACCAATTGCTCTCCAATGCGAGAGGGTTAACTAATTGATCTCCAGTGCGAGAGGGTAAACTAATTCCCCGACACCCATCTCGATAAGCTCTCCAATTCGAGAAGGCCACATAGCTCAAAGGATCGAATGCTTGAAGACCAACTGATAGGATTAAAAGCACACCACAAAGTAGCACACAAATGTCCTATTGATTTTCCTTATTAACACCAATATTTGTCAATTGTAGCATATGAAAATAAGGGTTTTTTCCACAGAAGATTGTTTTATCTAACTACTTAAAATGTCACAAAACTGGGTTGTTGTCCCTACTGGCCAGCCACCGAAAAATAATTATTAGACCGACTTACACTTATCTAAAGTCTACGAAATTTTATATGCAAACACGAGACACACACAGCTACACTCACACAAAGTTTTGGGATTTTTGGAGTTGATTTGCTATTTAAATTAAATCGAACAAAAGCAGAACAGAAACAGATTTTAAGTAGTTCACAAATTAAGAAAAATGAGTTAGGGGAATTGCTATCCACGACCAAATAATCATACAAACATGTTATGTTTCATTCAAATTCCTTTTATTTCCGGATAAAGATGCTCAAGTTGGCTCAATATTAGAACTCAACCTATTACTCTTTCTTATGTAGTATGTTAAGAGAATGGCGTTTTCAACTTAACTTAGTTCCTAACATGCAATCTAAAATGGCGTGTTCATAGATTTAACAAGTAGAAATCATTAAGAAAAAAAAGAGTTTGAGTCATCATAAGGCATCGTAAGTACTAGCGTTGTCTTACTTATCCTAGAAATTGGTTCAAATGTTAATCGCAATTAACAAGTACTACTCTAGAACATATGTAGGTCCTCATTCAACAAGGGCAGGTACACACATATTCATAGCATTAGAATCCTAGATATGCTTACTAAGTATGCATCCGTAGAAAACACATAAAGAATTCATCAATGAGACAAGTAGTAAATCAATTTTCATCCGTTCATAAAAGTAATTCAAACGAAATGTCATAACAAACTTGCAATCATATTCGAGGCTTCAAACAGCCCCTAACTACTAAAAATTTAGTTACACAATCCTTAAGTTAAAACAAAAGATAGACATGAGTTTGAGAAAATAGAACCAAAAGAAATCGACTGAGGCTTCCCCTTTCATTCCTTCCCCAACACTACTTTTAAACCAATTCTTGCTGCATCATTTTCTTCTCCTTAACTCACCCACTAATAGCCATTTATTGATGACAATAAATGAGAGGAAATGGTAAAACAATTTTAACTCCTTGGGTAGCCGTTATGCCAATTACTCCCTCTTAATCCTCATCTTTAATTCAATTTGCTCGGATATTTGAATAGGTGTCAGCTGGTTTGTTCTTGATTGCATCAGTTTTGGCTGCTAGATTTATTGGATTTATTGCTTTCAATGCTTTCTTGTCAGTTATAAACTGCTCAGCCTCTTGGGAATCTTTCAGTGTTAAAATAACCATAACTTCTTCTAGAAAAATGATATTAGTAATCCGTGAAATGCTCCAGAAAATAGATATCTGTAGCTTTCCAGGCATATAAGGCTCATTCTCTAATTCATTCTGAGCTGTCTGCAACTTGCTTCCAAAGTCAGCTGACCTGCACAGACAGTTTTGACGAATTTGTTACTTAAAATCCCACTTGTGCTATTTATCTTTTCTTTGCTTGACAAATCCCACAAAACACAAAAACAAAATAAATAACTCAAAAATATAAGGAACTAACTAAGAAAAGACAAGTGAATTTGATATAAAATATATATAAATATAAGCTTATCACCAACTAGGCAATAAATGGTCAGAGGGCAATAGCCACTTTGCACTCAACAGTTCGCTCATTTGACACTTCATCTTCAACAACTCCGATCTTAGCAGCTGCATCCTTGACTGCTCTATCTACAACAGCTGAGAAATCAAACTCAAACAGTTTCCTCATTTTTGGTAAGCAGCCCAAACCACGGCCCATGCCACACTACTTCCTCAGCCCATGCCGAGGCCAGTCCTTGGCTTCAGTTAAGCCAAGCAGCATAAACAATGGCCCTTGCCACACCACCTCCTTGGCCCATGCCTCCTGGCCCCTGCCAGCCGACGTGCCGCACCACCCTGACGGCTGCCCCGTGGCAGCACCACCCAAGAAGAAGACAAGGAGAATTAAGTTTTTCTTACACTGGTGCGGCGCGGAGAAGACAAAGAAATCGACGAAAGATGGTTCTTTGCACGGGCAAGCAAAGAAGAGTGCTAGGGGAGAGGAAACAAATATCCTCTAGTTTTCTCTCCTTCTTGTAAGAACAAATAATTGCCCTCTGAAGTTGATTTAATCCCCTACTTAAAATAGGCTTAAATAGGCTTTGGAGGCGATTTATTTCCCTTTCCTAAAAGAATCTAATTCCATGTCTAAGTGAGAATCTACATCAAAGCTGGAGATCTTTACACCTACTGCTCTTTCCTGCGAGCAGCCCAACAGGTGTTGGGGCATTTGTGGAGTAAAAAATAATCAAGAAAATTATAGAGGTGACACGTGTACTTTTGGGTGAAAAAGAACAATATTACCCTCGAGGCACACTAGAACTTCTACGTGCAAGCAGCGGACAATCATGACACAATCAAGGTCAAAAGTGATCCAAATAGGTATTTATTCAAAACCTATTTCATCTATCCTCATCAAATCCTTCCCACAAGGTAACCTTCAATTATTCATTCAAGGTAGGATTAATTACCTAAAGTAATTGATTAATTTCCTAATTAATTAATTAATTTTCTAAGTAATTTCCTAATTGATTGCAAGATATTATTTTGGCATAATATCTTGCAATTACACCCAAAACCAACCATATGTGGCCGGTTCCCATCTCTCCAAAGGGGGCCAGCCACACCCCTATAAATACCACATCATTTCTCCAAAAACCTAAGTGCAACTCTTTTGCTAAATTCTCCAAATTTCTCTAAACACGTTTCCCTCAAATTCTAACTTTGGCATCAGAGATTCTTCGGCCATCGCCCCCGCCCCCCCCCCCCCCAAATTCATCATGGGTGCGTGAGGTTCTTGGCCTTGACCTAAGGAATTAATTGTTTTGTAGGTGCAATTTTGTCCAAGAAGGAGAAGGCGGAAATTTGCATCCACAATATGTATTTGATATAATTATTCAAGGTCAAAAATGGATTTAGCTAATCCTCTGACAAATCCATTAAGCTAAATGCTAGTGATGATTATGACATCGAGGGGTATGAGGTGTATGCCTATAACATTGATCAAGAGTGATGGTAACCCAACCTATGTGAATGGAGATCCCAGGAAGTAGGTTCATATGGGTAAAAAAGTCACTTGTTGATTGGGCGCGTATTATCAATTTATATCAATAACTTTATTGAGCGTCTATCCCTATGGTGTAGATAGTGCCACTACTGCAGCGTGTGAGGTTGAACTTGTGTTCTTAATGAATACCATAGCTGATGTATAGGTGGTATGCTTGACTGCAGTGCACACTTGATGGATTCACCTATTTGAGTGTGGGAGTGGGGCCGTTTCCTATGAGAGCTTAGGCAGGTTCTCCAGAGCACTCATGAATATTCAAGTGGGCGCATGGCCTATTCGCGCCAACCCACTAGAACAAGCTCGATTCTGAGGATTCAATGTGGATGGTTTGTCCTATGATTCACTCAAAGAAATCTTGGTTCATAGAAAATTTAATTTTCACCAAATTTCTATGAGTTACGGCTAGCTTGTCCTAAGGTTGGTTCATAGTCCAAA
Source organism: Pyrus communis (assembly GCF_041283825.1). Classification (NCBI taxonomy): domain Eukaryota; kingdom Viridiplantae; phylum Streptophyta; class Magnoliopsida; order Rosales; family Rosaceae; genus Pyrus; species Pyrus communis. The sequence goes on from NC_142581.1 coordinate 13,905,473, forward strand.
AGACACCAATTATGATGCGTTGGATTCTCCCTTTCCTTTGGTACTTCCTTGTCCTCTCTTTACACTTGTGTTTCTCTAATTCCCTTCTTCTTGTGAGTCGATTTGTACTTTGAAATATGTGGGGGATTGTTAGAATTTTAATTGGGTATTTCAAAATACAATTCTTCATTGGTCACTTTAATACTATTCATTTTTTTTTTTAAATTCCTAATTTCAGTTTTGATTTGTAAAACTGAAAAATGATGCATTATAACGTTGAGGTATAATGAATGGTTTTGAATTACAATTGATGGACTTTGAATTACAATTATGGTGCTGCCTAATCAATCATCTCCTTAATCCTCCAACGTCCTTTTTGTATTTTGTCATATATATATAGATTCTATCCTTTTCCCGGATATATTTTTTTTTGGCTATTGAACTTCAAAATCTTTTTCTAAAAACCCCCACATAGTTAATTGAAAAGAATCCTACCATCCTCTTATCTCCTAATCTCTTGTATTCTCTCAAGTGCTATTATAATTTCCACCTCCTATATGCCAAAGGAAAGAATCGAGTTGTTCACCCGATCCAAGTATTGCGAGTGTACGCTTACAAGGATCATAGGTTGTTGTATCCTAGAGGGTAGAGCGTCATAACCTGCTACACTGAGACGTTGTCTTAGAGGGGCAAAATCTACTCTTAAGGACAGTGACTACACGCATCAACCTAAAATCTTGTTCTAATCAAGTACTGACGAAGAACGGCTTCTACCATATAAAAGATAAGTAATTTGTTGTTATTACATCATTTTATATAATTTACCATGTCAACATAAATTATCATTTACTAATATTTATCTTTTGTGATTTGTTGTAAGTGAAGTAGCATCCATATTGTCAATATTTCTAACAAACTGAACTCGTGATATTACTCTGAAACTATTGCTACAACTTAGCGATAAAATTTAAACTCCTCAGAGTATAAAACCATATTTTTGGATAATGTTGGTTCCCAAATGACACATTTTCGTTTTAAAGAAAAAAAAAAAATTAAACTTTGAGGAGTTACCTCAGGTGACAGTAAACGTATTGGTGGGTATACCACTAAACTAAACCAAAACGTATCGGTAGGAGTTACCTCAAGTGACATTTATGACAATGCAGTGCTCAGAAATTAATGGGGCTAAAATCAGCTGCTAAATTTTACAGTCAGATCACAGGACAATATGCAGATTCTATTCTGACTTCAAATTTAACTTCACCACTAATTTTAGTTAATTTGTTCTTCTAAACAATATCGAGTACAGTTAATCATGTAGCACCAAAACATCAACCCACTTTGACTTCCATGTCAAATTATTTTACTTCTACCATCTAACCTAGCTAGCTACATTAATTCCACCACAAATTAACCAATTCCTAGAGACTAATTTGTGTTCCTTAATTATGCTAATTAAACACATTGATTAGTCATTCCATAGTGCAAACATAGGAACTTGTTGAACCAAACCAAGACTTCCAAGCCTGCTTTGATCACTTCCACCATTATTTCCTCCTGGGAAATAAGCATGAGAATAGCCACCTCCTCCAAAACCAAAATCATGACTTTTAGGGCTTGAAGCACCCACTGGTGCATTTGTGTTTTAATGATCCTCTGCTCCATTGTTCCACATCATGTCAGCCAAGTCATCAGAGGGTTCACCACTTGCGATGGCCGAAAGGGGTTGTGAAGAAGTAGACGAAGCACAAGAATTGTTGAAGTCCTTGATCGCTGCAGCCGGCGTAGTTGAGTCTTTCGGCAAACAGTTGGCAACGTTACTGGGAATGAGGGTGGAGCTTGAGCAAATCCTCTTCACATTATACCTACTCCTGTCAAAGTTGTTCACAGCACTTGTGCCCCTGAACTTGATTGCTGCAATGTCATAAGCCTCAGCCGCTTGTTCTTGTGAGCCTAAACTAGTTGACACCAAGAAAATCATCGTAATCATATTTCAAAAAGTCGGATATAATATTTGATTCATTGACAAAATTGTATTATGTTGCGTTGTATCCTATCCACACCAAATTTTTTTACTGTTAGACTCTCGTTCAAAAACTCAAATTTAATGGCAAAACATTTCAGTGTATAAGACAGGGACACACAGTATACTAGAAAGTCCTCAAATTTGATTACCCTTTTCTTTTATTTTTTAATTTAGGTGCAATCAACTTACTAAATGTTCCTAGGTACAAGTCTTTGTTTCCAGCAACCCTGCCAATCCTAGCTTGCCACCTTCCATGTTGATGGTGTCTGCAGGACAAAGAAAAAAAGTTGGTTTGACAGATTGAGAGAGAAAGAAAAGGGACAGGAAATTAGATGGGGTGGAATTTAATAAGTCTTTGTTCTTCTCGCTAAGGACTCTTGAAGATTGATGAGGGAGATAATGGTCTATGAGCAAAAGTTTTTAAAGGCAAGTATATTAAACGTGATATGAGTCAGGTACTCAATAAAAAAACTTCTTTAGGCTCTTCATGCGCTTAGGAAGATGTTCTTGAAGTGCCTAAACTCTTTACATGAAGGACTATTATGGAAAATTGGAAATAGTAAAACAGTAAAATTTGGACTGACAAATGGGCTGAATGTGGTATTTTGTTGTTGCAATTATGTTGCAGTGGGCTTATTATTGTTGCAATTATGGTTGAGATAGTGGTAAACTGTTACTTGTTTTACCAAAGGAGATCATTGAACAAATAATTAGCATTCCAGTTGGTTTTTATGCTTTGGATGATAAATGTATCTGGAATGGAACTAGTGATGGCAATTTTGCTGTTAAATTGGCTTATATGTTGGCCTTTAATTCTAGTTGGTTTCCTAATTGGTGATTGAATCTCATTTGGAAACTTCACATTCCTCCAAAAAAGTTAAAAGTTTCTTATGGGTGCTTTCTCTTGATAAGCTCCTAAGTAATGATCAAAGGCTGCAAATGGGTATGACTGATAACCCTGAGTGTTAAAGATGCATTTGTTCCTTTGAATTACTGGCTCGTGTTTTTAAAGATTGTCCTTAGAAAAGATAAGTTTGGTAGAGGTTGAGAATGTATAATCAACAGTCAGAGCACATCAATTTTCATGATTGGCTTCACTTATTCTCACCACTAAATCACTCATATTGGGGATTAAGAGTAGATGTTATTATTTCGGTTACTTGCTGGTTTATTTGATATTGGCGAAAAATATTTATTTTAAGAATGATTTTAGAATGATTTATGAGCCTACTATTGTTATTTGTACTTATCCTCGTGAATGGTTGATGTCTAACACTAACAAGATTCATAAACCCATATGATTGAATCTTTGCTCCATTGGTAAGCTCCTCCTCAATATTGGTTTAAGCTTAATGTTGATGGTTGCATTTATGAGATTCTGATGGTAAATGGATTTCTGAATTTTGCGGCACAGGTGTGATTCTCACTGTTGAGCTATGGAGACTTTATTTAGCTACACTTACAATGGCATGGAGATTACAGATTGATAAATTACTAGCGCAATCATATTCTGCACTCACAATTCATTTGGTGTTGCAAGGTTCTTGGCAATAATCATCCTTTGAGTCCCTTTGTTTTGACTTATCGAGAGTTGCTTTCAAGATCTTGGCAATGTGATATTCGGCATGTCTACAAAGAAAGAATTTTGCGGCGGATAGTTTAGCAAGCTATAGTCTTCATTTAGATTTTAAAAAAAAAAATTACTTCGATAATTCTCCTTCTCGTTCAGTTAATTTTGTTCGTGAGGATCGACTTGAGAATGTTCGGATCTAGTTTTGTTTAGGCTTTTGTTTTCAGCCCCATTTTTCAACCCCAAAAAAGAAATTTACTGTTTCTTCATTGCAATTAAAATTAAGTGATTAGTAGATACACTTAAATACTTCATCTACAAGCTACTTCAGTAAGTGTTATTACAATTGGTTAATTAAGCTTTTTCTTAGTTTTATTACGTGAAGAATTTTAGTAGGGTAAATTATATTTTACTACCTCAACTTTGTTAAGTGATGAACTTTAGTAGGGTAAATTACATCGAGAGTGGCGGAGTGGCAGTAGGAACGAAGGTGGGGAGGCCCAAATTGAAAATATTTTGTCTTTAATTATATAATATTTTTATTAGTTTCAAATTTTACAAATAATAAAAGTTTTTTATTTGTTTCTTATCAACATTGCTCAAACATGATATCTACATCAACAAAATATAGGTTCTACATTTTCCATGTCATCATTTATGACCAAGCTAACAACAACTTTAGCAAAGGTCTGACAAACAAATTTGTAATTTTTACTATTAGACTCTTATTCAAAACAGACCTTTTTCTTTTCTGCATTGGTCATCCCTGATGTTAATCAACCCATTGGGTTCTTAATGAGTAACCATTAAGTCTTATTTATTTGAATTCACCTTACACTATCATCACCATTACCAATCTCACCTCTATATTACGGTGTTATCAAATTAAACGGGTCTTGACAGTTACCCATTAACAACCCAATGGTTTGTTTGGCACATCTACCTAGTGAGATACTTCAATTTTTAACTCTTGGAAGATATTTTTTTTAGTGTAGCGGAGATGAGAATGCTTCGTTGGATGTGTGGGCACATGAGAGAGATCGAGATTAGGAATGAGGATATTCTAGGTAAATTAAGAGCAGTTGAAAATGAAGATAAGATGAGAGAAAATTGGTTAATGTGGTTTGGACATGTGAAATGAAGACCTATATAGGCTCCTGTTAGTAGATGTGATTACTAGAGAGGCTCAAGCCAAAGGGGTAGAGGAAGACTTGGAAAAAGACTATAAGGAAAGACTTCGACAACTTGGATCTAACGGAAGACATGACACAAAACCAAACACAATGACGTTCTAAAATTCATAAAGCCGACCCCACTTAGTAGAATAATACTTTGTTGTTATTGTTGTTGTTGTTGTACTTGGATGATATTTTTACTTTATCTCTTTGACTTAATAAATATTGACCGTTATGCAACATGAGACAATTTGAGAATGTTATCAACTATTATTTGAGTTTAGTGACCAAACCTAGACTCGTGATATAACTCTCAGACTATTGCTACAACTTGGCGATAAATTTAAACTTACTCATAGTATAAAACATATTTTGGATAGTGTTGTTCCCAAGTGACACATTTTCGTTTTAAAGAAACAAGAATTTACAAACTTTGAGGAGTTACCTCAGGTGACAGCAAACATATTTGGTAGGTAAACAACTAAACTAAACCAAACCGTATTTGGTAGGAGCTACCTCAAGGGACATTTTTTACAATGCAGTGCTCAGGAATGAATGGGGCTGAAATCAGCTGCTAGATTTTATAACCAGATCACAGGACGATATGTAGCCTTTCTATTCTGACATCAAATTTAACTTCACCACTAATTTTAGTTAATTTGTTCTTCTAAACAATATTACAGTTAATACGATGTCGTACCAAAAACATCAACCCACTAGGACTTCCATGTCAAATTTTTTTACTTCTACCATCAAACCTAGCTAGCTACATTAATTCCACCACAAATTAACCAATTCCTAGAGACTAATTTGTGTTCCTTAATTATGCTAATTAAACACATTGATTAGTCATTCCATAGTGCAAACATAGGAACTTGTTGAACCAAACCAAGACTTCCAAGCCTGCTTTGATCACTCCCACCATTATTTACTCCTGGGAAATAAGCATGAGAATAGCCACCTCCTCCAAAACCAAAATCATGACTTTTAGGGCTTGAAGAACCCAATGGTGCATTTGTGTTTGAATGATCTTTTGCTGCATTGTTCCACATCATGACAGCCAAGTCATCAGAGGGTTCACCACTTGCGATGGCCGAAAGGGGTTGTGAGGAAGTAGACGAAGCGCAAGAATTGCTGAAGTCCTTGATCGCTGCGGCCGGCGTAGTTGAGTCTTTCGGCAAACGGTTGGCAACGTTACTGGCAATGAGGGTGGAGCTTGAGCAAATCCTCTACCTACTCATATCAAAGTTGGTCACAGCACTTGTGCCCCTGAACTTGATCGCTGCAATGTCATAAGCCTCAGCCGCTCCTTCTTGTGTGCCTAAGGTCTGGTTTGGTACTGAAGTGATTCTGAAAAAAACTGGTATAAAAAAAAGCTGGGAGTTGTTTTTATGTTTGGTAAACATTCAGCTTCAGCTTTTTTTCACAGTTTTGGTTGAATAAAAGCCAAAAATAAGAAGCTGCAAAACCTAGCTTTGAAAAACCGGTTTTTTTTTCACATCTGTTTTACATAAAAGTTTACCAAACACTACAATACTGCTTTTTTTTTTTTTTTTCAAAAGCACTTTTACAAAAAAGTTTACCAAACACTCTACTTATTTCACAGCTGCTTATTATCACAGCATAGCAGAAGCAGTTTTTTTTCAAAGCACAACAATATCAAACCAACCCTAAATTAATTAACACCAAAAATCATCATAATCATATTTCAAAATAATATTTGATTCATTGACAAAATTATATTATGTTACGGTGTATCCTACCCACACCGAATTTTTTTACTATTCCACTCCCGTTCAAAAACTCAAATTTAATGGCAAAACATTTCAGTGTATAAGCTAAGGGACACACAGCATAATAGAAAGTCCTCACTTTTGCTGAGGGTTTTTTTAATTTAGTTGCAATCAACTTACTAAATGTTCCTAGGTACAAGTCCTTGTTTCCAGCAACCCTGCCGATCCTAGGCTGCCAACTTCCATATTGATGGTGTTTGCAGAACAAAGAAACTAAATTAGCTTGACAGATTGAGAGAGAAAGAAAAAGGACAGGAAATTAGATGTGGGTGGAATTTAATAATGTTCTAAAATTTACAACGTTTGATATCATATGGACATTTTTATAATGTTTGTCTATGATAATTGAAAAGGCTGCAAAAAAATTGCACTAATTAATGGCAACTCCATTATTGTAGTTGCTCTCAGCCATACCTTGTCACACCTCTGTAGAGTCTGTACATAGAAGCTCCTTTTGAAAAGATGTCACTCAGACCAACTAAAAAAGTCCAAGGTTTAAAATAAATAAATAGAAGATGCTACGAGTTCAAGAAAAAAAAATCATGTTCCAAAAAGTAGTAAAGGGGTGCTGGGGGTATAGATGGAGAAGAAAGTTAGAAATTTGTAAAAGTAATCTGTTGGCGTGGAGTACGGATAAATTTAAAGCTAGAAGGATGGAGATTGCAAGTCTTACAATAAAACTTGGGGATCTTCAAATGGATTGGCAGACAAATATAGAGTGGATAAAAGACACACCGACACAGGTTGACAGACTGGAGGCGCAAGAGGAACTGTATTGGCAACAAAGATCCCCTATCAGGTGGCTGCAAGCTAGTGATTCCAACACTTCCTTTTTTCATCAATCTACAGTTCAACGGCGAAGGCAAAACAGGATAGCAAAGATCAAGAATGCCACCGATCAGTGGATGGAGGATGAGCAGTACATCCGATGTATCGTGGATGATCATTTCAGGAACTTATTCACTACCAACGGTCACCGTGATTGGGGATCCCTTTTGGATTGTGTGCAATCTGTTGTCGCAAGGGAAATGAACAAAAATCTGACTATGTCTATTGCTGATGAGGAGATTATGCATGCTGTTTTTCAGATGGGAGGACTGAAAGCGCCAGGACCTGATGGATTCTAAGGTATTTTTTTTTTTTTTTTTTTTTTTTCAATCTTTCTTGGAGATCATTTCACTGGAAGTTTGGGGTCTAGCAGCTGGGCTTATTAATGGAGAAAACAGTACACGTGATCTCAATTTGACATGCATTGTTTTGATATTGAAAACCCCTCACCCTGAATTGGTCAATCAATTTCGCCCCATTAGCCTGTGTAATTACTCCTACAAGGTCCTCTCGAAGATCCTTGCAAACCGGTTGAAGCAAATCCTTCTAACTATTATTTCTCCAAGCCAAAATGCATTTGTGGAAGGACGACAAATCCAGGATAACATCATTATTGCTCATGAAGCCTTCCATTTCTTGAAATTGAGGAAAGCTAAGACGAGATTCGAGTTGGGTATAAAACTCTATATGAACAAAGCATATGACCGAGTGGAGTGGGATTTCCTCCAAGCCGTCATGGGGAAGATGGGTTTCGATGATATATGGATCCAATTAGTGATGAATTGCATTACAATGGTCAACTTTGTTGTGCTAGTTAATGGGAGGCCTGGGAAGAAGTTCAAGCCGACTAAAAGATCGAAGGTGGAGGATCTTGGGAATTATCTTGGCATTCTGACCATATGGGGAAGATCGAAAAAGAATGCTCTTGCATATGTAAAGGACTAGATTATGGCAAAGATTGTCGGATGGAAGCAACAATTTTTATCACAATCTGGCAAAGAGACGTTGATTAAGGTTGTTGCACAAGTTGTGCCAACTTACGCTATGAATGTATTCAAACTACCAGAAAATTTGTGCAGTGATATTGATGCGACTCTTGCAAGGTTCTGGTGGGGTCAAAAAGATAAGGAACGACACATCTATTAGGTCAGTTGGGAAGTAATGGAATCTGCTAAAGCTGAAGGGGGATTGGGTTTTCAGAATCTGAGGGAGTTCAACATCACCCTCCTTGCGAAACAATGTTGGAGGCTGATCCATGACTCCAACTCTTTATGGGATCGAGTTCTAACAGATCACTACTTTCCCAATGTTTCATTTTTTGAAGCTAAAAAGGGCGGTAGAACCTCGTGGGCGTGGTCCAGTTTACTGGAGGGCAGAGAGCTACTATTAAAGGCAGCCCACTGGCAGATCATGAGTGGGGACCAAACTTGAATTTGGGTTGATAGATGGCTCCCCCAATATTCCTATTGGTCATCCCATTCCTATTTCAGGAATTTAAATGCGAACCAAAGGGTCACTTCCATTATTCAACTAGATTCTCGTGGATGGCAGTGGGAGTCCATTGACGGCATTATCCCTATGGCAGAGCTAGAGGCCATCTCCTTGACTTAAGTTGGAAATTCAAGGTGACATGATAGGCTAATTTGGCAGGCAAATAAAAGGGGGATGTACTATGTCAAGTCCGGGTATCGGTGGCTACATAAGAGAGCACAACACCGAAGATCTCGGAGGTCCTCCTCTTCAAGAATTACTGATCCCTCGATTTGGAAGTGCATATAGGGCATCAACATTCTTCCAAAAATTAGGAATTTTTTGTGGAGACGGCTACAGAGTGCATTGGCGGCACAACTAAATCTCTTCAAGAGAAGATGTTCCCCTTCCCCAATTTGTCCATTATGCAACAAACAAGAGGAATCAATGAAGTATGTTCTTCTTCTTTGCCTATGGACGATTGGGGTTTGGTTTGGAGGTTCATTAAACTGTTGGTTTGATCGGATGGATGTGAAAACTCGTGATGCTTGGATACTCATGGTTTCCAATGAGTGCTCTGGTAACTTGAATAACAAGAAGTTTCTCCTTACAGTTGTGGCTTTTACTTGTTGGAATATATGGAAGGATCGTTATAAGACAATCTTTAACCGAAAGCATTCATCCCCTATCAGGACAATTCATGCCATTGTTGGTGATGTTGAGCTGTTTCTGAAGGCCAAAGCTTTAGCCCATATCCCTTTGGTCCCTCGCTCTTGGACACGGGAACATCGACGCTCTTAGACCCCTCTACCCTTGCATATGTTAAAAATTAATGTCGATGCTAGCTGGAAGATCGGTTGTGGGCATGGAGCTGTTAGGGTGATGATAAAGGATTATTTGGATAGGTGTTTGGCGGTAAGAAGAAAGGAGACAGCTGCACAAAGTATGTATGTAGCTGAGGCAATGGCAGTTTTGGAGGGATGCTTGTTTTCCCAATAGCAAAATCTATCCCAGGTAGTAGTGGAATCTGATTGTAAACATATAATCACTTGGTTGTTGGATAGTATGGAAAATGCTCATGAGGAGACATACCCCATTTTGTCTTGGATAATGGATCTCAGTAATTCATTACCTATATGTACTTGGTCTTGGGTCCAAGATTGGGGAATGAAACAGCGGATTTTGTGGCGTTGTTCCAGTCTACGAAGATGCAATGGTGGAGTTAGAATTTTGTACTAATGGGTTTATGAGAAATAAGTTTTTCACAAGGAAAAAAACTTAATGAATTAACCTACTTATAAGTATAAATACATGTCTCACTTGATACTACTGTATAATGCTATTACTCTTCACTTGTAAGTGAGAGTTCTTAGGCTCAAGTCTCGTGAATGATGAGTTCACAGCCAATTCATTCCCCTACCCGTCAGTATAAATATCTTGTTGTATTAAAAAAGTTACCAAATATGTGTGATCTTTTGCCATGAGTCTTACAAATGCTCAATTATTAGATCAATTCAATCCATTGGAAAGAAAACTAAAACTCCATCATTGATACTAGGTATGATAATGTAAATTGTGATCAAATTCAAGACTTAATAAGAAGATAGTTGCTGAAACAATTAATAAGAGACGTAATTAAATGAATTCTGTAATATTCTAATTGGCAAGTGAAAGATGAATTAGGAAGTAAAATTCGTATCTTTAGTCCCTTGATGAAGCCAAATTCCAATTGGATGGTATGCAAAATATCTAGCACCGCTCCATGTACACCATCAAATTTGGCCTTCTGTGAATTAATTATGAGGTCAAGACAACAAAATACAAGGAGGAGCACTGGGTTATTAGGATCGTGAGCATAAATTGGCCCCAGTGTAGCTCTGCTACTATGAAGATGCGCGACTCAGTCTGGGTCAAAAGACCCCCATCTTCATTTATAAGAATCTTGAACAAGGACGGGTTACCATGTCCTCCGTAGTTTGTTTTTGGCTTCATGGGGTAGGATCGACGCTAGTACCACGTTTGACGGCATCTTTGTATGCCCTGACCTCATTTTTTGCGCTAAGTTTGCCGTTCTCTTCGACTTTCTTTCTTCATGGTTACTATATCCAGCTTTATCGAGAAAAAAAAAAGTAGTAAAGGGGTATATACCTTCTCAAATTGGCGACAAATTCTTGCCTTGTCATGTTTTTCATCTCTTCTACCTCTTTTTCGTAAGTGCTTTTTGAAAACTTGTTGGTTGATTGCCTCAACGGTTAGGATACTTCTATTTATTTCACTGCAAAAATCGGTCAAAACCTTCCACCATCCATAGTGTGCCCATATAAGACACAATAATTTCTACATAAAATTCATAAGGGAATAAAACGGATGATCTCTTTAAGTGGATTTTTGGTCATACAAGTGTGTGTAATTTAGAGGATTTATATGAACTTGTCGATTATTTTTGAACAGACGATATTATCTACACTAAGGGAGAGGGGGTGAGCTTAGCCTCACAATGAGCTAGCAATAATGTAGTTCAAACTCGCATTTGGTGATAACCGAACTTAAGACCTCTCACTTACAAGTGAAGAAGAATACTACTAGACCGTTGATAGGAGCATATTTATGCGACTTAATTAGCTTGTTTCCTTGCATTTACTTAATTAGTTCTTAGTTATTTTAGTATTTTAAGCTATTTTCGTGTGTTTGTAGGTCCATAGGCCTTATAAAGCAATAAGGTGCATTTGGAGCCTTTTGGAGCAAAATTGGGCTTGGAATGGATAGCATATGCTTGGAGCAAAAGGAATGGACGAAATTGAAGACTTGAAGATGTTATGATTCCTAATCAAAGAAGGATTCCTACTCAAATGAGGATTCTTGAAGTAGGAAAGTTAAGCCAAGGTTTCCTATTTTGGTTTGACCTTTCCTAATCCTAAATGTCCCTAAGTTCCAGCAACATTGAAGGTCTCCTATGCATTCTAGGACACAAACCAAAGGTTCCTTGCACCATCTAGCCCTTGCCGTACCACCTTTCCCTTTCCCCTTCCATTCTTCTTCCTTGCCGCATAAGGGAGACCTTCCCTTTCTTATTTTCTGCACCAAATCACATTCCCTTTTTAATTTAAGACCTTTCCTCTTTCCCTTTGCCTTTGCCGCACCCTATATTCCCTTTCCTTTTAATTTCTGACTTTGACTTAGTCTTTTTCCTAGTGGTTTTAGAATAAAAATCCTTTGACATTAATAAAACTTTATTTCCTTTTCTCATTTAATTTCTGCTGCACCTTTACCTTATTTCCCTAGGGTTTTAGATACTTGGCTATTTTAATAAACCTTGGCCGCACCCTTTGGAGATCCATCATGCTATACATCATCTCTAGACACCCCTAATTCATCCCACTACTCTGCCGCACCCTACACTTATTCTCCACCATTCCCATACATTCATACCTTCAACCACACATCCAAAACCATCCCTCTACTTTGCCGCACCCCCTTACCAACCCAAATCCATTCTTAACCCAGAAACACATCCAAAATCATCCCTTAACCTCTGTGCCGCAGCAAGGAGAAGAAGAGATAGGAGCTTGAACGTGCAGGGCATTCAAGTTGATTCACTGGGCATTTTAGGTGTAATCAATCTTTTGTTTTCAATGTTTAAATTCAATTTTGTTTCTTTTGCTGTGAACATGAGAGGCTAAACTTCTTTTAGCTAGGGGAGACTTTGAAGCCATGATTTTATATGCAATATGAATTGATTAAATCCAGTTATGAATTTGTGATCGTGAATGCAATTTGTTTAACTGTTTTATTCATAACTTATTCTTGTATGTCAATTAAGGGTGCACACTTAGTTTGCATGCATGAATTTGATGCTAGAATATAAGGGAATTTCACATAATCGTTAGGAACTTATATTCACAAGTAGTGAAGGTTGCTAGCATGAGTATCATGATGTCATAGTTACGAATGCTTTGTCAATGCTTATGATTTTCACAAAACGTAATGATCTTTGATTGTATCTCTATTATGATGTCATGTAGGGAACTTTTGAAGAATGCTTTGGGTTGTCGAATGATGTCATCCAATCCAATAACTAAAGGAAAATCTGAGGGTTAATTAGTGATTGACACGGTTAATCTAGGGCATTGTCGCTCATAATTCAACAAAAGAGTAACTGGAAATCGATTCATATTCATATAAGTTAGGTGTGGATAAGGAACCTCTAGCTAAGCCCACAAACCATCCAGAAATCCAAATTCGTACCAAACTTTGTCTAGTTTAGTTTCTGTCTTGTTTTAGTTTAAATTCGTCAAAACCAAAACCCCCATTTGTTTTAAGTGTCAATTAGGTTAGAATCTGTGTTATTTTGTGTTTTTGAGTGTCTTGAGTCATAATCAAATCGATTTTCATTCAAAGTCATTCCCAGTGTCTAATTTGAGTCAATTTGATTGTTTGAAGCTGTTTTGAGTCTTTTAAGGTTGTTTGAGTCATATAACCTTAGTTAGAGTTTTAGAGTATAGTTTTTATGTTTTTAGGTCAGTTTAGTTTAGATTAGCAATCCGTCATAATCTCCGGTTTAGAACGATCCCTACTTATACACATACTACAATTGTCAAAAGAGGATTTTAATTTGTGTGCTTGTTTTACATCGCATCAACTGTAATACTAAGTGGCAGAGGAACGAATATTGTAGCATTGATCTATAGTTGAATGACTCCCGGCCCCTCCAAATCATCTACCTTTGAAAATTTATCATGGCTGATTCTACGAACACCCAAGAACCCACTCTAGACACCAACAACAGAGACAATTTTTGTGTCCATAATCTCCCTGGGCTTAGGCCTTGGTGTGTACTTTATTTGGTTAATTCGTAACAAAACGCAAAACTGTACTCCTCGTATAGGGTACTGAATAATGTGGACTCCTTTGTACTTGGGATTGGGCCACACATGATACAACGGTTTGTTAAAATTTTGGAGAGATTCAAAAGTAATTTACTTATAAATGATCCAACAATATTGACTTAAACCATTTCCCAAAATAAATGTTGATTTTTTTTTTTTATGGGTCAAACAAAGATAATTTCATTGATGGAAGAGACTAATACAAGGTTAGGCAAGTTCAAACACAATCCAAAACCTTTTCCAAAAGAAATATAAGGACGAGCGCAATAAGAGAGCCCATAACAATCATAAAGCAAAAGTACTCTAGATTTGAACAAGGGGACCAACTGCCTTCACCCAAATAGTCATACCACGGCGGCGAAACCAATGGCGCCGTTGGAAGAAGAACCATAGACCCATATTGACGAGCAGAAATGGGGTGGCAAGCCACCTGTGCTCTAGGTGCTTCCATTGGACTAAGTGGTTCCATAAATTGCATACAACCACACAACTCCAACACAAGTTAGTAAATTATACCGTAAAGATAAAAAATTTATTATGCTTTGGTATATGTCATGCACACAATAAATTAAGCGTCAAATGTGCAGCAAAAAATCCAACATAAATATTCACATTCTAGTAGATCAGTGCATACTAAAAAATTCGTAAACAGACTCACATGGCGAAGTCATATGAAGGCCAGGATTGACCAAGGCCCATCCTCGAGTTGCATTCTTATATATATTGTCCACGGAATATTACAAAGATGATTATGTTGTGTAATGGTGAAGTAGAGTTTGTTTATTCACGAAACTTGCTGATGATGGCTACTTTTCTTCTGATTTTTAAAACTCCCAACAATAGATGTCCATAGCCAAGAACCGTCTGATTTTTTTTAAATCGATTCTTTTTTTATTTGTTCATATAAAATAAGGTTTATACATTCAAGAGTAAGATCCAATTGTGTTGAAAGAAATATCTTATAATATTTTCGAGCTAATCATTACCTTAAATTTTTACTTGAACCTAACGTATTAAATCCATTTTTACCAAAGCTTGTAAACAAGCTCTAGTTTTATTGTATAATCATCTCAATACTAAATTTTTCATCCAAATTTTAAAGCTTTGACTTTAACTAAAAAGCTAGAAAAATTAACTTTAGTTGTTCTCCAATTAATTATATTAATATATATAATTTTTTTTTAATTTTTTTTATTTATTTTAAAGCCATGACATAGATTTCTAGCTTCGTCACTTGCTGTAGATATATACTGGTAATATTCTCCAATTATAGGACATTTGTAATCTAACAGCTTTTCTAATTAATAATGTGTAAAGTGCAATGATAATGGGCACAGTTAGCTTCCTAGTCTGCTAGCATAATATTCCAACAGAAGCTATGCATGATTGAAATCCAAATATCTTAGAAAACCTCTAAACATTTCATCTTCTAGGTCTCCTACCCTTTTGTTTAAATTACTAAAAAATTGGATTTGATAAGTGCTTCCTTTATTTTAAATTTCCTTGTTTTTTTCTCTGCTGACATTGACTTTCTGATTTACAGCACCTTACTAGATACCTCATTTATAAAGTTGACATGTGTCTTTTAAGTAAGATGCAAGGTTAATTTCATTATTTAAAAGCTATAAAATTCTTTTTAATTGCTAATACAGGTGGTGATTTCAAAACTTCAACAAGGTAAAATTATAGGATTTTCATTGAACTGTGATTTTCACTGACTACTTTTTGTCATAGGGTTGGTTAATCCATCACCTTTGCTGCGGACTAGGATTCTCTTCCTACCCATTACCATCCGCTTCACTTTCCTTCTCTCACACTCTCCACTTTATCTTTCTCTATCTATTAAAAATACAACACAAGACATTAATTAATGTGGCTTAATCGTAACCGTTCAAATAGAAGAGAAGGAAAAAAAAAAAAAAAAAAAAAAAAAAAGAGAGAGATCCTACTTTCTTTGCTGCTGCATCGATCACTATTTCCCAAGTTACGTGACTCATCTAAAATTAATACATTTTAACTAACACAATCATTTAGTTTGTAAATGACACTTGATGATCCACAGAAACAAAAATCAAGCAAATTATGCTGACCTCAACTTGTAAACCAAAGGGTTCACGGGAATGCTAATGCAATGAATTAAAAAGCTCAACTTTTCCCGCACATATTTTGGGAAAAGAGGAAATTGTAACAATGGTCTTTCACTTTTAACTCAATTAGAATAATGGTCTCTCAACTAAAAATCCATAATCATTCGTCCTTTAACTCATCTAAATGCGCAGTTATGGTCCTTTTCATCAACTCCGTTAGAACTTCCATCAAAATGACTCAAATGTCACGCATGTGAGGCTGAATCAATGAGAAAATATGGAAAACCAAATGAGAAAAGTTGTAGTAATGGTCCCTTAATTTTAACCCAATTGTAGCAATAGTCCTAATATAACTCATTTTGACAGAGTTGACGAAAAGGACCATAGCTGGACGTTTTGATGAATTAAGAGACCAATGATCATGAATTTTTAGTTGAATGATTATTGCTACAATTTTCTCTTGAAAACAGTCTTGCAGCTTCATTAACGCCTACGTGATGCTATATATATTAAACACACAAAATCAACGTACTAATTTATATAGTCTTTAATGTACGTGAGTCTCACATGTAATCCTAAGGTTTTTTTTTCATTAGGCTAAAAAGTTCATTTTCTGTTCGGCCTCATTAGGGTTAAAACTTTTCATGAAATGTTGTCACAATGAACTCTACATTCCTTTCATCTTTCCATAACTAATCAAATTCTATTAGAAACTAATTAATTGCTATTTTCCAATTAAACTAAGCTGTAAAAAAGGCACCACATCATGGATGGAAAAAGAAATTGAAAAATAGCAACAAGACAATCACGTATAAATTAGTAAATAAATTAAATAGTTTAATTGGAAAATAGCAACAAGAAATTTGTTAGCAATTAAACTAACAAATTCTTTTGCATGTGAAGCTGTCGCGGAGATACATCTCTTGACTCTCTTTATCTGACACATTATAGATTCACATAATGAGTAATGTGATAATAGGTGAAGGAATGTATATCCTGATGTAAGTAAATTATTCTCTAAACTTGTACATTACGAACTTTAATATATACTTTAGTAGATGAAAATTGTGACTCTACACAGGCTTAATTTTAGATATGTGGAAATCAATTCTCCAAAATGTAGAAGATCTAGCATGCCACGAAATTCAAAGCTATTAGTACACAACAGAAAATAAGATGCAAATCAAAGGGATCATATAGATGAATCTCAACAAATATGTCAGCTATATTGTCATTGGCCCACAGACTGTATGCACCTTTATTTTTCTTTCACCTAATCGTTAAATTAAGAATTACTTGAAACCTGATTTCTATTTTGTTAATATATCTTGTCTAAATGATTTGATCCGGAACACATGTTTATTGAGCAATAAAAAACCATTATATACATAATACGATTAGGTAATAACCAAATAGAGAGGGCTTTCTACACACCTAAAAGCAAGTTCAACCAATCTAGACATTTTTTCTAATTAAGGACCCCTTTTATGTTTCGACCAAAAAAGGACCCCCTTTATGCTAAAAACTAAAATAAAATAAAATAAATAAAACCAATATTTAGGCAATTGGTCAATATTAAAAGTCAGAATTCTTGTGGTCAAAGCGCGCAGATGTTCAATTTACAATATTGGATGCAAATTGTAATAGAAAGGTAATTAACTAGTAATTAAGCATACTAAATTAGTATTGTTTACGTGAGGGTCATGTGCAATCTGGTCTACTACAAACCCTAGAAAACAAGACCAGTACTCGAGGCCTTCAGTCTGAGAAATAAGTACTCCATCGAAGCATATTCTTTCAAAGAAAAAACTGCTAATTATAAACCCTAATTATTGTATTGATCTCCTTTGCCCAGCTATCCCTACTATTCCCTCTTGTCACGTAATAGTAAACCTTTTACTAAAAGACTGCATGCTCTTTATATTTTCTTTTTCCTTTTAATTTTATTTACTACAACTTGCACATGCAAAAAGAAATTGTGCAGCATGCCAAATAATCACGTATATCCACAACAAGACAATCTCTCCCAACATGGGATCTGATTAACTTTCCCCACAGCCATCTGATGTGATCTATTTGTATCGTTATTCTTTTCACCTCAATTCTTCTTTTTGCCACCTTTGTGCGCACTAAGTAAAGTAATTATATTATATTTTATATAGGATCAAATACTTTTTTCTTTGGCAGGCTTTGTAGTAGGAGTAGTATGTGTACTGTAGCATCAACCCTTGTTGCTCTCTTGTTGCTCAATCATCAATACCATGATCAAAATTTGAAGTCTCCTTTATTGAAACTGTGCCACAGAGAGAGAGAGAGAGAGAGAGAGCGTCATTATATATACTTATAAGTGGTAGTTGGGTTTTATCTTCCATCAAGAAGGTTGATAGAAACCCAGAATAGCATCCTCTCTGCATATATAACTTAGTTTCCCAAAGTCTCTCTCTCTCTCTCTCTCTCTCTCTCAGTGGCTCAATGGCTCCTGTGACAAAAGAGTCCGTCAATAGAAGAAAAATGAAGGGAGGGGAAGCCATGAAAAACACAAAAAGGAAAGTCAACAAGGGAGCATGGACAACAGAAGAAGATCAGAAACTGGCTAAAGCTATTGAAACACATGGTGCAAAAAGGTGGAAGACAATTGCATCTAAAGCAGGTATATACACTTGTCATAATTTAGCTGAAATTGATTAACTAACTTCTTGATCACATTACACTTTTTAATGAATAATGATCAAGAGCTTAAAAGGGTCTTAATTTTGATTGATGCAGGCCTCAATAGGTGTGGCAAGAGTTGCAGGCTAAGATGGTTGAACTATCTCAGACCAAACATCAAGAGAGGCAACATATCTGACCAAGAAGAGGACTTGATCGTTAGACTTCACAAACTTCTTGGAAATAGGTACCATTGATTTCATATGATAATTAGCATCAAAAGTTTGAAGTATATAAATTCTGTCTGAGTGAAACGGGGCGTTCTGTTGGGGTCTAGGTTCCCTCCAATTGCTCACAGCATTCAGGAACTAGACTCTTGTAGCAGTCCGATGACTTCGCCCTGACATATAATTTTGCCCGCCTAATCCTCTGCCCTTGCCTATGTCAGACTGAAAAGAAAAATAATAACGTTAATCTACATGGATTATGATTTATGATAGTTTGTTTTGCATGATTATTAATTACTTACAAAATTTATCTTTCTCTTATGGGTTTTTAATTTTGTATTAGGTGGTCTTTAATTGCCGGACGATTGCCTGGTCGAACAGATAATGAAATAAAAAACTACTGGAATTCTCATTTGAGCAAAAGAATAAGCCAAAAGGAAAAGGAAAATGGCGCCAATTTAACAAGAAAAATGATCTCCACAGATCATCAGAAGGATCACGTACAAATGAAAGAAGATGTGTCGTTGCAAGAGGCTGCTACTAGTACCAGTACTACTAGTGCTTCATCTAGTGCTGCATCTAAAGGAGGTGATCAAAACTCCAACATTAATATTGATGTGGATGATTTCTTTGATTTCTCCAATGAGGGTTCTTTGAATTTGGAATGGGTGAGCAAGTTCCTTGAACAAGATCATGGCAGATGGCTTAACTGATGAAGTTGGTGCAGTTCATGCTAATTAATCAGGGTTGTATGTGATAATATATTTCACCATCTGTCAACTATTTTTCCCTTTTCTTTTCTTATTAGGTTATATATATATATATGATGACTCTAGCTCTGATGGAGTTCATGACCGTGCGCTGAAAGTATTGTACATCAATAAACTTGGATGAGTTGAGTTCTGCCTTCTCTTCTACACATACTACTTGGATAAATATGTACAATATTTTCTGTAAATAAAGTCGTTGATGATAGGAAATAGCTAAACGATTCTTTTATTTAGTTATATTTTATTTTATTTGTATAAATATGATAACAGAATGAGCTGGAAAATTGTATCAAAAAACGATGAAACCTAAAAAAATGGATGGTTCACATTGTGTAGTGGTGGGAGCACTCCCTCAAATGTATGATTACTCTCTTGTTACGTGTACTTAAATCTCCAAATTTCATCTGGATGCCAACGTGGGTTGATCATCTTATTATATTTTAGGCTGCGATTTGGAGAGACTTAAGCAAAATAAACATGTCAATCCATCCAGTAGACAAGGTCGGTTTTGAGATTTTTGAAGCCCATGGCAATTACAAAGAAATATGCCCTAAATTGATAAAATTATATTTACAAACACTTCAAACTCAATAATTTATAAACATGAAAAAAACAATTTATTTTGTATTGAGAGAAGGAAACCAAAAAACCCGACAAGTACAAGTAGATAGAAGATGAGTTTTGTTCCCCCCTTATCTAAACTTTCAAATTATTTTATAAACTCGTGAGGTATTTTATCTTATTTACCAACATTGTCAATCTGGGACTAAAAAAATTCATATTTTCGAGTCATTAATTGATATGTATAAGCAATAAATGAGCACCAAATTAAACCTAGTAGGCTAGTATTGGTAAAGACATACATACATTAATTTATTCAAAGCTTTTGACACATTTTTTTTTATTGAAAGCTAATGTTAGGGAGACCAAATTGTTAAAAAAAATTTTGTAAACCATATGACTAGTTGTTAATAATTAGATTATTACATAAGTATTAATTAACGTGCTTATTTTCTTGGTGACACGTCATATGGTTTGCAAATTTGGTCTAACAATTTGATCTACCTAACATTACTCTTTGTTGAAGGTTAGACTTGAATTGGAATGCTTGTCTAAAAATTGCAACCCACACACTACCAACTAGTAGTCATAAATCGAATAAGAGGTAAAAAAAAAAAAAAAAAAAAACAAACAAACAAACAAACAAACAAAATAGAAATTTGTAAAAATTGCAAAGAGCAGAAGCACACAACATTTAAATCTCCATTAATTAAATCCAAATAATAGAAATAAACAAAGTGTACAAGAGAGAAAAAAAAAATAGTACTTCCGAATAAAAAAGTTGAACCAATTAGGAAGAGAATCTGGTCCAGATCTCTCCCATTAAAAGCTTAGGATCAAGTGATCCGGACCGTTGAAATTTGATTAAGCGGCTACAAACAGATGATCCCTCTAAAAATTATTATAATTGTAGTCGTTGGATCAAATTTCAACGATCCGGATCACTTGATCCTGGGCCTTTGATGGGAAAGATCCGGACCGGATCCCCTTCCAACCAATTATACTCCCCCGACAAGGACCGAGGATAAACATACAAGACACTCTTATGTCCCTTTATATATACAGACATACATGTACAGTACAATATCTGCAAAGTGCAAAACAATGAAGCTGCAGGCTGAAGAATAAGGCATTTGAAAGATGATGAAGAGAAGCATTATCACTGAAGGGCTTGTCATGTAGTTCCCAGTTGGTTATAAAGATTCTTTTTTTTAGTGGAGGATTTGAAGCAATGATAGCCAAGAGTAATAATAAAAGAGAAATTGACTTCGTCCATATTATTGTACGGACAATTGCTAGGGCATAATCATAAATGTGTATCATAAGAGAAAAGTTAAATGCTTTTTGAAGTTTACCATTTGCTTGCCAGATTTTCCCGGGACAAATCTTTAACTTGTTCCACGATTAACTGTGCTTTCTTTTTTTCTTTTTCTTTTTGAACAAACAATATTATCCAAGTTCGTATTTGGCTAATCGAACTTAAAATCTATCATTTATAAATTAAGGAAGATATCATTAAACCGTAACACTAAATGATATGTTAATTAACCTGAATAAACTGTGTTTTACTATTTTTGTTTTTTAATTCGATCTAAATCTAGCTGGACGCAAGTCGCGGACAAAACTAGTCGTGAAATCGTGATTCACGCTTAATAGTAGTGTTAAGGACACGAAGACAAATTTCAACATCCAATAACAGTATCTCATTTGTTTGTGGACAAGTGTTAGCCACAGTTGAGCTTCATTTGTGAGTGTCGACCCACCATTAATGTCATAAATAGTCGAAACAATGAAACATCACCATCTCATAGTTTCAGCTTTTTGAGGAGAATCATTTACATAACACAAAAACAATATAAATGATACCAATTAAGGAGATGTGGCCCCTTTAGCCTGAATAATTGTTCATATTGCATCAATAAAGGTACACAAATTGAGTTAGGCAGAGAAGTAGGACCCAAACATTTGTTTATTATACCCTTCACATTTTTAACTTCAGTTCCTATAAATTCGATTTGTCTATTCTGTCACTCCATTAATTCATATAAGAGTTTTTATCATAAATGGTTATTGAAATTGATTCTCATCATTAAGATGGTCTCTAAAATTAAAAATCAATCAATATAAGCCCTGAAAATAGGTGTCTCAATGTGGTCATTCTGTCACAATTCTGTTAAAAAATCTGTTAAAGTGCTAATGTGGCACACAAATGGCCCCATAAGTTTTTTTTTTTGGGGTGTGATATACACACACCCCATTTTACTTCTCACACACCTTTTTAATTTTTGACCGTCAGATCGGATGAATTGAAGAAGATCAACGAACATAAATTATCAAGGGGTGTGTGAGAAGTAAAATGGGTTATGTGGATAGCACACCCTTTTTTTTTTTTTTTTTTTTTTTTTTTTTTTTTTTTTTTTTTTCTCGTAAATAGTCCTTGAAATTGAACCATGACATGAAAATGGTCCCTAAAATTGACATGCGACATCAAAATGGTCTCTGAAATTGAAAATTGATCAATGTAGTCCCTCAAGTAAGTATCTCAAATCAATATAGTCATTCCATCACAATTCTGTCAAAAATTCTGTTATGTGTTGATGTGACACATAAATGGGTTACACAAGTCTAATTAAATTAAAAAAATTTACAAATAGGCTTAATAATTTAATAGTTAATAAAAAAATTGTCAACCCAAAAATCCAATCCTACAATCACCTCCGATCCCAGTCCACATTTCTATACGTCCTTCACTCTCTATTCTCTAAAAAAATAAAAAATCTCAATACACCCATCTTTACACACTTCGACACTTTTCACCGAATTGAACTTGAATCGAGATCACCTTTGATGACGGCTTGGCCCATACGACTTCTGGGACATCACCATTAACTTTTAGGCGATCAACATCTTCACAACCTTAATCTTGGAGAGCTTGTTCGGCGCATCCCTGGTGGTCTGGTGATGAGGTTATAACTGAGGTGTGTCCATTAGTTGAAAACTATTTCCACACCTCCTCTTAGGCCTTGGTTAAGCCTTGTGCCTTTGAAAATTTATGGAAGGGAGCTCTCTTCGGAGTAGGCTCTACTATGAGAAAAAAAAAAAAAATTTCATTGTGTAAAAAGGTAATTAGACAACTTTTTTAATTAATTATTAAACTCACATCAGCATATAACAATTCGTTTTTTTATATAGAATTGTGGCAGAATGATCATATTGATTTGCGACACCTATTTTCAAGGACTACATTGATTGATTTTCAATTTCAAGGACCATATTGATGTTGCAGGTCAATTTCAAGGACCATCTTGATAGTGTGGGTCAATTATATGGACCATTTTTTATTAAAACCCGTAAATCTTGTGGGGCCCATTTATATGCTACATCAGCACTTAACAGAATTTTTAGCAGAATTGTGACGGAAGGACCACATTGATTTGTGACACCGATTTTCAGGGACTACATTAATTGATTTTTAATTTCAGGGATCATCTTGATGAGGGACAATTTCAAGGACCATTTGTGATAGAAACCTTTCATGTCAATATTATTTCTAAGAATGAATATACACAGTCATAACCTCTCTGCAAGTACATTAAAAATTTCAACCAATCTATCTAAACACTTGGAAAATTATCTTACAATCTAATGTATGATATACACCGAATAAATAACAGAGTAAATGCGCAGCCCGTGATGTAACAAGTAAAGATCCAATGGTCATGGATCCTAATATGTAGTATACGCCCGTGTATACAATAATAAAAAACCGTAGCTCTCCTTCATTTTTCCCAAGTCATGGAAAATCTCTTGGAATTTAATACATGCAATCTAACAAATGGGAGTTTAGACTTTAATGTACACACCTAAACAAAACCACCCCACGAGCCCAGATTGACCAATGACTATAGCAGAGGAGGATATCCAACGCACAACATCGGGGGTGAGGACAAGGGTAAATGTTTGTTAATCTCATATCTGTTATAAAAGGGTTAAAGTTTGAGAGAATAACCTTTTTAATGGTAGGTGCAAGGTAGATGTAAAATGCCACACTAAAACTATAGCACAGGCAGATAACAAATAAAAGCAGAGAAAATAGATGATGTTACTGATATTTTTCTCTCGTTCACTTCTTCTTTTCTTTCCTTGTAACTTAAAAACATGCGGAGTGCTCTATTTATAGAGCAACTCCAAACTGATGCAGTTAATGCATCTTGAAATTTATGAAACTTCGTCTGACTATACAATCTCTTTCACTTTGCATGGGCATTGAAAACTTTGCCCATGCAGAAGACTTTCACAAATGAAACTGTGGGCATTCATTGCCCATGAGACTTTTCAACACTCCCCCTTGGATGCCCACATATCAACATGAGTTGCCTCGTTAAAACCTTGCTTGAAAAAACCCAGTGGGAAAAAACCATAGCGAAGGAAAAAGAGTACAACTTTTCCTGGATCGTTGATATAATGTCAAGTATGCTTATGTTGCCTCGTTACAACCTTGATAGGAAAAACCCAGGGGGAAAAATCCTAATCGAAGGAAAAAGAGTACAACAAGCATGTATCAGGGATGCTCCCCCTGATTCCGCATTCTCCAAATTTAGCTGTTTGGTAAGTCGACGTAATCCGATGCCTTGCACTAACTTCTGAAATGTGCATTTTGGTAGAGATTTGGTGAACAAGTCTGCCAGATTTTCATTTGAACGGATTTGTCTGACTTCAATAACTTTAGCCTTCTGAAGCTCATGAGCACTGAAAAACTTTGGAGATATGTGTTTAGTCTTATCGCCCTTGATGAATCCTTCCTTCATTTGGGCAACACAGGCTGCATTATCTTCATGGATGACAGTTGGATTGTCTGTCTTCGAAGTTAGACCACATGAATTCCGGATATGATGGATCATTGATCTTAACCAAGAACATTCACGACTTGCTTCATGTAAAACAAGTATTTCTGAATGATTTGAAGATGTAGCAACTAATGTTTGCTTGGTTGAGCGCCATGAGATTGCTGTATCTCCATTCTTAAACACATATCCATTTTGTGAGCGGGCTTTATGCGGATCAGAGAGGAAGCCAGCATCTGCATATCCAACAAGGACCTGGTCATCTGTGGAGTTCTTTGAGTAGAAGAGACCCATGGCTGTTGTCCCACGAAGGTATCGCAATACATCTTTGATACCATTCCAATGGTGAATTGTTGGAGTAGAGCTATACCTTGCTAACAAATTAACTGAAAAAGCTATATCTGGTCTAGTACATTGTGTTAAATACAACAAAGCACCTACTGCACTCAGATATGGTACTTCTGGACCAAGGACCAACTCATCATCTTCTTTTGGACGAAATGGATCTTTCTTAATGTCCAAAGAACGAACGACCATTGGCGTGCTTAGTGGATAAGCCTTGTCCATACCAAATCGCTTCAAAAAATTTTCAATGTAAGCTGATTGGTGGACCAAAATTCCACTAGCACAATGCTCGATCTGCAGGCCGAGACAATATTTTGTTTTTCCAAGGTCTTTCATTTCAAATTCGCTTTTCAGATATTCAGCAGTTTTATTGAGCTCTTCAGGAGTCCCAACTAGATTCATATCATCAACATATACTGCCACTATAGCGAATCCAGAATTGGATTTCTTAATGAACACACAAGGGCAAATAACATTGTTGATATACCCTTCTTTGATCAAATACTCACTGAGACGATTATACCACATTCGTCCAGATTGCTTCAGACCATACAATGATCGCCTTAATTTGATCGAGAGCATACCTCGTGGTTTATTACTTGTTTCAGGCAACTTAAGTCCTTCTGGGACTTTCATATAGATGTCAGTATCTAATTCTTCATATAGATATGCAGTGATGACATCCATAAGTCGCATGTCAAGTCTTTCTGAAACCACTAAACTTATTAAGTAACGGAACGTAATTGCGTCCATTACAGGAGAGTATGTCTCCTCATAATCAATTCCAGGTCTTTGAGAAAAACCTTGTGCAACGAGTCGTGCTTTGTATCTTGCGATCTCGTTTTTCTCATTGCGTTTCCTTGTGAATACCCACTTGTAACCCACGGGGTTTACACTAGGCGGGGTTTGGACTACTGGTCCAAAAATATTCCGCTTTTCCAAGGAATTTAATTCTGCCTGGATTGCATCTTTCCACTTAGGCCAATCCTGTCTTTGTTTGCATTCATCAACAGAACGGGGCTCAATATCATCACTTAAGATGATTTCAGTGGCTACTGCAAATGCAAACATATCATCGATGATTATTTCATTCCGATCCCAC
The DNA here is from genome assembly GCF_041283825.1 of Pyrus communis. Taxonomy (NCBI): domain Eukaryota; kingdom Viridiplantae; phylum Streptophyta; class Magnoliopsida; order Rosales; family Rosaceae; genus Pyrus; species Pyrus communis. Next base: position 13,931,785 of record NC_142581.1, read on the forward strand.
AATTCATTTGTACATGCATAATTTATGGAGATTTCTTTGCTTTCATGTACTTCTGTCTCTTAAGGGACAAATGTCTCATCAAGGACATTTTCTTTTTCTGGAAGTCCAGAATTATGAATTGTGGATGTATCATTCATTTTCTCTTCCTGAATGATTTCATTTGGATTCAGTTGTGCCCTCGACTTTCTCTTTCGAGGAGCTGAATCTTTTGAACCTTGGGGTCTACCACGCTTCAGGCGTGCACCAGATGAATCATTTGCTGCCACTTTATTTTGTCCAACAGGGACATCAATTCTTGCAGGTGCATTTGTAGCTGGTATATGTGATTTTGTCACTTTCATAGCATCATTAAATGCATCTGGCATTTGATTGGCAATGCTTTGAAGATGAACGATCCTTCTTACTTCATTTTCACATTGAATGCTACGAGGATCAAAATGAGATAAGGTGGGAACAACCTATGTCAGCTCTTTCCGTTCTTCTGGAACAATCTTTTCTCCCCCTAACGACGGGAAAATTGTCTCATCAAAGTGACAATCAGCAAAACGAGCTGTAAACATATCACCTGTCAAGGGTTCCAAATATCTAATGATAGATGGTGAATCAAAACCCACGTAAATTCCCAGTCTACGCTGAGGTCCCATTTTAGTGCGTTGCGGCGGTGCAATAGGCACATAAACAGCATAACCAAAAACTCGTAAATGGGAAATGTTTGGCTGATGTCCAAACACGAGTTGTACTGAAGAGTATTGATGGTTGGCTATAGGTCTCAATCGAACCAATGATGCAGCCTGTAAGATGGCATGTCCCCATGCAGAGACTGGCAATTTGGTTTTCATAAGCAGAGTGCGAGCTATTAACTGAAGCCGCTTGATCAATGCTTCTGCTAAACCATTTTGAGTATGGACATGAGGAACAGGGTGTTCAACATCAATGCCCAATGTCATGCAATAATCATCAAAGGTTTAAGACGTAAATTCACCAGCATTATCAAGTCGGATTGACTTAATGGGATAATCTGGGAACTGTGCTCGTAACTTAATTATTTGAGCAAGAAGTCTCGCAAAGGCTACATTCCGAGTAGACAAAAGACAAACATGTGACCATCGGGTAGATGTAGCAACCAAAACCATAAAATATCGAAATGTTCCACATGATGGTTGAATAGGCCCACAAATATCCCCTTGAATTCTTTGCAGAAATGATGGGGATTCAGCATCAACCTTTAGTTGTGATGGTCTAATTACCAACTTCCCTTGAGAACAAGCTTTGCAAGGGTTATCATTTGAGGCAGCAATGTGTCTGCTCACTAATGGATGTCCATTAGAGTTGGTAATGATCCTATGCATCATGGTAGATCCTGGATGACCCAGATGGTCATGCCAAAGCATGTAAACTTTTGAATCAATGAACTTCTGGTTCATGACAGTATGTGATTCAATTGTCCTTATGTATGTATAATATAATCCACTCGACATACCACGCAACTTCTCCAATATACGCTTCTGGGTATCATTGGAGGTAATGCATAGATAATCCACATTTTCTGCACTTTTTGTTTCAATGTGGTATCCATTTAGACGTATGTCTTTGAAACTCAACAAATTTCGAGTAGATCGAGTAGCATACAATGCATTCTGTATGGACAATATTGTTCCATTTGGTAACATAATCTGGGCTTGCCCTGAACCTTGAATTACATCTGAAGGTCCTGATATTGTTGTTACCCCTACTCTTGTAAGTCTTAAGCTTGAGAAATACTTTCGATCACGAAGTATTGTATGTGTGGTTGCACTGTCTGCAAGACAAATATCTCCGCCATTTCTCATGTTCTGAGAATAACCACAATTTTTATCCATGCTCTCTGAGTAAGAGAATCAGAGTTAAAAGCAAGTTATAACAAGAAATTTACATGCCACTTTTATTGAATCTGAAAATACTACAAGTTCAGCATAATAAAAGTACATTAATGATTCAATCGGACCGGTATACTTCATTTCCCCTTTCCATAATAAAGTCTGGAACATCTAGATGAGTTGTGTTCAACTGCCCTGATAAGTCAAACACTGGATCAGGTATATCCATTGGTCTAGCCTGGTCGAGAAAGTTGGTCTCGACACCCTTCTCCTTGAGGGAGGCTTGATACAGATCCACTAGATGTTTTGGGGTACGACAAGTACGCGCCCAATGCCCATTACCACCACACCTATGGCAGGCTCCTTCAGAGTTTCTAGGAGCATTGTTCAAATGAGCTTTGCCTTTGTGGCGATTCGTATTTTTGAAGCTCGGGCCTGAATTATGCCTCGGAACCTGGTTGTGAAACTGAACTCCATGGTTCTTGCCTTTCCTATTCCATCGACCTCGCTTGTGGCCACGTCCTCGTTTATGATTATCACCACCAGAGGATGTGGCGTTCACTTCGAGGGAAGCATCATTCACTTCTGGGAACGGTGCAGATCCAGTAGGTCGGGAATGATGGTTTTTCATCAGGAGCTCATCATTCTGTTCAGCTACTAAGAGCATAGATATCAGCTGGTTGTACTCAGTGTAGCCTCGCGCTCTATACTGCTGCTGCAGGAGCACGTTGGAGGCATGAAATGTGCTGAGAGTCTTTTCCAGCATATGCTCCTCAGTAATAATATCCCCACAGAGCTTCATCTGAGAGGTAGTTCTGAACAATGCAGAATTGTATTCTGCCACTGACTTGAAGTCTTGAATCCTCATATGAGTCCACTCATAGCGGGCCCTTAGAAGAATCACTGTTATCTGGTGATTGTATCTGTTTGTCAAGGCATTCCAGAGAGCTAACGGATCTTCAACCGTTAAGTACTCGCTCTTTAGCGCCTCATCAAGATGGTGGGGAATGAAAATCATAGCCTTTGCCCGATCTTGAGAGGATGAGTTGCTCTTTTCCCTGATGGTATCTCCAAGATTCCCTGCTTCCAGATGGATCTTGGTATCCAGTACCCAGGTCAGGTAATTCTTCCCGGTAATATCCAGGGCAGCAAATTCAAGCTTCGCCAAGTTCGCCATTTTCTTTTCTGAAAGAAAATGAGATGTGTAAGAACTTGCAATAATATGTATTCCTGGAGGAATATGATGTTAGAACTTCTGGTTCTTACAAATTTTTCATTTTGATCTTCAGGCCAAAATGATAAGCACTCGAAACTTCTGGCTCGAGATTTTCAGGATGAATGAGAAGGGCGATCGTACCGCACCATTCTCATTGAAATAATGTAATATAGAATGGGCGATTATTCCGCACCACTCAAGTAACAGGAAAATTAAATATGCAGAGCAGCGTGGGCGATTATACTGCACCACATAAAATTGCAATGAAATTAAATAGCAGGTAAATTCGAATATGCAGGGTAGGGTGTGCGATTATACCGCTCTACCTAAAAATTGCAGTAAAATTAAATCTGCAGTCCAAGATAGGCGATGATACCGCACCGTCTTGGATCGCAGTAAGAATAAATTTGCAGTTCAAGATGGGCGATTGTACCGCACCATCTTGGATTGCAGTAGAATTAACATAAATAAATACTGGGTTAGTAATCAATCTCTACACCAAACAAGTAATCAAAGATCTATGTAACCGTTAGTTGGAGAACTAAGAGCAGGCATGGAGCAAACAATTCGTCATGAGGGTACACGGCGCAGTTGAGGCAGAGGAAGAAGATGAACAGTAAAAACCTTAAAGGAAACATTTTTTTCTTTCTTTCGTTCGTTCGGCGAAGAGAGATGAGAGAATAATTATATTTAGAGACTCGTGCTGATAACGTGTTATAAAAGGGTTAAAGTTTGAGAGAATAACCTTTTTAATGGTAGGTGCAAGGTAGATGTAAAATGTCACACTAAAACTATAGCACAGGCAGATAACAAATAAAAGCAGAGAAAATAGATGATGTTACTGATATTTTTCTCTCGTTCACTTATTCTTTTCTTTCCTTGTAACTTAAAAACATGCGGAGTGCTCTATTTATAGAGCAACTCCAAACTGATGCAGTTAATGCATCTTGAAATTTATGAAACTTCGTCTGACTATACAATCTCTTTCACTTTGCATGGGCATTGAAAACTTTGCCCATGCAGAAGACTTTCACAAATGAAACTGTGGGCATTCATTGCCCATGAGACTTTTCAACAATATCGCCTTTTACCAAACAAAAGACAAATCTTCCAGTCAATTGCTTAGAACTTGTATTCCAATGAGTATATTTGCCACTGCCCAATTTAGTTGGAAATTCAGTCTCTAAGGCCATCTTCAATGGAGATGGCTAAAGATTCAAAAGTAAAAAAATAGTTTGATTTGTTCAAAAATCCATCTCCAACCGATATCTAAGCTATAATTCTATGGAGCCCACTGTGACATCCCGTCCCGAAAATATCGAAAACTCACGTGTGAAATGACTACTTTGCCCCTAGTTAGTTTCTTTTACGTTTATTGGTTGTTTAGTGTGGTGTTGGCATGTGCTGGGCCACACACACACACTGTCACTCTCCCAGATCCCATGTCCCTTTCCCTGTCTCTCTCCCGTGCTCTCATTCCTTCTTCTTCCTTCGAACGTACAGACACACCCCCCAAATCGCATCAAATCTTTGCAGATCGAGGAACCAAAGCCACATTCGAGATCGTGAAGCTCGTGGGAGTCCAGTCGTACCATTTTCAGGTGAGAACTCTGTCGTTTTCACGTCGATACGACGATGTCCGTTTTGAGTACTATTCATGCAAACGTAATTTATCACGTTTTAGGGATTTTGAAGCTGGTAGGTAGCTTGGTGAGGTCCCAGGGAGTCTCAGAGTAGTTCGTTTGAAGAATTTGGACGACGAGATCACTGTATTCGAAGTTGGCCGGAGTTGGTTTGTGTGTGCAGGTGAGAATCTATGATTTTTAGCCCTTAAAAGTTCTTTGGTTGTGTTCTCCTAGTCTTAGGCTTCATTTTGGTGCAAAAATCACGAAAATTGGTTGAAAAATGAGAGAGAAATCAAAGGTTGCAGGTTTTGCGATTTTCCGGCGCCGGCGACGGCACCGGAGGTTCGCCAGGGAAGGAGACGGAATATTCCGTCAAGTCTGACGGAATATTCCTGACGCCGTTAACGGAATCTGTCAAAACTGACGGAATATTCCTTACGGCGTCAGTTGACGCCGTCAGCGTGCCAGGCACGTGCCTGCGCGTGGCCGGCGCGTGGGGGCGCGTGCGGCGGTGGAAATTTTTTCTAAAAATTTGGGTGTGATCCTGAGGTTGTGTAGAGCACGTTGGTATATTCATTTGTCCAATTTGAGCAATGTATGAGAAGTTATTACGAGAAGTTGGTTATGTGCTTTAAAATTAACGTTTTTATAGTTGTTTCGCATATATGTGATACGTATCCCGAGGACGAGCGTGGTCACTCGAGGCAGGTTTTCCGTATATACCTATATACTATATATGTCCCAGAAATTGATTAAATGGTTATCAGTTATATGCCATGCATTACATTATCGTTATTCATGCATCGTTGGTTACGTTAGTAGTTGCATATATATATACATATGCATATTGGGTGTTGTGGACGCACAGGTAAGTGCCAGGTAAGTGTTATCCATATTTACATTCAGTAGTGGTTTGAGATGCTTAGAGAGCTCATAACCTGCACCCCCGGTGTTAGTGCTCCCGCCCAGAGTAGGGCACAGTCCTTCACGTGATGTTCACCTCCCGCACCACACGCTCAGCTTGGATCCAAGTTAGGTGCACAGTCCTGTCGTACAGACCACTTTAGGTGGTTCCGACTCGTAGGTGACCCGCGATTATTCGCACAGCCTTCACGTGATCGTAGCACTAGAGCGTATATATGTATTACACCCAGGCCTGTCATACAGACCACTTTAGGTGGTTCCGACTCGTGGGCAGGTTTAGTTATTGAGTTTGAGATTTGAGCTCTATATGCAGCCGTACAGGTCACGTTAGGTGACTCCGGCTGCCAGACTATATGTTATTGATATGATTTATACCTGAGCACTTGCATTTCGTTATGAGATTTTGACATGGCATATTCTTGAGCATGATTGGCATATCTATACACATACGTATATATGTTTATTTTCTAGGAAGTATACCGGTTTTACGGCGAGGGGTTAGAATGTATTTTACTAAATGGTTTTCGAAAAGCTTTGCTTAGCAGTTTCGGTGGTTTCCTAGAGGGCTTTCCCGGCATTTCTGACAAACACTCACCAGCGTAGGGTCACCTTCGGGTGTAATATTGTCGAATCATTTTCTTTGGACTGCTGTAGACTTAATGCTCTGAACTTAGCGTCTCACTTACGCTAACACATGTTTTTAGTACTTTGTATGCTAGTTTTTTTAATTATTCGTACTCTTTATATTACTATTTTATTAGCTTCCGCACGTGCACATGGTTACGTCACCTTCGTGTGACGGCCAGCACGCCTTGATCTCGGTCGGGGTGTGTCACCCACCATGTCATTATTTGACCAAAGGGGCACTAGGATGGCCAAATCTAGCCCCCTTTTAAAGCATCGCCAATGGAGGCTTTATTCTCTATGAAGTTACTAAATTTGAAGCTCAATGAGGAGGAAAATGGGGTTAGATCCACCGTTTGAGCTATCAACTTCCTTTATTGGGTAGTAAAAAACTGAGCTACATCTAGCCCAAAGTAGTGGGTCCCACAAGAAAGTAGCTATCCATGTGGAGAAAAACTTGTGTGGGGCTTGACTTGCCACTAGACTTAGCTAAATGACATTACAAATCCATTCAAAATTCGCCATACGACAAGTATTAAATATAATCATTTATAATTCTTTTTTATTTAAGATTCTCATAAATATTTTTTCTACTATTTAATATGCACCATGAGATCAATTTAATAGTTCATATTTACTTATTTTCCCCTTTTTTTTTTCTTCCCGAATATTTCTTTCAGTATATGTTTTGCCGGATCTTCACTTCCTCCTCTCTCCCACTTTTTTCTCTCCCAATTTTTACTCTTGCTTTTCTTCAAAGAAAATTCTGCACCCTAAGACCTTCTCCACTTTTATCAAGAATTTGTAAGTTTTTTGTTGTTGTTATTATAAAATAGCTGATAATGTGAATTAGACATGAAGAAGAATAACCCATATATATATAGGCATATTAGGGTTAATATACTGGTCTAGTATTTGATTTTTTGTTGTTCGTTAATATCTTAGTCTGATGTTAGGGTTAATATGTTAGGCTAATATTAGGGTTAATATGTTAATGTGAATAACCCACATATACACAACATTTTCTTTTTCATTCTTTATTATGAGTCTATTATTAATGTTAGTCTAATCTTTGATATTTTTTCAATTGATAGGTTACTGCCGAATTTACTTCTTTCATCTCAAAACAATCTAAGCTCAGTATTCTTTCATCAAGCATCTTGATAAATATCATGTACAACCTCTTTGACAACACCTATGCATCACCCTTCAAAGACAGAACATTTTGAATATCCTTAGCTCAAAGGGATAATGGTCATTGCTCCAAAATCACAATATCAAATTCAGTACTTCAGAATTTCTGTGAAAAGAGTTTTTCAACAAATATCAATTCAACTAGACCGACGCGAACAAACAATCCAAAAAAACAATTCAGCACACATGAAGTACGATGAAGTGGGCGCCAATTATTTCATGAAAACAAAAATACAATTTTCAAAAAATATGAAATGAAAGCATGTGTGGCTAACCAGATTTCGTGCTTTTGGGAAAAAAAGAAGGAGAAAGAGGAGAAGAAAAAAAAAAAATGTGGTGTAATTTAATTAGTAGAAAAAATAATTATGAGAATTTTAAATGTAAAATAAATAATAAATTATTATATTTAAGATTTGTCACGTGGCGAGTTTTGAATGGACTGTAGTGCCATTCAGTAAAATCTAGTAGTAAGTCAAGCCTCACACAAGTTTTTCTCATCCATATGAGCCAAATTTTGCCACTCTCCCCTCACTTGCAAATACACTTATACTCTCCTTTTATTATTTTTTTAATTCTTTTTCTTTGCATATTTTTATTCTAAAGATTCTCCTCCATTTTATTTGTATGTTTAATGTTTAAGACATAAAATGATATAAGATGTCACAACACGTCCCGGATTATTCGTACCGTAAGTGTGAAATGACGGTTTTGCCCCTAGTGGTTATGTTTCATTGTGTGGTTGTTTTGGGGTTTGGTTGGCTACATTTGGACCCCACACACACACCCACACACTCATCCTCATCTTCTGCCCTGTCCCGAGTCTCTCTCTTTCTCTTCTTCTTCTTATGTGCAGACAAGGATCAAAGCACTCGAAAACGTTATGGATCGAAGTAGAAAACCATACCTTTGTGTTCGTGAGGTTCATACGAGTTCAACCATACCCATTTCAGGTAAGGAATCCTACGATTTCATGTCGAACTTGAAATCCCCGATTCGGTCACTGTTCATGCACACATGAATGCGTTTCAGGGAATTTGAAGCTTGTAGGAAGCTTGGTGAGGTCCTTAGGAAGCTCGGGATGGTTCGTTTGAAGGTTTTGGACGTCGGGATCGTGAGTTGCAGGTTGGCCGGATTTTTCGAAGTTTCTCCGGCGAGATTCTATGAATTTCAGGGCTTGAAAGTGGTAAGGTTTTGTTCTATGTGTTGTAAGCTTCATTTTGGTGCAAATTTCATGAAATTTGGTTGAAAACGAGTGAGAAACAAAGATTAGAAAATTTTCCAGTTTTCCGGCGACGGCGACGGTGCTGGAGGTTGGCCGAAGAAGACGACGGAATATTCCGTTAGCTTGGACGGAATATTCCTAACGGCGTTAGGTTAACTTTAACGAAATCTGTTTGTTTTAACGGAATATTCCTGACGGCGTTAAATGGCGCCGTCAGTGTGCCAGGCACGTGCTTGGGCGTTGACGGCCCGTGTGGCCATGCCTTGGCCGGCGTGTGGGGGCGCGTGTGACGTCGAAAAATTATTTTAAAAATATGGGGATGTTCGTGAGGTTGAGTAGATCACGTTGGTGTATTCATAAACCCCATTTGAGCATTGTATGAGAAGTTATTACCTAGTTTTGGTTATGTGCTTTAAATTAACGTTTTTATAGTTGTTTCACATATAGGTGAGACCTATCCCGAGGATGAGTGTAGTCACTCGAGGAAAGGGTTATGTGCTTTAAATTAACGTTTTTATAGTTGTTTCACATATAGGTGAGACCTATCCCGAGGATGAGTGTAGTCACTCGAGGCAAGGGGGTTATGACCCTTCTACATACCAATGAGTGGGCTATTGGTTTTCCGTATATACCTATATACTTGTGATTTTCCCAGAAAATGAAATGAAATGTTTATATGTTTTAAATGCCATGCATTGCATTTGCCTATTTATTTATGCATTAGTAGTTGCATATATGTACGTTTAGTGTTGCGGACATACAGGTAAGTGCTAGGTAAGTTATGGTTTATGTTTGTGATTAGTAGTGATGTGAGATACGTAGAGAGCTCATAACCTGCACCTTCGATGTTAGTGCTCCCGCTCAGAGTAGGGCATAGTCTTTCATGTGATGTTCACCTCCCGCACCACACGCTCATCTTGGATCCAAGTTAGGTGCACAGTCCTGTCGTATAGACCACTATAGGTGGTTCCGACTCGTAAGTGACCCATGATTATTCGCCCAGTCTTCACATGATCATAGCACTTGAGCATAATTATTTACACCCAGTCCTGTTGTACAGACCACTTTAGGTGGTTCCGACTCGTGTGCAGGTATAGTTAGTGAGATGGAGATTTGAGCTATAGATTCAGCCATACAGGTCACGTTAGGTGACTCCGGCTGACAGATTACATTGTATTGATTGACATTACCTGAGTTACTTACCTTTTATGTGGAGGCATTCGAGATGGCATATTTTCTGAGCATGTTTTCTATATACGAGTATATTCTATTTTTTTGGGAACTATACAGGCTTTATGGCGAGGGGTTAGAACTTTGATAACGAAATGATTTTGAAAAGCTTTGTTTTTGCCCACTCACACTTTATGTTTTGCACCCCTCTGGGTTCTAGTTTGGATTGCTCTTTTGGTGGCTCTCGAGGGATTCACGGCACATCTGACAGATTATCACCAGTGTAGGACCACCTCTGGGTGTGTTTAGTTGGTGTTTGTTCCTTTGGACTGCACTAGGTTTTCTGTGCTCTGAATATTATTTTCCACACTTACGCTTGCACGAGTATGTTAATTACTCTATGTGTAGTTTGGTTTTTTATTTGTTCATACTTTTATTGTTATTCTTAGCTTCCGCACTGTGCACATGGTTACGTCACCCTCACGTGACGACCAACACGCCTTGATTTCGGTCGAGGTGTGTCATAAGATGTTCTACTAAAAAGGCTTACTTTTATTAATTTTCAAATGAAAACACACTACATATTAAAATGACATTGAAAGTTTAGAGACCTGAACCAAAAACATAAACAAATAACATACCTAAATTGTAAGGGCATTACAATTTAGCTATGAGATTAAATCTTATTTTATTTGATTCAGCGAAACAAAACAACAGATAAGATTGAGATAATATAACCTAATCAAACGGTTAATAAGTGATGAAAATTAACTTTGTCAAAATCTGAAATCTTTTTAGGTTGGAATGTTTATAAATTTTTTCTGTGATAAGAAGTCCAAAAATTAACTTAAGAAAAGTTAACCTAAAAAAAATTATCGCATAATCAAATTACTACATAAATAAATATATACAGCCCATATAGAGCCCGAAAGTAAATAGTCAATCTTTGGGAGAGATTCTTTAATAAAGCCCCAAGGATTCCTCAGAGCTCTAAAATGAGCTATATCCACCACTTTTTCAACCCCATATAAAGCCCCTCGTTGGGGATGCTCTTAACCTGTTTTGGGGCCTAGCTTTTTGGTTACAATAATTAATTCAAATCAATGGCTAGATTTGAAACATCCAACAGTAGTTTAATTAAATTAATCAATAAATTTAAAGTATAAACTTAAAACTAATAAATTATTAAGGGGTTATATTTAGTCCCTTCTGGAGATGATATATGAGTACAACTTGATATTGTTCATTTAAAAGCACCTTTGTGTAGTAAGCAGCCCTTTACCATGGTGATAAAAAAAAGTGTTGTGCTCTAGGATGACAGAGTAAATTCAAACCTCATCGATGGCTAATCTAATATTTAACTTACTAATGCTAAAGCTCGACTAAAAAAATAAATGTGTAAAACTATAATTTTGGACAAAACTATGTTTAGCCATTTCGATTGAAAATAACTTAAATATTTCAATTATATCCCAAACCAAAGGAAAAAAAAAAAAAAAATCTCTTATTATTTTATTCTACACGCGTGTCGATTGGCTGGAAGTCTCAATCCCTTTTATCATCGTAACTTTTTCACTTTTACATTTTTTTTTTTTGAGGTTTTTGACAGACGGGAAAGCATTATCACTCGAATATAGAATAAAGGTAAATTTTTAACAGTAGCATTATACATCCAGTTTTGGCATTACATCTTAGATTCGGGTGGAAAAGTAGCAAATGTCCCAACCAATAGAAAACCATAGCATATGTACAAAAAAAAAAAAAAAAAAAAAGTTTGAACTATCTTCTTTTCTACCGTACCTCCATTTCAACCTGCCCAGGAGTTTCAGTCAACGAAAATTCATAATCCCTTTTCTTGTGCAGTATGAAATCTAGTGCTCATATAAGTCAGTGATCAAAGAACACACAAAGATCGTTATCTTTTGAGAGAGGAAAAGAAGCGAGTCGTTCGGGGTAATTTGGTATTGTATTATCCCTCTCATTCCAAGGACATAATTTAATAAAGTTGGAACATTGGTTTCTGGACTTTGTCCCAATTGAAGCTTTGATCCCTAAACTAAAATCCACAAGTATTGGTCCCTGAACTTGTCATAAGATAAAGCAGTGGTCCTTTTGAGTAAACATCATTAGAAATTCCATCCAAAATAAAGAGTTTCAAGGGGAAAAATGGGAGAAACTCTAACATAGTTACCCAAAAAGAGCATTGCTACACATTGTAGTAAGTTTAGGGACCAATGCTTACAGATTTTATAGTTTAGGGACCAAATCTCTGATTAGACTAAAGTTCAGAGACCATTGCTGCATTTAACTATATTTAAGATTGATATAAATATAAAAAAAAAAGCCTTAATGAGGCAAAACAGAGAAAAGTAATTCCGAACGCATGCGTAAATTGCTTAGTTACTTACACCAAAAATAGTTACATGTGTGCCATCCTGAAACTGAGTGTCAGCCATGCCATGGAGCAAGCATAGTTAATCACTAGTTTACCATCAAAACAAAAATTCTGCATTGTTGATAAAGATTAGCTAATAGAACCCCGCATTTATCCAAAAGAGGTTGAGCATGCAGCAGACATCGCTACAATGATAGAATCTCAACCATACTTCACAAATGATGCAATTTAACTGTTGCCCCCACTAATAAAATTTAGAACTGACAAACAGAATTACACTATTTAAAAAATCAAGTCGTAATAATATTTCTCGAATTATACAAACTTACATTATACAGATCAATCACCAATTCATCTGGGTTTGGTGAGAATGCACTGTTTACATACACAAACTACAAAACAGGGAAGATGAGATTAGGACACCAAAACTTATCGACAAAAATTAGAATTGTCTAAAGATACAAATGATGAGATCATTTACCAAGGTCTCCTTGTGATGTTGCCTTCTTAGAAACTCAATCACTCTAGCAAACTTGTCGGTTCCAAGAATCTATTGAGGAGAACTAACTTTACTATCCCATTACAAAACTAACAACAACAACAACAACAACAACAAAGCATTTTCCCACTAAGTGGGGTTGGCTATATGAATCCTGGAACGACATTACGCTCGGTTCTGTGTCATGTCATCTGTTAGATCCAAGTACTCTATGTCTTTTCTTAGAGTCTCTTCCAAAGTTTTCCTACGTCTTCCCTTACCCCTTAGGCCCTGGACCTCTATCCCATAGTCGCATCTTCTAACCAGAGCGTCGGTAGGCCTTTTTTGTACATGTCCAAACCACCATAACCGATTTTCTCTCATCTTTCCTTAATTTCGGCTACTCCTACTTTACCTCAGATATCCTCATTCCTAATCTTATCCTTTCTCGTGTGCCCACACATCCAACGAAGCATCCTCATCTCCGCTACACCCATTTTATGTACGTAATGATGCTTCACCACTCAACATTCCGTGCCATACAGCATCACCGGCCTTATTGCCGTCCTATAAAAATTTTCCTTGAGCTTCAGTGGCATACGGTGGTCACACAACACGCCGGATGCATTCTTCCACTTCATCCGTCTAGCTTATATTCTATGGTTGAGGTCTTCATCTAATTCTCCGTTCTTTTGCAAGATAGATCCTCGGTAGTGAAAGCGGCCGCTCTTTGGTACTTCATGATCTTCGATCCTCAACGCTAACTCATTTTGGCCTCCATTTGCACTAAACTTGCACTCCATATATTCTGTCTTTGATCGGCTTAGGCGAAGACCTTTAGATTCCAACACTTCTCTCCAAAGGTTAAGCTTTGCATTTACCCCTTCCTGAGTTTCATCTATCAACACTATATTATTTGCGAAAAGCATACACCAAGGAATATCATCTTGAATATGTCCTGTTAACTCATCCATTCCTAACGGAAAAAGGTAAGGACTTAAGGATGAGCCTTGATGTAACCCTACAGTTATGGGGAAGCTTTCGGTTTGTCCTTCATGAGTTCTTACGGCAGTCTTTGCTCCATCATACATATCCTTTATAGCTTGGATATATGCTACTCATACTCCTTTCTTCTCTAAAATCCTCCAAAGAATGTCTCTTTGGACCCTATCATACGCTTTTTCCAAATCTATAAAGACCATATGTAAATTCCTTTTCCTATCTCTATATATTTCTATCAATCTTCGTAAGAGATAGATTGCCTCCATGGTTGAACACCCTGGCATGAACCCGAATTGGTTGTCTGAAACCCATGTCTTTTGCTTCAATCTATGCTCAATGACTCTCTCCCAGAGCTTCATTGTATGACTCATTAGCTTAATACCCCTATAGTTCATACAATTTTGTACGTCGCCCTTATTCTTGTAGATAGGCACCAAAGTGCTATTTCGCCACTCATTTGGCATCTTCTTCGTTTTCAAAATTCTATTGAAAAGGTCTGTGAGCCATACTATACCCGTCTCTCCCAAGACTTTTCACACTTCAATCGATATTTCATCTGGGCCCACTACTTTTCTATGCTTCATCTTTTTCAAAGCTACAACCACTTCTTCCTTCCTGATTCGACGGTAAAAGGAGTAGTTTCTACACTCTTCTGAGTTACTCAACTCCCCCAAAGAAGTACTCCTTTCATGTCCTTCATTGAAAAGATTATGAAAATAACCTCTCCATCTGTCTTTGATCGCGTTCTTTGTAGCAAGAACCTTTCCATCCTCATCCTTGATGCACCACACTTGGTTTAGGTTCCTTGTCTTCTTTTCCCTTGCTCTAGCTAGCTTAAGGATATCCAACTCTCCTTCTTTGGTATCTAGTCGCTTATACATACTGTCATAAGCCGCTAGCTTAGCTTCTCTCACAGCTTTCTTCGCCTTTTGCTTCGCTATTCTATACCTTTCACCATTTTCATCGGTCCTGTCTTTGTATAAGGCTTTACAACATTCCATCTTAGCCTTCACCTTTGTTTGTACCTCCTAATTCCATCACTAAGATTCCTTTTGGTGTGGAGCAAAGCCCTTGGACTCTCTTAATACCTCTTTTGCTACTTTTCAACAAAACTAACAATACAGAAGGAAAATTTAACATGCCAGTGACACAAGATAATTTCTAGAAGAAGTAAAAAACAGCTGGTTGAATTTAGATGTCTCGACATAGTATCTATTGTTTCTTAAAATCCATTGTAGAGACGATTCAAAACAGGTGGAAAAGCTTCAACGCCCATCTTTAAGCATCATTCAAGATTTATGCCATTATACTACAAAATGTCATTAACTAGGATACGCAAAAGTATTCCTTTCCTGTCATTGTACCCGATATGGTTAAAACTTATCTTTTATCACATTCAGATGCCTCAGGCTATTAAGTATGGTTAGAAATTGTAGACATTGAAATTTCAGTGAAATAAATATTGACCAATGTATTAAAATTACAACCTTCACTCATTTCACCTACAACTTTCACTTACTTCACCAACCTCACACACTTATTTCACCTACATCACACACTCATTTCACCTACAACTTCCACTTACTTCACCAACCTCACACACTTATTTCACCTACATCACACACTTATTTCACCTACAACTTCCATTTACTTCACCAACCTCACACACTTATTTCACCTACATCACACACTCATTTCACCTACAACTTGCACTTACTTCACCTACATTACACATTTACTTCACCTACCAACTCCATTCACTTCACCAAAAATGGATGGTGGTGATTCACTCTCTTGGCCTATAAATAGCCTTCTCCATCAAGAGGAAAGAGGAGGAATTTACATACACACCAAAACCTTAAAGCCTTGAAACTCTAAAGCTCTCAAGAAAATCCCGAAGGATCAACAAAGCACTCTTTGTTCTTCGTCAAATCCTCCTTCAAGATCAAGCCCCAACGGCCCTTGAAGAACTTCCACCAACTCAAGATCAAGCCCCGACGGCCCCTTGAAGAAAGTGTTCATCGTTCATCATCTGTTCATCCTAAGATCAAGCCCCAACGGCCCTTTGGATTAACAAAAAATCAACAAACCCATACACCCATTCTTCAAGATCAAGCCCAACGCCCCTTGAAGATCCATTCATCAAATGTTCATCCTTAGATCAAGCCCCGACGACCCTTTGGATCAACAGCTCATCCACAAACCTACACCCTACGAAGATAGAATCAGAGGATCAAATTACAAAGAGATTGTAACCCCAAAATCATTAATACAAAAATATATTTTGTACACGTATTCTTGTTTCTTGTTTCAGGAATTTTTCGTGTTTACAAATTTGGCACACCCAGTGGGACATCTCTACCTCTCATCTCTGTCCTCAAATCATCGAAAAACACAAATGGCATCAAGAAAGGATCAAGCTGTTCCTGCAATCAAAGCGAAGACCAAGAACATCATCGCCGCAAGTGGTGATATTTCGGGCATCACAACTCGAAGTAAGGCAAAAGCTCTTTTTGCCGCGGCTTCCACCCCTGTATTAACTCTGTCAAAGGAACAAGAACACCTGAGGCATGAGCCTGTGATCACCCTAGCCTCGCTAAGGGCGCCAAGAGGGGAGAGCCCGAGGAAATACTCAGAGTCCCTACTCTCCGACGCTGATTCGACGACAGTACAACCATGCAAGTCATGACCACTAGAGCAACTTCAATCGAGGAATAGCTAGCTCAGATGAATGAAGCAATCACAAAGCTCACACTGACTGTGGAAGAGAAGGACTTGCAGATTGTCCCACTCGTCAACCAACTAGATGTGCGGCCCGACGTGAAAGTCGACCCAAATGTTGGCCTATTGAAGAAAGAAGTCGACGAAGAAGAGGAGCCTCCAACAGAGAAAGTCGAAGAGAAGCTGAAGCTAGACCAAGCAAAAGCGTTCATGGGATCTCTCTCTATCCAGCAGCTACAGGAGATGATCGCAAGCACTATCAAGACACAGTACGAAGGAAGTTCACATGACTTCGTACTGTACTCAAAGCCTTACTCTAAGAAGATTGATGCTTTGAAGATGCAAAAGGGTTATCAGCCCCCAAAGTTCATGCAGTTCGATGGAAAGGGCAACCCGAAGCAACATATTGCCCATTTCATTGAAACTTGCAACAATGCTGGGACAAAGGGGGACTACCTCTTCAAACAATTCGTGCGTTCGCTGAAAAGTAATGCTTTTAACTGGTGCACTGACCTCGAACCCAAGTTTATCAACAGTTGGGACCAGCTAGAAAGGGAATTCCTCAACCGCTTCTACAACACTCGCCGTACTGTAAGCATGCTAGAGCTGACCAATACGAAACAGTAAAAAGATGAACCTGTCATTGACTACATCAATAGATGGCGCTCCTTAAGTCTGGATTGCAAAGATTGGCTTTCTGAAACCTCTGCCATTGAGATGTGCGTTCAAGGGATGCACTGGGGGTTACATTACATCCTCCAAGGCATAAAACGAAGAACATTCGAAGAGCTGGCAACTCGTTCCCACGACATGGAGCTGAGTATCACTAATCATGGGAAAAATGAGCTGATTACTAACTTCAAGAAGGATAAAGTATTCGCCCCAAATGTAGACAAGACTGGGAAGAAGCCCGCTAAGGAAGCTTTCACCGTCAACATTACCCCCATCAAGACCTCCTCAGCGCCCATCAAGATCTCCTCCAAGAAGAAAGCGAAGGAGATAAAGAAAGGTGAGCCTTCTCGCACCCAAGACAGATACAAGAGCACCTTGAGAGAGTTGGAACAGAAAACGTACCCTTTTCCTAACTCTGACATGGCTGCCATGTTAGATGACTTGCTGGAAAAAAAGATGATTGAGCTACCCGAATGCAAGCGGCCTGAAAAAATGAATCGCATAAACGATCCTAGGTATTGCAAGTACCATCGTATTGTGAGCCATCCTGTTGGCAAGTGCTTCGTTCTTAAAGAACTCATCATGAAGCTAGCACAACAAGGGCAAATTGAGCTCGACTTTGAGGACACAGCCGCAACGCATACCACTACAATTGCGTTTGGATCGTTCGATCCCGTGCCTCTCCAAGCGACACCTGACCATTCCCTCGAATGCTCAAGCTGTACGGTACCTCCTACACAACCATCACTAGGGAGAAGCGACCAAGATGCACATACCGATGATGAAGAATGATGGATATTGGTAACCTACGAAAAGACAAGGAAGCCAAGACCACGAGTCATACAGCCAAAGGTGGAACAAAGAAGAAATCACCATGGCCGCAACAATGGGAAGCCTAAAAGAAACATAAAGGATGATAAGACAACATATGCTGGGGAACCTATAGAGCAAGAGCCACGTATTCCTGTTTCCTTGCATGAGTGCTTCCCGAATGACTTTTTCCAACAGTGCACTACCGTCGCCTGTCACATGGTTGAAGTAGAAATAGAAGAGCCCTCAAAAGGCAAAGCTATCACCACTGGGGTAGAAAAGACCCTCACACCTGAAGAAGGTCTGCCAATACACTTTAGCATCGAGGAAGCGCTACAATTACCAAAAAAGATGCGAAGAGCACTAGCAGCAGTCTTGGCAAGTCCCGGCGACCACGAAGTACAAGAAAGTAAAGATGAAGGCTCGAAGCTTCACCCACATGAATGTGCCACATGTTGTGCCACCCATGACATAATTAACTTCACTGATGAAGATCTACTGCTGGGATCAAAGCCTCATAACCGTCCTCTCTTCGTCTCGGTGTACGTAAGGGAACACAAAGTCAACCGCATGCTTGTGGATGGTGGGTCGGCCATAAACATCAGGCCAAAATCAACAATGACCATAATCGGCATCAAGGTGAATGAACTATCCCTGAGCCGTCTGCTGATCCAGGGTTTTAACCAACGAGGACAAAGGGCGATGGGCATGATCCGAGTAGAGATGACCATTGGTGAGCTCAAATCAAGCACGATATTCCACGTGATTGATGCAAGAACTTCTTACAACTTGTTCCTAGGAAAACCTTGGATCCACGCAAATGGGGTAGTACTGTCCACCCTTCACCAATGCCTAAAATTTAACCGAGAATGAGTGAAGGTGATCCAAGGTGACACCAAGCCATTCACCGAAGATGAATCACACTTTGCAGAAGCCAAGTTCTACATGGACGAAGACATGGTACCCGAAGCTTTTCCGGAAGAGATCAAATCCATGGGCAAAACAACACTTAAAAAGCAGGAGTGGTAAGCCATGGCTGAAAAGCAAAAAGAGCAAGCCGTGCCACCTTCAAGCAAAGACGATGACGAGTTTGCTAAACCTGCAACAACCAAAGGGACTAGAATGCCTTCAAAAAGACCGAACACACCCATATTCCGGTATATCCCGATGTCAAGAAGAAAGAATGGTCAATCTCCATTCGAAACTGGAACAAGAAAAGCCGACACACAGTGGCATAAGGATAATGTGAAGTTGCTTAAGACGAATGCAGTTTTGCCTCTGACACAGCTAGAGAGTGCTAAGGTCGCAAGACTACCACAAGGCTTCATAAAAGCTCTACCAAAGGAGGTGGAATCAAGCTTTCTTCCAACCAAAAGGACCAAGGAAGGTTTCGACCCAAACACCTACAAACTCATGTCGAAGGCCGGGTACGACTTCGCTCCTTCTTCTACGGCTGGAAAGAAGGTTTCAAACACTGTCAATGACAAAGAACGTAACCTCACCAAAACTCAAAAGAAGTTGAAGGAGCATGGTTACGGAGTTGACAACAACAAAGCCGGACTTGGCTTCACACCAAGTGCACCTGTGATGATTTCAAACAAAGTGAAAAATACTAGCGCTCAATACGTCATCGTGAGCATTGAACAAGACCAAGAAGAGCCTAAACCTGCCCCTCGGACGTCTATCTTCGATAGGATAAGCCGTTCAAGCCCCAAAATTTTAGTGCTTAATCGCATTGGTGGTCAAGACCAAACCTCTGTCTTCAAGAGGCTTAACGCGCCAACATCCCAAAGCTCTATTTTTGAAAGGTTGTTAAAGCCTAAGAAACAAAGCAACACAGCTATCTCTCCTCTGCGACGATCAGCTTCGGAAAGATTTGAAGATAATGAGAAGCCTTCTAGAAAGAGGAAGACAACATTAAAGGAAGAAAAGCTCGATGGGTTAGCAGAAAAAGGCGACGTTCGAAGCTTGATTCCTTCAAGGATGAAGCGTCAAGCAATCTTAGAGGTTGACACAAATGGACCATTGAAGGTAAGAAAGCGTACTATTATCCACACCGGACAATCCTCATGCCAACAAGCTCGAGAAGACAGCACTGAAGAGGAGGTCCAAGATGTCTTCCACATCACAATTCAAGAAGGCAAAGAAGACGAAATCCCCGAGGAAAATGTCACTACTGCACCACCACAGCTCAAAAATGGGGGGCAAGCCACAATTGATGATCTCAAGGAACTCAACTTAGGTACAAGCGAGGAACCAAAGCCTATCTTCGTAAGTGCATTATTAAGTACGGATGAGATAGAAGAGTATTATCAGCTGTTGTTAGAGTACAAAGATGTCTTTGCTTGGACCTACAAAGAAATGCCCAGCCTGGACCCTATTATCGTTGTTCATCATCTTGCGGTCAAGCCTGGAACGCGACCGATAAAGCAAACTCAAAGACGATATCGATCAGAGCTTATCCCACTAATCGAGGTCGAGATCGATAAGCTAATCGAAGCAGGCTTTATTTGAGAAGTGCAATACCCCAAGTGGATCTCCAACATCGTCATTGTCTTGAAGAAATCAGGACAAATACGTGTTTGTGTAGACTTTCAGGACCTCAACGATGCTTGCCCGAAGGATGACTTCCCCTTGCTAATCATTGAAATCATGGTGGATGCAACCACTGGCCATGAGGCATTATCATTCATGGATGGCTCTTCTGGGTACAATCAAATTCGCATGGCCTTCGAAGACGAGGAACTAACAGCTTTTCGCACTCCAAAAGGTATCTATTGCTACAAGGTGATGCCTTTTGGTCTAAAGAACGCTGAAGCTACTTATCAACGCGCAATGCAGAAAATCTTCAATGACATGTTACATAAAAATGTAGAATGTTACGTAGATGATGTGGTGGTTAAGACAAAGAAAAGATCAGACCACTTGAAGGATCTACGAATAGTGTTCGAAAGGCTGCGAAAATACAACCTCAAGATGAACCCGTTAAAGTGTGCGTTTAGCGTCACCTCTGGAAAATTCTTCGGCTTCATTGTCAAGCACTGTGGTATTGAAGTGGACCAATCAAAGATAAAGGCCGTTCAAAGCATGCCCGAGCCAAGAAACCTGCACGAGTTGAAAAGTCTACAAGGACGGCTAGCTTTCATCCGACGCTTCATCTCCAGCCTCGCAGGGCGTTGTCAACCGTTTAGTCGCCTTATGAAGAAATATGTTCCATTCATATGGGACGAAGCATGCCATAATGCTTTTGAAAGCATAAAGAAATATTTATCAAGTCCACCTATCCTAGGGGCACCTGTGCCCGGGAAACCGCTCATATTGTATATTGCTGCTCAAGAGAGTTCAATCGGAGCACTCTTGGCACAAGGGAATGAATCCCAGAAAGAAGGAGCACTTTACTACCTTAGTCGAACTCTCACTGGCACTGAGTTGAACTATTCCCCAATAGAAAAGATGTGCCTCGCTTTGGTGTTTGCCATTCAGAAGCTCAGACATTACATACATGCTTACACCATCGACCTAGTTGCTAAAGCTGACCCTGTCAAATACGTCATGTCTAAGCCAATCTTAACAGGGTGACTCGCTAAGTGGGCTTTGCTTCTTAATCAATATGAGATCATTTACGTCTCAGCTAAAGCTGTTAAGGGACAAACGCTAGCAGACTTTCTTGCCGATCACCCAATCCTGGCTGATTGGAAAATCTCAGACGACTTGCCTGACGAGGAGGTGTTCTAAATCAACATCTTCCCGACATGGACGATGTTCTTCGACGGATCCGCATTAGCAGACGGAGCGGGGGTAGGAGCAGTATTCATGTCGCCACAAAGGCAAATACTACCTTACTCCTTCCAACTGAGTGAGCTATGCTCCAACAATGTTGTTGAATACCAAGCGTTGATCATCGGGCTCTAAATGGCGATCAACATGGAAATCACAACTCTTGAGGTGTATGACGACTCCAAGCTCATAATCAATCAACTCTTAACTGAATATGAGGTGAGGAAAGATGATCTCGTCCCATACTTCCGGCTGGCGACTCAACTGCTACAAAAGTTCGAGGCCGTGACACTAGAACATGTGCCAAGAAAGGAAAATCAAATGGCAGACGCTCTCGCCAATCTAGCCTCGAGTATGACACTAGGAAAAGATGAAGCTGCAGACGTGCCAGTTTGCCAAAGATGGGTGATTCCGCTCGTTAATGAAATGTCGTTGGATGATACAAATGTCATCTCAGTACTTCCAGTCGATGTTGAAGAGTGGAGACAGCCGCTGATCAACTACTTAGAGCACGGAAAACTTCCAGATGATCTTAGACACTGTTCCGAAATACGTTGACGAGCACCCCGCTTCCTTTATTACAAAGGAACACTCTACTGACGCTCTTTTGAAGGAGTGCTCCTGAGATGCCTAGGTGAGGAAGAAGCCACTCAAGCCATGGAAGAAGCATATTCAGGTATGTGTGGGGCGCATCAGTCTGGACCAAAGCTACATTTCCAGCTCAAAAGAATGGGTTACTACTGGCGAGCATGGTGAAGGGTTACCTGGAACACGCCAAAAGGTGCCAAGCCTGCCAATTCCATGCCAACTTCATACATCAATCGCCTGAACCATTACACCCTACAGTTGCTTCATGGCCGTTCGACACATGGGGATTGGACGTTATAAGACCAATTACGCCAAAGCCATCTGCAGGAGAAGCTTACATCCTAGCTGCAACAGATTACTTCTCCAAGTGGGCTGAAGCCATACCTTTAAGGGAAGTCAAAAAGGAAGTTGTCGTTCGTTTCATCAAGGAGCATATCATTCACCGATATGGTGTGCCTCGCTACATTATCACTGACAACGGAAAGCAGTTCTCCAACCGACTCGTGGACGAGCTTTGTGACAAATACAAGTTCAAGTAGCACAAGTCTTCCATGTATCATGCTCCGGCCAACGACCTCGCGGAAGCATTTAACAAGACGCTGTGTAACCTCCTGAAAAAGGTAATCGGCCGAACAAAGAGAGACTGGCATGAAAGAATAAATGAAGCACTTTGGGCATATAGGACTACACATAGGACTCCCACCCAAGCTACGCCTTATACTCTTGTATATGGCGTGGAAGCTGTTCTACCGCTTGAAAGTCAAATCCCCTCACTAAGGATGGTTATACAAGAAGGCTTGACTGATGAAGAAAATGCAAAGTTGCGCCTTTAAGAGTTGGAAGCGCTGGATGAAAGAAGGCTCGAAGCTCAACAACACTTGGAATGCTACCAAGCACGGTTATCCAAGGCATTCAACAAGAAAGTCCGCCCAAGGTCTTTCCAAGCCGGAGATCTCGTGCTGGCATTGCATAAGCCTATCATCACAACTCACAAGACAAAAAGCAAGTTCACGTCAAAGTGGGATGGACCCTACGTAATACAAGAGGTCTACACCAGCGGCGCCTACTTAATCATGGCAGAAGACGGCTTGAAGATCGGCCCTATCAATGGCAGATTTTTGAAGCGCTACTACCCCTAAAGCAAACGCACCACGCTCCTGGCCCGCAAAAGCATAAACTGTGTACGGCAAAATCATCATCACCATTAAAATCATCATCAAAAAAAAAAAAAAAAAAAAAAACCATCACTCATTTGAACTACGTCATGACTTGATCCCTTCTCAACCAAGGGTACGTAGGCAACTTGAAACTTCAAAACTTAAAGTACAGTTACATCATGAACAAAAAACACAAACACTTTGAAGAATAAAGAGCAAATTCAAGAATGCAAACATTTTATTTCTTTAAAGGAAAAAGTCTGATTACAAAAAAAAAAAGGCAGAAGACACTACTCGAAAACTATGTGCCTAAAACTACGGAGGCAATCTTCAAGCAAGCCTTCCAAAGTCTTCAAAGTCTCTACCTCGGTGAGAGACAAGATGGGCAATTCCATAGCTATGCCTTTCTCTTGTTCTAGGCGTGAAATCTCCTCTTGGCATTGAGAAAGTGTAGCTTCTTGCTCCCCAAGAACACTTTCAAGTTTTGATGCTTCGATGCCCAGCTGTTCTTGCTCTCGTATCAACGTATCTATATGGACCTGGACAAAAGCTAAAGAAGTCTCTGTGGCTTGATAATCTCCCGAAGTAGCTTGCTGAGAAAATCGGACTTGGGTTAGTGACAAGTCTATTGCAGCAAGATGGTGAGCTCTAACATCTGGACTCAACTTCTTCGAGGAAATAGCACGCAAGGAAGAATACTCAGTTGAGGCGGCCATAAGTTCGGCAATCTTGATCTTCAAGCATGAAGAATCAACGTTAAGATTGTCAATTGCAGAAACAAGCTTCGACAAATCCTCCTTAAGCAACGCAAGGTCCTCCAACGGGCATTTTGAAATCCTCCCCTCAATATGGCTCTTGATATCTATTGCCGCATGAAGATTGATGCGATGAATAAGCTACTCAGTACCACTAAGGTTTAGCCCTCTTAGAGAGATCTCAGAGTTAGCTGGCAAAGGTATAGAACGCATGACGGGATCTTGCATGCCTCCACCTACACACGGCAAACTTGGGAAACTTGACGGATTTGGGACAAGCTCTGTACCAGGTAGATCCCCAATCTCTCCGCCTGTAGGTAGGTCGCCTCCAAATAGCATCTCCGTATAAGAATAAATGCATGTGGTCGCCAAGTCAAAAGAACAAAGAAGGCCCAACCTAAAGAAAACAAAGAAAGCTGTTAGAAACAAAAGCTAGAACAATGAAAGCAGAAGAAGTTGATGTGAAATATTCTAACACTCAAATTAAAACCCTATGATTGTAGTATATGAAAGTAGGGATCGTTTTAGGCCGGGGATTAGAAGGGATGCTAATCAACACAATTAAGACTAAAAAAAACATTGAAATAGACTCTATAGACTCTAAACTAACTTAAAACACTCAAAACAGAAACAAACACTTAAAAAGACTCAATTTTAGACCTAACAAGTGTTTTGGACGAAAATAAACCTTAACTTGACTCAAAAGACTCAAAGAAAACAGATTTTGACTCAAATAACAAGACTAAATGAAAGGGGGATTGTTTTTGACGAATTTAAAACTTAAAACAAAAACTTTGTAGAAAATACTTTGGAAGAACGAATTTAAGTGAAATAAATGGGTGAAAGGCTATTTAGAGGGTCCTTCTCCACACATGATATATGCATACGAACCAATTTCCAGTTATTATTCCTTTAGACTATGAATGACAACGCCCCAAGTTAGTTGCATCGCACAACTAACCATCAGATTTTCCTTATTTCATTGAATTAGATGGAATACGCATCTAAACCAAATTATCTTTCTCAAGTTCCCTATATGAAACGCATGATAGAGATACATGTCAAAAGTCATTAAGTTCTACGAAATTCATAAGCATTGACGAGGCATTCATCACTATGAAACGCATGAGACTCATACCAAGGATTTACTTAACACGATTGTGACTAGCAACCTCCACTACTTGTGAATATAAGTGAATAACTATTATGTGAAACCCCCTTATACTCTAGCATCAAATTCATGCATGCAAATTAAGTGTCGCCCCCCAACCCACATACATAAACAAGTTTTAATAACTTAGATAAGCAAATCACATTCATGCCTTAAGAAACAATAACTGGACGTAATCAGTTCATATAAAACATATAATCATGGCTTCGAATTCACCTCTAACTAAAAAGAAGTTAGTTACATATGTTCGCAAAACAAAGATAACTAAACATAAACATTAAAAACAAAGATAGAATACACCTAAAAACACTCTAGGTGGCTCCTCCTTCCTTCCTTGCTGCCAACAATGGGGATTTGCGTGAATTTAGGCTCTTGAGGTGTGGTGGATGGTGTGGTGTAAATTTTTGGTAGAGGGTGGTTTTTGAGTGTTGTGGCATCAAGTATTTATAGGGTGAAGGGGAGGCACGAATTTGGGCTAAAAAGGAGAGGAATTAGGACTCCAAATCATCAAAGAACAAGGATACTTTCAATTAGATTCCAAGGAGGACAAGGAATGGTCCTTGTGGCAGATTCTAGAACTTCTAGAAAGGTTACATGTGGCATAAACTTAATGCACGAAAATAGGGCTTCTAGAACTTGATATTTAGGTGATTTAATGTGAAAAAGAGTCCTCTTTGAAGTTGGAATTAAGGTAGGAAAAGATTAGGATAGGATAAGATAAGATAAGGTTGGATAAGGTTTGGATAAGACAAGGAAATTTGGATAAGGTTCCTTATTTCTTGCTCTTTCCTTATCTTCTTTGCATTTGGACTTGTTTCTCCAGATTTTTAGCTTTTCCTAGCATCTCTTGACTTCAATTTCGTCCATCCACATTGCTCCATAGTTAAGTTATCCAATCCATGCCCAAAACTGCTCTAAATAGCCACAAAATGTACTTTCTTGCTCCTTTTGCCATTAGGACCTAAAAACATACGAAAATAGCTTAAAAGACTAAAATAGATAGTAATTAAGTAACTAAATGCAAGGAAACAACATAATTAAGTAGCATAAATATGCTCCTATCAGAAGTCATAAGAGAGAAGAAAATGCACACATCTTTCTCAAACGACACACTGCCATCGAGTTGAGGGAGCCTAAACACTTCTTTCTTCTTATGATGAAAATTGACATCGCTGTCGACCTGAGCGCCTTCAAGTCGTCGCTTGTTTAAAACTTGTTGACGCTGCTGCAAAACAAATCCATCTTCGTGCGAATCAACTTCATCACCGGCCTCTTCAGATACATCCAGATGTTGAGAAGACAAGCGTGGGCATTGAGGGACTAAAACCACTGGTCTATCTTGCAAAGTAGCAGCACTCGCACAATCAAAAAGTATCAGTTGCATAGGAACCACAGAACAACCCCCCCTCGATACATCAAGGCGTGAATGAGAAGAATTGGTACCACTTGCCATCCCCAAGTTCTCATAACGTACCTTTGACCACTAACTTACGTAAGCACGGGTCACTAGATTACTCTTGAACTCATCTTTGGCCGGCAGGGTGATAAAAGCATTTGTACATGCACGGGTACAAGACTCCCAATGTATATACACGGCTTGCAAGGAGTCTAATTGGTTTTTTCCCTTCAGCTTGCCTGGCACATTTTGGACAAAACCAAATTGCTTGCTGAAACGGTGGGGACTATACGGCTGAACAATGCGTCGGTCTTCTTGCTGCAAAGAAACATACCCCTAGCGAAGACTTATAAGGTAAGATAAGTCCGAGAAGCGAAGATGCGAATCATCCATGATGCCTCGCCGCACCGAGCCAACTCTTGCCAGATGGTCCATCTTCAAGCCTTCACAGCTTCTAAACAGTGCTTGCGTCTGGGAATCATCGAGGCTCTTTGAAGAAAGCACGCCAGAATACTTTTTCATTAAAGGCCCCGACTTGTCTAGAGTTGAAGAAAAAAAATGAGTGCCGAATTACTCACCCAACCAACGATACACATAGTGGTAGGGAAGAATCGCAGCACGATCTTCAATGCTTGCGGAGTTCGAAACAACACTCAAACATTACAAATGTTGGCCTAGACCGGGATAGTAAGACTAAAAGATTCACCTGCAACCATCTTGCTAGCAACTTTGAAAACCCCAGGACGAACAAAGTTGACGTCGCCTGTTGGAAAAACAAACTTACAAAGCCAACAAGCTAAGAAAGCAGCTAGGTAAGATTCTTCCACATGCTCTGATGCTATGCCAAGGTCCTTAAACGCTCTCAACTCGACAGGGGAGCGGCGCTTGGCTGAACCAATAGCACCAGACGGATATGGGTCTCCCTTTGGCTTAGTGGTTTTGTTGCAACCTCTTTTCTTCAAGGACTTCTTGTACCTTGTGTCCTCCTAATACCAGAAGCAGATCCATAAAGAAATCTTCACGCCTGATTTACCTCGAGCATCTTGGGAAAGCTTGTGATATGCCCAAAACAAACAGCGATAACTCGCAGGCAATCCTCGGCTATTGCAGAGAGAAAGTTCCTCCGCACTAGGAACGACCTCGTCATAAAACTTACCTTGGATTGGCAAGCCCCCTATCTTGTGGAGATCCCAAAGTGAAATTGACATCTCTCCTTGAGCCGTATAAAGCGTGTTAGTCGCTGAACACCAATGCTCGAAGAACGCATGAAGGACGAAATGATAGAGATCATAACTGAACAAAGATGTGTACACGGCATGGTAAAGACCCACGCTAGTAAGCATATGTTTAGATCGGCCCAAGACATCTTTAAGCCACTCCTAATAAGACTCAGCAAAAACAGCTTCTCCAGTAGTCGATAAGGTATCATTCCAAGCCATAGCTCCGCTGCGAATGTGATCACCAAGAAGCTTAAACGAAGTCGGATGATTGTCACGAGCATGGTGCGAAGGGTTCAAGATAAGAATCCTCAGTGTGCACGCCTTCTTCTCCGTATTTGATCGAACAAAGTCTGCCACCTCCCAAGATACTTTAGAAGACCACAACTTAATATGCATGGAGTTGTCTTTTGTAGGAAGAGCAAGCGCCTTAGGGCCAGTCAGTGGTGCGTAAATCTTCAGCATTGTTCCCCTATCTTACGAATCACTTTCCTTCGCAAGAATGGTGATGGTGTTGCTCTTAAAACACTTGAAAAATACCATGACCGCAACAAAGCAAAATCAGCCACAAAACTTGAGCAGCACAACAAAGAGGGCAGCCACAGAACGGTCCTTCAAGACACGTTACAGTGGCAAAGAAAACCAAAATGTCACGTAATCGCACTACGCAACCCCGCAACGATTACGCCAGCAGCCTCTTCCACCGCATGGCGACGTCACCACCAAAGGAAAACTATGACCAAAAGGCATTACACAGCGAAGCCCCACTGCAGTCTCTTGCACAGCACCACACGACAGCGCACCACCGAGGGAAAACTGTGATCAAAAGGCACTACACAGCGGAACCCCGTTGCAGTCTCTTGCACAAACACTAGGTAGCAGAAAGCATATGTACACCCGCAATCCTGCCCACTCTGCCACCAGCTACCACACCTTTGGAAACTTTATGAGGGTCTTAGCATCATGCTCTGCCTTCCCAAAAAAAAAAAAAAAAAAAAAAAAAGAATCGTAGCATCACAACAAAGAAATCCATCAGTGGGGTACACACATTACATATTTTATACGCACAATGATGAGACAATCAACATATATATATATATATATATATATATATATGCACAAACATGGAGTGACGGGACAAGCTATGAGACAATCACCTATATATATATATAAAAGATGCACCCACACAGAGTGATGAGTCAATCACCTTATATATATATATATATATATATATATATGAGATGCGTGCACACACACACGGTGATGGTATATATATAAAAGGCGCGCACACACACATGGTGATGGGACATTCAACGTCCGTGCATATATATATATATATATATATATATATATAAAAGTGCATGTCAAAATCAATATATGTATATGTATATATATATATATATATATATATATATATGTGTGTGTGTGTGTACATATCAAAATCGTCTTCAGCTTAAAAGGAATAAACCTTACAGTAAAGGCTGTGCGAAGAAACTTGCTAGGTGACTGCTTCCTCTTCTTCCCATCCACCGCAACTGAACTCCCACAAATATCACAGAGAATTGCAGAGGTTGAAGAAGTGGAAAGCAACTCTCCTTGGCAGTTCAAACCTACGCTCGCAACCACCCTTTTTGGTCTAGCACCCAGTTCAACGGGCAGCAGACGTGGAGAACGCAGTGTAGCGAGGAAACAGTGCATGCAGTTACCGGCAGCGCAAGATTGCAGGATAGGGCAGTCGGGATGGAAGAAAGCAAGCAATGTAGTGGTTGTGCAATGGTTGTGCAGTGACGATTCGATCCCATATAAATACATATATATATATATATATATATATATGTGCACATGAACCCAGAGAAGCGAATGAAGTGCAACGACTGTGCAAATAATGTTGCAGTGACTGTGCAAATAGCAATCCACATGCAGTGAAGAATGTAATGAGATGACTGTGCAAACAGAAATCCGCATGTAGTGAAGAATGTAATAAGATGACTGCAAATAAATAAATAAATAAATGGTTCGCATGCGGTGCAGCCAGGAACCCAGCGGTGCCAGTCTGTCATACTCATCATCAGAACGATTTACACGCACACAAAAAGAAATTGCAAGCTACTGTTAGCAAGTCAAGAAGGAAAAACAAAAGAGGTGGTGGCGACAGAATTATTGCAAAGAAGAAAATAAGGGAAGGATGGTGCACGGCACCACCTTGCAAAAGTGTGATTAAAAAAAAACAAAAAAAAAAAAAGCGAAATAACACATCTTGGTGAGATATATGTTTTATATGTATTTAGCACAATACATTGAATAAAATAAAGCCCGTCTATTGATAGCTCTAGAAATTACAAAGGCGCCAAAAAAAAAAAAATAATAGTTATTATTATTATTATAAAAAAAATAAATAAATAAAAGAGGGAGCCTTCACAAAGGTTGCTCATGTGAAGCCCCACTAATTGGCAAAACTCCAGGAGCGGGAGGCATCGAAGATAGATTATTTGAGGCCTCAATACTTGGTTGAACTCTAGATGACGAAGGCAAAAGGTGCCTCTGGAAGAAAGCCACAAACCTTTGACGGTCACTTTGAATTTGACCTTCAGATTCTTGCAGATGATCAAGCTTCCTCTTCATGCTCGTCGAATAATTATTTGCAAGCATGTGCAAATTTCTATTCTCGCGCTTAAGCTGTTTGATCTCTTGTCTAAGATTTTCCACCTTCATCGTCAATGATGCAACTTGACGGGTTCGAGCAAGTAGGCGTTGGCCCATGTTGGACACAGAGCCCGCACACTGAACACTGAGAGGTAGGGACTTTTGAACGGCTAACTCATCAGACCGTCTTGAAAGCAGCCTATTATCTCTAGGAGTGATGAGGTTCCTAGCTACTACCGTAGCCGTTGTTGCATCCTTCATCACAGAGTCTTCACCTGTAAGAGGGCCATTAGAAGATAAGAAAGACGGGCACCATATATTACCTTGACGCGGCGCACCTGTATCACCGCTGAGACTCAAATCTAAGCAAATGTTAGATGGGTTAGCCATTTTCAACGATGTTAAAAGAAAAGGGTAGGATGAAGTAGAATCTAAAGAAAAAGAAAAAAAAAATACACCAGAGACGATTTTCACGAGCAGGTAATCTTCAAAGTGTGCATGTTGGATGTGATTGATACCTCCATAAAAGGAGAGGCAACACATCCACCAATTAAAAAAAAAAAAAATCTAAGAGACGCCACTCTTCAAATCTTAAAAGCCGGATTTTCCTGCGTAAAGTTCGTCAACGCTTTTCAGACACAATCTCAGCTTTTCAGATAACGCGTGCAACTTTGTCAAAGATCTTTGACAAAGTTGAAAACGCGTGGAGGTCATTATCCCAACTACCATACTTTTGCCGATAAGCGTGGGTGACAAAGCCTCACCCGCACTACTACCTGCCATTAAAATCCTTATATATGTCAACATTCATGGCAAGGCATACATCCAAAAATGCATGACTCTTCTTCTCGGCCGAGAATGTAGCTGCAACCAAACCTCTTAATATGCTCAGGTTTCTTCTTCCCTTGAGAACACCTATTCAACCAAGTCTTTGAGAGCAAACATATCTCATATCATTAGGGTCAAAAGCAAGAGTATCTCATAGCATGCCTTTTCCTCGTCCTGTCCTTTGTTCTTGTTCTTCCCTGCAAGACAAAGAGAGAGAAAGCGATCAGTCGGCACTTGGAATCAAGCTTCCCGTTTGGAACCGACTACCTGGAACCCCTTCCCTGATTGCTTATCCAGCACTGCTCTCAAGTACTCATCTTCAGCTGTTGATGTACCCCCAAAGAAGATGCCAGATGCCTGGAGTACAGATGAGGCAGGAGGAAACGGTAGATCGAAGTATGTGGAGACAAGCGCAACAAATATATGTGCTGATTCATCCGCTGCTTCTTCAAAAGCAAAAGTATCTCATATCATCAAGGGCGAAAGCAAAGGTATCTCATATCATGTTTTTTCCCTGTCTTTTTCTTTGCCCTTGCTCTTGCCTGCAAGACAGGGAAAAAGAAAGCAATCAGTCGGAACCTGAAATCAAACTTCCGATCTGGAACTGATTGCTCAGAACCTTTGCCTGGTTGCTTACCTAGCGTTGCTCTCGAGTGCTCGTCTTCAATTGTCGGTGAGTCTCGAATTCCCTCAACGCATACTTCAGGACAGGTGACGGAATGTCGGCTCTTTACACTGAAGCTGCCAAGCATGGATGAATCGCTGAGAAGTGATGCTCTGAAAGACCATTTAAAGGCAAATGGTTGCGCACCACCTCGGCTGTGTAAAATGAAACAAGCAGAGAAGAATGCAGTACAAGGAGTTGGAACAAATTGCTGTAGTGCGACGCCTTCTCCTGCAGAACCACATAATCCAGACAGAGAAGTTTAAGTCAAATCCAAGCTCGACATCATTGTTCTAATCAAAGAGCTCGAGAAGCCTTAACAACCCTCCGCTGGCGCCGTCGCCAAAGAGCAAAGCCTCGTCGTGCGACGCCATTAAATCGCCAATACTTCTTCAAAAGAAAAAGTATCTCATATCATGCTTTCTCCATGTCCTTTCCTTTGTCCTTGTTCTTACCTACAAGGCAAGGAGAAAGAGAGCAATCAGCCGGCACTTGGAATCAGTCTTCCGGTCTGGAATCGACTGCCCGGAATCTATTCCTTGATTGCTTACCTAGCGTTGCTCTCGAGTAGTCGTCTTCAACGGTTGATACACTTCCAGAGAAGATACTACATCTGCTTGGAGAATAGCTAAGACGAGTGACAATGAAACATCAATCTTGTAGATCATCAGCAAACGCAACAACTGCACATGCTGATTCATCCCCTAACCCTCTTCAATATGAATTGGAAAGATTGAACAAAGAAACAGGCCATCACCTCCACCTCGTGCTTGCCTGCCATGTGTCTGAATCCTGAAACCGTTCATGGTCCTATTTTCAGTCAAGATCAAGCCTCGATGGCCCTTGAAGAACTCACAAGTCCGATTCAAAATCAAGTGTTCACCACCCTTGAATCAAATTCAACTCCAGATAAAAGGAGTAAGTTCAGACCTTCAGAGGAGACCAAAAAACCCTCCAGCCCAGTTCAAGATTAAGCCTATGGAAAATCAACAATTTGAGGAAACCAGAAATTCTTCCAGTGAAATTCAAGATCAAGCCCCAACGGCCCTTTGAAGAAATTTCCAGCCTAATTCAAGATCAAGCCTCGACAGCTCTTAGATCGACATCTACATTAAGGGACTGCAAAACACATCTTTTACACGTGACAAGCACATGTATACGACGCGCCTTGAAGTGGGGGCATTTGTAGACATTGAAATTTTAGTGAAATAATGTTGACCAATGTATTAAAATTACAACCTTCACTCATTTCACCTACAACTTCCACTTACTTCACCAACCTCACACACTTATTTCACCTACATCACACACTCATTTCACCTACAACTTCCACTTACTTCACCTACATTACACATTTACTTCACCTATCAACTCCACTCACTTCACCAAAAATGGATGGTGGTGATTCACTCTCTTGGCCTATAAATAGCCTTCTCCATCAAGATGAAAGAAGAGGAATTTACATACACACCAAAACCTTTAAGCCTTGAAACTCTAAAGCTCTCAAGAAAATCCCGAAGGATCAAGAAAGCACTCTTCGTTCTTCGTCAAATCCTCCTTCAAGATCAAGCCCCAACGGCCCTTTAAAAACTTCCACCAACTCAAGATCAAGCCCCGACGGCCCCTTAAAGAAAGTGTTCATCGTTCATCATCTGTTCATCCTAAGATCAAGCCCCAACGACCCTTTGGATTAACAAAAAATTAACAAACCTATACACCTATTCTTCAAGATCAAGCCCAACGCCCCTTGAAGATCCATTCATCAACTGTTCATCCCTAGATCAAGCCCCGACGACCCTTTGGATCAACAGCTCATCCACAAACCTACACCCTACGAAGATAGAATCAAAGGATCAA
The DNA here is from genome assembly GCF_041283825.1 of Pyrus communis. NCBI lineage: Eukaryota > Viridiplantae > Streptophyta > Magnoliopsida > Rosales > Rosaceae > Pyrus > Pyrus communis. Next base: position 13,965,747 of record NC_142581.1, read on the forward strand.
ATTACAAAGAGATTGTAACCCCAAAATCATTAATACAAAAATATATTTTGTACACGTATTCTTGTTTCTTGTTTCAGGAATTTTTCGTATTTACAGAAATCTCTGGGTTAAGTAGAATTCTAGCATGCTATTCATAGAAAGAACAACAGGATTGATAATCAAGCAATTGAAGAGCAACAAACATTCAAAACAGAGACAAAAAATGTAAAAGTAAAAGAAGTGGGTCTCAAACGTAGAGCTTGAAATCTAAAATTTCATAGAAAGTAAAGGGTCAATTTCACTTTAAACATCCCATATGAAGATCATATGATCGGAATGTTGTGTTGTTTAAAGAACCAATATATAGCATCTCATATAAATTAGCAATGCAAATACAATGCCCAAAACAAATCTAAAGAATTCCAAATACTGTTCTTGAAACACAAATTCTTCATCATAAACCATGACAAAAATAAATTGGAATTAATTTCAAGATTCATAAACACTACTGTAAGTCTGTAACCACAAAAGGCATACCTTGAATTTGGCTTGCTTGAGTATAGGAGCATCACCAGTAGCTCTCAGATGAACAACCACTGCACCAAATTGAAAACCCATAAAAATAATATCACCATCGATCAAAGCGCACAAAACCCAAAAACTAAAACTGATTAAAGCAGTTAAAAAATATTAAAAACCCCAATTAAACATTGAGAATTATGGGTTTTTCGTAAGAAACCCAAATGTCTCACCTTTTTTAACAGCACTCGGAGACTCTGCGGTAGCCATTGTAGATGACCTCTGATCGAACACCTCTCAAGGAGCAAGTGGTTGGTAGAGGATCTAGGACTTTTGTATTGCAGACTTGATGAGATTCATCATCTCAAGGAGCAAGTGGTTGGTAGAGGATCTATACAGAGTTTTCTTTGCTCGAGTTTCCTGCATATTTTCTTATGTGAACACTTCAAAAGCCTAAAAATGAACCCATACCTTGTAGTAGTCTTAGAGAGGGATTGGTCATTAGTCCTACATTTTATATCCAGAAAAGCTTTGATTTGCCGTTTGTTTAGAATGATTCAAGGGAAAAAGGGAAAATTTTCCTTGAGTTGCTTGATGACCTAAACTGATTTACTTTTTGTCCTTATAAAGTAGTGTTAGAAGGCTTTGATCCAGTGGTGTTTTCTACTGAGATTGTGCATGGTGAAGATAGTAGTGTGACTTTGATTCCACTGACTGAGACTGTGGATTTTCCTTCCCTTACTAAGAAACCTCTAACTTTGTTGGCCTTTTATATTCCTTTCTTTGGTGACAATGAGGAAGTCTGATGATTTCGTTAAGATTGACCATGCTTGTTCAGCAAGATACAGAAACCTGATCCAATAAGGAATCAACCAAGTTCCCTATATTCTTAGAAACCTTACAATCTAAGGATTGACGTGCATCACAAGTAATACACTTCTAAGAGGTGAGTGGACATAGAGTCTCTACTTGAAAAGCATGGTGGAAAACATGTAATATGGTTTCTCAAGTTCAGCCAATTTTGCACGGAACTGCTTCAAGTAAGCTCTAAGATTTTCATCCTTAGATTGGACGATCATGCTGGATATGGCCTCATGACATTTACGGACGTCACATACACCAAATAGGTGTTCATGAAGATGTTAGACAGGCTTTCAAAGCAGTCTATGGAGCGAGATGGTAACTCTAAAAACCATCTCATAAGGAACCCCTCTAGAGTGGATAGGAATATCTTGCATATCTACAAATCGTTGTTGTTATATAGGGCCATAACGTTTCCGTAGTGCATGGTGTAGTAGTTTGGGTAGTGTCCCCATGGAAATACTTGAATCTGGGTTGAGAGAATTTCTTAGGCCAAGGTGTAGACTCAATTGTCAAAGAAAAATGGTTTTTGGGTTTGGTGATAATATTGCTAAGAATGTGAGGTTGAGTTTCCCTTAATGCATCCCTAAAGCCATTACAATTCAGTGGCCAATGCTGCTCATGCTTTCTAAGGACTTTGGGTCGTCAAAGTTCAAGTGATGGGGGCTCTATTCAAGGCGCTCGTGCAGTGTTCAAGGGAATAAAGTCGTGTCGGACTTGGATCCCACCTTCAAATTTGTAATTAATAGTTTGGTCATCACGCTGTGCGTTCATGCTCGAATCAGCAACTTCTATTGGGTTGGAACATAACTTGGAACAATTGGTTGCCTATTTAGGGTTATGGTACTTAGATTCCCATATTTAAAGACAGGAATCTGGGTTTGTGAAGTGGTCGTGCTGGAGTTTTCTAAGGCTTTCATTCGCTTCTCGATGTTCATGAAGTTTGTGTGGTTCTTTGCCCAACAAGCTATGTAGGTTTTTTGCAATTTACCAACAAGTGTGATGATAAATTCTTATTAGATTAAGGATTAATGTCCACCCTCTTCTTATCTTGTTTGCAATAAATAAATTCTTTCCTTAACCAACATCCACTATTATTGGACTTTTTACTACTACGCTTCCAAATCTCAAACCCCGTTGCAAGTGCATAATTGTTGTAAAAAGCATAACCTTTATTCAACTCGTCGTCTACCGTTGGCACCACAAATTCAACCCCCTGCACCAAATTGATCCCCTGCATCTACATCCTCTCTTTCTATAATAATTTCTTATATTTCTAACTCATCCCCCATCGAAATACACTTCAATGTCTACCTGTTAGAAGGCTACATAACTACAACACCACTTATCACAATCCAGCATAAGTTTTACACCTATATATCTAATATCTAATTTAATGATTTCAACCAAATCCAGTGGTAACCACCCACCATTATGGATTCACATCTTAGAATTTAAAAAACCACAATAGAATGGAAATGGATTATAACAGAGGTTCTGGATTTCTTCACACACTCACCTTCACAATCTGGGTTTCTTCAGAGGTTCTGAATAAACCAGCCTTGTGAACTCTAATCCAAGCACAGTTTTAATCCACATGAAATTGAGTGTCGATACCCTTCACCTCCTCACCAACTCCCTCTACCTGCCTTTCTTTCGCCCCTTATACAACCCTAAACTATCTCTCTCTTCGACAAAAACACACCCACTGAACGAAGAAAAATTAAAGGTATAGGATTTATAGGGTCTCAACCAATCCACACTGAAATCAAACCCTCTCACCCATCACCAGCTGCCTCTCTTTCTGGGTGAATAAAAACCTAATCTCTCCCTCTCTTGCTAGCAAAAACACACCAGTGAACAAAAATAAAAAAATAAATAAAGGTAATAAGATTACCATGTCACAGTCACAACGCATCTTCAATCTACCTCAAATCCATTCCTCACCCCAGCTTTCTCTCTACCTCAACCTGCGAAGAAACCTTTAGCTGACCTACCCCTTCTCTCTAACAAAATATACCTAGTGAATTAAAAAAAAATTAAAATTTTTAATTACACAGGGTCACAATAACCCGGTTTTACTCATAAGTTTGTCCTTTTTCAACTATTAGATTGTAATCCACATGGATGGTCTTCACCTTAAACATGCCCAACCAACATCTTTAACCCCAGAAATTTTGAGCTTGTCTTGAGGGGTGTGGATTTTGTTTGAACCAAAATTTGGTGGGAAAGTAAATATTTGACTATCATCTTCTAAATGCATGATGTACATTTGAAACCCATATGATCAGACATAATCATATTTGACTGTGGTGTTCTTTTATCATTTTCTAAGTATATGTACATGCGAACTGTTATTAGCACTCCAAAAATCTCATTATACACTCCTTATTGATAAACCAAATATTCAGGATCTTTCTCGATGTCAGCAATGCATGGTAAATGACTCTCCAAGTCAGCTACACAAGTTGGATACTCTTCAAACTCTTCAACAGATAGAAATGAATCACAATCATTCCTTATCTAAAACTCCTGCAACTTAGTTTTGAATTTTAAATGTAATCAGATGATATGTTTATACTGTAACCAACCTCATCTTGTAATCTCTATATAATGAAGTCCATACCTCACTCATAATTAATTGAGTTGAGTTTATGCAATCAGTATTTACAACCCTAGCTTAAATTCCTTCATGGTATCACCAAGCTAAAGTCTTGTTTCCTTTGTCAAGCCCAAATGCTACCTCTTCTCCGTAGTCGAAATCTTGTTTCCTTTGTCGACGGAACCAGTAAGTGTCCTCCACCATTCCTGAAAGATGTGGATGGCAACATCACTGACACAGTTAACCTTGACTTTGACATCTGGATACAACAGGATGCCACTGTCATGTCCTAGATCAACTCTTCAGTTCACCCTACCGTACTTGCTGCTTTAATTAGGAAAACAAGCTCTCATTCTGCCTGGACAACATTACATGATTGATATGTTTTTTAATCAACTGGTCACCTTCTCCAGCTTCGTAGTGAGTTGATGAATACTCATAGAGGTGATTCTTCCATTTCCGAATTTTTGGATAAAATTAATTGTCTAGCAAATACCGTTTTTCTTTCTGGTGCTCTTGTTTCAGACTTCAACATTGTCGCCATCATTCTCAACAACGTAGGCACTGCCTATGAAAGCACAGTTGCCTCAGCCTAAGCTTGTGATGAGGCTATTACCTATAGTGCTTTAGAAGCACTTGTCATTGGCACTGAAAGATGACAGAAAATGCATTCTGCATTTCGTACTGACAGTGGCCTCACTGTTCTTGTAGCGGTTTGCAATGGAGGTCGTGCACCTATTGCTTTTCGAGGATGAGGATTCTTTACTGGGTTCTACCTTCGTAGTAATTTCAATAGTGGTCGTGGCCCTTGAAATAGACATTGTAACTCTCCTCTTTCTTACCAACCTCAACACCATAGGTCTCACTCTTACCAAGGATCCCACCCTCGCCAAAATGATGGTATTCTCGGACCCACTCCCTCCTAAGGTAATTTCACTATAGGAAGGATTCAATGTCAAATCTGCAGTCGTTATGGTCATTTTGCGATCGATTGTTTTAATCGCCTAAACATGTCCTATGAGGGATGCGTCCCTGCACCGCGGCTACAAGCTTTTGCTGCCATTGCAACTCCTGCTTCTGCTACAGCACCTGCCATACAGGAGTGGTTGTTTGACTCAGGGGCAAATGCTCACATCATCAATAATTCTGCTAGTGTCCAAATCCTTGTCCTTATAATGGCACAGACCAAGTCAATGAAGTTGGTTGTGGAACAGGTTTGACAATTTCACACATAGGCAACACTTTCATTCGTACACGTAAATCCACTTTTACATTACCCAATACACTATTGTGCCCAAATGCATCAACCAATGTTATTTCCATCCATCGCTTTACAAATGATAATAATTGCTCTCTAACCTTATATCCCAACTCGTACTCTGTTTAGGAACTTCACACTGGGAGGATGCTTTTACAAGGCCCAAGTAGAAATGGATTCAACCCTTTATCTAGTGTTTCATCTTCAAATAAAGGTGTGTCTGTAGTTTTAGGTACTAGGGTATCCAATTCAATTTGGCACTCTAGGTTAGGTCATTCATCTTCTCAAATTTTGCAAAGTTTAGTTTCTAGGAATAAATTGCCCGTTAAAGGCATTGTAACTAGTGAGTTCTGTCACTTATGTCCCATGGGTAAGAGTCACAAGTTACCCTTTCAATTGTCAGTTTCTAGGTCTTCATCTCCTTTAGAATTGGTTCATTCTGATGTATGGACTTCACCTTCATTTTCTATCAATGGTTTTAAATATTAAGTAGTATTTATTGATGATTATTCTCGCTACTCTTGGTTATATCCATTAAAATTAAAATCCGATATTTTTCCTACTTTTGTGTCATTCAAGAAACTGGTTGAAAACATGTTCAATACTAAAATTAAATCACTTCAAACTGATGGAGGAGGCGAGTACATAAACAATAATTTTCAAACATTTTTGACTCAACATAGAGTTCAACATTGTTTTACATGTCCACATCATCCTGAACAAAACAGTATTTCAAAACGTAAACATCTTCATATAGTTGAAACTAGTCTCACACTGCTTGCTCATTTCGCCTTACCAACTTCATTTTAGGATGACGCCTTTCATACAGCCAATTATTTGATCAACCGTTTACCAACTAAAGTTCTCCATGATGAGTCTTCATTTTGAAAGTAGTTTAAAAAATCTCCTCAATATGATTTTCTTAAAGTTTTTGGGCGTGCATGTTTTCCATATCTTCCTCCCTATAATACTAATAAGTTACCATTTCATTCCAAATGTTGCATTTTCTTAGGTTATTCATTAAATCAACAAGGTTATAGGTGTTTAGATATGTCCATGGGTTGCATATTTTTGTCACGTCATGTCCTATTTGATGAAACCAGTTTTCCATACAAAGAATCCATTTCTACAAAGTCTTCATCCTCCCCGTCATCTACAGTACTGAATATTGACCCCTCCTCCTTAATATATTCCTTTAGGAACCCTAGTTCCCCTACTTTACCACAAAATCCGCACCACCCCATACCTCACATCATACTATACACACAACTAAACCCTATTCTCCCTACTTTACCACCAAATCCGCACCACCCCATACCTCCCACCATAACATCCACACAACCTAATCTTCCCTATTCCCCTATATTAAATAGTTCTATTCCATCACCATCACCTATCTCCACTGTACCCTTTCTCCTTGACCCTTCACCAACCTTATCCTCTACGAATGCAGTCTGTGTTGCCCCTGTCTTATCTTCTTCTCAGAGACACACTCAACATGTTCACCCCATGGTCACACATTCAAAGGATGGCATTCAAAAACCAAATCCCAAATATGCTCTTGTTTCTGATGTGACTAATGAAATAGTTGAGCCTACTTGTTTTACATAGGCAAATAAGTACCCTGAATGGCATATGGCAATGGCAGAAGAGTTCAATGCTCTACAAAGCATGGGAACGTGGTGCCTAGTTCCCTTTCATCCCTCCATGAATGTTCTACCAAATAAATGGGTGTACCATATTAAACGTAAATCTGATGGTTCCATTGAAAGATTTAAAGCATGTCTTGTTGCCAATGGTTTTCATCAACAAGAAAGGATCGATTACAGTGAAACATTTAGTCTCGTCGTCACTCATGCTACCATCAGGCTTATTCTCTCCGTGGCTCTTCATTTTACTGGCAAATTCACCAACTTGATGTAAAAAACACGTTTCTCCATGGTTCTTTAACTGAGGAAGTATACATGTGCCAACCATCTGGCTTTGTCGATCCACAGTTTTCGTCACATGTATGTCATCTTCGACGGTCCCTATACGGCTTAAAACAGGCCCCTCGTGCCTAGTTTCAGTGCTTCTTTCAACATTTGGAAGAACTCAACTTTCAAGCATCAATGGCAGATTCTTCGCTGTTCATTTTCTTCAATGGAACTACTGTCATTTATTTACTCATCTATGTTGATGACATTCTTGTCACAGGTAATAATCCATCTGACATCTCCACATTGATTCAACAATTAGGACAAAAATTTTCCATGAAAGACCTTCGGGCCGTACATTATTTTTTGGGAATGGAAATTACGAGAACATCGACGGCCATGTATTTAACACAATCAAAATATATCTTGGACCTACTCAAACGCACTCAGATGGCTGATGCCAAACCATTGTCTACTCTCGCCCTCCTTGGACGCAAGTTTAGTCTATATGAGGGTTAACCCTTGGATGATGGAACAATCGACGTGTTGTTGGGGCTCTCCAATACCTCTTATTCACACGGCCTGACATTGCATTTGCTGTAAATCAAGTCTGTCAGTATATGCATTCACCCACCATTACACATTGGGCTGCAGTCAAGCATATTCTTTGTTATTTGAAAGCCACTCATGATTGCGGTATAGTTTATAAACCCAATTCTTTGTCCCTAACAGCCTTTGCAGATGCTGACTATGCTGGTGACCCAGATGATCGTCCCTCCACCGATGGTCATTGCATTTTTCTAGGGGATAACTTAATCTCTTGGAGTTCTAAAAAACAAAGAGGTGTGTCTCGCTCAAGTACAGAGGCTGAGTATTGACAAATGGCCTATACCTCTGCCACTTTATCTCGATTCAGACACATATTCCGTGATCTTCATCTTCCTCTCAATTCACCAAGATTATGGTGTGATAATATCCGTGCACTGGCAGTAGCTTCCAATCTAGTTTATCAGGCTCGTATGTGTCATGTGGAAGTTGATTATCATTATGTTAGAGAAAAAGTAATTCGAAATACACTTGTTGTAGGATATGTTTCATCCACTGACCAAATCGCAGATATCTTAACAAAGGGCTTGTCCACAACTCGTTTCAGTTATCTTATTTCCAAGCTTCCTGTTCGTCAACGCCCACTTAGCTTGCAAGGGTGTGATAACCAAATATTCAGGATCTGTCTCCATGTCAACAATGCATAGTAAAAGACTCTCTAAGTCAGCTACACAAGTTGGATACTCTTCAAACTCTTCAATAGATAGAAAGGAATCACAATCCTTCCTTATCTAAAACTCCTGTGTAACTTAGTTTTGAATTTCAAATGTAATTAGATGATATGTTTATACTGTAACCAACCTCATCATGTAATCTCTATATAATGAAGTCTATACCTCACTCATAATTAATTGAGTTGAGTTTATGCAATCAGTATGTACGACCCTAGCTTAAATTCTTTCACTTATAAGTGTAATTTTCTTTCTAATTATAGAAAATTTGGAATGCAAAATGATATTTTATGAGTGCTAATAACAATTCTCTATGTACATTGAAATTCAACAATAATGACTTGAATTGTTTTAATAATGTAACCAAAATAAAGATGTTTTCAAAGTTATAATTAGCTCAAATGTAATATATATACATATAGGCCTGACAATTCTTGACACGATCCGATAACCCGACACAACATGAAATTAGCAAGTGTTCGGATTGACACGATAACGAATCGGGTCGTTATCAGGTAACCCTATAAGCACTTGTTAAGATAACGGATTGGTTCGGGTATACACATAGGTAACACGATACATAATAAGCAAAATATTAATTTTATAATTTTATAACCCTAAAAAAATACTATAATAATTATATATATTAATTTAACAATTTTATACCCCTAAAAACTATAATAATTATATATATATATATATATATATTAAATTAAATTTAAAAAATTGTTGACCATTGGATCGGTTGAGTTTTAATTTTAGCCGTCCATTATGCATTAGATTGGGGGCAAATATATTTTTATATGGTATAGTACTATTGTTTTATTTCCTTTCATAATTATTTTGGTAAACTTCTCATAATTTGAATGATTTTTAATGTTTGGTTTTTCTATACTTAGTTTATGTAGAAAAAAGTTCTAATGACACATCTAGTTTATGTAGAAAAGAGTTCTAATGTCACATCCTGACCCGAGGCGGATCACTTCCCAGGCTCGCTCTACCACCGTAGCACGATATTGTCCATTTTGGGCTTACCATTCCCTCACGGTTTTGTTTTTGGGAACTCACGAGCAACTTCCTAGTGGGTCACCCATCATGGGATTGCTCTAGCCCCCTTCTCACTTAACATCTAAGTTCCTGCGGAACCCGAAGTAATGAGCTCCCAAAAAGCCTCGTGCTAGGTAAGAATGGGAATATAAATATAAGGATCACTCCCCTGGGCGATGTGGGATCTTACATCTAGCGTGGCAATAGATCAAGCCAAATTTCTAATACAATTTCCTCATGATGATCGATGAAAATTGAGGATTTTGTAAAAGGAAAAACATGCAAACTTTCAGTTCCATTGGCAAGGTTTAAACTTTTGAGAAAGGTTTCACAACCTTGAAAACAAAAACTCTTTCATTTTGCATATCCTTGCACATTTAACATTTTGTAATAGACTAGTAGTGTATGAATATTTTTTTATTAGGCTTTTATTTTCTAGTGCAGATGTAGTACTTAAACGACAAATGTGTTTTAATGTTTTGAAGTAATATTAATGTGGCAATGTGTGGTATGTGCAAATTTAAGGGGAAAAAAAAAATTTCTTAACGGGTCATAACGGGTCAAGTCACTTTACCTGTTGGGTAAAGTGACCCGACCTGTTAATGACCCATTAAGATAACGGGTGTGAGACGAGACGACCTGTTAAGATAACAAGTGTTACACGAAAATGACACGAACACGACAGGTACGACCCGTTTTCCAGGCCTATACACACACACATACTAGAAATACCTATTACGACTAATGCTAGTGTGATGCATTAGGAATGCCTTACTGAGTGAGAAGAGAAGTTTTGTTGAGAGATAATGCATTCATTATTAGCAGAAAGATAATGTAAGGAAAACCATCTGTTTAGGTTATATTTTAGTGAGTTTTAATGAAAAGTCCGCGGTACTATTCACTTTAACGAAAACCCATATTTTTACACTAAAAAGTCAATCCTGGTACTATTCACTTTACCCTTTATTTTGTCCTTATCATTAAAACTCAAAATTTTCAAATTCTTTTTATTAATGTTCTTTATATTTTATATATTATATGACGTGATGGTTAATTATTATATATATAGATTACATTATGTAACTTGCAAATGCGATCTAAAATAGACTAACATTAGTCTTACGAGTGAGGTATGTTGAAATTGGTGTAGATGCGATCATAGACACATACATCCAACAACAATTAAAAAGGTGGGCATATTTTGAAATTGGTGTAGATGCAATCATAGCTCATGAAAATTATGTGCCTACTGCACTTTGTAGCAAACGGATTGTTGTATAATTATTCACACTTGTATTATATTACTTTATCATCAAGTTTACTTTTCCTTCGTTATTTTGCACTGATAGTTCAACCTGTTAAATTATATTTTATGATTAACTAACTATTGCCATGTTGCACGAATAAGAATTTTCTTTGGATTTTTTTTTGTGAGCATTTTAGAAATTTTTTAATCATGTCCATTCATTTTACGATTAAAAAATCATCTAAATCCTCAAAGAGAATCCGGAAAGAATCCTCACTATTATTGCGCCAATTACAATACGATTTGTTCTTTCTTTTAATTTAAACCGATTTAATTTGAATCAAACGGTGCGCACTCCATATAAAACGTCATTTGCTCTCTTTCCACAATTTTGGTTCCCTTGTCTTCTTTGCTATATTATACTATAATGACAAGTGTGGATATTGTTGTTAGTTAACTAAGATACTTCCTCTCTTGGACTATGGGATAGAGATGAATTTCTTCTTCTTGAAATTTGGTGCAATCAATTTATTTACCATTTTATAAGCTTTTCAATTTCACTACGTGGTCATCTTTGTTTACTTTCTTTTTCTTTTATTTATTATTATACACCACCGTATACCACCTTCATCTACTTAATTAAATTCCTAAAATTGGATTACTCCATTAAGGATGTAATCGCATTACGAATTACATGCAAGTAAACGCGGGAAAGTCATGAATGAAACCCATTCTTTTTCTAATTTTTATTCTCATTATTGTTAAGCAAACGAGCCTTGAATACATCTAAAGTGTGAGATGGAGATTCAAACTTAAGTGCAGAGTAAGAGGAACACATTGTTCTGGCTAAACTCAAATCGGCTTGTTTACTTATCCTTAATTAAGTTATAAAACACCAACTGACTTTTCTTGTTTTTTATTGCACTGGTTTATGGATGAATATATTTACATGCATTTGGGTTTCCAAGTACTCCAAGTGTGTTGTTTCTTCTACTAAAAATGGTGTATTTGCTTTCAATCGTTACTTTTTAGGTGTTTAATCACTGCTTATATACAAAAGGAAAGAAATATAAAATAGACATTAGTAAACATGAAACAAATTTGGGCTAGTGAATTCATTTTACATTACTCAAATTTGAGGTGATTTTCAAAATAGGTCATAATATTTTAATTTTCTCACATTAAACTTTTAAATTTTAAAATAATAACAATTTAACATTTTGTCTCTTTAAACATTTAATCCTCCATTACCTGTAGTACACAAGTCCGAATAAAAAACTGAATTTCTTGCGTGGAGTTATGTTATAGCCTTTGTTTGGTGCCACCCTAAGTCGGGGCCTGAAAAATCTCAAGACCAAACCTGAGAGAATGTGTAGTATTTTTCAATACATAATCTATACTTTAAATTAAGACTACTTTTAATAAAGAAAATTAAATAAAATCAACATAGTACAATTTTTTTTCTTCTATATTTTTCAACTTTTTAGCAAAAATTGTCTCAACAAGAATCGATCTAAAACTGGCCCATTCATTGGTTTTATTGCAACAAACAACTACATATATTACAGAGAGGGATTCTGAGGAATTATTTGGACATAGCATGAAGATCTTCTAGCTGCAGGTCACCATCAAATGGGGTAAAGCTAGTTGTCAAAGTCATCATCAACGTCACACGTACACAAAGTCAACTTCTCACACGTACACAAAGGCACAATCAATTACCAGCATTTTTCTCATAATTAATAGGGAAAATTCTGCATATAATAAGCTACTTATGATTTTGAAGGTTGAATTAATTAAGATATAGTATTTGATTAATGAGGCGTATTAATTCTCTGCGAGCCAGCAGTCCAATTCAGAGTCCACGATAGGAGCCATGGATGATTGGAGATCTGGGCCATGCAGCTTATTGCTCGTGTCTTCTGTGGCGGCAGCAGCAGCAGCAGCAACTTTACCGGCTCCCTCATTGTTATAGAGCACAGAGAAATCGACATTAAGAAAATCGGATAGAAAATTCTCGTCCATCTTAAAATCCAGCAAAAACTCAGACGTACTGTTTTCATCATCTAAAAATAACATAGGTGACAAAGGATCATCAATCCCCACCGTTGGATTGTTCACCACCTGGTCAAATATTGGTGCTGCATCGATCACTTGTTCAGTACTGTCACCAAACTTATGCGACTCATGGGGTAAGACGACTTTTGTGCACCTTGACGCTTTGGTTCTGACCACTTTGGTGCATGAATTATTTGTCCTAGGTTCTGGTGACGACTGTATAGGTTTTTTTGTTTTTTCTTGGGTTGGTTGTCTGCGATTTCCATCAGAACATGAGCGACCTTCAACTTGAATTCTCTTTCCAATCGTAGTGTTCCAATAATTTTTTATTTCATTGTCTGTTCGGCCTGGAAGCCTTCCAGCTATCAAAGACCATCTGCACAGATAAGATAGTATTTTAAATTTGATAATATCAGGGTAGGCGATCCGAAATTAGCAAATTAGAGCACCCAACTCAAAATTAGTCGACATAAAAAATAAAAAATAAAAAATCGCAAGACACTTGTATATTATTCCACGTTAACGATGTGAGATACTTGACTGAAAGTCACAGTTTAGTAAATTCTCATATTTTAGATTATTAGTAAATGTAAGATCCTTCAACATTCGTCAGATCGATATTGACTGTCAAAGCTTAAATTCGCATATTCCAAACTTCTAATTAATAATATAGCCCAAATAAAAAATAAACTGATTGCCTGTTGCCTAGGAGCTTGTGAAGCCGGATGATGAGCTCTTCTTCATCATGAGTGATGTTTCCTCTCTTGATGTCAGGTCTTAGATAGTTCAACCATCGCAGCCTGCAACTTTTTCCACATCTCTTAAGCCCTGCAAAACCCATGAAATGTCTTTATATATACATTTTCTTTTGAAACATATACATTTCCTACTGCAAATTTTGCTATAGTGAAAAGAGATCCCTAATAAGAAAGGGCCGTGCGCGACACACACACACACACATAACATATATATATATATATATATATATATATATCTTTCTCACCTGCTCTTTTGGGAAGGTTTCTCCATTTCCCTTCACCATGAATTCTGATATATTCAGTCAGCACATTGTCTTCCATAGCTGTCCATGCTCCTCTATTCAAACCCTCATCCCTTGAACAACAAGGACTCCTTCCCATCTATAAGCCTTCCCTATAGAATTAAGGAACCCTAAAATTCTTCTCTCTCTCTCTCTCTCTCTCTCTCTCTCTCTGTGGCTCTCTGGCTCTCCAATGGCAGTACTAAGGACTGACTAATGACTGATTTATTCTGGGCAGATCATGAAACAGTGGAAGACTCAATATATATACATATAAATATACGTACTTTGCTACAATGAAGGTCATGCATCATTGAAGGCCCCACTGATTCACTATAATTTTAGGGGCAATTGAATCTCAAAACATCCGACGCATAAAGGCTCGTTAGAAAACAAAATAAATAAAGATATTAAATTGTGCATATGCTTAATTATTATGTATGCCTACATTTCTATAATTATATGAGTGGTGATCATGATACCTTTCGATTGACCTGAATGTCTTCATGGGCTGCTTTCTGGTAGCTAACTTTCCAACACGCCCTTGAAAGTTGGTTGAAAAAGAAACAAAAAAAAAATTTAAATATGCCATCTGCTCCCCAACATGTTCGGAAAATCGTGATTCAAGTGTGCACTGGCGTTTGGAGTGGTCACATCTCCTAATTAATTTGTTTCACAGGGTAAATGATAGCCATTCTCAACCACACAAATAGATCCCACATCACGGCATCAGATAGGGCATGTGAACATCAACATTAGATGGTCATTTGCAAAGAGAATTATGCTTCTTGTGATCGGTCGTGTTTTCAAATTAGTACAAAAGATTCTTGTTTGAACATGTAGTGATCCAATTTCTTGAACTCTACCGTTGAATTTTAATGAAAATGTAGTTACCCACAAAATTTTATTTTGTAGCAATGGTAATTAAGTTTGATAGTCTCCTTATAGGTGATTTTGGTAATTATGTGATCGATTTAGTGATTAACCAGAGTACCGGATGTAGTTAAATTTACTGTCAAATGGTGCTTCGAGATAATAAGGTGATTTTGAGCCACAATATCCTTCTTTATGGAGTCCAAATAAAAACTCAGCGTTTTTCTATCCCATAATTAGTTTGAGAGCTTTCATATCCCACAACGCATTCTTTTCTATCAATATGTTCCTTTGTACGGTATTTGTGCACTCTTAATGCACTTGCTCATACATGTGAGAATTCTTAGTTAGATTGCCATAATTCCTTTGCCAATTACTATGAGGGCACAAAATAAGACTCATCCAATTTTTCAACGAGGTAAATATTCATTTGAAGTTGAATAATGTTAGGAAGACCAATTATTTAGACTAAATTTTGCAAATCATATTACGTGATTGTTGTTGATTGCATTACTCTTTTAAGTTTTGTTTCCCTTTGTCAACCACCCAATAATGATAAGGTATCCAATCAACTCATTTTCTTCATTCTTCCTCCGCTCATTGGCCCTTCATACGCCCTTAAAATTTCAGCTGTCCTAATTCCGCAACACATGTGAAACACTCGTTTTGGAAATTAAGAACCCCTCGTACAAGATATACAGCTGTATGAGGTAACCCCTGCTAAACCGTACCATCAAACTAATTATCAAGGACTTTTTGTGCGATATGGAGTTGTATTTTCCCTACCATATGCATTCATGCATGAATGTGAACGACCAACTTATTTGTCATCTTTAGGGGCGGCTGGCATCTGCCTCCATTCCACAGTTAAACGACACCAACATATAAATTGAGTTACATCACCACTTCAACTTTTTATGAAGTAAGCATCTGGGAAAATTCTAGGTGCTGGTCCCGGTGGTGGTGAGCTACGAAGGTGGTGTGAGTGGGGTCTTGGCATGGTGTATGGTGAGGTCATAACAAGGTTGTCTTTGAGATTTTTGGAATCCTGTGCGAAATTTATAAAAGCGCCCATACTTCAGATAATTTTAAAGAAATGTAGGACAATGTATTGATGCTAGAAAGTAATTACTTAAATCAAAACAAATTTTAGCACTTACTGATTGCAAGTTTAAAAATGTCATTAATAATAAGTAAAAAGAGTTACAAACATAATGTTTACTTAATAATAAAAAACAGTTCAATCCTAAACAACCAAGCAAGAAAAAAAAACTTCAAAAGCTCTAACTTTAAAGTTTCACTTGAATATATAACATTATTATGTAATAAAACTGAAGGAAAAAAATATTAAAAAAAATAATTAAAAAAACCCTTTTAAGGTGTTATTATTGCCATTAAAAATATCTCATTGTACTCCAATTTGTTATATTTAGAAGGGAAAAAAATTAAGCTTATAAGGAGTGCACGATGAGATTTAAAGTGCTAACAAAAACAATTTTTAAATATAGAACGTTATTGTTGTGGCCTATATTTAATTGGCAGGGAAGGAGATCGGCGGCATAGAGAGAGAATAGAGAGAGATGTGTTTGTATGGTTGTGTAGAGGAATGTGTGTTATTCCCCTACGTAGTGCCTTTATTTATAGTAGTAAGGGAGAGAAGAAATCCTTCATCCCCAAGGAATACAAGTCCATATAGGACCATATAGGAAAGAATAACTAGAATCAAATCTAATATAGGATTTACACAATCACACTTAAACTAGAAGTTTACAACACTCCCCCTTGAGTGTGTAAATACTCAAGTAGATTCGGCATCATGTAGAGGTTGAGGAAGTCGACTTGTCGACATTGATTCTGGGAACATGCTATTCTCAATAAGGTAAGAACTTGCATATATAAGGAAGTAAGTCCCACAAAAACCCTATGGCTATGGCAAAAACCTAAGTAGGGACAAAATCCATAGTCTAAGGAAAAATGCATGAGCAATGCAAGGTCAAATGAAATGTCTACGGGACGTCATCAGGGATATGATCAAACCAAGGTGGGTGCCTCATTAAAACCTAGTTAGGTAGCAACAACCTAGTGGGAAAAATGCTCCTAATCATAGGGAAAAAGAGTACATTACGATCAAGCAAGTATACTTTAGGATACTCCCCCTGAGTTTGACACAATTCCAAAGAAAATTAGCAATGTTACAACTTAGAAAGTTTACGCATACCAATTCCTTGAACAAGTTTTTGAAACATCGCCTTTGGTAGTGATTTGGTGAAGAGGTAGGTCAGATTGTCTTATTAACGGATTTGCGTGACTTCAATCTTCTGATGCTCTAGTTGTTGATGTGAGAAGAAGAACTTCGAAGCAATGTGTTTGGTGTTGTCTCCTTAAATGTAATCCTTCTTGAGCTGTTGGATGAATGCTGCATTATCTTCATAGATCGTCGTTGAGACATCTACGAAGGGTAAAGATCATAGAAGCTTCGAATATGGCCCATAATTGCTTTCAACCAAAAGCATTCTCGAGTTGCTTCATGTAAGGTGAGAATTTCAGCATGCTTAGACGAAGTGGCAACTAAGGTTTGCTTAGTTGACCTTCAAGAGATTTAAGTGCCTCAAATGGTAAAGACATATCTTGTTTGAGAGCGCGCTTTGTGCGAATCAGATAAGTATCGTACGCCGGCATAACCAACAAGATGAGATTCGACTTGAGATAAAGGGTTGCGGCATCACTCGGGGATTCGTAGGGATAAAACAAGCCTAAATCTATAGTACCCTTAAAATAGCGGAAAATGTCTTTAACACCAGTTCAGTGTTTGCATGTTGGTGCATTACTATATCTTTCCAAAAGATTAATAGCGAAGAAGATGTCGGGTCTAGTGTATTGAGCTAAGTACAATAAAGCACATATTGCAATTAGATAAAGAGCTTCAGGATCGAAAATCTCTTCGTCATCCTCCTTCGGACCAAAGAGATCTCATTTTGTATTTAGCGATCGAACGACCATAGGAGTACTCGAAGGCTTCACTTTATCCTCGTTAAAGCGGCTCAACACATTCTAGGTGTAGTTCGTTTGATGTACTAAGATTTCATCCAAACGGTGCTCTATCTTGAGATCGAGACAGTATCAAGTCTTTCCTAGATTTTTCATCTCAAATTCCGACTTTAAGTGTGCGACAGTTCTGGCGAGCTCTTCAGAAGTTTCGATAAGATTCATGTCATTGACATATACTGCAATAATCGCAAAATCAGAATGTGACTTCTTAATGAACACACAAGGGCATAGTTTACTGTTCACATATCCCTGACTAGTGAAATACCCACTCAAACGGTTATACCACATTTTTCCGGATTGCTTCAAACTGTAGAGTGAATGCCTTAGTCAAATTAAAAGCATGTTCTGGGGTTTAGAAATATTTGATCTGGTCAATGTAAGTCCTTCAAGAAGTTTCATATAAATTTTCTTATCAAGATCCCATAGAGATACGTAGTTACTACGTCCATCGGCTGCATACTCAGTTTTTCAGAAACTACCAAATTGATAAGGTAGCAAAAAGTAATCGCATCCATAAAGGGTGAATAAGTTTTGTCATAGTCAATCCCGGGGCATTGTGAAAAGCCTTACGCAACAAGATGAGCTTTGTAACACATAATTTCGTTCTACTTATTACGTTTCTGAACGAAAACCCACTTGTAACCAACGGGTTTCACATGTAGAGGAGTAAGAGCTACAGGTCCAAACAACCTACGTTTCGCAAGCGAATCGAGTTCGACTTGGATTGCTTGTTTCCAATTTGACCAATCAGTTCTACGTCGACATTCATCAATGGAACGGGGTTTAATATCATCGCTCAACATGATCTCAGTAACTACTGCATATGCTAATGCATCGTCGATGATCATCTTATTTCTACACCAAACATCATCTAAGCTAGCATAATAGATCGAAATCTCACGATTCTCGGGAGGTGGATTCGTCTCTTCAAGGACGCTTCCGTAATCTAGAATTTCCTCATAAGCTGGATAGAATGAGTAAGCGATAGTGGGATTCACAGTAAGCTTTTCAGGTGCCTCTGCCATGGGTTTCCTCTTCCGGGGCTGAGAATCCTTTGAACCAATATGTCTGCCATGGTTTTGTGTAGAGGTAGATGATTGGCTAACTGCTAATATACGTGGATCGGCTAAAGTAGCATCCTGAGCCTCTAGGAGGGATGTCTGTCATACATTTGGTACATCCATCTTTGCAAGCACATTCGCAGCTAGAATATGTGATCTTGTCACTTGCGCTAGATCGGTGAAAACCTCTGGCATGCTCTGAGCTATGCTCTGGAGATCTAATATGCATTTCACTTCAGTTTCAGAATAAGCGGTGCGAGGATCTAAATGAGACAAAGTTGGAGTCGTCCACGATAATTCGCGTCGTTCTTCAAGAATGTTAACATTCTTATCTTTCCCTCACGACAGAAAAATTGTCTTATAGAAGTGACAATCCGCGAAATGAGCGGTAAATAGATTGCTTATCAAAGGTTCTAAGTAATGAATGATCGAAGGAGAATCATGTCCGACATAGATTCCCATCCTTCGTTGGGGCCCCAATTTTGTATGTAAGGGCAGCGAAACCATAAACTGCACAACCAAAAACGGGCATATGTGATATGTCGACTTCATATTCGATAACCAATTGAATGGCACTATATGGTTGGGTCGCAACAAGCCTCAAACAAACCAACATGGCTACGTGCAATATTGCATTGCCCCAAGTAGCGATCGGAAACTTGGTACGTATGACTAACGATCGAGCAATCATTTGTAAGCGCTTAATGAATACCTTTGCCAGGCCGTTCTGGGTGTGAACAAGGGGTACTAGATGTTCAACTTTAACCCTAACCGTCATGCAATAGTCATCAAAAGTTTTAGATGTGAATTCTTTAGCATTATCCAATCGAATAGATTTAATTGGATAATTAGGGTGGTGAGCCCTAAGCTTGATAACTTGAGCCAACAGTTAGAGAATGCAACGTTCTATGTGGACAACATGTACATGGGTGACCAACGTACTAAGGTGTCAACTAAAACCATAAAATATCTAAATGGTCCGCATAGAGGGTGAATCGATCCACAAATGCCCTCTGAATCCTTTGTTGAAAAATAAGAGGATTTGAATGAATCTTGTCATAAAAAAGCTTAATAATAAGATTTCCCATATAGCAGGTTTGACATGCAATTCCTTAAATTGAACCTAAACTTCAGGTTAGTGAATACCCGTGTGTGGATTTGAGGATACAGCGCATTGCTGTTCGTCTAAGGTGTCATAAATGATCATGGCAAACTGTAATTTCGTGCGCAGTCCCAATCGTAAGGTCGGCCACATAGTGGCTTTCTATGAGGCGTATGGTCGTAGTATACAGATCACTCGGGATTCAACTCCATCTTCTCTAGAATATGCTTCTGGCCATATTCGTAACGATTTTGTTTTGGAAGGATAAAGTTCTCAGGAACAAGATTGTGCGAATGTGAAATTTTTATGGAGGAATCATTCGGTCGAGGAAGCCACCTGGGAAACTACAGAGTATATGCAAGACCTGTATCCACATCTGTTTTATGCTTATTGATACGTGTTGTTGTGTAGAAATTTCAAGGACAAAATTTTTCTTAAGAGGGGTAGACTGTGACGACCCGTCCCAATTGTCATTATAATTTTCTCCCCGAGTATGTGAGATGATGATTATGCCCTCAGTGGTTTAGTAACGTGGATGTACATATGCAATTTTAAATAATCTTTCTCGCTATCGTAATTAAATCGTACACGACGTCACGAACGTGTCAATGCGAGTTAGGGTCGAATCGGATTCCTAATGAAAATGTTACGATGATTAAAGAACGAGTTAGGGTAGAAATATATTGTTGGGTTAACTACATTTTATTCACCAATCAATTAGTTCCTGTCATGTCTAGCCCAATCAGATTTTAGGTTGAATTGTTATTTTCCTTGGGCTAATTGGACCCTAAAACTTTTTTTTTTTTTTCCTCTCATGGTAGCCTAATCAAGGCCTCACTACTTTTCTTTCTAGCCAATCCGTGACCACACACACGTACCCTCACCCTCTTCTTCTTTCTCTACTCTTCTTTTTGTCTGTACAACCGTGAGACCACCACACTCAAACCAGACTAAAACATCATGGATTGAGTCCTTAGACACTACCATCATCTTCCTCACAACCTCATGAACTTATTCACACATTTGGTTCATCGAACGGTCGTCGGAACCATAAGAACCCAGAAGATCCAACACGGTGGGTTTTTAGGACATCGTGATCATGGGTGATTTGCATGATTCTAAGGCTCGGGATAGACTCTAAATAACTCCCTTAACATCTTGGAGTGAAATGGGAGTGGTTTGGACATCGGAACACATAGGTTTGAGAAGTTGTAAAGTTGGCTGGAGGTATCGAAGGAAATTTCGACCATTTTCCGTTGGTTTTAGGACGTCCAATAGGTATGGATGTGTTCTACTCTTCAAGACCTTCAAATCCATATAAATGTCTTGGATTTTGGTTGAGAATTGAAGAAGATATTGAACTTTGAAAATTTTCCAGAAACCGACGAACCAGACGGCGGACTCCGGCGAGTCACTAGAGAAGAATGAGCGTATTTCGTTAACCTTAACAGAATATTCTAACGGTGTTAGGTAATTTGAATGGGATATTTTACTAATTTAACGGAATATTCACTAATGCGGTTAGGGGTTCCATTAGTGTGCCAGACACGTGCCTATGCATGGCCAGCGCGTCTAACGTCCAAAATTTTTTCTAAAAATATGGGCATGTTAGTGTTGTTGAGTAGGTCATCTTGGTATATTTAAGAACCCCATTTGAGCAACGTATGAGAAGTTATTCCTAAGGTTTGTGTATGTGTTTTGAAATTAACGTAAAATTAGTTATTTCGCATAGAGATGAAATGTATCCTGAGGACGAGCGTGGACAAGCAAGATTAAGGGGCTATGATCCTGCTACTTATCACTGAGTGGGCATTTGCTTTATATATATATATATCATGGTTTTTAGAAAATTTTTAAAATGATTTATGCTTTAAATGCCATGTCGAAAATGAGTTGCATTTTAAGAGTTGCATTATTATAAATCATGAATTATATCGTTTGATGTTCTGGAGGCTCAGGTAAGCTTCAAGTGAGTACATTGTGATGGTATTGGTTGCATGGCACATTGTTATGCATAAATGCATTTAGACCTCATCATTGCTCCACCCCGATGTTAGTGCTTTCGCCTGAGGCCAGGGCACAGTCCTTCATGTGATGTTCACCTCACGTATTGCACGCTTACCTTGGATCCAAGTTTGGTGCCAGCCCTATCGTAAAGACCATAACAGGTGGTTCCGACTCGTGTGTTAGCATATATTGATGAGCTATAGGTCCAGTCGTATAGGTCACATTAGGTGACTCTGACTGGCATATTATTTTATATTGATTTCACATGGCTTACATCTTTTAGTGTGGAAACGTTATGGCATGGCATGCTTCAGTTTTTATTGGCCTTGTGCATTGGTATTCGTATGTATATACGTAGTACTGTTTTTTTTGGAACTATACGGGTTTTACAGTGAGGGGTTATTATGTTCAGAAAAGATAAATGTGTTTTCAAATGTTTTGTTTTTGCCTACTCACCCTTCTAATTTGCACCCCTCCATGTCCTAGGTAGTTGTACATCTTGGTGGCTCACGAAGACTTCTCGATGGTTCTGACGATCTACTAAATAACTATAAGGATCTTCTCCCTGTTTGTTCAATTAATACTTAGTTTGCTCGACTGCACTTTCATTTACCTATGCTCTGATATGTGTGTATCTTATAATTAATCACTTTCACGCACTTACATATTATCTCTATTTTAAGTAAGTTTAGTTTTGGTTTTTGGTTAGTCGCACTTTCTTATTATTATCATCACTTCTGTTGCGCACCTTGCTACGCTAGACGGCAAGCACGTCTCGACTTCGATGGGGGTGTTTCAGTTTGGTATCAGAGCACTAGGTTGGGCAGTCCTGTATTTTTTTTAAGCCCTAATTATTTTGATCTCTTATGTCAGAACCATGTCGCCTCGTAGAGAGCCTGTACTTCTTCTGAGTCTAATTTTCCATATATTGGACAACTCGGTGAAGCTATTGCTAGTGATATTCAGTCCTCACTTCATCCTCCCTAGAGAACTCCCTTGGAGACGGTATATAACTTGATGCTAAATAATTTCTTTGGCAATGAAGGGTCCGAGGAAGCTGAGCGTTGGCTCAACCATGTTGAGAAAACTTTTCGGGTGATGCAGCGACAGGGAAATCTTTTTTAGGAGAGAAGGGTTAAGATAGCCACTTGGTTCTTATGTGAGGAGGCTACATCATGGTGTAAACAAGAATCTTTTCAGTTGATAACTGAAGATGTCACAAATTAGGAGATTTTCAAGCATCTATTTCAGATGAGATTTATACCTCCGGAATATTTGGATCATAAAAAGGAAGAATTCTTGAATTTGAAGCAGGATAAAATGTTAGCTACAGATTACCATCGAAAGTTCACAGATGTATCTCGATATTGTCCAGAGATTACTGCAAATCCTGCTAAGATACTTCGACATTTTAAGTGAGCTACTTTTAAGAAGTTGCGTTCTATGGCGACTTCGACTCCCTGTTCTACATATTAAGAATTTCTCGAGGTTCTATTCTAGGTAGAGGACTCCGAGAATGCTCCAGATGATAGTGATGAAGATGAAGAAAAAGGTAATGCTAAGAAAACTAATACTAGTAAGGACAAAGGGTTATCACCCCACGGTCCTCGTAAAACACAGAATTTTAGATGAAATGGTACTAGCTCTTATTCATCCAGTGGTGGTTCGAGTTCTACTACGCTGCAGATGGGTGGCTAGTCTTCATAAGGTTCCCGATTCCAGAGACAGAGAGATTCTAACAGTTCTGGTGCTTGATTTTGTTGAAGATGCAATAATCGGCATTTTAGGGAGTGTAGATGAGATAGCAGTAGATGTTTACTTATGGCCAGATAGGGCATCGGGCTAACCAATGCCCGCAAAATCAGCAGAAAACCCAGCTTTCTACTTTACCACCAGTTGTTATCCTTCAGCAAATTCAGGGGCCTTGTGGTTATACCCTTTCGGGTTACGGTGATGCTTACCACTATAGGGGATGTAGCTCTGTATTCTGGTGTAACCTATTAGTATCCAATTGATCCGTATTATCAGGGTGGTTATCCATCGTATCATGGAAGTTATACACCGTATGTGCCATATCAGGGCGGCGGATTGCAGTGGTATGCTGGAGGACAATCTCAGAACTTTGATGTTGCTTCTAGCAGTGCTGGTTCAACGAGGTAGCCTAATCAGCCCGGTTAGGGGTGAGGTACTCAGGGATGCGGTAATCAAGGGAATAAAGGTTGTGGAAATCGGTAGCATGCGCATGGCCATGTTCATCACATCACTTTGCAAGATGCCAGAGCAACCCTGGTTTGATTATGGGTATATTGAATATTCTTGGTTATTTTTCTAGAGTATTAATTGATTATGGTGCTACACATTCTATTATTTCTCATATGTTTGCTCAAAAAACTCAACCTTACCCTACACCTCTCGGGTATGAGTTAGAGTTTTTTATGCCTAGAGGTGAGACATGTTATATTAGCTGGGTGTATCAGGGATGTCCTATTTAGGTGGAGGATGTTGTCATGCCAGCTAACCTTGTTCCTCTGGATATTGTCGATTTCGATGTCCCGAAGACAGCATTTCCAACTAGATATGGTCATTATGAGTTTCTTGTAATGCCATTCGGGTTAACTAGTGCTCCAGCTGCTTTTATGGATTTAATGAATAGGGTATTTCACCCGTATCTCGACAGGTTTGTTATTGTCTTCATTGATGATATTTTGGTATATTCTAAATCTAAGGCGGAGCATACTAGACATCTTACGCTAGTTCTGAAGAAGTTGAGGGAACATCAATTGTATACTAAATTTAGTAAATGTCAATTTTGGCTGGATCAAGTGTCATTCTTAGGACATGTGATATCAACCCAGGGTATTCTTTTGGATCCTCATAAAGTAGCTGCAGTAGAGAATTAGGAATAGCCTCGTACTGTCACGGTGTAAACACGAAAAGTTCCTGAAACAAGAAACAAGAATACCGTGTACAAAATATCTTTTTGTGTTTAATGATTTTGGGGTTACAATCTCTTTGTAATTTGATCCTCTGATTCTATCTTCGTAGGGTGTAGGTTTGTGGATGAGCTGTTGATCCAAAGGGCCGTCGGGGCTTGATCTAGGGATGAACAGTTGATGAACGGATCTTCGAGGGCTTTTGAGCTTGATCTTGAATACTGGGTGTATGGATTTCTTCAAGGGGGCCGTCGGAGCTTGATCTTGAGGGTTGATGGATGAGCGGATCTTCAAGGGCTTTTGGGCCTAATCTTGAAGACTGAGTGTATGGATTTCTTCAAGAGGCCGTCGGGGCTTGATCTTGAGGGTTGATGGATGAGCGGATCTTCAAGGGCTTTTGGGCCTAATTTTGAAGACTGATTGGATGTGTGGATTTGTTGAGGTTGTTGATCCAAAGGGCCGTTAGGGCTTGATCTTAGGACGAACGGATGATGAACACTTTCTTCAAGGGGCCGTCGGGGCTTGATCTTGAGTCGGCGGAAGTTCTTCAAGGGCCGTTGGGGCTTGACCTTGAAGGAGGGTTTGACGAAGAACGAAGAGTGTTTTCTTGATCCTTCGGGATTTGCTTGAGAGCTTTAGAGTTTCAAGGCTTCAAGGTTTTGGTGTGATGTAAATTCCCTTCTTTCTTTCTTTCTTCCTTTCTTTCTTTCTTTCTTCCTTTCTTTCTCCCCCTAAATGAATGCCTTGGCTTCCTATTTATAGAATTTCAAAACTTGATTTTTGGATTTAAATAATCAGATGAAATAAATCATTTCTGCCAAGTAATGACACGTGTCCTATTTGATGACTTTTCCAATTTATTTCGATTTTTCATTGAGTCACACGCTACATGTAAAATTTATGTGACACGTGAGTGTTGAAATTTTAATTATTGGTCAACATTCATTTCACCGAAATTTCGATGTCCACAAATGCCCCCACTTCAAGGCGCGTCGTAGACATGTGCTTGTCACGTGTAGAAGATGCGTTTTGAAGTCCCTTAATGTAGATGTCAACCCAAGGGCCGTCGAGGCTTGATCTTGAATTGAGCTGGAAATTTCTTCAAGGGCCATCGAGGCTTGATCTTGAGTTCGACTGGAAGATTTTCTGGTTTCCTCCAATCGTTGATTTTCCACAAGCTTAATCTTGAACTGGGCTGGAAGATTCTTTTGGTCTCCTCCGAAGGTCTGAACTTACTCCTTTTATCTGGAGTTGAATTTGATTCAAGGGTGGTGAACACTTGATTTTGAATCGGACTTGTGATTTCTTCAAGGGCCATTGAGGCTTGATCTTGAACTGGGCTGGAGGATTCTTCTGGTCTCCTCCGCTCGTTGATTTTCCTTTGTGCTACTCTTGAACTGGGCAGCAGGATTCTTTTGGTCTCCCCCCGAAGGTCTACGAGCGGTTTCAGGATATGGCAGGCAAGTACGAAGTGGAGGTGCTGACCTGTTTCTTTGTTCAATCTTTCCAATTCGTATTGAATACGAATCGGAAAGATTGAAGTTTCCTTGTCCCTTCTCTGGCAGTGTATCAACCGTTGAAGATGACTACTCGAGAGCAATACTAGGTAAGCAATCAGGAATAGGTTCCAGGTAGTCGGTTCCAGATCGGAAGACTGACTCCAAGTGCCGGCTGACTGCTTCTTTCACTTTGCCATGCGAGTAAGAACAAGGACAAAGGAAAAGACAGGGAAAAAGCATGATATGAGATACCTTTACTTTCGAAGAAGCAGCGAATGAATCAACACATATATTTGTTGTGCTTGTCTCCACATGCTTCGATGTATCATTTTCACTTGCCTTACTTGCTCCCCTTTGCAGAAGTGGTATTTCCTTATGCAGGTTTAGCATCTTCTCTTGTAGTATTTGTCCTCCGATGCAGGAGTTGAATGCAACCTTTGCATTTAAATGGTGCTTCACTTCTTGGTGGCAACTGGTTTGAGTGGAGGTTCCGACATATTGCTTTCTTTGTCCTTGTCTTGGCAGGTGAGAACAAGGGCAAAGGAAAAGATAGGGAAAAAGCATGATATGAGATACCTTTGCTTTCGCCCTTGATGATATGAGATACCTTTGCTTTTGAAGAAGCGGTGAATGAATCAGCACATGCTTCAATCTATCGTTTCCTCCTGGGTCATCTGTACTCCAGGCATCTGGTATCTTCAAAGGTTGAATAGGTTTTCTCAAAGGAAGAAGAAGAATTGTGTATTTCGAGAGGCTTTGCTGGGAGTGCGCCCTCAGAGGTGAGGAAGAGTTGGGCATTTTCTTCAGGTCTGCCTTGCCATAAAAGACGAAGGTCGACACATATAGGGATTTCTTAATAGCAAGTGGTGGTACCGTTCTTTTACCCTTGTCGACAAACGTCTCTTCGATATCTGAACGACGCCTCTTCGATTTCTGAACGAGCGCCACTTTTGACAAAGTTGCACGCGTTTTCTGAAAAGCAGAGAAAGCGTCGCCGAACTTTGCGCTTGTCGGCTAAAGACGTGTAGTTGCGATGATGGCCTCCACGTGTTCTTGACTTTGTCAGATATCTTTTGACAAAGTTGAACGCATTTTCTGAAAAGCCACGAACGCGTCGCCGAACTTCACGCAGGAAAATCCGGATTTTTGAATCGGTGGTCGTGTCGCTTGGCTTTTTACAGAGGTATCGATCACTCCAACATACACACTCTGAAAATTGCCCATTCTTGAAAATCGTCTCCGGCCTTTTGAGAATTATCTTCATCCACCCATTCTCTCTGAACACCTTTGAAAAAAAATGACTAACTCATCGAACCTTTGCTTAGATTTGAGTCTCAGCAGCGATCCGGTTGCACCCGGTCAAGGTAATGTATGGCGCCCTTCTTTTTTATCTTCTAACGGTCCTCTTACAGGTGAAGACTCCGTGATGCAGGACGCCACAACAGCTACAATAGTAGCTAGGAACCTCCTCACTCCAAAAGATAGTAGGCTGCTGTCAGGACGGTCCGATGAGTTGGCCGTTCAAGAGTCCCTCGCTCTCAGCGTTCAGTGTGCGGGCTCTGTGTCCAACATGGGCCAACGCCTACTTGCTCGCTCCCGTCAGGTTGAATCGTTGATGGCAGAGGTGGAAAGTCTCAAGAAAGAGATCAAGCAGCTGAAGTATGAGAATAGAAGTTTGCACGTGCTTACAAACAATTATTCGACGGGCATGAAGAGGAAGCTTGATGAGCTGCAAGAATCTGAAGGTCGGATTCAAAGTGACCGTCAAAGGTTTTCGTCTTTCCTCCAGAGGCACCTTTTTCCTGGGTCATCTAGCGTTCCACCCAGTATTGAGGCCTGGAATGCTCTAGCTTCAATGCCTCCCGCTCCGATGCCTTCCGCTTCTAGAGTTTTGCCAAGTAATGGGGCTTCACGTGAACATCCTTTGTGAAAGCTCCATCTTTTTTTTTTTTTTTTTTTTTTTTTTTTTTTTTTGTTTTTTTGTACACACTTGTAATTTCTTGGAGATTAATGGACATACTTTATTTTATTCAGTGTATTGTGTTAAATACAAATAAAACATATGCATCACTAAGTTTTTTTTTTTTTCTCCTTCGGTGGCGCTGATCCACCAAAGTTTTTTTTTTTTTTTTTTTTTTTTTTTTTTTTCTCCTTCGGTGGTGCTGATCCACCAAAGGTTTTTTTTTTTTTTTTTTTTTTTTTTTCCTTCGGTGGCGCTGATCCACCAAAGGTTTTTTTTTTTTTTTCCTTCGGTGGTGCTGATCCACCAAAGGTTTTTTTTTTTTTTTTTTTTTTTTTTTTTTCCTTCGGTGGCGCTGATCCACCAAAGGTTTTTTTTTTTTTTTTCCTTCGGTGGTGCTGATCCACCAAAGGTTTTTTTTTTTTTTTTTTTTTTTTTTTTTTTTTCCTTCGGTGGTGCTGATCCACCAAAGGTTTTTTTTTTTTTTTTTTTTTTTTTTTTTTTTTTTTCCTTCGGTGGTGCTGATCCACCAAAGTTTTTTTTTATTTTTTATTTTTTTTTATTTTTTTTATGTTGGAAAGTGGCCAACTTGGCTATGCTTTCAGCTAGACAACAATTGCAAATGCTTTTGACTATAAAAAATTATAAAGGAAGAAAAGGAGAAACATTTTCCTTGTTTTAGGGAGGAAAAACAGGAAAGTGTTTTTGTTTTTTTCTTCCACATCCGTTGGTTTAAATAGCCTTTGAAGCAAAGGAAAAAAAAAGTGAAGATAGCTCATTTCGGTTTTGGAGAAAATAGAGAAGAAGAGAGAGCTCAATACTCTGCTGAGAAAAAGAAAAAAAAAAAACTGCAAATAGAGAAGAGAAGCTGCTGCTTCATTTGGTTAGTAATCATCTACCAAAGTAGTTGTTTTTTGTAATAGCTTTGAGCTATATGTATAGAGAAGAAATTATTCATTATATTTCTTCCTCTATTTGTTTCTTTGGTGTGTGAGAGCTTTTGGGTGTATTGGATTATTTGGGCTGTGAGATTACCAACACTTTGTAAACTCCCATTTGGTTGATAGTGGATTATTGGGTGAGCTCCTACTGCTCCAAGGACGTACTCCAGTTACACTGACTGTGGAGGAACCTCGTTAAAATTTTTGTGTCTTTTATATTTTGTTCTTGCATTTTTTTTTTTTTTTTTTTTTTTTTTTTTTGTGTTTTTTTTTTTTTGTTTTTTTATTATATATATATTTTTATTAATTTTTTTTTTATATGGTGATCTGCAAGGCTGAGGCTGCCAAATCGACGAAGAACCCAGGAACGCGTAAATTGGTGGTGTAGAAAGAGTGGTGTTGTGCAAAGATTGCAAAGGGATTTTTGCTGTGTAATGCCTTTTGGTCACAGTCTTCCCTTGGTAGTGACGTTGCCGTGCCTCTTGCCGCTGCTTGGAGCTTGTTGCAGTGTGTCACTTTTACCGTGTGGGGTTATGCAAAAGACTGCAGCGAGTTTATGCTGTGTAGTGCCTTTTGATCATAATTTTCCTCGGTGGTGACGTTGTTGTGCCTCTTGTTGCTGCTTGCTGCACCGTCATCGCTGCACACCATTGCACTGTCTGTTGTCCTGCTGTTCAAGTTTTGTGGCTGTTTTTTTTTTTTTTTTTTTTTTTTTTTTTTTTTTTTGCGGTCATGGTATTTTTCAAATGTTTTAAGAGCAACACCATTACCATTCTTGCGAAGGAAAATGATTCGCAAGATAGGGGAACAACTCTGAAGATTTACGCCCCACTGACTGGCCTTAAGGCGCTTGCTCTTCCTACAAAAGACAACTCCATGCATATTAAGTCGTGGTCTTCTGAAGTATCTTGGAAGGTGGCAAACTTTGTTCGATCAAATACGAAGAGGGAGGCGTGCACACCGGGGATTCTTATCTTGAACCCTTCACACCATGCTCATGACAGTCATCCGGCTTCGTTTAAGCTTCTCGGAGATCACATCCGCAGCGGAGCTATGGCTTGGAATGATGCCTTGTCGACTACCGGAGAAGCTGTTTTTGATGAGTCTTATTGGGAGTGGCTTGAAGATGTCTTGGGCCGATCTAAACATGTGCTTACTAGCATGGGCCTTTACCATGCCGTGTACGCATCTTTGTTTAGTTATGATCTCCATCATTCTGTCCTTCATGCGTTCTTCGAGCATTGGTGTTCAGCGACTAACACGCTTCATACAGCTCAAGGAGAGATGTCAATTTCACTTTGGGATCTCCACAAGATAGGGGGATTGCCAATCCAAGGTAAGTTTTATGACGAGGTCGTTCCTAGTGCGGAGGAACTTTCTCTCTGCAATACCCGAGGATTGCCTGCGAGTTGTCGCTGTTTATTTTGGGCATATCACAAGCTTTTCCAAGATGCTCGAAGTAAATCAGGCGTGAAGATTTCTTCATGGATCCGCTTCTGGTATTGGGAGGACACAAGGTACAAGAAGTCCTCGAAGAGAAGAAGTTGCAACAAAACCACTAAGCCAAAGGGAGACTCATATCCATCTGGTGCCATTGGTTCAGCTAGGCGCCGTTCCCCTGCCGAGTTGAGAGCGTTTGAGGACCTTGGCATAGCATCAGAGCATGTGGAAGAATCTTACCTAGCTGCTTTCTTAGCTTGTTGGCTTTGTAAGTTTGTTTTTCCAATCGGCGACGTCAACTTTGTTCGTCCTGGGGTTTTCAAAGTTGCTAGCAAGATGGCTGCAGGTGAATCTTTCAGTCTTGCTATCCCGGTTTTGGCCAATATTTATAATGGCTTGAGTGTTGTTTCGAACTCAGCAAACACTGAAGATCGTGCCGCGGTTCTTCCCTACCATTATGTGTATGGTTGGTTGGGTGAGTACTTCGGTACTCATTTTTTTTTCTTCAACTCTAAACAAGTCAGGGCCTTTGATGACGAAGCATTCTGGCGTGCTTTCTTCGAAGAGCCTCGATGATTCCCAGGCGCAAGCACTGTTTAGAAGCTGCGAAGGCTTGAAGATGGACTATCTGGCGAGAGTTGGCTCGGTGCGGCGAGGCATCATGGACGATTCGCATCTTCGCTTCTCAGACTTATCTTACCTTGTAAGTCTTCGCTCAGGGTATGTTTCTTTGCGGCAAGAAGATCGATGCATTGTTCAGCCGTATAGTCCCCACCGTTTCAGCAGGCAATTTGGTTTTGTCCAACATGTGCCAGGCAAGTTGAAGGAAAAAAAACCAATTAGACTCCTTGCAAGCCGTGTATATGCATTGGGAGTCTTGTACCCGTGCATGTACAAATGCTTCTATCACCCTGCCGGCAAAAGACGAGTTCAAGAGTAGTCCAGTAACCCGTGCTTACATAAGTTGGTGGTCAAAGGTATATTATGAGAATTCGGGGATGGCAAGTGGTACCAATTCTTCTCATTCACACCTCAATGTATTGAAGGAGGGGTGTTCTGTGGTTCCTACACAACTGATATCTTTTGATTGCGCGAGTGCTGCTACTTTGCAAGATAGACCAGTGGTTTTAGTCCCTCAATGCCCACGCTTGTCTTCTCAACATCTGGATGTATCTGAAGAGGCCGGTGATGAAGTTGATTCGCACGAAGATGGACTTGTTTTGCGGCAGGGTCAACAAGTTTTAAACAAGCGACGTCTTGAAGGCGCTCAGGCTGATAGCGATGTCAATTTTCGTCATAAGAAGAAAGAAGTGTTTAGGCTCCCTCAACTCGATGGTAGTGTGTCGTTTGAGAAAGACGTATGCATCTTCTTCTCTCTTATGACTTCTTCTGCTTTCATTGTTCTAGCTTTTGTTTCTAACAGCTTTCTTTGTTTTCTTTAGGTTGGGCCTTCTTGTTCTTTTGACTTGGCGACCACAGGTATTTATTCTTATACGGAGATGCTATTTGGAGGCGACCTACCCACAGGCGAGGAGATTGGGGATCCACCTGGTACAGAGCTTATCCCAAGTTCGTCAAGTTTCCCAAGTTTGCCGTGTGTAGGTGGAGGCATGCAAGATCCCGTCATGCATTCTACACCTTTGCCAGCTAGCTCTGAGATCTCTCTGAGAGGGCCAAACCTTAGTGGTACTGAGCAGCTTATTCATCGCATCAATCTTCGTGCGGCAATGGATATCAAGAGCCATATTGAGGGGAGGATTTTGAAATGCCCGTCGGAGGACCTTGCGTTGCTTAAAGAGGACTTGTCGAAACTTATTTCTGCAATTGACAATCTTAACATTGATTCTTCATCCTTGAAGATCAAGATCGCCGAAATTATGGCCGCCTCAACTGAGTATTCTTCCTTGCGTGTTATTTCCTCGAAGAAGTTGAGTCCAGATGTTAGAGCTCACCAACTTGCTGCAATAGACTTGTCACTAACCCAAGCCCGGTCTTCTCAGCAAGCTGCTTCGGGAGATTATCAATCTACAGAGACTTCTTTAGCTTCTGTCCGGGTACATCTAGATATGTTGATGCGAGAACAAGAACAGCTTGGCATCGAGGCATCAAAACTTGAAAGTGTTCTCGGGGAGCAGGGAGCTACACTTTCTCAATGCCAAGAGGAGATTTCACGCCTAGAACAAGAGAAAGACATGGCTATGGAGTTGCCCATCCTGTCTCTCACTGAGGTAGAGACTTTGAAGGCTTTGGAAGGCTTGCTTGAAGACCGCCTCCTTAGTTTTAGGGACATAGTTTTCAAGTAGTGTCTTCCGCCCTTTTTCTTTTGTAATCAGACTTTTTCCTTCAAAGAAATAAAATGTTTGCATTCTTGAATTTGCTCTTTATTCTTCAAAGCGTTTTTTTTTTTTTTTTTTTTTTTTTTTTTTTTTGAGATGTGACTGTACTTGAAGTTTTGAAGTTTCAAGTTGCCTACGTACCATTGGTTGAGGAGGGATCAAGTCATGACGTAGTTCAAATGAGTGATGGTTTTTTATGATGATTTTGCCGTACACAGTTTATGCTCTTGCGGGCCAGGAGCGTGGCGCGTTTGCTTTAGGGGTAGTAGCGCTTCAAAAATCTGCCGTTGATGGGGCCGATCTTCAACCCGTCTTCTGCCGTGATTAAGTAGGCGCCATTGGTGTAAATCTCTTGTATTACGTAGGGTCCATCCCATTTTGATGTGAACTTGCTTTTTGTCTTATGGGTTGTAATGATAGGCCTACGCAATGCCAGCACGAGATCTCCGGCTTGGAAAGACCTTGGGCGGACTTTCTTGTTGAATGCCTTGGCTAACCGTGCTTGGTAGCATTCCAAGTGTTGTTGAGCTTCGAGCCTTCTCTCATCCAGCGCTTCCAACTCCTGAAGGCGCAACTTTGCATTTTCTTCATCAGTCAAGCCTTCTTGTATAGCCATCCTTAGTGAGGGGATTTGACTTTCAAGCGGTAGAACAGCTTCTACGCCATATACGAGAGAATAAGGTGTAGCTTGGGTAGGAGTCCTATGTGTAGTCCTATATGCCCAAAGTGCTTCACTTATTCTTTCATGCCAGTCTCTCTTTGTTCGGCCGATTACCTTTTTCAGGAGGTTGCACAGCGTCTTGTTGAATGCTTCTGCGAGGCCGTTGGCCGGAGCATGATACATGGAAGACTTGTGCTGCTTGAACTTGTATTTGTCGCAAAGCTCATCCACGAGTCGGTTGGAAAACTGCTTTCCATTGTCCGTGATAATGTAGCGAGGCACCCCATATCGGTGGATGATATGCTCCTTGATGAAACGAACAACAGTTTCCTTTTTTACTTCCCTTAAAGGTATGGCTTCAGCCCACTTGGAGAAGTAATCTGTTGCAGCTAGGATGTAAGCTTCCCCTGCAGATGACTTTGGCGTAATTGGTCCTACAACGTCCAATCCCCATGCGTCGAACGGCCATGAAGCAACTGTAGGGTGTAATGGTTCAGGCGGTTGATGTATGAAGTTGGCGTGGAATTGGCAGGCTTGGCACCTTTTGGCGTGTTCCAGGCAGTCCT
This sequence comes from Pyrus communis, assembly GCF_041283825.1. Taxonomy (NCBI): domain Eukaryota; kingdom Viridiplantae; phylum Streptophyta; class Magnoliopsida; order Rosales; family Rosaceae; genus Pyrus; species Pyrus communis. The sequence goes on from NC_142581.1 coordinate 13,999,976, forward strand.
TCACCATGCTCGGCCAGTAGTAACCCATTCTTTTAAGCTGGAAATGTAGCTTTGGTCCAGATTGATGTGCCCCACACACACCTGAATGTGCTTCTTCCATGGCTTGATTAACTTCTTCCTCACCTAGGCATCTCAGGAGCAGTCCTTCAAAAGAGCGTCGGTAGAGTGTTCCTTTGTAGTAAAGGAAGCGAGGTGCTCGTCGACGTATTTCGGAACGGTGTCTAAGATCATCGGGAAGCTTTCCGTGCTCTAAGTAGTCGATCAGCGGCTGTCTCCACTCTTCAGTATCGACTGGAAGTACTGAGATGACATTTGTATCATCTAGTGACATTTCATTAACGAGCGGAATCACCCATCTTTGGCAAACTGGCACGTCTGCAACTTCATCTTTTCCTAGTGTCATACTTGAGGCTAGATTGGCGAGAGCGTCTGCCATTTGATTTTCCTTTCTTGGCACATGTTCTAGTGTCACAGCTTCGAACCTTTGTAGCAGTTGGGTCGCTAGCCGGAAGTATGGGACGAGATCATCTTTCCTCACCTCATATTCAGTTAAGAGTTGATTGATTATGAGCTTGGAATCGCCATATACCTCAAGAGCTGTGATTTCCATGTTGATCGCCATTTGGAGCCCGATGATCAATGCTTGGTACTCAGCAACATTGTTGGAGCATAGCTCATTCAGTTGGAAGGAGTAAGGTAGTATGTGCCTTTGTGGTGACATAAATACTACTCCTGCCCCCGCTCCGTCTGCTCGTGCGGATCCGTCGAAGAACATCGTCCATGTCGGGAAGATGTCGATGTAGAACACCTCCTCGTCAGGCAAGTCGTCTGAGATTTTCCAATCAGCCGGGATTGGATGATCGGCAAGGAAGTCTGCTAGCGCTTGTCCCTTGACGGCTTTAGCTGGGACGTAGATGATCTCATATTGATTAAGAAGCAAAGCCCATTTAGCGAGTCGCCCTGTCAAGACTGGCTTAGTCATAACGTATTTGACAGGGTCGGCTTTAGCAACCAAGTGGATGGTGTAAGCATGCATGTAATGTCTGAGTTTCTGAATGGCAAACACCAAAGCGAGGCACATCTTTTCTATTGGGGAATAGTTCAACTCAGCGCCGGTGAGAGTTCGACTGAGGTAGTAAAGTGCTCCTTCTCTTTGGGATTCATTCTCTTGCGCCAAGAGTGCTCCGATTGAACTTTCCTGAGCAGCAATATACAATATGAGTGGTTTCCCGGGCACAGGTGCCCCCAGGACAGGTGGACTTGACAAATATTTCTTTATGCTTTCAAAAGCATTATGGCATGCTTTGTCCCACACGAATGGAACATCTTTCTTCATAAGGCGACTAAACGGTTGACAACGCCCTGCGAGGTTGGAGATGAAGCGTCTGATGAAGGCTAGCCGTCCTTGTAGACTTTTCAGCTCGTGCAGGTTTCTTGGCTCGGGCATGCTTTGAATAGCCTTGATCTTTGATTGGTCTACTTCAATACCACGGTGCTTGACGATGAAGCCGAGGAATTTTCCAGAGGTGACGCCAAACGCACACTTTAACGGGTTCATCTTGAGGTTGTATTTTCGCAGCCTTTCGAACACTATTCGCAGATCCTTCAAGTGTTCTGATCTTTTCTTCGTCTTAACCACCACATCATCTACGTAACATTCTACGTTTTTGTGTAGCATGTCATTGAAGATTTTCTGCATTGCGCGTTGATACGTAGCTCCAGCGTTCTTTAGACCAAAGGGCATTACCTTGTAGCAGTAGATACCTTTTGGAGTACGAAAGGCTGTTAGTTCCTCGTCTTCGAGGGCCATGCGAATTTGATTGTATCCAGAAGAGCCATCCATGAATGATAATGCCTCATGGCCAGTGGTTGCATCCACCATGATTTCAATGATTGGCAAGGGGAAGTCATCCTTTGGGCAAGCATCGTTGAGGTCCCGGAAGTCTACGCAAACACGTATTTGTCCTGATTTTTTAAGGACAATGACGATGTTGGAGATCCACTTGGGGTATTGCACTTCTCGAATAAAGCCTGCTTCGATTAGCTTGTCGATCTCGACCTCGATTTGTGGGATAAGCTCAGATCGATAGCGTCTTTGAGTTTGCTTTATCGGCCGTGTTCCAGGCCTGACCGCAAGATGATGAACAGCGATGATAGGGTCCAGGCCGGGCATTTCTTTGTAGGTCCAGGCAAAGACGTCTTTGTACTCTAACAACAGCTGATAATACTCCTCTATCTCGTCTGTACTTAATAATGCACTTACGAAGATAGGCTTTGGTTCCTTGCTTGTACCTAAGTTGAGTTCCTTGAGATCATCAATTGTGGCTTGTCCCCCATCTTCGAGCTGTGGTGGTGCAGCAGTGACATCTTCCTCGGGGATTTCGTCTTCTTTACCTTCTTGAACCGTGACGTGGAAAACATCTTGGATCTCCTCTTCGGTGCTGTCTTCTCGGGCTTGTCGGCATAAGGATTGTCTGGTGTTCTGGGAGAGGCGTTCCTCGCAATCTTCATAGGAAGGAGCCTTGACCGGGTAATTGAAGAAGTCTTCTGGGAAGAGGTCGCACATTGTGATGGGGATGGACGATCTTTGTGTCGAAATTTCATTATCTCCAATACTTTCACATTGTTCTGGAGGTTGACAGGAGCTGTTTTGCCCCCTTTTCGACTGATAAACTTGTGGACAAGATGGTTGCTGCTTGTCCAATTTCTTCGAAGCGATCTTCGAAATGCATTCCTCACAATCTTCATAACAAGGAGCCTTGATCGAGAAATTGAAGACATCTTCGAGGAAGAAAAGATCCCGCATGAACGATCTTTGTGTTGTAATTTCATCATCCTCAACATTTTCATGTAGCTTTGAAGGTTGACGGTAGCTGCTTTGCCCCCTTTCCGATTGGTGAACTTGTGGACAAGACATATGTTTCTCGTGCAGCTTCTTCGGAGTGACCTGAATCCATCCTTCATCTTCACTTGACTTGACTGACATGGTTTTGGAACATGCCCCCAGCGGTTGAGGTGAAGACTTTGAGTCGAAAGAGCCAGAAGTGACATATTTCTTAGGGATTTCATCTTCAGTGCCGTTCTCTTGGGTTTGTTGGCATGAAGATTTGCCAGTGTGGACGATGATGCGCCTCCTTACCTTTAGTGGTCCTTTTGTGTCAACCTCTAGGATTGCTTGGCGCTTCATCCTTGAAGGAATCAAGCTTCGAACGTCGTCCTTTTCTCCTAACCCATTGAGCTTTTCTTCCTTTAGTGTTGTCTTCCTTTTTCCAAAAGGCTTCCCATTATCTTCAAACCTTTCTGAAGCTGATCGTCGCAGAGGAGAGATAACTGTGTTGCTTTGTTTCTTAGGCTTTAACAACCTTTCAAAAACAGAGCTTTGGGATGTCGGCGCGTTAAGCCTCTTGAAGACAGAGGTTCGGTCTTGACCACCAATGCGATTAAGCACTGAAGTTCTGGAGCTTGACTGGCTCATCCTATCGAAGACCGACGTCCGAGGGGAGGGTTTAGGCTCTTTTTGGTCTTGTTCAATGCTCATGCTGACATATTGAGTGCTAGTGTTTTTCGCTTGGCTTGAAATCATCACAGGTGCATTTGGTGTGAAACCAAGTCCGGCTTTGTTGTTGTCAACTCCGTAACCATGCTCCTTCAACTTCTTTTGAGTTTTGGTGAGGTTACGTTCTTCGTCATTGACAGTGTTTGAAACCTTCTTTCCAGCCACCGCAGAAGAAGCGAAGTCGTACCCGGCTTTTGACATGAGTTTGTAGGCGTTAGGGTCAAAACCTTCCTCGGTCCTCTTGGTTGGAAGAAAGCTTGATTCCACCTTCTTTGGTAGAGCTTTTATGAAGCCTTGTGGTAGTCTTGCGGCCTTAGCACCCCCTAGCTGTGTCAGAGGCAAAACTGCATTCGTCTTGAGCAACTTCACGTTATCCGTGTGCCACTGTGTGTCGGCTTTTCTAGTTTCGAATGGAGATTGACCATTCTTTCTTCTTGACATCGGGATATACCGGAATATGGGTGCGTTCGGTCCTTCTGACGGCATCCTACTCCCTTTGGTTGTTGCAGGTTTAGCAAACTCGTCATCATCTTTGCTTGAAGATGGCCCGGCCTGCTCTTTTTGTTTTTTTAGGCATGGCTTGCCACTCCTGCTTTTTAGGTGCTGCTCTGCCCGTGGATTTGATCTCTTCCGGAAGGGCTTCGGGTACCGTCTCTTCATCCATGTAGAACTTGGCATCTGCAAAGTGTGATTCGTCTTCGGTGAATGGCTTGGTATCACCTTGGATCACCTTCACTCCTTCTCGGTAAAATTTTAGGCATTGGTGAAGGGTGGACGGCACTACCCCATTTGCGTGGATCCAAGGTCTTCCTAAGAGCAAGCTATAGGAAGTTCTTGCATCAATCACGTGGAATATCGTGCTTGATTTGAGCTCTCCCATGGTCATCTCTACTCGGATCATACCTATCGCCATTTGTCCTCCTTGGTTAAAACCCTGGATCAGCAGACGGCTCAGGGATAGTTCATTCACCTTGATGCCGATTATGGTCATTGTTGATTTTGGCATGATGTTTATGGCTGACCCACCATCCACAAGCATGCGGTTGACTTTGTATTCCTTTATGTACCCGGAGACGAAGAGAGGACGGTTGTGAGGCTTTGATCCCAACAGTAGGTCTTCGTCAGTGAAGTTAATTACGTCATGGGTGGCACAACATGTGGCACATTCATGTGGCTGAAGCTTCGAGCCTTCGTCGTTACTTTCTTGCACTTCGTGGTCGTCGGGACCTGCCAAGACTGCTGCTAGTGCTCTTCGCATCTTTTTTGGCAATGGTAGCGCTTCCTCGATGCTAAAGTGTGTTGGCAGACCTTCTCCAGGTGTAAGGGTCTTTTCTACCTCAGTGGCAATAGCTTTGCCTTTTGAGGGCTCTTCTATTTCTACTTCAACCATGTGACAGGCCACGGTAGTGCACTGTTGGAAAAAGTCATTCGGGAAGTACTCACGCAAGGAAACGGGAATGCGTGGCTCCTGCTCCATAGGTTCCCTAGCATATGTTGTTTTATTATGCTTTATGTTTCTTTTAGGCTTCGCATTGTTGCGGCCGTGGTGATTTCTTCTTTGTTCCACCTTTGGCTGTATGACTTGTGGTCTTGGTTTCCTTGTCTTTTTGTAGGTTACCAATATCCATCCTTCTTCATCATCAGCATGTGTATCTTGGTCGCTTCTCTCCAGTGATGGTTGTGTAGGAGGTGCCGTGCAACTTAAGCATTCACGGGAACGGTCAGGTGTCATTTGGAGAGGCACAGGATTAAACGATCCAAACGCAATTGTAGTGGTATGCGTTGCGGCCGTGTCCTCAAGGTCGAGCTCAATTTGCCCTTGTTGTGCTAGCTTCATGATGAGTTCTTTGAGAACGAAGCACTTGCCAACAGGATGGCTCACAATACGATGATACTTGCAGTACCTAGGATCGTTTGTGCGATTCATTTCTTCAGGACGCTTGCATTCGGGTAGCTCAATCACCTTTTTTTCCAGCAAGTCATCTAACATGGCAGCCATGTCAGAGTCAGGAAAAGGGTACGTTTTCTGTTCCAACTCTCTCAAGGTGCTCTTGTATCTGTCTTGGGTGCGAGAAGGCTCACTTGTCTTTATCTCCTTCGCTTTCTTCTTGGAGGAGATCTTGATGGGCGCTGAGGAGGTCTTGATGGGCGCTGAGGAGGTCTTGATGGGCGCTGAAGAGGTCTTGATGGGGGTAGTGTTGACGGTGAAAGCTTCCTTAGCGGGCTTCTTCCCGGTCTTGTCTACATTTGGGGCGAATACTTTCTCCTTATTGAAGTTAGTAATTGGCTCCTTCTTCCCATGATTAGCGATACTCAGCTCCATGTCGTGGGAACGAGTTGCTAGCTCTTCGAATGTTCTTGGTTTTATGCCTTGGAGGATGTAATGTAACCCCCAGTGCATGCCTTGAACGCACATCTCAATGGCAGAGGTTTCAGAAAGCCGATCTTTGCAATCCAGACTTAAGGAGCGCCATCTATTTATGTAGTTGACGACAGGTTCATCTCTCCACTGTTTCGTACTGGTCAGCTCTAGCATGCTTACAGTACGACGAGTGCTGTAGAAACGGTTGAGGAATTCCCTTTCTAGCTGGTCCCAACTGTTGATAGACTCAGGTTCGAGGTCAGTGTACCAGTCAAAAGCGTTACTTTTCAGCGAACGCACGAACTGTTTGACGAGGTAGTCTCCCTCTGTCCCAGCATTGTTGCAAGTTTCAATGAAATGGGCGACATGTTGCTTCGGGTTGCCTTTTCCATCGAACTGCATGAATTTTGGGGGCTGATAACCCCTTGGCATCTTCAAAGCGTCAATCTTCTTGGAGTAAGGCTTTGAGTACAGTACGGAGTCATGCGAGCTTCCTTCGTACTGTGTCTTGACAGTGCTTGCGATCATCTCCTGTAGCTGCTGGATAGAGAGAGATCCCATGAATGCCGTTTCTTGGTCTAGCTTTGGCTTCTCTTCAACTTTCTCCACTGGTGGCTCCTCTTCTTCGTCGTCTTCTTTCTTTAATAGGCCAATATTTGGGTCGACTTTCACGTCGGGCAGCGCATCTAGTTGGTTGACAAGTGCGGCAATCTGCAAGTCCTTCTCCTCCACAGTCCGTGTGAGCTTTGCGATTGCTTCATTCATCTGAGCTAGCTGCTCCTCGATTGAAGTTGCTCCAGTGGTCATAACTTGCATGGTTGTACTGCCGCTCGAATCAGCGTCGGAGAGTAGGGACTCTGAGTATTTCCTCGGGCTTTCCCCCCTTGATGCCTTTAGCGAGGCTAGGGTGATCACAGGCTCGTACCTCAGGTGCTCTTGTTCCTTTGACAGAGTCAATGCAGGGGCGGAAGCCGCGGCAAAAAGAGCTCTTGCCTTACTTCGGGTTACGATGCCCGAAATATCACCACTTGCGGCGATGATGTTCTTGTTCTTTGCTTTGATTGCAGGAACAGCTTGATCCTTTCTTGATGCCATTTGCGTTTTTCGATGATTGGAGGATAGAGATGAGAGGTAGAGATTATCCCACCGGGCGTGCCAAATTTGTAAACACGAAAAGTTCCTGAAACAAGAAACAAGAATACCGTGTACAAAATATCTTTTTGTGTTTAATGATTTTGGGGTTACAATCTCTTTGTAATTTGATCCTCTGATTCTATCTTCGTAGGGTGTAGGTTTGTGGATGAGCTGTTGATCCAAAGGGCCGTCGGGGCTTGATCTAGGGATGAACAGTTGATGAACGGATCTTCGAGGGCTTTTGAGCTTGATCTTGAATACTGGGTGTATGGATTTCTTCAAGGGGGCCGTCGGAGCTTGATCTTGAGGGTTGATGGATGAGCGGATCTTCAAGGGCTTTTGGGCCTAATCTTGAAGACTGAGTGTATGGATTTCTTCAAGAGGCCGTCGGGGCTTGATCTTGAGGGTTGATGGATGAGCGGATCTTCAAGGGCTTTTGGGCCTAATTTTGAAGACTGATTGGATGTGTGGATTTGTTGAGGTTGTTGATCCAAAGGGCCGTTAGGGCTTGATCTTAGGACGAACGGATGATGAACACTTTCTTCAAGGGGCCGTCGGGGCTTGATCTTGAGTCGGCGGAAGTTCTTCAAGGGCCGTTGGGGCTTGACCTTGAAGGAGGGTTTGACGAAGAACGAAGAGTGTTTTCTTGATCCTTCGGGATTTGCTTGAGAGCTTTAGAGTTTCAAGGCTTCAAGGTTTTGGTGTGATGTAAATTCCCTTCTTTCTTTCTTTCTTCCTTTCTTTCTTTCTTTCTTCCTTTCTTTCTCCCCCTAAATGAATGCCTTGGCTTCCTATTTATAGAATTTCAAAACTTGATTTTTGGATTTAAATAATCAGATGAAATAAATCATTTCTGCCAAGTAATGACACGTGTCCTATTTGATGACTTTTCCAATTTATTTCGATTTTTCATTGAGTCACACGCTACATGTAAAATTTATGTGACACGTGAGTGTTGAAATTTTAATTATTGGTCAACATTCATTTCACCGAAATTTCGATGTCCACACACGGAAGTACGAAGTTTTCTTGGTTTAGCTGACTATTATAGATGTTTTATGAAAGATTTCTCAGCTATAGCTCTGCCATTGACAAGGTTAACCAGGAAAAGAGTTAAGTCTGAGTGGAGTGATGATTGCGAGCAAAGTTTTCAGCAGCTAAAATATTGCCTTACTTATGCACCTGTTTTAGCACTTCCAGATGATAGTGGGAACTTCGAGATTTATAGTGATGCTTCCTTGAATGGATTGGGTTGTGTGTTAATGCAGCATGGCAGGATGATTGCTTATGCCTCGCGATAGTTAAAGCTCCACGAAATGAATTATCCTACTCATGATCTTGAGTTGGCAGCCATTGTTTTTGCTTTGAAGATTTAGAGGCATTATCTTCATGGAAAAGTGTAAGATTTTTACGATCATAAAAGCATCAAATATATTTTCACACAGAATGATCTTAATCTCCGACAACAGAGATGGATAAAATTACTCAGTGATTACGACTACACAATTGAGTATTATCCGGGTTGTACAAATACAGTGGCAAATGCACTTAGCAGGAAATCCATCTATTGAATTAATGCTCTATATGCATGTCGTATTCCTCTCCTCACTGAATTGAGATCTATTAGAGTTGATTTAGAAGTGGAAGATCGGGAAGAAACCCTACTTGCAAGTTTTCGAGTCAGATCAATCTTGATAAATCATGTGATTGAGGCTCAAATGTTTGATGCAGAATCTCAAGAAGGGAAAAAGAAAGATCTCAGGATTAGGAATTCCGATGGTATGCTGATGCAGGGTAACCGAATGTACGTGCCTAATGTCGAAGAATTAAAAAAAGATATACTTGATGAGGCGGATGTTTCGGCTTATGCGATGCATCCTGGGAGTACCAAGATGTATCACACTATTCGACCTTTCTATTATTGGCCTGGTATGAAGAGAAAGATTGCTGAATATATGAGTTGCTGTGTAGTATGTCAACAAGTTAAGGCAAAGAGGAAGAAACCTTTTGGGTTATTACAACCACTTCCCGTACCTCAGTGGAAATGGGAGGATATTACCATGGATTTCGTGTACAAGCTACCTCGTACATGCAATGGTTATGATGGTATTTGGGTAATAGTTGATCGACTTACCAAGCCAACACACTTTATACTCGTTCGAGAAAATTACTCCTTGAGTTAGTTGGCGAAAACGTTTATTTCAGAGATTGTCAAGTACCATGGCATTCCAGTTAGTATCATTTCTAATCGAGATCCCAGGTTCACTACTAAATTTTGGGTAGCTTTCCAGGCAGCTCTCGGTTTAACATTGCTCTACAGCACAGCTTATCACCCTTAAACGGATGGGCAATCTGAGAGAACCATTCAGATGCTGGAAGATATGTTGAAAGCCTCGGTTTTGCAGTTTGGAGATGCTTGGCATAAACGTTTAGCTTTGATTGAGTTTGCTTATAATAACAGCTATCTTTCTAGCATTGGCATGTCACCTTTTGAGGCGCTTTATGGTAAATCATGTCGTACTCCATTATGTTGGTCTGAAGTTGGCGAAAGAGTGCTAGTGGTCCTCGAGATTGTGGATGAGACTACACAGAATATTCAGGTGATTAAAGTTAACCTGAAAGCTGCCCAGGATCGATAGAAGGGTATCGCCGATAAACATGCCACTGATAGAGTATATAAAGTTGAAGATTGGGTATTCCTGAAGTTATCTCCATGGAAAGGCGTGGTACGGTTCAGCAAGAAAGGTAAGTTAAGTCCTCGGTATATTGGACCGTATCAGATCACTGAACGAATTGGTGAAGTTGCCTACAGGCTTGAACTACCTCCAGAGTTGTCAAAGGTGCATGATGTTTTCCATGTATCTATGCTTCATCATTATGTCTCCGATCCATCACACGTGATCCCTTCTCAACCACTAGAGATTAACCCAGACTTGACCAATTATGGAAAGCCAGTAACGATTTTGGATTGGAAGGATAAAGTTCTCAGGAACAAGACTGTACGCATGGTGAAAGTTTTATGGAGGAATCATTTGGTCGAGGAAGCCACCTGGGAAACTACAAAGCATATGCGAGACCTGTATCCATGTCTATTTTATGGTTATTGATACGTGTTGTTGTGTAGAAATTTCGAGGATGAAATTTTCTTAAGAGGGTAGATTATGGCGACCCGTCCCAATTGTCATTATAATTTTCTCCCCGAATATGTGAGATGACGATTATGCCGTCGGTAGCTTAGTGACGTGGATGTACATATGTAGTTTTAAATAATCATCCTCGCTATCGTAATAAAATCGTACTCGACGTCACAAGTGCATCGAAACGAGTTAAGGTCGAATCAGATTCCTAATGAAAATGTTACGACGATTAAAGAACGAGTTAGGGTAGAAATATATTGTTGGATTGACTATATTTTATTCACCAATCAATTAGTTCCTGTCATGTCTAGCCCAATTAGATTTTAGGTTGAATTGTTATTTCCTTGGGCTAATTGGACCCTAAAACTCTCTTTCTTTCTTTCTTTTTTTTTTCCTCATGGCAGCCTAATCAAGGCCTTACTTCTTTTCATTCTGGCCAATCAGTGACCACACACACACACACACACACACACGTATCCCTCACCCTCTTCTTCTTTCTCGATTCTTTTTTCCATCCATACAACTGTGAGACTGTTACACTTAAACCATACTAAAACATCACGAATCGAGTCCTTGGACACTACCATCATCTTCCTCACAACCTCACGAACTCATTCACACCTTTGGTTCTTCGAACGGCGTTGGAAACATAAGAACCCAGAAGCTCCGACACAGTGGGTTTTTAAGACGTCGTGATCGTGGATGATTTGCATGATTTTAAGGCTCGAGATAGACTCTAAATAGCTTCGTTAACATCTTGGAGTGAAATGTGAGTGGTTTGGACATCGGAACACATGGATTTGTGAAGTTGCAAAGTTAGCTGGAGGTATCGAAGGAAATTTCGACCATTTTCCGTTGGTTTTAAGACCTCCAATAGATATGTGCTCTACTTTTCAAGACCTTCAAATCCATATAAATTTCATGGATTTTGGTTGAGAATTGAAGAAGATATTGAACTTTGAAAATTTTCCAAAAACCAGCGAACCAGACGGCGGCCTGCGGCGGACTCTGACGAGTCACCGGAGAAGAACGAGAATATTCCGTTAACTTTAACAAAATATTCTAACGCCGTCAGGTAATTTTAACGAGATATTCTACTAATTTAACGAAATATTCCCTAATGCCGTTAGGGGTTCCATCAACACGTGCCTGTGCGTGGCCGGCGCGTGTGGTCGTGCCTTGGTCTATGCGTTTAACATCCAAAACTTTTTCTAAAAATATGGGCGTGTTCGTGTTGTCGAGTAGATCATCTTGGTCTATTCAAACACCCCATTTGAGCAACGTATGAGAAGTTATTCATAGGGTTTGTGTATGTGTGTTAAAATTAACGTAAAATTAGTTATTTAGCATACAGGTGAAATATATGATAGGAGCATATTCATGCGACTTAAATGGCTTGTTCTCGTACATTTACGTTATGTTTCTTTAGTTAGTTTAGTCCTTTATGCTTCTTTTGTGTGTTTTCAGGATAATAAGACGTGTTTGACGAAAGGATGCATTGTGGAGTGTTTTGGAGCACTATTGGGCTAAGGATGGATAGCTTATGCTTGGAGCCCAAGTGTTGGATGAAATTGAAGGCCTTGTAAGCACTTGAGGACATAAAACAATGGCCCTAACCCAATTACATTCACCTTGCCTTGGGCTTAACACAAACACCATTCCTTGCCATGCAAGGGGGAGCAATTTGGGTCCATTTCATGTACTTAAACCCTAGCCCAATCCACAGTCACTTCAAAGCCATGCAAAACCTTTCAACACCCTTTAATCATTCCCCTTTAAGTTATGATTTTATTTCCTAACCCTACATGCATTATTTATTAGCATCTTCACATGCATTCACACCTCTTTAATCCACATGCATTCATCATCATTCACTCTAGTTTTAATTCACATGCATTCCATCCTTTAATTCACCCACATGCCCCTTTAAATCATTCAATCACACCATCACACATTCATCCTCCAACATTGCACATGCACTTTGCCTTTCATCATTGCACAACAATCATAAGAGCCACATGCACTCTTAAACAATCAACAACATATTCTCCCATTCCCCCTATAAAAACCCATGCATTCATTGAGAAATTCATTCACTCCCCACTCCATCTCTCCATTTCTCACACCACAACTAACACAAACACTTCCCCTTAGAATCCAAAACCGTGAGTCCCCCTTCCACCATTCCTCATCCATTTCCATAATTCCCCAAACCTCACCTTAGACCTTGTGCTACAACAACGAGGAAGATAAGAGGGCCTAAACATTCATACAATTCAAGTTTGAGTTGTTGGAATGTTTAGGTGTTTCTTTGATTTCAAAGTTTAAATTCAATTCTCTTTGTTTTGTACGTATGAGTAATGGAAGAAAAGAGTGTCTAAACGTTCATACAATTCAAGTTTGAGTTGTTGGAATGTTTAGGTGTTTCTTTGATTTCAAAGTTATGAGGAACTAAACCCCCTTTAGCTAGGGGGTAATTCGAAATAAATGTTTATGCTTGCATTTTGATTTGATTACTTCTAATTGCGTTTCATAAGTTGTGAATTCAATTTGTTTAACCGTTTGATTGATAACTTATTTATGTATGTTTATTGAGAGTGCACGCTTAATTTTCATGCATGAATATGACGCTAGAATATATGTGAGTTCCACCTAATCATTATGAACTTATATTCACAAGTAGTGGAGGTTGCTTATAAACAATCGCATTAAATGAATTCTTGGCACGAGTTTCATGCAATCATAGTAACGAATGCCTCGTCAACACTTATAATCTTCATAGAGCGTAATGATTCTTGCTTGTATCTCTATTATGCAATCATGTAGGGGACTTGTGGGGAATGTTTTGGGTTGTCGTATGCAATCATCCAATTCAATAACGTTAGGAAGATTTGAAGGTTAATTTAAGCGGACCTAATTAACCCGGGGTGATGAGTTTCATAATTTATTGAAATGCAATTGGAAATCTTTTTATTATGCAAGTGTAACATATGTGGAGATGACCCCCTTAGCTAGCATTCATCCATTCTATTTCATCAATTTCATATTTACATTCTGTTTTAATTTGTTCATTTAATTTAATTTCGTATAAACTTAAATCCCCCTTTACTTTAATGTCAATTTAGTTAGAAATCATTTTAGTTTGTGTTTTTAAAAGCATTTTGAGTCTTTGGTTTGTCTTAGTGTTTTAAAGTTTAGTTTTACATTCTTTGAGTCTAGTTTAGTGTTTTATATTACGTTTTTATGTTTCTGAGTCAAATCCAAGTGATTAACAATCCCTCCTAATCCCCGGTCCAGAACGATCCCTACTTACATCATTACTACAATTGTCAAAAAGAGGGTTTAATTTATGCGCGTATAATTCTCGCACCAATGTACCCTGAGGACGAGCGTGGACAAGTGAGATTGGGGGGCTACGATCCTACTACTTATCAGTGAGTAGGCATTTGCTTTATATATATATATATATATATATATATATATATATATATATATATATCGTGGTTTCCATAACATTTTTAAAATGATTTATGCTTTAAATGCCATGTCGAAAATGAGTTGCATTTTAAGTATTGCATTATTATAGATTGTGAATTATATCGTTTGATGCTCTGGAGGCTCAGGTAAGCTTCAGGTGAATATATTATGATGGTTTTGGTTGCATGGCACATTGTTATGCATAAATGCATTTAGAGCTCATCTTTGCTGCACCCCGATGTTAGTGCTCCCGTCTAAGGCCAGGGCACAGTCATTCACGTGATGTTCACCTCCCGCACTGCACGCTCACCTTGGATCCAAGTTTGGTGACAGCCCTGTCGTACAAACCACAATAGGTGGTTCCGACTTGTAGGTGACCTGCAATTATTCGCACAACCTTCACGTGATCGTAGCACTTGAGCGTACATATTTACACCCAACCCTGTCGTACAGACGACAATAGGTGGTTCCGACTCGTGTGCTAGCATATATTGATGAGCTATAGGTCCAATCATACAGGTCACATTAGGTGACTCCGAGTGACACAGTATTTTATATTGATTTTACCTGGCTTACATCTTTTAGTGCGGAAACGTTATGGCATGGCATACTTTAGTTTTTACTGGCCTTGTGCATTAGTATTCGTATGTATATACGTAGTATTATTTTCTAAAACTATACGAGTTTTACAATGAGGGGTTACTATGTTTAGAAAAGATAAATGTGTTTTCAAACGTTTTGTTTTTTGCCACTCACCCTTCTGTTTACCGCCCCTCCAGGTCTTAGGTAGCTGTACATCTTGGTGGGTCACGAGGACTTCTCAGTGGTTCTAACAATCTACTAAATAACTGTAAGGATCTTCTCCCTGTTTGTACAATTAATACTTAATTAGTTCGACTACACTTTCATTTACCTATGCTCTAATATGTGTGTATCTTATACTTGATCACTTTCATGCACTTACATATTATCTCTAGTTTAAGTAAGTTTAGTTTTTGTTTTTACTTAGTCGCATTTTCTTATTATTATCATTCCTTCTATTACGCACTTGGCTACGTCACCCTCATATGACGGCTAGCACGTCTTGACTTCGATCAGTGTGTGTCAATTGGACAACATTATACGTGCATTACTGTATCCTTTAATCAGGGTTGATGGGCCTGAGAGGGTTGTCAGAGGTGCATTTTTAGGTATGAAGTTAGTGAAATAGATGCATTCACGCAAAACGGTGTACGTGGTTGCACTATCTGCCAGACAACTAACTTCCCCACTAGTCATACCTAGAATGAAAAAACAAATATCCATTCAAAATCATTTTAAATATTCAAGGACAGTAATTAATTTAAAACTTAATATCCAAAAACAAATCACCAACAAATATTCCAAACATAAATGAAATTTGTTCAAAATTAAACCAAAAAACAAAGAGGGTTCGGTCATTAGATGGAATTTAGCCCCAATATCTAAATTTGAACTAGAAAAATAGTTTATGTCTAAGATCCTAATCTTCCATAGGGGTAACGACCTCTTGAAAGTCAGAAACCTCCCACTTAGTACTCTTCGGTTCATCCATTTGCATAAAATTTGATTCAAACTTCTTACGACGAGAATGATACTCAACTACAACCTTCTAGGGAGCTCAGCAAACATCGGACCAATGGTCCTTTGAACCACAATGATAGCACATATTTGCATCCATGGTTTCAGGTGCTTTGCCCTTATTCTTAAAGTTTGGGACCTTGAGAGCGAGGTTAGGGCGCTTCTGGGCTTTGTTTCCTCCCTTAGATAGGCCTTGGCTCTGTTGACCTTGACGGGGTGGTTTTTAGCCACCCTACCATGCCTATTATGGTGTTTTGGATGCTTATTTGTGCTATAGTGTGCTTTAGGCACAACAATCGCCCTAGTAGGTCGAGCTTGATGACTCTTCATCAACAACTGATTCTGCTTTACATCAAGAGGTAAAATAGATATCAAATCCGAAAACTTAGTGAACTTCTAAGATCTATATAGTTGTTGCAGGATAATATTAGTAGCAGAGAAGGTCAAATAGGTCTTCTCCAGGAGATCCTCTTCGGTAAAAGTCTCGTTACAAAACTGGAGAAGTGATCAGATTTGATAAACTTCAGACTTATATTCATTCACATACTTAAAGTCTTGGAAACACAAAATGTTGCCAGTCATGTCTTGCTTCAGGCAAGAAGATGTCCTTTTGGTGATCAAAACGATCAGCTAAAACAACCTATAGTGGTCGTGGATCCTCCTTAGCAAGGTACTCGGTTTGCAGTGTGTCATGAATATGTCTTCGAATGAAGATCATGGAAGTGTCTTTTTCAGCTTCACAAACCAGGTTATCCGTCTCATCTTCAATGGAGGGACGCAAATTCTTTGCATTAAGGTGGAGCTTTACATCTTGGACCCACTTGAGGTAGTTCTTCCAGAGACCTCTAAAGTGGTGAAGTCGAGTTTGTTCAAATTCGACATGTTCCTATCACAAAATAGATGGACAAGATGTGGTTAGTGTGATGGAGAAAAAATCAATCCATTCACATAGGACTAGAACATTCAGGTTCTAATAGACATATATTGGTTTAAATTCGCATGAAAAAAACTTCGGGTTTTCATGGGTAATGTTTTTAAGGAAAACTTTAGGTTTTCAAACAAGGCATGTTTCTAGAAACTTCAGGTTTCGAAATAATTATGAACTTCAGGTTCATAAGTTCCTGCATACAAACACAAATATATATACAGAAATATGCAACAAGAAAATATGCAAATAGAGTTTCAAGTCTATGATTATAATTTGAATTAATTATTTGAACTTTGGGCCAAATTTAAAGTGTGGGTGAAAAATTATAAAAGCCATAGGGCCTAAAAAAAAAAGGCATTTAAACTCAAGGCTCAAAATAATGGGCCAAAGCCCACGGGTGGGCTGAGTAAATTGAAACAGTGTGGTCCAAGCCCAAAACTGTGCTAGAATAGGGTCCAGCCTAGAATGCAAGTAGGCCCAGCATCACAAAAAACGAGTTGTACGTGAAAGCCCAAAGACAAAGGCCCAAAATAGGCTCTGATCTGGTGCAGCATGGTGCAGTGCACCAATGTCCTAGCTTCGTGCTAGAATCCATTGTGACGCAAGCGCATGGACACTATAGCCTTCGGGCTGGTGTCATTTGTTAGGCCGAGCCAAGGATTTGGGCTGCATCATGCGAGCCCATTTAAGAAAAAAGCCAAGAAGGCCAACCCAATTTTGGGCTTCATGTTTTGGTGTCCAGAACATCCCAGCATGTGCTAGGTTATTTCGCCGAAGAAGAAAATCGATGCCACCACTGCAGGCGGTTGTGTTATGGATTGAAAACCTTAGGGCACATCCGTGAGTCTGATAGGGAACAAATCCAAGTGATAGAGAAAAGGTTTCTCGATGAGGGATTTAGAAGGAAAAAAATTCGAAAAAAAAAATCGAAGGAATTCTTTTGGAATTCCGTTCAATCATTGTCAAAGACAATAAGATTAGCCCAAGAACATGACTTCAGGTCGTGGTTACCCAGAAAAATGACGATGAAGCCATGACTTGTAATGGTGAGTGGGGGGGGGGGGGGTTTGGGTTTTAGGGCGATGCTAGGGACGACGTCGTTTTGGTTCATTTACAGATTGGAGCTTCAGGCTCTATAGGTCGGCTTGGGTTATGGGTTTGAAGAACCCTAGAATTTTTATTTTTTTTTGTTTTTTCAATTTCCAGATTATAATTCAATTCATATTGACAAATAATATAATGCATGAGCAGATATAGGATGCAATTCATGGCAAATATAAAATTCACATAATTCAACAATTATGGATATAATGCATACACAATTTATGTAGAATCTAAAATTCGAAAAACATGAAGTTGGGTCATGCATTATGGTGAATGTTCATGCTATCAGGGTGGCAAAAACATCAAGATAAAAACTGTTGCTTTGGAAGAACCTAATTGCGTGATGATATGGATGACCTAGTTTGATGCATAAAGCTTCCACGTCAGATTCCTAGGTGCAACGGTAGGAGCATGTTGATAACGTGTTGTGGCCTATATTTAGCTGACATGGAAGAAGGTCGGCGGCACTGATAGAGAATAAAGAAACATGTGTTTGTAGTGTTGTGTAGAGGAATGTGTGTTATTCCCCCTAAGCAGTGCCTTTATTTACAGTAATAAGGGAGAGAAGAAATCCTTCATCCCCAAGGAATACAAGTCCATATAGGAAAAAATAACTAGAATCAAATCTAATCTAGGATTTACACAATCACACTTAAACTAGAAGTTTACAACAGTTATTACATAACAAAAATAATTTTTAAATATAGAACATTATTACATAAAAATATTAGGTGACAAAAATTTTGAGGGCCCCTTCAAATTTGGGGCCATGTGCGACTGCACTTTTTGCTCCCCCTCAACACCCCATATGGGTCATAAAGTGGTGTATTGTTTGGTCATTACATGATATTGTGTCTAGGTCCACATAGGCACGTGATTTGAATGTCAGACCCTAGAATGTTTTAGCATTGGGGGGTGCGTTCTTTGGCAGAGCTTAACTGGCAAAGCTGGTAGTGCTAAGGTAACTGACGTGGGGGTAGTCAACCTTCCTTGATCAATAGATGAAAGAATTCGAAATTGTCACCTTTGTTAGTGCTCGTGATGTGGTAGAAACTAACACAAATTAAACCTTATAAATTATGCAATCATAGTATGAGTAAGTAGGGATCATTCTATTCCGGGGGATTATAAGGGATGCTAATTAACACAAATTAAACTTATAAAACTGAAAACTAAGTTAAACTAAAAACAAAACAATGACCAGGGAGGACTTGGACGAATTTAATTAAAACGAAAGTAAAGTGCAGTAAGTAAATTAAGTTGTGAATGAAATATGGACCAAATGATAGCTAAAGGATTCTTCTCCACACATGAAACATATGCATACAAATCGATTTCCAGTTATTCTTCTTATAAACCATGAATGAAAATGCCCCAAATTAATTGTGAACAACACTAATTAACTCTTAGATTTTCCTAAGTTCATTAAATTGGACTCAGCAACACAACCAAATTATTCTTCTCAAGTTCCCTAACTATGAAAAGCATGATAGAGATAAATCTCAAAGATCATTAAGTTCTGTGAAAATCATAAGCATTGACAAAGCATTCGTAACTATGAAAAGCATGATACTCCTACCACGGATTTACTTAACTCAATCGTGACTAGCGACTTACTTTTACTACTTGCAAATATAAGTTCATAATGATTAGGTGAAATTCCCTTATATTCTAGCATCAAATCCAAACTAAGTGAGCACCCTTAATAAACATGTAAGAATAAGTTTGCTATAAAGCAAAAAAGTAAATTGCATTCATGTTTTATGAAATAATAACTAGATGTAATCAATTTATATAAAACATATGATCATAGCTAAAACGCAATCTAAAATAAACATTGAACTTAAAACAAAGATAGAATGAACTCTGAAAATTCCAACAACTTCAATGGATGAATGATAGGTGTGGAGCCAAAAATAATCACAAGGCGACACGTGGATTTTTGGATAGAAGATAACAAAAATACCCTTAAGGCATACCGGGACAATCATCCGTTAACCAAGTCAAAAGTGCTAGAAGAGGACAATCATCCCTCAGCCAAGTCAAAAGTGTCCAAAATAGGTAACAATTCCATCTCATCAAATCCCTTCTACAAGGTAACTCCCAAAACCTATTTCATTCCATATTTTTTTACCTCTTTTTCCCTCTTTTAGCTAGTCAATTAGCTATCATTCCATAACTTACAAAATATTCCCCATAAATTACATAACCTCCATTCCAAAAATGTGTTAATTGGCTAATTAATGGATTAATTACCTAATTAATCCATTAATTGCCAAATAACTCACACATTAAACCACAAAATACACAAAAACCATCCCAAAGGCTGGCCACCTTTTCTCCAAAGGGGACCAGCCATGCCCTATAAATACTACCCATTTTTTCTCTAAAAAGCTAGTTCCACACTCTTGCAAAACTCCCAAAAACTCTGAAACACTTTTCTTACTAAATTCTAATGGCATCGAAGGTTCTTTGGCCAAAGCCGCCGCCCTCCCACCCCCCCCCCCCAAATTCATCGTGGGCACGTGAGGCTCTTGGCCTTGACTTAAGGTGTTATTTGTTTTGTAGGTGCAATTTTGTCCAAGATCAAGGAGGAAGAAATTTGCATCCCCAAATTGGTGTTGTCATTGAGAGTTAAAATTCACACTCGTAGAAGACTCTTGCATAAAAAGGTTTTTTCTCTATTTTCTTGTCCACTTGTATTTTTCGTACGTTCTTATTATTAGAATTTTTTATGTGCAAAGATTCTTTGATAAAACGAAAAAGAGAAATACAATGGCTAGAAATTTAGAAAACTCAATGAGTGAAAATTCCAATATTCAAGAAATGGGACTGCGGCGATCCACGAGACTAAATGTGATCCTAGAGGGAATAGCACCACCACCACAAGGTTCCACCATGGGAACCACCGCGGTGGCCACCCGTAGCGAGGTCCATGGCACCACTACCATGGCCCGAGCCGTACCACCAAAGCAAGCCCAAGCCGTGCCATCCAAGGCTCATGGCACCAAGGCCATGACCCAGGCCATGTCACTCCAAGCCCAACGCGAGCCCAACACGTTGCCAAGTCGAGCCTTAGCCTCGCACCCACGTGTGCTACACACCGAGCAGCCCACTCCTGTGGGCTAACCTGCTCCCACCGAGTAGCCTGCTCTCGTGGCCCAGCCTGTTCCCGCTGAGCAGTCTGCTCTTGTGGCCCAGCCTGCTCCCACCAAGCAGCCTGCTCCAATGGCCCAGCCTGCTCCCGCAGCCTAGTCTGCTCCCGTGGCCTTCCAAGCAGCCCAAATCAGTCCAAGACTAGTTCTGCCGTCCTGGCTCCAAATTTCTGGACCGATGATCAAACCGAGAGCATTTTCACCATATTTTTCTTCGGATTTGACATTTCCCAGCTCAAATCTCGTTCCCAGAGTCTACCACACTTCCACTATTCAAGGAGAAACATTCAGTCCAAGCTCTTCTAGTCCAAATGACGAACAACACTTGTCTCGACAAGTCATAAAGTTGACGAGCGCCCTAGCACAGCAAACGACCTTGGTGAACCAGCTCTTGTGGCGCACGAAGATGCAACGTGTTCCAAACGAGGTGTCCTGAAGAATGACAAGGGCAGACGAAGAACCTCTTCAGCAGCGTCCCGGCAATCAGCCACTCGACATGCCACGAACCAAGCATTTGGGCAGAGTACACTCCCGATTAGGCCCCTAAGATAGCGTATACTCCCATCTTAACGCGTGGAGGAGCGTGCACTCTCGACTAGGCCCACGGATGAGCATACACTCACAATTGGGGCCACACTCCGATAATCAACGTGAGCAGCCTTCCAAGCGAATTGTTCATTCGCAGTTAGGCCTGTAAGGAACATCCTCCATATCACATCGGGGTAGGCAGCATGACGGGCGGAGAAAAAGAATCACTCAATCCAGCTCAAGTTCAACCAGTAGCCTGCGAAATCCCTCACCTGCTAGGAATCCACCACATACACCGTTGCCGGCGCGTAGGTGAGCCGATCATGTAGAAAAGCAGCCTAGACCGGCAGGTTAAGACTGGGGCAGCCGAGAGCTCTGCCACTCCTAACAAAGGCAAATTCAGGAAGAAGTAGAAAGGCTTCTAACGGAGCGATTGCGCCATTTCCCGCGCAACAAAGCTATTGACAAGGTGCTCCAATAAGACATGAAAAACATAAGCGAGTCATCTTTCAATGACAAGATCGAGCAAATGGGACTACCCCATATAGATTGCTAGATATAAAGACTACTTATGTTCTGAAAAATGTAGCAGCTCAACCTAATGGCACGCCGAGGGAAGACGAGTACCAAAAGGACACACCAAGCCCAACTACCAAGAACCGATGACAGGTAAGGATTATTTCGATTGTCCCAGCAGTCCAGCTTTCCTCAGCTGCACTCACGACAATGATTTCCATGCTCTCCAGTGCGAGAGGGTAAACCAATTCCCCGACACCCATATGGGTTTGCCCTCCAATGTGAGAGATAAACTAATTGTTCTCCAGTGCGAGAGGGTAAACCAATTGCCCAACACCCATATAGGTCTACTCTCCAATGCGAGAGGATAAACTAATTGCTCTTCAGTGCGAGAAGGTAAACCAATTCCCCGACACCCATATGGGTTTGCTCTCCAGTGTGAAAGGATAAACTAATTGCTCTCCAGTGCGAGAGGGTAAACCAATTCCCCGACACCCATATGGGTCTGTTCTCCAGCACGAGAGGATAAACTAATTGCTCTCCAGTGCGAAGAGGTAAACCAATTCCCTCACACCCATATGGATTTGCTTTCCAGTGCAAGAGGATAAACTAATTGCTCTCCAATGTGAGAGGCTAAACTAATTTTTCTCAAATGCAAGAGGGTAAACAAAATCCCCAACACCCATTTGGGTAAGCTCTCCAGTGCCAGAACGCCACATAGCTCAAAAGATCAAATGCTTGAAGATCAACTAGGCAACAAATGGTTAGGGAGCAGCAGCCAATTTTGCATTTAATAGTTCACTCATTCGACATTTCATCTTCAGCAACTCCGATCTTGACAACTTCATCCTTGATTGCTCCATCTACGGCAGTTGAGAAATCAAACTCAAGCAGTTTCCTCATTTTTGGCAAGCAGCCCAGACATGGCAGCCCAAACTGTTATGCATGCCACGCCACTTCCTCAGCCTATGCCGAGCCAATCCTTGGCTTCAATCAAGCCGAGTAGCACAAGCAATGGCCCTTGCCAAACCACCTACTTAGCATATGCCAAGCTGACTCCTGGTCCGTGCCAGCCGACGTGTCGTTCCACCCTGACGGCTGCCCCGCGATAGCACTATCCACGAAGAAGACAAGAAAATTGAGTTTTTCTTGCATCAGTGCGAAACGAAGAAAGCAACGAAAGATGATCCTTTGCACGGGCAAGATGTAGAAGATTGCCAGAGAAGGGGGAACAAATATCCTCTAAGCTCTCTCTTTCTTGTAGGGTAGAATAAATCACTCTTCAAAGTTGATTTAATAACCCACATAAGGTGGACTTAAATAGGCTTTGAGATAAATTTATTTCCCTTTCCTAGAAGTATCTAATTTCCTATTAAAGAGGGAATCTACATCAAAATAGGAAGCAACCTAAAGTTTCCTAAAGCAAGAAAATCTCTACACCTGTTGCCATTTTCTGCGAGCAGCCTAACAGGTGTGGGGGCATTTATGAAGCCAAAAATAATCACAATGCGACATGTGAATTTTTGGATAGAAGAGGACAAAAATACCCTTGAGGTATACCGACATTCCTACGTGCGAGCAGCGGACAATCATCCCTCAACCAAGTCAAAAGTGCCCAAAATAAGTAACAATTCAAAATCCATCTCATCAAATCCCTTCTACAAGGTAACTCCCAAAACCTATTTCATTCCATATTTTTTTACCTTTTTTCCCCTCTTTTAGCTAGTCAATTAGCTATCATTCCATAACTTACAAAATATTCCACATAAATTACATAAAATCCATTCCAAATATGTGTTAATTGGCTAATTAATGGATTAATTACCTAATTAATCCATTAATTGCCAAATAAGTCACACATTAAACCACAAAATACACACAAAAAACATCCCAAAGGCTGGCCACCTTTTCTCCAAAGGGGACCAACCATGCCCTATATATCTACCTATTTTTCTCTAAAAAGCTAGTTCCACACTCTTACAAAACTCCCAAAAACTCTCAAACACTTTTCTCTCTAAATTCTAACTTTGGCATCGGAGATTCTTCGGCCAAAGCCCCTCCCCCCCCCCCACCCCCCACATTCATCGTGGGCGCGTGAGGCTCTTGGCCTTGACCTAAGGTGTTATTTGTTTTGTAGGTGCAATTTTGTCCAAGATCAAGGAGGAAGAAATTTGCATCCACAGTAGGCATGGCACACTCTAAAACGTGCAGGAACTTCATATATATAGGGAAGGAATGGCTGAATCCAAGGAGGAAAAGGTTTTAGCGTTTTGAATTATTTTTGGACTCTAAGAATCAGGTAGAGAGTGTTGAAATGTAATTAGGATTCCTCCTTGAAGCTGGAGATAAGATAAGATAAGATAAGGTTGGATAAGATAGGATAAGATAAGATAAGATAAGATAATGTTCCTCTCCAACTAGGATTCATCTTTCTTGTGTAATTCCTTGTCTTCCAAATCTCAACTTTAATTTCTCCAAAATTTAGCACATATCTAGAACCATTTAAACACCAAAAACATCCAGCCCATATGCTATCCACACATGTTATCCAATCCAAGTCCAAAACTGCTCCAAATTGCTTCATTGGGCTATTTATTGTCATTTTTACCAACAAGACTTACAATAATACGAAAATAACTTAAATTACCAAAATAAATGAAAATTAACGAAGTAAATGCAAGGAAATAAGATAACAAAGTTGTATGAATATGCTTCTATCAACTCATTAGATGACTTTCGATGGAAGAATAACACAAGGTTATAGCAAAAAGGAAGCAAGTAATCTTGCAACAAGGGATATGGAAACTAGAAATATTATTAGTTAAAAGTTATCTGGTAAAATTATGAGTTATGAAGTGTTAATTATATATGTCATTGGCTACGAATCACGGTTACACGCACATAGTCCAATATTTTAGTGGATTGGGTGTTGCATTTTATCTATAAGTCTCAGGTTCAAAGCTCTCCTCCTTAATTATTGTAACAGTTTTGAATCCTCCCTCATCTCTTAATAATAGTAATTATTTAAAAAAAAAAATCACAGTTATACTTAGTCAACTACGATATGGGAAAATGCAAAATTTTAAAAAGGGAAAATTTGAAATGTCATACACTTTTTTCAATTTGTTATATAAACTAACATTTAAAGGGATTTGTTATATTCCAACTTTCTGAAATCATTAATTGTCATCTCACTCTAACTCCATTAAGTTTTCCATCCAAAATAAATCACGTGCTTTGCACATGACTTGTGTTTAGGGTTATTTCAGACATTTCAACATAAAGAATGTCATCCAAATGTACATAGATTTTGTGGGGGGGGGGGGGGTGTGGTGTTACCTAGCGACTCTATATTTTTTAGTCATCTGCACTTCGAAACATAAAGAAGTGGGTGCAAGTTGTTCCCTTTTTCCGAACATCAAAACTCAGATCATTATATACTAAATCAACCACCTTTCTATATTTTTTTTGAGAAACCTTAGAATTATTTTCGTCGAAGGCATCTTATTAGAAGGGGAATGAGATGTTGTCCGAAATAACCCTAAACACAAGTTATGTCAAGGAACATGACTTATTTTAGATGGAAAACTTAACGGAGTTGGGGTGAGATGACAAATTAATGATTTCGAGAAGTTGGTATGACAAACTGCGTAAATTTTAGTTCATATAACAAATTGAAAAGGAGTATAAGTTCATATGACATTTCAAAAAAATTCTCATTTAAAAATTATGGAGAAAAATTAAACCATTAAATAAAATTTAATAATGATTTAAAATAATTAACTAAGTGACATTTTTATTCATATGTTAAAATTGTGTATGTCGCATCCTAGTCTCGACTATGCGTAGCACGATATTGTCCACTTTGGGCCCCAGCCACACCCTCACGGTTTTGTTTCTGGGAACTCAGATGAGAACTTCCCAGTGAGTCACCCATCCTAGGATTACTCTTGCCTAAACTCACTTAACTTCGGAGTTTCGATGAAATCCGAAGCTAGTGAGTTCCTAAAAGACCTCGTGCTATATGGAGGTGGGCATGTCCATATAAGGCACATCACCCCCTCTCTGTTGGTCGATGTGGGATGTTACAATCCACCCTCCTTAGGGGCCCGAAGTCCTCATGGGCACACTCACACCACATGGCAGAAGGGCTCTGATACCATTCTGGTATATTGTAACATCCCATATCAATCAACGGAGAGGGGGTGATGTGCCTTATATGTACATGCCCACCTCCATATAGCACGAGGCCTTTTGGGAACTCACTGGCTTCGTGTGATAGCCCGTCCCTAAAAGTATGAATTTTATAATTTTATTACGTGAAATTAAGGGAATATCCTAGGGGCAAAGCATGATTTTCGAAGACGTATGTGATTCTTGTATATTTTATCATATTTCTTGACATATTTAGATAGAGCTCAACCTTACGGACGCATAGGCATAGGTAGAAGTGAATTCGGAGTTATAGTTGAAGTTTTATTGAGTTACGAACCCGAAAGTATTTGGAATGAAATACTATTTTAATTATTTTACACTATATTTTATTATTATTACTAAAGGTTTTTTTTTTATGATATATGGGTGTGTGTGTGTGGCGGAAAAAAAAAATAAATAAAAATAGGGGTTGCCTGATGGCAGCAAAGGAGTGGAGAAAATGGAAGAAAAAGGGGAGACCAATCGGGGAAAGAGGGAAGAGAAAGGAGGACCAATGGGAAGGAGAGCAGGAGGGAAAGGAGAGAAGAAGAAAATGAAGGAACCCAAATGGGTCTTCCTCGACCCGTACAACCCATTTCCTTACACCGACGGCTCCTCGCCGTTTCTCATCCAAATTTCCGACAAATTGGACCTATAAACTGCTCCCAGTCATCACCTTGGCCCTTTCTCTACTTGTTCCACCAAAAATGAGGGAGAATTTGATAGTATTTTGGTACAACAATAGTGATGGGTGCCGTGGGAGACCTTGCCCAAAATCCATCAATTGTGAAAAGATTTCTTCCAATTGCCATCACCAATAGACTCCCTTTGAGGCCTAGAACAATGCCCAATCATTGAATGGAGCGTCGGAGTCGAATTGAGAATGAATCAAGAGCAACCATTTCTAGGGTTTCCGACGGTTCATGGCCAATTGAGGTGTTTTCAGGCCATATTGGCCTTGGCCGCAGGTATAAAGTTTACTCTACTCTTTGAGATCTTTATTTTTGTAATTTTTGGGAATTTTTAGAAATGGTTCAATTTTCCAGTGAGCCAAGGTGGCTGACCACCACCCCCGGCGGCTGGTGCGGCGGCGCACGGCCAGGGAGCCATTGTGTTTTTATGCGAATGTTATCATTCTAATGATACTTTTGAGACCTAACTGCTGTGGTTTGAATAGTAGTACGATTGTAGTATTTGTTGGATTAAATAAATATATTTGGATTTGGTTTGAATTCTGGAATTGTGAACTACAAATGGCTTGATCCCTATTTAGGGTACGTAGGCAGTCTAATAAGATGTTAGATACAACCATACAATATTTGAGACAAAAGCCTTGTTTGGGAAATTAACCAATGCGAAGGAATGGGTGAAAATGTGAGTTTTTAACTTATGATTTGTTGGTTAAATGTGGTCATAAAACCGTGTGTGAGAAATAGAGAATTTGAAGTAAGGAATTGTAAGTATTGATAGTTAGTTAAGATAGTGTTTAGTTGGGCTTATTACCGATAATTATTCCCGAAAATAAATAGTTCGGGAGTAGGGCATTATAGATTGTGCATTTTACGCCACATTATATGTACATATTTATATATTTGAAAGTAGTACGATATGGTTAAGTTTTGGATTGCATCATGGCAAATCAATAGGTATATTACTGACCATAATTATTGTGAATGCTTTAAAGTACGAAGGTGAACGCAGGACGTACAGGTAAGTTCAGGTAAGTATATGTTGTGAAATGTGAGATGCATGGTTATGATTACATTTTATTTGAAATGACTGAGTTATGGCATGACTATATTTATGTTTTAAGCAACTCCAACCTTGTCGTATAGGTTGCAATGATAGGCAACTCCGACATTGTCATACAGGTTGCTTGTGAGTCGTACATGCCATATTAGATGCATTTAGAACTCATAAACCTGCACCCCAGTGTTAGTGCTCCCACCCGTGGCCAGGGCATAATCCTTCACGTGATGTTCACCTCCCACACCTTACACTCACCTTGAATCCAAGGTAGGTGCACAAGCCTGTCGAACAGACGACATTAGGTGATTGTAGCACTTGAGCATACTTATTTACACCCAGTTCTGTCGTACAGACCACTAGAGGTGGTTCCGACTCGTGTGCAAAGATATTTGATGAGCTATGGGTGAGTCATACAGGTCACGTTAAGTGACTCCGACTTACGTGCTAGCATGGATTATTAAGCACTTGATTATTTATATTGCTGATGAGATGTTCTATCGTGGTATACTTCTAGATTTACTGATTGTATACAATTGATTTCATCCTTATATGTAGTATGATTTTCTGGGAAATTATACAACTGTTATAGCGAGGGGTTATTACTTTTAATAAGTGAATGGTTTTTGAAAAGCTTTGTTTTCGCCCACTCACATTTTCTATCTTTGCAACCTTCTAGGTTCTAGTAGTAAAGTTTTCGTATCAACGAGGACTCGTGGCACTTCCCAATACAGGTGGCTTCTTATGATGGTATAATCGTTATCTTACCTCACTGTACTCAACTTATGCTCTATATCACATGTGTATGGGTCCATACCCGCTCACCGCGCACTCGTGTATTTAGGAACTTCTAGGTTTAAATTTATTTATAGTTTATACATTATCACACTTTATGGCTTCCTCACCTTCCAGGTGTCAGCCAGCACAGCTTGATTCGGAGTCCTAATGGACATTCCGGGTCGGGGTGTGTCATTTCGGATTCCATCGGAACTCTGAAGTTAAGCGAGTTCGGGCGAGAGCAATCGTAGGATGGGTGATCCACTGAGAAATTGCTCGTCTGAGTTCCCAAAAACTAAATCGTGAGGGCGTGGCCGGGGCCCAAAGCGGATAATATTGTACTACAGCGGAATCGAGACTGGGATGTGACTGTGTACATAGAATGAACTTCTACTATTAAAAAAGGAATCTTTTAGTTTAAGTACTAATTAATTCTAAGATAATTTTAGCTAAAATATCATGTTTTTAGTTTAGGTACCAAAAAAGGTCAACCAAAATAATTCTATAAATACTACTATAACTCAGAATAATTACATGAGTGCCACTCAATCCTACCATATTTTTCGACATGCCGACTTTTTTCTATAACTGGTTGTTCAAATTTTACGACGATCGACTGATCAATCTGGTCTCAATGTCACCATCTAACATTGACCTTATAAAAACATGTTAAGTAATGAACTTTATCATAAGTTTCTCTAGTTTTAATGTGTATAATGTTAAAAAACAATAAACTCACACAACAAACATAATTGAAGATGAAAATATTGCACATATTGTTTTTTTAATCACTATTGAACAGTGAATTGAAACTTTGCGGCGATCAAAAAAAAAATTTGGCCACAATTATGTTGGCCAACGACAATTTTTTACACTGACGCTGGTGGCATATGGGTCATGTACAATGGGGACATAACTATAAATGGTCTTGTGCGTATAAGTGTGTCTGCCCATTATCTGTGACTTTTCAAATAGAATGGGAAGGGATTGGTAGTTTTTTTATTTTATTTTATTTTAAATTGGTTTTTTTTTCTTTTTTTTCCCTTAAAATCTTTATTGGAATTGGTATTTAATCTAATTTTGCCTATTAACAAATGTGTTCTTGTATTAAATGTGAAAAAATATCTACCTGCATGCATATTGCATATATAAAGTTTACATTTGATTTTAACCGACACGATTTTTTAGGGAGTTTTGAACTTTAATCCTCTGAAGAGATTGAAGTTTAATTAAAACTTAGTGTTAGATTACAGATTGTCCTTTGATATGCATACTATAATTCAAATACAAATTCATATTCCATTTTTATTTTAGAATTAAATATATATATTTTTATTTTCAATGTCTTCTTATTAAATATTTAAAATTATTAATATACACATTTAAATTCATTTATTTTGTTTGACTTCCTCCAGTTATATCTTTCTAAATCTACCTAAATGAGAAAACATCCAAAAAAGTAGTGACACAAGAAAGATATGTAAATACATGTGTACTGAAAAGAAGTTAAAACGATTTGATGTATCTAAATATTTGTACCGAAATGTATGTACCGAAACATATTATAATAAATTAATGTATCTAAATATCTAACCGAAATGCTTGTACCAAAATATTTGTACAAAAATACATTATATTGGATTAATGAACCTAAATATCTGTAACGAAATGGATACATCAATATATATTAAATAAATTAATGTATCAAAGGAAGAACACAAAGTGTATCGGAATAAATTAAGGAAATGAAAACTAGGATTAAATGTATGGTGAATTGGACATTGGGTCAAGGGACTAAACTTCGTTTTTCATCTTACAAAAGGTTTTAGTCTAAAAGTGATTTCTTAAGAACTAAAATAAAGTTTTCTATTATTTTATATCATTGAAATGTATAGTGTCACAAAATATGTACGAATGTGAATATTATAGTTGATGGAGTGTTTCCACTCCCCCTTTTATCCTCATGCAGTTGTTCATTTTTTACAATCATTTTTATACATATAATATATGATATGCGAATTTACTAAGATGACCATCAAGATTAACCAAAATCAACATTGGAAATGCTTGCAATGGGATTACAGGCCACACTGCAGCACTTCATCTTCATGGAATCAACATGTGCTGACATATCCTACCTTTTTTAATGAAATGATATAATTAATGGTACAACTATATTATAAGTATAGCATTACTGAAAAAGAAAACGAAAGAACTCTAGTGGCAAGTTTGGTGACTGGTCAAGAAAAACTATTAATATGAAATGTCATGACCTCATTTTTATTTCACATTTTCTATTTTTATTATATTTGAGAACTCGGTCTTTCATGTCGAGTGTTATACGTATGAGAAATTTTATTTAAATCATGTAACTTTTTTCTACATTTAACTTAGATTTTAAATATTTAATGTCTTTTTTACCTTATTGCATAATTACCATCAAGTACAATATGAAATTAATAATAAAACTTAAATTTAATAATAAACCCACATCCTATAATTAAACTTTACCATCACTCTTTATTTATCATACGTTCATTTTGGCTAAAACCCTATAAGCTCTTATGGAGAAAAAACAAGTTTTTTTTTTTTTTTTTTTGATAGATGATGATAAAGTTTTGATCAATCCTCCAACTAAGTTATGACTCGACTTATGGAAATTTTTTGTTCGTTTGGTTTCAATTTTTTTGTAGTGTTAGAAGATGAGTATTTGATTTTCAATTTTTTTTTCATCAATCCCAAATTGCTCATAGTTTAAACTTTTTGCACCACCAAGGTGAAAGTATTAAAAAATTATTGCACACACCAAATTTCTGGGATATATATAAAACCCTTTCTACGAATATAAGTTTTTTAATCTTTGTTCAATGGAGATCTCCACATCAATTAGATTGTAGACAAAAAATTTGGTTTATGGCCCAAAATAACAGTTACTGTACTTGAATATGCTCACAAATACTTTAACCCTTAGAAGATTCAAGTATATACAAAACTCAAGGTTTTGATTAGAAAAAATACGAGTATAAATTACAAAAGCTGTAACTTGTGAAGATGAATGTCTAGTTTTAAACAACTATTTTTTTCTCCAATGTTAATAACAGCAGCCTTACTAGTCACTAGTTTATATACAAAGAGTATCGTTGTTTAAAACTTAAGGCTTTGTTAGATATATTGACACTTGCCACGAAAACAATTGAAGAATTTGGAAATGGATTGGAATTGGGACCAGTTAGTTGAAGAGATCATGGTTGGAGGAGGGACAAAGGACACATAATGTTTTTTGATTTTCAAGTCTCTTTGAAAACAAAACAATTCAATTTGAGAATTTATTTTTTAAATGGGTGTAAAGATAATTTTATATTTTGAATTGGATTTGAAAGGGTAGTTTAGGTAATAAATTTGAGTTTAAAGAGATATTAGTTCTTTAATTAAAAATAATATTGGTGTAGAAAATAAGTTAGGTGTAGAAAGAGGTTAAATGAGTTCAAATAAAATTTCTTTATACGTATAGGCACATTATTATACCATTTTTTTAATTTTATTATATTTGAGAATATAAAACTTTATGTTATTAGTACAGTTAACCTGGACATGCTGTTGTAAGCCTCCATTTGTAAGGTTTGGTTCTAAGACCAACTACCAAGTCTACTTTGACAATTTTTAATATATTTTTTTTTAAACAAGGATAACTGGTGGCAAGCAACGGTTATCCACCTCTTCCGGGGGTCAGGAAGACTCACAAAGGCATTTCAGCCTCTCCCTGACCACTAGTCTGGTTTCCACACCAACAACGAGTTTCGAACCCGAGACCTCTAGTTTTTAGTTTGAATGAAGCCTCTACTTTGACAATTTACATGCATGAAAATAACAGCTTAACACATTTTTTTACATGCATTAGGTGATCATTAAATTTTAATTTACTATTAATAGCCATGCAAGGATACTTGTGTAATACAAAATGCAAATGCTATAAGGCTACTTGTAGTTAAAATTAAACCATATCTAATTCATGGTCGCATTCTCTATGATATTAACTATATCTTATTATCCTTGGCAAGTGCTAAAGCCCAATCCTCCCATTTTAAGCAAAAAAAAAAAACACCATGTTCTTCATTTCCTTAAATACGAAATTTAGACCAATCACACCGGAAATGTAGACTGTCGTGACGAAGCTACCAGCTGGTTCATTTTTGGCAAAAAAAAAAAAAAAAAAAAAACAATCACACCAAGGTGATAAACCCCAAACCCCAGAATAGCCTTAAAGAAGTAATTAAGACCACCTACTAATTCATTTCCTAAAAGAAGTAATTAAGACCAACACACCAAGGATATGGGGCTTGATTGTCTTGCACGTCTATGGTGAAATAGAGAGAAAAAGTGGGTATTCATTTCACATAAGTTTAGCTACACACGGAAAATGACACCAAATTTTTTCTCACTCGAAATAAGATTTGTGCGATCATAAATCTTGAAGTTTTTTTTTTTTTTTTAAGATTTACCAAAATAATATATTAAGAATACGGTAACAAGTAATATCCTCATAACTAAAAAACAGTGAAGTAATGGCATGTAATTTAACGTACTAAAGATCAGTGAAGGCATATAGAATCTGTTCAACTTGATACTAAAAAACAGTGAAGGCATATAGAACCCGTTCAACTTGACCTTCAAGTGGGGACTATTCTTTATTTTTAGGAAATTTACTAAAAAAGGTAATTACTTAGTTGTACATCTTGTACTCCATC
Source organism: Pyrus communis (assembly GCF_041283825.1). Lineage (NCBI taxonomy): Eukaryota > Viridiplantae > Streptophyta > Magnoliopsida > Rosales > Rosaceae > Pyrus > Pyrus communis. The sequence continues at coordinate 14,032,934 of NC_142581.1, forward strand.
ACGTGCGGAAGACACCACTTTAACTAAACTTAGGGGTTTGACTGTTAGCTTTAAACATGAAATGCTGACACCCACCATTCAAATTCGATTTAATATCCTTTTTTTCTTTTCTTTTTTTTTTTTTGGCTTTTGCTTTTGCTTTTGGGTCACATCTCAAAAGCTCAAATCAAAATAGTCTAGGACAACGGGCACGGGAGGACAACTTTTTTTTCTTTTTTTTTAGTTTTTTTTGGTTTTTGTTTTTGCCCTTTAGCTCTTTATGAAAAGTCATCATTCCTTCTTGACAATAACGCTTCTTTCACTAGTTATGTCAACTACGACTCTTTTCAAACTTTTCTTCCATAAAATACAGGTTTTTTTTTATAACTTCCACCGATCGTAAACACTACCAACTTTTCTTCAATTGGTGGTGAAGTTTCCATTGAACTTATCAACGATTTTAGCTCATAAAATATTTTTATTTTGATTCGTGCCAACAGCACCATCTTCGCTAATAGAAATCTATGGCAAGCACAAAGCAACATCTTCCTCATTTGACCAATTACGACATCTAATATGATCTTTTGTTATCTTGAAATTTTTGGAAATTGGAAGAAATGGTTTTGGAAGAAGGTAGAAACAGAAGTTGGAAGAATTGTAGAAGAAAATTGAATTTTGTGTGAATATCTGAACAAATACATAGGTGTTTATAGGGTTGTTTGGTGAATTTTGAATTAAATAATTTATTTAAATTATTTTAACATTTGAATTTAATTCTGGATAGCCAAATCATTTTTTTTAACGTTAGATTTGATTGTATTAGATCTCTTCTGTTGAATTTAATAAATTTATAAATATAAAACAAAACATTAAATAAATTAATGTGGACCGTTGGATACCCAACAGCCCATTTGAATCTCTACCGTAAATAAATGAAACAAAACAAATGTCGGGCCGATTAATGTATTTTGGACCGAGGGTTAGAAAGAAAATAGAGTGGGTTTAGAAACCAAATTTTGAGACAAAGTGAGTCTTATGATTTAAATAATATGGAAAAATTTGATCAATTTAAAAATCACGTGACCATTCATGTGTCAGCATAATATGGCATCATTTTGCTTGATTCATAAATTAAATGAATTATTGTGAAGATGATTGATAAATACAATGAACGTTTCGAATTATAGCGTTTGTGTACTAAAATAATGTCATCACCATGGAAGGAATAAACACTTGGAGGTAAGCAGACTAGCGTACAAGTTCACCCAAGAAATCAAATAAATTAGTACACAAAGCGAACTAGTTGTTCAATTATTACCATACAAATAAAATCCAAGCGAAAAAATTTAAAGAAAAGAAAAACAAATCCCAACCCAACTCTGGTATGCTGCGAGTTGGCCTCACGACTTATGCGCCTATAAATCGATAATTTCGTCAAGTTCAACTACAGTCATCTAATTGTCATTTCTTAGCAAGCAACTACAGATTTGTGCTTCTATCGACCCGGACACGCTCCTGCTTTCACTAACCAAACCTGTCGTACAAAAAGCAGTTCCAAAAGATTAAGTTGATAGACAAGTAGAACCCAGATTTACAAGCGATGTCAATGAAATAAACAAATATGTAACGGTCTGGTATGCTTGGATGACTCTCAAGCATACTTAATTCAGGGTAAAGAATATCAGCTTCCGTATTTCTATTGTAGTTTTGGTAAGCCTGGAAGGATGACGGGACAAATTTATATTAGCGAATGAGGATGCTTACCAACGTATGTAACAACTAAATTCAGCACGGACATAATAATCGCTGATAGATGATATCTATTAAAACCGAGTCATTTGCTGCAGCATTTGAGAACCAGTTGATTGTGAAACCAGCTGTTCTGCACCAAGAGATGGTCTAATCAAGTGGTTGGTACCAACTGGATTGCCAAACCCCCTGATCATCTCTTTAGGAGTATTGGGATTTGTTTCCAGGTTCGACGATTCCATCAGCGTCCGTATCTGACCAAGTCGTTAGTTGTAGACCAACTTTCAGTTGTTCGCCAAGAATAAAAATACTAAAAGGAAAAACATATACACAGAAATTTCAAACTTACCACATCCAAACGCTTCTTATGGAGATCACTTGACAACTGCATGTTTAAAAAGTAAGGTATTACAATAAATCTCGAGTTGAAAAGTTGGTTAATAATAATAATATCAAACCATCATACATTCTACTTTTGTATCTTCAACAGTTGATTGCGAATCCAACCAAACATATTCAACTTGAACAAAAAAAAAAAAAAAAAAGGTAAAAAAAATATGTACTTATCCAACTTTAAATTTGTCCTTTGAAGTAGATGTACTCAAAGATGTTTGATGCACCACAATGTTCATCCTAAGATGTTGAAGATACTTACAGATTTGTTTTGGCACTTCCTCTCCTCACTTGAAAACCCGGGAATTGTCAGATGCCAATTTTTCTCTGCAAATGAGTTCAACGCATTAAATTCCGCAATGCTACACTTGCACCAACTATGATTCATATAAAGGATCAAGTGAGTCAAGATTCTTGTGATATGAATTATTAATATAATATAAACTTAGATGCTACTATAGCTTCCATACTATTGTTATGTATATCTCCACAAATCTCATATTCATCGCATGAGCCAAACAATGACCTCAATGAATTCCAAACCCCATAAACACACCAAAAAAGATATCCATCCATAAATGAGTGTTACTTGTTTTTTTTTTTTTTTTTTTTTTAATGCCTTCTAATAATCAAGAAAATTTTGATAGTAACTTGGAATACGCAACCTGATAAATTATTAATCAAGAAAAAAATAAGGAAAGATGAGCACAAAAAAGCGCAGCACGGCCAACCAGAAACCGAAGACACAAAGAACAAAGAACCAAACCAGAAACCTTAATTTATTTTTATTTTTTACTTTTGTAGACAATTAGTTGGGTACATTGGTCTGTGACATACAGGAACCAGATTAAGTAGAGAGAACAAACACAGATTTAAATTCGCTGATTATTTAGTCTGCATATTCAGAAAACTCTCATTTGCATCCCATGTCAACTCATGTTAGATCTTTCTCTAAGTATCAAATTAGGTGACCAGTAGGTGTTAAGTGTAAGCATTACTCACAAGAAATATGGAGATGAGTTGTGTTACAAAACAAACCTAGATGTAGCAACACATCCTTGGACTCCAAAGTTGAAGATTTTCTATGCTTTGCCAAATTGCATGCATATGTTGTCACCTGCAAATAGGCATAGGATAAGCACTTAATGTCCACGAGTGCCATATGAAGCTTCTTTTTATCTGGTCCGACATGCCAGAGAAAGCTTGGCACGCAGAGTTTTATAAGAGTGAAGTATATATCAGCAGTACAAAACTGATTTAGGCCTATTTTGAGGCATGTCCACGTGTGTATATTTATATGAACCCGATCTAACAAGAGGACTTGTATATCAACTGTTAAATTAAATGTGACCAATTGATATGTATATCAGTCGTCCAAAGTTGATCTACAGATATGCAAGTCCTTAAGTTGGATCTTCAATTGATCATCATTATATATACATATTACATATAGTATAAAAGTTAGCATGTCAAGCCTTACAGAATCAATGAAGTCATCAGCAATCTCCAAGAGAAGATCTTCAACTTCAGGATCCAGCCTGCCTTGTGAATCAACCTGGGCAGGGAAAAAAGATTTCACGATGACAAATTTAATAGAGCACAACCACCACCCTCCCAACAAACAAACCAAAAAAAGAATAGCAGATTAACTAAGGAATACCTGAGAGACTAAATCTTGTATCTTTCTCTTCCCGAGAAGTTGGTTAGTTGCTTCTGTTCCTTGGCTTGAACTCCCTCCCGGTGTGGTAGTACCAGATGCAGTAGCATCAGGGTGTGATCCTGTTAAACTAAGAGATTTCTGGCCTGCGGGTACAGCCATCCTTGGGGAACTCAGCTGTTGCTGCTGCGATTGTTGTTGTAGTGGCTGCTGCTGAAGTTGCTGTTGCTGTTGATGCTGCTGCTGCTGCAGCTGTGGATGTCCCATTTGTTGCTGCTGCTGTACAAGCTGTTGAGGGGTAAAGGGCATAGACTTTTGCAACTGATTAGAAGCCAGTTGCTGCTGATAGAGAACCTGCTGCCTATGTTGTTGAAGACGCAACGAAGGTGAAGGTGAAGGTGAACCAGGACCAGGAATTGCTGGCATTTGCTTCAACCACTGTTGTGATAAATAATTCTGCATCATTGCTGGCTGTCCATTCTGAGACACACCAGACAACTGAGGGTTCATAAAAGCAAGTGAAGATGTTCTTGGCAAGCTCTGAACCTGTACTTTGTAAAGTCAGATTAAATGTCCCCACCATAAATTGATATATTCATCCAAGACATACTATAGGGTAACAGCATTGCCAAAGATTGTTAAACTGTATAAATACATCTCTATCCTTCCTGCTGTGCAAAATGCCAACACTGTACCACCAATATTAAAATGCCTACAACTCTACAAAAATACCCATCAAGCGGAAGTGGGTCATTACAGAAAATAAGAGTACGTTTTGAAAAGAATGATCGATTCCATTCAACAAAACCTGGTAAGGCTAATGTTAGATGCTACAAATAAATGAACAAGAACAACCAACATAGAAAACAAAAAACATATTTTCTGGGCAGAGCAATGTAGGACTCTTGTAGGATACCAAAACAGCAATTGATGGTTTGAAAGGCGTCTTTGTAATTAAAATTCATGTAGCATGAAATAAAGTGATTCATTCTCATTGGTCCTCCAAGTACCAAAATGATAAGTTGATGTAATTGATTCAATATAACTACTTTATAAAATATAACTATTTTATAACTACTTTATAAAATGTACTCAAAGTGAAAGAAGCTAGCGGAAAACCACCATGAAACTTTAGTCAAAAGTGATATCCCAGATGCAAAGATCAAACACAGGTTTTGGCAATTTGTTTTTAGTTGGGCATGAAAACCAGGAAAGAGATCATAGTTATCCTAATTCATTTGTTACATGCAGATCTTAAATAACGTTTAAATCTAAATCAAACCAAGGAGAAGGTAAAACGATTATAAAACATAATACAATTAAAATTGTTTGGCCTGTTGGTTCTGTCTGTGAACGATACTGGAGGAAAATTCACTAGAAAACATGAAGGTCAGGATAACGGCCGTGCCACTTTCTTAAAACCAAAACTTTCTTAGAACCAGAAAGTGGAATTCCACAGTTTGAATATCCCTCCCAACCCGAAGAATAAAAGACCTTCATTTATTACTTGAAACAGGTCAGACTACAAATGTAGAGCCAAAAGAAAGTCGGCCTCAGTGCATGGCCCCTTATTGCAGGGTCCAAAGCCAACATATAAGTTTAATAGAATATGAGAAATTCAAGCTGTAGAAAAACTCATTATACAACATAGCATGATCAGCTAGAATGAGTAATTCACATACGCACCATTCTATAACAATTTGCATACACATATGAGAAACTCAAAACCAGACAAACATAGCAGTTGGCAGAATAAAGTAGAAGATGCCTAAGTTAGTAGATCGGGCAAGAGGAAAGTAAGCAATTATACCTGTGCAGAGGTGAGCGAACTTTGTTGGGCCAACTGTTGCCTAAGTTGGCCCTGCCCCTGATTTATTCTCTGTTGAGCAAAAGAAGCAATGGCCCCATTAGCTCTTACTTGCGAGCTCAAATTGATGGATCCCATCACCCCCATTGCCTGTGTTCCTTGTAAAGATTGCCCAGGAGAATTACTGTGATGAAATTGGGAACCTTGGACCAGGCTGCCTTTTTGTCTCGGCTGCAGAAAGTTCGCTGATTTTGTTAAACATGAAACATTTCCATTTTCAAGAAAGTGTTGAGTTCACTGGTGTGCTAACTTGACAGTGCGTAATATATTATGCAATAATACAGAAACCAAAGCAGCACGTCTATCGATCCAACAGCTTTCACTGATGCACTAATATTCAATGAGAAATTCAAAAGGGAACTGATGTACCATATTAAAATTAAGATTGTTTGCATTTGATTTATAATACTAATCAAGGTGTACTTTACTATGTAATATAGTATATGATTAACATTGGTTCTAGGAAGTACATAGCACAACTATGTCGGATGGTTTTGCCCACATTGAAGCAACCAGCTATGCCGATATAACATTCACAGAAAAGCACTATTAAGAAACTTATGATGCTACTAAACACAACTTGTTTAAACTCCACAAAATGCACACTAACTATGCCACATTTCACCTACCACAATCAAAAGATAACAGCAAATTTCATGAGGGCAATTAAACTCATACCGAGGCCAACAACTGCGGCTGCAGATTGAATTGCGCAGCTGCAACAGCAGCAGGGCCAGACAACATGGGCAGGTGGCCACTCTGCCCGATCAAGGCTGATCGCGACAAGTTCCCACCGCCAAGTTGCTGAGTCTGCTGTGCCTGGTTTTGCTGTTGCTGCTGCTGATTCTGCTGTTGGATACCACCAGAGCCACCAAAATTCACCTGCCCATACAAACCCCCTTGCTGCCTCATCATACCGAAATGCTGCTGTTGCTGCTGCGGGTTCTGGCTCAGCTGCTGAAGCTGGTTCATTCGGGACATCGACGGCGTCCTCTGCATACTCTGCATAGTCTGCTGGAGCTGGTAATTCGACATGGAATTCACATTCACGTTCTGGGATTGTTGCACCAATGATTGAGATTGCTGTTGCAGCTGTTGCTGCTGCTGGGTCGATTTCTGCGCGTAATCCAATCCGACGGGGGGCGAAATGTGCTGGGTTTGAGGAAGCGAGACGTTGGACAGGGAAGGGAGAGGTGGGGATGCGATTTGTGGAGACTGGGAGAGAGTTGAAGAGGATGGGATTGCTGGGTTTGCGGAAGAGTTTGCTGGGTTTTGTGGGATCATAACGTTTGAGGGTGATGCTACTGCTGCTGCTGGGTCAATGTTGGGTTGGAGGGGGTTTGGGGACGACGATGGGCCGTTTTCCGCCATGTTCTCGAATTCGTTTGCTTTTCTGAATAATTGGGTATCTGGGTTTTTGATCGTCTTGACAACGAAGAAGCTAATTCATGGCGGATTTTTTAGGTTTCTGAAATTCGGGAACTTGAAGTTTCAGAGAGCGGAAGCGAGAGAGGGTGGAAGAAGGTGCAGAGAGGGAGGGGGAAGAGCAGGAGAGGTCGAATCTGGTGCGTACACGTCAGCAAAAGCATACCAATTGCTCGGTCAACAGATCCTACGCTTTACGGGGAAAACAATTCACGGTACATGGAAACTCTGGAGCGTTTTTCATCTCTAATTATATTGGAGTACTGGAGTTTCTCTACACTAGGTGGTTGTATGTAATGCATTGCGCTAGGGTGGATTGAAAAGTCGAAAATCGAAAAAGCTGGACCAAAAATCAAACCGAGGCAAAAATAAAATCGAAGTGAAGCTATCAAATCGAACCAAACCAAATTTGTTGCCTCGGTTTCGGTTTTTGAGGTTTTTGTCGGTTTTTTCAGGTTCGGTTTTTGTTCATTAGGAAGCAAACAAGACTAAAACCTGAACCAAATGGAGCCAAACTGTAACATCCCACATCGACCAACAGAAAGGGGGTGATGTGCCTTATATGTACATGCCCACCCCCATATAGCATGAGACCTTTTGGAAACCCACTGGTTTTAGATTCCATCGGAACTCCGAAGTTAAGCAAGTTTGGGCGAGAGCATTCCCAGGATGGGTGATCCACTAGGAAGTTTTCGTGTGTGAGTTCCCCGAAACAAAACCGTGTGGGCATGGCTGGGGCCCAAAGCGGACAATATCGTGCTACGGCGGAGCCGAGACTGGGATGTGACATAATGGTATCAGAGCCACTCTGTCGTGTGGTGCGAGTGTCCTGACGAGGACGTCTAGCCCCTAAGGGGGGTGGATTGTAACATCTCACATCGACCAACAGAGAAGGGGTGATGTGCCTTATATGTACATGCCCACCTCCATATAGCACAAGGCCTTTTGGGAACTCATTGACTTCGGATTCCATTGGAACTCCAAAGTTAAGCGAGTTCGGGCGAGAGCATTCCCAGGATGAGTGACCCATTAGGAAGTTCTCGTGTGTGAGTTCCCAGAAACAAAACCATAAGGGCGTGGTCGGGGCCTAAAGCGGACAATATCGTGCTACGGTGGAGCCGAGACTGGGATGTGACACAAACCCCCGACATTGCACGTCTAACTGTAGTTGTCATTCTATGCTTGACAGGAGAATGAACTTGTCTCATCTTGATCAGAGAATGAGATAAAGAAAAACCAAACTATTTCCGTCTTGTACATGAAGTGTAATTCGATCAATATAAGAGATGTTCCTGACACTAAAATTGTCGTCATGCACTTTGATATACTTCTTACTCTTCTTTTTTACTCTCTTTAATTATCCAGTGTTCAATCTATTTTGTGAAATAAACTAAAAAAAATAAGAAATGCATGATGACTATTTTGGAGTGGCCAATAGTTTAATTGCAAAGGTAAAATTGCATGCACATCTGCATAACATATGTTTTGTTTTACGTCATTTAGGTCTAAGATATTGATTAAAATTTGGTCCACCATTTAATGATATTTATTAAAAAGTCGATTATTTGTAGTAGAAGTCAAATCTATCCGCTAATTAGTTTTTTTTTTTTTTTTTTGAAAGAGAACAATAATAATTTTATTGATAGAAAAAAGGAGGGAATTGTTATTAGTACTCCAAAAATCTCATTCTACACTCCAAACTTTCCATAATAGGAAAGAAAAATACACTTGTGAGGAGTGTAGAATGAGATTTTTGGAGTGCCAATAACACTTCCCAAAAAGGATTACAACTCAACTTGAAGTTTTGAGCATAAATTCTGATGGTATTCTGGTCCACTAGTCCAACTACACCCAGAAGGTGTTACTATTGAGTATATCCTTGATTGTATGTACGCTAGATGCAAATGAGACATTCGAGAAGGTTATGGAGCTAATAGTTCTCTATCTGAGTGCAATTTGCGTTTATTGTACTTAGCTAAATGCACTAGATCAGACATCTCAAGTATTGATAATCATTTGGCATAAAGCAACATTGCGCTTACCCGCCACCACCAAATTAGGTATTAAAGACGTTTTTCCGTTACCATAGATTTGGGCATACTCTATCCTTATGCATCTTAGAATGAATCACAACCCTTGGTTCTCGAAAGGATGCCTACCTTGTGGGATATGCCACTCAGACTATCTATTTGACTCACACAAGGTACGCTCCCAAATGGTTATATCTTTACAATTAAGGAACACCGCAATATCTTGGATGTCAACCAAATAGACCTTAGTTGTGAAATCTCATAATCGTTCCAAGACTCACCGTACCTCATTACGCCACACGTACGTGAGAGATATGGTTGAGAGCTCTTGTTGAGCATATTCAAAGTACCTGTGATTTTCATTCATCATTGAGTCCTAACAAAGATCTAATCATCATACATCCTACAAGTCAACGCCAAACATATTGTGTCTACATTATATTAGCATGAGCATCAAAAGATTGAAGTCAAGCAATCCTATCTGAAGACAACCTTGCCAACCTCTACACGATGTCATGGCTGAAGTCTAGAAGCTTGTCCGAGGAATTGGTATGCATAACTTTCTCATTAGCAATACTTGTATTTCTCATTTAGAAGTTTTGTCAAACTCAGGGAAAGTACCGAAAAGTATACTCACTAGACCTTAATGTATTCTTTTTCCCTAAGATTAAAAGCATTTTTCCCACTTAGTTTTTGCTACTTAACTAGGTTTTAAAGAGGCACCCATCCTGAGCTTGTCATACGTTTGTGAGCAGTCTGTTTGTGTCCTAAAGATGTTTAGTTTTTACGTAATGCAACTTCTTACTTTTCTCCTTACACTATGGGTTTTTATCCTATCTTGAATTTTACCATAGCGAGGTTTTGTGAGTCTTATCACCTATTCATTCTTTCATTTGTTTTGAGACTCGCATTTGCTACTTGTGCCAACTAGACGAGACGACTTCATCAACTACTTCTACATTTGCATGAAGATTTGTTGCGCCATCTACTTGCGTATTTACAACCTCAAGGGGGAGTGTTATGAATAAAGTTTAAGTACATGTGTGATTGTGTAAATCATTAGTAGGTTGCATTTAGGATACTAGAAGGTCCTTTCTCTTAGAGTTGTATTACTATCAAGGTAAGAAATCCTCCTTGGTTTACTATAAATAAAAGAACAAGGATTGGTGAATAAAACATAGAATTCTTCCAGCTCTTTTCTCCATCTCTCTTTCTCTCCATGCCGCACCCTTCTAAAATTGGTACCATGCGAAATATCTTGCAAATAAAAATTTAACTTTGCATAGTAGACTAGCCAAATGAGTTGGTCAATTAGTTACAAGTTAGTTAGTAATAGAAAGTGCAGTTGCAAGAATAGATCCTGGTTGACTATTACATCCAACTAGTCAGAGTCTGCCCAGATCAGTTTCACAACACCAAATCCTAAACTTGACCACATTTACATATCAGTTCATTATGGAAACAGCAATGAAAAGCAATTATGAATTAAAGTACGCTGAATTGACTAGTCAAGCTTATCAGTCAACTAAGGGCTGGTTTGGTATTGTTGTGATTTGAAAAAAAACTGCTTCTGCTGTGCTATGAGAATAAGCAGCTGTGAAATAAAGCAGCAGAGTGTTTGGTAAACTTTTTTGTAAAAGTGCTTTTGAAAAAAAAAAACAGTATTAGAGTGTTTGGTAAACTTTTATGTAAAACAGATGTGAAAAAAAGCCGGTTTTTCAAAGCTGGGTTTTGCAGCTTCTTGTTTTTGGCTTTTTTCCCCCAAAACTGTGAAAAAAAGCTGAAGCTGAGTGTTTACCAAACACAAAAACAGCTCCCAGCTTTTTTTGATAGCAGCTTTTTTCAGAATCACCTCAGTACCAAACTAGGTCTAAGTATAGATTTGTTAGTTAACCAAACGCAAATCTACGAAACAAATTTAGTTCACTACAAGCAATCCTACTCAATAACAATTCAGTTGATAACTCATAATATGTAGTGTAAACTTAATCACAAACACAAATTAATTAACAATTCATAGGATGAAAATATACTAGTAAATAAGATATGTGAACAAGTTTAATAAACAAAGAATGCAATTAGTTTTATGGCCAAAAAAACCCACCTCTGGGTTAAAAAACCAGGGACTCTCCACCGAGTCCAATCTGCTAATGCAAATAAGGTTATTACAAAGATCCACATAAAACTCAATTCATAGATCTAATCTACGGAGCAGCTTTACCTTTGTGCAACCTTACTATGCATGAATTGAGGATTCATTTGGTCTTCATGAAATGGCAGCTCTTCTTGAGTTCTTCACCTTGTGGCACTGAAATGGAGTCGTCTTTAGTCTTCATAAGATGTCAACTCCTCCTGAACTCTTCACCTTGTGGCACTGAGACCAACACCAACAAATGCATATGATAATGATGATAGTGTGCAATTTGGATCCAATGACTATTCAGTTTCTTCAGTCAAATAGTTGAAAGAAGAAACTGACGAGAATCCAAAAATTGGTCAATAAGCAAGTTTGAAACTTGAAAACTTGACCACGAATTTAATGCAAAACCATGAAGAATAATGCAATCCTATTATTCAATAATTGGGTGTTTAGTGCATGAACATGGTTTTGTGGATAGGGTTTTTAATAAAAAACACAAACCATCTAAAAATTATAAACTTTCTCAACAAATAGGAAATGAAATCCTCTAACCCCTATTAAAAACAAAACCTTTGATTACTGCAAACAAGGTACAAAGAGACACTTGTCAAATGTAAAATCAATCTAAGCATATCAATGGTGAAAAGATGAATCCCGTATAAAAGGTGTTAGTCAGCCCATGTGGGTTGCCTTAATTTACATGCCCAACTTGCTGGAAAACAACAGGCAATTCTGACAAGACAAGGTCACTAGGTGAAATGCAACAGTAAGTTAAACGTGAAATGCATATGCATGAACAAACCTTCGAAGTGACAAACTAAACCTTTGAGTGAATATTTCCAACAATAGAAGCCCTTTTTGCAGAGTATGTCCTAACACTAATTTGAGCATGTGTGGTACATATTACACTATTGACAAGGAAAGCCAAACATAAAAGTCTAGACTTCACCCTCTCTCTTTCCCTCATTTAATTATCGGCCACAATAGAAAATAGTAGTTTTATTGACATCTCCTTAAAAATTTTAATACTAAATGACTTGTATACCTCTATATGAAATGATCATTTAGGCTTAAAGAAATTTTATGATTGAAGTTTTATTTTCTGAATAGACCCACTCAGAGACCAACATGAGATAACCTACATCCCAAAAATCCTACACATACCACTATCCTCCTCTCCCCAATCAACCAACTCAGCTGAGTTGAACTCAACTCGACACTACGGTATTTTGCAAGATTTACCATGTTTTATTTTAAAATTTTTTTTCATAGAAAATGATAATAATAATTTGTTATACTAAAATGATAATAATCTACGACAATGCCAAATAAAATCATAGCGTCAAATACAAACTTAAATTGCAATTCCAATACTTTTAAAAAACAAATTAACGATAACTTTTTGTTTTCTTGAATGGCTAGCCACAATAATGTGGTTCAGATTTGTCTTTGGAGAGAAACGAATTTAAGACATCTCACTTACTAGTGAAGAGGAATACCACTAGACCGTAGTACTAAGTCGCAACAATAACTTAAAATGAATAATATTATTTCTAAATAAAACATAAAACAAAATCACTTGTAGTAAAAGCTCGATTGGGTAAGCTCCACCTAAAGATAGGTCTAATTATGGGGTGAGCTAAGACAATGATGAGCATGCAACAACAACAAAGAAGTTTGTGTCCCCTTCTAGTATAAAGAAGATAGGATCATCAAGGTCATATCTCAACCGCTAAGTAATGTCCTTAAAGTTGACGATGTTACTCTCAATTTTAATGAAGTTTTTGTCAAGGTTCTTGTGCAGGTGGATTTGAGGGTCCCTCTTAAAAGAGTTTTAATTATCAATGATGATGATAATGGCCCTATTCTGGTAAGCTATGAGAAGCTGTTCGAAATTTGTTTTAATTGGGGCCATATGAGGTCTGATGGCCATGTTTGTTCGGAGTGTGAAGTGGATGATGGATGCTTCCTCATTAAGAGATTTTTCGAGGATAAACTTGCGATTTTCCCAAAGTACACAAATGTCGATACTGACATAAAAGATGCATTACATGATAATGCTTTGTTTCCTTGTTGCTTTGCTACCCAAGAAGGATTTTACTAAGACGAATGATGTAGGGCCAAGAATGCTGTTGAACCATAAGAGCAGGATGGTTGGACCACGGTGGTCCCGAAATAAAAAAAAGAAAGCTGAGAGGCGCTACGGTTCTGGTCAAGTTGAGGGAGGGAAGTCCTAAAAGGATGTTGTTTTTGAGTTACCAAGAGTTGCTGAAAAATATGTTGGAAAAGTCGCCAAGTATAAATGGGTCCCGAGAGCTAATTCAGTCCAGGATTGGAGGAAATCTCACAGTAAGGTGACTTGTGTGCAGGAGGATGTAGGTTCTGGGGTGAGTAATAGAGCTTCGGGGGATAAGGGGGAGATGGATATGGATGTGGTCTCTGTGTCTATGGCTACTGAAGCCAGTAGGCTTCCCCTGAGGTCCATGATAGGTATAATGAGTCCAAGAAAGAGAATCCAAAAAGGGTTTGCGAATGAGGTTGAGACTAGTTATCTTAAAGAACTAGATTGATGAATATTGGGTCATGGAATTGCAGAGGAGTAGGAAATAATAGTTTAGTAGTAATTTTAATTATGTGTGTAGTTTAATGATGGTGGACCTTTTTTGTGTTTTGGAAACAAAGACTTGTTTTGACAAAGTTGATAGGAGCATATTCATGCGACTTAAATGGCTTGTTCTCGTGCATTTACGTTATGTTTCTTTAGTTATTTTAGTACTTTAAGCTATTTTCGTGTGTTTGTAGGCCGAAAGGGCTAAAGGAGCAAAAAGATGCATTTTGGAGACTTTTGGAGCACTTTTGGGCTAAGGATGGATAGCTTATGCTTGGAGCCAAAGTGTTGGACGAAATTGAAAACCTAATTGAAGACCAAAGTGTTGGAACCTTGTTCCCTTTAGTTTTAGGATATTTAAACCTTTCCTATATCCTTAGTCGTGCATAACATTCCAACATTCCACTCCTTCATTCACCACTTATCATATCATACACTTATCTTATCATCACCACATATCATTCATTTATTACTTATCATATCATTCATTCATCTACATATCAATAACCACATATCATTCATTTATTACTTATCATATCATTCATTCATCTACATATCAATAACCACTTATCTTATCACTCAACATATCATTCATTTATCACTTAACATATCATACACTTATCATAATCATTCATTTAACACTTATCATAATCATTCACTTATTCTTTCATCATTCAACCACCAATTCAACACATGCATCTTCAAACATATCAACCCTACAAGCACATGCTCCCCCTAATCCCTTGCCGTGCCTTCCTCAACCATTTCAACCACATTCTTCCACTTTGTCTCTCATTATTTCAGCCACATTTCTAACTCACATGCATCACATTCATTTCCAAATAACAATCACTTCAAATGCCATGCATTCACATGCATTTACACCACCAAAAACCCTTTGCCGTGGGCTTTCAATGCCTTTCCAGCTTTCCCTTTTATTTTCCAGCTTTCATTCTTCAAAATTTCAGCCATTACACATGCATTTCAAACCTTTCAACACCCTTTAATCATCTCCCTTTAAGTTATGATTTTATTTCCTAACCCTACATGCATTATTTATTAGCATCTTCACATGCATTCACACACACTTCACACAAACAAACACCCTTGTTGCCGTGAGTTCCCTACCTTTTAAGCATTCCATTTCATCATTTCACCAACAATTCAGCCACATTCCACATGCATAACCAAACTAGTGTCACTCCCATTCATTCCCTTTAATTATTTAGCCATTATCATACATTTATTCTCCCATAAACAACCCAACAATGCCGTGAGTTCCCACTCCCATTTCCAGCTTTCCATAACTTTTCCTAGTTGTTTTATTACATACATTCCCCCTTCATTATTGCAAACACATGCACCCATAATCATTCATCCCCTCCTAGCTGCAATATTCCCTCTTTTGTTCCCCCATTTCACCTATAAATAAGCATCCAACACTCCTCAAAATTCACTCACTCTTCCATACACATTTTCAGTTACAAACACTTCCATCTTCTCCCTAGCCGTGAGTCTCTCCATTTTCTGCACCATTCCCTTCCCTTTCTCCTCCATTTCTTCCATTTCCATAATCCCCCAAACCACTCATCCCCCAAAAACTCACCTTAGACCTTGTGCTACAACAACGAAGAAGAGAAGAGTGCCTAAACGTTCATACAATTCAAGTTTGAGTTGTTGGAATGTTTAGGTGTTTCTTTGATTTCAATGTTTAAATTCAATTTTCTTTGTTTTGTAATGGAAGAGAAGAGTGCCTAAACGTTCATACAATTCAGTTTGAGTTGTTGGAATGTTTAGGTGTTTCTTTGATTTCAAAGTTATGAGGAACTAAACCCCCTTTAGCTAGGGGGTGATTCGAAACTATGTTTATATTTGCAATTTGAATTGATTACGTTTGGTTGGAATTTCATAAGTTGTGGATTCAATTCGTTTAACTGTTTGATTGATAACTTATTTCTGTATGTTCATTGAGATTGCAAGCTTAATTTTCATGCATAAATATGACGCTAGAATATAAGTGAATTTCACCTAATCGCTATGAACTTATATTCACAAGTAGTGGAGGTTGCTTATAAACAATCGCGTTAAACGAATTCTTGGCATAAGTTTCATGCGTATTCCATAGTAACGAATGCCTCGTCGATGTTTATGATTTCCGTTGAACTTAATGATCTTTGTTGAATGTCTCTATCATGCGTATTCCATAGTTAGGGACTTTGATTAAGAATAATTTGGTTGTAATGCGTATTCCATTCAATCCAACGAATTTAGGGAAATCTGAAAGTTAATCTAAGCGGATCTAATTAACTTGGAGCATTGAGTTTCAAAACTTATCGAAAGACCAACTGAGAATCAATTTTGTTTGCAAGTGTAACATGTGTGGAGAAGAACCCCTTGGCTATTCCATCATCCATATTTTTATCACATTCATATTTACATTTTGCCTTTAATTATATTCTGTCTTTTTAATTTAATATCGTCCAACCACAATTCCCCCCCTATTTTGTTAAGTCTTAATCATTCGTATTTTGTTTTATTTTTGTATCTTTAAGCTTTTGGAGTCATAAACAATTGCAAATTCGTCTAAATCAAGTTCTAGCTTCTATTTGAGTCAATTTGATTGTTTTAGACAATTTGAGTTTTTCAAAGCCTTTCTGAGTCATAGTAGTCTTGTTAAGAGTATTTTAATTTAGTTTTTATGTTTTTAAGTCAATTTAGAAGGTTTTAGCAAGCCCTCCTAATCCCCGGTCTAGAACGATCCCTCACTTATCCATTCTACTACAATTGTCAAACGAGGGTTTAATTTGAGTGTCAAGTAAATCTCGCATCAAATTTTGGCGCCGTTGCCGGGGATTAGCAACTTTGCTAATCCTTTGTCTTTATTTTTATATTTTTTTAGTTTTTCGTGCATTCTTATTTCAGATTCTTAGTTTGTTTGTTTCCTTGTTTTTTTAGGTACTGTGTATGACTCGTCGCTCTCGGCCTATTATAGAGAACATCTCCGACTTTGACGGTGATTTTGAATGCACTTTGAGGAGAACGAGGAGTCAACAAGAGCCACCACAACCTCCACCACAACCTGGGCTTGAAGAAGACGAAGTAGGTGTAGAAGAAAAGCCCACGGATCAGATTTTTGAAGAAGAACAAGCCATGGCAGCAGATAATAGAACCATCAAGGAGCTTTCGGCCTCGGGTTTGGATAATGCATTGCCTCTTTGTATCCAATACCCCACGGCTGCAGAGGGGAAGACTGAGGAATTTGAACTCAAATCCAGTTTGTTACACCATATTCCGAAGTTCCATGGCTTGTCTATGGAAGACCCCAACAAACACTTGAAGGAGTTGGAGGTGGTTTGTTCGAGCATGACCCCCGTCAATGTGGATGGGAGTATACTGAAGATGAAGGCCTTTCCATTTTCACTTATGGACAAGGCCAAAGATTGGCTCTACGAACTAGCCCCGGGAACTGTGACTTCGTGGGAGAGTATGAAGCGTGCTTTCTTGGAGAAATTCTTCCCTACTTCGAGAGTGATTCTCCTACGGAAGAAAATTAGTGGTATTCAACAAAATCATGGTGAGACATTCCCGGCTTATTATGAGCGCTTCAAGGGCCTTGTAGCTTCATGTCCCCAACATCAAATGAAGGAGGAACTTCTCCTTCAATATTTCTATGAGGGCCTCCTTCCTATCGAACGTCAAATGGTTGATGCATCAGCGGGAGGAGCATTGGTGGACAAAACACCAAGGGATGCCAAGATTCTCATAGCCAACCGAGCGCTCAACGCTCAACAATATGAAGGAGTGGGCCAAAGGGAAGCCCCAACGCTCACCTTAATTGTAAATGAGGTGAGTGCTATTTCTGAAATTCAATCACAACTTGCTAATCTTACTTCTCTTGTTTCTCAGGTTGTGATTGGTCCAAAAGCACAAGAACACCAAGTTTGTGGCGTGTGCTCAATTCAAGGGCATCCATCCGACAAGTGCCCTCAACTAATCGAGAATGGTGGGTGGGAATCTGCCAATGCAATTGGTTTCCAAGGACAAAATCAAAACAACCCATACTCGAACACTTACAATGCCGGATGGAGGGACCATCCAAACTTCAAATGGAGGGAGCCACAACAAGCTGCCCAACAAGGAGGATTCAGCCCATTCTACATCTTTGCCGATTCTCCTTGGTAGGCCATTCATGAAGACGGCCCGAACGAAGATTGATGTATACAAAGGCACCTTGACAATGGAATTCGATGGGGAAGTGATTGATTTTAATATTTCTGAAACTATGAGATATCCCGTTGATGACCATTCTTGTTTTTCCATTGATGTTATCGATTCTTTGGCGCAGGTATACCTTGAAGAATTGAACGAGGACGCCCTGGAAACAACCATCACTAAGGCCATAGAGCGCAAAAATGAAGGATTTGGGCCAATGCAAGGCCACGGCAAGGAGGAGGAATTCTTTGCAATGGGTTCTAGTGAAGAAATAATTGAGGTTGTGGCAGCCCTTGAGTCATTGCCACAACAATATGGTAAGGTTTCACTCTCACTTTCAAATTCAGTTTCCACTAAGATGCTACCTTCTGTTGTTCAGGCACCATCGCTTGAACTTAAGCCGTTGCCAGACCATTTGAAGTATGTGTTTTTGGGAAAAGGCGAAACATTGCCCGTCATCATTTCATCAAGTCTCACGGCAATGGAGGAGGAGAAGCTTGTGAGGGTGCTGTGAGAACACAAAACAGCCATAGGGTGGACTGTGGCCGACATTAAAGGAATAAGCCCTACCACATGTATGCACCGTATACTTCTTGAGGAGGGGGCTAAACCAACTCGAGAGGCTCAACGCCGTCTCAACCCTCCGATGATGGAAGTGGTGAAGAAGGAAATAATCAAGCTTTTGGATTGCGGAGTGATCTACCCTATCTCCGATAGCCGTTGGGTCTCGCCAGTTCAAGTCGTTCCCAAGAAGTCCGGAGTAACTGTTATCAAGAATGATGAGAATGAGCTCGTGCCTACACGCATTCAGACTGGATGGCGGGTATGTATCGATTACCGGAAACTAAATGCCATGACTAGGAAAGATCACTTTCCTTTGCCATTCATCGACCAGATGCTCGAAAGGTTAGCCGGTCATGCTTTTTACTGTTTTCTTGATGGATACTCTGGATATAACCAAATTGTGATAGCCCCGGATGATCAAGAGAAGACCACATTCACATGTCCCTTTGGAACATTTGCTTATCGTCGCATGCCATTTGGCTTATGCAACGCACCGGCCACTTTCCAAAGGTGTATGGTAAGTATATTTTCCGATTTTGTTGAAAAGATCATTGAGGTTTTGAAACGATGTGTTGAAACTAACCTTGTCTTGAATTGGGAGAAATGTCACTTTATGGTGAAACAAGGTATAGTTTTAGGACATATTGTTTCAGAAAAAGGAATTGCAGTAGATAAATCGAAAATAGACCTTGTACGTCACTTACCCTCTCCTACTTCGGTTAGAGAGGTACGTTCGTTTCTTGGCCATGCAGGGTTCTATAGGCGTTTTATCAAGGACTTCTCCAAGATGTCCAACCCTCTTTGCCGATTGCTTCAAAAAGATGTGCCATTCAAGTTTGATGAAGAGTGTAATTCGGCATTTAACCAACTCAAGGAGAAGCTAGTATCGGCCCCCATTATTGTACCTCCAGATTGGAGCCTTCCGTTCGAGCTCATGTTCGATGCATCCGACTATGCATTAGGAGCTGTTCTAGGACAAAGAAGAGACAAGCGGCCGCATGTCATATACTATGCCTCTCGGACTCTCAATGATGCCCAATTGAACTACTCCACGACGGAAAAAGAACTTCTAACTGTGGTTTTTGCTTTAGATAAATTCCGTTCATATTTAATTGGTACTAAAGTAATCGTTTATTCTGATCATGCAGCTTTGAGGTACTTGCTCACGAAAAAGGAAGCAAAGCCGAGGCTTATCCGTTGGATTCTTCTTCTTCAAGAATTTGATATTGAAATCCGGGATAAGAAAGGAAGCGAGAATGTAGTGGCTGACCATTTAAGCCGAATGATCCACGAGGAGCATGAACATACCGTACCTATCCCTGAAACTTTTCCCGATGAGCAGCTGCTATCCATTGAGGTAAGTGAACCATGGTATGCAGATTTAGTGAATTACTTGGTGGCTAAACAAATTCCAAATGAACTAAACAAGCACCAACGTGATAAGCTTAAAAATGATGCACGTTTCTATGTTTGGGATGACCCTTATTTGTGGAAGTATTGCTCAGATCAAATTGTACGTAGATGTGTGCATGATTCTGAATTTCACTCAATTCTAAGCTTTTGTCACACATATGCATGTGGTGGTCATTTTGGCACACAACGCACTGCCCTCAAGGTTCTAGAGTGTGGTTTTTATTGGCCGACTATATTTAGGGATGCTAGAACCTTTTGTATGTCTTGTGATCGTTGCCAACGAATGGGTAACATAGGTACCAAGGACCAAATGCCGCAAACCCCTGTCTTTAATGTTGAAATTTTTGATGTTTGGGGCATTGATTTCATGGGCCCTTTCCCTCCATCTTATGGTTTCACTTATATCTTGCTAGCCGTTGATTATGTTTCTAAATGGGTGGAAGCAAAAGCCACCCGTACTAACGATTCTAAGGTGGTTGCAGATTTCGTGAAAACTAACATTTTTGCTAGGTTTGGAATGCCGAGAGTAATCATAAGTGATGGAGGGTCTCACTTTTGCAATCGGACCATTGAGGCGTTGCTAAGAAAGTACCATGTCAACCATAAGGTCTCCACACCTTACCATCCTCAAACAAATGGCCAAGCCGAGGTGTCTAACCGAGAAATCAAACAAATTTTGGAGAAGACCGTTGGACCAACAAGGAGGGATTGGAGCTTACGTTTAGATGATGCACTGTGGGCATATCATACGGCATACAAAACACCCATTGGGATGTCACCTTTTCGGCTCGTCTATGGTAAGCCATGTCATTTGCCCGTAGAGTTAGAGCACAAGGCACATTGGGCCGTGAAGATTTTCAACATGGACATAGATGCAGCGGGAGTTCATAGGAAGCTCCAATTGAATGAACTTGAGGAGATTCGGAATGAAGCCTATGAGAATGCCCGGATGTACAAAGCCAAGACCAAAGCATTCCATGATAAAATGATTCGAACCAAGACCTTCACAGTTGGGCAGAAAGTGTTACTTTTTAACTCTCGCCTACGTTTGTTTCCTGGTAAGTTGCGTTCTAAATGGATTGGCCCGTTTGTTGTTACTAATGTTTTCCCTCATGGTGCAGTGCAAATCAAAAGTTCAAGGACGCAGCAAGAATTCAAAGTGAATGGGCATCGATTGAAGCCCTATTACGAGATGTTTGAGGAGCATGTCGTGGAGGAGGTACCCCTCCATGCCGTGGAACCTAGTCAAGCTTAAACGGAGGTACCGTCCGGCTGCAAGACGTAAAAGAAAGCGCTTCGTGGGAGGCAACCCATGCATCCGAATAGAGAAGAACTTGGAAACCCCTTTAAGAGACTTATTTTTATTCCTTTCTTTTTCTTTACTGCCTTTACTTTGCTTTCTTTCTCGTATTTGTTTATTTGCTTGCTCTGTTGTGACTTTCTGCTTAAAACATTGAGGACAAAGTTTGATTTAAGTGTGGGGGGGTAAACAATTTGTATTTGCATGAATTTCGTGGGATTTATTCACCTATCACTTAGAATGTTGTTTCTTGCTGTTTTAAGCGTTTTTAGAGTGTTTTAGTGTGTTTTATAGTGTCTTGGTATAAAACTCCGAAAATTTGATAAAAATTTAAAAAAAAAAAAAAAAAAAAAAAAAAAATTTCTTTTGAAAAACCCAAAAATATGTGTTTTTAGAGTCATTTGAGTCATTTTGGTGTTTGTTTGTGTCTTAGCGCTACTTGGGAGGCAACCCATGCATTCAACAAAGGAAGACTTAGAAAGCACTCCAAATCCAGATTCCTAAAAAAAAAAAACTCTTCTCTTTGTTGCTATTTCGTTTCTGCCTTGTTAGGTTGTTTAGTTGTTATTGTTTGTTTGTTTATTAATTGTGTGAGTCTATGATTGTAACATTGAGAAAATGTTTGATTTATTGATAGGCACTGCTAAACAAAGAAAGATGGTGCTTCACAAAGGGTGTTTGCTTGAGGCCCCACTACGTGGCTTTACTCTTGAAGCGGAAGGCGTAGGAACAGAAGGCATCGGAGCGGAAGGCGTAGGAACAGAAGGCATAGGAGCAGAAGGCATCGAAGATAGAGCATTCCAGGCCTCAATACTTGGCCAAGCGCTGGATGAGCCAGGAAAAAGGTGCCTCTGGAGGAAAGACGAGAACCTTTGACGGTCACTGTGAATCCGACCTTCAGACTCTTGCAGCTCATCAAGCTTCCTCTTCATGCCCGTCGAATAGTTGTTTGTAAGCACGTGCAAACTTCTATTCTCATACTTCAGCTGCTGGATCTCCTGCTTGAGACTTTCCACCTCTGCCATCAATGATTCCACCTGACGGGAGCGGGCAAGCAGGCGTTGGCCCATGTTGGACACAGAACTCGCACACTGAACACTAAGTGCGAGGGACTCTTGAACGGCCAGCTCATCGGACCGTCCTGACAGCAGCCTACTATCTTTCGGAGTGAGGAGGTTCCTAGCTACTATTGTAGCTGTTGTGGCGTCCTGCATCACGGAGTCTTCACCTGTGAGAGGACCGTTAGAAGAAAAGAAAGAAGGGCGCCATATGTTACCTTGACGCGGCGCGCCCGTATCACTGCTAAGGCTCAATTCCAAGCTAAGGTTCGATGAGTTTGCCATTTTTCAAAAGTGTTCAAAGAGAAGGGATGGAGTTAAATTTCAAAGGGCCGGAGTCGATTTTCAAGAATGGGAAATCTTCAGAGTGTGTTTGTTGTGGTGATCGATAGCTCAATAAAAAAGCCAAGGCAACGCGTCCACCAATTCAAAAAGCCGGAATTTCCGGCGTAATTTAGGCGACGCTTTCTCGGCTTTTCAGAAGGCGCGTTCAACTTTGTCAAACGATTTCTTCTTTTCTGACAACACGTGGAGGCGATCATCACAACTACACATCTTTAGCCGACAAGCGCAAAGTTCGGCGACGCTTTCTCAGCTTTTCAGAAGACGCGTGCAGCTTTGTCAAAAGGAGCCGCATCTGCACTACCACGTGTCGTTCAGAAAGCGAAGGGGCGTCGTTCAGAAATCGAAGGGGCGCCTGCTCAGAAATCGAAGAGGCATGTTCAGAGATCGAAGAGGCGCCATTATTTCAAAAAGCCGGATTTGCGGGATCAAAACGTTTGTCGACAAAGGTAAAAAGTACCACCACTTGATATTATCTCTATATATGTCGACCTTCATCTTTTATGGCAGGGCAAACCTGAAAAAAAAAATGCCCAACTCTCCCTCACCTCTGAGGGCGCACTCCCAGCAAAGCCTTTCGAAATACTCAATTCTTTCTTCTTCCCCAAAGATGATACCAGATGCCTGGAGTACAGATGACCCAGGAGGAAGCAGCACAACAAATACATGTGCTGATTCATTCACCGCTTCTTCAAAAGCAAAGGTATCTCATATCATCAAGGTCAAAAGCAAAAGTATCTCATATCATGCTCTTTCCCTGTCTTTTTCTTTGTCCTTGTTCTTACTCGCATGGCAAAGTAAAAGAAGCAATCAGCCGGCACTTGGAGTCAGTCTTCCGATCTGGAGCCAACTGCCTGGAATCTATTCCTGATTGCTTACCTAGCGTTGCTCTCGAGTAGTCATCTTCAACGGTTGATACACTTCCGGAGAAGGGACCACTTCTGCAAAGGGGAGCGAGTAAGGCAAGTGAAAATGATACATTGAAGCATGTGGAGACAAACATAGGCTGAGTTATCCTCCAACCCTTTTCAATACGAATTGGAAAGATTGAATAAAGAAACAGACCAAAGGGGTAAGCTCAGACCTTCGGGGGAGACCAAAAGAACCATCCTGCTGCCCAGTTCAAGAAGTAACACAAAGGAAAATCAACGATGGGCAGAAACCAGTTCAAGAGTAAGCCTGTGGAATCACAAAGATCAAAGCCTCAATGCAATTACCAAGGAGAAGATGGAATTTACACTCTATAACCAGATTTGCGTCTCTAAACTCTTCTTTTTGTTAATTACATTATGCCATGTTTAGTATGTTTAAGTGCTTTTTGTGTATTTACTTATGCTTTGTGTGAATCTATGCTTAAAACATTGAGGACAATGTTTGATTTAAGTGTGGGGGGGTAACTAAGTATATTTGATGCAAATTCGTTGGATTTTATCACCTATCACTTCACATGTTGTTTCTCACTGTTTTAAAAGTGTTTTAGTGTGTGTTGTTTTATAACTCCGAAAAGCACATAAAAATTTGAAAAATTGTTTTGAAAAGCCTAAAAAGAGTGTTTTGAGTCGTTTTTGTGAGTTTGTGTCTTAGGGTACCTTCCAACACAATGTTAAGGATTTGGTTTATAATTGCATGACGGTTAGAAAGAGTTATAAACATAGAGAAAAGTTTGATTTACTCTTGGTATATGCTTGGTTATGGTTATAATGTATGACTTCACATGCAATCATAAAAAATAAAAATAAAAAAATTCGTTTTTGTAACATGCTTGAAGGAAGGAACTCAAACAAACGCTACAACCCTGAGAGACTTGAGCCTATAACGTTCTTTGGAGAGTATAATCTGTGATTTCTTGTTTTCTAAAGTTGTTGCATGATCTCATTATTCCTTGCTTGGTTACTACTTAGAATGTAATTGTATCATGATAGAACTAAATGCTAGAACTTATATCCGTTTCATTCAAAGCATGACATTGAATTGCATAACATATATCAAGATGAAGTTGTGTAGTTGCCACCATAACCAAATAGCCTTACTTCCCATATTTCGTATTTATTGTAAGTTTTAACCCCGTTGAGCCTCGTTTAGCCTTTATTCTTTGTTAACCCACATCACCCCTTACCTAGCCTAGAGTAGGACTTTCCTATACCCTTGTTCTTAAAGTATAGTGAGCATGACTTAAATGAATTCCTTTTGAGTTACATTATGCAAGAAAATGAGTGTGGGGGAGTAAAAGTTTGTTCTTACGTTTATATGTATGTTTTGAGATTCATAAAAAAAAAAAAAAAAAAAAAAAAAAAAAAAAAAAAGAGTGAAAATAAGTAAGAATGAACTCACGAGCGTTGATGGTTGAAGAAAGGGTCCAAAAAAGTTGAATATGGCCCTAAGTTTTGTGTGACTTTCCCTTGGGTGTTCAAAGTTGACTTCTGCGTTCTTAAGGGAATTCTAAGTGCCTAATTCAATACTTTGCTCACTATTGCTTTAAGAATGTTTGTTTATCCTTCACCTTTCATTGTTAGCCAATACCCTAGCCCCGTTACAACCCTTTGACTTCTATCTTGAGTGTTATGTGTTTCAAAATGTGGAGTTTGGAATTGATATGAGCTTATGGTGTCACTGGTTCTCGCGTCTAAGTAGTAGCATTCCATTCATGAGATCATACCTAAACATGCTTATTAACTCCAGAAATTGCTTCCTTTGAAATACATTTATGTGAGTGTTCATTTTTATGTTTACATCAATCTTCTCAATATACCTAGTGTAGGGTATGTAGTCAGAAAATCTGTGTGAAAAACGAGAGTATATCTTGTAAGGATTTGAGCAAATTCTCTAAGGCATGTTACTACATTCGAAATGTGTTTTAAATGCTTAATTGTGAACTAGTATGTGGTGACTATGAGTAAGAATGTACTTAAGTGTAAAGATGGCTAAAATCTGTGGGAATAATGATTTTTAACTTGTCATGTGCTTTGGAAATCCCTGAGACGTTTGTTGGAAGGTTTAGGTTGTGTTTTACTTGTTCGTTTTGTTTTGTTTCTGGTTTCTTTTGTTTTGTTTTGCTCGAGGACTAGCAAAAGATAAGTGTGGGGGTATTTGATAGGAGCATATTCATGCGACTTAAATGGCTTGTTCTCGTGCATTTACGTTATGTTTCTTTAGTTATTTTAGTACTTTAAGCTATTTTCGTGTGTTTGTAGGCCGAAAGGGCTAAAGGAGCAAAAAGATGCATTTTGGAGACTTTTGGAGCACTTTTGGGCTAAGGATGGATAGCTTATGCTTGGAGCCAAAGTGTTGGACGAAATTGAAAACCTAATTGAAGACCAAAGTGTTGGAACCTTGTTCCCTTTAGTTTTAGGATATTTAAACCTTTCCTATATCCTTAGTCGTGCATAACATTCCAACATTCCACTCCTTCATTCACCACTTATCATATCATACACTTATCTTATCATCACCACATATCATTCATTTATTACTTATCATATCATTCATTCATCTACATATCAATAACCACATATCATTCATTTATTACTTATCATATCATTCATTCATCTACATATCAATAACCACTTATCTTATCACTCAACATATCATTCATTTATCACTTAACATATCATACACTTATCATAATCATTCATTTAACACTTATCATAATCATTCACTTATTCTTTCATCATTCAACCACCAATTCAACACATGCATCTTCAAACATATCAACCCTACAAGCACATGCTCCCCCTAATCCCTTGCCGTGCCTTCCTCAACCATTTCAACCACATTCTTCCACTTTGTCTCTCATCATTTCAGCCACATTTCTAACTCACATGCATCACATTCATTTCCAAATAACAATCACTTCAAATGCCATGCATTCACATGCATTTACACCACCAAAAACCCTTTGCCGTGGGCTTTCAATGCCTTTCCAGCTTTCCCTTTTATTTTCCAGCTTTCATTCTTCAAAATTTCAGCCATTACACATGCATTTCAAACCTTTCAACACCCTTTAATCATCTCCCTTTAAGTTATGATTTTATTTCCTAACCCTACATGCATTATTTATTAGCATCTTCACATGCATTCACACACACTTCACACAAACAAACACCCTTGTTGCCGTGAGTTCCCTACCTTTTAAGCATTCCATTTCATCATTTCACCAACAATTCAGCCACATTCCACATGCATAACCAAACTAGTGTCACTCCCATTCATTCCCTTTAATTATTTAGCCATTATCATACATTTATTCTCCCATAAACAACCCAACAATGCCGTGAGTTCCCACTCCCATTTCCAGCTTTCCATAACTTTTCCTAGTTGTTTTATTACATACATTCCCCCTTCATTATTCCAAACACATGCACCCATAATCATTCATCCCCTCCTAGCTGCAATATTCCCTCTTTTGTTCCCCCATTTCACCTATAAATAAGCATCCAACACTCCTCAAAATTCACTCACTCTTCCATACACATTTTCAGTTACAAACACTTCCATCTTCTCCCTAGCCGTGAGTCTCTCCATTTTCTGCACCATTCCCTTCCCTTTCTCCTCCATTTCTTCCATTTCCATAATCCCCCAAACCACTCATCCCCCAAAAACTCACCTTAGACCTTGTGCTACAACAACGAAGAAGAGAAGAGTGCCTAAACGTTCATACAATTCAAGTTTGAGTTGTTGGAATGTTTAGGTGTTTCTTTGATTTCAATGTTTAAATTCAATTTTCTTTGTTTTGTAATGGAAGAGAAGAGTGCCTAAACGTTCATACAATTCAGTTTGAGTTGTTGGAATGTTTAGGTGTTTCTTTGATTTCAAAGTTATGAGGAACTAAACCCCCTTTAGCTAGGGGGTGATTCGAAACTATGTTTATATTTGCAATTTGAATTGATTACGTTTGGTTGGAATTTCATAAGTTGTGGATTCAATTCGTTTAACTGTTTGATTGATAACTTATTTCTGTATGTTCATTGAGATTGCAAGCTTAATTTTCATGCATAAATATGACGCTAGAATATAAGTGAATTTCACCTAATCGCTATGAACTTATATTCACAAGTAGTGGAGGTTGCTTATAAACAATCGCGTTAAACGAATTCTTGGCATAAGTTTCATGCGTATTCCATAGTAACGAATGCCTCGTCGATGTTTATGATTTCCGTTGAACTTAATGATCTTTGTTGAATGTCTCTATCATGCGTATTCCATAGTTAGGGACTTTGATTAAGAATAATTTGGTTGTAATGCGTATTCCATTCAATCCAACGAATTTAGGGAAATCTGAAAGTTAATCTAAGCGGATCTAATTAACTTGGAGCATTGAGTTTCAAAACTTATCGAAAGACCAACTGAGAATCAATTTTGTTTGCAAGTGTAACATGTGTGGAGAAGAACCCCTTGGCTATTCCATCATCCATATTTTTATCACATTCATATTTACATTTTGCCTTTAATTATATTCTGTCTTTTTAATTTAATATCGTCCAACCACAATTCCCCCCCTATTTTGTTAAGTCTTAATCATTCGTATTTGTTTTATTTTTGTATCTTTAAGCTTTTGGAGTCATAAACAATTGCAAATTCGTCTAAATCAAGTTCTAGCTTCTATTTGAGTCAATTTGATTGTTTTAGACAATTTGAGTTTTTCAAAGCCTTTCTGAGTCATAGTAGTCTTGTTAAGAGTATTTTAATTTAGTTTTTATGTTTTTAAGTCAATTTAGAAGGTTTTAGCAAGCCCTCCTAATCCCCGGTCTAGAACGATCCCTCACTTATCCATTCTACTACAATTGTCAAACGAGGGTTTAATTTGAGTGTCAAGTAAATCTCGCATCAAAAGTCCCTAGGAATGTTTATGTCAAGTATTTTGATCAAGTGTATGGTTGTGATCCTGATGGTAGGTCAGGTGGTATGTGCCTTTAAGTATTGTTAATACTTCTTCTAAACATGTGCATGCCTTGTGAAAGATTGTTATTCAAATTATGAGTATTACTGCACTTTTGTTTATGTCTTCTCTCAGAAGTATTTGCAGCACTCTCTTTAGGATCTACTTCTGACTCTTAACCCTATTTCTCAACCTTGGCGTCTTATTGGAGACTTTAACAACATTGCAAGTTTGTCTGAAAAGTTTGGGGGATCCTCCAATGTCTCTAGGGATATAAATAAGTTTATTAGTTTCCTGAATAAAGGCAGCTTAATTTCTTTACATGCTACTTGTGTTCCTTTACCTGGTGTAACGAACATCAAGATGACTCTACAGTATTGAATGCTGCGAAATGCTTAAGAAAATAGTTGAGTAACGTTCTAAGAACTGAATAGGTGATGTGGGCTCAAAAGGCAAAGATTAATTGGCTAAAGATGGGTGACAGAAACACTAGATTTTTCCAAACGACTGCCACAATACGTAAGAAAAGAAATTAGATCTCCAAGATTAGGGATGTGGAAGGTAATTGGTGGGCTGCTAATGAAGGAATGGAACAAATTTTTGTTCAAGATTTTAAAAAAAATGTTTCTCTTGCGTGCCCCCAACCTTGAGTGATCTTCAAAACATTGGGGATATCATTGGTCCATAATGCTGCTCTTCTGAACCCTATAACTGACAAAGAGATTTGCTTAGCTACTAAAAGTATTGGGGATCTAAATGCTCCTGGCTCTAATGGTCTTAGTGCTGGATTCTTCCATGACTGCTAGTATATTGTTAAGGATTTGGTTATTAGTTTGGTTAAGGAAATCTTCATTTATCATGCTTTGCTTAGTTAGTTTAATTATACTAATATTGCTTTAATTCCAAAGGTAGAAGGCCTAGAGGTGGTGAGCAATTTTAGGCCTATAAGTTTGTGTAATGTAATTTATAAGATAATTACTAAGGTAATCATTAATAGGCTTAAACCTCTCTTGGATAAGTGTATATCTAAGAACCAAGGGGCTTTTGCACCAGGCCACTTCATCCAAGATAACATTTAATTGCTCATGAAATGTTTGCAAGGTTCAACAAGAAAAAAAGGTAGAGATGGTGCCATGGGAGTAAAGCTAAATCTTGACAAGGCCAATGATTTTTGAATTGGGACTACGTAAGATATGTTTTGACTAAATTTGGTTTCAATCACAGTTGGATTAATCTTATCATGCAAACGTATGTGTCTTTCTCTATCATTATCAATGATGAAGCTCCTGGTTATTTCTATCCTTATATTTTTATTTTGTATAGAGTCGTTAATTAGACATCTCAACATAATGGCTGAGAATTCTTCAAACCACGTTGGTAATCTTCCCCTAGAGGTTTTAAAGTTTCTAATCTTTTTTTTGCGAACGATTGTCTTCTGTTTGCAAGGGCCACAATTAGGGGAGCTAGAAGTATTCTTAATATGCTATATAAATTTTCCAAAGTTGTTGGGCAACAAATTAACTTCCATAAGTCTTCCATATATTTCTCTTCTAATAACTCTGCCCATATTAGAAATGATATAGTTAATATTTTTCAAATTCAACATAAAACAACTATTGAAAAATATCTTTATATCCACAACATTGTGTTTTGGAAAGACTCAATGAATGTAGTGGAGCTTATCAAAAGAGGTAAACAAAAAATGGCGGGATGGAAGGCTAACACTCTCTCTAAGGCTGGTTGGTTGACTTTGATTAATTCTAATCTCACAGGTATGCCTAATCATATCATGTCTTGTTTCAAGTGCCCTGAAAGGGTTTTGAACAATTTGAACAAAGAGTGCAAAGACTTCTTTTGGGGTAAAGAGAAAAAGTTATACCCCATGGCTTGGAATAAAATTTGTACCCCAAAGAATGTTGAGGGCTTAAGGATTAGAAGACTTAATCATTTCAACCAAGCTTGCTTGGCTAAATTAAGGTGGAAAGTTTTATCGCAGCCAAATAATTGGTGGGTACAATTGGTAAGTAGAAAGTATCTAAGGAGAGCAGATTTTTGAGCAGTTTTGTTAAACAAAATCACTCTATGGCCTGGAAAGGGATCCTTCATGGTAGAGATGTTATCTTAAAGGGTACTAGGTGGGTGGTGGGTAATGGTAGAGATATTAAGTTTTGGACGCATCATTGGGTTTTTATCCCTTCTACCATCTTATCCTTGAAAACCAGAGAAAGTTTATTGACTGGAATCTAAAAGTAAGTGATTTTATTGATAACAAGTGTTGGGATCAAAAAAAGCTTAGGCAGGTCCTCGGTGATAAGGTTGTTAAGAAAACCTATAATGTAACTATTCCCCATAGTAGCACGGATGATAAAATGGTTTGAGGTCTATCTCATAATGGTGATTTTTCTATTAAGAGTGCAACGTGGATTCAAAACAACAATCTACACAACTAGGTCAAACAAAAGGTCCTGAATAAAATGTGGAAGCTAGCTATTACTTCTGAAGTTAAGATGTTTGTTTGGCTGTTGATCATGCAGGCTTAATACTAGGAAGCAGATGAACAAATTGAATAAGGACATCCCTATATATTGTCCTATCTGCAAAACTGCTGTTGAGGATCAAACTCACTTATTTCTTTTGTGTAACCATGCGTGTTTAGTTTGGAATCTTTTTCCAACCTCAAATATTAGTTCAAATGCGGGAATTAGTTTTAACGAGTTGTTAGATAGCTTATCTTACTCGGATATGAATGAGTTAAGTGATTTAAGTAAATTTCTCACCATCTGTTGGCAGATCTGGAATGATCGATACAATGTAATTTTTCATCAGGGGACTCCATGTCCTGAGAGGATACATATCATTGCTTCGAGCGTTGGTCAAGAGTTTTTCAAAGCTAACTTTAGGGCGATTTTTATTAGGAACCCTGATAATTACCCCATCATTAAGTGGCATCCTCCGAACAAAGGTTTTGTCAAGCTTAACTTCAATGGATCTGCTAGCGATGATAAGGCTGGTGCTTGTTTTGTGGTTCAAAATGAAGATGGATTTGTTATTGGAGTAGGGGACTTTAATTTGAATGGTGCAATAATCAATGAAGTAGAGGCTAGAGCTTTAAAGGAGGGTCTCACATATATCAAGAGGAAAGGCTTCAACAAGGTTCTTATTGGAGGAGATTCCAAGCTTATATTGGGCGCTTCAAGGGAAGGTCGAACCTCCATGGAATATTTGCACTTGCATTCGGGCTTTTGGCCCATGTAGCAAAACCCTAAACCCTTAGGCTTTAGAACCTAAGCCCTAATCCGGATCCAAACCCAAAACCCGTTGACCTAGTCTGATCCGGTTGACTGACCCATTGACTTGACCCGTACCCAGTGACCATTGATTTCCGGTCAACGTTGACCGTTGACTTTGACCGTTGACAGGGCAACGTTGACTTTAACTGTTGACTTTTTGGGTTTTCCTTCGGGACTTCTCCTAGGCTAATTTTGACGTCTTGGACCCGTTTCCCATGTCCGTTTTCTCAAATTAAATCGTTTGAGTAGAGTTTGACTAAATATACCATTATTGTGCATAGGGGAAATTAATTGTGGCGTTTTCGTCTTCGCTAATTGCATGGCTCTTCGGCAACTGAGTACTGTGAGTGGACCCCTTCTAAAATTACATGATTTCATAGTTTAATTGCATAAATGAAAAGCATGCCTTATGAGTTTATGGATTGATTTTATGTTAAGCACGTTTATTGAAATGTTGATTATCGTCTCGTTATTTTGTGAGGAATTAATTGTTGGCCTATATTGAGCTATAGTTTGATATATTGTATTCTCTATAAAAACCATGAACTGGTAGACTATCTGATGGATGACGATAGGGTGCTAGAACATGTTTTAGAAACCCCTCTTTATAGTATAGATGATAGATGACTTTATACTATGAAGTGGTTAATTATGAGAGGCGTAACTATTTGTGCGTACCTAGTGGACACTATGCCGCCGGGGGCGAGGATCTGGTGTTGGCAGATAGGCCGGGAGAAATAATCCTTAGCTACGGGCTGAGGGACACTTAGCAGGCACTGGGCCGGGAGTTGGTAATCTCTAGCTACGGGCGCAGAGACCACGGTGCTGGCATAGGGTCGGGAGTTATATTTATTCAGTGACCTTACTAGTAGCACATCGTGTTTGCGAGACGATCCGTGAGACGATTGATATTTTGATTTCTGCAATGTTTTTCCGCGATATGTCTTTTGAGATGTTTTTGGCATGCTAGGGTTTTCAGTAAACCTATCACCTATTAGCTAGTAGTTTTCTTTATATAAACTGTGGGGGTTAGTATCTTGTTAACTGTTTTATTATTATTGTATATATAAACTTGGTCCACTTAACTTTGTTTTGCGCCCCTATTCATGTCTTAGAATCGAGGCATACAATCCCGGCATCAAGGCACTTCAACATCGGCATCTTTGAGCCATCTCGGTGTAGGACCCACTCCTTATTCATTCAATTTTATATTATTTCTTTTAGTGTTCTAATTAGCTGTATGCTCTGAACACGTTCCTAAGTTGTTAATTCATTGTATTTCAATTCATAACCCTTATTTATTTCTCATTATTAGCTTTTGTATCAATTAATGGCTTTCGTCACCCTCGGGTGTCGGCCAGCACGTGTCTATCTTGGTATTCGAGCAATATCAGGGTCGGGGCGTGTCAGTGTAGCAGTAACAAGTAATTTCTATTGCAATTAACAACAAATACAACAACCTCCTTTCTGTTTACAACCTTCCCTAATATAATAGCTCTTTAGCTTTCTCCATAAGCTAACTACTAACAACCTTATCCTTTTAACCACTCAAATATGTCCTAGTCAGCACTAATACAATGCCATCTCATCAACCAATTCAATTATCACACAGAATCCTATCAATAACCCTCCTCAAAGCAAGGCTTGTATACAAGACTTGGAAACAGAAAAAATGTGCAAAATTACAATGTATTAAGCTGAGCAACTCCTGAAAATCGCATCTTCAAGTCTGAGAGTAATTCTCCCATGTAGCTTCTTCTGGAGTGTGATTTTGCTAATGAACCAACACTTCTGTAGCTGCAGTTGTACCCTTCTTCCTCATTCTTCTGTCCAAAAGAACCACAGGAACATTTTGTAAAATACCATCGTCAGTCAGCATAAGTAGTTGAATCGTAGGTTGAATAGCAGCCCCCAATGTTTCTTCAGACACGAAACATGGAACAGGGGATGAAGTTTGGAGTTGTCTGGGAGTTTCAACAGATAAACAACAGAATCAACCTTTACTAGCACCTCAAAAGGACCATAAAACCAAGGTTGCATCTTGTGAAATGGATGAGAGGACAATGACAGGGTACCAATCTCAGGTAAACTAAGTCCCCCACCTAAAAAACCCTTTCAGTTATATGCTTATTAGCTTGTACTATCATTCGATTTTGTGCTACTGCTAAATCCACCATTTCCAACTTAGTATACCAGTTTTGTACACAGGAATCTCAGGTGGTGGCTACCTATACACCACTTCATAAAGACAAAGTTTAGTAGCAGAGTGATAAGTCGTATTAAAGCTTCATTCCGCCCATGGTAACCAAAGGGTCCATTTTCTGGGTTGAAGACTACAAAAACACCGCAAGTAAGTTTCTAAACATCGATTTACCACCTCTGTTTGACCATCGGATTGTGGGTGATAACCCGAGCTAAAACATAGTAAGGATCCTTGCAAGGTAAAAAATTCTTTCCAGAACTTGCTCATAAAGACCGAGTATCTATCACAAACAATAGACGTAAGCATGCCATAAAGTTTAAAAATATGCTCCATAAATAAGTTAGCCATCGAAGTTTCAGTATAAAGATAAGATAAAGCCAAAAAATGTGCGTATTTGGATAAGCGATCCACAACTACCTAAATGACAGTTTTACCTCGACATGGGGGAAGACCACTGATGAAATCCATGGATATGTCAATCCATATCCATAAAGGAATAAGCAGGGGCTGAAGCAATCCTGCGAGAGTTAAGGTCTCATACTTGTGTTGTTGGCATATCTGACAATTGGCAACCCTATCCTTAATGTCATTTTTCATGCCAACCCAATAAAAGGACCTGAAAAGCCGTTTATATGTCTTCAAAAATCCAGCATGACTAGCAATAGGACTACTGTGATGTTCTTCAAAGACTTTCTGTCACCAAGGACTGGTTGGACTTATGACAATTCGCCCTTTGTATCGTAGAAAACCATTCTCAACTTTGAACTTCAGAGAACTCAGTAATGTAGAATCAGACGCATGTCTAGTATCTAAGCATTTTGTTTAGTGTGCCGTCATAAATCATCTAACCAACAGAGATATGGGTAGGAAATGGCAGCTAATTCCATGCTAGAATGTTGAGAAACTTCAGCAATAGGACTTCTGGAAAGTGTATCTGCCATCTGATTATCACAGCTTTGCTTGTATTGAATCTTGTAATCAAAACCAAGCAATTTAGACACCCACTTTTGCTGGAATGGAGTATTGGCTCTATTTTGCAGAAAGAATTTCAGACTATGATGATCTGTTTTGATGATGAAGTGCCTCCTTACCAAGTATGACTGCGATTTTTTAATGGCATGTATGATAACCATCATTTCTTTTTCATAAGCAGACAAATTTTGGTTCCTTACATTGAGTGCCTTACTAGTAAAGGCAATAGGTTTGCCACCTTGTTGGAGAACAGCTCCAATTCTAAAGCCCGATGCATCACTTTCGATAACGAAAGGTTGGGAAAAATCTGGGAGGGCTAAGACTTGTGGAGACAACATAGCCTATTTCAATTCATTGAATACTGTTATTGCTGAATCAGACCACTTGAAATTGTCTTTCTTAGTGTGCATTGTGAGAGGACTAACAATATTGCTGAAACTAGGATTAAATTTCCTATAGTAGCCCGTTAATCCAAGAAATCCTTTCAATGCTTTAATAGAGGTGGGAATAGGCCACTTAGCAATAGCCTCCAATTTAGAAGGATCAGCTGCAACCCCTTCTTTAGACACTATATGGCCCATATACTCAACTTGGGTTTGATTAAATGCACACTTTGTTTTCTTGAAAAACAAGGTATGGGGTTGCAAAAGTTGAAAGACCAATCTCAGATGCTTCAAATGAGACTCCCAAGACTTGCTATACAATAATATGTCATCAAAAAATACTAGGATAAATTTCCTCATATAAGGTTTGAAAATTTCGTTCATAAGACATTGGAATGTGGCTGGAGCATTGGTTAACCCAAAGGACATAACCAAAAACTCATAATGCCCATCATGAGTTCAGAATGCAACCTTCTCAATATCACTTGGATGCATTCGAATTTGATGGTAGCCGGATCAGAGGTCTAGATTAGAGAAAAACTAAGCTCTATACAACTTATACAACAGCTCATCAGTTAGTGGAATGTGAAATTTGTCTTTAATAATGATGAGATTAAGGCCTCTATAATCTTTACACATTCACCAAGTGTCATCCTTTTTCCTTACTAAAATAACTGGAGAAGAATAAGGACTATTATTGACCCTGATAAAACCAACATCTAATAATTCTTGGACACACTTTTCAATTTCTATTTTTTGTAAGGGACCATATCTATAAGGTCTCATACTAGGTGGTTTACTACCTCTTATCAAGGGAATTCTATGGTCATGTGATCTGTGAAGAGGCAAACAAGTAGGAGCCAGAAAAACTACCTCATTATGTTGCAGAAGTTGCTTTAACTGATGAGATTGAATTGCTCACAGTACAGTCTTATGTTCCATTATATCTTCTTGTTGAATTTGAAAGAATAAAAGCACCCACATAAGATTCTTCGTGAAGCAACTTTTCCATGTTAAAGAATATGTTCACTCAGTGCTTCTGGACATGAAAGACAAAACATGGTATTGCCCCTCTTGAACTTCATGTACAGTTTATCAAAATCCCAAAGGATTGGACCCAATGTCTTTAGCCATTGAAACCCTAACACCACATCACAACCTCCCAAGGCTATGGCATACAAATTAGTAGTACACTGATAGTCTTGAGTCTTGAGTGAGACAGCCCCTAAAGAACCTGTAGTACACTGATAGTCTTGAGTCTTGTGGGAACTACCAGAATCGATAAGTATTACCACAAGACAATTCTTAATACTACCAAAAACCTTTATGGTTTTAATTGACTTAGGAGCTGGGGTACCAAAAATGGCACAAGCTATAATCTTAGTTTCTAAATTTCCAGTGTTAGAGGCTTTATTACCATTACCCTACTGAACATCAATCAATAAAAGTTGTTTCTTCTCACAAGTGTGGCCTCTAACAAACTTTTCCTTACAATGGAAGCAAAGACCATGTTTTCGACAATATTCGACCTTTTCTGGGGTTAATCTTCTCATATTCTCATGTTTTAATTTGTTATTTCCCATAGAAGTATCAGCAACATTTTGTAATGGTGGACTAAACGAAGAATTAACAGATGGACGAGGAAAAGATTTGACCTTTAATTTAGACAACTTGGCATCGATCTGTTAAGCATAAGCAATGGCCTCAAGAACGTCTTTGGGCTTCAAAATTTTTGACATCATGACGCAACTCCAATTTTAGAGTGCCAATGAAACAAGATCGCAAAAGAGATGGGGTAACTTCCCTTGTATGATTCGCCAGTCTTCGAAACTCCAAGATGTAATCATGCAGAAATCCCGTTTGGTGAAGTTTAACTAAGCTTTCTACCGAATCGTCGAACTCCGATGGACCAAATTCTTGACAAAGAGCTTGTGTGAAATCTTCCCACCTAGGGTATGTCCTAATACAATTAGCCCATTAGAACCCTTGTAGAGGTTCGCCATCCAGATAGAATGATGCCATTTTCACTTTCTTGAAATCTTCAATGCCTAAGAAATCAAAATAGTGTTCTACTTTATAGATCCATGCCAAGGGTTCATCGCCATCACCAAATTTGGGAAAATCGATCTTGTTAAATGGTTGTTGAGGCGACGGAATCGATTCTTGATGGAAAAATTGAGGGCCACAATAAGGATTCACTTTTGGCAGTAAATTGTGATCGGAATGTGTTCCCTCCAATGATTCACCCACCGACCCACTACTATTCGTCGATAACGCCTGCAATTGCTGCAAAATCAACTCATGGGTAGTTCGAAATTCAGTTCTTGATTCTTGAAATTCATGCCTGGAATTTTGAACTCCTTCTGGAAATTGGCAAACAGGGACTCAAGCTTGGATACTCTAGTTTCCATGGTGTGTCTAGAACCGAGCCGAGTCATACACGAAGAAGGATCAATCAAGAACGAATGCACTGGCTTTGATACCAATGATAAAACCCTAGCTTTGCATCTTAACTTCTGTGTAGCAGTAACAAGTAATTTCCATTGCAATTAACAACAAATACAACAACCTCCTTTCTATTTACAACCTTCCCTAATATAGTGTTTGTTTAGCTTTCTCCATAAGCTAACTACTAACAACCTTATCCTTTTTAACAACTTAAATCTGTCCTAGTCAACACTAATGCAATGCCATCTCATCAACCAATTCAATTATCACACATTATCCTATCACATAGACTAAACAAATCTGATATGATATAATGTCGATCGTCCAGAAGGAGAAGCCAAGAACGACCTTCCTCCAACGATATAACAGCATCTCTAACATACAACACGAAATTAAGAAGTGACCACCGTTAGGGTTGCCCGTTATCTCTTTACCAAGTAGTCCACATTTTCTACAAATTTTGTGATGACTGCTCAAGATTCCTTTGCTAAGTACTCTTCCTGGGCATCACTGTCATGCATCAAACTTTATAGCCAGCATCCATTCCAAGTATTAATCCAGCAATTGCGCGCAAGCAATTTAGTCACCTTAGAGGATAATGCCCCCACCATTAGTTGCTTGCAAACAAATGGAGGTAAATAGAAGCTCCACGTTTCCAAAAGATTGATTTATAAGAACCTCGCACACACTGCTAAGCTATAAGGAAATTTCGAAACCAGTGACTGCGAAAATTAGTTTCAGTAGTTGAAACCTAATAACGCACATCATGTACAAGAAGCTTTAATCCACAATGCACCTTGCAGAAGAAGCCAAAACGTCTATAACAAGGATGTGCTCATAGGATTTGCAAAGAAATGCTCACGGCAGACTAGCTTTGGTTCAGTGAAGCTGCTTCCAAAGAGGGTTCTTATTACGGGTGTGATCCCGTTGGGTGTAGTTTGATGCATCTTCATCAGATAAATGTGTGTATCCAAACTCAACAACTCCAATAACTTTCTGCAACTCTATAAGAAACTTAGAAGTTAGCATTAAAATTGAATCGACAAAGCAGACAATTTCTACCCATAATAAAAAAGGTGACATAGTATACAGGTAGAGAAACCAATTCATAAAATAAACTGTGGGTTGCAATACTTGGGGATTCAGCACATCCATGCGGCGAATAATTTCATCCTAACATAAACAAAGACAAAAGAAATGAGAATATACACATTATTTTGTAAAGCCTTATAGTTAAAGCTATTTGTTCAAGCTTAATATGACCAATTTGACCCGAATGCTTCCTACAGCCCCAACAGGCCAATATATGCATACTTTGCAAATGTCGAATGACAACCACAATTGCAAACTCCAGTGAAAAAGTATAATTGTTTGGTATAACAACGACTAACCCCAATTAACATATTTTGCTGGGTGACTTTGCTGACCAATGAAACTCAGAGTCATGAGTATAGTATTAAGGAGACCAACAAGAATGTTAGATAATTAGGAGGTGATGCGAGCATTATACGCACACAAATTAAACCCTCTTTTTGTCAAGTTGTAGTATAGATATAAGTAGGGATCGTTCTGGACCGGGGATTAGGAGGGATTGTTAATCACTTGGATTTGACTCAAAAACGTAAAAACACAATATAAAACACTAAACTAGACTCAAAGAATGTAAAACTAAACTCTAAAACACTAAGACAAACCAAAAGACTCAAAATACTTTAAAAACACAAAATAAGATAGATTGTAATGACTAAGACTTAACAAAATATGGGGGGATTGTGTTTTGGACGAATTTAAACTAGATTGTAAAGAAAACAGATTTTAAGACGAAATTGTGATGAATCAATGGATGATGGAATAACTAAGGGGTTCTTCTCCACACATAAAATATATGCAACGTAAATCAATTTCCAGTTATCAATTCAATAAGTTATGAACCTCGACGCTCCAAGTTAATTAGGTTCGCTTAAATTAACCTTCAAATTTCCCTAGAATCATTGAATTGGATGAATATGCATCGCAAACAAATTATTCCTAACAAGTTCTCTATATGAACAACATGATAAAGATACAAGTTAGAATCATTACGTTCTTTGGAAATCATAAGCATCGACAAGGCATTTGTAACTATGAAAAGCATGATACTCTTGCCAGGAATCTACTTAACATGATCGTGACTAGCGACCTTCACTACTTGTGAATATAAATTCGTAACGATTAGGTGAAACAAACTTATATCCTAGCACCAAATTCAAGCATGCAAATTAAGCGTGCACTCTCAATCAACATACAAGAATAAGTTCTAAATCAAACGGTTAAGCAAATTGTCTTCACGACTTATGTAACGATAACTGGAAGTAATCAACTTATTTCACATATATAATCATGGTTTCGAATACACCCTTAGCCATTGGGGGTTTAGTTCCTCATACGTACAAGACAAAGAGAATTGAAATTAAACATTGAAATCAAAGGAAAAGAAACACCTAAACATTCCAACAACTCAAACTTGAATTGTATGAACGTTTAGGCCCTCTTCTCTTCCTCTTTGTCGCGGCACAAGGTCTAAGGATAGGTTTTGGGGTGGTATTTGTATGGAGGAATGGATGTGTGATGGTTGGAGGGCACGGCAATGGAGAGAAAAGATGCAGAAAATGGAATGGATTTGCACGGCATTGGTTTTGTGATTGTGATGGTGTGTTGTGTTGTGAATGGGAATTGAATGAATCCCCCTTTGTGGCTGCAATGGATGTTTATTTATAGGTGGATGAATGATTAAAAGAGTGACAGCTAGGAGGTTGGTGGAAAGCTGGAAATGCACAGGGGAATGCATGTGGCTGCAAGGTGTGAATGATTATGGGTGCATGTGGCTGAAATAATTAAAGAGTGAGGGGATGCACGGCACAAAGGGAGATGGCTGGGATTGTGGAGATGCACGGCACACCAAGGATGTGCTGGAAATGAATGTGAAAAGCTGGAAAATGAAGGGTAGGCCACGGCAATGGTGAGGGCATGTGCTGATGGTTTATGGGAGAATGATATTGAATTGGGAAAACATGTGGCTGCCAACTAGGATGAATGATTGAAGAGTGCATGTGGGTGACTATGTGGCTGCAATGATGAAGTGGACAACCTGGAAATGGGATGGGAGTGCACGGCAAAGGGGAGTGCATGTGGAATTGCAAGGTAGGGTGAATGATGATGAATGCATGTGGATTAAAGAAGAATATGGAAGTGAATAAATCAGAAAAGGGCTGCAAGGTTAAAAGGCTGGGTTTAAGTACATAGGATGGGCCTAAAATAGGGTGGTTTGCATGGCAAGGGAAAGGGAGAAGGGATAAGCCACGGCAAGGTTATGTAATTGGGCTAGGGCCATTGTTTTGTGTCCTAAAGTGCCTCAATTTCGTCCAACACCTTGGCTCCAAACATAAGCTATCCATCCTTAGCCCAAAAGTGCTCCAAAATGCTCCAAAATGCACTTCTTTGCTCCTTAAGCCCTTAGAACCTGAAAACACACAAAAGAAGCATAAAGGACTAAAATAACTAAAGAAACATAACGTAAATGTACGAGAACAAGCCATTTAAGTCGCATGAATATGCTCCTATCAGGAGGATAGTAACGTTAAAAGCAATTTAATAACCAATCATGCTTTTATCTTGACAGTGAAAATATATCAAACAGTAAAGGCACCAAGGGAACATTGTTGTTGTATCCAGCATTCAGTGATAATGAAGACTGAAGAGTATGAAAGTCAAAGCAATGTTCAATTGCAAAAGTTTCAGGAAGATAATAATGAGATTGATAATATTTATATGGATTTTGCAAGTACCTCTACCATCCATGGATTTTGCATGACAACTCCAAGAACACGTCGCCTGAGTCCCTTGTAAATAATCTTGTTAATGGTCCCATCACCATTTATCCATGGCAATATTGGCACGCATAGTTCACAAAAAGAGGATCTAGAAGATTCATCCACACCATTTTGGAAAAATTAAGAAATGTCATTTTATGAACGTCATCAACATTCATATTTATATCCCCTGTGAATGAGCACAACCAATATCACACTTTTTCGGATGAAGGATCAAATCGCTGTCATTGCCTCCTAGTGGCTTTCTCGATGATGTTTGGTTCAAAATTTTGACAAATATCTGGCACTAAAGTCATAAAATACTTGTCACGATACAAAAAATCCACGAACCGGACAGAATCATAAGCATTGATCTGTATATAAAGCAGCTGTCAGATGTCATGAAGTGTTTAACTCGTAAGATTTGGTTAAAGTATGAAATCACATGCTTCAACTTCCTGAGGTCCAATATTTAAGCCATCTAATGTTATTCCTCTTAACTTCTAAAGTGAAGGAATCTGTTAAGTCATTTTGAATAAGTTATTTTGATGGCTTGCAACCACCTCTTCACCTCCGCCTAAAACGTGCAATCATTTGCGTTGATACCTTAAAAATGAAAACAATCTCTCCACTATTAATCAAATCCTAAAACAAAGAATTACCAAGTGCATTTTTATTTGGCACACAACTTTAGGGTTATTCCCACTGAGGACAACTCAAATAGAAACTAGAATATAAAATAGTTGTCCCACATTCTAACAGCCTAAACTTATAGGAATATTGGCAAATCAATCAACTTTATCATGGTCAAAGCAGAAGATTTAAGCTCGGATCCCTACAATTTCAACCTCCCAATATTGATTTAAGTTCAGATCCCTACAATTTCAACCTCCCAATATTAAGTTGAATTCTAGTTGTTGGGCTA
The DNA here is from genome assembly GCF_041283825.1 of Pyrus communis. Taxonomy (NCBI): domain Eukaryota; kingdom Viridiplantae; phylum Streptophyta; class Magnoliopsida; order Rosales; family Rosaceae; genus Pyrus; species Pyrus communis. Next base: position 14,075,615 of record NC_142581.1, read on the forward strand.
TGGTTGTGGTAGGCCCACAAGTGCGGAGGATTATGAGAATATAGAATAATTGTTGGCTCACATCTTAACAGCTTAAGATTTCTAGAGCAAAGAAAAACCACAAACTTCACCAATGAGAAATTATCGTCAGACAGCTAAATAATTAGGAAACTAATTGATCAATATTTGAAGCACGTCAATGACAAACTCAGTCATCCTTTCTCCTAAAAGGAAACTAATGCAGAAATATCACCTTGCCGAAAGAAGCATATCATAGAAAATCATGGCATTATACCTGGGTTATTTTCTATTCGAGAAACATCTCCTATGCCCAATCCTCAGTCTCCGGCCTTACGAATAGCACTGTAAACAGACCTAAAGACCTCAGGTCAGATCCTGAAGGTAATGGTATTCATTATTCAGTGAATTCGAACACAAAGCAAAATCATACATACACATACGTGCGCACATGGAGAGAGAGAGAGAGAGAGAGAGAGAGAGAGAGAGAGAGAGAGAGAGAGTAGCAACCAAGGTGCAGGGATTGGATAATTACATATTCTTCTGAATTTGTATTAGGATCTGACCAGTCCTCGCAGATAGATCCAACTCGTTTAGAGGCATCCAATACAGACATATTCTTGTAGTGAAGTACCTCCTCAAGGGCTTTCTTAATGTTATTATCATCAAAATCATCTCATCGTTCTTCTTGAAGGAAAGGAATACCTGTCACTTGATTATGGTTACTATTACTAGGAAAATTGTAATGTGGTAGAAACTAACACATAAATGAAACCATAGTAATTATGCAAACGTAGTACGAGTAAGTAGGGATTGTTCTATTCCAGGGATTAGAAGGGATGCTAATCAACACAAATTAAACTTATAAAACTAAAAACTAAGTTAAACTAACAACAAAACAATGAGGGGGAGATTTTGGATGAATTTAACTAAAACAAAATTAAATGGCAGCAAGTAAATTAAGTTGTGAATGAAATATGGATGAAATGATAGCTAAAGGATTCTTCTCCACACATGAATCATATGCATACAAATCGATTTCTAGTTATTCTTCCTATAAACCATGAATGACAATGCCCCAAATTAACTGTGAACAACACTAATTAACTCTTAGATTTTCCTAAGTTCATTGAATTGGACTCATCAATGCAATCAAATTATTCTTCTCAAGTTCCCTAACTATGAAAAGCATGATAGAGATACACCTCAACGATCATTAAGTTCTGTGAAAATTATAAGCATTCGTAACTATGAAAAGCATGATACTCTTGCCAAGAATTTACTTAACTCAATCATGACTAGTGACTTTTACTACTTACAAATATAAGTTCATAATGATTAGGTGAAATTCCCTTATATTCTACCATCAAATCCCTGCATGCTAACTAAGTATGCTTCCTTAATAAACATACAAGTATAAGTTCTCTATAAAGCAGATAAGTAAATCGCATTCATGTCTTACGAAACAATAACTGGATGTAAACAATTTATATAAAACATATGATCATGGCTTCGAATTCACCTCTAGCTAAAAAGAGACTTAGTTACACATGTTCATAATAACTGAAAAGCAATCTAAAATAAACATTGAACTTAAAACAAAGATAGAATGAACTCTAAAAAATCCAACAAGTTCAATGAATGAATGGTAGTCGTGGCACACCCTATAACGTTCAGGAATTTCATATATATAGGGAAGGAACGGTTAAATCCAAGGAGGAAGGGGTTTTGGCATTTTGAATTATTTTAGGACTCTAAGAATCAGGTAGAAAGTGTTGGAATATGATTAGGATTCCTCCTTGCAGCTGGAGATAAGATAAGATAATGTTCCTCTCCAACTAGGATTCCTCTTTCTTGTGTAATTTCTTACCTTCCAAGCCTCAGCTTTAATTTCTCCAGATTTTAGCATATGTCTAGCACCATTTAAACACCAAAAACGTTCAGCCCATATGCTATCCACGCATGTTGTCCAATCCAAGTCCAAAACTGCTCCAAATTGCTCCATTTAGCTATTTATTGTCATCTTTACCAACTAGACCTTTAGTAATACGAAAATAGCTTAAATTACTACAATAAATGAAAATTAACTAAGTAAATGCAAAGAAATAAGATAACAAAGTTGCATAAATATGCTCCTATCAAATTGCTGTTATGATCCTCCCCTTCTGAACCTCGCAAAAGCAGCCTGCAATCATCATTTCTAGAATACCTGTTCTGGGTCTTTCCAAGGAACTTTGCATATCGTTCACTGATCATGTTGCAGAGCCTCACTAAAAGCTATTCTAAATCTTCTGTTACTTTTCAGTAATGCCATTTGTTTTTGGCTGGTTCTAGGAGGTGCTGGAATGTCAGTAAGTGAAGCCCAATCTACCTGGTGAAATTTTGCCCAAAGGGTTGCACACGGTCTCTTACATATTGGATAGCCAATTGCCTAAAAAGATGATATCAATATAATTGAAATTTAAATAGGTAATAATATACTCACATGCAAAGAACAAAAGCTTTCATATCCTTTTCTTTTTCATAATACGATAAACCGTAAAAAGTTTGTTGATTTACCACTACTCCCAAATGCTTTATAGGGACTCGTGCCAGCATCTTCTGCTATGATACCATGACAAATTTTGTTCGTTTACCACTATACCTTAAAGCTTAACTGTTCAGAAGTAAGCCAAAAATTATTTAATAATTTATCAAGACCAAAAAGAAATCACCAAGTCCATGGAGTATACAGCATACAAGTCATATAAAAAAAAAGGATACAGGGGAAAGTAGCTGATATTCATAATCTGTATCTTTTCCCTTACCTGTCAGCCTCATCTGTCCATGAAAACCTTCGTTGAGCTGCTGAAGCACGTAGTGACTTTAACTTTATAAAATCACATTTGCGAATAAATGACAGCACTCGCCATCATCATCTCTATTTTATTTCAGGTTCCTGCTCAGTTTCTAGACGATCAGTCAATGGTTGCATATCTGTGTCATTCTTATCTAAAATGACCAAAAGATTATTTTCTTCCATGGATTGGTTCACAGTATGAGATAATGCAGCATGCCCCCGTTCTTCCAACTGTGTAGTTACCTCCACTACTACAAATTTTTACATACATGACGCATTTTATGGGTCATGTTAAAAGTTTAATGACACAAGGGTTTAGCGTCATCTTTGTGGGTGTCATTAAAGATATTTTTTATGACGTTGAAAGAGTGTCATGTATTACTTTTAAGGACGCCCATTAAGTGTCATTAAATTAAGAACTTGTGTCATCTATTACCATTTAAGACACAGAATAAGTGTCATAAACATAGGAATGAGCGTCATGGTATACTAATCATGACATACGCACAATGTCATGTATAGCATTTAGAGACACCTAACAAGGATCATTGAATTAAAAAAGTGTGTCATCTATTTCAATTGGAGACCAGAATATGTGTCATAAACAGAGGAAAAAGTGTCATGGTACAGTAAACATGACATATGTATAACGTCATGTACTATAACACTCCAACGTCATTGAATATTAGCAACGACACACAAAGCGTGTCATAAACAATTTAATACATGTCCTGAAATATGTATGATGACATATATAAAAAGACTTATCATAATTCATCGAAGAAGCAAGATATTAAATTAAACAGTATTGCTTCATAAATTTGTAATTCATCCAGTACCGAAGTATTACAAAAGACAATATAATGTGTAGAGTTTCCTACTAAAATAAAACTATAAATTCACTTAATTTAAAATTTCACAAACTAGCTAATCTAGTGTTTCATCTATTGGGATGAAGTCATCAACATACTCAGCCCACTCTATTCTTAATGCATCAATTTCCTGTTGAGTGTATGTAGCTTTTTCTTTGAACTGCAACAAATCACAACCAAAGAGAACATGTTACAACAAAAACTAATTTCAATCATTAACTAATAAGGAAGTGGTCAATTAGCATCAACTAGCCCAGAAAGAACAAAGGCTCTGTACTCGTATTTTTCGCTGATGTGTTTTTTTTTTTTTTTTTTTTTTTTCACTCGGTATAGAGCTAATAAAATGTCAAGCGAATACACCCGCTTAAGTGCTCTTTGTAACAGTAGTACTAACCTTGGTAATAATTGAGCAGTTCGGATCATCAACGATTTCCTTCATGTATTTCATCACATAATATCCACATTCTATAGTTCCTTCTTGCAAAGGGCACTGCATATAAAAATAAAAAAAGTATAAAATGTAAGTTAGTCAGATTAATTTAAAGCAGTCTCCACAACATACACACGCACAGCAAAAATGCAAAAATAAAAACATATAAACAAAGAACTTTAAAAGGATGTAAGATATCATGACCATAGCAATTCAAATAATCATTTCCACATATCGTTTAGCGTAACATTTCAGATTTTGTGCTCCTACATACAAAACGCAAATAATTGTCGGCACATATCCATACATACAGTCTTGTCCCATCCAGTACATAACCTATCAGCATGAAGTAGCAAATACTCTTTCATTTCCCCTGATGGTATCATTTTGTTAATGCAATGCCAAAAAAGACCTTTTGTCATATGATTATCCTATGGAAAGGCATATCTTTTAATATACAGAATATTACACCACGTACTTAAAAATTTAGTGGATTAATAACAATATTTATTACACTTATTACTGGCTATTAACCAGATTCCTTATAAAAAAGATCTTGTTGAAAGATAGTAAGATACCACTCGGTACTTCCAACGCTAAAACACACTCGGTAAGGTAAAAAAATAAAAAATAAAAGCAAAACCATTCAGTATTCCAGAACACCACCAAAATATTATCAAGAATAATGAGAAGCTTACAGGCATGCCGATCCCGTGAGACAAAGATTCCTTACCTTTACTACTTTCCAATTAATATTTTTTCGACCCTTTATTCCCTTTTGAGCTTTAAACATCTTCAATGCTCTGCACATAGAGGATAATAACACATGAAATATATACAAATCTTGAAATGCATTAAATAAAGACAAACGTATATCCAAATACTTACAGTTCAACAATGTTCTTCATTCCAGGATCTATCTGTATCCAATTAAGCGAGTCCATATAATACATTAATTCCTCATAGGGGTCAATAATAGCCAACAACCAATGAAACCTACAAAACATAAATAATTGCATTCTTTATCACACAATGGTCAACTACTGATCTGTTAGGAACAAAAGTTCAAAACACATAGTACTAATAACCCTTTGTTATACGGAGCAAAAATTAATTGTCCTTTTTTGCAGTTCTGTAATCTAAGAGCCAGTGCATTTGATCTTTGTTCCTTTTTGCCAGCCTTTTGGGAAATTCTGCCAGGATCTACAAATCCAAACATTCCATCAAGATTGTTCTTCTTCAACGTTGACCAAAGTTGCCTACAAAAAATGTGGCAATTAGTATCTTATCATTACCCAATGTGGGTGCATGCAATAGACTGTATTGTATATAAATTTAAGATTATGTCAAACCTGATGTAAATTGAAATGCAAACAGTCGATATTTCAGCCATGGAACAAAATTGAATGATGTCATCTCCACCAATAAATGTTGTGTGCTCATTTCCGAATAGGTCAGATTCCATAATGATAGGTACAGTAACATCCTTATGCATGTTTTGAGCTATGAGCATAAGTGAACGCAAAGCCAAAGGTTGTTTTTGGGATCTTTGCCTGAGGGGTGGATTCGTTCTCAACTTTGCATAGATAGATAAATATGGTGAAATGAGACATATTAGTACTATAATTTTTTCCACATATTCATAAGAAAATCACATAGGAGTACCTCATCATTTATCACGACAAGATGTCGTGGCCAAGCTACGTGACTCCCAATTGCTTGTTTGATATTCACAGCTTCACAACTAGGTATTGGAAGAAGAGCATCTTCTTTAATTGCTAAATCAATAGAAACACGTAGGTTCTTAGGCCCAAGTGGAATTCCATGTATTGGCCCGTCTAATGGGATGACTGATCCATATGCAACAATGTTCTTAGCAGTGTCTATAGCGAGCTTGCACTGTTGTACCTTAAAAAAAAAAAAATCATTAATCAACTATTGTCGGGATTATAGCATAAATAGGAATTGTAAAGGGCATGTACCTTCTTGATATCAAATATTTTTTCCATGGAATTTGTAATTTTGTTTGTCTTATCGTTGATGTTCACATCATATATGTTCTCTTGGTCACTTTGCTTTACCTTGGAAAATTAAATTAATTAATAATCGCTACTTAAAATAGCCAAAAAGAACAAATACTACAATGACTATGTACCTTGAAATGGTTCTTGATATCACTTTCTTTTTCGTTTGAATTTGCAATTTTGTCCGTCTTTTCCATGATGTTCAAATCAAATATTTCCTGCATATCCTTTTGCTTGACCTAAGAAAAGTAAACTTAAATTAACATTGCTACTTATTATAGTTAAGAAGAACGAAACTTGCATGACTAGTACATACCTTCTTAGCTTCAATCTTATCCATGGTTTTAGTATTCTTGTTAACCTTTTGTTTCGCTCTCTTCTTAGACATGAATTTCGGCACATCGTCATGTTTTGCTCTCTTCTTAGACATGATTTCCACCAAATCACCCTGTTTCACTTTCTCAGTAGATGTTTCATTTTTTTTCTTTCTTTGTTGTGCAACTAGCTTTCTCAGAAATATGATTGGACTGTACCACATTATATTGGACCAACTCTTGCATCTTGCTCAACTGATCTGGAGTTAACAAAGAAGCAATCAAATTAAACTTCTTATTTAACTCCTCAATGTGTAAACTTTGCTGCTCCAAATGTGTTTGCATCATTTGTTGTTGACTAGATTGAGTTTTGCATCTTGGAGTCTTGAAGTACATTCTATGACTGACACCAGTTCCAACACCTCTTACACGACCCGAATATTCAGGTGTTTCCAAAGCAATTGTCAATATGTCATTACTACCAGACGTTGGTAAAGTCCCATCTTCAACGGCCTTAGTTACTTCATCCTATAACGGTTGGCGTTAGTATGAAATACATCAATTAAGTATCTTTCCCAACCTTACAGATAAAACTTACTATTTTATCAGCGCGTACTTTCACCATCTCATTCGTATAGTTTCCTTTTTTATCAACACGCCCAAGCTTCCAAAGCACTGATCGATCAATGTCAGCAGTGATTCCATAAGCTGATTTCTATTTGGATGAACGTATCAAAATTATATCAGATAGTTTTTATTTGTATAATAATTAAATGAATACAAAAGTAACTGGACATTACTATTTGTTCTTCCAATCTTGCATAGCCTTTTCTAGAAAGTCGATGAGGGTACTTATGCTTAGCTCGCCTCCTCGATTCATCCCATACTGGCTGACGAATGAAATCATAGATCTTTGGTGGTTTCTTTAAGACTTCAGGTTGATCTTTGAACTTTAATATGTACTCACATGTTAGACTACTCTTGAATGTTCGCCATGTCTTTGCAGCACTCTTCAAAACATCCGCTCTGCTATTTGAATGTACTATAAAGGCTTTCTACAAATGCATAATAGAAATTGGTCATTACTTTCACAAAGTCATACAGATGTAAAAGCTTTTTTTTTTGTTTAATTTTTTGGAGATATACCTGAACCATGTCCCAAATCTTTTTTTTATAAGATGACTCTACTTCTTTCCAAGTTGGAATTGTAATTGGAACTGTGGTACGCGCCATAACACCAATAAAACTTGCTAGTTTTGCTCCTGCAAGTCCACACGGATGTCCCTTACTATTATATCCAACCTCCAACCGATCCCCATCACTTCTACCTTGCACCAAGTCTTGCAATTGAGTTGCACCTCTTGGTTTCCTTGTTACAAAATCTTGGTCATCTTCTTCTGAATCTGTCATTTCATCAATATATTCTGCAAGATTCATTTAAAATCAAGACAATGATCAAATTAGTAAGGAAGAAAGAAATATAAAGAACCTTAAAGGTAATGTTTGGTTCATTGAATGAACCTTAAACGGATAGGCTCATGCCAATAGTTGGTTGAGGAAGTAAGGAAAAATAAAGACATAGGGCAATTGGCCATTCTCCAAAATCATAAAACCAACCTTCATTCAATTCAATTCCAATGTTCATTTCAATAAACAAATACTCCCTAAGTGACAATTGTCAATACTCAAAAAAAAGAACAATATGAATTCAACTCCTATTTCCACAAAGATTATCATCATACTTCATCTCAGCCCAATAATCTCTAAATAAATTAAGCCTTACCAATAAGTCACAACTAAACAAGATAAATCCAAAAGTATGGAGAAAATATAAAGTCGTAATGTAATTTAAAAAGATGCATTCAACATAGCATTCAATAACATATGAAATAGAGTAGATATTCCTCTGAGTGATATGACTATGTATTTTCAACCCAAATGCCTTCGCAATCATCCTGCATGTAGATATCATCAGACTCCTCAGTTAGAACATCAAATGACTCAATGGGTGGCAATTTAGTAGTAAGACATTCGCGTTCAATTATAGTATCTCCTAGCTCATCATCATGTAGCCAATCATACTGAGGCCCAGGCAGTACAACCGACCACCTTGAATCCTCTGGATCTGCAATGTAAAATATCTGCTTCACTTGAGTAGCTAAAACAAAACTATCTGACTTATGTCCAATTTTGTTGAGGTCAATTAATTTGATCCCAAACTCTTCTAATCTGATGCCACTTTTATTTTCAACCCAATCACATTTAAATACTACACGCATGAATGCGTTATAATTAAGTTCCCATATCTCTTGAATCACCCCATAAAAAGTCATATCTGAGATAATAGGATTCTTATCCTTAGCGCTTGAAATTTGCATCGTATTGGCCACTAAGCTTACTCCACTGTTTTGAGTGACTTGTGAATCATCATGAGACTTGGTGTGAAAATTACAACCATTAACAGAATATCCAAAATATTTTGTTACTTCATATCGAGGGCCATGTGCTATCCATCTCAAGGTTTCTTATATGTGATTATTAGGGACATTAAGCTCATCCTCAACCTGCATATGTTGGCATAATTAGTTTGAGTTCATAAACAAAAATGTTAGTGCATAAGTACAATGCGAGTTTAATACCTTTTTTTGCAGCCAATAAATGAAAGTTCGATTATGTTCATCCTGAAGCCACTTCAAATTTTTTGATTTTTTGGGGTGTTCCTTAATCAAGGATTTCTTATGCTCCCTGATAGTTTTTTTAATTAGGTAACATTGAGTTGGTCAAAAGGATAGGAAATGTTGTAAATAAATGAAAAAACAATGAGTTAAACTATATAAATGAGTATGAATGGTTAAACTTACTTGATATAAGGTTCCACTTCAGGTGTGTTATCCAAAACATAGTGATGTGCTTGCTGCCAATGCTTTTTATCCGCCTTCAAAAATTTTCCAGCCGATAATGGATAGCCAACATCTTTATGATGTGAATGAATCTTCAATGGAATTCCAATTGGGTCTACCCCTAATAAATACTCGCTACAAACCTCTATAGCTTCTTCTGCAATATAACATTCAACCATACAACCCTCTGGACGATATGTATTTCTCACATAACCCATTAATATTTTCATGTACCTTTCAAAAGGGTACATCCAACGAAAATAAACCGGTCCATATAAGCGAACTTCCCTAACCAAGTGCACTGTGAGATGGACCATTATATCAAAAAAGGAAGGTGGAAAAATCTTTTCAAGCAAGCACAAAGTAATCACCAACTCACTTTGTATTTCATCTAACCTTAAAACATCCACTGTTTTGCTGCATAAGTGGCTAAAGAATAGACAAAATCTGGTGATAGCATATCTTACATGCTTTGGCAGTACTGCACGAAGTGCCACGGGAAGTAGTTGCTGCATAAGTATATGACAATCATGAGATTTAAGATTAAACAGTTTTAGCTCCTCCATTGACACAAGGTTTCTAAAATTTGAAGAATATCCTGATGGGACCTTGAGTTCGGACAATGCTTTGCAAACTGAAATCTTCTCAGCCTTAGATAATGTATAAGGTGCTGGGGGAAGAAATGTTTTGTTATTTCCATGTTCTGGTGCCAAATCTGTACGTAGACCTAAAGCAATTAGATTATTCCGAGCTGCCACACCATCCTTTGTTTTTCCAGGAATGTTAAGTGATACGAGATTTATACGTACACAAATTAAACCCTATTTGTGACAATTGTAGTAATGATGTAAGTAGGGATCGTTCTAACCGGGGATTAACTAGGGGTGCTTAAACACTTGACTCAAATAAATAAAACTAACTTTTAAAACACTTAACTTACTTAACAAGAATTCAAAACAAGTACACAAGACTCCAAATACTTACAACACAAAAATAAAACAAATACGAATGATTAAGACTCAACGAAATATGGGGGAAATGTGTTTGGGCAAGATTAAATTAAATGGAAAGATTATAATTAAGGACAAAACGTAAATATGAATGTGATGGAAATATGGATGATGGAATAGCCAAGGGGTTCTTCTCCACACATGTTACACTTGCATACAAGATTGATTCTCAGTTGGTCTTTCGATAAATTATGAAACTCAACACTCCGGGTTAATTAGGTCCGCTTAAATTAACCGTCAAGTTCTCCTTAAGTTAATGAATTGGATGGGTTAGCGCAACGCAATTCACCACATTCTCCAAAAGTCCTTTACGTGAAAAACACAATAAAGATACAATCAAAGATCATTAAGCATTATGAAAACTATAAGTGTTGACAAGGCATTCGTTACTATGATGAGCATGAAACTCGTGCCAAGAATTCATTTAACGCGATTGTTTATAAGCAACCTCCACTACTTGTGAATATAAGTTCATAACGATTAGGTGAAATTCACTTATATTCTAGCGTCATATTCATGCATGAAAATTAAGCGCGCATTCTTAATAAACATTCATAAATACGTTATCAATCAAACGGTTAAACAATTTGAATCCACAACTTATGAAATTCCAACAAAAGTTAATCAATTCATATTGCAAATATAAACATAGTTTCGAATCACCCCCTAGCTAAAGGGGGTTTAGTTCCTCATAACTTTGAAATCAAAGAAACCCCTAAACATTCCAACAACTCAAACTTGAATTGTATGAACGTTTAGGCACTCTTCTCTTCCATTCTCATACGTACAAAACAAAGAGAATTAAATTTAAACTTTGAAATCAAAGAAACACCTAAACATTCCAACAACTCAAACTTGAATTGTATGAACGTTTAGGCACTCTTTTCTTCCTCGTTGTTGTAGCACAAGGTCTAAGGTGAGCTTTGGGGATTATGTGAAGTGTTTTGGAGGGATGGGAAGTGGTTGGATAGTGGCTGCAATGGAGGAGAAAAACTGCACAGAAATGGAAGGGGATTTGCGGCACAAGGGTTGTGTTTGTGTTGTGTGAAGTGTTGTGAATTGAGATGAGATGTTATGGGGAGTGAATGCAAGGGCTTTTATAGGAGAATGAAGGTGTAAATGGCTGTTTGTTTAAGCATGCAAGTGGCTAATTAATGATGAACAAACAGCTAGGAAAGCATGTGAAAGCTGGAATTGCATGTGAAGATGCTGGAATTGCATAAGGAATCTGGAAAGGTAATGGGATTGCACGGCATTGAGTGTGGGATGAGTGATTTGTGGTGCAATGATGAAGAATGCATGAGGAATGGATGCAATGATGAAGGAATAATCTGGAAATGCAAGGTGGAAAGCTGGAAAGCATGTGAAGATGCTTGAATTGTTGATGTGCACGGCAAAGGTAAGGGAGAATGTGTTGGAAATGCATGTGATGCATGGCAAGGTTGGAGAAAAGGTGTGTGAATGGATGTGGGTTAAATGATTAAAGGGGGTGGAAGATGGCTGAATGATAGATTGAATAATGAGGCTCTAGGGTGGAATAAATGGTGCGGCTGAGATGGGATGATGAATGAATGGAATGAAGTGTGTATGCATGGTTTTGGTGTGGAGAAAGGGGTGAATGTGTGGCTGATTTGTGGTTTAATTAATGAAAGAATAAAGGGTGCATGTTTGAAGGATTAAAGGGACATGTGGGGTGTAATGCATGTGGCTTGTTTGTGGAATGTAGGAGGGGATACACGGGTTAGGCTTGGTTGAATGATGATGATGCATGTGATTGGTGGGAACAAAAGGGGGAAGCAAGGCACAAGGGTGCTTGAGTGAATGATTGTATGTGCATGTGGATTAAAGAATGAATGGTGGTGTAATGATGAAGTGAAATGGCTAAAAATCTAAGGGAAAGGCACGGCAAAGAGATGTTTGTTGGTGTAAATGTGCAATGGTTGCAATGATGAAATGGATGGGAGTGCATGTGTTGATTTGTGGTGCAATGATTAAGTGTAATGGCTGAAAATGGGATGGATTTGCAAGGGCCACGGCAATGAGGGAATGATTGTGTTCATGTGGCTGAAATTGGTGTGTAATTGGGCTAGGGTTTAAGTGCATGAAATAGACCCAAATTGCTCCCCTTTGCATGGCAAGGAATGGTGTTTGTGTTAAGCCCATGGCAAGGTGTTATGTGATTGGGTTAGGGCCATTGTTTTGTGTCCTCAAGTGCATACAAGGCCTTCAATTTCATCCAACACTTGGGCTCCAAGTATAAGCTATCCATCCTTAGCCCAATAGTGCTCCAAAACACTCCACAATGCACCCTTTCGTCAAACACGTCTTATTATCCTGAAAATACACAAAAGAAGCATAAAGGACTAAAATAACTAAAGAAACATAACGTAAATGTACGAGAACAAGCCATTTAAGTAATGTACCATAGATACTCTCACAAACATTTTTCTCAATGTGCATAACATCTAAACAATGTCGAACATGCAGTGACTTCCAATATGGTAAATCAAAGAAAATTGACTTCTTTTTCCAGCGAGTTTGAACATCAGCCTTTTTGTCTACTTCTTTTGCCTTCTTATCTGTTTCTTTTGTGTTCGCTATTCCACTCCTCACCTTCTTTTTTCCAAGAAGCTTTGTATTCTTTGACATAATATTTCCTTTGTTTTTGTTTTTTGATGGGAGATCTACATTCTTCTTACCCCATGATATTTTGATTCCTTCAACTTCATGCAATATTTCTTCCCTGCTCAACGGAGATGGAGCTGATCCAAACTCTTGAGTACCATCAAATGGTTTTTTTTGTTGTCGGTAATGATGATTTTGTGGTAGGAATCTTCTATGACCAGTAAAGATTACCTTTCTCCCTAACTTTAGCCATTTAGAAGATGTTCTATCACCACATATAGGGCATCCAGAGTATCCTTTCACACTACACCCACATAAGTTTCCGTAAGCAGGAAAGTCATTGATAGTCCATAATAACACAGCCTTTAACATAAAGTTCTCCTTATTGTATGCATCATAAGTTTCAACACCAACCTCCCATAGAGTTTTTAAGTCATCAATAAATGGTGCCATATAAACGTCGATATCATTACCTGGTTGCTTAGGGCCAGATATCAACAGTGTTAACATCATAAATTTTCGCTTCATGCATAACCATGGTGAAAGGTTGTAAGTGACCATAATCACTGGCCAACAACTATATCTACTGCTTAAAGAACTATGGGGATTAATCCCATCTGTTGAAATTGCTAGTCGGAGATTTCTTGGGTCACCACCAAATTCTGGCCACATGTGGTCAACAAGCTTCCATAAGGGAGAGTCAGCCGGATGACGCAACTTACCATCAACTTCTCTATCTTGGGCATGCCATATCAAATTCTTTGCTGTCTTGCTGTTATAAAACATTCTTTGAAATCTTGGAATAGGGGGAAAATACCATAATACCTTTGCACGTACCCCCTTACTAGGCTCCCCAGAACTTTTGTTAACCTTCCATCTAGAAAAACCACATGTAGGACATGCAATTGCATCTAAATGCTCTTTCCTGTATAGGATGCAATCATTGGGGCATGCATGTATTTTTTCGTACTCAATTCCGAGAGAAAACAATGTTTTTTTTTGCTTCATACACAGAAGGGGGTATTTCATTCTTCTGTGGGAGCAATACTCCTAAAAATTCTAGTAAATCTGCAAATAGTTTATCACTACACCCATTCTTTGCTTTTATATTGTACAATCTGACCAAGGTTGATAACTTTGTGAAGTTTGAACCAGGGTATACAGGTTTCTCTGCATCCTCTAACAACTTCTCAAATTGTTCAGGATTTGAAGCAAAATGATCATAAGCTGCTTTCACCATCCCGATAATGTTATCTTCAACTATTTCTTCCCGATTACTCATTTTCTCATTCTTACTATCTGGAACAGCTTCTCCATGCCAATACCATGTACAATAACTTTGATCTATACCATTGAAAAAGAGATCCTCTCTTATCTCTTTAACCGTCCTTGATTTGATGTTACCACATTTTAGGCACGGACAACGTATGTAGTTAATATCAGTAGCGTGAAGCATAGCATAATTCAAAAAGTTTTCAACCCCTTCAGAATACATTTGTGATCTTCTATCCATAGACATCCAAGATTTATCCATTCTAAAATAGTTATATTGATTGATATTAGAATAACACATATAATGAGATTGCATGAGGGCACAATATATAAACTATTGCAAGCTAAAGATAAAAAACAGAAGCAGAGCTTATGAGGAGTTTTATCAAACACGTGATGTGCTATAAACAGAAGCATAGCTTATGAGGAGTTTTTTCTATATAAACAGCGTTCTACACACACATACACACACACACACCCATGCGCACACATATATATGTATATAAAATACATATACCTAACTTCAATCTAAATAAAAATAAAAATAAAAACAATGATCATGGCTCAACTACAATTTGTTCAGAAACTACCTTAGCAAATGACAAGGCTAAACTAAAATCTATCCAGCCACATAACTCAGACTAATCAATACAACTTCACAAAACAGATTAATATAGAAATTATTTTCTAGAAAACCCATAACCATTCCAACAAACTTACCTTACACAATTAGGTTTTGAGGGAAATTTGAGGAAAACAATCAATCTGGTTGATGAAAACTGTGGGCGTCCCAGAGAGACAGAGAGAGCGAGAGAGAAATAGAGGGAGAGAAAGAATGACAATGAGTCTTCCTAAATCCAAGTGACGTATTGTTCTTCTAGAAAAATCCAGAAACCCTACATTCCCAAACTGAAATTAAAAACCAGAACAAAACCGAAATCACACTAGAAACAAAGGCAAGAAGCGGAGAAATCAAAAGCGGAGCAGAGAAATTACCAGAAGTGGAGGATGCGACGGGAGGAGGGCGAGGAAGAGTGGAGGGAATCGGGGTTGGAACTGCAAAGCGAGAGAGAAAGAGAGGAGAATGAGAGCTTTGATCTTTCATTCTCTATCTGGGAGTTGGCTGAAGGGGGGTTGGGTAGTGGAGTGAATGAGTCGTGAGGAAGTTGTGAGTCACGGGATCTTCGCTCTTTTCTGAAATTTTAAATCCTTCCGTGGATTTTTTTTAAGTTGCGTCATCCATTTATTTTAATAACATTTTTAATAAATAAATGTCATTAAAATTTTTAATAAGTGTCATGAAAGCTCTATTTTGTAGTAGTGCTCATCAATTTCTGTGGACTTTACTGACTCTTGCTCAGAAGATCTCTTCCCTTTTCATGAAACACGTCTACCTTTTTTTGACTGAATTTCATCACTTTTATTTTGCAATCCCTGAAGACGCTTTTGGCGCTTATCATGATACACACGAAGCACCTCCAAGTGACATTACAGGAACAAACATGGATAACTGATATGTCAGAAAATGGCCGGAGTACCTCTCAATTAAATGAAACGAACGAAAGTGACATTTTCAACTTTCAAGACCTACTATACTTTAGTTTAATAAATATTGGCCAAGACAATATACCTAGAAAATGAGAATAATATGATGAGTTTGTGATAATACAAGATAATGGCGAAAGATCTCATTAAAACTAGAGCTTCTAAAAATGCTCAGACAAACATCTATCTATATAGTGTATACTTACATTTTATTATTTTATAAAGAGATATATTAAGAAAAAGAAAAGAACGAGGATCAAGAATAGGCTGTCAAGGTGACCATACCAAACGGCACAAAACTTTAAGAACTCCGAGAAGAACAATGGTAAAGAAAATAATATCACAGAAAGTTTGAATAAAGATGTCTATATTCCATGTCTCTGGACAAAACGAATCCCTGAATCTATCAGTGAAATACACCCCAATATATTGTAGACATTGAAATTTCGGTGAAATGAATGTTGACCAATAATTAAAATTTTAACGCTCACGTGTCGCATAAATTTTACATGTAGCGTGTGACTCAACGAAAAATCGAAATAAATTGGAAAAGTCATCAAATAGGACACATGTCAATACCTAACAGAAATGATTTATTTCATCTGATTATTTAAATCCAAAAATCAAGTTTTGGAATTCTATAAATAGGAAGCCAAGGCATTCATGAATGGGACGAATTGATTTCACACCAAAACCTTGAAGCTTTGAAACTCTAAAGCTCTCGAGCAAATCCCGAAGGATCAAGAAAGCTCTCTTCGTTCTTCGTCAAATCCTCCTTCAAGATCAAGCCCTGACGACCCTTGAAGAACTTCCACCAACTCAAGATCAAGCCCCAACGGCCCTTGAAGAAAGTGTTCATCGTTCATCATCCGTTCATCCCAAGATCAAGCCCCAGCGGCCCTTTGGATCAACAACATCAACAAATCCACACATCCAACCGTTCTTCAAGATCAAGCCCAAAAGCCCTTGAAGATCCGCTCATCCATCAACCTTCAAGATCAAGCCCGACGGCCCTTGAAGAAATCCGCACAACCATTATTCAAAGATCAAGCCCCAACGGCCCTTTGGATCAACAACTTCAAGATCAAGCCCAAAAGCATTCGACGATCTGTTTATCCCTGTTCTTCAAGATCAAGCCTCGACGGCCCTTGAAGAAACTTCCAACTGTTCATCCAAGATCAAGCCTCGACAACCCTTAGATCAACAACACGTCAACAAACCAATATCTTACGAAGATCAAATCAGAGGACCAAATTACAAAGAGATTGTAACCCCAAAATCATTAATACAAAATATTACTTTGTACACGTGTTCTTGTTTCAAGGAATTTTCGTGTTTACAAATTTGGCACGCCCGGTGGGACAATCTCTACCTCTTATCTCTCTCTTCGTTCATGAAAACCAAAGCACACCTCCAAAATCAATGGCATCAAGCAAGGGACAAGCCGTTCTTGCAACCACCAAGGGAAGAAGCCTGAGCACTTCCGCCACGAATGAAGCATCTATTGGCACCACAACCACTCCTCAACATGCCGCTTCAAAGTTGATATTGCTAAGCAAGCAAGAGGAGCATCAAAGGCGCAAGTCGGTCATCAACCTGACCTTGCTGGGAGCACCAAAGCATGCTGCTGAGGCGCACAAGATGACATCCCAAAATGGCCAATGGGGTTCTTCGTCAGCACCCTGGATGTCTGAAGGAAAGTTGTGTCTACTGGTTGCACAGGTCATGACCATCGGCATCACCTCTGTTGAAGAACAACTGGCTTAAATGAGTAAAGCAATTGCAAGGCTCACAAGGATTGTGGAGGAAAAAGACTTGCAAATCACCGCACTCATCAACCGACTGGAGACGCAGGATGACGAGAAACCCAACCTAAAGGTTAATCCACTAAAGAGAGAAGCCAATGAAGAAGAGGAACCTCCGGTGGAAAAAGTCAAAGAAGAGCATGAGCCAGACTAAGTGGCAACACTCATGGGATCTCTTTCTATCCATCAGCTGCAGGAGATGATCACTGACACCATCAAGGCACAGTACGAAGAGAGCTCGTACACCTCCATGTTGTACTCGAAACCTTATTCCAAGAAGATTGACGCCTTGAAGATGCCGAGGGGTTATCAGCCCCCAAAATTCATGCAGTTCGATGGGAAGAGAAACCCAAAGCAACATGTCGCCCATTTCATTGAAACTTACAACAATGCTGGGATGGAGGGAGACTACCTCGTCAAACAGTTCGTGCGCTCGCTGAAAGGTAAGGCCTTTGACTGGTACATCGACCTCGAGCCCGAGTCTATGAACAGTTAAGATTAGCTAGAAAAGGAATTTCTCAACCGCTTCTACAGTACTCGCCGCACTGTAAGCATGTTGGAACTAACCAATACAAAACAGTGGAAGGATGAACCTGTCGTCAACTACATCAATAGATGGCGTTCATTAAGCCTAGATTGCAAAGATCTTGGCTTTTTAAAACCTCTGCCATTGAGATGTGCGTTCAAGGCATGCAGTAGGGACTACACTACATCCTTCAAGGCATCAAGCCACGAACCTTTGAGGAGTTAGCCACCTGTGCCCATGATATGGAGTTAAGCATCGCCCATCATGGGAAGAAAGAATCGATCGCCGACTACTAGAACGACAAAGTTTTGGGGCCAAAGGTGGATAAGACTGTGTGGAAACCCACCAAGGAAGCAATGACGGTCAACACAACTCCAATCAAAATCTCTACACGAGGCAAGGCGATTCAAACCAAAGCTTTTCGTGATCAAAAGATGCGTAAACACATTTTGAAGGAGCTTGAGAAGAAGACTTATCCATTCCCCGACTCTGATGTGGTTGCCATGTTGAAAGACTTGCTTGACAAAAAGGTGATCGACCTACCTGAGTGTAAATGGCCGAAAAAGATGAATCGTACTGACAGTCCAAGGTATTGTAAATTCCACCGCTTCATCAGTCATCCGACGAAAAAGTGCTTCGTGTTGAAAGCTCTCATCATGAAGCTAGCTCAAAAAGGAAATCATCGAGCTAGATCTTGACGATGTGGTGAAGTCAAACTATACCACTGTCACTTTTGGCTTTTTCGACTCAAAATCTTCACCTCAATCGTTGGGGGCATGCTTTAAAACCATGTCAGTCAAGTCAAGTAAAGTTGAAGGATGGACTTATGTCACTCAAAAGAAAATGCACAAGAAGCATACGTCTCCTTCACAAGTTCACCAATCGGAAAGGGGGCAAAACAGCTCTCGTCAACCTCCAAAGCTACATG
This sequence comes from Pyrus communis, assembly GCF_041283825.1. Lineage (NCBI taxonomy): Eukaryota > Viridiplantae > Streptophyta > Magnoliopsida > Rosales > Rosaceae > Pyrus > Pyrus communis. The sequence goes on from NC_142581.1 coordinate 14,094,702, forward strand.
AAAGTGTTGAGGATGATGAAATTGTGACACGAAGATCGTCTTTTGCCATCACGATGCGCGATTTATTCCCCAAAGACTTCTTCAATCACTCGGTCAAGACTCTTTGCTATGAAGATTGCAAGGAATGCCTCTCCAAGATTGTTTGACAAATTCACAAAGCTCCTCATTCGCACGAGTCTAAAAGGCGACAATAAACGCTCTTTGCCTGCATGAGCTGAAATTGCAAACGGCACCAAATGCTCCTTGCTTGCACGAGCTGAAACTGTAAACGGCACCAAAAGCTCTTTGCCTGCACGAGCTGAAACTGCAAACGGCACCAAAAGCTCCTTGTCTGCACGAGCGTAAAAGGCGACAACAAACGATCCTGACCTGCAAAAGCATAAACTGTGTACGGCAAAATCATCATCAAAACCATCACTCATTTGAACTACATCATGACTTGATCCCTTCTTAACCGAGGGACGACAGACAATGCAATGGTGTGCAACGAATAGTGCAGCGACGGCAGTGCAACAAGCTCCAAGCAGCGGCAAGAGGCACATCAACGTCACCATCGAGGAAAGTTGTGACCAAAAGGCACTACACAGCATAAACTCGTTGCAGTCTTTTGCACAACCCCACATGGTAAAAGTGACACACTGGAACAAGCTCTAGGCAAGCAGCAAGGCCAATGTGCACGGCAACGTCACCACCGAGGAAAGTTGTGACCAAAAGGCACTACACAGCATAAACTCACTGCAGTCTTTTGCACAACCCCACACGGTAAAAATGACGCACTGGAATGAGCTCCAAGCAGCAACGGCAAAAATCCCACGACAAGTAGCAAGGTCAGTGTGCACGGCAACGTCACCATCGAGGAAAGTTGTGACCAAAAGGCATTACACAGCATAAACTCGCTGCAGTCTTTTGCACAACCCCACACGGTAAAAATGACGCACTGGAACGAGCTCTAAGGAGCAAAGACAAAGAGCCCATGGCAAGCGGCAAAAGGCACGGCAACACCGAGGAAAGTTGTGACCAAAAGGCACTACACAGCATAAACTTGCTGCAGTATTTTGTACAACCCCACACGGTAAAAGTGACGCACTGCAACAAGCTTCAAGCAGTGGGAAGAGGCACGACAACGTCACCACCGAGGAAAGTTATAACCAAAAGGCACTACACAGCATAAACTCGCTGCAGTCTTTTGCACAACCCTACACGGTAAAAGTGACGCACTGTAACAAGCTCCAAGCACCAAGACTCACGGCGGCGGCAGTAAGGACAATGTGCATGACAAGAAAAAGATATATGTAGAAGATGTACAATTCCTCATACATTTGGTCTTTCTTATATAGGAAAATGAAGATGCAAAATGACAAATCAAAAACATCCACTCATTTCATCTACAACATCCACTTACTTCACCTACAATCTCCACTCATTTCACCTACATCATCCACTTACTTCACCTACAACCTCCACTCATTTCACCTACAACATCCACTTACTTCAGCTACAACCTCTACTCATTTCACCTACAACATCCCCTTACTTCACCTACAATCTCCACTTATTTCACCTACATCATCCACTTACTTCACCTACAACCTCCACTCATTTCACCTACAACATCCACTCACTTCACCTACAATCTCCACTCATTTCACCCACAACATCCACTTACTTCACCTACAATCCCCACTCATTTCACCTACATCATTCACTTACTTCACCTACAACATCCACTACATAGTGGGCATTCATTTACCATCCATTCACCATCCATTTTCACAACAAATCTAGAATTTACATAACCAAAAAATAAATAAATTTAAAAAATAAATAATAATAAATAAATAAATAAATAAAGAAAAAAAAAAGTACATTGAGTCAAATAAAAGCTCATTTACTGATATCTCTGAAAAAAAAAGTACAGAAATGTGGATGTATATGAGTTAAAAAAAAATAAAAAAAATAATAAAATAATAAAAAAAGAAAAAAAAGAAAAAAAGCCTTCATTGATCAGGTGGAGCCTTATCACTCGGTGGAACTCCAGGAAGAAGGGGCACTGGAGGTTGATTGTTTGGAGCCTCAATACTCTATAAAACTCTTGAGATCGAAGGCAATAGGTGCCTCTGGAGTAAAGCCACAAACATCTGATGGTCACTCTGAATCCAACTTTCGGATTCCTGAAGCTGGTCAAGTTTTCTCTTCATGCTCGTTGAATAACTATTGGCAAGCATGTGCAACTCTCTATTCTCGTGCCGGAGCCCTCTAATCTCTTGCTTAAGGCTCGCCACCTCAGCCATCAAGGATTCAACCTGGCGAGTTCGAGCAAGAAAGCATTGGCCCATGTTCGATACAGAGCTCGCACATTGAACACTGAAAGCCAAAGAGTCTTAAACAGCCAACTCATCAGACCGCTTGGAAAGGATCCTGTTATCTTTTGGGGTGAGAAGATTTCTAGCAACCACCGTGGCGGTTATGTCGTTCTTCATCACAGAGTCCCCAACTGTTAGAGGACCGCTAGGAGATAAGAAGGATGGGTGCCATATGTTGTCTTAAGAAGACGTGTCAGCGTCTTCCTCAACATTCAAATCAAGACAATGGTCAGATGGGCAAGCCATTTGCAGGAATGATGAAGGAAGAAAAGGTCGTGTAAATCGAGTTCTTAGAAATAAAAAATGAGGGAAATTCCTACAGGCAGCAACTCTCTAAGTGTGTTTTTGGAACACGATTAATGCCTCTATAAAAAAGAAGAAGCAACAGGGCCTGTTCAGAAATCGAGGAGGCAGCATAGTCATTCAGAAATTAAAGAGGCACATTTCCAAAAGCCGGGCCTCTTGTTCATAAATCGAAGAGGCAATAGGGCCGCTTGTTCAAAAATTGAAGAGGCAACAAGGCCACCTGTTCAAAGATCGAAGAGTTACCGCTCTCCAAATTTTAAAAGACTGGCTTTTCCGGATTTATCATCACCTTCCACATGTAATCTCACCTTTGCAGAAATCACAGGCAACTTTGTCAAAGATTTCTGACAAAGTTGAAAACGCGTGAATCTTACTATTTCAATTACCCAACGGTTGCCGACAAAAGTAAAGGAATAGTGCCACTACTGGCAGTTGGGAAATTCCTATATATGTCGACCTTCGTCCTCCACAGCAAGGCAGACCTGCAAAAAAATGCCCAACCCTTCCTTACCTTCGAGAGTACATTCCCAGCAGAGCCTCTCGAAATGCTCAGTTTTCTTCTTCTCCGGGAATACCCTTGCAAACAAATGACACCAAAGTAAAAGTATCACATATCATCAGGGTTGAAAGCAAAAGTATCTCATATCATGTTTTTTCCCTGTCTTTTTCTTTGCCCTTGCTCTTACCTGCAGGACAAGGGGAAAGAGAGTAATCAATCGGAACCTGAAATCAAACTTCCGACCTGGAACTGCTTGCCTGGAACCTTTGCCTAGTTGCTTACCTTGTATTGCTCTCAAGTACTCATTGTTGCTGAGAAGTAATGTTCTGAAGCACCATTTAAATGCAAAGGTTGCATTCAACTCCTGCATCAATACGGCAAGAGATTGAAGCATAAGGATTAATGATGAGCTGGAACAGATCACTATAGCACGACGCCCTTCCCTGCAGAATAGCATAATCCAGATGGAGGAGTTTAAGTCAAAACCAAGCTCGGCATCGTTGCTTTAATCAAAGAGCTCGAAAAGCTTCAACAACCTTTTGCTGGCACCATCACCGAAGAGCAAAGCCTCACTATGCAACGCTGTCAAATCACCACCACTTCTTCGAAAGCAAGAGTATCTCATATCATGCTTTTTCCCCTGTCCTTTTCTTTGTCCTTGTTCTTACCTGCAGGATAAAGAGAAAGAGAGCAATCATTCGGAACTTGAAGTCAAACTTCTAGTCAGGAACCGACTGCTTGGAACCCTTCCCTGATTGCTTACCTGGCATCGCTTTGCTGGGGAAATAGACAAGGTAGCAGAAGATACCACATCTGCCTAGAGAACAAATAAGGCAAGCGAAAATGATAGATTGAAGCATGTGGAGACAAGCACAACAAAACACGTGCCGATTCATCTCCTAACCCTCTTCAATATGAATTGGAAAGATTAAACAAAGAAACAGGCCATCACCTCCACCTCGCGCTTGCCTGCCATGTGTCCGAATCGTGAGACGGCTCGTGGTCCAATTCCATTCAAGAACAAGCCTCGACGGCCCTTGAAGAAATCACAAGTCCTGTTTAAGATCAAATGTCCATCACCCTTGAATCAAGTTCAGCTCTAGAATGAGTAAATTCAGACATTTGGTGCAAATCTAGAAGAAGAAACCCCTAGCCCAGTTCAAGAATAAGCCTGTGGAAAGTCAACGATTGGAGGAAACTAGAAAATCCTCCAACCCCGTTCAAGATCAAAGCTGTGGAAAGTCAACAAGCGCAAAGATCTACCACGTGAAGCTCCTTGTGGTCCAATTTCATTCAAGATCAAGCCTCGACAACCGTTGAAGAAATTTCAAACAAAGTTCAAGAACAAGCCTTAACGGCCCTTGAAGAAAACTTTCAGCCCAATTCAAGATCAAGCTTCAAAAGCCCTTGAAGAAATTTCCAGTACATTTCAAGATCAAGCCTTGACGGCCGTTGGATCGATATCTACATTAAGGGACTTCAAAACGCATCTCCTACACATGACAAGCACATGTATGTGACGCGCCTTGAAGTGGGGGCATTTGTAGACATTGAAATTTCGATGAAATGAATGTTGACCAATAATAAAATTTCAAGCTCACGTGTCATATAAATTTTACATGTAGCGTGTGACTCAGCGAAAAATCGAAATAAATCGGAAAAGTCATCAAATAGGACACGTGTCAATATCTAGCAGAAATGATTTATTTCATCTGATTATTTAAATCCAAAAATCAAGTTTTGGAATTCTATAAATAGGAAGCCAAGGCATTCATGAATAGGAGGAATTGACATCACACCAAAACCTTGAAGCTTTGAAACTCTAAAGCTCTCAAGCAAATCCCGAAGGATCAAGAAATCTCTCTTCGTTCTTCGTCAAATCCTCCTTCAAGATCAAGCCCCGACGACCATTGAAGAACTTCAACCAACTCAAGATTAAGCCCCAACAGCCCTTGAAGAAAGTGTTCATCGTTCATCATTCGTTCATCCCAAGATCAAGCCCCAACGGCCCTTTGGATCAACAACACTAACAAATCACACATCCAACCGTTCTTCAAGATCAAGCCCAAAAGACCTTGAAGATCCGCTCATCTATCAACCTTCAAGATCAAGCCCGACGGCCCTTGAAGAAATCTACACAACCATTATTCAAAGATCAAGCCCCGACGACCCTTGAAGAAGCTTCCACATGTTCATCCTATGATCAAGCCCCAACGGCCCTTTGGATCAACAACTTCAAGATCAAGCCCAAAAGCCATCGACGATCTGTTCATCCTTGTTCTTCAAGATCAAGCCCCGACGGCCCTTGAAGAACTTCCAACTGTTCATCCAAGATCAAGCCTCGACAGCCCTTAGATCAACAACACATCAACAAACCAACATTTTACGGAGATCGAATTAGAGGACCAAATTACAAAGAGATTGTAACCCCAAAATCATTAATACAAAATATTACTTTGTACACGTGTTCTTGTCTCGTTCGTCGTCAGGAATTTTCATGTTTACATATATATATATATCACTAGAACATTGCAATAGTTCCTGAAATGGCAAAAATAAATAAAACAGAGCTTCCTTTATCTTGTTTCTTGCTGATATTGATTTATTACCAATACTTCTCCAAAACTCGTTATCCGTTCACATATTTGGAATAAAGTGACTTGCCTATGTCCATGTCGAGATAGTGAAATATCGACGTTTCATAGCACAATGTTTGACTTTTGCATCATAAATTATTATTAATCCTTACCAAATGAAAACGATAGAGACTTGAAGAAAATTAAAGCATAATAGAACCTGCTCTAAGGTCAAATTGAGATCCTTTGCAATCTTCCCACACTCTTTAAATGAAAGCTTTTCACTTGCTTCATCCATGTCTACACGCTTTAAGAGCTGATCACGCTGAGCAGCTCTCATAACTCAGATTTTGGTCCATGAATTGTACAGGGAGACCTGTGGAAAGAAAATAAGATAATGTTGCAGGTAAGTTGATTGACCAGTTCTGCCTTTAGCAGTATTTGAACTTCAAATTCAAGACAATCCTAGAAAATACGAATTCATGTGGACTTGGTAAAGGTATTCATGTAAAATTTTAGTAAACACAAAACTTGTAGCATCCAAACTGAAATATATTTCGTAAAAAGGTAAAAGGCGAACTCAAGTACCTGGGGTGTGTGGAAGAGATTTAGAGTTCCAGTAAATATCCAGTATGATATAAAATTCAAAAGTGTAGAAGAAAACACCTAGAAAAAAACTGTTAAAATGAACAGCATACTACAAAAGTACTAAAAGCTCAAAAGATGATATCAATGAAGCTATTGACCAAAATTAAAATCAAGCTCAAAAAAGCACCTCCAAAAGATTAATGAGAATAAAGCCTATCCTTACATGATATTGTTAATCCACATGAAGTCCATTAACCTATATTCATACCTCTTTCAGGACAAAAATTCATATAAGAGCTAACTAGTGTTACAAAGTGGGTAATAAACTCATAAATGCACGACTATTTGATTAAGGCATGGTTATATGATAAAACTATACAAAGTTTTCCAGTCCCACCAACAACGCTAGCACCCAACAATTCCAGCAGATAACCATGGACGCAGTGGCGGATCCAGATCCAGGAAATAATATTAGGGAGGTCAGTAAGAATAGCGCGCGCAATTTTTTTTAGCAAAAATAGCATGCATATCGCCATTTCATCGAGTCTTGGTAGGCCTTAAGTCATTTGGAAAGGCATACTGCACACCTGTTAATGCCTCATTTACAAGGGTAACTAACATGTTCCAAGGCTGCTCTTATATGAATGCTTAACAAAGAAACACATTTATCTTGAACACACTAACAATGTTTGATATCATTGCATCCCATGAATATGTTTGCCAAGAATGATGATGCTTTGTTATTCACTGAGATCACCATTTCATTCACTCTTCTTTCGGACATTTTATTAAATAGATGGAGGGCATGTATGAAGTCAACTCTAATCTTCAAAAGGGCAACACCCAAGGTATTCATGGACATTCACCGAAATTTGAAGGGTTAGTACCCAAGGTATCCATGGACGTTCATCGAAGTTCGAGGGGGTCAGCTGACCCCTCTTGCCCCTCAATGTATCCGCCACTGCCATGATGGACGTAATATGGAAACAAATAAAAATAATGACATAATATATGTCTATGAAACTCAGATAATAACTTTTTAGAACGTCCACTTCCCCTTTAAACCATGTAAATTGAAAAATACTCTTTCCAGGTAATTCAAACATGGCCTTTGACAAAAGTACCTCACACCTCTCTTATAAATAATACACTGCCTTTCAAATGCTAAAAATGATGACTGTAGTATCAAACCACAATGCTTCAAAGAAATAATAGCTGCTTAAGACTTACTGCCACACCTTTTTCTAAAAAAGTATAATGCACACACCTCATTCCTAGTCAAGCCCTTTGTTCTTGTGGCATGTACCAAATCGTAAATTTGTTGCTCAATTGGAAGTTCTACAAGCTGATCAGTGATTTCACACTTGTTTCTTTTTCTAAACTTCATTTGCTGGTCTTCATCCTAATGATCATCCACATGTCGAAGAGTTTTTTGCGCAAAACTCGTGGGAGTATAATTTTCTGGAAAACTCATATAGTACTCAAACTGTCCAAAGTAAGAAAGGGATAGCAAGTCATGACCAACATGAAAGGTGCTTGCTGCCCTGAACGTATTGATTATTATTTATGATTAATAATCGACAAAAAGTTAAGGACAGCACTATCAGAAGAATGCAATGAAAGACAATCAGTATAACTTACAAGGTTGCTAATTCAAAGATATAAGGGAAAATAACTAGTAAAAAAATTAGTACTGTTCTCTAAGCTTTATGCCCTGCAGGCTTTCCAGTGTAACCAAGATCTTTCTTCATAACCGAAACAATAAGAACCTTTAAAAGCAAAATAACATGAAATGCATTTAGAAAGTGAAGAAAACACCAAAAAATAAAAAATAAAAAAAAAAAAGAAAAAAGAAAAAGGGGAACTTGAAAAGATCCATAAAAACTTCCAAGGAGTTATGTTACCTTGCCATTAGCTTCTTCAAGCGTATCACAGATTGCCTACATTTCTGGTAGATAGTCCTTCACAAGCACATCCTCTTTAACACATTTTCCAGATAAACCACCTCCACTTGCAGGACTTTCTTTTCCATTTCCAAAACTCTCCTTAGCCTGCCCTTCATTGGTGATCTCAATCGTCTGTTGAGAACCTAACGTTGCCCATGTCGATGCAAGTATAACATGTTGTTACTCACAATCGGAATGTTTCTTGACTCCCCTTCATCACCAGCTTCTTTTTTCCTAATCAACCCTTGACATTCAAGGTTCTTCACTACATAATGAAAGTTTCTCCCTTCAGTTCCAAGCTCCTTAGCAACCTGACTTTGTGTAATTCCATTTGTTCTATGATAACCCAATTTGTTAACGAGCCACATTACTCAACTAAACAAACCGAAAAAAAAATTCCTCTCTCATCATGACCTCCAAAAAATTGCGCTAAAGCTAGGTCGTCACCTGTAACTGGCGCTCTGTATGGCCCGAGAACAGTGATAAGTGATTAAGGGTCGCTGTATCTTCATCGTTCTCCAGATGCAGTGTTAAATGTGCAAGGGGGCCATAGAAACTTCTTTTTGAACGACTCCGCTCAAAATTGTTTAGAAGCATCTGCTCCACTCAACTTTAAACAGGACACGCAAAAAAGGTACTTTGACCTCATTAGAGGGGGAGGGTGAAGAAGCTAGGATAGGAGGGTAAAGTTAAAGAGAGTAGAATGCATTTAGGAATGTGGAATATAGGGTGTGTTGTGTAATCGTCATATGCCACTGAAGCTCAAGGGAAAATTTTATAGGACGACAATAAGGCCGACAATGGTTTATGGCACGGAATGTTGAGGGGTGAAGCATCAACACGTACATAAAATGGGTGTAGCGGAGATAAGAATGCTTCGTTGGATATGTGCGCACACGAGAAAGGATAAGATTAGAAATGAGGATATCCAAGGTAAACTAGGAGTAGTTCAAATTAAAGGAAAGATGAGAGAAAATCGGTTACGGTGGTTTGGACATGTGAAACGAAAGCCTACTGATGCTCTGGTTAGAAGATACGATCACGAGACATAGGTTCAGGGCCGAAAGGGGTAAAGGAAGAATTAGGAAGACTTTGGAAGAGACTCTAAGAAAAGACTTAGAGTACTTGAATTTAACGAAAGACGTGACATTGAACCGAGCGCAATGGCGTTCAAGGATTCATATACCCGACCCCACAATCGATCAAAACCACCAATAAATGCCCCAATACATATCTGACTTGCTGATATACAAAAAACCAATAAAAATGACTGAATTCATACAAACTCCAATTCCAAAGGATGACAAACGAACCTAGCCATGGCGACGCGTTCAAGAGCTTTCTGTTGAGTGCGGCGCAAGTCGGCATTGGTAGAGCGGGCATGGTAAAGCCCCATGAAGTTGTTCATGAGACCCTCGTTGGCCACGACTTTCAGGTTGAACTTCTCAACATCTTGGAAGGACTGGACGGAGGAGTCCGCAGGGTTAACCGGTGCGTTTCGGGAGAGGAACTTGAGGGTTGGGACGGCGTGGAGGCCATCCCATAGGGATTGATTGAGGTGAGGAGAGAGGTCAAGGTTGGAGGAGGAGAACGAGGGCTCAAGCCTTGGCCAAAGGGTCTGGAGAGAGAGGCCATTTCGGAGCTTCGAGCAAATTTCTGATATGGTTGAGTTCATAATCAAGTCTATGGAGAAAGCATGTGTGGGAAACTTTTTTTTTTTTTTTTTTTTCTTTTGCTATTTGTTTTCCGGGAAAGATTTTCGGGGAGTGATGGAGTTCCAATGAAGGTCGAAGACGACAAAGGAATGTGGTAAAAGTCGACAAAATTACAAGTTTACCCTATAGTTTTTCTATTTCAAAAATCCACCTCAAGGATAACGCTAGGAGACCACGTTTCTAAATAAAATAATATGGGTATTAATGATTGAGTTATTATTTAAATATTGATTAACGTGATTATTTTTTATCGGTGACACATCATTTGATTTGCAAATTTAATTTAAAATTTTGATCTCCCTAGCATTATTCTGGATAAATTGACTTCAATTTTCTGCATTCAAAATCCTTTGTGTATTCTTTGTGCCCTATTTATTTGGGGAGAATTGAGGTGGGCTTTCGATTGCGTCTCCGTCAAACCAGGTAATTAGGGATTTGGGTCCCCGATTTATTAAAACTCTAGGGTTATTTCATTTTCTTGGTGCATGAAACATGTTATTTCATATAGTCCAACATATATTACACCATTGATCCATGTAGTTTTAAGTGTGTTTTAAGAGTAACATAAGTTACAAAAATTAAAGTTAGAGCCTAAGGATGCATTGCCTATAAAAGGCCAATAATTTCACGAGGGCTAGAGAAATGGTATGAATTAATAATATATTGCAATCATCTTGAACAAAAACTAACTTAGGAGGCATAGGATGGATAGACCAAAATGTTACAAGTTGGACAAAGTTCCGGTGCATTATGATTGTAAATAAAATAGTATTAAGGTAACAAAACTACTTGTCGGGTAAGTTCTAACCCACACAAAAAGCATAACAATCTCAACATTGTCTTAAAGAGAGACTTGATGAAGTAGACATGTCTGCGAAAATGTGCAATTGGAGAAAAAAGGCCTATGAAGCTTCATTGTTTTAAGAGCAATTCCACCTGTTAAGGAATGACAAGGGCATTGAATTGCCTTTAGTACAACTACACTCGTTGGGCAAGGACGACTGCTCTCATAGATATTTTTTTTTTATAATTTTTATGCTTTGTTGGTTTTATCCTCCATGCCTCGTTATTGCCTTAGATGTTCAATGGGATTTTCAACCATTCTCGTCGCCTCACGTGTCATTATCCTTTATAATATCCACTTGGATTTTTTATAAAATTCTCAACGTTTATGTAGTGTCATGTGTCCTTATCCAATCTTATGATTGCCTCATATTTCTCCATAAAAACTGTGTAGTTCGGAGTATGCTTCACAATGTCCAATATTCATGCCTTGTAAAATGATTTCTTGTTTTCAAGATTGAACTACATTTGTGCTTGTAGTTGCTAACAAAAGAATTGTAAAACAACATAATAAATTATGTAATTAAATGATTACTTTTAATTACCTAAAGGCTTAAATAATAACATGTTAATTATATATTTAACATTTATTAGTAATAAAATGTTATTACCTTATTGGCTGGATTATCGTCACTTCGATAAATTGTGCATGAATCTTCTTACACATATGTTGCACCCACTTCTCATTTCCTCAAGAGTGACAAGCACCCAAGCCTCAAGCAAAACAACATCTTCTCACTCATTTTTTTTGTAACAAAAGGATTCGGAAAGTGGAAAGCGAATGTAGGTGTTGTAGTAAAAATATACTTAGTTGCTTTTGTGGAGAATGAAGAAGATGGTTGGGTATTTATAGAATGAATAAGAATTCTTTTTTTCTATGTTTTTGGATTTTTTACCTTTAGATTAATCTTGGTTGTTAATTTCCATACTCTTTGGAAATTAGACGCACCGGGTTATGCCACGTGACACAACAGCCAAATTTTTATTTTTTTTTAACCCAACGGTCCAAATCCTTAGACCGTTGGAAATCCAATGGTTTAGGCGCAAGAAAGCAAAGAGTCGTTGGGCTTTGTCTCACTTTTTGGTTGCGGGGCCCGCTGACCCACTAACGTCATGATCACATGGTCTAATTCAGGAGAGATTTTTCAATGTGATCAGCACACGGGATGGTACACCACGTGTCATTATACAAATGGTGGGATATGCATGTTAAAAAGTTAATAACTTAAAAAATAAAATTTTCCACCACTTACATAAAAATACGTGGTGTACCACTCGTATTCCCATCACTTTAAAAAAAATTTCTCCTAATTTAGCAGGCAATTCAAGGCCAAGCATTCCAACTGGAGCCTAACAATTGCTTGCCATTTTGGAGCCACTGAAAGCCACTTTGGTGGGTTTTGAGCAATACTATTGCCCTTGCCCTTGCTTTTCTTGGATGGGTGAAACTACTTTAATGAGTCGATCAAATGCTCCAAAACATGGAGTTAAGTTTGAGCATTAATTGTGGAGAATAACTTAGACATTTTGAATGTATAATTGAAATCGAGTGAGAAACATTTTTTTGGCAAGAAATGAGATGTGATTGCATCCTACAAGTGGAAACCATATCTCAACCTGAACGGAAGACAATTAAATGAGGCTTTGACGGTTAGACATAAGAGTGGCTAGAGTTGTTAACAATTTATTATTTTAAATAGTAATTTGAAAAGAAAAAAAAAAAGAAAAAAAAAAAGGAGAGACTTTCAACAATACACGTGTGGGTTGGTGTACCTGTTTTAAAAACAAAACATGTACAACTCGCATGTCTATTAAGAAATCAGTTTTTTTAAGTACAACATAAAGAATTATGCAAGTGATGGTGACACACTTTTGCCCATAATGTCCACTTAGACACCCAAATCGAGGTGTGTTAGCCAACAATTAGAGGGTGACGAAGCCAGAAAGTGATGGTGATCTAGAAAGTGCTACAATTTAAAACTTAAAGTAACTAATTCTAAAGTGTGCATGTGAGTGAGGTTGAACCTTTAACGCATAGTAAATTGTAGTATTAAGGTAGAGTAATGATTATACCATCAGGAGTAACCTACTACATCCCAGCCTTTGCCAGAACTCCTTGCCATCACAAGAATTCTGTCACTAAAATCATGGAGGGTTGAAAAATAAGGGTGAGTACGCCTATAAAATAAAGTCTTGATAACTTTTTTGTAAACATGTGATCATTTGCTGTAAAACAATATATAGTTCCCAAATAATAATATTATGCAACTGTAAAGTACCTAGCAGATATCGTAAGTCGAAGAATATGAGGTACGTATATAACAGTCATCTCAAAGTATAAGCTACTGCTCATTAGTGTATGTAGCCACACAAGTCCATTTCAGAGATATTCTAACAATAGAATAGGGTGGGTGTAGGTTTTACCTTTTAGTACTACATCACGTGAAGCTCGCTTACATACGAGTCGAACATCAGACATAGGGACAGGCTAACACCTAAATCTGGAATCACAATTTATTTACATTAAAGCATTGAAAAATATATTAATATCAAATTCGTGATTCATTGTTCCAAACCTAAAAGTTCTCACGAGTTTCAAGTTCCATAGATAACTCCGCAAATTTAACTCACCGATTTAAATGATCAACCCAATTCGAACCAAACATAGACTGCCCTATAGTATATATATGCCCTAATCTTTTGGGGATTCATTGACTTTAATAAGTCTTCAATCTCGAACGTCCATAGTCTTCGCGGTCAGATCACCCCTTACCATCTTATATTGTCTCTTAACTTTCTAGCATTTCTCAATCCAAATAATGCAACTACGAAAAGTTGTAGAGCTCACTCACTGAACATCCCCAAAGTTGTAGAGCTCACTCACTCAATCCAAACATACTCGAATGTCATTTTCTAAAGATTTCCACTTCTTTGAAAGAATACGATTTGGTATCTAATTTCATTGAGGCGGACTGAGTGTTCTTCAATGAGCTGAACGAGGTGTTGACCAAAGAGCTGGGAGATGATGGCCACTCCGGCATTGAAGTTAGGGTTACGGCGATGCAAACCAAGATCATTATCAGAACCATTCAGACTCACAGCGTTCTTGGTATTGTGTTTATTTATTTATTTTGGTTGAGTTTTTGAGTTTTGAGGTTTAATTTGTGGATTTATACTGCGTAATTAGCTGAAAGTCAATAAGTTCGATTTTGGTTTAATGTTTTGTTGGATAAGGTTTTTGAAAAGAAAAATGATTTTCGCACTCTTTTTTTCTCCAATACTTTTGTCTACCCAGAGGAGATGACGGGAGTGCTAAATCATTTCCCTTAAAAAAAAAAAAAAAATTCTGAACATAAATGATTGTCCCTTTGCTCAGTTAATGAAAATGTGAGGATTCGATACTCATACAATGAGTTTTTTTGGTAATTATGTGGTTTTATAAAGAAATGTTTTTTTTATTAAATGAACTGAAAATTTCACAATGACCAATTTGTTTGAAATTGAATTCTTTACTTCTGATTTGCAATAGATTTTGTTTCTTCTTATAAAGAAAATAACAATGCAATAGATTCAGTATAGATAAGGAATTCTTCTACTTCTAGAGATTTTGGGAGGAAAAAATGTTGCCTGATTTAGCTTATGGATTTTGTTTATGACATGTGTTGATAAGTTTGTGTTTCTTGATTGGACTTTTTTGTTGATAGGTTTAGGTGAAAAGGGAAAAATAATTAGAGAACTGGCATTTGTTGTTCAGAAGCGTCTTAAGTTTCATGAGAACAGTGTTGAGCTTTATGCAAAGAAAGTCAACAACCAAGGGCTTTGTGCCATTGCTCAGCATAGCCTTTGCATTACAAGCTTTTAGGAGGGCTTGATGTCTGGAGGTGTTGAGAGAACATGCCCACTAACCTGGACAGAAGGAATACTGCACATGCAGTACAATATTCCTTGTCAGCTACCACATGGTTCCAGCTCACCAAGCTCAGATATGTTGCAGCTTTGGGCAGCAAGCACGCCACCTTTACAACATTTGTTTATTGCATGCGTGTGTGTAAGATGTATATATTAAACCAACTGCCATTGGAGCAGATCATGAATAATACAACCAAAATATTAAACTTAATATGGTATCAGAGCACAGGCAATCCTTTGTTCTTCCGCTGCTATACTGTGAACAGCGACATTTGTTACTACAGCAACCAGTGCACTGCAAGCTGCACACTCGCTGCCTTGCCGTCGCAAAGCTGCTACACAGCCATCGTCGCTGCTCTTCCTGTCACAGCCATTAAGCACAGCCGCAGAGCACAGCCAAGCACAGCCACTGCACACTGCCTGCCGACATGGCAACTGAATCTTCCAGCAAACACACCAAATACGAAGATCCCAGCGATCCTCTTTATCTTCATCACTCTGATCAGCCTGGAGCGATCCTCGTCACACACCTTTTGAATGATGAAAATTACTCCACTTGGAGCCGAGCCATGGCCATGGCCCTCAATGCCAAGAACAAGGAAGGATTCATCAATGGATCCATTAAAAGGCCCGAGTCTGCATCCACAAGTGAATTCCAACAGTGGACTCGTTGCAACAACCTCGTGAAATCCTGGCTGCTCAACTCTGTCTCGAAAGATATCGAAGCAAGTGTCATCTACAACAATGTTGCAACTGATATTTGGAATGAGTTGAAGGAACATTTCTCTCACACAAACAGTGTACATCTCTTCCATATTGAACAAGAGATACATGGAAGTGTTCAAGGAAATTTGAACATTGGTGCATATTATACCAAACTGAAAAGTTTTTGGGATGAACGTGATGCCATGTGCACTCTCCCAACCTGTACATGTGGAGCTGCAAAAGAATTAATGCAGTTTCACCAAAGTCAGAAAACCATGAAGTTTCTCATGGGCCTCAATGAATCCTACGCTGCGGTTCGTGGGCAACTTTTACTTATGGATCCCCTCCCTGTTGTCAACAAACCTTTCTCACTTATTATTCAAGATGAGAAGCAAAGAACAGTTTCAATGCATGCTCCTGAAAGGTCCTCAGTTACCGATACCGCAGCTTTCGCCGTGCGGGATAACATGCGAAACTCTGGTAGGAATTTTTCTCCAAGAAATTCCCATCTAAAATGTGGTCATTATGATGCAACTGGACACACTTCAGATACCTGTCGTGCACACCTCAAGTGCGACTACTGTAATTGGAGAGGTCACACCATTGATCAATGCCTCAAACTGAAAAAAGGGAAAGACAACAACAATAGGGGAGATTATCAGGATCGCAGGGGTTCCAATTACAAGGCTAATCACGTTGATACCTAGCCAACGCCTCCAGCAACATCTCCTTCGTCCTACAGCCTCACTTCCGAGCAATATCACAATCTGCTTGCACTCCTTGATAAGAGTCAATCCAACTCCACATCTAATCATGTCGGTACCACCTCTACTATAAATAACTTGTCAGGTAGAGTCTTTTGTGCTTCTGCTCTCAATAAGGGAAGGGACTGGATTTTCGATACAGGCGCCACAGACCACATGGTCTGCTCACCAAGCTTAATGACCACAAATGTTCCGGTATACAATCGACAAGTGCACTTACCCAATCATGCACTTGCCGATGTCACACATATTGGCACAGTTCATCTCTCGAATGATCTCACCCTTCACAACGTGCTTTGTGTTCCATCATTTAAACTGAATTTAATTTCTGTCAGCAAACTCACTAATACCTCATCTTGCTTTGTCATCTTCACTGATAAAATGTGTCTACTTCAGGGCCAACGATCGGGGAAGATGATTGGGACGGGAACTGAACGAGAAGGACTCTACTACCTTGATAATGTGATGAAAACCAGGTGCAATTCAACGTCAATTGTTGCCTCTTCTTCTTCTCAGCTTTGGCATCAACGTCTTGGCCATCTTTCCAACAAGACCTTACGGCATCTCTCTACTTGCATTAAAAATTTGAATTTTTGTAGCATTGATGATTGTTTGATCTGTCCATTAGCCAAACAAACACGTGCTCCTTTTCCTTTGAGTTCTATCACCACAAAAGGCTCATTTTGAGTTAATTCATGTTGACATTTGGGGAGGTTACCATGTTCCCACTATCACAGGGGCACAATATTTCTTAACTATTGTGGATGATTTCTCAAGATGCACATGGGTTTATTTAATGAATCACAAATCAGATGCACGATCTTATCTCAGCACTTTCATCCACCTTGTTGAAACACAATTTTCCAGACGAGTCAAGGTTCTTCGTAGTGATAACGGCCCAGAATTTTCTATGACCCATTTTTTTTTTCAGATAAGGGGATTCTCCATCAAACAAGTTGTGTCTCTACTCCCCAACAAAACGGGGTAGCAGAGCGCAAACACCGCCACTTACTCAATGTTGCTAGAGCCTTACTTTTTCAATCTCATCTTCTTAAGAAATTTTGGGGTGATGCAATCCTCACTGCCACTTATCTCATAAATCGGACTCCCACTCCTCTTCTTCAAAGCAAATCACCCTATGAAATACTTCACCACAAACAGCCAACGTATGCACATTTGCTAGTGTTTGGTTGCTTATGTTTTTCTTCCACCCACCACCATCGTCCCACAAAATTTGATGCAAGAGCCACACGATGTCTTTTTCTTGGGTATCCATATGGCACAAAGGGATATCGAGTTTACGACCTTCACACGGGTAAAATCTTTATCTCCCCGTGATGTTATTTTCCATGAACATGTGTTCCCTTTTTCATCTTCTGCTGCAGTTTCACCACTTGTGTTTCCACATACTCAAGATACTGCCTATGATGATCCCATCGTTCATCCGTCCATTCTACTGGAGCAGGATTCCGTCGATCCATCCTCTTCTTCGCCGGTGAGTCCTGTTTCGGTTTCATCTCCTTTTCTTTCCACTTCACCACCTCGTCTTAAACGACCCACTCATGCACCTGGTTATCTTCAACAATATCACATCGACATCAACCTCCCTTCTCGGTCTGTCCCTTCATCTCACTCGGCGTTGACCAAAGTACCAGGTACTCCTTACCCTTTGTCTGATGTCCTCACATACGATCGTTTATCTGCTCGACATCGTGCTTTCACCACTTCCATTTCAGCTGCCATAGAACCCAGCTCATTCTCCCAGGCTATACGCGACCCTCACTGGCGTTTCGCTATGGAAGAAGAACTGGCAGCCTTTGCTGCGAATAGGACATGGTCTCTGCAACCATTGCCCCCTGGCAAGAAGCCGGTTGGATGTAAATGGGTTTACAAAATCAAATTTCGATTCGATGGATCCATTGAGAGATATAAAGCACGCTTGGTTGCCAAAGGTTATAGCCAAATTGAAGGCTTAGACTATCGAGAAACTTTTGCTCCGGTTGCAAAATTGACTACAGTTCGTCTACTCCTTGCTGTTGCCTCGGTCCAACAATGGCACCTCCACCAGCTTGATGTTAATAACGCTTTCCTCCATGGTGATCTTGAAGAAGATGTCTACATGTCCTTGCCTCCTGGTTTCGGACGAAAGGGGGAGACACGAGTTTGTAAACTTCATAAATCTTTGTATGGGCTTAAGCAAGCCTCTCGTCAATGGTTTATCAAACTCTGTTGTGCTCTTAGAAAGGCCGGTTATCAACAATCCAAGGCAGATTATTCATTGTTCGTCCGAAACCATGATGGTAAATTCACTGCCCTCCTTGTCTATGTTGATGATATTATCTTGGCAGGAAATAACATACAAGCAATTGAAGATACCAAGTCTTTTCTTATGAAGCAATTCAAGTTGAAAGACCTTGGCCAATTAAGATATTTCTTGGGCATTGAAATTGCTCGCTCTAGCAAGGGGATCACCCTCTCACAACGAAAATATGCCCTTGAAATACTTGAGGATGCAGGTCATCTTGGCGCAAAACCAGCCACCTCTCCTATGGAGCAAAACCTATCACTCAGAAAGGACGAAGGACAATGGGTTACTGATCCTTCCTCTTATCGACGACTTGTTGGGAGACTAATCTACCTGACAATCACGCGCCCTGATTTGGTGTATGTTGTCCATATTCTTAGTCAATTTATGGAGAAGCCTCGAACTCCACACTTGGAGGCAGCCCAGCGAGTCTTACGATACGTTAAGCACACACCAGGGCAAGGTATTTTTCTTTCTGCAAGAAGTCCAATTCAATTGAATGCTTTTTGTGATGCGGATTGGGCCAGATGTCGAGACACACGACGTTCTACCACCGGATACTGTGTATTTCTTGGAGAATCCTTGATCTCCTGGAAAAGCAAGAAACAAAATACTGTGTCACGTTCTAGTGCAGAGGCGGAGTATCGTTCAATGGCAGCAACTTGTTGTGAAGTCACTTGGTTGAAATCTGTTCTACAAGACTTGGGTATCAAACATAAACGTCCAGTCAAGTTATATTGTGATAATCAAGCGGCACTTCACATCGCTTCGAATCCGGTCTTTCACGAAAGAACCAAACACATAGAAATTGACTGCCATCTTGTACGAGAAAGGGTTCAAAGTGGAATGATTGAGACATCTCACATCTCAACCATGAAACAACCAGCCGACATCTTCACAAAGCCATTGAGCTTATACCAGTTTACGACTTTGCTTTGCAAGTTAGGAATAATCAACATTCATTCCAAACTTGAGGGGGAGTGTTGAGCGAACATGCCCACTAACCTGGACAGAAGGAATACTGCACATGCAGTACAATATTCCTTGTCAGCTACCACATGGTTCCAGCTCACCAAGCTCAGATGTGTTGCAGCTTTGGGCAGCAAGCACGCCACCTTTACAACATTTGTTTATTGCATGCATTTGTTTATTGCATGCGTGTGTGTAAGATGTATATATTAAACCAACTGCCATTGGAGCAGATCATGAATAATACAACCAAAATATTAAACTTAATAGGAGGTATGCTGAAAACTGGCTCGATCTCTTTACTTATTAATAAAATGTTGTATGACTATGGTTTTGAGATTATTTGTAAATGTTTTTGTCTTGGTCAAAGGAATGCATTTCAATATATTTTTTTTTTCTAAACAGATGTTAACATTATTTTAAGTATAGTTCTATTCACATACCTATTTTTACCTCCTACACACCCTTGTTAATTTTTGGATCATTGATCTTCTTTAATTCATTCGATCTGACAGTCGAAATTAAGAGAGGTCTGTGAGAAGTAAAAATAAGTGTGAATAACAGTACCCTATTTTAATAGCATTATGTTTTCAACTCCTTTTACTCACATTAATGGGTTAAAATGATCCTTAAGAATGCTTATATTGCAAGTTGGAGTTTTGTTAGTCTGCTTGAACTGTTAATGGTTTTTGGAGTTTGAGAACTCCTACATTTCATAACATTTATGTGTTATGCAAACCTAAACTGCCAGTTGGTGAACATCACTGTGATTGAGGGAAATAAATGAAGTACAAGCATTTTTACGAAATAATTAAGTTTTAAACATGATTGAGTATGACATAAATTTTACTCTTGTGGATGATGTGTTGGAGTTTTTACTTTCCAAAATCTCATTTTATCTTATGCTTTATCTCTATGAACTGTTAAATTGCTTCCTAAATTGAAGTATCTCTTTTGCACACTCACATATTCATGCCATGCATATTGAATCTATATTAAAGTTGAAAAAACGTTGAAGAATAGTGTTCTTCCGAATATGCCCTCGTTTAGTTTCTTTTATTTCAACTTTTGCCACTGACCGGAACAGCTCTTTACATCTGGGATTGCACTGACACAGACCATCTACATATTGATCTCTTCTTCCTGCTCCATTTTCTTCCACCATTTTCTTCCAACATTAAAGCTATTGCTTTAATTCTATTCCTCCCTTTTTCCCTTGAACGACAAATCGAAGACCCAAAACCCAAAAATCACTCATATGTCACCCCTTCTTGCCACTTTTCTCATCTCCTGGTAGTTTGTTCTCTGTATTGGATTCAATATGGGTGAGTTCTTCGTTGATCCCTGCCTTCGTGATTCCCAATTTGGGTTTTTAGGTGTCTTTAATTGTCGTTTTGATCTAGGTTTTTTGCGCTTTTGCTTTTAGTTTGTGGGTTTTATCTTTTGGTTGTTTGATGAATCAATCTGCATGGGAGTTTTTGGTGTTTTGTTAATTACATTGTATTTGGGGCCTTGGGTGAGTTCAGAAATTTTGTAAATGAGTGCATGTTGTTTTTAAGATTGTTGATTTTTTATTTGAGTTCTGAAAACTTTGCAGAGCTCTTGCATCTTGGAATCTAGAACATAAGATTTTAAGGCTACTAAAGTTTTCAAATTCCTATTTCCAATTTTCTATTTTTTCATGCTTAAATAATACACACATATTATGTCGCAGAAAAAAGCTTCTTGGTAAGAAATAATTGCACCCATCGTTTTCATGCCCTTTTCCCTTAATTACTTGGTACTTTTCACCCTCCTTCCTAATTATTAGAAAAATAGAATTGTCAGGTTTTATATGAACACACACATACACACATATTATGTATGCATAAATAGACAAAAACAATGTAGAAAATTATTTAGTTTTGTGATGGGTATCCATTTTAATGTATAGTAGAAAAAATCTCAGTCTGGTCTCCAATCGGTGATAGTAAAAGAAGACTTTCTGTCCAATTAAATTCTTTCTGCATTACAAAGTTGTAAATTGATCAATTTTTTAGAGTTAGCAGTAAAAGTCCCAATGTCCTACTATTTCAAACTGTCATAGGCTAATAGCCAAAAAGCCTTGAGTTTTTTACCATCTTTACCATGTAGCTTACCACTCATACCATAACTCACATTATCTTGCATCTGCCAATAAGTGTCTAAAAGTTCTTTAAATATGTTCTAATCAACTGCAAAAAGGTCTAGAGTTCGACAAAATTATTTCAAGAGCTCTCGAATATCCAACAGAACCAAATTTCAAGAAGTTCATTGGGTTCTGATTTTGAGTGCCTTTGTTTGCATGGATATGAACTTTGACATTTCACAATGACTAATGATATTGCAGATAAAGGAGAACAATGCCTCCTTTCTTTTTTGGCTGTAGGGAGAGAATAGCTGAAAGGCCTGAAATAATGATTTGGTCACCAGACAAACACACTGATAACCATTAAATGAGTTACCTTTTCTTTTTTCTTTTTTGGAAATCAAATGGCTTACCTTTTTTGCATGTATATTACCAGAGAACTAGAGAATTCTGGAATTGATGAGTGCTTGAGTGTTTCAATATTTGAATTTGAACTTTCAAATTGTACCAAGTTGCAGTCTAATAGTGACATTTTTATTTAAGTAAAAATAGGATTTTTTTTCACGACACTAAATATATATGCTTTCTTATCACTTTTTCCTATAGTTTTTCCTTTTTATTTTTATCAACTATATTAATTAAGTGTCCTAGGGTTGTGATATTGTTTTCACTGCAAGTTTGTAAACATTTACATATTGCCAACATAAATTTTGATATATAGACACTCTTTCTAGCAATACGTATATTGTGTTTGCAGATTTACAAGACAATGAGCATCGTACAAATTTGTAACTTAAAGCCCCTTAGAAACGATATGAAGATCAAAGTTAGAATTTTTCGAATGTGGAGACTCAAAATATTTAGACCTCAAAACCAGTTCAATGGCTTACAATGTGTACTGGTTGATGAACTGGTGAGAAAACCATTTTGTTTCAAATGGAATAAAGTTAAAACTTGGAGAGAGAATGATGCTATGAGATTAGACAATAACATACATGCATGTACAGATGGCTTAACAACTGATTCAGTGGCTTCCAATTTCTAATTGACATATTAACTACTGAGTTTAAACTATTTAATTGACTTAGTGATTAGCCAACATTAGGGATATTAGACAAGTAATTTGATGTAATTTCTGTTGAAAATCACCCTGAAATTGAGGAAGACTTCTTGTGATTAGTGATTGTAAGTTCACTTAAGATGAACATCACACTCTTAAGGGTTGCATGGGTTTCCAAAGGGTTTTCACAAAGCTTAATGAGTTTTACATGTTTATATTTGATCTGAACATCATAGACGGGTTGCATATTAGATATACGTTTTCGCTTGAATATCATGAGGAAAATATGCATTAGGAAAACCTAACTTTCAAAGCATGTATATGAAAATTCATAAATAATTGGTAAAATTGCATAGGATTGTTTATGGTGACAGCTAAACTGTGACATCCCGTCCCGGAAATATCGAAACGTACATTTGAAATTACAATTTTACCCCTAGTTCGTTACATTTACGTGTAGTGTTGTGTTGTGTAGTGTTGTAGGACCACACACACACTCACACACTCTCTTTCTCTCCCGTGATTCCCTCTCCCTCTGTCTCTTTTCTGTCACTTCTCTCTTTCTCTCTCCCGAGCTCCCATTTCTTCTTCTTCCTTCTGAAAACGTACGGACGACACACAAATCACCCAAACCTTGATGGATCGAAGAAACTAAGGACACCATCGAACTCATGAAGCTCGTACGAGTGCAACCATACCATTTTCAGGTGAGAAATCCTTCGTTTTCGCGTCGATTCGAGGTAATCCGTTTTGAACACTGTTCATGCGAATTTAATCTAGCTTGTTTTTGGGATTTTGAAGCTCATAGATGTCTTAGTGAGGTCCCAAGGAGCCTCGGAGTACTTCGTTGGAGAAGTTTGGACGTCGGGAAAGCTTGGTTCAAAGTTGGCCGGAGCTTTCGAGGGGTTTTCCGGCGAATCCACGGCGAGTTAGGGGTCAAGGTAGGTATGGATGTGTTCGTCTCGTCAATACCTTCATTTTGATATATAATACGTCGAAAATGGTTAAGAAATGAAGAAGTTATGACACTTTGAAGTTTACCCAGAAATTCCGGCAAAACACCCACCGCCGGCGAAACCAGTCCGGCGACGCGAGGAAGAAGACGCGCGCGTGGGCAGCGTGTGAACAGTGCGCGTGGGGGCGCGTGAGAGCTCCAAATTGAGTTCTGAAAATTGTCACGCGTTCGTGACGTCGTGTAGATCACCGTGGTATATTCATACACCCAAATTGAACAACGTATGAGAAAGTTATGGATGAATGTTTGGTGTATGTGCGTTAAATAACGTCAATTTGGTTACTTTTTGTTTAGGTGAAAATATTACAGAAGAAGAATGTAACCAACCTAGGGGAGGCTCAGAGACCTATGAGACGTCGATGTGATCAGTGAGTGGGCAGTTATTTTTCAGTATATATATATACGTATGCTTGACGTATTTTAAAAGAAATATGAATTAAATATCCTGTCATATATGCCTCATATTTTAATATGTGCATTACCATAATTATGCATACTGTTGCATGGTGCTGAGGAGGCCCAGGTAAGCTACATTTGAAATACTATCATCACATGCATTGGTAGTGGCATACATTTATATATATGTGTATTTGGTGCTGTGGACGCACAGGTAAGTGCCAGGTAAGTGGTATTCATGGTTGTATTTCATTAGTAGTTTGAGATGCTTAGAGAGCTCATAATCTGCACCCCCGGTGTTAGTGCTCCCGCCCAGAGAGGGGCAGAGTCCTTCACGTGTATGTTCACCAGCACCACACGCTCGCCTTGGATCCAAGTTAGGTGCAAGCCTTGTCGTGCAGACCACATTAGGTGGTTCCGACTCGTAGGTGACCCGCGATTATTCGCACAGTCTTCACGTGATCGTAGCACTAGAGCGTATATATTACACCCAGTCCTGTCGTACAGACCACGTTAGGTGGTTCCGACTCGTGTGCAGATTCAGATGTTGAGTTGAGATTGGAGCTCTATCTGCAGCCGTACAGGTCACGTTAGGTGACTCCCGGCTGCCAGATTATATGTTATTGATGTGAATTATGCTTGAGCATTTACATTTATTATGAGATTCTAATGTGGCATATTCTCAAGCATGAATGACATATTTTGGAGCATGTTTGGCATATTTGTACATACGTATATATGTTTATTTTCTGGGAAATTATACTTGTTTTACGGCGAGGGGTTACAAAGTTTTGAGAAGTGTTTGGATTTGGAAAAGAATTGTTTTGCTGACCCACTCAACTTTGTTTTGCGCCCCTCCAGGTTCAAGAATTTCAAAGGTGTGGTGACTACGAGGAATTTCAACGGTGTTCTGACAGAATGGCCAAAAATTAGGACTCACCTTTGGGTGTTTTATCTTAGAAATTGTATCTTTAAAGCTTCCGTACTGTGTAAATGGTTACGTCACTCTCACGTGACGGCCAGCATGCCCTCCTTCGGGATGGGGTGTGTCAAGTTGGTATCAGAGCCTAAGTTTCAATCTTGGACATCTTGAGAAGTTCTAGTGAATTCTGTCAGAACTACACCGCCTCGTAGCAAACCACGTAGTTAGAGGAACTTAGTCTCCCTGATTTAGCTGTTAGGGGAAACTATTATTTTGGGGTGATTCAGTATATCATCTAAGGGGACATTTTAAGATGGGTTATGAGTTGAATTTGAATCACCTTATGAAATGATGGACCTAAGGGAGCAAAGCGATGGCTTAACCAATTGGAAAAGATGTTTTAGATTATGCAAGTCAAAGGAATCTTCCTTTTGACAGAAGGGTTGAGACGATTACCTGGTTTGAGTTATGAACTTGTATCCTGGTGGAAACAGGAGTATAATTCGTTGTCACTGGAGGAAACAGCCGATTGAGAATTGTTTAAGGACTTGTTTAAAGAAAAGAATTATTTCCTTTGGCATCTTATGATGGTAGAAAGCAAGAGTTTGTAAATGTGAGACAAGGAAAGCTGACGATCAATAAGTATTATAGATAGTTTACGGACTTGCCTTATTACCATCTGGATGTTGTTGATAATCCGTCAAAGATGTCTCGTCGTTTTAGGCTGGGTAATAAGAAGAAGTGGCGTTCTTTGGCGACCACTACCTACTGTACTTATTACAAGGAGTTTTACGAGATTTTATTAAGAATTAAGGACTCTGAGATTGTGTCCAGCGAGAGTAAAGAAGAATGATAAAAGAATGGGAATCAAAAGAGGACGATAAAGTTAATGATTCGTCATATCAAGAATATAGAAAGATTCAGAGCTTCAAGAGAAGTGAAGCTAGAGCTAATTCTTCCAACTGAGGTTTTAATGCCATTGGTCAAAGTCAAAGTGATAGATGTATTGGTAATCCCAGATCTCAGAGACAAGGTGATTTTGGTAAAGGAAATGTACCTTTGTGCTGTAGGTACAATAATGGACACCTTTGAGAATGTAGGCGAGAAAGCAGTGGACGCTTTACAGGTGGATAGATGGGACATAGAACTGCAAATTATGTCCAAAGCCAACAGAAGCCCTAGCAGTCTTCTTTGCCACAACTAGCGCCGATCCAGCAAGTTCCTGGATCTATTAATTATGGTCAGTTAGGCCGTGGTGTACATGAAAGAAGTATTTACACTAATAGAGGTTGTGGGAGACAACAACAAGCCCAGGGATGTGTTAACCACACATCACTGCAAGATACTCAGAATTATTTGGATTTGATTAGGGGTACGATAATTATTCTTAATGACTTAGCTAGAGTCTATTTGGTAATAATGTAGAAATTTTACGTTATTATTGTTATTGCCTAGAAAGTAGTATTTAAACGCGGTTGAGACGTGTGTATGTATTTCCCAATGAGTGGCAAAATAGTAATATTACACCCTCGAGAGTTGTTGCTTACTTATCGAGACAACGATGATTTATCAGTATTGCGGGCTGCAGACCGTAATATTAATAACTTATTCGTGGATTCGTTAAGCAAGTAAACCGATAGGTTATCCTATGTTAGTATCGTACTTTTTCAGAATGCTCAGTATTAGTAGAGTATGTATTGTTGCTAGCTACTTTTGTTCCATTAGATCGTAGATTTCGATGTTATTCTAGAGCATATTATGTTATTTACAGTGATGAGTTGCAGACCACGCGAAGTGGTACTGAATGTGTGCAAGATATATTACGTATATGAGTATATACTTTATTTCCGGGAAACCAATTATTTTCCATCGGTCTGGATGACTAAAGATTACTTTTGTAAGTATGCAAAGTGGAGTGAGGCAGGCCGTTATTTATGCTGTGAGAGCAAAGAGATTATTATCAAAAGGCTGCCAAGGATATTTATATCATGTGGTGCTAAATGATGTCACTTCTAGTAGTGTGGAAGAAGTGGGAGTAGTCAAACATTTACCTGACGTTCTCCCTGAGAATTTACCTGGATTGCCGCCAGTCACAGATGTAGAGTTCACTATGGATTTGTCTCCAGGTACAAACCATATATTATAGAATGTTGCCTTTTGAACTAAGAGAATTGGAAATTGGTTGATAAAGGTTTTTATTCAACCTAGTACATTACGTTGGGGGAACCCCAGTTTATTGGTGAAAAAGAAAATGGACGTTAAGGCTGTGCTTTGATTAGAAGCAGTTGAATCGAGTAACAATTGAAAACCGTTATTCGTAACCTCACATTGATGGTTGTTTGATCAGCTTCTAGGTGGTTGTATATTTTCTAAGTTTGATTTGAGGTCTGGATATTATTAGTTGAAGATTATCGGTGAGGATGCCCTTATGATAACTTTCAGGACTCGTTAAGGTCATTTCAAGTTTTGGTGATTCCATTCGGAGTGACGAATGCATCTACTACTTTATGAATTTGATGAATGAAGTATTCCAATGATATCTAAATCGATTTGTTGTTGTTGCTATTGAAAGGATTGATAAGACTAGAGCAAAGTATGCTAAACATCTTAAATTGGTATTGCAAAGATCGAGGGAACGTCGATTATATGCTAAGTTTAGCAAATGCCAATGTTGGATGAATCAAGTAGCATTTTTGAGATATATTATATCTGCTTCAGGTATTCAAGTGAATTCATAAAAGGTAGCAGAAATTGAGAATTTAGAACAACCACGAATCGTGATTGGGATTTGGAGTTATCCTAGCTTAACAAGCTATCATGGACGGTTCGTGAAAGATTTTTCAGTCATTGCTTTGTCATTGACGAGATTGTTGAGAAAAGAGGTTATGTATGAGTAGGAAGGAAATTGTGAGCAAAGGATTCAACAACTGAAGTATTTCCTCACTCATGCACGTAATTTAGTATTCCCAGAGAATAGTGGTAATCATAAATTTTTAGTGATGTTTCTTGAATGGTATTGGATGCATGTTGATGCAAATGTTAGGGTGATTACATACGTTTCACGACAAAAGGAACCTCATGAAATGAATTACCCTACTGGTGATTTGGAAGTCATGATTACCATTCTTGCTGTGAAGTTATGAAGACATTATTCGTGGTAAGAATGCAAGATTTTTACGAATCCAAAAAGTCTCCAATATCCATTACTTGGAAGGATTTTGATATGAGGCAGCGAAAGTGGATTGAATTGTTTAATGAACATGATTGTACGACCAGGGTGATCGTAAAATTGTTCTAGCTGATGCACTTGGTGAAAAGACGGTGGTAAGAATTAATGTCTGGCACGCTTGCCAAGATTGTCTTCTTGTGGATTGGAAATCAACTGAAGTAAAGTTGAGAATGGAAGATTGAGAAGAAGTTGTAATTGCTAATTTTCAAGTTAAGTCTTTTTAGTAAGGTCGTACTCAAGACTCAAATGGTTAACGGAGAAAATTAAGAATTAACCAAGGTAAAGAAAGAAGGGAAAAAGAAAGATTGCTGAATTCGAGAATAGAATGGTTATGATTGAACTTGAAGTGATAGTTGATCAATGTACCAAGTTAGTACATTTACTCCAGTGTTGAGTAACAACCACAGTGCAACAGTACTTATATGTTTTATGGAGAAGAGATTTGGGTTACGGAACTGCTGAGTTTTTTTTAAGTATGTTGGTTGCGCAGTTTTCGATGTAACGCCATAAGGACTATGAAATGTGTCGATTTTTGTTGATTTGTGGAAGAAATACTTCTGGATAGAGAAGATTCGATCACGAAAGAGTTTTGGTAGGCCCTGAAACTATGGATGAGTCTTCTCAAAGTATTCAGGTGATTAAGTTTAACCTGAGAGTAGCCAGGAATGGCAAAAGAGATTAATAGTTGAACATGTCACTAATCGAGTGTTTAACGTAGATGATCTTATAATTTTGAAGTTTTCACTTTAGAAAAGTATGATTCGGCTGGGAAAGGAAAGAAAATTAAGTCCTAAGTACATCGGACTTTATGTGATCATCGAAGAGTATGTGAAGTTGCTTGAATTACTTCCAGAGTTATTGTAAGAGCATGATGTGTTTCATGATTCAACATTTTTAGAAATTTCATCACGAAAAGAAATAGTGAGATTTGGAAAGGAGACAAAATAAGTCTTAAACACATCAGACCGTTTTTGACCACTAAAGGAATCGATGAAGTTGCATACAAGTGGTGATGTCTTCAGAATTGGCTAAGGTGCATAATGTATTATATTTCGATGCGTTGTCACTAGGTGGCAAATTCGTCACATGGAGTTCCGGTGCAACTATTGAGGATTAATCCAGATTTGACGTATGACGAGAAACCGTTAACGATCTTAGATTGGAAAGAGAAGGTTCTGAGGAACAAGATGGTGAACTTAGTGAAAGTTTTGTAGAGGAATCATTCAATCGAGGAAGCTACATGGGAGACAGAAGATCGAATGAGGGATTTGTATCCTAGATTGTTTTTCGATCACTAGGGGTTATATGTGGTTGTTTTGAATTTCGGGACGAAATTCTATTAAGGAGGGTAGGTTGTGACATCCCGTCCCGGAAATATCGAAACGTACATTTGAAATTACAATTTTACCCCTAGTTCGTTACATTTACGTGTAGTGTTGTGTTGTGTAGTGTTGTAGGACCACACACACACTCACACACTCTCTTTCTCTCCCGTGATTCCCTCTCCCTCTGTCTCTTTTCTGTCACTTCTCTCTTTCTCTCTCCCGAGCTCCCATTTCTTCTTCTTCCTTCTGAAAACGTACGGACGACACACAAATCACCCAAACCTTGATGGATCGAAGAAACTAAGGACACCATCGAACTCATGAAGCTCGTACGAGTGCAACCATACCATTTTCAGGTGAGAAATCCTTCGTTTTCGCGTCGATTCGAGGTAATCCGTTTTGAACACTGTTCATGCGAATTTAATCTAGCTTGTTTTTGGGATTTTGAAGCTCATAGATGTCTTAGTGAGGTCCCAAGGAGCCTCGGAGTACTTCGTTGGAGAAGTTTGGACGTCGGGAAAGCTTGGTTCAAAGTTGGCCGGAGCTTTCGAGGGGTTTTCCGGCGAATCCACGGCGAGTTAGGGGTCAAGGCAGGTATGGATGTGTTCGTCTCGTCAATACCTTCATTTTGATATATAATACGTCGAAAATGGTTAAGAAATGAAGAAGTTATGACACTTTGAAGTTTACCCAGAAATTCCGGCAAAACACCCACCACCGGCGAAACCAGTCCGGCGACGCGAGGAAGAAGACGCGCGCGTGGGCAGCGCGTGAACAGTGCGCGTGGGGGCGCGTGAGAGCTCCAAATTGAGTTCTGAAAATTGTCACGCGTTCGTGACGTCGTGTAGATCACCGTGGTATATTCATACACCCAAATTGAACAACGTATGAGAAAGTTATGGATGAATGTTTGGTGTATGTGCGTTAAATAACGTCAATTTGGTTACTTTTTGTTTAGGTGAAAATATTACAGAAGAAGAATGTAACCAACCTAGGGGAGGCTCAGAGACCTATGAGACGTCGATGTGATCAGTGAGTGGGCAGTTATTTTTCAGTATATATATATACGTATGCTTGACGTATTTTAAAAGAAATATGAATTAAATATCCTGTCATATATGCCTCATATTTTAATATGTGCATTACCATAATTATGCATACTGTTGCATGGTGCTGAGGAGGCCCAGGTAAGCTACATTTGAAATACTATCATCACATGCATTGGTAGTGGCATACATTTATATATATGTGTATTTGGTGCTGTGGACGCACAGGTAAGTGCCAGGTAAGTGGTATTCATGGTTGTATTTCATTAGTAGTTTGAGATGCTTAGAGAGCTCATAATCTGCACCCCCGGTGTTAGTGCTCCCGCCCAGAGAGGGGCAGAGTCCTTCACGTGTATGTTCACCAGCACCACACGCTCGCCTTGGATCCAAGTTAGGTGCAAGCCTTGTCGTGCAGACCACATTAGGTGGTTCCGACTCGTAGGTGACCCGCGATTATTCGCACAGTCTTCACGTGATCGTAGCACTAGAGCGTATATATTACACCCAGTCCTGTCGTACAGACCACGTTAGGTGGTTCCGACTCGTGTGCAGATTCAGATGTTGAGTTGAGATTGGAGCTCTATCTGCAGCCGTACAGGTCACGTTAGGTGACTCCCGGCTGCCAGATTATATGTTATTGATGTGAATTATGCTTGAGCATTTACATTTATTATGAGATTCTAATGTGGCATATTCTCAAGCATGAATGACATATTTTGGAGCATGTTTGGCATATTTGTACATACGTATATATGTTTATTTTCTGGGAAATTATACTTGTTTTACGGCGAGGGGTTACAAAGTTTTGAGAAGTGTTTGGATTTGGAAAAGAATTGTTTTGCTGACCCACTCAACTTTGTTTTGCGCCCCTCCAGGTTCAAGAATTTCAAAGGTGTGGTGACTACGAGGAATTTCAACGGTGTTCTGACAGAATGGCCAAAAATTAGGACTCACCTTTGGGTGTTTTATCTTAGAAATTGTATCTTTAAAGCTTCCGTACTGTGTAAATGGTTACGTCACTCTCACGTGACGGCCAGCATGCCCTCCTTCGGGATGGGGTGTGTCATAAACCCTAGTGTTTCCCATAACTGTTTTATTCTTAAAAATGTTTTTCCTTCTTTGGTGCCACTTTCCCCAATTTTTTAGATTCCCTTTATTGTTATTTTAGTTTATGAATTTCAAAATCACAAATCATTGGTAAAATCTGTTTTAAATAATTAATTAAGAATTAGTTTAATTAAAAATGAGTCAAACAATCTTTGTGGAGAATGACCTTGCATGAGCAATTATACTACAATTTGCTTGTACTCTTACAAGTATTTTACGTGATTTTAACCTTATTTAAGCAGGTATGAAAAATCCTATTAGGTATCCTGTCTAGATAAAGTTGAAATTCTCACAGGTAATTAGATATATTTATAAACCTACACTTTATATGCAATCTTTGTTTGCCAACATATTATTTCATGTTATAATCTTATGATATTAGATTGTCAAATTACAAGATGTTTTGCATATCACAGCAGTGCAAGCATTAGAAGACAAGATGGTTAGCAATGAAAGAGTGGAAACTAAATGTGAAGTTCATCTTCAAAACACTAGATAAAAAGTCAATAAAGTATTCACAAATTTACAAATTTTGTCTTCTCGTACTGAAACACTTTATTTATTGTAAATGACAATTTATTCAAAAATGAAGAAGTGAGAGTTACATTGTGAGGAGAGTGAGCCAGGACCTTTGATATCGAAGTTGTAAGACAACAACCATCACCTATTGTTGCTGTCTTCATAAGTCTCAAAGTAAAACAGTACCAAGGTATACAACTTAGGTAAAAAGTCATTAAAGTATTTACAAATTTTTCGTACTGAAACAGTTTATTCGTTGTGAATAACGATTTATTCAGAAACGAAGAAGTGACAGTTAAATTTTGGGTTTGGGTTTTTGTGGTTGGGGGGGGGGGGGAAAGTAAATTACACAAAACTACCTTAACTATGGGTTGAACGACATTATCATATCTCATCTTACGAATTTGTGCTAATGTCAGACCTCCATTAGTTTTTTTGTTAATTTCTCTATTAAATGTTGACGTGGCCAGAGACGGGACCCACTCACTAACCCACCTGGATTAAAAAAATAAAATATATATTTAATAATTAAATATTCAAAAATTAAAAAAATTAAAAAACCAAACAAATAAAAAATGCCTAAGGATGCGGGCCTTCCTTTCTTCCACCAACCCTTATCTCTCTGTTCTCTTTATCTTCTCCCGCGTCTCTCTCCCACTTTAACTCCCTCTTCTCTCTGCAACCACCGGCGCCGAGGCCAGCGTCCACCAACTCGTCTTCTTTCTTCTTCCCACGAGGTCCTAGGTGTAATCGTGCACGAGTTGGTGCAAGGAGGAGGCGATGTTAGAAGCCCAGGGTGGCGACAACGGGTCGCGACGAAATGCCGGGAGGGAATTAAGGGTTTGGGAGAGGGAGTTAAAAGATGGGCCTGGGAGGTGGAAAGAGAGGGAGAAGGAAGTGGGGATCTTGGAGGAAGAGAGCAGCGGAGATAGGGAGGAGAAGAAGGGTCTGAAGGCAAAGAGAGCGGAGGAGAGAGGTGGGAAGGAGAGGAGGGTTTTGACGGCCGAGAGGAAGAGGAAATCGAGAGGTGGAGAGCAGAGCCAGATCAGTAGGGATGATTACGACGGACAATCGATGGTTAGATTTGCTATCAATGGGGATAGGTGTGGGGTCGAAGACGAATCAGACGGAGGAGAGAGGTCGGAGGAGGGACTGGGTGGAGATAAGGTAGGAGGATGATGGGTTTGTAAGAGGGGAAGGGGATCTGGGTGTGGGTTTGGTTTTTTTTTGTTTTTTTTTTGTTTTTTGTTTTTTTTTTTTTTATGGTGTAGGATCTGGGTGTGGGCTTGGTTTTTTTTTTGTTTCTTCAGTGGGGTGGTGAAGATGGAGGAAGAGAGACGGCGGTGGGTGGTGAAGGAAGGTTGGGTATGGAGGGACTAGGGGAGGGATGGGTTGGGTTGGGAGGTGGTGGTGAGGGAAGGACGAGTGAGAGTGGGGAGAAGGATGGAGGAGGGAGACTGCATCCCAGAGAGAGAGGGTGGTGGAGGAAGGTTGGGGGAACGGGGAAGGGTTTGGTGGCTATCGAAGAGAAGAAGAAAAAGGGTTGGTGCGGGTGGAGGAAAGGAAAGGCCGGATCCCTTAGGCCATTTTTTATTTTTTTTAGTTTTTTAATTTTTAATTTTTGAATATTTAATTATTTTTTAATCTAGTTGGATTAGTGAGTGGGTCCCGTCTCTATCCACGTTAGCATTTAACAGAGAAATTAACAGAAAAACTAACGAAGGTCTGACACTGGAACAAATTCGTAAGATGAGGTATAACCTTGTCACTTTTAAAAAATGAGGTATGATAGTATCATTAAACCCATAATTAAGGTAGTTTTGTATAATTTACCCATTGTGGAGAGAGTGCGCCAAGACCTTGATATCGAAGTTGTAAGACAACAACAATCACTTATTATTGCTGTTTCACAAGTCTCAAAGTAATATAGTACGAAGGTATACAGCTTCACTTTTTTCCAATATTTACACCCTACCAAAAAAAATGACATGCTTCCGCATCTACAAACCCATAGGAAACATAATATTTAACAGTCCTGGATCCACTCTGTTTTTCATAAACCCAAAAATACCAAAAGCAAAAAATTACAAATCGAGGTAAGTCTTTTTTTTTTTTTACCATTCTCTCAACAAAAGAGAAATTACTCAATGAATATTAAAATTCAATCTCAT
This sequence comes from Pyrus communis, assembly GCF_041283825.1. NCBI lineage: Eukaryota > Viridiplantae > Streptophyta > Magnoliopsida > Rosales > Rosaceae > Pyrus > Pyrus communis. Next base: position 14,129,087 of record NC_142581.1, read on the forward strand.
TGTGTGCCATTTAATACAAAAATGTGCACAGCTTTGTTAATTCCAGTCACACTTTGAAAATGATTTCAACCTCAACGAAACGACTAATGACACCAGATCAATTTATGCCGCTGAAAAGCTATCAGTAGGGCAGTTGAACATGTGTGATACAAATTTTTTGGAGGTAAAATGGAATGCATTCCATATTTAAAAGTGTTGTATTTGTCTCAAATTTCATTTTTTTGGGTTTCTGTTTGCTTTGACATTAATAAAGACCAACTCATTGTTTGAGGTTAGATTTTCTAGGTTTCTGTTTGCTTTGACATTACTAAAGACCAACTCATTGTTTGAGGTTAGATTTCTCTAAATTACTGTTAGGATGCCATGCTATAGCAATAAAGTGGAAATTTTTATTATCTAGTTATTTTTTTAAAGAAGTATGATATTCATTGATGACTTAGAGTTATTAGTATAAAGAAGGTAGATTGTTTTATTTGGGCCTCAATAAAATATTGTCGGGGCTTTCAACTCTAAGGGAAAACAACGTCTCATACCACAATTACAAAGATTTACTATCATTTATAAGGAGGTCTTAATTTGTCTTCTTATTTGTTTCCAAGTTCTTATTTGATTGCATTGCATGCATTCATAAGCCCATGAATAGCTTCATTCTGCCATCCACAAACCTATCCCACATGTTCATAAAACCCACATATCAAGTTCATAGAATCTACTTATTAGGTTCGTTAATCTATGACCTAGAGAAAGCAGCAAAAACTAAATCTAAGAGAATGAAAGCAACTTTTTAAGTCATGGAGGCAGTGAAAATACAATTTTATCTGACCAAAATATGTAGTATAGAAATCACAATCGTCATGTGTTTTTATACATCATTTGGTGTGAAAGCCACCAGACTCACCACCCACAAGTAATTCGTTTACACTATCTCCTCTTATAAACTATATAATTTGTTGTTGCACAATTTGCTAAGAATATTTAAGTTATTTATTCGGGTTTGACTAAAACAGAATTTTTTTTTTTTTTTTTTAACATCCCACAAATAGAAATTGCAATCCACATGATATGCATAACAATCCATTATATTATTATGTAAATCTTCTCATTTTAGTATTATACTTATCATTGTCTAAACAAATATTGCAAAATACTCCATTCATGTGCAGAGTAATAGTTGCATGATTTGATTTGAGTAACGGCTGGTGGTACAATGATAGTCCAATCTATTTCAAACAACTAAAACCAAAGCCCGAAAGTGACCTGCTGATTTGTCCAACTGATATTCAGAAACCTATTGCTTGTTAATATGAAATTACTCTCTGTCTATTACTATATAATACATAAACTTACTTATTTTTCTTTATAAATAATCACATCAATTTTAACACATGTTAAAAGTTAGCTTAATTCTTGAAGATGCCAATGATGAAATCAATGTCGTCATTTTGGCAAATCAGCTGAAGAACTATTTGCAATCACATGTGAAGAATTAGTTATCAACAAAGGTCACACCAAAAGTTAAAAGTGACATGAGTATAAATGAGTTACTCAGTGGGAAAGTTAAAAGTGACATGAGTATAAATGAGTTACTCATCCAAGTTGTTTTCCATGATCAAACACAAACTCGCCCTTCAAACAACAACAAAGGTGATGAAGCAATAAGTAACCCTGCTAGGAAACATATCATTCATGAAATGCCACCCTCCGCACCACCACTCTCACTCAAGAAATCTCTACCAACATCTCCAATTGAGAGCAGTTCAAGTTTAAAGAAATGGCAAAGGGAACCAATCAGAAAAACTCTTTTCACCTCTACACCAACAAAAAAAACTTAAGAGGTTAGTCTTAAGTTTAAATTACAAAGTATTAACTCCATTAATCTGATTTCATTTTTCACAACCAACTGACCAACTGTATGACTGAGTTGGTATAGAATATCTAACAAGAAAAAAATTGATGATAAAGTCTTGGATTAAACAAGGGAATCAAACTTAATAGATGCCACATAAGAACATCACCTAATCTGATGACTGTCAGTATATATTTCTTGCTTTATTAGAAGCTTAGTATCAGAGGAAGAACTTTTATATTCACAATTGTAGTTCGATTTTTTCTTATATCGTGTGTGTTGAGTATAAGTATGCCACTAATGGAAGTAAAATATATAAATATATTTAGGGTTACGTACGTAAACAAAGCAATGATTGTTTAAATTTTTGGCCAAGGTTAGAGAAACGATTAAGCGTTTTTGTTTGATTGTATTACTGTGCTTGATAAATGATTGAGGAGTAAGAAATTGTTTTTTGCTTATGTTTTACTTAGGTGTGTACTTGATTAGATGTGGTTGGTTATTTTGGAGCTTTCAACATGACTTTCGATATCTAATACAAAATGTGAATAACCCAAGTTCAATTTTGTCAATTTTTTTTTTGTGTGATTTAATATACTTAAATATGTCATAATTAGATAATACAAAGTTGCTTTCGTCTTTAGATAGTATCATATGTCATTCAATTTATTCATATGCAATTTAGTGTCATTCAAATTCATAAGTGATCAAATTTTGTTATTAATTTTTTTGTTTTGATTTTCAGTTCATTATTGTCGTACAAGATGAATGAGGTGCTATTAACGTAGTTATGCATATGGATGCCCTTAATGGAACAAATCTTACTTTTTAAGCTTTGTACAGTCTTAGATGTAAAAGACTCATGGGATAGGACCATAACTTTTGAAAAACAATCCCTGAGGATGGCAAACTAACATCCCCATTTTTTTTCATGTAATATATGAATGTAAATAGGACTCCTTGGCTATAGCATACATACTACCATCCTAATTTTCGTCATGTAGTATGAGAAAGTAGATAGATCATCCTTAATTTCTCATGTAATATATGTATATAAGCACTACTTTTTGGCACATATTTTTTTCAAAACTTTTTCATGTTTAACAGCATCGCGCAAGCTCAGATGCTTATCTGTATCTATTCTTGGAAATCTATTAGCATAAATCTATAGTAACAAAAATGCTACCCTGTAGACTGCAAACTTAAAGTGACTATTATTTTACACGTGAATTTTTTAGTATAAATAATTATGGACTTCTGCAAATAGCTAAGTTTAGTTTGTACATCCACACCACTGAGATCTCTCTTTCTAAGGAAAATGATTTCACTTGTCCAGTGTTTCTTGATTGCCTATCATTAATAGCAATAGCATTCAGTTTTTAATCTGCCTTTACTCAACATAACGCATTAAGAAGATCTGCAAGAACGCTTACATTGCAGGTTGGAGTTTTGTTAGTCTGTTTAAACTAATAAATAGTTCTTGGAGTTCGGGAACTCCTACATTTCATAGCTTTCCAATTATCCTAACCTAATATACTAATTATTAATTATCAGCACGCGCTTCACTTGAGTGCTTGAGGGAATCAGTTAATTAAACATTCATTGCTATTGAAGTTAATTTGAATCCCGAGTTGATCAATTAGTATTGTTCCTTTAGGAACCATAGTCTTTATTAATGCTAATCTACAGCTTTCTGATGGTTGCTAAACCAAATGGCTTGAAAGGTTCCTTATTCTGTGTTGTTTGGTTTATGTCATACGTTAGGTTTATATAACTCTGTCTTGTACAACCATTATGCTTTAGTTATTACCTTGCGGTTTGGGTTTTGTCGACTCCTATTGAACATACCTTTTACCTTCCTTTTTGTTAGGGCATGCTATGGCCTTTGGTGTCCTTAAATTTGTCATGGAAAGTGGATTAATGGTTACAACATGCATGTCATTGTTAGTGGTAAAGTCACCGCTCAGCATGCCAAGTATATGGAATTCAAGGATGCATAGATGATATTCTCTGGCTAGCTTGTTAATGAATGTATCGATGCTATTGTGCGGCACGTGCTTCTTAGATATGTTAGCTCTTCTAGCTTTATGACACTTATTGAGATTTTAGTTAGCTCCTCTCTGCTTTTGTTATCTTTTACTTACTTTCATTTACCTTTATGATGTTTTAGGATGCTCTTGGGTTGGTGTCTGACAAGTGGTGTCACATCCACAAACCGGACACCTAACAGTGCCACGTCCTATTGACATTTAGATACTATGACGTCATGCCGCAACGTTATAACACCACGTTCCCAATAGAAAGTAAGGCAAATAAAGTGGAACAAAACTGTGTTTTCACACCCTACGAGAATGTAAATAAAATTGGTAAGCCAACAATAAATTGAAAGTTCGGTTTTATTTAACAAGTGAGTTAACTCCGACAAAATCAGAGTTTACTTCAAATACAAGGTTTAGCAAAGCAAATTCACTTTATCGCCACTGCCATGTTCTCCCGTGCACTACTTGCATCTAAAAACTGTTGTAGGATGAGCATTGCCTATCTACGATCTTGCGCTCGACCGTACCTCACCCACAACAAGTAAAGCAAACCAAATATAATAGCATAAATGATAAGTATATCCTCACTGCTCAATAATTCACAAGACTAATTCAACTCCCTACCATTTGCCTATACAAAGTCTCATCTGCCAGTTCACTCCCATCTACTTTTGAAAGTCTTTCATTCACAACCAAGGGTGTTGCAACAGGTTTGCAATCTCTGAGTCCAAACTTCTCAAGCAAAGTCTTTGCATATTTCTTCTGGTGCAAGAAAATATAAGTGTCTGTCTACAGTACTCCAAGACAAAGAAAGTGATGAAGCAATCCTAGGTCAGTCATCTCATATTGTCTCATCATCTCACTTTTAAACTCAGCCATCATTTCCTTTGAGCTTCCTGTGTAGATAATATCATTTACATATAGTGATACAATGAGAATGCCACTATGAGATGTCTTGGCATACAGTGTAGCTTCACTTGGACTTCTGTGAAATCTAGCCTTTGTAAAATAAGAGTTTATCTCTTCTTACCAAGTTGTTGGAGCTTGCTTCAGGCCATATAAAGCTTTCCTAAGCATGTACACTTTATCTTCCTTGCCTTGTATCACAAAACCAGATGGTTGGTCTACATACACTTCTTCATTCAACACTCCATTTAGAAATGTTGACTTTACATCCAACTGCAAAAACTTCCAACCTTTCTGTGCAGCAAGGGCCACCAAGGTTCTTACAATGTTAAGTCTTGCCACTAGAGCAAAGGTTTCATTAAAGTCAATTCCAGGCTTCTGGGAGTAGCCCTTTGCAACTAACCTTGCTTTGTTTTTCTGCACAGATCCATCCAGATTCAAATTTTGTTTTATAGACCCATTTGACTCCAATGATTGGTTTATCAAATGATCTATCAACTAGCTCCCAAGTCTTGTTCTTCTCAATCACGGTAATTTCATCTATCATAGCCTTCTGCCATGATTCATCCTTGCAGCTTCTTCAAAATTTTCTGGTTCTATAATGCATAGATTGCACTTCTCATATACTTCTGCAATACTTTTGTACTTTAGAGGAGTGTGATCAATATCTTGTGGACCTGTCATTCTTCCTTGATCACAGATTTCAGTGCTTGAGCTTAGCAATTCACTATCTTCACTTACTTCACATTGTGCTTCAGAACCATAAGAATTCTCTTCATACTTATGTTCTCTTTCTAACACTTCAATAATCTAAATACTCACATTTCTTTCCTTTTGTGCATTCCAATCCTGATAGGAGCATATTTATGCGACTTAATTAGCTTGTTTCCTTGCATTTACCTAATTAGTTCTTAGTTATTTTAGTATTTTAAGCTATTTTCGTGTGTTTGTAGGTCCATAGGCCTTATGAGGCAATAAGGTGCATTTTGGAGCAAAACTGGGCTTGGAATGGATAGCATATGCTTGGAGCAAAAGGAATGGATGAAATTGAAGACTTGAAGATGTTAAGAGTCCTAATCAAAGAAGAAGTCCTAATCAAAGAAGGATTCCTACTCAAATGAGGATTCTTACTTGAAGTAGGAAAGTTAAGCCAAGGTTTCCTATTTTGGTTTGACCTTTCCTAATCCTAAATGTCCCTAAGTTCTAGCAACATTGAAGGTTTCCTATGCATTCTAGGACAACAACCAAAGGTTCCTTGCACCATTCTAGCCTTGCCGCACAAGGGAGACCTTCCCTTTCCTATTTTCTACACCAAATCACATTCCCTTTTTAATTCACCACCTTTCTTCTTTCCCTTTGCCTTTGCCGCACCCTATATTCCCTTTCCTTTTAATTTCTGATTTTGACTTAGTCTTTTTCCTAGTAGTTTTAGAATAACAATCCTTTGACATTAATAAAACTTTATTTCCTTTTCTCATTGGACTTTTGCTGCACCTTTACCTTATTTCCCTAGGGTTTTAGATACTTGGCGTATTAATAAACCTTTGCCGCACCCCTTGGGGATCCATCACACCAAACGTCATCTCTACACACCCCTAATTCATCCCACAACTCTGCCGCACCCTACACTCATTCTTCACCATTCCCATACATTCATACCTTCAACCACACATCAACACACCATCCCTCTACTTTGCCGCACCCCCTTACTAACCCAAATCCATTCCTAACCCAGAAACACATCCAAAATCATCCCTTAACCTCTGTGCCGCAGCAAGGAGAAGAGAAGAGAGGAGCTTGAACGTGCAGGGCATCCAAGTTGATTCGTTGGGTGTTTTAGGTGTAACCAATCTTTGGTTTTCAATGTTTAAATTCAATTTTGTTTCTTTTGCTGTGAACATGAGAGGCTAAACTTGTTTTAGCTAGGGGAGACTTTGAAGCCATGATTTTATATGCAATATGAATTGATTAAATCCAGTTATGAATTTGTGAATCGTGAATGCAATTTGCTTAACTGTTTTATTCAGAACTTATTCTTGTATGTTGATTAAGGGTGCACACTTAGTTTGCATGCATGAATTTGATGCTAGAATATAAGGGAATTTCACATAATCGTTAGGAACTTATATTTACAAGTAGTGAAGGTTGCTAGTCACAATCGTGTTAAGTTAAATTCTTGCCATGAGTATCATGATGTCATAGTTACGAATGCTTTGTCAATGCTTATGATTTTCATAAAATGTAATGATCTTTGATTGTATCTCTATTATGATGTCATGTAGGGAACTTTTGAAGAATGCTTTGGGTTGTCGAATGATGTCATCCAACCTAATAACTAAAGGAAAATTTGAAGATTAATTAGTGACTGACACGGTTAATCTGGGGCATTGTCGTTCATAATTCAACAAAAGAGTAACTGGAAATCGATTCATGTTCATATAAGTTATGTGTGGATAAGGAACCTCTAGCTAACCCCACAAACCATCTAGAAATCCAAATTTGTACCAAACTTTGTCTAGTTTAGTTTCTGTCTTGTTTTAGTTCAAATTTGTCAAAACAAAAACCCCCCTTTTGTTTTAAGTGTCAATTAGTTTAGAATCTGAGTTATTTTGTGTTTTTGAGTGTCTTGAGTCATAATCAAATCAATTTTCGTTCAAAGTCATTCCTAGTGTCTAGTTTGAGTCAATTTGATTGTTTGAAGCTGTTTTGAGTCTTTTAAGGTTGTTTGACTCATATAACCTTAGTTAGAGTTTTAGAGTCTAGTTTTTATGTTTTTAGGTCAGTTTAGTTTAGATTAGCAATCCCTCATAATCCCCGGTTTAGAACGATCCTTACTTATACACATACTACAATTGTCAAAAGAGGGTTTTAATTTGTGTGCTTGTTTTACATTGCATCAAATTTTCTAGGCTTCTGGGAATAACCCCTTGCAACTAACCTTGCTTTATTTTTCTGCACAGATCCATCCAGATTCAATTTTTGTTTTATAGACCCATTTGACTCCAATGATTGGTTTATCAATAATCTATCAACTAGCTCCCAAGTCTTATTCTTCTTAATCATGGTAATTTCATCTATCATAGCCTTCTGCCATGATTCATACTTGCAACTTCTTCAAAATTTTCTGGTTCTATAATGCATAGATTGCACTTCTCATATACTTCTGCAATACTTTTGTACTTTAGAGGAGTGTGATTAATATCCTATGGACCTGTCATTCTTCCTTGATCACAGATTTCAGTGCTTGAGGTTAGCACTTCACTATCTTCACTTACTTCACATTGTGCTTCAGAACTATAAGAATTCTCTTCATACTTATGTTCTCTTTCTAACACTTTAGTAATCTGAATACTCACATTTCTTTCCTTATGTGCATTCCAATCCCAACATGCATCTTCATTGAATACAACATCTCTGGAAATAATCACTTTCCCAGGATTCAATGTTATATAGTCTATATCCCTTCTCACAACTACCATACCCCAAGAAAATACACCTCTTGCTTACCAAATCCAATTTTTGCCTCTGTTGAGTTGGCACATGAGAATAACACAATGAACCAATCACCTTTAGATGCTTAATTCTTGGTTTTCTCCCACTGTAAGCTTCAAAAGATGTTTTCTTATTCAAAGCTTTGGTTGGACATCTATTCAGGATATACATGGAGGTATTGACTGCCTCAACCCAAAATTTAAGTGGAATCTTCTTTTCCAACATGAGATACTTAGCCATTTCCACAATGGTTATGTTCTTTCTCTCTGCCACACCATTTTGCTATGGTGTATATGGGGTGGTGAGTTGTCTTTCCATGCCTACATCTTCACAGAATTTGTTGAACTCAATTGAAGTGTACTCTCCTCCTCAATCACTTCTAAGCTTCTTCAGCTTATAACCACTCTACAACTCCACAGTAGCTTTGAATCTTTTAAACAAACTAAGAACTTCAGACTTATGTCTTAAAAAATAAACCCAACACATCCTTGTGCAGTCATCTATGAAAGTGAGAAAATATTTATTTCCAGCCTTTGTAGTTGTCTGCATTGGACCACAAATGTCACTATGTATAAGCTCTAGAAGAGTTGATGCCCTAGTAGTAGCTTCCCTTGGAAATGCCTCCCTACATTATTTACCAAGAACATAACCCTCACACACTCATTTAATTGCTTTGATTTCTGGTAACCCTACCACCATTTCTTGTTCCTGCATCAACTTCAAATTGCTTATGTTCAAATGTCCCAATCTTCTATGTCACATAATAGTAGAGTGACATACACTTGCCTTAAAAGCAATATGCATTCCAGACTGCAATTTCATTGGAAAGCTTCGATTTCCCTTCATTGGTACTCTGACAACCATGTTGGAATATGAACTGTCATCATAGATTTCCAGCTTGTGATCTCCAAACACCAAGTAATAGCCATGCTCCATCATTTGTCACATACTAAGCAAATTTTCTTTCAATCCAGGCACAAACATAACCTCCTTGATGTATCTCTTGTCCAGTACCCATTTCAACCTTTGTAGTCACATTTTTGTCAATATCAACAAGTAGATCCTCTCTACCTGTCATATGATTACTACACTCATTATCTACATACCATACATCATCACATCATTTTACACTAGTATTAGTTTGATTACTAGCATAAAACATAGTTGGTGTAGATTCTACCTGAGTGGCATAATTGAGCTATTATACTGATTTCTTGCTAGTGCAGTCCCTTGCAAGATGGCTAAACTTGTCACAGTTGTAACACTTTGGCTTGCCTTTGAATCGACACTCACCGAAATGCAATTTGCCACAATGCTTGCAAGGATTTCTAGCACCATCAGTGGGTCTGTTATCCCATTTTTTACCTTTTGCCTTCCAATTCTTCTAGTACTTGTCATTTTGATTTCCAGTGAAATTAACTAGTTTGGGATTCACACTAAGACTAGCCAATGCTCTCTCAGTTTTGTTCTTAGAATGCCTATCTAGCATTAACTCAAAACTCTTCAAAGAGGCTACTACTTCTTGAACCTTAATCACATCCAAATCCTTCAAATGCTCAATAACAGAACAAATAGAGTCATAAGCTGATGGCAAACTAATTAATAACTTTTGAACAACTCTTTCTCGCGATAATTCTTCTCCATAGCTTCACATTTGATTTATTAAATCAAACAGTTTTGTAAGTTAAATAGAAAGTGATTCATCATCTCTCATTCTTGTATATTCAAACTCCCTACGAAGACCTTGCAATTTAATACTTCTAAGTTGTTTACCACCATGGTATTCTTGCTGCAAAATGTATCATGCACCTTTTAAGGTTTCATCATGAGAAATTCTAGGAAATATCTCGTCTGAAACAACTCCTTGAATCAAACCCAGAGCTTTAGCATCCTTCATCAGTCTCTCTGCGAGAGTCATCTTCTCAATGCTGCTTGATCCCTCTTTTTCTTTCTTCTTTCCATCAGATTCATCATCATCCTTTGAATCTAAGCATTCGAACCCTTTCTCAACTAGATCCCACAGCTCATGAGACTTGAAAATGGTCTTCATCTTAATTTTCTAGAACTTATAGTTATCACCGTTGAAAATTGGTACTCTCACCTCATTACTACTTGATCTTGCCATGTTAGACTCAGATCATAATCAACTCGAGCTCAATTTCGAGTTGCTTGGTAGCTCCTTCACAAATCTAAATGCCCAGTATCAGTTGATCAAACCTGGCTCTGAGGCCATGTTAGCATACAAACTGTTATCTTGTATATAAGCTTCTTTAAATCAACAATCAATGGAGCTAGAGATTAAAAATTAAGAGACAAAAAGAGAGATTTTAGAGAGAGAGAGAGCTAGAGCTTGAAAAAGAAGAAAATGAGATGATTACTTTCATTCACATGCACACTGTGCACATGTAACCTTTGGGAATAGAATATTCCTTCATTACATCATTCAAATCTAGCCATTCATTCATCTACCCTATAAGGTAATGACACATGACATAAACTATCACTTACTCTAAGATTACATCTTAGTTGCACACTTGGACTGTGATCCAAGGGCTAACATTTAAATTGAGTTCTACTCTAAGTTCTTATAACATTTCAGCATATACATTTATAAACTAACAATTATCTCGTCCATCTAGTTCTCTATAGGGTCGATAGTGGATACTGCCTCCAGCTCAAACTGATGGCTACTCAGAACTGTTAGATACTCGAACAGGACAGTGCATAGTCGACGGTTGATGCAAAATTTGCTAGAGTTCGTCTTGCTTACTTTTAGAGATCTGTTGGATTTCGTACTTGTTAAACCCCTCGAGTAGTGTTTTGGCTTTAGTGAGGTAAAGCCCCATCATTTGATGATGAGCAGCATAGTCACCTTTAACCTGATTTATTATCAGCATAGAGTCACAATAAACTAGAGTTCTGCTACGATCCTCAACCATTGAGCAGTGCCTCATACTCCTCCTCGTTGTTGCTAGCCTTGAGTCCCAACTTCATGAGCTGCTCTATGATGGACATACCTAGCATCATCAAAACCATGCAGGCTCATGTTTTGCTTATGTTCGAAGATTTGTCCACATAGAGCTTCTAGAGTCTAGAATTTTTGGGTGTGTCATGCGAATCCGTAAAAGAGGGGATGTCTTGGTCCAACAGTGTGAATTCCGCTACGAAGTCTGCAAGTACTTGGGCTTTAATGGAGGCTTTAGGATGATAGACAATTTCATTCTGCTCTAGTTCGATAGCCCACTTGGTGATCCTAGAAGATGCATCTAGACTGTGCAGGATGGATCATAGGGGATATTCCGTCATATAGATCACCTTGAATGATTAGAATATCGCTAGAACTTTCTAGCCATAGTAACCAGTGCTAGGTTTTTCCATCTTGGGATATCGCTAAACCACATCTCCAATTGGTTTGGCACCTCCACTTAAAGCATGACACCTGCACTTAGTTTCCATCCAGCTAGAGCTAAGGATAATAGCAGACTTCAACACTTAAGAAGCCACACTACTAAAAAAAACTATGATACTAATTGAAAGTCATGTGGAAAAATCATGCAATAATATATGTTCTATATACTCTACATGTTATACATACATATAAATATATATTTGTATATATAATATAATATATGATAATGTGTGTGTGTGTAATTTAACAAACATGAAACAAAAGATATTTAATATGATATATATTTTATGAAAATACGGGGTCTCACAGTCTAGTGCATGAAAGAATTCAATATAAGCATAAAAGATAGATTCAAAAAATGAACTCACACGACTTACTGATGCGATAATTATACGCACACAAATTAAACCCTCTTTTTATCAATTGTAGTATAGGTGCAAGTAGGGATCGTTCTGGACCGGGGATTAGGAGGGATTGTTAATCACTTGGATTTGACTTAAAAACGTAAAAACATAATATAAAACACTAAACTAGACTCAAAGAATGTAAAACTAAACTTTAAAACATTAAAACAAATCAAAAGACTCAAAATGCTTTTAAAAACACAAACTAAAATGCTATACTAAACTCGAAGAATTCAAAACTAAAAATAAGAAAGATTAAGACTAAGACTTAAACGAAATATGGGGGGATTGATTTTGGACGAATTTAAACTAAAATGGATAGATTGTAAAGAAAACAAATTGTAAATATGAAATTGACGGAAATGAATGGATGGTATGGCTAGCTAAGGGGTTCATCTCCATACATGTTACACTTGCATAATAAAATGATTTCCAATTGCATTTCAACAAACCATGAATTCTCAACACCCCGGGTTAATTAGGTCCGCTTAAATTAACCGTCAAGTTTTCCTTAAGTTAATGAATTGGATGATTGCATACGACAACCCAAAGCATTCCTCACAAGTTCCCTACATGAATTGCATAATAGAGAAACAAGCAAGAATCATTAAGCATCATGAAAACTATAAGTGTTGACGAGGCATTCGTTACTATGATTGCATGAAACTTATGCCAAGAATTTGTTTAACGCGATTGTTTATAAGCAACCTCCACTACTTGTGAATATAAGTTCATAACTATTATGTGAAACTCACTTATATTCTAGCGTCATATTCATGCATGAAAATTAAGCGTTCATTCTTAATAAACATACATAAATAGGTTATCAATCAAACAGTTAAACAAATTGAATTCACAATTTATGAAACGTAATTAAAAGTAATCAAATCATATTACAAACATAAACATAATTTCGAATCACCCCCTAGCTAAAGGGGGGGTTTAGTTCCTCATACAAAACAAAGAGAATTGAAATTAAACATTGAAATCAAAGAAACGCCTAAACATTCCAACAACTCAAATTTGAATTGTATGAACGTTTAGGCCCTCTTCTCTTCCTCTTTATTGTAGCATAAGGTCTAGGGATAATTGGTTTGGGGGATGGAAGTGTGGAATGGAAAAGATGGTTTTGGATTCTAAGGGGACTCACGGCAAAGAGAAGGGAGAATGTGTTTGTAATGTGTTGTGTATGAAATGAGATGTTTCTGAATGAATGAATGCAAGGGTATTTATAGGAGTAGTGGAGGGAACATATGGCTATGTCATTTGTAGGTGAAGTAGGTGGATGTTGTAGGTGAAGTAGGTGGATGTTGTAGGTGAAGTGGATGTTGTAGGTGAAGTAGGTGGATGTTGTAGGTGAAGTAGGTGGATGTTGTAGGTGAAGTGGATGTTGTAGGTGAAGTAGGTGGATGTTGTAGGTGAAGTAGGTGGATGATATGTTAAGTGATAAGTGATAAGTGATATGATATGTGGTTATGATATGATAAGTGGTTAAGTGGTGATGATAAGTGATAAGTGATTAAGTGATATGATATGTGGTGATGATAAGTGATAAGTGCATGTGGGTTAACTAATGAAGGAAATGCATGTGCAATGACAATGTGTTAGAATGGATGTGTGTTATGCATGGCATGATTGGGATTAGGAAAGGTTTAAATGTCCTAAAACTAAAGAGAACAAGGTTCCAACACTTTGGCTCCAATTAGGTCTTCAATTTCGTCCAACACTTTGGCTTCAAGCATAAGCTATCCGTCCTTAGCCCAAAAGTGCTCCAAAAGTCTCCAAAATGCATCTTTTTGCTCCTTTAGCCCTTTGGACCTACAAACACACGAAAATAGCTTAAAGTACTAAAATAACTAAAGAAACATAACGTAAATGCACGAGAACAAGCCATTTAAGTCGCATGAATATGCTCCTATCAAATACCCCCACACTTATCTTTTGCTAGTCCTCGAGCAAAACAGAAAGAAAAACAAAACAAAACCAAACGAAACAAAACAAGTAAAACACAACCTAAACCTTCCAACAACCGTCTTAGGGATTTCCAAAGCACATGACAAGTTAAAAATCATCATTCCCACAGATTTTTGCCATCATTACACTTAAGTACATTCTTAATCATAGTCACCACATACTAGTTCACAATTAAGCATTTAAAACACATTTCGAATGTAGTAACATGCCTTAGAGAAATTGTTCAAATCCTTACAAGATATGCACTCGTTTTTCACACAGATTTTCTGACTACACACCCTACACTAGTTATATGTGAGAAGATTGATGTAAACATGTAGACGAACACTCACATATGTTATAACAAGGAAAGCATTTTCTGGATTTACGATAATGACATGAATATGATCTCATGAATGGAATGCTACTACTTAGAATGAGAACCAGTGATTCCATAAGCTCATATCAATTTCAAACTCCACATTATTGAACACATAACGATCAAGATAGAAGTCAAAGGGGTGTAACGGGGCTAAAGGTATTTGGCTAACAAAGAAGGTATATGGAAAACAAAGGTTCTTAAAGAAATAGCGAGCAAAGCATTTGAATTAACGTAGAATTCACTTTTGAATGAAAACTCAACTTTTGAACAACAAGGGGGAACAAGCTCTTTTTTTTTTTTTTTCTTTCTTTCTTTTCTCTTCTTTTCTGTTTTTCTTTTTCATATGTTTTTCACAATTTTTTTTTTCTTTTCTTTTGACTCTCAAAACATACAAACTTAAGAACAAACTTTTACTCCCCCACACTCATTTTCTTGCAAAATGTACTCAAAAGGAATTCATTTAAGTCATGCTCACTATCTTTTAAGAACAAGGGTACGGATGGTCCTAATCTAGGCTAGGTAAGGGGTGATATGGTTAGCAAAGAAAATAGGTTAAACGAGGCTCAACGGTGTTAAGACTTACAATATATACGAAATATGGGAAGTAAGGCTATTTGGCTATGGTGGCAACTACACAACTTCATCTTGATATATGTTATGCAACTCAATATCATGCTTTGAATGAAACGGATATAAGTTCTAGCATTTAGTTCTATCATGATACAATTGCATTCTAAGTAGCAACCAAGCAAGGAATAATGAGATCATTCAACAACTTTAGAAAACAAAGAATCACAGAAAATAACTCTCCAAAGAAGGTAATGGCTCGAGTCTCACAGGGTTGTAGCGTTTGTTTGAGTTCCTTCCTTCAAGCATGTTACAAAAACGAATTTTTCTTTTATGATTGCATGTGAAGTCATACATTATAACCATAACTAAGCATAAACCAAGAGTAAATCAAACTTTTCTCTATGTTTATAACTCTTTTTAACAGTCATGCAATTACAAACCAAATCCTTATCATTGTGTTGGAAGGTACCCTAAGACACAAACTCACAAAAACGACTCAAAACACTCTTTTTAGGCTTTTCAAAACAATTTTTCAAATTTTTATGTGCTTTTCGGAGTTATAAAAACAAAACATACTAAAACACTCTAAAACAACTTAAAAACACCTTAAAACAGCAAGGAACAACATTTGAAGTTATGGGTGATAAAATCCCACGAATTTGCATTAACAAATTTTTATGTGCTTTTCGGAGTTATAAAAACAAAACATACTAAAACACTCTAAAACAACTTAAAAACACCTTAAAACAGCAAGGAACAACATTTGAAGTTATGGGTGATAAAATCCCACGAATTTGCATTAACAACATTAGTTACCCCCCCACACTTAAATCAAACATTGTCCTCAATGTTTTAAGCATAGATTCACACAAAACATAAGTAAACACACAAACAACAACTAAACATACTAAACATGGCAGAATGTAATTAACAAAGAGAAGAGTTTAGGGACGCAAATCTGGTTATGGAGTGTAAATTCCCTCTTCTCTTTGTTGATTGCATTGAGGCTTGATCTTGATGATTCCACAGGCTTACTCTCGAACTGGTTTCCGCCCATCGTTGATTTTTCTTTGTGCTACTTCTTGAACTGGGCAGCAGGATGGTTCTTTTGGTCTCCCCCGAAGGTCTGAGCTTACCCTTTTGGTCTGTTTCTTTGTTCAATCTTTCCAATTCGTATTGAAAAGGGTTGGAGGATAACTCAGCCTATGTTTGTCTCCACATGCTTCAATGTATCATTTTCACTTGCCTTACTCGCTCTCCTTTGCAGAAGTGGTCCCTTCTCCGGAAGTGTATCAACCGTTGAAGATGACTACTCGAGAGCAACGCTAGGTAAGCAATCAGGAATAGATTCCAGGCAGTTGGCTCCAGATCGGAAGATTGACTCCAAGTGCCGGCTGATTGCTTCTTTTACTTTGCCATGCGAGTAAGAACAAGGACAAAGAAAAAGACAGGGAAAGAGCATGATATGAGATACTTTTGCTTTTGACCTTGATGATATGAGATACCTTTGCTTTGAAGAAGCGGTGAATGAATCAGAACATGCTTCAATCCGCCGTTTCCTCCTGGGTCATATGTACTCCAGGCATCTGGTATCATCTTTGGGGAAGAAGAAAGAATTGAGTATTTTGAAAGGCTTTGCTGGGAGTGCGCCCTCAGAGGTGAGGGAGAGTTGGGCATTTTCTTCAGGTTTGCCCTGCCATAAAAGACGAAGGTCGACATATATAGAGATAATATCAAGTGGTGGTACTTTTTACCCTTGTCGACAAACGTTTTGATCCCGCAATTCCGGCTTTTTGAAATAGTGGCGCCTCTTCGATCTTTGAATACGCCTCTTCGATTTCTGAGCAGGCGCCCCTTCGATTTCTGAACGACGCCCCTTCTCTTTCTGAACGACACGTGGTAGTGCAGATGCGGCTCCTTTTGACAAAGCTGCACGCGTTTTCTGAAAAGCAGAGAAAGCGTCGCCGAACTTTGCGCTTGTCGGCTAAAGACGTGTAGTTGCGATGATGGCCTCCACGTGTTTTCAGCTTTGTCAGAAATCTTTTGACAAAGTTGAACGCGTTTTCTGAAAAGCCGAGGGAGCGTCGCCTAACTTACGCCGGAAAATCCGGCTCTTTGAATCGGTGGACGCGTCGCCTTGGCATTTTATAGAGCTATCGATCACCGCCAACATACACACTCTGAAGATTTCCCATTCCTGAAACTCGACTCCGGCCCTTTGTGAAATTTTTAACTCCATCCACCCCTTCTCTTTGAACACTTTTGAAAAAAAAAAAATGGCAAACTCATCGAACCTTAGCTTAGATTTGAGTCTCAGCAGCGATCCGGTTGCGCCCCGTCAAGGTAATGTATGGCGCCCTTCTTTTTTATCTTCTAACGGTCCTCTTTCAGGTGAAGACTCTGTGATGCAGGACGCCACAACAGCTACAATAGTAGCTAAAAACCTC
This sequence comes from Pyrus communis, assembly GCF_041283825.1. NCBI lineage: Eukaryota > Viridiplantae > Streptophyta > Magnoliopsida > Rosales > Rosaceae > Pyrus > Pyrus communis. The sequence continues at coordinate 14,146,535 of NC_142581.1, forward strand.
CTCACTCCAAAAGATAGTAGGCTGCTGTCAGGACGGTCCGATGAGTTGGCCGTTCAAGAGTCCCTCGCACTTAGTGTTCAGTGTGCGAGCTCTGTGTCCAACATGGGCCTACGCCTGCTTGCTCGGTCCCGCCAAGTGGAATCGTTGATGGCAGAGGTGGAAAGTCTTAAGCAGGAAATCAAACAGCTTAAGTACGAGAATAGAAGTTTGCATGTGCTTGCAAATAACTATTCGGCGGGCATGAAGAGGAAGCTTGATGAGCTGCAAGAATCTGAGGGTCGAATTCACAGTGACCGTCAAAGGCTTGCGTCTTATCTCCAGAGGCACCTTTTTCCTGGGTCATCCAGCGCTTGGCCAAGTATTGAGGCCTGGAATGCTCTAGCTCCGATGCCTCCCGCTCCGATGCCTTCCGCTTCGATGCCTCCCGCTTCTATGCCTCCCGCTTCTGCGCCTTCCGCTTCTGCGCCTCGTAGTGGGACTTCACGCAAACAACCTTTGTGAAGCTCCACCTTTCTCCATGTTTAGTATCTTTCTTTTTTTCTTTTTCTCTTTTTTTTTTATTTTTTTTTTTATTTTTTTTTTATTTTTTATTTTATTTTTTTATTAACATAAATAAAATCAAACGGCATGGAATTGGTCCTTGAATGGAAGGTGATACTTGAAGTGAACCGGCATTGGTTTGAATTCTAGTGTAGGTGCCTGATTCAAAAAAAATAGCAAGTTAGTATAAAATCTAATGGAATTTGGAAAAAAATACTTACTTGTTTTGTCCGACAAGAACTCAATGACAAATACCACTCCTTTGAAAGTTTCAGGGATATTGGACTTGGCCAGATTGCAAGTGATGGTTATTACTTGTCCAATGTCATCAAATTTAACTTCTTTGGATTTTGTGGTTTCAAGAACGTCCTCTTTGATGAATTCATGACATTCCCTACTTGTCACCTTTGGAAGGGCTTCCAAGATGTCTTTTTCACCTTCTTCTTCCTTGGAAGTCATGAATCTGCAAGGAATAGGGATACTTGTTAGAACGGGGTTAAAAATAATGAAATTTGGAACAACCATACCTATATTAGATGGCATAGGAGCAATAGGTGCCTCCGGCAAAGGTGTTTCCACCCTTTCCGTGGGTTGGGTGTATTCCTCTTCCTTGTGATTTGATTTTGATGGTTGAGGGTCCGTTCCAACCTCCTTGTCACTTCTCAACATGACAGCATTGGTGGTTTCAAATTCTCCCTTCTGATTTGCAATGGTTGAACTAGGGAGTTCGCCTTGGTCGCAAAATTGTCCTTCGAACTCCGCTATCTGCCCAATTTGCTTTTCCAGAGTAGTAAGTAATTGAAAAATCGTATCATTATCATTTGAATTACCTACATTACTTTGGGCAGGTTGTGGTGGCTGCATAGGCGTTGAATAGAACTCCTCATACGGCTGCCAATATCCTTCTTGTTGAGCCTCATTGTCTTGATTTTGTAAGCCCTGCACCAAACAAATTAATTCATCAAGCTTTTGATTATAATTTATTGACGAACATAAGTTTGGTTGGGCATATTGAATATGAGGTTGTGGTGGCTGCCAATATCCTCCTTGTTGAGCATTTTGAGGTTCCCACCACATAGAGTTTGAATGATCACTCCAATCCGAATTGTAAGTATTGGAAAACACGTTATTCCTTGATTGAAGATTCAATATATCAACTCTTTGCATATGAGACCTTTCCATGAGCTGTGACAAAAGAGAAGCATTATCAAGTGCCATGTTGTTCTTCTCTAGTATTTGAATTCAACAAACAAAACAAAAATAAAAAACTAAAACTAAAACTAAATTACATAACAGAAACAAACAATCCAAGAGATTAGCAAATTTGCCAATCCCCGGCAACGGCGCCAAAATTTGATGCGATAATTATACGCACACAAATTAAACCCTCTTTTTATCAATTGTAGTATAGGTGCAAGTAGGGATCGTTCTGGACCGGGGATTAGGAGGGATTGTTAATCACTTGGATTTGACTTAAAAACGTAAAAACATAATATAAAACACTAAACTAGACTCAAAGAATGTAAAACTAAACTTTAAAACATTAAAACAAATCAAAAGACTCAAAATGCTTTTAAAAACACAAACTAAAATGCTATACTAAACTCGAAGAATTCAAAACTAAAAATAAGAAAGATTAAGACTAAGACTTAAACGAAATATGGGGGGATTGATTTTGGACGAATTTAAACTAAAATGGATAGATTGTAAAGAAAACAAATTGTAAATATGAAATTGACGGAAATGAATGGATGGTATGGCTAGCTAAGGGGTTCATCTCCATACATGTTACACTTGCATAATAAAATGATTTCCAATTGCATTTCAACAAACCATGAATTCTCAACACCCCGGGTTAATTAGGTCCGCTTAAATTAACCGTCAAGTTTTCCTTAAGTTAATGAATTGGATGATTGCATACGACAACCCAAAGCATTCCTCACAAGTTCCCTACATGAATTGCATAATAGAGAAACAAGCAAGAATCATTAAGCATCATGAAAACTATAAGTGTTGACGAGGCATTCGTTACTATGATTGCATGAAACTTATGCCAAGAATTTGTTTAACGCGATTGTTTATAAGCAACCTCCACTACTTGTGAATATAAGTTCATAACTATTATGTGAAACTCACTTATATTCTAGCGTCATATTCATGCATGAAAATTAAGCGTTCATTCTTAATAAACATACATAAATAGGTTATCAATCAAACAGTTAAACAAATTGAATTCACAATTTATGAAACGTAATTAAAAGTAATCAAATCATATTACAAACATAAACATAATTTCGAATCACCCCCTAGCTAAAGGGGGGTTTAGTTCCTCATACAAAACAAAGAGAATTGAAATTAAACATTGAAATCAAAGAAACGCCTAAACATTCCAACAACTCAAATTTGAATTGTATGAACGTTTAGGCCCTCTTCTCTTCCTCTTTATTGTAGCATAAGGTCTAGGGATAATTGGTTTGGGGGATGGAAGTGTGGAATGGAAAAGATGGTTTTGGATTCTAAGGGGACTCACGGCAAAGAGAAGGGAGAATGTGTTTGTAATGTGTTGTGTATGAAATGAGATGTTTCTGAATGAATGAATGCAAGGGTATTTATAGGAGTAGTGGAGGGAACATATGGCTATGTCATTTGTAGGTGAAGTAGGTGGATGTTGTAGGTGAAGTAGGTGGATGTTGTAGGTGAAGTGGATGTTGTAGGTGAAGTAGGTGGATGTTGTAGGTGAAGTAGGTGGATGTTGTAGGTGAAGTAGGTGGATGATATGTTAAGTGATAAGTGATAAGTGATATGATATGTGGTTATGATATGATAAGTGGTTAAGTGGTGATGATAAGTGATAAGTGATTAAGTGATATGATATGTGGTGATGATAAGTGATAAGTGCATGTGGGTTAACTAATGAAGGAAATGCATGTGCAATGACAATGTGTTAGAATGGATGTGTGTTATGCATGGCATGATTGGGATTAGGAAAGGTTTAAATGTCCTAAAACTAAAGAGAACAAGGTTCCAACACTTTGGCTCCAATTAGGTCTTCAATTTCGTCCAACACTTTGGCTTCAAGCATAAGCTATCCGTCCTTAGCCCAAAAGTGCTCCAAAAGTCTCCAAAATGCATCTTTTTGCTCCTTTAGCCCTTTGGACCTACAAACACACGAAAATAGCTTAAAGTACTAAAATAACTAAAGAAACATAACGTAAATGCACGAGAACAAGCCATTTAAGTCGCATGAATATGCTCCTATCACTTACTTAAGGTCTAGTACCTAACTTACCCAAGGCTTCCTCACTCTAAGATAAAGGTATAGGAACCTAAACCTAAGCTCTGATACCACCAAAAATGTCATGCCCCAATCTTGACATATGTCCAGGATCGACGCATGATACTCGACTGTAGGGGGTGCGAGGAAATACAAACAAGATACACGATGGAATACTAAAAATGTGCGAGGAAATACAAACAAGATACATGATGGAATACTAAAAATGTGCGAGGAAATACAAACAAGATACACAATGGAATACTAAAACTGAAATTCACAATATTTACAACAATTTTACAGCCAAAGAAACTAACCCTTAATAAGGTGACAATGTCCGTAAACTCCCAAAAGAAATACAAGGAAAGATTGGTAACCTAATCATTCCAAGTTCTCTGACCTTTGTTTGCTACTTCCCTAGCTCCTCGTCTACTAATACCTGTCACTTGCACAGTCACCCCCCACATTATGGGAATGGTGCACCAGGCTAAGCAATTATCCATATAAGCTACGAAGCTCATGTAAGTGACAATAATCCGACGTATGTGATAATCATATAACAAGTCCATCAATCACAATTTATAGACAACATTCATAAAAGCATACTTTATAAAATCATAAACAGTTCGTTGAAAATCCCAAATGAGTCACACAGACATCTATGGGCCTTCTAAATCATACTACAAAGGTTCTCAAAATTCTTATTCATAAATATATTGAAAACTAGGGCAAGAGCAGCCCAATTCGATTGAAGCCTACAACTCTTAAGCTTTCATATTATAAATCAATTCCAAGGAATCAATGAACCTACAAAGACAAGGGATGCAATTTTGGACCACTTAACAGAATCCAACAAAAAATGTGTTCCAGACCACTCAACGAAATTAAATAAAAAAAGGGATTCTAGACCACTGCATGAAATCTGACAAAGACAGGGTTTTGAACCACTCAATTGAACCAAAACAAAAAGGGATTCTAAACCCCTCAACTGAAACCGAACGGAACATGATTGCGGACCAATCAACGAAACTGCAAGAATGAGGGATTCTGATCCACTCAACAGAACCCTAGGGGAACCCGGTTTCGGACCACTCAATGGAACTGAGTAGAATTCAAGAGACTCAGTTTAGAATGGCTCAACGAAATAGGACATGGCACAAGTTCGATGCAACAACTCCCCATGACAATGAGTTAATGGTCCTTTACTAGCCCTCATGTTTCTAAAATATCTCATATATGCATTTCAAATCCAGTTCTTAAAATAGATTAATGGCAAGATTTAAAAGTAACAATTTAATAGAAAACGCAGTTATAAAACCATTCGATATCATCAAGTCGCGTCTCAGAATTTATCGATAAAACACATAATTCTACATTGTACATGTCAACCATAGTGTTCTAGAATGATTTGAGGCGCGTTGACCAAAAGTCAACAGTCAGCCAAAGATCAACAATAAGGTCAACAACCCTACATCATTGAATCCTGAAGATCTACACATTGGATTTCTAATTTGTAACTTCCTAAGGGCCTCAATATGCTTCTACTACATCATACTAAAATTTCATGACGATCCGATAGTTGGATCTTTGACAATCACATGCTTAAGTGGCGACCACCTACAAAATTAGGTTAAAACGGTGGAATTATGCTAAACGGAGGTAAAAATGGATTTGGGGCATCGCAATTAACCTAGAAAAACATTTTAGGTTGTTGGCCTCGGGCAGTCGCCATGCGCTATCGTGAGCCACTATGCTCTAACCATGCAACGCCACACCCACCCACTCACACGTGGGCTGGGATATAATGGAATATTTCGTTGTCGGAACGGAATATTACGTTAAAATTAACGAACATTTGTACTGTTACCTGACGGCATTTTAATAAATATTCCCTTTTCCCTTTCCTTGCTTTGGTCGCAAACGTCCAAGTCACTCGAATCTAAAGATTTTTCCGGAATTTCTAAAAAAAATTCAAATTTCCATAACTCTTTCAATTCTTAACCAAATTTTACAAGTTTGTACCTATTTGGAACCCAAAAGATGGCTGAAGATGGCCTGAAATTGACGGGAAAACCTCAGCTCAAAACAGTGGCTTCAAAACTCACGTCTAGGCATTGATTTCACGAAACCAACGACGGGTTCACATTTGTAGGGATGAGTGGAGTGTTTTGATGGTGCTTTGGTGATCGTTTGCTCGCCAGAAGACAATTTGGTGGATTATGTTTTCTCAGGGATGAAGAGAGAGTAGAGAGAAATGTGAGAGACTCGGGGAGAGAGAGGCCAAGAGAAAACGATGGATGAGAGAGTTTCATAATTATAGGGGTGGGCCCCACACGGCACAGAAACCATGATAAAAAAGGACAATCAACATGTGCCCAATTGGTAAATTTATTCAAATGCCTACGCGTTCCAAGCTTTGTTAAATCTTCTTCTAGCTCCAAACTTTGATCCGCTCTTGCAGCCAAGTGTTCCTAAAAAATGTGGAAAAATATGGGAGGGTCTAAAGCATCCTCGTAAAACTCCGCAAACCAACAGAGGCATTGTCATCCTTTTACAAATTTCAAAAAAAGTTTTTACGCTGAATAAAAGCACGTCATAACACTACGAAATTTGTAATGAAAATAGTTAAATCCGGGGACGGGATTTCATAATGATATTTAAAATCCCACATTTAGGGCTATAATAAAAAAAGGTTCAGCCAAAAAAAAAATTGAGAAATTTTTTTATTGATTAAACGAATAAAACAGCAACTCAACAATATAAATTTTTTTTGAAGAAGAAGACAACGACATAATTTTAAAATAATATTCTGCATGCATATTAATTAAATGTTAAATAAATGTATTTGCAAGTACATATAGTAATGTAGCCAAACTACTTATTGGCATACGGGTACATTATATGACAGGAAAAAAAAAAACATATAGGTAAGTAATATGGGTACGTAGATAAACATAAAATATTGTACGTACCCACTTATAAACATAGGTATATAAATATTGTGCCCACTTATATATGGATACATAATATAAAATATATTATTCCCACTTATTTTAAAAAATTTTGGTAGGTTCAACAAATAAACAAAAAGATTTAGGAATTTGATTGTATTAAAAAAATTAATTTAAGATGAAATTAGTTGCCTAAAATGAGTTAAACACTCGAATCTAAATTAATATAAAATTCTGATGTGAAAATAAGTCAAAGGACTTCAATTAAAATTTTAAAAGACACAAAGTTCAATCAAGGAAATGTCTTCATCAGAGATTGGAACCTGATTTTCGTTTTATTTTCATTGTGTTATATATCTTTTTTTAGTTACTGAAATTCTCACCTCACATGTAACGTATAAAAGATATTCCTCTTCAACACACTGCGTCTTGAATTTGAACTCTCTCCCTCACTATATTTAGATGAATAAATTATCCTTTGTCAAAAACCAAAGAACAAGGTTATGATTGTCATTTTGTTATTTTATTATTAATTTACCTTTTCCTCCTTTATTCTGGGAGAACTAATTACACTGTATATATCAAGTGAACATGATCTTATATATATAAGATGTGGAGCCTAAAATAATCCCAAAAATTCTAGAGGCGACATGTAGACTTTTATTCAAGAAAGACAAGATTGCCCTCAATAAATGAAAGCATCAACAAATTGGTGCTTTCATTAGAGCTGATTCAAAACACTCGAAGAAGCCTCTCGCATTTGTTTCTTGAATTTTCTATTACATTGAATTTCTCACACGTCATATCAATTAATTTTTCCTAGAAAAATTTCTTAATCAATCACTGGAGAAAGGATACAATGGTAGGAAATTCAGAAACTACGACGAATGGAACCCCATACGTTCAAGGATTTGGATCGAAAAGTGGAGACGATGACATAGCCCCACGTCAGAGGTCCTCAAGGCCAAACACGATGGCAGGAGGAGCCCCACCACCGCAAAGCTGCGCCGCTACCACCATCACCATGACCCACCAGGCCACGACACCACACCCTAGGCAGAATGCCCAGGTCCACTTCCAAGCCCATAAACAGGAGGCCCAAAACATGGCAACTGCCACAGCAAGCCCTGGGCAAGAAGCCCAGCTTATTGCAGTAGCAGGCCTTGTTCCAAAACAGGCCCAAACCCAAGCCCAGAATGCGGCAGCTGCTGCCAACCAGGCAGCTTAATGGGCCCAGGCCCAAGCCAGTCAACCAGAAGGCCATGATGTGGTAGCCTAACAACTAGGAGGCTTACTGCCATGCAGGCCCAAGGTGAGCAGGCGCGGATCTAATGTGCCCTGCAACCCGCTCTAATAACCTGGCCCGTAACCCAATCCATTCCTAGGGCCACATGTCCCACGATCGATTTAGGGTTACTTACACCCCTGTTTTCTGCCAGAATGCCCGCTTTGGGCTCAAGCTTTGTACTTGCAGTCCACTATACTTCCACCACATATGGAGATGCGCATCATCCAAGCTTATCCAATCCAAATGGCGAGCATCAATTGCCCCAGCAGGTCGTCAATGTGATGAATGCCCTCGCGCAACAAACCACCTTGGTGAACCAACTCCTCGAGCGCATCGAGATGCAGTACACCCCAGACGAAATGTCCCGAAATAGGACAAGAGTGGAAGAACATGACTCATTCCAGCAATGCCCCGGTAAAGAGCAGCTCAACTCGTCACAAATTGTGTGTTCGGGTAGTGTGCATTCTCGTTTGGGCCCTCAGGGAAATGTCATCTCCGTCCTAGATGTGTAGAGAAGCGTTCATTCCCAACTCGGCTCATGAGTCAGTGTATATTCGAGGTTGGGTCCACACTCCGACGAGCATTCGGGACATTCCAAGCGAAGCGTCCACACGAGGCTAGGCTCACAAGGAGATCCTCCTACGAGGCAACAGAGTAGGCAACCACTTGATGCCCAGAAAAGAGCATGTGAGTAGTCCAGCTCAAGTTCCACTAGTAGCCCCCGCCAAGAACGATGGCGAGTAGCATAGCATAAACCATGTGCATAGCAACTGCAGCACAGACAAGCATGACATGCCGAAGAGCAACATAGACTAGCAGATCAACACCGTGGGCAGCTGAAGGCTCTACTACCTCACCAGGAGCAAATATAAGAAGAAGTACAAAGACTCATAGCAGAGCAGCTGCGCGGATTCCAGCGCATTAACACTATTGACGATGCCCTTCGCAGAGACGTAGCTAACCTGAGTAGGTCATCATTTACAAACGAGATCGAGTAGTTGGAGCCACTGTGGAAGTTCAGCCTGCCACATTTTACCTTATTCAGGGGAGATGAAGATCTAAACACGCACTTGATGCACTACTGAAGTGCCATGACACTCTACTTCAACGATGACGCTTTCATGTGCAAGATCTTTGCCACGACGGTCCAAGGCGAGGTGCAAGATTAGCTCCATACCTTGCCACCATGTTCAATCCGGAACTTCAACGAACTTTTCGTGGTTTTCACTAAGGAATATTCGTCCTACCGCTCGATCAAGAAGAAGTCTGACCACCTCTTCAACATGAAGAATGACCCGAAGGGGTCATTTCGCACTTACATCAAGAGATTCAAGGCGGAGAAAAAAAAGATTGTCGAATGCGATGACAACATCACATGCTCAGCTTTCCGAAAGGGGCTTCTAGTAGATCACCCATTTTTCGGGGCAACAAATCACCCACCTTTCGGGGAATTGATTATTGGCGAGAACCTGTCCCTGGCAAACTCTTATGCTTTGGCAGAAAAACACTCCCTTTGGGATGAGGAAAAGTGCTCCCAGAAGTTGCCTAAGCAGCCGCATAAAGATGCGGAACCGACTCAGAAGAAAGCGAGCGATAAACTGCTCAACAACAAAAGCAAACCAGTAAACAAACGCAGGGACTAGTCCCCAACAAAGGGAGGCACAACGCCTAAGACGTACACCAAATTCTCAGTCCCGATCATCCAAATCCTTTGCGACCTTAAGGACAAGCCACGGTTCAAGCCTCCACAACCTTTAAGGGGCGACACCTCCAAGATGGACCAGACCAAATACTACGCATTCAACAGAAGTCCTAGGCACACAACCAATGATGCCGAACCCCCAACCAGGACAATCCAAATCAATGAATCTTTGTCGAATCCGAGCATTTGGGGGCCAACAATAACTCTGAAAAAAAGGAAGATCCAGCAAGTAAGATCGATCAATCAGGTTCAAGCCGTAGATGTTGTACCTGAACCAATCGTCGGCTTCAGTGAGCAAGGCACTGAGGGAGTAGACTTTCTCCACGACGACGCCTTGGTGATTTCTGTACAGCTGTCCTACGCCATCGTTGACAGAGTCATGGTGGACAACGGCAGCTCAGTTAACTTCCTACTACTGTCAGTCATCCAAAAGATGGGCCTGGGAAGCACGATCAAAAGCAAAACGGAGGTCTTGACCGAATTCAACGGACTCACCTCAACTGCCATTGGCATTATCACACTCGACGTAACCAGCCCACTAATTGTCTCATCGGAGAACTTCATGATCGTCAGCGACCAGGCCAAAGAACATCCAATTGGAGCTATGAAGATTGAAGCTATGACATTGATCAAGTATCAGAAAATCCGATTCCACATCCCGGGAAGAGCAGTCGGAAAGATCAAAGGCGACCAAGCCATGTCCAAGCAATGCACTGTGCAAGTTCTTAAGGAGTCGAAGAAGAAATCTTTTACCCCAGCAATAGCATCTGAAGTGCAGAAAGACAACTCTACCTCCGCCAAATAGCAATTATAGCAGGTAGGTTAAGAAGATGGCGTTAAGGTCGACAATGCCCTGGAAGATGAATCAGGATGAAAACCAGAAGAGGACGTCGAAAACATCATTCTTGACCTCTACTAGCTAGAAAAGACGACTAGAATCGGCTTACGCTTGAGCCCTGCGGAAAAAGAAGAGCTCACGACTTTCCTTAGGGAGAATCACAAAGTCTTCGCATAGTCACTCTCTGACATGCCTGGCATTGATCCAGCGATAGCTTGTCACAAGCTGCACGTCAACCCTGCTGCCAAACCTGTGATCTAGAAAATGTGACATTTCCCACCCGAGCGAGTAGCGATCATTGATGTGGAAATCAACAAGTTACTGGAGGCCGGAGTCATTGAGGAAGTGGCACACTCAGCATGGCTGGCCAACATCGTGCTAGTGATGAAAAAAGATAACGGTAAATGGAGAATATGTGCGGATTACACTTATCTCAACAAGGTATGCCCTAAAGATACCTATCCGGTTCCCCAAATCGACCTGCTCGTTGACTCAACATCTAAGAACCAGCTACTCAACTTCTTAGACACGTACTCAAGCTATAATCAGATTGCCATGCACAAGCCTGAGAAAGAAAAGATCGTATTCGTGATCGAGCGAGGCACATATTGCTACAAAGTCATGCCCTTTGGCCTCAAGAATGCAGGAACAACCTACTAACGACTTGTAAACACGATGTTCAAGAAGCAGATCGGAGTTACCATAGAAGTCTAATTCGACAACATTATAGTGAAAGGAAAACAGTGGTTAGACCACATTCGCAACTTGGCAGAAACTTTTGCCATTCTCCGAGAATACAACATAAAGCTTAACCCAACCAAGTGCACATTTGGCATTTCCTCAGGCCGATTGTTAGTGTACCTTGTAACCCAATGAGGAATCGAGGCTTATCCAAGGCCCCAACGAGGAATCGAGGCTCGTCCAAGGCAGATCAAAGCGATCCTGGACATGAAATCGCCCACAACTCTGAAGGAGATCCAAAGTCTAACCAGACGAGCAGCCACACTCAATCATTTCCTTTCACGATCTACTGACCGATGCAAGCCCTTCTTCATGGCAATCAAAAAGGTGCAGAATGACAAGTAATCGATGAGTTGGAGAAAGCATTTCAGGACCTGAAGCAGTACCTGACATCACCTCCATTACTATCCAAACCTGAAGTAGCGGAGAACCTATACATTCATCTGGCAGTATCAAAAGTAGCAGTAAGCTATGCCCTCATACGAGAAGAGTTGGGGGCCCAACTGCCTGTATTCTACACATCTAAAGCTCTCCTCGATGCGGAAACCAGATACCTGAAGATTGAAAAACTAATTTTGGCACTAGTTGTTGTAGCTCGGAAGCTCAGACCTTACTTTCAAGGGCATTCGGTCATTATCATGACCCAGTACCCACTGCAATCAGTTTTGCACAGTCTAAACACTTCTCAACGAGTGATGAAATGGGTGTTGGAACTTGGTCAATACACCTTAGCATACCAACCCCGCACGGAGATAAAAGCCCAGGCTTGAAAGTGCCTCAGAGGCAGCCGAGCATCCCATAGCCATACCTGCCCTACCTAATGGAGATTTTTGGCGTTTGCAAGTCGATGGATCATCCAACCATCAAGGATCAGGAGCAGGCTTGGTTCTCACTACCCCAGACGGGTCGATGCTCGAGCAGGCAATCACTCTGAGTTTCAAAGCATCAAACAATGAAACGAAGTATAAAGCCCTACTAGCAGGTCTCCGATTGGCAAAAGACATAGCCGTGAAGAAGCTTGCGATCTATTCCGATTCCCAGCTACTCACGAACCAAACCTCAGGGGAGTATGCAGTAAAGCATCCAAATATAGCCTGATACCTCGAGAAGGTATAAGAGCAGCTAGTGACGTTCCAGGCGTACACACTCACTCAGGTTCCACAAGCAGAAAATGCCCACACAGACGCACTAGCAAGCCTAGGCTTCACATTAGACCATCAGCTCAGGCGCTTCATCCCAGTCGAGTACTTAGAAAGGCCAAGCATAGATGAGGAACCAGCAGCCGAAGTGGCGGAGATCAGCACAACCCCGAGTTAGCAAGATCCCATCATCGACTACATAATCAATGGAACACTCCCCGCAGACCGATTGGAGTCCAGAAAGCTCTAAATGAAGGTAGCACACTACTATATGTGGAATGGCATGCTCGTTCGAAAATCCTTTTCAAGACCACATCTTTGCTGCCTATTACCTCCGTTCAAAGGTGTTAATTGTTTTACAGGTGCATTTTCCTCAACTGAAAACGACAGAAATTTGCATCGACATAAGAGATATTGAAGCCACATATATAAGAGATATTGGAACAATGATTCGAACGTAGGAGGGGAGAATGCTTTTTATCAATTTGAGCAAATTGCTCTATTTAGTACCTATTTAGCTTGACTGTTTGATCACATAATGTGTCCAAATTCATGACTTAAACATTATTCTACATAAAATGTGTACAAGAGAAAAGAACAATTTTTTTTTAATAATAGAAACATTTAAATAAAAAAATAATAGAAACACTTTTTTATACAACGATATATATCCACCAAGAGATGGAGGAATAAATTGGTATATATTGCAGTCCTCGTTAGGTTAGAAATGTGATTGTGTAATTCCTAGTAAATTTTCATGGGATTCTACCATATCTTTTAGATAGTTTCCTGATTGTATTGTAATACCTAAAGGGTAAGGAATTTACCTCCCTACTATATAAATAAAGGCAGAATGGAGTGAAAAATCCCACCTCAGAATTCACCCAATTCTCTTTATCTCATGATGCACCCTCTCTCTCCCATCTATATAATTCTTCATTCAAATAGGCCTACAACACTTTATCAGTACTCTCTTGACCCTGCGCTTAAGAGAGTTTGTCCATCTTCAATCAAAGAACTATTACGTTTCGATCATGCTTACTATGATTAACTTTTAATTTGCTAAATTAATATACTTTTATTGATTCAAGTAATATATTTGTGTTGAACATGATACAACGCATTAGAGCTGAAATTCTGGATTTCTGAGAAAGATCTTCTACAAATTCAAGGGCTTTATTTTGTTTTCAACCAATCAAGTTCTTCTAAACCACATATTTTATATTTTATACACCATGTTGCATTAAAATATTCCCCATGATCCATGAACCCCCAGTCTATTATTTCATAATTTTAGTATTATATATATTGTATATTTCTATATGTATAAGCATGCTCATGCACATGCAATCAATATTTCATATATTTGATTTTGCAATATATATTATATTTTGATGAGATTGGTATGTTGAATTATGTGAGTCAAAGAAAAACAAGAAAATAGAAGCAAGAATTTGTTGAAAACATTGGCATTCTTATGAATGCCCACACACACATTGTCAATGTCCTTGCAAATTGAAATAGACTTTGGAAACAAAAGGATTGTTTTTCAAAACATGCTATGTAAATTTCAAAGTGTAAGAACTTGTTTGTATGGAGCCGCTCTATAAATAAAGCGCTCCGACTACAGTTAAAGGATATAGAGAGAATATAGAGAAGAAAGAAAGATTAATAACTTCAGTATCTATTCCTCCCTCTTTTATTTGTCATCCTTTTGTGCTATAGTTTCAGTGTGATATTTTACACTTGCTTCACTCCTGTCACCAGTAAAGGTTATCTCTCTAACTTTTACATATTTATAACACGTTATCAGCACGACTCTCTAAAATCTAATCATTCTCTCATTTCTCTTCGCCGAACGAAAAAAAAATGTTTCCTCTAAGGTTTTTACTGTTTATCTTCTTCCTCTGCCTCAACTGCGTGATATACCCTCGCGACGAACTGTTTGCTCCATGCCTACTTCTAGTTCTTAACCTAACAGTTACATATATCTTTGATTTCTTGTTTGGTGTAGATCTTGATTACTAACCTAGTATTTATTTATGTTAATTTTACTGCAATCCAAGATGGTGCAGTACAATCACCCATCTTGAACTGCAAATTTAATCTTACTACGATCCAAGATGGTGCGGTATCATCGCCTATCTTGGACTACAGATCTAATTTCATTGCAACTTTAGGTGGTGTAGTATAATCGCCCACCCTACTCTGCGTATTTAAATTTTTCCTGCTACTTGAGTGGTGCGGAATAATCGCCCATTCTATGTTACATTATTTCAATGAGAATGGTGCGGTACAATCCTGAAAACCTCGAGTCAGAAGTTCCGAACGCTTATCATTTTGGCCTGAAGATCAAAAATGAAAAATTTGTAAGAACTAGAAGTTCTAACACTATATTCTTCTAGGAATACATATTCTTGCAAGTTCTTACACATCTCATTTTCTTTCAGAAAAGAAAATGGCGAACTTGACGAAGCTTGATTTTGCTGCCTTGGACATTACTAAGAATAATTACCTTACCTGGGTACTGGATACCAAGATCCATCTGGAAGCAAGGAATCTTGGAGATACCATCAGGGAAAAGAACACCTCATCCTCTTAAGATTGGGCGAAGGCCATGATCTTTTTTCGTCGCCATCTTGATGAGGGACTGAAGAGCGAGTACTTAA
The DNA here is from genome assembly GCF_041283825.1 of Pyrus communis. Taxonomy (NCBI): domain Eukaryota; kingdom Viridiplantae; phylum Streptophyta; class Magnoliopsida; order Rosales; family Rosaceae; genus Pyrus; species Pyrus communis. Next base: position 14,161,677 of record NC_142581.1, read on the forward strand.
TGGTTGAAGATCCGTTAGCTCTCTGGAAAGCCTTGAGAAACAAATACAATCACCAAACAACGGTGATTCTTCCAAGAGCTCGCTATGAGTGGACTCACCTAAGGATCCAGAATTTCAAGTCAGTGGCAGAGTACAATTCTGCGTTGTTCAGAATTACCTCTCAGTTGAAGCTCTATGGGGATACTATTACTCAGGAAAATTTGTTGGAAAAGACTTTCAGCACATTTCATGACTCTAACGTGCTCCTGCAGCAGCAGTATAGAGTGCAAGGTTTTACCGAATACAACCAGCTGATATCTGTGCTCTTGGTAGCTGAACAAAACAATGAGCTCTTGATGAAAAATCATCAGTCCCGACCTATTGGATTTGCACCATTCCCAGAAGTGAATGCTGCTTCCCTCGAGGTGACCGCCACATCTTCTGGTGGCGATAATCATAAACGAGGACGTAGCCATAAGCGAGGTCGGTGGAACAGGAAAGGCAAGAACCATGGTGGTCAGTTTCATAACCAGGTTGCAAGGCATAATTCAGGCCAGAGCTTCAAAAATGTGAATCGCCACAAAGGCAAAGCTTATATGAACAATGCTCCCAAGAACTCTGAAGAAGCCTGCCATAGGTGTGGTGGCAATGGGCATTGGGCGTGTACTTATCGTACCCCAAAACATCTGGTGGATCTATATCAAGCCTTCTTCAAGGAGAAGGGTGTCGAGACCAATTTTCTTGACCAGGCTAAACCAATGGATATACCTGATCCAGTGTGCGACTTATTAGGGCAATTAAACAAACTCACCTAGATGTTTTAGAATTGTGGAAATGGGAAATGAAGTATACCGATCCAACTAAATCGTTTATGTTTGATGTATTTTTATTATGCTGAACTTGTAGTACTACGCATACAATACTTCGAGATCAAAAGTATTTCTCAAGATTGATGCTTACAAAAGTAAGGGTAACAATAATATCAGGACCTTCAGATGTAATTGATGGCTCAGGGAAAGCCCAGATTATGTTACCGAATGGAACAATATTGTCTATACAAAATGCGTTGTACGCTACTCGATCTACTCAAAATTTGTTGAGTTTTAAAGACATACGTTTAAATGGATACCACATTGAAACGAAAAGTGCAGAAAATGTGGAGTATCTATACATTACCTTCAATGATACCTAGAAGCGTATATTGGAGAAGTTGCATGGTTTGTCAAGTGGATTGTATTATACATACATAAAGACAGTTGAATCACATATTGTCATGAACCAGAAGTTCATTGATTCAAAAGTTTACATGCTTTGGCATGACTGTCTAGGTCATCCAGGATCTACCATGATGTGTAGGATCATTACCAACTCTAATAGACATCCATTATTGAGCAGACACATTGCTATCTCAAATGATAACCCTTGCTAGGCTTGTTCTCAAGGGAAGTTGGTAATTAGACCATCATAACTAAAGGTTGATGCTGAATCCCCATCATTTCTGCAAAGAATTCAAAGGGATATTTATGGGCTTATTCAACCATCCTGTGGACCATTTTGATATTTTATGGTTTTGGTTGATGCATTTACCCGATGGTCATATGTTTGTCTCTTGTCTACTCGGAATGTAGCTTTTGCGACACTTCTTGCTCAAATAATTAAATTACGAGCATAGTTCCCAGATTACCCCATTAAGTCAATCCAACTTGATAACGCTGGTGAATTTACGTCTCAAACTTTTGATGATTACTGCATAACATTGGGTATTGATGTTGAACACCCTGTTCCTCATGTCTATACTCAAAATGGTTTAGCAGAAACATTGATTAAGCTGCTTCAGTTAATAGCTCACACTCTGCTCATGAAAACAAAATTGCCAGTTTCTGCATTAGGACATGCCATCTTGCATGCTGCATCATTGGTTCGATTGAGACCTATAGCCAACCACCAATACTCTTCAGTACAACTCATGTTTAGACATCAGCCAAACATTTCATATGTACGAGTTTTTGGTTGTGTCGTTTATGTGCCTATTACACCGCCGCAATGCACTAAAATAGGACCTCAACATAGACTAGGAATTTATGTGGGTTTTGATTCACCATCTTTCATTAGATATTTGGAACCCTTGATAGGTGATATGTTTACAGCTCGTTTTGCTAATTGTTACTTTGATCAGACAGTCTTCCCGTTGTTAGGGGAGAAAAAACCATTCCAGAAGAACGGAAAGAGCTGACATAGGTTGTTCCCACCTTGTCTTATTTTGATCCTCGAAGCATTCAATGTGAAAATGAAGTAAAAAGGATTGTTCATCTTCAAAGTATTGCCAACCAAATGCTAAATGCATTTAATGATGCTATGAAAGTGACAACATCACATATACCAGCTGCAAATGCACCTGCAAGAATTGATGTCTCTGTTTGACGAAATAAAGTGGTAGCTAATGATTCATCTGGTGCACGCCTGAAGCATGGTAGACCTCTAGGTTCAAAAGATTCAGCCTCTCGAAAGAGAAAGACAATGGCACAACTGAATCCAAATGAAATCATTCAAGAAGAGAAAATGAATGACAAATCCACAATTCAAGAAACAGAGGTACATGAAAGCAAAGAAATCTCCATAAATTATGCTTGTTCTAATGAATTGTGGGATCAAAATGAAATAATTATCGATGACATGTTCGCATTCGCAGTAGCCACTGAAATCATATTAAGTGATGATATTGAGCCCCGTTCTGTTGATGAATGCAAACAGAGACAAGATTGGCCTAAGTGGAAAGATGCAATCCAGGCAGAATTAAATTCCTTGGAAAGGCGAAATGTTTTTGGACCAGTAGTCCAAACCCCACCTAGTGTAAACCTCGTGGGTTACAAATGGGTATTCACAAGGAAACGCAATGAGAAAAACGAAATTGCAATATATAAAGCACGACTCGTTGCACAAGGCTTTTCGCAAAGACCTGGAATTGATGATGAAGAGACATACTCTTCTGTAATGGATGCAATTACATTCCGTTACTTAATAAGTTTAGTGGTTTTAGAAAAACTTGACATGCAACTTATGGATGTCATCACTGCGTATCTATATGGAGAATTAGATGCTGACATATATATGAAAGTCCCAGAAGGACTTAAGTTGCCTAAAACAACTAACAAACCACGAGGTATGCTCTCAATCAAATTAAGGCGATCATTGTATAGGCTAAAACAATCTGGACGAATGTGGTATAATCGTCTCAATGAGTATTTGATCAAAGAAGGGTATATCAACAATGTCATTTGCCCTTGTGTGCTCATTAAGAAATCCAACTCTGGATTTGTTATAGTGGCAGTATATGTCGATGCTATGAACCTAGTTGGAACTCTTGAAGAGCTCAATAAAACTGCTAAATATCTGAAAAGAGAATTTGAAATGAAAGACCTTCGGAAAACAAAATATTGTCTCAGCTTGCAGATCGAGCATTGTGCTAATGGAATTTTGGTCCACCAATTAGCTTATATTGAAAAAATCCTGAAGCAATTTAGTATAGACAAGGCTTATTCACTCAACATACCAATGGTCGTTCGTTCTTTGGACATTAAGAAAGATCCATTCCGTCCAAAAGAAGATGATGAAATGGTCTTTAGTCTAGAAGTACCATATCTGAGTGCAATAGGTGCTTTGTTGTATTTAGCACAATGTACTAGACCAGATATAGCTTTGTCAGTTAACTTGTTAGCAAGGTATAGCTCTGCTCCAACAATTCGTCATTGGAAGGGTATCAAAGATATATTGCAATACCTTCGTGGGACAACAGACATGGGTTTCTTCTACTCAAAGAACTCCACAAATGACCAGGTCCTTGTTGGATATGTAGATGCTGGTTTTCTCTCTGATCCACATAAAGCCTGCTCACAAACTGGATATGTGTTCAAGAATGGAGATACAACAATCTCATGGCGCTTAACAAAGAAAACATTAGTTGCTACATCTTCAAATCATTCAGAAATACTTACTTTACATGAAGCAAGTCGTGAATGTTCTTGGTGAAGATCAATGATCCATCATATCCGGAATTCATGTGGTCTAACTTTGAAGACAGACAATCCAACTGTCATTCATGAAGATAATGCAGCATGTGTTGCCCAAATGAAGGAAGAATTCATCAAGGGCGATAAAACTAAACACATATCTCCAAAGTCTTTTAGTACACTTAAGCTTTAGAAGGCTAAAGTTATTGAAGTCAGACAAATCCATTATAATGAAAATCTGGCAGATTTGTTCACCAAATCTCTACCAAAATACACATTTCAGAAGTTAGTGCAAAGTATCGGATTACGTCGACTTACCAAACAACTAAATTTGGAGAATGCGGAATCAAGGGGAGATATATATCAGGGGGAGCATCGATGACACATGCATGTTGTACTCTTTTTCCTTCGATTAGGATTTTTCCCACTGGGTTTTTCCTATCAAGGTTTTAACAAGGCAACATAAGCATATTTAACACTATATCAACAATCCAGGAAAAGTTGTACTCTTTTTCCTTCGCTATGGTTTTTTTCCTACTAGGTTTTTCCAAGCAAGGTTTTAACGAGGCAACTCATGTTGATATGTGGGCATCCAAGGGGGAGTGTTGAAAACATTGGCATTGTTATGAATGCCCACACACACACTGTCAATGCCCTTGCAAATTGAAATAGACTTTGGAAACAAAAGGATTCTTTTTCAAAACATGCAATGTAAATTTCAAACTGTAAGAACCTGTTTGTATGGAGCCGCTCTATAAATAGAGTGCTCTGACTGCAGTTAAAGGATATAGAGAGAATACAGAGAAGAAAGAAAGATTAATAACTTCAGTATCTATTCCTCCCTCTTTTATTTGTCATCCTCTTGTGCTATAGTTTCAGTGTGATATTTTACACTTGCTTCACTCCTATCATCAGTAAAGGTTATCTCTCTAAATTTTACATATTTATAACAGAATTAGGGTTTTAAGAACCCTAAAATCAAGAGAGAAAAAAAATGATGCTAAGTCATGGCCTAAAGCCGCACCGAGCCATTTAACTGAGTCGAGCCGATTCATCCCAGAACCCATAATTGACGTCGCCCCTGTCATTAACCATTGAGGTCCACCTTAAATCGATCCCCCTCCGCCACTTTCGATGTCTTCTAGTGACCCAAGACGACTGGAAGTAGTCCCCGATCTTAGAACTTGAGATTTTAGTCGAAATCTTGACGGATTCTTTAAGATACCCTGTGAATCTGATTGGGTTTTGGATCCCACTCGCCACCTTCTTTGATTCCGATGTTACAACCCCGTCGTCATGAAATCAAAGGTTCTAGTCGAAACCACTACTCAACCTTGCTTAAGAACATCAATTTTGGCGATGCCTCCGAGTTTCTCCAGCCATCACACACCTAGCTCCGCTAGGCTCTCTTTCAAGACGACCAACTTTTTTTTGGGCTTACTATTTGTTTGGCCCCCAACTTGTCTGACACTAAGCGACCTTTTCTTACAACCCACACGAGCTTTTTTTTATTATTATTATTTGGCCTTCACCCTGCTGCTACTAGAGGCATTGTTTTTTTCCCAGCCCATTTTTTCGGCTGCAAAGCCTAAACCTTGCATGCTTGCTGGGTCGCCTTTACAGTCGACCCAAGCCCAACCAGCAGCTTGGATGTTGCAAGGCCTTGTTGTTTTTTACAGCAGCTAGCAACTTGCTGCTAAGTTGCCAATGTTTCCTCAGCCAAAGCCATATTTTAGCTTATTGTTTCCTACCCACACCCAACCATGCTAGGGTGCCCATGGCTAATGCCCAATTATATTTCATTTTTTTTACTGCTTGGTTGAAGCCACATAAAGCTAATATGACCCGAACACCATTATTTTGCTTCCACAATCGACCCTTGAATTAATTTAAGTGACTGGCAGTCCATTAATTCGACAAAAATTCAAAATTAATGGTTGGCAGCCTGCTTGTTGGAAATTAATGATTCAATATTTTTATTATTTTTCTTTGAATCGTTGAAATCCTTTTGTAGTCCCGAAGCTACTCACACTTGGGTTACTGAAGCAACCCCAAATTTACTACGCTTACATGTATATTGTATCATGTGTTCTTATAAGTACCCTCTTTTATAAACCAGAAGTTGATCTAAACACAAACCTAAAGTTTTCGAATTTAGTGCCCTTGAAACTCGAAGTTTTCATAAAACAATACACCCATGGAAAACCTGAAATTGTTCATGCAAAATAAACCAAACCATGCCTTAGAACCCAAATGTTCTAACTTTGATGCTTATGGAGGTTTTATTTCCCATAGCACCAATCACAATCTTATTCCCTCCATTTAGTGGATTGCCGGACTATCATAAGCTCAATTTCCCTAATTTGGATGTTTTTGAAAGAAACTACATTATGTAGGCACAAGACTTGATGCTTCACTTGACTATTAAGAAGCCAAGAAACCATTAAAGCTACCAATGGCGTGGATAGAGGTGAATAAACCTCTGCCACGATCTTCATTCGAAGACATAAGCCTACAACATTACAAGCGAAAGTACCTCACTAAACAGAATTCCATGGTTTTTTGGCTTACTCTAGTTTAATCATGAAAGATGATATCTTGCCCAAAGCCAGACATGATTGAAATCTTTATGTCCAAGGATAAGTACAATTATGAAGTTTATAAAATCTGATTGAATTTTAACTGAAGAGTATTTTTCTCATCCTTTCATGTTTCTAACTCGCTCTTGAAGCAACATTGTAGAAAACGAAAGTTTATCAAATTCTTAGATCTGGCTACTACCACAAATGCAAGAGTCCATTGGCCCATAAGTCCTAACACAGGGTTAGAATTCTAGCATTTCCAGAGTGGTATCTCACTAATGGCAGGCCATGATCACGCTATGTCTGCAGGATTTGCAAATCCCTCTTGCTTATGTTAAAACTTTCTAGGGCCTCTTCAACAATTTCTAGTCTCTAGTGGATCTCTCAATAGGATTCAAACCCAGATGAAGTTTGATAATATGTTAGAGAAAAAAAGAACGAATGAATCTTGTATGATTCCCAATAAAGGTACCCTAGTGATTCAAGTGAGAGGTACCAAACGGTATAAACCCTGCTTTGACTGGCTTCTACTGAATGGTCTAAATTAGTTTCAGTTAGTGCCTATCGAATGATATACCCTGCTTCGGCAGGGATGTACCGAAGAACATGATCAAATTAGACAGAGATGTACCAAACAGAAGGCTCTACTTCAACAGACTCCTACTGAATCTAATCATTCAGCTTTAGCTAGAGAGTACCGAACAAACCCCTCTAGCTTTCGTTGGAACCTTCCAAACTTAACTTTTGGTATGTCTGCCTGTCTGTCACTCAATCTCATCCATTTTAGGGTTTATTTTATAGCATATGGTATAATCAAGGCCTGCCAAGGGGTGGCATCACGGCTAGAAGCATGTTCCCTAGCACATAAGACCTAAAACTTCAAGAATATAGGACAGTGTTCTCGAACCTCAACCCTGCATAATCTACTTCCATTTTGATGAAAGAGATCACTGGTTATGCACTCGTTTTTGCCCCTACCAATGTTGTTGAGGAGTACTATTCTCGTAATCAATCTATGAGACCAATTTTACTCCACATATCACATTTGGAAGAGTAGAATTTGACATGGATAACCTTGTTAGCCAAATCCCTTTATTAACTTTGCTTTACTTTGTGAACAATTTCCTATGTTTCCAGATTTAGGTTTGGTGATTGTTTTAGTTGTGGATAATTTTATAGATACCGTCTTTGAATATGAGTTAATTGAATCATGTTTCTTGTATACATGTGACCGAATTCAATTAAACATGTGATTAGGTATACATGTGAAAAAGTTAGTTGTCTCGATGAATGTGCTACTATGCACACTAACTTTATACCTAAATCACCTCTCTAGCAACGAATTCAGGCATATCCAACCTGATTAAAGGCATTGGCACCACCTCTCGTTGTATGTATGTACTGAATTACCATTCAAGAGACCTTATAATCTCCCTGTTCCGGAAGGAATGCCATTGAGTGTTAATGATATTCGAGAGAACAATGATCGTAAATGAAACCACTGAAAAAGAATGGAGTATCTTTGTACCACCTTTAGAATATGAAGCCCAAAGTTATATTTTGGGCAATGGGTCGTCTCCCAACTAGGACGCGCCATATATAATCAGCCTGAAGCCGGGTGATTCGAGCGTTTACTTGCTTTGGCATGACCGTTTAGGACACTTAGGTCAAACAATGATGCCACATACTACACGAAGCATTTCTTTACTCAAACTAAGGAGATTGGATTTCTATACATCCCTCGCAAAGATACTACATGTCCTTTTTTCCACACTGAATTCAAGGGGATTAATTGTGGACTAATGAAGGAAGATTGTGAAAAACAAGTTCATTTGAGCAACATCAACAACATGCAATTAACAATTAAAAGGCGGAATCATGTTTATATGCACTCAAAAACAAAACTTAACCCATGAACTTCAAAGCCTAGTAGATAGGTGAACCAAGACTCAACTCAAAACAAAGTGAGTTGAGAAATCAATACCTTTGTAGATTCCTCTTTGCATAAGCAAAGGCTAATCACCCAAAGAGAGGGCCTTCATTCCTTGCATCTTAGATCCATGGATTTGGATGGATGAAAAGGTTTCTCCAAGTTCCCAAAATTGAGAACCTCTAAGTCTCCACACCAAGGCATATTGTAGAAGAAATGAGTGACCTAGAGGAAGTAAGATTGCTAGCTATTTTCCTCTAGGGTGGCCGGCCTCTTTGAGAGCAAAGAGAGGTTTGTGTTCTCATCATTTCTCCAAAAAAAAAACCCCTAATGAATTTTGGCTATAAAGTCATACTTATTCCTTAATTCATTTGAGTGGCAAACTTGTAAATAAGTCCAAAACCACTCATTCTCTAACATGGCCGGCCATATGGGATTTATTGGGCTATTTGGGCCTTTGTGAATCATTATTCATTAAGTTGTCACACAACTTAAGTCAATGGACTTGACGTTCGAAGCCCATTGGGCCTTAAGGTCCAAAACTATCCCGAGGTCTTTTAACGAACTTATTCGTTTGATTAATAATCATATTAATTAATCCTTGCCATAAATAATTAAACCATTTAATTATTCTTACTCATCTCCTTTGAATCTTCAATCTCTACCTTACACGGTGTACGATCCATTAGGTTCCTTTTAGCGAGGCAGTGGGCGATTCAAACTCTTTCAAATCGATTGTGAATTGAAACTTACTTTCAATTCTCCCGTTAGTGATAATACACTTTTAGGGCTTCCACAAACCATGGTTGACGCCTAGCAGCATGTCATGGTTACCCAAGCTAATCAGAAAAGGTGGAGAACCTATTCAATTTTAGGATTACAAATGCAATACGGTCTTTCTCTAATACAATACTCTTGACCACATTGTTTGGTTTGATAGTTTATCCATGTCTACTATCCAATGTGAGTCTTGTGCTTATATGATTACCTTGAATGTGATTTGGAACACATTCCTAAATCTCATTCATACTTTGGCCAAAGATTCTTAATCATATCATAGAGTATTCTCCCTCAAACAGTTTGAAGGTTAGAGATCCCTTGTTGCACATTCACTTGCCTCCATGGCTAAGTGGCTTAACCCCAACGATGCCGTGGACACCCTCCTGATGGAGTGACTTTGACATAATCAAAGATTAAGGACCTAACCACAAGACAACTGTGATGCCTCAGGTCAAAAGACTAATTTGCATTATCCCAACCATGAGTTCTCATGTGACATGAATATGAGAACTCTTCGTTGATCGTGTTCAGTGAACTCATTCTCTATTGAGCACCTACGTACTTGTCTTGATGTCACACACACCAATGACTCGAGACTAGTCACTATCCCTGAGAGAAGACATAGCACGTACTGATCTTAACGGACTGTCAATGCCCAATTGACAATCCTATGATCAGGAACGTTTAGGATGTGTCAACGAAAGAATGGTCTCATGAATCTAACTTCTTTAGATCGCATTCTTCCAATCACATATTCCTTGGACTTATCGTTTAAGCATATAACATTTATATGAGACGGCTCAAACAATAATCTTTGCCCTTTACATTTAAACTACATTAGTTTAACTTTGTGAAATGTCCGTAAAGTATCATCATATGATTGGTTTTAGGGCACATTTCCAACAACTAATCCAACCAAAATACAAATTATGTAAATACTTATGGTTTTGGCTGATGAATCGACAAGTTGGTCCCATGTTTATCCCCCAATTAAGTCTGGAAGACTGGATAATGCTGGAGAGATTATATGGTAGGTTTTCGGTACGTATTGGTCTTTTAGGTGTAATTTGAACATTGAATTCCCAATGTCCACCCCAAAACAGCCTCATAGAGCGATCGTAAAACACAAATTAAATGGATCGCTCGAGCCTTGGTGAACGTACCAAGCTTTTGATTTCTGCCTAGGGCTATGCAATCTTGTATGCAACTATATTGGTCATTTTGAGGTCCATTGCCACCCAACCTATTCTAGTGTTACAGTTGGTTACTAGGTACAACCAGACATTTCGTACTGTCGTAAAATACCAATATGGATCCTCAAAGAAAGATGTGAATCTTTATCGATTATGATTCTCCTTCGAACTAGCTCTTTTGAGCCCTTGTAAGTGATCTCTTTACCACTTATTTTCCGGATTGTCACTTCAATGAGACAGTCAATGTTCTTGAAGAACAGCGTGAATTTGTGTGGACGTTGCCCATTATGTCTCACATTGATCTCCATACTGCACTAGTATGCTAAGCAAGTGCAATGTATTCTAACTTTCAGATTGTTGCTATAGACATGATCCTCTAGTCTAGCTAAAATGACGAGATCATATACTACATGTGAACATACCTGCAAGGATAGATGTACTTAAAGAAGGTCGTGTTAACATCCTTGAAAGGTGTACCACCCCTGAATGACGGGTTTGGCCTAAACAACCTGGTACACTAGTGGATAGCCAAATCAATTGGTTTGAAGCACATCATCGACTTGGCATTCATGTTGTGTTTTCCGTGCTCGTATGGTTTTCGTGTCATATCCAATATCTTAATAGATCGTGTTGTGTAACACCCATTAAAATAAACAGGTAATACGACCTGACCTGTTATCCGTTAAAAAATATATTTTAAACCAATAAATAATCAAATGTAAAACATAATATTAAATTAGTATATACAAACAACATTGTCATCAATGACACACCCCGATCGAGATCAGGGCATGCTGGCCGTCACGTGGAAGTGACGTAACCATGTGCACAGTACGGAAGCTAATAAAATAATAATACGAATAAATAAAAACTAGCTTTACACAAAGTAATATCGAACGAGTGCAAGCGTAAGTGTGATCATTAAGTTCAGAGCATGAAAGCCTAATGCAGTCCGAAAGAAAACGACACAACAAAAGCACACCCGAAGGTGGCCCTACACTAGTAGTAGTCTGTCAGATATGCCGGGGAAAATCCTCAAGGAAGCCACCAAACGTGCTAGCCAACTACAACCTGGAGGGGCGCAAAACAAAAGCGTGAGTGAGCAAAAACAAAACTTTTCAAAAACCATTTCAAAAATATGCTATGAAATATGCTATGAAATCCCAAAAAATAGAATATAGATATATATATATATATATATATATATACAAGTCATGCTCAGAAATATGCTATGCCAAAAATCTCGAAGTAAAATGCAAGTGCTCAGGTACAATCACATCAATGTCATATAATCTGTCAGCCGGAGTCACCTAACGTGACCTGTACGGCTGAATCTAGAGCTCAAATCTCTGTCTCACTAACTAGACCTGCACACGAGTCGGAACCACCTAAAGTGGTCTGTACGACAGGCCTGGGTGTAATATAAGTACGCTTAAGTGCTACGATCACGTGAAAGCTAGGTGAATAATCGCGGGTCACCTACGAGTCGGAACCACCTAAAGTGGTCTATACGACAGGACTGTGCACCTAACTTGGATCCAAGATGAGCGTATGGTGCGGGAGGTGAACATCACGTGAAGGACTGTGCCCAACTCTGGGCTGGAGCACTAACACCGGGGGTGCAGGTTATGAGCTCTCTAAGTGCCTCTCAAACCACTACTGAACATAAACATAAATCATACTTACCTGGCACTCACCTATGCGTCCACAGCACCAATACAGACATATATATATGCAACTAACAATGCATAACAAACGGCAATATAATGCATGGCATATAACGAATAAACGTTTCAAATCAATTTCTGGGAAAAGTATAAGTATATAGGTATATACGGAAAACCAAAAGCCCACTCACTGGTATGTGGAAGGGTCGTAACCCCCTTGCCTCGAGTGACCACGCTCGTCCTCGGGATAGGTATCACCTATATGCGAAACAACTATAAAAACGTAAATTTTAAAGCACATAACCAACCTTATGAAATAACTTCTCATACAATGCTCAAATGGGGTGTATGAATACACCAACGTGATCTACTCAACCTCAGGAACATCCCCATATTTTTAGAAAAAATTTTCACCGTCGCACGCGCCCCCACGCGCAGGCACGTGCCTGGCACGCTGACGGCGTCAGTTAACGCCGTCAGGAATATTCCGTTAACTTTAACGGATTCCGTCAACGGCGTTAGGAATATTCCGTCCAAACTGACGGAATATTCCGTCGTCTTCTCCGGCGAGGCGACAGCGCCGGAAAATCGGGAAAATTTTCAAATCGTCCTATCTTCTTCGTTTTTCAACCAAATTTCACAAAATTGGTACCAAAATGAAGCTTACAACGAGAGGAACAAAATCATACCACTTTCAAGTGCTAAAATCCACGAAAACTCGCCGGGAAAACACCACCAACTCCGGCCAACCTCGAAACTCACGATCCCAACGTCCAAAACCTTCAAACGAACCACCCCGAGCCTCCTAAGGACCTCATCAAGCTTCCTACAAGCTTGAGATTCCCAAAAACATAAGAATTTACGTGTGCATGAACAGTGCCAAAAATCAGGTATCTCGAGTTCGACGTGAAAACAAAGGTATTCTTACCTGAAATGGGTATGGTTGCACTTCTACGGACCTCACGAGCATGGATATGTACTTTGTTTCTTCGATCTGTGAAGATTTGGGTGGTTTCTAGGTATGTCCGTACAAATGGAAGTGAAATGGGGAAGGGAAATGGCACGGGACAGGTGCAGGGACAGGGAAAGGGTGAAGGGAATGTGTGGGGGAAAATGTGTGGTGCAAAACCAGCCACACCAAGCTCAAAACAACCACACAACGTAAAAATTCACACTAGGGGCAAAATCGTCTTTTCACGCGTACGTTTTTAAAATTTCCAGGACGGGCTGTCACAATAAATATTACATCAAAACATAAAAACGCATTTGTCTTTCAAGTATTACATACCCCAAATAAGAGCCTAATAAAAAACATTAGTATTCGCACTTGCAAATTAATTATTATAATTTTTTAATGTGTTTGGTTTTTAAAGTACTTTTTTTTTATTTTTTTTTATTTTTTTATTTTTATAATGTTATAATCTCACTTTTAAGAGGATAAAACATTTATGAGTATGACTATTTGAGAGAGAGTAAAAAACTTTGTTAGGTTGTTGACTCTAAAATTGAAAGTTTGTCTTTTTTCCTGTACTAATACTATACTATTTGATTTGAATTTTGGACAATAGGCCAAGTAAATTTTATCCCAGTAATGATCATAAGAAACTCTTATAATATAAATAAACAAATAAATAAAACTTAAATTATTTTAACTTATATAGAATAATAATACAATAATACATGTTTAGTATACAACATATACACTATGGCTATTGTATTTTATAGTAAGTTTTTTTTTAATAGTTTAACTTTAAAATCATCAAAATAATTTTTTTCTTAATGGGTCGAAATGGGTTACCCTCGGGCTACCTATGTGTAAACCCATTAAGGACCTGTTATTAACAGGTTCTTAATGGGTGACCAATAACGACCCAACTAGTTATCGTATTAACCCGAAACATATTATTTTTGTGTCTTGTCGTGTAAGAAATTGCCTGGTCTAACATGACAGGTCACTCGGCTTGTAAGATTCACTTCTCCAGAATAGGAAAGACACGACTTAAAATGAATCCCTACTTGATCGATGTCCTAATCATTTCTACCTCATGAGAAAAATCTGGATTACTCCCAAGACTTGAAGCTCTTGGTCCAGTATACTAGTTCGGGTGAGATATGGAATTGGAATGAGATTATCATTGATGATGTTTCACTTTTATGGCAGCTACTGACATAAATGAAAAGCAACGGTATCGAAGTGTGTTCTGTTGATTAGTGACAACGTAAAACTGATTGGACAACTGAAATTGCAATCTAGGTTTAATTCTTTACCAAAATGTGTTTAGACTTGTCATTCCTACACTTGCCAAGGTAATCCTGTTGTGTTGTTAGTGGGAAAGGAAGCGTAATGAGATGTATGAAATAGTGCAATGTAATGCACGCCTTATGGCACAAGGTTTCTCTCAAACATCATGTGATGGATTGCAGCATGATGAATGTGGTTAGCATTTCTCCATGGCCATATTAATATATAGATCTACATGTAAGTTCCTGAAGAATTACATGGAGTGGTACAAATAGCTCTAGACCATAGAACACTCTCTCATTTCAAATGAGGCGTTCACTTTATAGATTGAAGCAATCCGAGTGTATGTGGTATACTTATCTAAGTTATTATTTAATTAGTCAAAGATATGAATAAATGTCCTTCCATGTTAAATTAAGAAGTCATGTTCCAAATTGCTAAAGTTGCAATTTATGTCAATGACATAAATCTCACTAAGACTCTGGAAGAGTTTGAGAAAATTGTCCCACACCTGAAAATGAAATTTGAGATGAAGGATCATGGGAAAACTCGTTTGGAACTTGACCTGAAGTTCTACCATTATTCTAACGATATTTTGGTCCATTAGTCGAAATACACTCTGAAGGTGTTACCTTTTGAGTATACCTATGATCTTCAATACGCTAGATGCAAATAAGACCCTTGAAGAGGTTATGATCTGAAGTTCCATATCTAAGTTCAACTTTGCACTTTATTGTACATAGCTCATTATTTTAGACAGGAATTCTCCTTCGTTGTTGATCTATTGGTAAAGATGCAGTACTACAACTACACGCAACCACTAAAGTGGCATTAAAGATGTAATAACATTCCCTTGAAGGTACTACAGATTTGGGCTTCCCAAGCAGGTCTGACACCCATGATCCTCGGACCGATGCTTTCCTTGTTTTTTATGTTGATGCTACTTATCAAACTCGTACAAGGCACAATCCCAAATGGTCACATCTTTACCGTTAGGGATACCACAATATCTTAGATATCCATAATATAAACCTTAGCTGTAAAATCTTCAAATCATTCCAATACTCATCACACTTCACTATGCCACACATGAGACATGGTTAAGAGCTATTGTTGAGCATATTTGAAGTATTGGTGGTTTTGCATCCATTGTTAAGTCCCAACAACGATCCATGACAATTATGTTGCATGTATCGACCAGACCAAGACTTGATACATTAAAAAAAGTCAATGCCAAGCATATTTCGTCTACATCACATCAACAAAGTATCAGTAGACAGAAGTCAAGCAATCCGATCCTAGACAACCGTACCGACCTCTTCATAACATCACTGTCAAAGTCAACCTTCCAAAAACTTGCCCGAGGAATTGGTATGCATAACTATCTCATACACATTGCTTGTAGTTCTCTTTTGGAAGTTATGTCAAACTTAAGGGGGGAGTTTCCAGAAGTATACTCATTTGATTGGTAATGTACTCTTTTTTGTTTCAATTAGGAGCATTTGTCCTACTAGGTTTTAGCTACCTGACTAGGTTTTAACAAGGCACCCATCCTGGACTAGTCATACATTTGTGAGCTTTTCTACTTTCATCCATAAGGGTAAAGAATTTACCTTCCCTACTACTACAAATAAAGATACAATGGGTTGAAAAATCACATCTTAGAATTCAACCAATTCTCTCTATTTCATGCCACACCCTCTCCTTCCATCTCTCTATAATTCTTCAGTCAAATAGGCCTACAACAGTATCAAACTTTTTGTTCACGAAATTTCAACCTAAAAAATCTCACTTACAAATAAAGAGTAATATCACTAAAAAGGAATCTACATAAAACAAACAAGATAAAATATAGTAACACTCAATTATTTCTTATTGAATAGAAAATTAGAAAGTCTCAATTTAAATTTTTTGCATGTTGTTGTTTTGTCATCTCAATTTGAACCGCTTTAGGTTGAATACTTGGTATGAGTACGATGAGATCAATGGCCATAATGTCTGATGTGAAAATTAACTTGACACACAAATTAAACCCTATTGTTGACAATTGTAGTATATATGTAAGTAGGGTTCATTCTAGACCGAGAATTAACTAGGGATGCTAATCAACACAAATAAGACTTAAAAACACTAAATTAGACTCTATAGACTCAAAACTGACTCAAAACACTCAAAACAACAACAAACAATAAAAAAGACTCAATTCTAGACCTAACAAGTGATTTTGCGAAAATAAGACTTAACTTGACTCAAGGGATTAAAAGAAAACAGATTTTGACTCAAATAACAAGACTCAATGGAAGGGTGATTGTTTTTGACGAAATTAAAACTTAAAATAGAAACTTTGCATAAAACACTTTATAAAAACGAATTTGGTAAATTGAAAGGGTGAAAGGCTAGTTAGAGGGTCCTTCTCCACACATGATATATGCATACAAATCAATTTCCAGTTATTATTCATTTAGACTATGAATGACAATGCCCCAAATTAACCGTGAAAAGCACAAATTAACTTTCAGATTTTCCTTAACTCATTGAATTGGACAGGATACGCATCACAACCAAATTATCCTTATCAAGTTCCCCAACTATGAAAAACATGATAGAAAGACATATCAAAGGTCATTAAGTTCTTTGAAAACCATAAGCATTGACGAGGCATTCGTAACTATGAAAAACATGATACTCATACTAAGGATTTACTTAACACAATCATGACTTGTGACTTCCACTACTTGTGAATATAAGTTCGTCACGATTAGGTGAAACTCCCTTATACTCTAGCATCAAATTCATGCATGCAAATTAAGTGTCGACCCTCAATCAACATACATAAACAAGTTTTGATAACTCAGATAAGCAAATCACATTCAAGACTCAAGAAACAATAACTGGACGTAATCAATTCATATAAAACATATAATCATGGTTTCGAATTCACCACCAACTATAAAGAAATTAGTTCCACATAATTGCAAAAATTAACAACGAAATCAACATAATTGTAAAACTAAAACAAGGATAGAAGACACCCTAGAGACGCTCCAACACTCCCAAAAGCTTGGGCATAGGCACGGCACAAAGGCTTATCCCTTCCTTCCTTCTCCTTGCTGCGACACACCTTTGAATTTTCTGATTTCTTTCTAAAACTCCCCCTATGTGGTGCGGCATATATGTGTATATATAGGGCTAGGGTTTCATGGCAGATTTGTATTGGAAAAAGGATTAGTTACATGGCAGAAACCAAGGAGAATAAGGAAAGGGTGCGACAGATCCTTAGGTCTTCTAGAATAGGGTATTGTGACAGGTTTCTAGAAGGACAAGGGAGATATGTGGCACAAACTTAGGGTGCGAAAATAAGGCTTCTAGGACCAGATATTTGGGTGATTTAATGTGAAAAGGAGTCCTCTTTGCAGCTGGAGTTAAGGTGGAACAAGATTAGGTTAGGATAAGATAAGATAAGGTTTGGATAAGATAAGGTTGTTTGGATAATGTTCCATGTTTCTTGCTCTTTCCTTATCTTCTTTGTCTTAAACTTGTTTCTTCAGATTTGTAGCATGTTCCTAACCTCTTTTGACTTCAAATTCGTCCATCCACCTTGCTCCATATGCAAGCTATCCATTCCAAGCCCAAAACTGCTCCAAATAGCTCCAAAATGCACTTTCTTGCCTCTTTTGCCATTAGGACCTACAAACACACGAAAATAGCTTAAACACGCTATAATAAATGGAAACTAACTATGTAAATGCAAGAAAACCAGCTAACTAAGTCGCATAAATATGCTCCTATCAATGTCGGCCAAATATATCATTTTATTTTTGTTCACTTTCTTAGGTTTTTAGTAGACAAAAAACCTTTTTTTTAGGTAATAAAAAATTATTAAGGAACGATTATGACCTATATAGGACGGGACATGCATGTTAAATGTAATCAAAAGGTCACACACACACTAAAAAATCACAATTCATAATTAAAAATTTGGCTAAGTCTTGTTAACTATTCACCCTTTAAAGACAATTCTAAATTAGCTCTAACCTTTTAAAACGTTTCAAATAACTACTTAAATTTTTTAAAAATGACACCTATTAAGTTCACTAGCTTTAATGGATAGCTTGGACAAATAGTAAAGCGTATTTTAACTCTCAAGTTGTATATGGAGCCTTGAATCTCCAAATCGACCCTCATTTTTTTTTTAACACCAATTGATCCATTTTAGCTAAGCAAATTTACAATTTAACTTGACTATAATGTCGATTTGGAGGATTAGAGCTCCGAAGACGGCGATTAGTGAAAACCAACTTTAGTATTTATCCACCTCATCATTTAATGCTAGTAACGTCTTCCCTTAATGTTGGTGAAGTTATCACTTAAGTTGACCTAACAGATGTCCAATTTTCAAAATGGTAATTATTTGAAATGTTTTAAAATGTTGAAATTTGAAACTAATTTAGATTCACCCTAAAAGATTGGGTAATTATTCGTACTTAACCCTTATAAAATCATCAAAAACACAATATAATTGATCAGCCATGAGACTCACATCTTACAAACATGGAGATTAATACAGACAAACTAAACCCTGCAAGTTGTAGAACGATAGGAAAAACATCACAAAGAAAAGACAGCACCAGAAAGCAAGAAACATGGTGGGATAAACTTTGTTGAAAGCTGGAAACAGGGGGATTGGCTAACAGAACTCGTTGGAGGTGTTCACATAACCTATAAGGGATATGTATTAGGAAGCAAAAGGGTACTTTTTAAAATTGATCATGTATCCTCCAAGTATTTTGTTCATTTTTTATTTCGTTCTATAATCTTAAATGCCCAAGACTGTTGGCAAAATTTTATTTTTTAGGATGTGGGGTGCGCCAGACCCAAGCAATAGTGCAACGCTTGGGCAATGCTCGAATAGCTATTGTAGCGAGTCTTCATCCCAAAACAAATAATTTAATATTTAATATTATGTGAACCATTGATCTAGGTATCAAATATTAAAATGATATAAACATACTATAATGGTTGTTTACTTCATAAGCGAGTGTCAAGAAGTTGAACTAAGATGAAGTTTTGTTAAGGAGTCGAAATCCAAATTTCCATTGAAACTGTTTACGACTAAACTATTTGAAATTGGAGTAGGAATAGGAGTGCTAGTAGAAAGTAAGAAACACCTTCCTTGCTAGTGGAGACCGTTTGCCCACCTTTCCAGTGGTATTCGAACATTCGAGAGTCCTAGTGTTAAAGGTCGAAGTTTATTCATTGAGGCATTTCGTCGAATACTTGGTGTTATTAGCAATTGAACTATGTTTCAAATACGTTAACAGATATTGACATATGCCGAAACAATCTTTTAAGTGCTATTGAGAAAATTTGCCGAATGCTCTCAACTCGACCTACCGAGATATGTCTAGCAGGCTTTACATCATACTTGGTGGGCACAAAAAGGACCCATACCAAACATTCAAGGAGTCCTTGAAAGACCTTCACTTGTATATCTCCTAGACTCCAAGTAGTCTTAGGACCACCTTGGTTCCAATGTACATCCATCACCGCAGCCTTCAGTTCAAGTTGTTAAAAACAACTAGTTTCAATCATTGCAAATGGTATTATGTTATTTTCCTCTCCACTTGTAAAGACAAATCTTTACATTGTGTTTGGATGTGGAAAACAATGAACTAAAAAGTTAGGAATCGACAGCATAAATTTGTGGGCTTTTTACCCAAAATGGTTCCTGAGATTAGTATAACTCCTCACTTTGGTCTCTAAGATTTGAAATCCATAAAAGTGATCCTTGAAATTGTCCATCATTAATCATTTTGGTTCTTGAGTGAAAAATTATGTTAAATAAGGATCAAAATGACAAAATTACCCTCAATTTAATAAGCAATAGGCCAAAATAATTTGACCAAAATTGAGGGTATTTTTGTCATTTTATCTTATTCTATGAAGATTTTTCACAGAATAACCAAAACAATTGATTGTGGACAAATTTAAGAACTAATTCTATCGATTTCAAATCTCAGTGACCAAAATGAAGAGTTACGCAAATCTCAGAGACCATTTTAACTAAAAAGTCAAATTTGTGTTTGACTTTAATTTACTAGGGTATTCAAACTAAGGGTGCAAAGAGAAGCACACCCACATCTATTAAAGGTTGGGTTCGTACTCCCACTCTTCCATCAATTTTCATGTCATAAAATTGGTTAAGAAAATGATAAACTCACACCTATGTTTAATCATGTCCGTCATTTTTTGTTTAATTTATTCAATCCGCTTGCCCAAAATAAAGAAAAGTGAGAGACTAAAACGGGTGTGAGAATCAGTTTCAGACTAGACTAACATTCCTAGTATGCCGATTTCCACGCACAAGTTTAAAAAGAAGCAGGATGTTTAGACAAAGAACATCCAGAAATGAAAGAGTTATCATTTTTTCACCCACATCAAGGAATCAAACACAAATCAACCACTTGCAAATATTGTCCCAATCCCAAAACAAAATATAATTAGCAAGTGACCCTTTATCACAGAGGTGGAAAGGTGCCTTTGCATGATGGCGTGAAAAACCTCATCGGTGGCTAATCTAACAAAATCTATCGTTTACAAAAAACCGAAAAAAAAAAAAAAAAAAAAACAAGAAAAAAATCTAATCATCCATGCCAATTATTTGATGTATATTATATTATGGACATGGCATGCAGTAACATCACAAGTTTGGCAAATGAAGGAACCAAGGAGTGCTTATCACAGAAATTAAGCTCCAACAAATATAAATGTTTCCATAAATTAAAAAGAAGTGACAACATGGATGTAATGTATCAAGTTTGAGAAAATCCATATTCAAATTGTACCCATTAATGCTTAGGTTCATGACGATAAATCCAGGAACGATTAAACTTTCCCTGACACACAAAAGATTCAACTATAGAGAACCTTTTTTGGACTAGAGGGTTGTGCTCCTTCAAAAAATAGTTCCAAGAAGTCTCCAAGGAGTTATTCTGTAGAGCCTCGGACCAGAACAACCAGAATGCCTTCTTCCAACAACTGGTTAATAATCTCGTCCTTTGTAAGGCATTTCCTGTAAAGATGAATCCCAAACAACTGGTTAAAAACTGGTCTGTCGCAAAAAGGAATAAATGATACTCTCGACGACCAAATATGCCTCCAGTGGACTCGAAAGAAAAGTTATAGGACTAACTTCCGCACATATAACTAAAATTATAACTTCTTTTCTTTTGTTCATATATATATATATGTGTGTGTGTGTGTGTGTGTGTGTGTGTGTGTGTGTGTAATAGGAGTGACTGAAATTATAATTAAAAAAGGAAGTTCTCGATCAATCACGATACATAATTTCAGGACAACATGAAATTGCTTACAGGTTGGTAGTTTGGCATGTATAAGACTTGCCTAGGATGGCCAAGAAGCATCTGTTGCCCATACTGCAATTAGATGAAGATACGTAATTAATGTCATGAATTAGCATCATGCTCTCTCACATGACCTCAACAAAGGAATTAAAAGAATCACACCTGAGGGTGAGGCCCATTTGGATGAAAAAAGGCTTGGGGCGCTTGCATTGTCTGTGGATTAAACATAACAGGTTGGTGTCCGAAAGAGGGCCCACCCTGCAAATATAAAGGCCGTTAATAAAATAGAAGATGAAATCATTTATTAAAAAATAAAAATAAAACATCAAGGTGAATCCTAAGTTGAAAAATCAATAACGTGTACTGCAATTCCCTTGACTTTATTCTTATCCTTTTCTTAGGTTCAAACCCTAAAACATAATTTTAAAAACGAAAGGGAAACTTATATATAATCTGGTACCATAGAAAAATAAATTTTAATCGATATTCATAACTAATCATTATGTTAACCAAAGTGATGAGGGAGGGTGGGGTAATGGGTTAGGATTAAGATAGGTCCAGAGTTCATTTCCCTCCAATGTAACAAAAAATTAATGTAATCAATCTATTTACGTTTTTCTTTTCAAAAGAGTATAGGTTTGGATAAGGAAAAACAATAACATTGGAATCTAACTATAACTTTTAATAACTTGATTCATTAGATTAGAAAATGCAGTCTAATTTTTGAGCTGATAGTAGATGGTATTTGCATTTCATATAAAGGTTTACGTGAAGAACAGTGTCTTCAATCATGATAACTAAGATTTCAGTCTACACCAGCATCACAACAAACATTTCTTTCTGGAAAGATGAAAAATAAACAGTTGAATTGACAGTTGCCACTTATGGGCCAACGTCAATGAGAGAACCTACAAAAATCAGGGTGAGAAAAGGTCAATGAATGTGTTGAAGTACTTACTCCAATGCCAACAGGCATGCCCGGCATATGTGGTACAGCAGCTGCGTTAGTTGGATAATAGAAGGAGCCATCAGACACAGGGGATGGAGGCCTAACAGGCGCTTGAGATGGAACAAAACTCTTTGCATGCGGATTGAATTTGAATTCCTGATAAAAAAAATTTAAATTGAGGAGAAAGAAAAAAGAAGAGCTGGATGCATCAGAGCTATACGCTAGATAAAAGTGCCTAACTTAGCAAGGAAGCTTATCTGTAATAATGATAATTGTCGGAACTTCAGGCATAAGATCAATAAGATTGCATTTATGTCTGAGTTTGTGTTAAATGTGTGATCACAGAAAACATAAAGGTATATCAATCACACCTTCGCATGGGGATTCAATGTTGACTTCTCAGAGGACAACGAACCCATAGATGAGCTCGGTGATAAACCAGGTCCACCAGAAGAAGAGACAGCAGCTGGGAATTCCGAATTGGAAGATGCAGAACTACCAGGTCGTCCATGCGAATTTACTGTCTGTGTTTGAACATGTGATTTGCCAGTTACTAGGTCACTAGAACCCGTCTTCTCATGACCTTTTGATGAAGTCTGAGCAGAAGCATAAGAGGTGGCACTGGAGGATAATCCCCCTTTATCAAACGCATCTTCCTTCCCAATCAATGATGGCTGTGAATCTACATTCCATAATCAACAAGATAACTTCACAACTACCGTAATGACAAATATAAAACTAAAACTAAAAATGGCACTAAAACAAGCTTCTCATTCATATGGGAGTGAGGGAACAAGATAGGACAAGCTTCACCGTAAATACTAAACCACATCTAATAGTAACCACCATATGAAGTCCAAGGAACCAAGAAACGCATAATTTTGGGTGAAAGTAAGCAGGAAAAAAAAATTGGAACTCACCGTCTGGTTCTGACGTTTGATTGTCTTCAGCTAGCTACATTGACAAGAACATAAAACAGAAGCAATAACTTTAGAAGCCAGTGTCAGTGAATCACAAATAATTACACAAGATTGTGAACATCACAAATACGGAAGTCTCACTCACCTTCGGCTTTACTACAGACTCACCGGCACCATCTACCTCTCTACTTTCACTGAATAATATAGAAGATTGTTTAGTAAAAAAAGTTGTGTAATCACATTAAAACTTGGATAGTGCTATTCACACACCCATTTTTACCTCACACACACCTTTGTCAGTTTTTGGCCCTTGATTTTCTTCAATTTATTCGAACCGATGGGCAGAAATTGAGGGTATGTTAGAAGTAAAAATGGGTGTGTGGATAGCACTACTCTAAAACTTGTCTTACTTGCAATATATATTATTTAGAGTTGGAAAAGAAATAACGACCTTCTTTCACCAGCTGTACAGGGTAAGCTCTTGAAAGGTGTTTCTAATGCCAGCTGTCTAGCATGGTCATAAGATCCAGAGCAACCTAAATCTGGGGCACCATTTGACTCAGAACATTGTGTGTAATCCTGCATAAAAAGTAATACACATATATCATCAACATTTAATAAGGAACTTGTTATCGAAGCATGTTAAAAACATTCACATATAAGCACAGGAGAAAATCAATTCACAATCCCCAAAGTTGTCTTAAACTTTGGACCAAACTAATGTCTTAAAAGTAAATGATGATGGGATAATAATCAGGGAGAGCTTTCTCATGCTTGTCAAACTAGATTCTCAGTTGCTAACAAATGGAACTAAGAATGCCTCAAAACAATGATTTTGTTCAGCCAGATTTTACAATAACCAAAGAACTAGTGGGGAAAAACATTTGGTCTCCATTTATGAGCAGGTAATAATAAAAATATACCTACTTTCTCATCACAATTGGAAGTAAAGAAAAATCAAATGAGAGAGAAAATGAGTCGATGCCCTACTTCAGTAACAAAACACTTTATTTACGGCACGTGTAAAATTCCTATTTGATGGCACAGCAAGTTCAACATAACAATCCGTAAATAGGTCAGAAACTAATCCCCCCTGGGCTAACTATGCTGGCTATATTATACATAAGATAAGTGAGAGAACTACAACAAATGAAGAGCTTGATGGCGCCCCATCGTTTCTTTTCCCAGTGGTCCAGTCAATTGAACTCTTCCTTAAAGAACCAGTAGAATCTCCAAAGGTTTCAGTATTCAGTGTATCCAACAAAATATCCTCATCTTCATGATATCCACTATCATCAACTACTTCCCCCCGATAAACAGAGGAGAATCTTGTCTCCTCATCAATATCCGCACGAAGGTGAATGCCTCTTTCCTGTAACAACAAATCAATATGCAAAACATAAGGGGCCTCAACATCAAATGAATTTTTAGAAGCACAAAATTAGACAACAAAGTCTCACCTCTGCCATATGTAGATCAGGTGTATCCTCACCCTCAATTTCCCTTGCTATTCTTAAAGCTTCCCTTTCCAACTCTCTTGTTTGAGGGCCTTTCTCAAGTTTAGTGGTGTAAAGGTCCGCATCAAATGTGCTTTTTACCCCAAATAATGTTTCATTTGTTTCAAACTGATCCCAGTTCCTGAAATGAATAGAATATGAGGAAAATATTGAGCAATCATAATATTTCTATACACGTACAAACATCTTTTGCATTTTTGTAACAATTAACAGGAATTCTCTGAGAGTTGAGCACAGGTCAATTAAAGTTCAGAAACAACCAATAAGCCACAAGGCAACCACTGAAATTTGGCTAAAAAAAATCCCCTAATACCATATTACTCTTAAGGCCAGTACATTCCCCAAGTCCATGTCTAACTTGCATCACCTCAAGCAATAGTTTGATACCGTTAAGGCATCTATAGAACCATATAGCTAACTCTAACTAGTGAATTGATTGGAATCTTTGTCCACCTTTCTCCTACATCGTCCACTTTTTTCAGGAAACTACCTCGTATGAAGAATTTTGGTAACATATAAAAGCAGAGGGATATGCCCGCTTAAGGACCCACCCTCTCAAAGAATTTCAACATCATGCAGGCAGAGAACATGCATCACTTCAGAACATGTATAATGAAAGGCCTAGATTGCAAATAATGCTATACCTCACTTAGGTTCTTATCTCCAATGACTGGATTCAACCACAGAAATTTTAATCACTCAACAAGTGCACCTGCCTATAAATTAAGTTGAGAACTTTTTAAGGTTCATTCACTAGTAATAGCTCCAAAGAAATGACAACTCATAAGACCACAATGTTACTCAAAGCACCTTGACAAGAAAACTTAAAAAGAATAAACCAGATAGGATTATAGAATTATCGTCTTAGATGGTTAAGCAGACCAAGACAGTTTGACACGAAACCTGAAATAGTAATGTTTAAAAAATAAAATTCAGGTCCCTAGTGTAAATAATAGTTCCAGATGGCACATATTCAAGTAGAGGCTATCTGACCAGTAGAACAATTACCAAGAGATTTGGGGAAAGAAAATTACTATAACAACCTATTCCATTGTCCATCAAATATATTTTCCAATTCAGGACAACGTGGATCATCTTCATCAGGTACCCACGGTTCCAGCTCTCTATCCATCTCACCACGGTGGGATTGTGATATGAAGGAATCTATCATAAGGTCCTGATGTTTTTCATGCTGAACCTCATTTAACAATCCATCCCTCGTTATTGAGACATCCTGTTATCATTTATTTTACAATTAGATCAAGAGAGACCAGCATAACAAAATATATAAATAGCTGCTTACTCTACCACAATATCTTTCTGCTTGTTTACTTTCATAGACTACAACTCCATGCCAGAGCAAGCAAATCAAATTAAGAAGAAAAAGTTGGCCATCATATACCTGCCATCCCCCCCCCCCCCAACCTTTTCTCCCAAAACCACCAAAAAGAAAAGGAAAAATCCAATCCTTGAAAACTCAGCAGAACAAATGATGGTAATCTGAGATTCTGAATGCTATTAAGAATAATTTTACTTGGGTCAGCAAATAGTAGTAAGAAATGAAGCAGAACCTTTGCAATAACTTGGACAAGTTCCTTGGCAGGTATAATTAAAGTCTTTGAAGGAGCCTTGCTAACTGACTCTGTCATAGACTTTTGTCCACATACAGAGCCATCCTTTATCATTCGTGCCATTTTCAAGATGATTCCTGAAAGTGACAAGTAAAATAATGTTGGAAAATGCAAATAACCACGTTATAAAACTGCATGGAGCTGGGAAAAATAAATGGCAATTGGCAACACTATTGACGTTATACAAAGTCTAATTATAACACTGATGATGAATACATGAACTCTCACCAAATCAATACTTATGCTAGTGTAAAAGGCCGTCTCTTTAAGAAAACCAAAAAACTGACACACAAAAATAAAAATACAAATAATAACGTCATTTTAAAGATAATTGCTCAACGTGACCAGAAGAGAACGTTGATGAATGCACTTAATTGCATATAAAAAACACACCAATTTAGAGCACAAGTGCCAAATTCATGATCTCCAAATGATCCAAAACAGATGCTAATGTAAATGACAGTCTCATAAGACAACCGCAATCAATACAAAAAGGAAGACAAACAAAAACCATATATAAAAACCAAAATCAAACAAGCATACCAAAGTCCCTTTCAGCGTTTGTTGCATGAAATATTCCAGAGTATACAGATCCATTTTCCACCTGCACTTCCACATTATGCCCAATAAGACATGTGGTCATGTATACTAATCGATCACGTGAAGGACTCTCAGAGTTTCCAGATTTTCTGCCTGTTTCAGAACATATAAAGTTAATAGGCAAGTTAACATAATATCAAGGAGAATTTATATCTACAAATTTCACCAGTACTTGTTAATCTGCCGTGGTTTGCTGTTCCAGACTTTGACTTATTCTCGACCCTAGGACCCCCTTCCCTTGCACCTCTTCGACGGCCAAAACCGTTAGCAGAAGATTTAGGATGGAAAGCTTGTTGTGTATTCATCCTCAGTAGCAGCCTCTGACCTATTAAAAAAGCTCAAAAGCTGGTTAAGTCGTATTATTATAATAATGGATATCAAAATACAGTAAGCAAGAAGCAAGGATGCTATATGAAGATTAGTGCACAAATATAACAATGGAAATTTGGATATCTTATAATGGAAACAAAAACAGATTACAGACAAACATGATCCCAATGGCTCCGGAATTCAGGTAAACTCTATCAAAGTACAGCAACTAAAAATGATCCCATGTGCATTGCTCTTCGTGGAAAATGAAACGAAAATCTATGTTATTACTCAAACGCACAAGAGACCACAAAAGTACAGAGATGTGCATGCACATGCACAGAGTCACAGGAACGCAGCATAAAATCAACAACCAAATAAACTAAAGCACACACATATATTTTTCTTTAAACTAATGCACACCAAGTATGCAGCATTAAATTGAACAAATCACCAGTACAAATATATCTCAGAAAAGTATCAACTTGAGCACATTTTTATAAACAAAACTCTATCTGCAAACTACTGGCAACAATCTCTAACTTTCCGGGCAAAACTATGTTCCAACAACACAAACACTTCGTAACACTAAACAGGAATTTTTGAAAAAAAATAAACAAATCAATATCTTGATAAATCATGCATACAAATGCAAATGAACTTGAAGAGAAAACTGAAAATATAGACAGAACAAAGCCATTTCATATTTAAGTTTCCATGAGGGGGGAAAGAGTAAAAAAATGATTCAAATTAGACGCAAGAAGTAAGATTGGAAAGGGTTTTCGGGGAGAAGGGGGCAATGCAGAAACAAATGCAATTACTTATCCGGAGCGCAAATAGAAGTATGTGTCTTTCTATGTTTTCAAATTTTTGGCACAACAAAAGAATAGATTTGAAGCAACGCTACGCATCAATAATTTGATTCATTAGCTATATCATTGAGTGTAGAGATAGTAAGAACATGGCAGGCAATACAACAAGCTCTAATCTTAGAATTTTCATCGAGCAAAAACCCAAAATTTACTGTAACAAAACATAATAAAGTCGTAATGCAAGACATTTTCTCTCATTTTCTTCCATTTTCCTCCGTTTTCGCGGCACCCAAACACAATGTAAAACACAACAACGAAAAAGCTATTTGCGATGCGAAATTAGGAAATACGATCCTTACCTTAATAAGCTTAATCAAGCCTATAATTACTCCGAGGCTGCTTCCAAGCTGGAGGAGAAGACGTTGGGAGGCGCCGAACCAGTGCGTTAGGGTTGGGTTCAAATTAGGACTCGTTTAGGGTTTCGAAAGAGCGAAGCTGGTGTCAGAGCCCGAATCACGAGGCTGCTTAGAGAGAGAAAGAGCGGCGGAGGGAGGAGGGAGGATGGAGAGAGGGTGGTGGGTCGGTCTCGGTGTGATCGCAAGCGAGAGGAGGAGGAAGAAGAAAAAGAAGAAGAAGAAGAAGAGCTGGAGATTTTGAAAGTGTGATGAAATGCGAACGAGGTGACCGCTGTAGAATGCGTAGGAAAGTTTTGAGTTTTCCCCTCGGGTCGGGTGTATGATAAAATAATAGACCTTATCACTCCCAGGTCGGGTCGGGTGTATGATAAAATAATAGAACTTTATGACAAGTAGGCACATTTTTTCCTTTTTTTAAGTTTTCAATGTGAATCCAAATTTGCCGCGTGTTACGGCATATTGGTATTTACCTTCACTTGTAAATAACAAGTTTTAAATTTGAATTCCATAAATAGTGAATTCTAGCATTGTGGGAGTTAAGTTAGCTAAACTTCTCCCTTCTTTTTTTGTAATATATATTGTTGTACTAAAAAAAAGCTTATTATATTAACATTTCACATTTTATTGAAAAAAATCCTTACATACTTAATACACCTCACATTTATTTTTCAACTAAAAATTATTTTAACACACCTCATATACTTCCTTATATTACCCTTATACACCTTACATTTTCACATACACCTCACATTCTTTAAATTTTATTATATTAAAATTCTGTTAAACGATGCATCTGTTACCTTAAATAAAACAATATAAAAAAAATGATATGAGCTTATATTCTTGCTTTTGTGGTTTTCATTATTCTTCGTGGAATGATAACAATATAAAAAAAATGATATGAGCTTATATTCTTGCTTTTGTGGTTTTCATTATTCTCCATGGAATGATTTTTGTCACATCCAGACCCGGGACGGATCACTTCCCGACCCCGCTCCACCACTGTAGCACGATATTGTCCGCTTTAGGCTTACCATTCCCTCACGGTTTTGTTTTTGGGAACTCACGAGCAACTTCCCAATGGGTCACCCATCATGGGATTGCTCTAGCCCCCTTCTCGCTTAACTTCGGAGTTCCTACGAAACCCGAAGCCAGTGAGCTCCCAAAAGGTCTCGTGCTAGGTAGGGATGAGAATATACATATAAGGATCACTCCCCTGAGCGATGTGGGATGTCACAATCTTTCGTTTGGTGTTTGTCCAACAGTCCATTTAACATGTTGAACTACCTCCTCTCGGCGACTCCTGTTAACGCAGGGGACTGTTGGCATCTTGGTTGGGAATGATGGTATTCACTTGCCTTTTTTAAATACTCATTGAGCTATGAAGATCATTTTTTACCAGAGCTCATAATTTACTAATTTATCTTAATGTTAAATCCGAAAAGTTCAATGGCTACAACCAATTTAGCCATGGAGATCATTTTTTACTGAAGATCATTTATACCCTGCTGTTCGTAGGTTAAAAATTCGGTTCTGCAGTCATGCTTGAATGAAATTGCACCCACACCTAGCCTAAGAAATAAACAGAAAGCATGCTTAA
The DNA here is from genome assembly GCF_041283825.1 of Pyrus communis. Taxonomy (NCBI): domain Eukaryota; kingdom Viridiplantae; phylum Streptophyta; class Magnoliopsida; order Rosales; family Rosaceae; genus Pyrus; species Pyrus communis. The sequence continues at coordinate 14,192,175 of NC_142581.1, forward strand.
AAAAAAATTAGCAAAAGGAAAAAAAAAAAGAAAAACACTACTACAGTATCACAAAGAAGATTTGAATATTTCTTAATATTTCTTTACATGTTATGCTGCAGAATATTTGACATTTGATTGAAAAAAATAATGACAAGACATTGTGAGTGCACTGTGCAGGTGTATATTAAATAATAAATAAACTTATGGGTAGTTTTAGGATTTTTTTTCTTCATGATTTGGGGTGTAGGAAATAAATAATTGCTTTTTTTTTTAATTTTTAGGGTTGAAATAGTCATTTTAGAAGAGTCATCTATTATTAAATATTGAGTTGGGTGTATTTAACAATTTGTAAAGTGTTAATAAAAAAAATCAAAATAAAATATGAACATAAACTTTCAGAATACTGCTACAAAAACTAAAATTTTAAGAGTAATGTTGGAGACTAAAATTTTAAAGCATTATTAATGTGTCACCAATAAAAAATAAGCATGTTAATAACACCTAATGAATAATCGAATCATCTACAACCACATTATTTGATTTGCATATTTGATTTTTAAAATTTAATCTCTATATCATTACTCTAATTTTTATTGTACTTTTTTTTAAAAGTAATTTTACGACTTTACGAGAAGAAAATCAAACATGAGGGTATAATAAATGTGAAAAAAAAATAGAATTTCAATATCTTGAATGCAAATTATGAGTTATTATACGCATAAACCAAAATTTAACTCTTTTTTATTTTTAACAAATACAAAAATTTAACTCTTGGGTATTGAGAAAATAAATATTTTACCACTTAGAAGCCTTGAAATTTACACTCATTTGGAAGGTGGTCATGAAAAATTTTGCTATTTTTTTTTTGTGGAGTTTCCTTAGTATAAGATTTAACTTTGTGTTTAGACGAGTTTTGGTGCTAATCATAAAAACAGATAATATTTAACTTATTCGAAATATTTACCATCAATTAGTTTAATGATTTTTTTTTTTGTCTTTCAAGATGTCTTAAGTTTAAACTTTTCCTCCATGCTAATTAAAAAGAAGTAAGGAAACAAAGTATTTCCATCTCCAAATTCTTTATTTTTACGTTCGCGAAAATAAACATTGCAGCTTCAAAAGTACAAAGGCAAAGCTCAAGCGCACTCCTATTGAATTCATTAGGTATGGATATAGGCATGCTGCTAGAAAATAAATAGATATACAATTACGAGAGTTCTAGTAACTTTTTCGCTTGCCTTCTTATTTGGAACTTCTCACTTTTACTCATGCCACGTGTAATCCACTAACACACAAAACTACGAGTTTAATTACAAACTAAAATTTTGTTATATATTATTATTGGCATTCCAAATTTCTCATTCTACACTCCAAACTTTCTATATATAGAAAGAAAAATACACTTGAAAGGAGTGTAGAATGAGATTTTTGGAGTGCCAATAACACTTCCCAAAAATAATAGTATTTTAATATAGTCCAAATTTTAGGCCACTTAGTACTACATTTTGGTGGTATTCCTCTTCACTTGTAAGTGAGAGATCTTCGGTCTGATTCTCCAAAGGCAAAGTTGAACCACATATTATGGCAAACTCATATGAAGACTTAGCACACTCTCTCACCCCTTAGTGTAGATACTATCATTTGTTAGTATTAGTAGAGTACGATTGACATGACAAAAAGTGAGAAAATTAAAATAAAAAAGTAAGTGAGAAGAGTGCTTACATATCTCAAGGATTTAAACTCATATCTTTCGACCCATCCCTTTTCTTATTTAAAATTTTTTAACCAAGATTTGTCTCAAATTTGTTTTGTAAATGTGAAAAACATAATTTCAACACACCCTTTGAAAGAGAGACCAAATCTTCTATTCCATAATGGGTGCGACTTCTCTGTGACCCCAATAAGTGACTGATATGTATTAATTATCTTAACTTTTCTTAATTTTTTTGTCATAAATAAAATTGGGTACTAGGCGGAATATCCAGCAAATAAAAATTAATTTTGCACAGTAGACTAGTCAAATGAGCTGGTCAACTAGTTACAAGTTAGTCAATGATATAAAGTGCAGTTGCAAGAACAAAGCCTAATTGACCAATACGTTTAACTAATCAAAGTCAGCCCATATTAGTTTCACATTAAATTATGCAAACAACATTGATAAAGCAATTATAAATTAAAGTATGCTGGATTGATTGGTCAAGTTCACCAGTCAACTAAATACATATTCATTAGTTAATCAAATGCAAATCTACGAATCAAACTTAGTTCACTGTAAGTTATCTTAGTCAATAACAGTTCAGTTCATTGCTCATCATATACATTGTAAACTTAGTTTTTAACGCATATCAAATAACAAATCATAGGATGCATGAAACGTATGCAAGTAAATAAGATATGTGGAGAAGCTTAAGAGACAAAGAACGTAAGAAGTTTTTGGTCGGAAAAAACCCACATCTAGGTTAAAAAACTGGGGACTCTCCACTAAATCCAATCCGCTAGTGTAAACAAGATTCTTACAAAGACCAAACAAGCTCAATTCCTAGATTCCTATCTACAGAGCAGCTTTACCTTTGTGCAACCTTACCTTACACGAGATGAACTCTTTTGGTCTTCACGAAGTGGCAGCTCCTCTTGAGCTCTTTACCTTGTGGCATCGAAAAGATGTTGTCTCCAGTCTTCACAAGATGGCAGCTCTTCCTGAACTCTTCACCTTGTGGCACCGAGACCAACACTAACAAATGCACTTGATATGAAATGATGATAAAGTGCAATCTAGATTCAATGACTGGTCAGCTTCTTCAGTCAAACTGTTGAAATAAGAAACTAATCAGAATCCGAAAATGGGGGTCAGTTTAAAGATTTGAAACTTGAAGAACTTGACACCAAATTAAAACAAAACCATAAAGACAATGCTACCCTAATATGCAGTGATTGGGTGTTTGTTGCATGGGCATGGTTTTGTAGCTAGGGTTTCAATGAATAACACAAGAGATGGCTCAAAGCTAAAATCAACTCTTTTCTGAAATGTAAAACTCCTAGCCAAAAACAAATGAGTAAGCAATTTCAAAGATAGGTTTAGAAATATTCAATAAAAAACATTACCCATAAAATATGATTGATACTCCTAAGAAGATCTGGGATGGAGATGAAAATAAAGCTTTCAAAAACTTTTCCAATCTCAAAACCCTAAAACTAAATGAACCCCATATTAGCTTTTAAAGAAGGCTTGATGTTCAGACAAAAAGGGGACCATAAAAGCCACTTGTCAAGTGCAACATCAATCTGGAAAGATCTTGGGCTAAAAATCTATTTTCGAGAAAAAGCTGTCATAAAGCCTATATGGATTGTCTTAAAGTGTGTACCCAGCTAGCTTGAAAGCAGCGAAAAGTTTTGATTGGATAGAACCACTAGACAAAATGAACTGTAAACAATGGCATAAAATGTATATGAATGAACAAACCTTTGATGAGAGAAGTTAAGCTCTTGAAATGGTATTTCCAGCAGCATGATCCCAAAGTAGCATTTAAAGCCTAAATCTAACTAGAGCATGTGTGGTACGATTCATAACCTTTGACAAGGGAATCCAAACAATAAATCTAAACTTCATAATCTCTCCCTTTTGGCTTTTCTTGTCAAAATAACCCAAACTTATAACTAAATTCACTCCCCCACACTCCAGAGAACACAAAGGACAAATCCTGTAAAGAAGTACTCTTAACAAGAATAAGTGAAAAGTTATCATGGTTAAATCAATTGCAAGGAATGAAAATTGATTGCAACACGATTTTTTCTCCCCCATTTTGTCATGGCAAAGACAAAGGATTTAAAATGAATGATGTGCCAATTTAGTTAAACAAAATAAATGATATGTCAATTGAGCTCATGAAAGAAATGTCCAACCACTGATGAAAAGCCAATAAGAACCAACAACAAAAACATAACATCATAAAGAAGTTTAAGCACAAGGTACAATTCTCGATACCAAAATATTAAAAGCATCAGAGCATGTCAATGTAATCAATTCAAATCACCCATTTGTCAACAACACCAAGAGTAGCACAGCCACATATACAAAAAACATGGAGTTTCAAATAACCATTTAAGCACAAATGTCTAATAACGTGGCAAAAGAAATTGAACTTCCCCCATAAAATGTGCTCTCCTAAAAACCTACACTCACAAACTACGTTTCCCACTCACAAACTACGATTCCCAAGCTAGAACTCCTCATAATAAAACTCGTCGTCAGAGATATAGTCACCCAACCTAAACTAACCTGAGATTAGCACAAACAAAGTTCAACAGAAAAGAGGTTCAAAAACAACAAAGCCAAAATAAGCCAGGTTTGCTTATAAAAATTTGAACTCCCCCATAATTTGTACTCTCTTAGACACAAACTCCCTCATAAACCTAGAAGTCTACAGACTACGTGGTTGCATCAGATTAGAAATATCCAAATTTGTAGCAAATACACAATGCATGGATAGCAAAAGCACATCGGATAACAAATAATAATACATCATATGAGTACACCCAAGCACAGTGTAGCAATAATTAAGTAGAGGTAAGTGAACCAAGTCCGTCACAAAGGATGCATGTGATATAAATGAACTCCCCTAGAAATGATGCTTTACATACAAACAAACTCCCTCAGAAACCAAGACCACAGCTTGAAACATGCACTAACAAAGATAACCTTAAAAGATTTCACTTTTTTGACGAAGGATAATGACTCAGCAGAAAAGAGAGATGTCCATTTGCAACTAGATTTGTGCAAATGCATGAAACAATATACCTAAACATGTTCATGCAAAAACATGAAAAGATGGACAACGAGAGGGCAGTTGTAATCATTTCACCAATAAACAACAACAACAACAACAACAAAACCACAAGCCATGAAGGGAATAAGAAAAAGTAGTTTAAGACCCTTTTGGAAAATATGGACCGAAAAATCAAATATCTAAAAGGCACATTAGAGGGAGAAAGCATAACATGCAAAATTTTTGGTAGTGGGGTCCTAATAAATATGACTTGGAGCTTGATCATTGGATAAAGGAACAATGGGGTCCTAACAGGCTTGACAGTGGTAGGCTTTTATGTCACTGTGAAAAGTGAACAACTTAGAAGGGTGCATACTAGCAGCGGAGGTGAAAGTGAAACCCTAGAAATGTTAGAGAAGGTAAATGCTTATGATACTGTGAAGAGATCTGAACCATTAAAGGGATATGACGATTGAGATGAGGAGATTAAAACCCAAAGATCATTGACAGAAATACCCTCTATAATCTTCACTTTTCTGATGAGAACTAGTGACTCGACAGAAGAGAAAATTGTCCATTTAAAAATAGTTTTCTGCAAGAGCTCAAATCAAAGAATCCAACCAATTGGGACACCACACAGAAGCAAAAAAAAAAAAAAAAAAGATAGAAGACAATCATAACCTTAGCACTAATAAACTACAACTAACAAGACAAACCACAAAGGGAATGAAGAATTAGCTTCAACATCTATGCTTCCAAGAAAGAGTAAAAAAAATACTTGAATTAGAAACATGCAATGCAACTCTCAAAAGACAAATCTTCAAGATCATACATGGACAATAATACTAAGATTAACACTTGTTCATGATGCAACAATGATGTGTCAAGGTATAGGAAGAGGGACATGTGATAGCCTTCTTGATATCATAGCTCCATGCCACTAGGCCCAAAGTTAATTCAAAGACTAACCAAACTTTTAATAATTTATTAAGCTTAAGAAACAGCACTTCCTACATAATATGAACAAAGGACAAGACTCGCAAACAACACGACACAAACCTTGAAAGAGAAGTGAACTTTGATGTGGAACTTTAAGTAGGGCACCAATCTAGAAGCACAGCTGATAGGAGCATATTTAGGCGACTTACTTAGCTTGTTTTCGTGCATCTATGTTGTTAATTCATAATTGTTTTAGTAGTTTAAGCCATTTTCGTGTGTTTTTAGGTTCATATGACTAAGGAAGCAAAAAGATGCATTTTGGAGCATTTTGGAGCAAAATTGGGCTTGGAATGGATAGCATATGCTTGGAGCCAAAGTGTTGGACGAATTTGAAAGCCTTGTATGCACTTTGGACATAAAACAAAGGGCCTAGCCCAATCAAACAATCCTTTGAGCCATGCAAAACCTCTAGCCCAATCAACAACCCTTAGCCACATGCATTCACATGCATCACAACCCCAAAACCATCAAGAAACACCATTCACACACACATGCACTTACTCTTTCATCATTGCACCACCATTCACACACACATGCACTTGCTCTTTCATCATTGCACCACCAATTCAACACATGCATTTCCACCTTCCTACTTCATCATTTCATCCACATGCACTCTCAATCATAACAACCACATTCACTCTTAAACAATCACCCACATATTCTCCCATTCCCCCTATAAAAACCCATGCATTCATACACAAAAATCACATCTCATTTTCATACACAAGACACCACAAACACATCCAATCTTCCCCTTTGCCGCAAGCTCCCATTCCATTTCTACACAATCTCTTCTCGGCTTCATTCCATTCCATACACTCTCCCATTTGCAGAAACCATTCAACCTTAGCCGCTCCACCTTCATTTACAACACACTTGGAGCACCAACACCGAAGGCAACTCTTAAGGGATTTCAACATCAGTTTTGCTTCAAGGGTTCTTTCTTCTTAATCCTATTTTCACTCATGTTATATATTTTTATGTCAAACCTTTTGTAAACATGAAGCGTAACTAATCTCTCTCTAGGGATTCGATGTAGCCTTGCAAGATTGCCATGTAGTTAATTCGGAATTCTCATTTAATCTATCTATTTCTTGTTTCATTCTCCGATTTAATTGTGACTTAGTGTGTTGATTTTAATGCTTGATCATCATTTGAATTAACCACAGATTGTTTAGCCAAGATTAAAGCACACATCATGCATAATCTTGGTAGATATGTGAATGAATGAAGGGAATGTTTTGCAAACATCCTGCCGAGTGTTCCCTTTGGTTTTGTGAAAGTTTCTTGTGCACTACATAGTCTTGATTAGGAACCAAAGTTGCACATCACAATTAGGCTCATGATTAGAGACATTTGATCAAATCCACACATCATATGGCTGATCATATCTAAGTGAAACAAACCCAAGAAATAAGTAGAGGGATGAGTATAATCTGACTTAACAAGCATGGACTTGGCTTAGCAATGGTGAAATCGAATCTCTAGCTTCATCTCCATTTGTGCTATCTCTTTTTATTAGCTGTTGATTCATTCATTTTGTGTTTACTTCATTTCCTTATGCTTTAATTTACAATCTGTCATTTAGTTTAATCAAAACCTAAATCCCCCTTTACCTTATTGTTCAATTTAGTTAGAAATCAATTTAGTTTATGCTTTAAAGCATTTTGAGTCTTTGGTTTGTCTTAGTGTTTTAAAGTTTAGTTTTGCATTCTTTGAGTCTAGTATAGTGTTTTAGATTGTGTTTTTAGCGTTTTTGAGTCAAATCCAAGTGATTAACAATCCCTCCTAATCCCCGGTCCAGAACGATCCCTACTTACATACTTACTACAATTGTCAAAAAGAGGGTTTAATTTGTGTGCGTATAATTCTCGCATCAACAGCCTCATGGCAGTGCATGGATGGCCAATTTGATAGGATTTCCCCATTTCTGATGATATATGATTTCTTTTCCAAGACACCTGATGAGTATATTTTATATTATATATTTAACCCTATTCTTAGTATATTTTGGTTAATAATTTGGAAGAATTTTGATACTTTGAATTATATTTCCAATATAGGATTTTCGACTTCCTCTGGAGCAAAACATGGTCAAATGGACGAATTTTGGAGTAATTCCAATTGGAGGACGTTCGTGAGTCACTTAGCTTGATCGTGTCAAAATATCAGATTTTTCTACCAAACGATGATTTTCTGGCAATAAAATAAAGGAGCAATGTGCAGTGCTGGAATAGTGACGTTTCGGGCTTGAATTGCATTTTTGGAGCCCAAGATGACCTCGGATGGGTTTGTGGCCTTCTGGAGATGTGTTCATAATGTTATTATCTTTAAAACAAGCTATCTTGGGCCGGATTTGAAGAAGATTTGAGGCTAAAACGGGGCTGAACAGTTTCTGTGCAGTTTTTCCTAGTTTAATTAGGCTTTATTTTCTATTTTATTTTATTATTATTTAGTTTCTTAGTGGGAATAAAATACCTTAGGGTTAGGGTTTGTGTTTTAGCTTTTAGGGAGATATTAAAAGGGCTTGGCCGTTCTCATTTTGAGGAGGCTTTCTTTTATGCAATTTTGGGGATACAGAGAACTTGACTAGGGTTCTTGGAGATTTTCTACTTTAAGGTGTTTTCATTCCTTTTATTCTTAATAATATGTTCTATGATTTCAATTATGAATATGCGTAACTAATTCCTTTTGCTAGGGTGAAGCCGTAAGCCTTAGCATGAATATGTGATTTTTATTTGCTTGCTTATGATTGATTGCATGCATACTTTGAATTATTGATCACCGTGATTAAAACTATCTAATTGTCTTAATGCCTGATCACCACTAGGATCTTTAGAAAAGTAATTTGATGCAATTTTGGTCGGAAGGTTCCCTGAAATTGATGCTGGCTTCTTGTGATTAATAATTGTAATTTCACTTAAGATGAACACCACGTCTTAAGGGTTGCATGTTTTTTCAAAGGGTTTTTATAAAGTATAATGAGTCTCTCATGTTCAGATTTGATCCGAACGTCCGGACGGGTTGCATGTTAGATATACGTTCTATATTGGAGGTTCCAAGTAGAATATAAATTAGAAAAACCTAACCTTCAAAGTGGCATGCTTAGATCATAAGTAGTTGATAAAAATACATAGGATTGCAAGGTGATGGTGGAACTCTAGTGTTTTCTTAATTTGATTTTTCCAAAACAGTTTTATTTTCCTTTCATCTTTAATATTGCATATTAGTTTATTTTTATTAATTAAATTCGTTTTAATTTAAGTAGGTTATAAAACCAATCATCTCAACTTTCTGCTTTACAATAATTAATTGGAATTAGGTTTGTTTTGAATTATTTAATAATCCCTGTGGAGAACGACCTTGCAAGAACCGTTTATACTACAACAACCTTGTCATTCTTGCAAGTAATATAAGAGTTTTTAACCCGTTTGCGTGTGTGGTAAAATCTCTATCAAGAAACTGGCGCCGTTGCCGGGGATTATTTAAAATAATTCGTTCTAATCAAATTTACAGTTAGTTATTGCTGTCTATACATATAAAAAATAAAATAAAAATTTTACATTTCGTTTTTATTTTATTTTTACAGATTACAGCAGTACTGCAGATTACAACAATCTGTGCATGGTCAGAACTAGATCAGCAGCACAAAAATTGATTCCATTTGATCCAGAACCTGAGCAATCTTTAGGGAGGAGACACAGGAAACAAAATCTGCAGTGGGTTCCTTCCCTGCAAGGGACTTTTCTACAATCTTTGTTTTCTGAGGATCTGCACAGTGAAAACACAATGGCATTTGTTATTCCAGAGGGTGGTCAACCTTTAGGGGATTCATTAACAGCTCATGCCACTAACATACCAAGTTGCATTACTTATCCGGACGTGGAGGAAGGGTCTGCATTTGAAATAAAGCAACACATGTTGAATATTCTACCTACATTTCATGGGTTATCAACCGACGATCCTAACATGCACATTGCAGAATTTTTAATGGGATGCAAGAATATTTTGGTGAGAGGATTTTCAGCCGAATCTATTAAGCTCCGTTTATTTCCATACACTCTGAAAGATCAAGCAAGGAGATGGCTCCTCACACTTCCATCTGGAAGCATTAGCACTTGGAACCAACTCAGTGAAAAATTCTTAAGCAAGTATTATCCAGCTTCAAAGACTCTTGACATGAGAACTCAGATTTTATCTTTTGCACAAAAACCAAATGAAGAGTTTCATGAGGCGTGGGAACGGTTCAAAGAGTTGATTAGAAAATGTCCACATTCGGGTATTAGCAGTACAGATCAAATTCACATATTTTTCAGAGGGCTAAATATGACTACAAAAACTCTTGTCAATGCTTCATGCGGAGGTTCGTACAAGGATAAAAATGCGCAAGAGGCTTGTTTGTTATTTGAAAAAATGGCAACAGATACACAGCAATGGGCAATTGAGCAGCCACAATCTAGGTCAGTTTTTGAGATGTCTAATGGTTCTCCATATGTGTCAGCACAAATTGAAAAAATGGAGAAAAAGCTTGAAAGATTTGATGCAAAATTTGACATGTTATTACAAAGAATTCCAGGTTCACAGGTTGCTGTACAGCAGCCCTTGCAAGCTGCCTGCAGTATTTGCAGCATGACAACCCATGATTTTTTGAGCTGTCCACATAAAGCTGCTTATTCGGAGTTTGCAGCGGAACAAGTTAATGCATTTAATAATTTTCAGCGTCCCCGAAATGACCCATATTCAAATTTCTACAACCCTGGTTGGAGAGATCATCCTAATTTGAAGTGGGATAGAGATCAAAATGCAAAGCCACAATTTCAACAACAGGTACAACAACCTGCTGCACCGAAGGCTACTTGGGAGATTGCAATTGAAAAATTAGCAATTACTACAAATGCAAGATTTGAACAGACCAATCAAGTAATCCAAAATATGCATGCAACAATGAAAAATATGGAACAACAAATTGGGCAGATTGCATTGCAGGTTTCAGAAAGAGCACCGGGTACATTTCCTAGTCAAACAGTACCTAATCCAAGAGGACGAGAAGAATGCAACGCTATACGGACTTTACGGTCTGGCAAAAGTTATGACAACATACATGAAAATGGTGCCGGAAATTCGCAGGCAGCACCACAACCACAAATAGATTCGGGAAATGTTGAAAAATCTAATATTTTTGCAGATTCTGCAGATTCTGCAAATTCAGGGCAGCCACAAGACATATCCGAAAATACTGCAGAAGCTACCACAAAAACTGCAGAACGTGTTTATGTGCCTCCAATGCCTTATCCTGAAAGGTTGAGGCCTAAAGCTAAAGATCAACAGTTGACAGATTTTATGAAGACTTTGGCTAAAGTTCAGATTAATCTACCATTAATTGATGCAATCAAGAACATTCCATTTTATGCCAAGTTTTTGAAAGACGTTTGCACAAAGAAAAAGAAGCTTCTGGATTCTGAAAAAGTGATTCTAACAGAACAGTGCAGTGCGGTCTTATTACATAAATTGCCTCCAAAGAAGAAAGATCCAGGGAGTTTTACTATCTCTTGCACCATTGGAAATTGTGATTTTAGTAGTGCTTTAATTGACTTAGGTGCTAGTGTAAACTTAATGCCTTATTCTGTTTTTAAACGTTTAGGTGAAGGAGAGCTGAAGCCAACTTCCAGCATTATTCAATTGGCTGACCGTTCAATTACCTACCCTAGAGGAGTCATTGAAGATGTTATTGTTAAGGTTGACAATCTATATTTACCAGCTGATTTTATGGTGTTGGACATGGATGAGGATTTGACAACACCCATCATTTTGGGCCGCCCATTCCTGGCAACAGCCCGGACTCTTATTGATGTTGAAGCCGGAACTCTAACATTCCGGGTTGAAGATCAAACGGTTGTTTTTAGGTTGTTTGAAGCTACCACACATCTATGTGATAAGCAAGAATGCATGCGTGTTGATGCATTAGATGGTTTGCCTTGTGCAAAATTTGTGACCAGATCATCAATTGACAATCTGCCCATAAAGACTCAAAATGTGATTCGTGAGTGCAAAGTTCCATTGCTTGAAGTGCAAAAATCAAAAACAGATCCGAGCAACCAGATGGACCAAAAACACCAAAATGTTAAGAGCAAGAATAAAAAGTTAAATGGTAGTCCAAGTTATAAAAAAATACAGCCTGGAAACAAAGTATGGTTGTTGAGTTCAGATTTCAAGTCAATTCCAGGGAGACAAGAGTCTTGGTGGAAGGGCCCTTATATGGTGAAGCAGGTTTTTCATAACGGTAACGTGGACATTGAAAAAGAAGGCAAGGGTTGTGTGCTCAAGGTCAAGAAGTATTTACTAAAGCTATGCATAGGGAAATTTGGTGCAAGCGAGTCTTTGACTCTGAAGGAACCAGTGATCTGACCACCAGGCTTCTGCGACGTCTAGCTACAGACTTAAAATAAAGCGCTTATTGGGAGGCAACCCAATTTTTCTAAACTTTTTCCTTACTTTACTTTTCGTTTTTTTTTAATTTATTAGTGGAATTTCTAGATGCATTTACATACCTAAGTTTTATTTTAAAATAAAAAAAATAAAAAATAAAAAAAAAATTCAGAAAACAGATTTTTTTTTTTTTAAAAAAAAAAACCAAAAATACGTTGCTTTGTTTATTTACCCAGTTAATTTCATTTTTTTTTTATTTTTTTTACACATATTGGTTAATTGCAGGTTGCAGCGCATGGAAAATAAATAGCATCCTATACTGGAATCATGCACCCAGGGCAAATCTACATTAACATCACCACATCTACACTATGCTGGAAATTTAAAGCAATCAGCATGAAGTCATTCACAGAGGCAAGTTTGGGGGTGATTGTTGCAGATCCAGCGCAGAAACATATTTTTGAGCAGTTACTTTTCTGCAGCTCAGTTTTGCGATGCATGGATGAGAGAAGCACAGTTGAATCACATATCCATACACCACAGAACTGAGTACAGCTATTATTACCAGATCTACAACAACTAAACTTGCAGGGATTCGAATTTTACCTCCCAGATGCACAAATCTGGGTCCTGAGGGCCTTTCTTGTTTTGACCAGCGAGCTTATCTGTTTACTTCTTTTTCCCTCGGCTCTATCATGGATCCACATGTCCCTACACACAGCGCATGTATGTTTTCAGTTCTTACAAAGTCATTTTGGGAGTGTATACACGGTAAATATGGCATCATAAATGAAATGAAGTTGAATCCGTAAATGTTGAGCTGAGTGAAAGCAGATGAACGAGATCTTTACCTTCTCATTTGCCGCGGCCGAAGCCTTTGCTGTTTATTTTTCACTTCTGGGACCACTGGATCGGCAGCTGAAGGGTTGTTTCCTCTCGAGGTTAACCCTGGATTTGAGTATCATTTTTTCAGTCATATTAGTGGTTTTATTGTTAAAATACCAGATCACAGTCGATCAATTAAAAGGGTTACGATTTTTACCTCAAAATTTGTAGATCCGTGAGTTGGGGACTATTCGAGTGGGTATTTTCAGTCTTTTTGTGAATCTCGGGTATCTAATATAGAAAAAAAACATCAGTGTCAGCTTTCTCAGAGATTTTTCACAAGCTGAGCAACATGTATATTGAACCAAGTGGGAGATGATTACCGTTGCATGTGCGAAATGGTCTCGATCTGCATGAATGGAACTCGAATCTGTGATGGTTTGAACTGAGGCGACACACGGTTTGGTTGAGAAGAGCTGGCGACTCAGGGTGTTTTTCTTGTGTTGTTTGTCTCGGATTTGCAACAATTGGGGGTCTTCACACAGATGAAAACACATGCATGTGTTAGTTTACCACACAAGATCTGAAAAGAAAAAAAAATACAGACACACATGGAGGAGGGATTTACTTTCATTCATCTTGGTTTTCATGCTTACTCCACCATGGATGGGTACTCACGGAGGAGTGTTTGTTGCTGGGTTATGGAAAGCTACGGATGCAGCACATAGAGAGGATCAAGAAGCTGCTGTGAGATGGAAGGGTTGTAATAATGAGCACTGGTGTGACCGTGCTGAGAAAGAGGAGGGGGCTGATTTTCTAAAGAGACAGAAGGCTCTTGCATTTTTGTGAGAAATGAAAGAAAAATGGGAGAGCTATTTTTGATATGGAGGTGTTCTTGGGTTGAGAGAGAGGCCTAGGATTTCTCTCAAAATAATCTGAAATAAAAATGGGTGGATGAGATGCATTTATAATGGGAATCCAAAGAAGTTCATTGCCCGGATGCGTGCCATCTGTCTAAATCATGTGCGTTCCGTGCCTTTCTGAGGAGGGTGGTTTTCAAATGGAGAGGTAGAGAGCCGTTGGCTCTGACTGACAGAGATTGAAGACTGATCGTGATTTTTCTTCCTCGGGGTTGAGACATGGGAACCTGCGCACGCCATTTTCCAATTATCATGCCAGTTGCATGCCATTAAAACCATCTAATGGGGAATCCAATGTTCCCTTGGACCTTTGCTTTGCGGAATGGTAATTAATTGGCCATATGTCTCATGGCCCAACGTTTGTCAAGCCCAGGTGTGTCTTTGCATTTTTTTTTCATTTTATTTTTTTTTTATTTTTTTTATTTTTTTTCTTTTCTTCTATTTTCTATTTTCTGTTTTATTTTATTTTCTTTTATTGTTTCTCTTTCCTATTTTGTTTTCTTAGGGTATTTTCTTTATTTTTGATATTTGTTTTACATTTTCTAGGATTCAGTAGTTTTGTTTATGTTCTTGTCTCTTCTATTTATTTTCCACACCTTGAGGACAAAGTGTGAAATAAGTTTGGGGGTGGGAAATAACATTTTAGGTTTTTAATTTTTGTGTCAAGTTAAAATTTTCATTCTTTGTAAGTTAATATCCATAGATTATTTTAAACGTTATAACAAATGGACATGGTGAAGATTAATCTCACATTAGAGTCTTTTCTATTTATCGTTGCTTAGACACTAATTCATGAATTATACTTTGACAACTTGCACATTCACATCAACATGGTTTGTGGGGAGTGAGATTGAAACACTTACTTTTAGTCTAAGTTTCACTTTTAATTTTTGTTCTACATAAAGTAAAGTTAGTTTGTGTTATAAAGTAATAATTGTCTCACCCGAGACTTTGCCTAGTAACCGGGCCAGTCCTGCCCAATCAGCAGTGATTCTCGCGTCAAACAGTAGAGTTTTGGCATGGGGCAGGGTGGTTAGTTGGTTTCGTAGCCTTTTCAGCTCGGGTTAATAAGTCCTTAGGGGTGTTCTACACCTAGTGCCCTAAAGCCCTAGTGGTTTGGGAGTCATTGACCTAAAGCTCGTTACATGGGTTGGATCGAAAGCTTAAGTGAACTGACATTGCACGACCACTACTGTTACTGAAAAAAAAAAAAAAAAAAAAAAAAAAAAAAAAAGATCAAGAAGAAAAAGAAAAATAGTTATATTTAAAGTTAGTATGTGTGAAATAAAGAAGGACAAGAGGTAAGGGTTTTAGTCGAGTCTCCTTAGCTATGTTGATTCACTTTACACCAAAGGAAGTTCGTAAATTCTTTTCTAATTGATTCTAAATGGCTTAGACTCTGTGGTGGGATTGGTTGGAACTTTTGAAAAGATGTTCTGATTTTTAACATGTTCTATGGATTGCAACTTTGAAGGTGAAAATTTTTGTCAGTTAGTTTTAGTTAAGTTCTAGTTTGTTAGTGTTTATTGTTGTTTTCTAGTTTTGTTTTGCTTGAGGACAAGCAAAAAGCTAAGTTTGGGGGTATTTTGATGAGTATATTTTATATTATATATTTAACCCTATTCTTAGTATATTTTGGTTAATAATTTGGAAGAATTTTGATACTTTGAATTATATTTCCAATATAGGATTTTCGACTTCCTCTGGAGCAAAACATGGTCAAATGGACGAATTTTGGAGTAATTCCAATTGGAGGACGTTCGTGAGTCACTTAGCTTGATCGTGTCAAAATATCAGATTTTTCTACCAAGCGATGATTTTCTGGCAATAAAATAAAGGAGCAATGTGCAGTGCTGGAATAGTGACGTTTCGGGCTTGAATTGCATTTTTGGAGCCCAAGATGACCTCGGATGGGTTTGTGGCCTTCTGGAGATGTGTTCATAATGTTATTATCTTTAAAACAAGCTATCTTGGGCCGGATTTGAAGAAGATTTGAGGCTAAAACGGGGCTGAACAGTTTCTGTGCAGTTTTTCCTAGTTTAATTAGGCTTTATTTTCTATTTTATTTTATTATTATTTAGTTTCTTAGTGGGAATAAAATACCTTAGGGTTAGGGTTTGTGTTTTAGCTTTTAGGGAGATATTAAAAGGGCTTGGCCGTTCTCATTTTGAGGAGGCTTTCTTTTATGCAATTTTGGGGATACAGAGAACTTGACTAGGGTTCTTGGAGATTTTCTACTTTAAGGTGTTTTCATTCCTTTTATTCTTAATAATATGTTCTATGATTTCAATTATGAATATGCGTAACTAATTCCTTTTGCTAGGGTGAAGCCGTAAGCCTTAGCATGAATATGTGATTTTTATTTACTTGCTTATGATTGATTGCATGCATACTTTGAATTATTGATCACCGTGATTAAAACTATCTAATTGTCTTAATGCCTGATCACCACTAGGATCTTTAGAAAAGTAATTTGATGCAATTTTGGTCGGAAGGTTCCCTGAAATTGATGCTGGCTTCTTGTGATTAATAATTGTAATTTCACTTAAGATGAACACCACGTCTTAAGGGTTGCATGTTTTTTCAAAGGGTTTTTATAAAGTATAATGAGTCTCTCATGTTCAGATTTGATCCGAACGTCCGGACGGGTTGCATGTTAGATATACGTTCTATATTGGAGGTTCCAAGTAGAATATAAATTAGAAAAACCTAACCTTCAAAGTGGCATGCTTAGATCATAAGTAGTTGATAAAAATACATAGGATTGCAAGGTGATGGTGGAACTCTAGTGTTTTCTTAATTTGATTTTTCCAAAACAGTTTTATTTTCCTTTCATCTTTAATATTGCATATTAGTTTATTTTTATTAATTAAATTCGTTTTAATTTAAGTAGGTTATAAAACCAATCATCTCAACTTTCTGCTTTACAATAATTAATTGGAATTAGGTTTGTTTTGAATTATTTAATAATCCCTGTGGAGAACGACCTTGCAAGAACCGTTTATACTACAACAACCTTGTCATTCTTGCAAGTAATATAAGAGTTTTTAACCCGTTTGCGTGTGTGGTAAAATCTCTATCAACACCTCTCTCATACAACATTTTCCCATTTGAAATTTGAAATTTTGATTTGGGGAGAGGACCAAAAGAAGAAGAGAGATAGGCTTTGGCAAGATCTATCTTCCAAGGTCGAATTGAGAAAGTACACCTCTCAGAGCTATTTGATCAAGTGCCAAGGGATGGGTCTTTCTATTTTTGTGTAGTGAAATGGTCTCTTAAACGGGCTCATATTCAACCAGACTTAAAGTGAAATACAAGTTTTTATCAAAATAATTGCACATGGTCCATATTATAAGTAAGTAAAATCACTACAACTCAATAAAGATCGAAGTGAACTTAACCCTTAAATCAACTCAAGCTTTTGTGAGGTAAGAAAAATGATTTTTCAGAGGCTATCTGAATCAAAAAGGGATAACCTTTAACATCATAGTGACCAATTCTACAAGGTTTATCCACAAATTGCTAGCAATGTATGAAAATAAAAAAGATGCATACAAAGAGCAAAACAATATTATCTGATGAGATGATATACAAGACAGACACAATCACAAAGACGGAACATGCTAGAAAAAACTTGGAAGCATGGTTGGTCAACCTATTCAATTAATAGCACAGAGGCCAATAGACCGTCGAAGAATTTTATACCTTCGATTGTACAAAGCATTTGTGAAACTGTTAGCTGGTTGTTTTTTAGTTGGCACTAAGATTAAAATAGGAAATTTTACTTTCCATAAAATCTCCAATGAAATAACGTTGTGTGCCCAAATATTTGATTGTTAAATGTTGGACATGGTTCTTCCAAGACTTAATTTCCACATATGATCAGAATGAACATGAATGACAAAATGAAAGATTCTGAAGTTATTTAGCATTTCAAACAACCATAACATTAAGGCACAATTACTCAAACAATAATAAATTTTGCATTCACAATTGAAAGAGGAACATAACTTTGTTTTTCATTGTATCCAGCAAATAAAATAGACTTCATCTTGCCAAGGAATAACATTTGAGTTTGATCAACAAAGTCCTGTTTCATTAATCGAATAGCTTTGGAGATCCCAGTGTAAGACACTCCTTTGTGAAACTCCAGAATTTGCTTTCCAAAGTTGTATGACTCATACATGTAACACAATTTGCTTTCCCAAATTGTGTGAGACTCCATAGTTTACTTCCTATATTTGTATACAATTCTGCAACCCCCTTTTGAGAAGCAAAGATCATCAACCACTTCACCACATAATTGGTTAATGCAAATGAGGCTAGTCTTGAAACCATCTACATAACCAACGTTTTCAAGCTGAAGAAGACCAGGAAAATTGGCAACACCCCTTTTAGCTATTTGAGACTCATCCCTACAATTAAACATAATGTCACCACCATCAAAGGGAGTAAGAGACAAGAAAGCATCATTGTCTACGTTCATATGACTAGAACACCCATTGTCAAGATGCCACATATTTAGTTTGGTTATGAAAGATATGTTAAGAATAGTCAGACAATTGATTGAAGCATTCTGAGAGCACTTCATGAACTGGATTACTAAACAAGTAAGGCAACTCTATTAACTTTAATGGCTAGTCGATCAACTTGATTCTTCAAGGCATTCTTCATTTTAAGGAACGTTTTCAGCACCTAGGTCGAATATGACCAAGTTCACCATAGTGATGACATATGGGAATAGGTCTTGTCTTTAAGAAATACTGACCATATGAGTCATAGGCAAAGATTCCTCCATAATCCGTGTGTTTGTGCCCATGAAACATGAACCATTTTCCATAAAATCAAGATTATCTTGGCACCACATAGACATCCAGCACTTTGCATTTTGTTGTATCATTCAGCACTAAGAATCAGACAATCCACTTTGTACATAGCCTTAATCAATTCAAACGATACCTTCAAGATGACCTCATGATATATTTCATTGTTGACCTTTAACACATGAACTTGTTGTAGTAGTCTTTCCTGAGATATCATCAATTCTTAAACCTGAGCTTCAAGAGAAGCATTAAGATCATCTCTTTCATCTTCATCATCACACAGATTTTTCACTTGAGCTTTAAGAGAAACAACTTTTTCACTCAATTCCACTCTGATTAGTCGAAAAGACTCATTTCTTCCTTGCAGCAACAAACCTTCTTGGTTAACCTGATATTATCCACTTATGCAACACAGGTCACATCAAAGAAGGAGCCATACTCAAGACACAACTTCTCATCAATCAAGTCCTCATAATCATCCAACCCAAGTTGGTCATCACTACGATACACTTCTTCAATTGAGGTAACAAAGGCAATGGCCTTCTCCTTATCATTTAATGACCTGTCAGAACAAACAGATTCTTCACTATTGCTTTCACACCAGGTAGCCATCATTGCTTTGTCACATTTCTGATTTAATTTTTTGTTGTTTGCACATTTAGCAACCTAATGTCAGATACCACTACAAAAGAAACAAGGTCCATATTCACTAGTAGAAGGCATGTTCGAACAACTGATAATTTTTCCATGCTTCCTACCAAAAGTGTAATTCCCTTGAGGTTGAAACATGAAATCTTTTCAAATCACTTTAGCCTTTTTGGCATTGCTTCCTTTGTTCTTGAGATTCATTTTGAAATGCTTAACAAACAAAGCTAGATTATCTCCAAAAGACTGATCAGACGATTCCTTAGTGACCATAGTTTCTTCAACACTTTGAGAGGCAACATCCTTCCTCCTTTTTTGAATCTCCTTCTTGCTTGTCACCTTCTTGAATAATTTTGTGTTTATCCCAGACATGCCTTGCCATTGTACAATATTAAATGCAACCGAATTAAGTCGGTGAAATGACATTGGCAATAACATTTCTTGCTCTTTTATTAGCCATGGCCGATATGACTTCCCCTGGGGTCCAATCGCACTTTGCTTTACCATAGATTCACCATCCATAACCCTTGAAAGAGCCCTCCATTCAATGGTAAGGTAATCAACTGCATTTGAATTTTATGCCTTAAAAAAATTTGAAACTTTTCACACCATGCAGCATAGTCCATTCCGTTAGGTTCCACCAAATACCAGTAACTCTCAAAGATCATTCTATGTATATCTAGAGCAAGACTCTAATACTAATTAAAATTGGGTACTAGACAAAATATCCTACAAATAAAAATTCACTTTGCACAGTAGGCTAGTCAAATGACTTAGTCAACTAGTTACAAGTTAGTTAGTGATATAAAGTGCAGTTGCAAGAACAAAACCTAATTGACCAATACGTTTAACTAAACAGAGTCTGCCCAAATTAGTTTCACAACAATAATTACTAAGCTTAAACACATTTACACATTAGTCCATTATGCAAACAGCAATGATAAAGCAATTATAAATTAAAGTGTGTTGGCTTGACTGGTCAAGCTCACCAATCAACCAAATATAGATTCGTTAGTTAATCAAATGCAAATCTACGAATCAAACTTAGTTTACTACAAGTTATCTTAGTGAACAACAGTTCAGTTCATTGCTCATAATATGCATTGTAAATAAGATATGTGGACATGCTTAAGAAACAAAGAACGCAAGAAGTTTTTGGCCGGAAAAAACCCATATCTGGGTTAAAAAACCGAGGACTCTCCACTGAGTCCAATGAGTCCAATCCACTAGTTTAAATAAGTTTCTTACAAAGACCACACAAGCTTAATTCCTAGATCCCTATCTACGGAGTAGCTTTACCTTTGTCCAACATTGCCTTACACAAGATGAACTTCTTCGGTCTTCACGAAGTGGTAGCTCCTCCTGAGCTCTTCACCTTGTGCCACCTAAAAGGTGTTGTGTCCATTCTTCACAAGATGGTAGCTCTTCCTGAACTTCTTAACTTGTGGCACCGAGATCAACACCAACAAATGCACATGATATGAAATGTTGATAGTGTGCAATCTGGATTCAATGACTAGTTAGTTTCTTCAGTCAAACAGTTGAAAAAAGAAACAAACCAGAATCCAAAAATGAGGTCAGTTTAAATACTTGAAACTTGAAGAACTTGACACCAAATTAAAACAAAACCATGAAGACAATGATACCCTAATATGCAGTGATTGGGTGTTTGATGCATGAACATTTTTTGGTGGCTAGGGCTTCAATGAAGAACACAAGAGGTAGCTGAAAGCTAAAATCAACTCCTTTATGAAAATGTAAAACTCCTAGCCAAAAATAAATGAGCATATAAAATGAATTTAAGCAAGCAATTTCAAAGATAGGTTTAGAAATATTCAATGAAGAACATTACCCATAAAATATGCTTGACGCTCCTTGGGAAATTTGAGATGGTGAGGAAAATAAAGCTTTAAAAAACTTTTCCAATCTCAAAACCCCAAAACTAAATGAACCCTATATTAGCTTTTAAAGAAGACTTGATGTTCAGACTGAAAGGGGACCAGAAAAGCCACGTATTAGGTGCAAAATCAATCTAGAAAGATCTAGGGTTGAAAATCCATTTTCAGGAAAAAGTTGTCAAAAAGCCCATATGGGTCGTCTTAAAGTGTATGCCCAGCTCGCGTGAAAGCAACGAGAAGTTTTGACTAGACAGAATGAACTGGAAATAATGGCATAAAATGCACATCAATTAAAAAACCTTTGATGAGAGAAGTTAAGCTCTTGAAATGATATTTCCAACAGTATGATCCCAAAGTAGCATTTAAATCGTAAATCTAACTAGAGCATGTGTGGTACAATTTACAACCTTTGACAAAGAAAGCCAAACAATAAATCTAGACTTCACAATAAAGTTACCATGTATCAAACACTTAATAAAGCCACTGCGAGCCACACCTATTTGAGGTGGAAGAGATTGAATATTCTTGAAGGAAAGTTTGAAAGCACCGAAATCACAATCTCTGTTGTGTTTGACTACAATAACTTTTTTGTTTTCCCCCACTAATATTTATTAAATATGCAATTTGATACTTTTGTTATTAGAATTGTCTCATGCAAGAGGTAAGGTTTTTGAGGCATTTCATAAGCCAAGAGACAAATTTAAAGTTTGGTGATTCAATCCGCTCCCCTGCATCTTCTATCTAATACAACTCATATTGTTGGTTTTAGAGTTAAGTGTTAAGAGAAGTTTCGTATGTAGTTCACCAACAACTACTTAATTTAATCTCATACAGTCTTCACTTGTTGAAACAGATCTTGAGTTTAAATCTCATAAACAACAATCATTGATTAATTAAAAAAATAATAACCTATACATAACTGTAACAGAGGATTGATCGAGTTGAATGGTATCTATCGATTGTGAATTGTGAATTATAAAATGCTGACAATATGCTAGTGTAATGATATCCAAAGCCTCCCATAGCCAATTAGTCCTAAGAAAATCTTACATCCTACGTGGAAAATGTGTGAGCTTATTTTGGCAAAGTTCCCTTAAAAGAAAAATGTCGATGAAGAAAACATCAAACGAGTACTCTTGCATCTTGATCTCTTCACAAAGGTACCAAAGAGTTAGCGAGAGTCTTATAGCTCATGTAGTTAAGGCCACCTTTAGTTGTAGAGGGTTGAGAGAGTGTGGCAGACTATTTAAGTGGTTTAAAATATTATTTTTTAATATGTAGTCTCAATTATAATTTTTCATCTCTAGCAATACATGACTATATACTATTAGTTTATTGTATTTAGAGAAAGAAAGATAGAGAAGAAAAATATAGGAAAGCAAACAAATAGTAGTCTTAACTGAACATTCCCTCAAACTCACATTAATGTCACGTCTTTTGAAATGACGCAAAATCAAAATCCTTGTTTCTTCTTCTCTAAGAAATAAAACGAGTAAAATACATAAAACTACCTTAACTATGAGTCACACTACAATCTCATACCCCATCTTTTAAACATTGCAATGTCCTACATCAACTTACTAATTTGTTGCAATGTCAACCCTCCGTTAACTTTTCCGTTAATTTTTCTGTTAAATGTTGACATGATAAGCACGGGACCCACTTCTCAGCCAACTATATTAAAACATTAATTAAATATTACTGTATTAAGAAGTATTAACTATTTAAAAATATCAAAAATCAGAAAATTCAATTAAAAATGCAGTTGGTACAAATTCATTGTCGCTTTCTTCTTTACCATCTTCCTCTCTTCGTCTAGTACATGAAATATTAAAGGGATTGGCTTATGGCTCAAAATCAACAAAGAAAATTGTCACTTTCTTTCCATCCAGCATCATCCTCCAAGCAAACAGTCGTGGGTCATCACTACTCAAGCCATTGTGGATTAGCAAAGGTTCTCGAGTCTAAACGTGATTTAAACCGGCCAAGTTGCCATCAATGCTCAAATGGATGCTTTATATGAGAAATTGATGAAATTAAGAGAAAAAAATTATATGGAGTGTACATATCATCTTCTTGGCCACTGGATTTTTATATTGGAACTTGACCCTGAAATAATATGTACAAGAAAAAAAAATTAAGAATTTGAGATTGGCTACCCTGAAATAATGTTAAACCAGATCTTCTTCACTTCAGCTGCCGCCCACCACCGTCGCCCCCTTCTATTAACAGATCAATACTTTCTCTTTTCGTTTATTAAAAAATTTAGGAATTTGAGATTGGCCACCCAAAACAACAAAGCAGCAACCATGGTGGTGTTCAACAAAGAAGCATGCCATTCTTTCAACAAAGAAGCAACCATGATGTTGGTCTGGATCTAGAGGTTGACGGCAATTAAGTATGTTGGGTACGTGTTGTTTGCGTGAATGCTGCCGCGGTGTCAAGGATAAAAAATTGGTGTTTCTTGGCAAAGAAGAAGGACTCGATGTCGGCTTGGTGGGTGAGGTCGAGCTCAGCGTGGTTGTAGAGGAGCTTAGGTGTAGCTTGTGGACGATGGCGGAGGAGGGGTGTTGAAGGAGGTGCAGCACTGTGTTTCAGTGATGGAAGTAAGGAAATGGGGTTGGATGGAGGGGGAATAAGGATTAAGATGGATGGTTTGGTTGGGGTGGGCCCCACTCTTCTTTATTAAATTTTTCTTGGCATAAATAATATTTTTTTTAAATTGATTATTTTATAATTTTATTTTTTATCTACATAATCTACTATGTCTTAAATATATGGGCCCCACGCTTACCACATCATCATATAACAGAAAAATTAACGGAAAAGTTAATGGAGGGTTGACATTGCAACCAATTTGTAAGTTGAGGTATGACATTGCAATGTTTAAAAGATGGGGTATGAGATTGCAATGCGACCTATAGTTAAGGTAGTTTTATGTAATTTACCCAAATAAAAAATTACAAACACAAAATCTCGACTAGAAACCAAAACGATCAAAATTAACGACTGACAGAACAATAAATTATAGAGCTTCTTTTTACCCACCATTAGAAGCAACTAGTAATTCCACAACTTCCTTGTGTGCTACTTTCTATATTTAAAGACTTATAGCTGAAGAAAAACCACATTTTATTGCAAGCTAAATTAGAAAAAAAAAAAATTATTTGAGCTTTCGTTGGGCTTTCAATGGATGGGCCGTGTCATCATACATTGAAGGCCCCATATTTCACTGTCTGGGATGTTTACTGGATTACTTTCACGTTGGTTAAGGAATTGATGAAATATAGGACGTCTAGATTCAAGAGTATCATACTATGTATTTTTTCTTCTATGGCGTGTACCACTGAGTGGTTCGAAAAATCTATGGTTAGATTTTGTATATGGCAATCTAAAAGATCTTTACAACAGTTAGATCTTACATAAAATTCGTACTATTGAGTGGTACATACCATTGTAAACAGACCTCCATACTATCATGTGAGTCGAAAATTAGTTTACCCTTTCGCATTGGAGAGCATACTCAGATGTATGTCAGGGAATTAGTTACCCTTTCGCACTGAAGAGCATATCAGATAGGTGTTAAGGAATTAGTTTATCCTTTCGCACTAGAGAGCATGGAGTTAGTTGTTGTTAGTATAGCTTGTAAAAAGGGGACTGCGAACTACTAAAATAATCCTCAGCTTGTGAGTATCTATTCTGCAATCTACTTGAAACACTCCTTAGATAGGCATGAATAGGGTTCAGGTGGTGATGATGAAATGTGGAATGGCAGATGATGTTCTTCCACATGAATTTCTATAAGTTCATTTGGGTAGTTGTCATTATAGGTTTGGCTTTGACTTATTTGGTAAAGCAGTTTGTCATTATGATCATCATGCGCATGCCCCTACTAGGTTGATCTCTCACTACATGAATAACTAAGGGCTCGTCTGCAGATGGAGTTCGTTGGTAAGTAGTACGAACACTGACTTGAAGCGTTGGCAGCTGTCACACCTTTGTATCAAAATCCTTAGCATCTTGATGCATGGTGGGCCAGTAGTACTCTGCGTTAAGAGCTTTTAAAGCTAAAGAATAGCTTGTAAAGTGACTTCTACAAACACCTTCGTGGATGAGCCTAAAAACCTTGAGGTCTTCGAGATTCTTCAAGCAGATGAGATGAGGTCCATCAAAGGGTTCTCAAACGAGCATGTCGTTCCACATATAATGGTGTGCTACCTTTGTTTAGAGTCTTCTCGACTCTAATTTATCTTCAAGGAGTGTTCTATCGATTAGGCAGTTAGTGATAGAATTTTGCCAACTTAGGGTTGTGTTGATTTGCACCTTCTCTATTGTTAGTTTTGTGTCAATGCTAGGCTTCTCTATGTATTCAACTGGAATAAAGCGTCTGAATTGGTGGTTAGACTTGTCAACGTGTTTACATGAGTGTTCTTTGCTCGTGGAACCTATGTGAATGGGGAACATCGTGAGCAACTCCCAAACTCTATCCAAGTAACATTCTTGGATGCTTTGCCATGTAATCCCCTAAGAATTATTGGCTGGTGATCATCTAAGAATATGAACGAATTGCGAGCTTCTTCACCATTAAGTCTTTTGCTAGCTTGAGATCTGCTAGTAAAGTCTCATACTTAACTTCATTGTTGGACGCTTTGAAACCCAAAGTGATGGATTGCTCCAGTATTGAACCATCTAAGGTTATGAGGATAAGACCTATTCTCAATCCCTAGTTGTTGGAAGAACCATCGACAAGCGAATGCCAAAAACCTCATGCAAGTTGGGTTGGTGCATCATTTAGGTACCCGTCTGCCCCTGACATGCTATCGAGCATAGATGTTGTGTTTGTCACAATAGAATTAAACTCCAATATGAAGTCTACAAGTCTTTGGGCCTTTATCACCGTGCGCTAGTACTATGCAATAAATTTTCCCTCATTTTCTTCCATTTTCCTTCGTTTTCTTGGACCTAAACACTAAGTAAAACACAAGAACAAAAATGCTATTTGCGGTGATATTAGGAAATATGATCCTTATTACTCCGAGGCTGCTTCCAAGCTGGAGGAGAAGATGTTGGGAGGCGCCGAACCAGTGCGTTACAATTTGGTTCAAATCAAGACTCCTTTATGGGTTCGAAAGAGCGAAGTTGGTGTCGAAGCCTAAACGACGAGGTTGCTTAGGGATAGAAAGAGCGACAGAGGGAAGAGGGGGAAGGAAATAGGGTGGTGGGTCAGTCTCGGTGTGATCGCAAGCAAGATGAGGAAGAAGAAGAAGAAGAAGAGCTCGAGATTTTGAAGAAGGTGTGATGAAATAGAAACAATGAGACCACTGTAGAATGCGTAGGAAAATTTGAGATTTCCGCTCAGGTTGGGTCTGTGATAATATAATAGACCTTATCACTCCTAGTCGTCCATAACTTTATGACAAGTTGGCACTTTTTTTCTTTTTTGGGTTTTCAATATGAATCTAAATTTTTTATTGTACGTTTTTCTTTTCTTTTTAAAGCAATTTTATGACTCTTACGACTCATTTGGAAATACTTTTAAATGATTGAAACTACTTTTGGTAAAATTATTTTTGAAACCAATCTTTAGTAAAAATCAAGGTCGATTCTAGAAAAGCATTTTTAAGTACTTCCTGCAAGAAGCACATATCTGGTGCTTCTTCTACAAATCACTTTAAGTGCTTTTGGAATCCAAAATCAATTTGACCAAAAACGCTTTCAGTTATTTTAAAGCACTTCTGAACGAGCCCTTAATGAAGTGATGTTTAAATGGGATTGTTATTGGCATTCCAAAATTTTCATTTCACACTCCAAACTTTCTATATATAGAAGAAAAATACATTTATAAGGAGTGAAAAATGAGATTTTCGGAGTACTGATAAAAGTTCTGTATTTTTTTCAATATTGTCAAGACCGCGTTATCCTACGTATATACAAAATTTAACTCTTGAGTGTTGAGCAAAACAAGTATTTTACCACTAAAGTTAGAAGCCTCAAAATTTATATACGTTAGGATGGTGATCATGAAAAGTTTTGCTATTTTTTTATAGAGGTTTTTCGTACTTAGCATGGTCCAAAATAGATGCTTGGAAGGACACCTAGCATAACTTCTGTCAAACTGTGGCTGCTTGTGGCCAGCATTTGATTATTTCGTTGGGTGTATTCAAGGTGATTAGATGATGAGATTTCGAATTGGGTGTTGGACAAAAATTTTGGCGGTGGGAGTATTAAATTCAACTGAACTTCATTTGGGAGGTGGGGTATGAAAGAGGATTGGTGGAGGATCTATGCGTGTTGGTGTATTTAAGATGATTGGAGGACGAGTTTTAGGTTTTGGTGTATTGAAGATGATTAGAGGATGAGTGTTTGTGTTGGTGACATGAATGAGTGGAGTTAAGGATTGATGAAAGATGTAAGCAGAGTTCAGAATTAAAGAGGGAATTAAAGAGGAATGAAGTTAATGGAATTAGTTGAATGGAAGAATAGGGGTTTTGGGTGAAAATATGGGATTAAAATCCACCTTTTGATGTCTTCTGCAAAGATCAACGGTTTGGGAGGGAAAACGTCCCCAAAAATTTCATTTCCCATCCCCTCTTACCACCTAATGTATCGAACCCAGATCCTCTCCAGACCCAAAAAATCTGAGCCTAAGGATCACATGATCCGGCCTGTTGAAATTTGATCCAATGGTTACAATTATTATAACTTTTAAAGGGTATCCCTTGCCTTAGGTTATGCCATGTGTAAATTAATTTGTAATAACAAATATTTCTAATTAGAAGTTCAGGAAAAAACGTACAAATGTGAAAAAAATTGAAAAGTTATGGAGATGCTCGGGAATGATATGGATTTATTGGAACGAATGAAACGGTCGTGAATAGTGTTTTCACTAAGATTGCCCATAATTTGGAAAAAAAAAATTAATATTTATTTTATAAATTGGAAAAATGTAATATATATATATATATATATATATATATATTAGAAATGCTCATATTAATAAGGCCTACAACTTTTGTGAAGGATTAAAATCCAAAACCTTAACCCATAATGCAAAAATCGTAGTGATAAACACTTACCATCAGATTGTTGTTTACGTTTACACTTTGATTTTTCATCACCGTTGGTCTTTTTTGGTGATTCTATTTTCAAGGTCTCATCTTTTAGTGGAATACAAAACTGATTCTACTAAAACTACATAAACTGATTCTACTAAAAACTATACAAAACTGACCCTACGTATATTTGAAACTGATTCTGCAAAAGTAGTCGAGAAAGGGTTGGACTACTGACATGTACGTAATTTTGTTGAAATTATACAAACTGATTGTATTATATAAACTAATTCTACAAAAATTATACAAAATTGATTCTACATGTATTTGGAACTGATTCTGCAAAAGTAGGCCATGATGGGTTGGACTGATGGCACTTGCGTAGTTTTGTTGAAAACATACAAACTGATTCTACTAAAATATACAAATTGATTACACTAAAAAGTATACATAACTAATTTTGCATGTATTTAAAACTGATTCGGCACAAATAATTGAGAACGGGTTGGATTGATGGCATGTATTTTAGTTTTGTTAAAAATATATAAACTGGTTCTTCTACAACTATGCAAACTAATTATGTTAAAAAGTATACAAACTGGTTCTGCTAAAATTATACAAACTAATTCTACTAAAAAGTACACAAAACTGATTCTAAATGTATTTGAAACAGATTCTGCAAAAATAATTGGTTAGGATTGGAATTAGGGGTGGGTTCGGTACAATTCGGTTCGATTTTTTGCTAAAACCCAAACCGTATCAAAATTACTATCTGGTTTGGTTCAATTTTTCGTCGATTTTCTTTCAATTCGGTTGGGTACTTTTTTTTTCTTTTTTTCTTTTTCAACTTCAAAGTAACAATACTAACACAATCAATAAAACAAGCATTCCACCTAGAATCAAAGATATTAAAATCATAGTTCAAAAATTCGAAATTAACCAGAATCAAGTCTTCCAAAATCCAAAACTTGAAATAAACATCAAAGTTTGAAGTCTTTTAAAAATCCCAACTTAAAAAAAATAAAAATAAAAAAAAAATAAAAATAAAACATCAAAGTTCAAATCTTTCAAAAGTCCAATTTTAAATAAACATAACATTTCAAGTCTTTTATACCTAAATAAAAAGTCCAAATAAACATGCAAGGTTTCATGTCTTCCACACTTCTTCAATTCTTCAAGCTCAACATTCACGTTTGAATGAGAGTTTGCTTCCTAACGCTTAGGCGGCCTAGGGGGCAACATAACACTTTTTCTTGAACTTCCACTTGCCATTTCGACATACAAATAAAAAAAGAATGAACCTGTAATTAAAATATTAATTTAAAATAATCTAACAAAATCAAATGAAATAAATAAAATTACCTTTCTCAACTTCTTCACAAAACTCAATCCCCTCAATGGTTGGCTCATGATGTAATGTAACATGGAGACCTGAGCCGATTTTGGGTTCAAATCAAAGCCTCCACCATTTTTGGACTCAAAGAACTACGATATGGATTGTGTTAAAGAAAGATTCTAAAGCAATAGTTGATACGAGAATAGCTCTTGCAACACGTGCCAAAATAGGATACTTAGAAACCTCATTCACCCTCTACCAATTCAATATATCAAAGCTTGCCTCATCTTCCCCTTCATTAGGATTGGAAAGATACCAATCCACATCATTGTGCATAATCCGGACTCCTTTTGCTTTTCTCATTTCACTCTTTTTTTTCAATTTACTTTCGATTTTGATCATTCTTGATGAAGTATCTCAACTCGTCATTTGAGAACTACCAACACTACTTGTACTTTGTTGTCTTCCGAAAGACATTTCTTCATGAATCTTGTAAAGATTAATCAACAAATCCTTCACCGCATTTGTGGCACTTTCAACGTTTTCTTCATCCTCACCAAATAACATCTCAAAATAATCAACAACCTTATCCAATATTTGTCACATTTTTCTTGCATCAACATAGAGATCAAGCACAAGTGCAAAATAAAAATATTGATTCATATCATCAATTGAACCCCAATATTTATCATATTTTTGTTGCATCAACATGGAGATCATTGACAAAAATGGGTTATCTTTGTTTTCATGCAAGACTTTTGATCTTAAACAAATCACCAAAAGTAGTATGTATAGTTAGAGTATTAGACCAACATAGTTTTAAAGTGACTTCATAAAAAGGTGTTCAACAGGTTGCAAACATCCCTGCTTCACTCCAATCATCCGTCGAAGGTGGAACATCCGTCATATTACCATGATTGTCTTTAACAAAGTATGTAAAGATAATGATCATCATTTACTTTCAATCTATCAAAAGCCATCTTGAACTTCAAAGGTGATTCCAACATTAAAAACGTGAAATTCCACCTAAGGGGACATCGAAAATCACAAGCTCGTACTATCTATCCTCACTTTCTCAATACACCCTTTAAAGCTCTCTAACATTTGAGGGAAAGATCTTGCATACATAACCGCATTACGAATACCCTGTATAGCTGTATTCAACAACTTTATCCAGTTATTGACAACCAAATTGAGGATATGAGCAACACACCTCATATGCAAATATTTTCCATCATGCAAAAATGCATCAGGAAGCCCCCACCCACTTATTCGGTGCACCAAGTCCCTTAAATCGAAATCATTTACGGAAACATTAACCGTAATAATTAACACCGTTTCTATATCCCACTCCACCAAACATTCATCTAAAAGTTGAGCAATGAATTCTCCTTTATGACTTGGAATGACTCAAAAGTTCAGAATCATTTTATGTAGCATCCAATCAGCATCAATGAAATGTGCGATGAGAACCATGCAATTTGTTTGTTGAATAGAAGTCCATGTATCCCTTGTTAAACACACCCTAAATGTCTTCAATTGACTTTTCAATTTGTCATTTTTGAAATAAAACAAGTCAAGTACATCCTTAGCAATTATTTTACAACTGTGCACTCTCCACATAGGACATGCTTGCATGCAAAAATGGCATAAACTTTCTCCCTTGACAAAAGTAAAAGGTAACTCGTTCGTAATTATCATCTCAACACAAGCCTTAGTAACTCCCTCTTGAGAGAAACCTATAGCTTCCAACTTATATTTCTTGGCGGCAAAAGTTAAGATCTTTTGCCTATTTGTGGCATATATTTCCTTATAGGACTATATCTTATACATCTTGTTAAATGATTTCTCAAACTAGTTGTACCATTCTTATCCGAGTCGGCCATAAATGGTTGCAATAGTTGCACACCCCCTTTAACTCTACCACTCTCAATTTCCTTTCAAAGTGCTCCCATACCGAAGATTAGACCTGATAATTTCTTACATGACCTGTTAACACGACACGAAAATTATTGGTTTCGGGCCAACGCGATAATTAATCGAGTCGTTATCGGGCCACACGATAAGAACTCGTTAATAACAGGTTCACACGAAGGTGACACGCAAATAACCTATTTCGGCACGTTAAGAAAAAAGTTATTTTGATAATTTTAATTTTTTAAACTACTAAATAAACTTGCTAAAAAGTACAATAGCCATAGTGTGACATCCCGTCCCGGGATTATTAAACGCACGTGTGAAATTACCTTTTTGCCCTTAGTTCGTTTTTTTGTCACGTTGTGGGTTGTTTTGTGTGGTGTGGCATGTGTTGGACCACACACACACACTCTCACACACACAGTCACTCTTCCCCTCCCTCTGTCTCTCTCCCCCGTGTCTCTCTCTCCCTTCTTTCTTCTTCTTCCTTCTGTGAGTGTACGGACACACACCAAGGACCTTCAAACCATCACAGATCGAGGAAACCAAGGACACCATTCAACTCGTGAGGTCGAGGCGAGCTCAGACATACCAATTTCAGGTGAGAAATACTTAGTTTTCACGTCGTTTCAACAATGGCCGATTTGAGTACTGTTCATGCAAAGTTTATACATTGAGTTTTTGGGATTTCTGAGCTCGTAGGTGTCTTAGTGAGGTCCTAAGGAGCGTCGGAGTAGCTCGTTGGACAAAATTGGACGTCGGGAAAGCTTGGTTCGAAGTTGGCCGAGTTTGAGTTTTGAGACAGGTATGATCGCGTAACTTTTAGCCTTTAAAAGTGGTCCAACGTGATTCTACTAGTTTAGGGCTTTCTTTTGGTCCAAGAATCATAGAAATTGGTTAAGAAACGAAGGAGAATAGTGAGTTTAAAGTTTTCCCCAGTTTCCGGCGACCGGAGTCCGGCGAGGGTAGGCCGGAGAAGAAAGGGGAATATTCCGTTAGGTTTAACGGAATATTCCTAACGGCAGTGACGGCATCCGGTTAGATTTGACGGAATATTCCGTCAGTTTAACGGAATATTCCTGACGGCGTCTGTTGACACCGTCAGTGTGCCTGGCACGTGGCCGCGCGTGGGGGGCGCGTAGGTCCGTGCCTGTGCTGGCGCGTGGGGGCGCGTGCGGGGTCCAAAAATTATTTTAAAAATATGGTTGTGATCCTGAGGTTGTGTAGAGCACGTTGGTATATTCATTTGTCCATTTTGAGCAATGTATGAGAAGTTATTACGAGAAACGGGTTATGTGCTTTAAAGTTAACGTTTTTATAGTTGTTTCGCATCTAGGTGACACGTACCCAGAGGACGAGCGTGCACACGCGAGACAGGGGGGCTACGACCCTTCTACATACCAGTGAGTGGGCTTTTGTTTTCCGTATATACCTATATACATTTATATTCCCAGAAATTGATTAAAAAGGGTTATTTACATTATGCCATGCACTTTATTATTATCGTTTATGCATCATTGCATGCATTATTTGTGGCATACATATACATATGCATATGTCATATATATTTATATGTGGGTGCTGTGGAGGCATGGGTAAGTGCCAGGTAAGCGTTAATTAACGATTGCATTAAATAGTGGTTAGAGATGCTTAGAGAGCTCATAACCTGCACCCCCGGTGTTAGTGCTCCCGCCCAGAGTAGGGCACAGTCCTTCACGTGTTGTTCACCTCCCGCACCATACGCTCAGCTTGGATCAAAGTTAGGTGCATAGGCCTGTCGTACAGACCACTTTAGGTGGTTCCGACTCGTAGGTGACCCGCGATTATTCGCACAGCCTTCACGTGATCGTAGCACTAGAGCGTATATACATGTTACACCCAGGCCTGTCGTACAGACCCCTTTAGGTGGTTCCGACTCGTGGGCAGGTTTAGTTATTGAGATTGAGATTTGAGCTCTATATACAGCCGTACAGGTCACGTTAGGTGACTCCGGCTGCCAGAGGATTATGTGATGGATATGACTCATACCTGAGCACTTGCATATCATTATGAGATTTTGACATGGCATATATTGAGCATGATTGGCATACCCTTAAGCATGTTTGGTATATCTATACATACGTTTATATGTTTATTTTCTGGGAAGTATACAGGTT
This sequence comes from Pyrus communis, assembly GCF_041283825.1. NCBI lineage: Eukaryota > Viridiplantae > Streptophyta > Magnoliopsida > Rosales > Rosaceae > Pyrus > Pyrus communis. Next base: position 14,225,920 of record NC_142581.1, read on the forward strand.
TTATGGCGAGGGGTTAGATTGTATTTTGCTAAATGGTTTTCAAAGAGCTTTGTTTTTGCCCACTCACGCTTTTGTTTTGCGCCCCTCCAGGTTCTAGTTGCTTAGCCGTTGCGGTGGTTTCCCTTGAGAGCTTTTCGGCGTTCTGACAGACACTCCACATTGTAGGGTCGCCTTCGGGCGTACTACTGTTGTCGTTTTATTTGGACTGCTATAGACCTGCTCTGAATTTGTATCGCACTAACTAGCACTTATTCTAGTACTTGTATGCTAGTTTTTAATTATTCGTACTTTTATATTACTACTTACTAGCTTCCGCACGTGCACATGGCTACGTCACCTTTGTGTGACGGCCAGCACGCTCCGATCTCGGTCGGGGTGTGTCACATAGGCCCATAATGTATATGTATATATTGTATATTAAATATATGTTGTTGTATTATTATTCTATATAAATGTAAAAAGATTTAAGTTTTTTTTTATTTTTTTTTATAGTATACTATAGGCAAAAAGTGAGATTACAAAATTATAAAACACATTAAAAATAAAAGTATCAAGTAATTTAAAAATACCAAACACATTAAAATAATTATAATAATTAAGGAGGGTGTATTCAATTGGAAATTTGAGAGATTTTAATGGATCTACAGATTTTTGTGGAGTTTAACTGCTTTGTAGAGATTCCATTTAAAATTTTGATTCAATTCCCTTGAAATCTCATGGGAAGAGGTGAGATTTGTGGATGCTTAAAATACACTACAAAATCTCTCTAATTCCCTCTAATTCCTCAACTTTTCCAAATTCTTTAAATTCAAATTCTAATTGAATACACCTGAAATGTTACAAACTTCTTTAAAATTCTAATTAATACACCTGGATTTCTAAGGATTTTAATAAACTATCTTAAAATCCTGATTGAATACACATTGAATTTCAAAGAATCACTTAAAATCCTGATTGAATACCTCTAGATTCATTAAAAGAATTAAAATTCCTCAAAATCCCAATTGAATACACTCCACTAATTAACAGTGCAAAAAATGTGAAAAAAAATATGCAAGGCTCTTGATCGCATCCTCTACACTATGAGTATGTGTACATTGTCATTTGAATTTTTAAAACCATACAAACCCTCATGAATAGTATTTCTAAGGGAATTCAAAATAAATAAATTTATAATCATTAATGTACAAATCTAAAAAATGTGAAAGCATATATAAACATGCAAGGTTCCTCAACCTTGAAGCACAACTTCTTTTATTTTGCATATCCTTGATCATTTGGTATTTAATAATGATGTACTAATGTTTCTTCATTAGGCTCTTATTTTGGAGTATGTAATACTTGAAAGACAAGTGATTTTTTTTTTTTTTTTTTTATGTTTTGAAGTAATATTTCTGTAATAATGTGGTATGCATATACTAATTTAGTATTATGTTTTCTATTTTTTTGGTCAAATTATGTTTTTCATTTTCATTATTTATTGATTTAAAATATATTTTCTTTAACAGTAATAGGTCAGGTCATATTACCTGATAATACTAACGGGTCAATTTCAGGTCGGGTCATATTACCCGTTTACTTTAACGAGTGTTACACGACACAACCCGTTAAGATATTGGGTATGACACGATCACAACACGAATGCATACCTTTCATGAGTTTTTAATGATTCCAAGAGAGTTTCTTCATTACTTACTTGGTCATTTGAGTCATATTTTCGAGTTGCATTGAAGGAGGTTCTGAATCCACCATAAAGATTAGTAGGAGTTTATTGAGATGCCACCATGGATAGTTGAGGCAGAGTTAATTCACCAACAACGTCCTTCAAATCAATTATAATTAATTATTACAAAAATTGAAACATAATCCATAGAAAAAGTATAGAGAAAGTATAGAGATGACAACTTACTTGCAATGGAGTAGAAGCAGATGAGTTTGGTTTTTCATGAGAGCTATTTGATCTCATTGAGTTTGAGTTTGAGTTTGAGCTTGAGGTCTTTGACTTCAATACATTTGACTTCATCACATTTGACTTCATTTAATTAAAATAAAAACATATAATAAGATCAACTCAAAATAGAAGTAGAAAAGTCATCAAACTATCAAAGTAGCACTCTATTGCAGTACACGAGCTAAACCTTACAAGAAACTATAACTAGTATCACTCTACTGCAGTATAAATGAATCACAACGCTAAAGCAAATACCAATATCAACTCATAATTGAATTGCCAAATACTGTATATCTGGAGCTCCAAACATTTTGTAACAGCTATAACATTACATAAAAGATGAGGGAGACAAAACAGAATCAAATCCTGGAGAAAAGATGGACATGACAAGTCAAAATCGAGCTTTGAAACCCTCGGGCTTGAGGCTTCGATACTGGAAGCCTTTGAGATTTCACAAAAACATACCTCTAGGATCATGTTGATATACAAATATAATATGATTGTTTTTTTCATGAGAATATCACAACAACTAAATCCTAAAGGATGCAATCATGCAAGTTCCAACTTCTTACAGGCCATTCATGCCTTCCAAATTGTATAAATATCTACTATCCTTTTAACATATTTATATATTGATGGCTAGCAATTGGATTGCACAATGATCAATGGGAAAGGCCTATTAGTTCTAAATCTCGGATGCAACTTTTTCGTTGTAGTCATGTTGAAACCAATTGTCCCACATCGGACAGAGGGAAGGAGAAAAAGTACTGTAAATAGAATTATCTCACTCTAACTAACATTGAGGCCTTTTCTGATAAAACCCCACACCTAATAGATTAGGCAAGTGGTAAAGTGGGGACAATATCGGTGTTGTTGGAGTAGCGCCTCGACTCGTTGACCTGAAAAATTCTACATGGTATCAAAGCCAGGGGACGAGCTCGTATTGCCACGTGATTGGGTGGGTCCCTATTTGGTCTCGCACGATGGGTGAGTCCCAACATGGCTCCACGTAGGCCAAATATGCCACGTGATTAGGTCCCATTTGGCCCCGCGCGATGGGTGAGCCTTGACATGGCTCCTCATGGTTGCCGATGTGTGGATCTCCATGTATGACCCATAAAATGGGGTCTCATGTGCGGGGGAGTGTTGAAACCAATTGTCCCACATCGGACAGAGAAAAGGAGAAAGAGTACTTTAAATAGAATTACCCCACTCTAACTAACACCAAGCCTTTTGTGATAAAACTCCACACCTGATGGATTGGGCAGGTGGTAAAGTAGGGATAGTATCGGTGTTGTTGGAATAGACCCTTGGCCCGTCGACCTGAAAAATTCTACAAGTCCCAACAACTAGTCATTCTATGACCTCTTGCGGGATACAGAGTATAACTTAAAAAAATATAAGAAATTAAAGTGCATAAATAGGCATAATTTTGACCAAAACATATTATATGCAATAAAATGCCTGATTAAAGTGTACAAGAAACATATCTTCTCTCAGAATTCGCAGAAAGCTAGAAATTAAAATTAAATAACTTAAAAAATTATGACAAAATTAAGGGTGGCCTCTATGAATGTGATAAGAAATTAAGTGACTTTAAAAAACAAAGATCTTGAGATTGGGAGAAAAGGATCGCATATTTTTACCTTTGCAATGGATGTCAAGTGTCGAGTCTGATTGTCAAGACGGAGAGGCGGGCATGTGCTTGACGGTGAGGCTATGAGAGGGAGACAGCGGGAGAAACACAGACAAAGAAGTAATAGTGAGGGAGATGGAGAGGGAGGCAGGGAGAAACATAGGCGGAGAAGTGAAGAAACGCCTAGGGTTAGTAACACAAACCAAAATGACATAAACTTATGAGTAAAAAATGACATCACCTATCTAAGGTGTAAAACGAAGTTGTTTAACACTAACTTCGGTTTGGTTCAATTTTTTTTTTTTTTGTTCGGTTTTTTCTTTCGATTCTGTTTTTTTTTTTGTTACAATTTCAATTTTGGTCTCCTTTTTTTAGGTTTTCGGTTTTTTCAACCTACCCCTAGTTGGAATGATGGCATGTATATGGTTATGATGAAAATATACAAATATACAAGCTAATTCTACTAAAAAGTATACAAAATTGATAATGCATGTATTTGAAATTAATTCTACAAAAATGGTCGATGACGAGTTAGATTAATAACATGTATGCAAAAATGATTCTACTAGAAGTATACAAACTGATTCTATGAAAAAGTATACAAAAATGACTCTACATGTATATGTTGATTCTGCAAAAATAGTTGAGAACGGGTTGAACTGATGGCATGTATGTAGTTTTGTTAAAAATATACAAACTGATTCTGGTAAAATTTATATAAAACTAATCCTACGTGTATTTGAAATTGATTCTGCGAAAATGGTCCATGACGGGTTGTACTAATGGCATGTATGTAGTTTTGTTGAAAATGTATAACCTGATACTACTAAAATTATACAAACTGATTCTAATAACATTATACAAATTGATTCTACTAAAAATTATATAAAACTGATTTTACATGTATTTAAAACTGATTCTGCGAAAATGGTCGAGGATGGGTCGAACTGATATCATGTATGTAGTTGTATTGAAAATTTACAAATTGATTCTACTAAAATTATACAAACTGATTATACTAAAAAAATATACAAAACTGATTCTACATGTATTTGAAAGTGAATCTGCAAAAATGGTTAAGGACAAGTTTGACCGATGGCATGTATTTTAGTAATGAAGGATAGAGATAATGACACATTAATTTTATTAAATTATGTGGAAAATGTAAAAAGGATGGACTAATTCTAATAATAAAGGATACAAGTGGAATCTGCATATAGTTTTGAAAGTGATTCCACAAAAGTGCTCGGATGAAGGGTAGAGATGATGACACATTAATTTTATTAAGTTATGTGGGCTAGGCTTTGTTAATAAATAGAATCGTTAGGAGTATGGCTATTATTTTAAAAAATTGTTTCAATGTTTCAATGTTTTTTGTTTTTTTGGTTTTTGAGTGAAAGTACGATATTCATTGATAACGAAGGAATACGTACATAACAAGGGGGTAAGGTTCTTATAATAGGCCTCGATAAAAACCTTGCCGGGGATTTCAACCCAGAGTAAGGGAAAAAGAGCATCGCGCACCAATTAGTTAGATAATATAGCTATCCTCAAATAGTAGATCAGAAATTACATTGGGGAATCCTCAAGCCAAATGCCCCGGTTAACTGAAACCATACCCATTCTCGCCAACCGATGAGCACTTTATTGGATTCTCTTGGACCATATTCAAACTTCCAATAAGGAAATGGATGCAGCATAAGATGAATATCATGCAAAAGGTGCCCAAATGGGCCATTGTTGGCAACCACATCCTGCTGCAAAGCCTTAATAACCAACAAAGCATCACTTTCAAAAATCAAATGCGTTGCCTCCAATTGTCTGCCTACTTCCACAGTTGCACAAGCTGCAAGAATCTCTACCAACATAGGTGAACCCCAGAAAACTGCACTAATTTGGCTACCACAAACTTCCCATTCTCGTCACGAACCACCACCGTACTTCCTCCGAGAGCTCTGTTTTCATCCTAAGCACCATCAAAGTTGCATTCAATCCAACCATGGCCAGGTTGATGCCATTTATGCATGGTTAGGAACCCTGCTAGACTTTTTAACTTTATGCCACCTTTTATGTTCATTCAACTAAGTATGTGTTTTGGTATGAACATCCACTGGATCCATGGTTGCACCCCTCCATAAAAGGGAGTTACTTTCTTTCCAGATATTCCATATGATAGCTAATACCATATCAAAGCTCTCCCTTAACATCGAAGTAGCTAGCTCCTTTAGCTATTCCCTCACCCCCCACATGTCTCTCCCCTCTTATACGTAGACCCAAAACACTTGAAACCATATGGATACAGACCTTGGGTAGTCCAGTAATCCATGTTCCACAGTTTTTGGGGTCCCTGCCACATAATATGCATATTTCTTCCCTTACAACCTTCCCTTTTCGCAAGTTTACCTTAGTTGGTATCACATTCCAACAACACTGCCAAACATAAATTTTTATTTTCCCCAGAACGCGGGCTCTCCAAAGTGCCTGTCATAAATATTTGATATCCACATTCATAGTACACCCACTAGGTTCATCTTTAGAAATAACTCCGCAAAACCGAGCCACATGATAAGCACTTTTTGTTGTGAAAATGCCATTTTTCTCCCTATCCAAATCAAGGTATCGAGTTGTTTAAACAAACTTAGAGGGATGCATATGATCAGAGCAGCCTCTTCCTCATAGAAAATAATATGAATTAACTCTAAATTCCAATCGGTGTTCTCATCCTCATTGAAGAGACAATTAACAGTTGTATCACGCTCCACACCTATCGAAATAGGACTTAGCACTTTATAAAAATGGTCTTTAGGCAACCAACTATCACCCCAGATTTTGATTGAAGTCATATCACTTACCCTTCATCTTGCTCCCCTACGAATAATAATTCGAGTTTCCACAATACTTCTCCAGCAATAAGAGGAACTAGCTTTCACAGGGGCTAAAAGAAAATCATGCTTGGGAAAATACCTTGCTTTAAATAATTGGGCAGCAAGGGACTTAGGCTGAGAGAGCATTCTCTAACCTTGTTTCACCAGTAGAGTGAGATTAAAAGCATAAAAGTCTTTGAAACAGAGACCTCATTCGCTTTTGGGTTTGCATAATTTGCGCCACTTCAACCAATGAATCTTCTGTTTGTCTTGTTCCCGTCCCTACCAAAATTGAGCAACCATTTGATTTAATTAATTGCAAAACGTTTTGGGCAATAAAAACGTCTGCATTGTGTATAATGGTATGGCCTAGGCCAAAGTCTTGATTAGGATCTCTTTCCCTGCATTGTTAAGCAAACTACCTTTCCACCCATTAAGCTTCTTCCATAATCGATCCTTAATATATGCAAAAGTGGCTTTCTTAGCTTTACCAATAAAGATGGGAATCCCAAGATCTCGATCATGATAGTTCACCCGTGGCATACCCAAACAATCTACTAGCAATTATCTGTTGTACTTAGTTAGATTTCCAATAAAGGCCACACAACTTTTTTGGAAATTAATCTCTTGCCAGAGGCCAATTCATAGATTTTCAGTAAGTTTTTCACTTGTACGCACGCATGAAGTGTGCTTCTAGTGAAAATAAAACTATCATTTGTGAATAACAAATGGTGCACACTTGGTGCCTCTTTGCGCACCTTTACTCCTTCAATTTGTCCTTGTCTTTCCCATGCCTCAAACATGGCTGATAATCCCTCGGCACAAATGACAAAATGGAAGGGTGAAAGGGGATCCCCTTGCCTTGTACCGCACTTTGGATGAATGTAACCTACGGGATCACCGTTTAGTTTGAACGAATAAGTAACTGTGGTAACACATATCACCAATTGAATCCATGCCTCCACAAAACCCAACTTCCTCGTCATTTGCTCAAGAAAATTCCATTCAATATGGTCATAGGCTTTACTAATATCCAATTTGAATGCCATCATCCAGTTCCACCCGCTTTTTTTCTTATGCATATAATGTGCAATCTCCAAAGCAACTAAGTTATTATCGGAAATTAATCTTCTTGGGACAAAAGCACTCTATGCTGGAGAAATAATATATGGAAGAATTATCTTTAACTTGTTGGTAAGAACCTTTGAGCAAATCTTGTAAATGATGTTACATAAGCTAATCGGCCTGAGTTAGGTCATTAACGTTGGATCTTTGTTCTTTAGGATGAGAGTAACATGAGTGAAGTTAATTTTTTGCAGTATACAACCTGAAGACAGTAGTGATCAAACCCCATTTCAAACATCTTGTCCCACAATCTCCCAATGTTTCTGATAAAAGCCAGAGGACATACCATCAGGACCCGGAGCCTTAGTCGAATGCATCTGAACCAGGACATGTTTGATTTCCTCATTCAAAAAAGGTAGGAGCAGTTCGGCATTCATCTCAGCCGACACCTTTGGTTCAACATAGCTTAAGATTTCTGAAGCATCGGTAGGTTCCGGAGAATAAAAAGATTCATAAAGTAATCCACAATCATTCTCTCCATACCATTTTTATCTTCATGCCAAGCGCCATGTTCATCAAACAACCCAACTAAACCATTTATCCATTGTCTTCTATTTGCACGTTGGTGAAAGTACTTCGTGTTTTTGTCCCCAAGCTGAATCCAATTTTCTCGTGATCTTTGCCTCCAAAATGCTTTTTCCTAAGCTAGTAAGGAATGGAGTTTAGAATATAATTCATGGCGTTGAGCAATGGTTGTTTCAATGAACAGTTGACCGAATAGACAATTTAATTTGTCCTTTGTTGCCGCTATCTCACCCAGAACGGACCTTTCAATATTTTTCACCCACTTTAACAACTGGATTCTTGTAGCCTTGATCTTTTCAGTTACTAATATTTTTCAATGTTTTTTGCTAGGCTTTAGTTGTTTTTGGATTTTGTCTCTTCATAAATGTTTAAAAACTAGTAAAGTTCCTTGAAATATACTGTATGTTTTTGTCTAATGGTAAATATTTGATATTAATTTGTGGGACGATCATAATAGTAACAAATAACTATGGTAAGTTTTTTTAAAAAAAAAATAGCATTATTTAAGTGTGAAACCCAAACCAACAAAAATTGACCGGTTTGGTTTTCTTTAGTCCAAAGTTATTATGTATATAGTAAAAATTTAACTATCCAAGTTGATATAAACGTGGCATGATTCAATGGTTCATACAATTGACTTTCATCCACCACTAAACATAAGGGACAAGTTCAAAACATGGAGACTTTCATAAAACTTATAAACCCCCACAATAACCACTCATTATTGTTGTAGGCCTATTTCATTGAACGATCTAGGGTTTGGAGAGAGAAAGGTTCGGCAATATTAAGAGAGAAGAGAGATTGATTTAATTGTGAAGTATGTTTGATTCATCTCATTGTGCATTTATTTATAGTAGTGGAAAGGGTAAAACCTTTCCCTTTAGGATTACAACATTTAATAGGTAATCTAATCCTTATAGGAATATATAATACTTTCCTAGATTCCCTAGGATTTACACAATCACATTCCTATTCTAAATATGACTGCAACACTCCCCCACGAGTGTGTCAATACTCAACAAACTATCGCATCAGATCTTCAACAGATAAGGTAGAATAGTTGATGAAGTCATCGACACAACGGGTGATCGCGAGTCTCAATTTTACTTTGAAGTATGCATTTGTAAAAACTCACAAAAACTTTGCTATGGTAAAACCCAAGGAATGGGGAAAACCCATAGACTAAGGGGAAAAGTAAGAAAATATGCATAATGTCTAAAACGCTCGTCAAACTGGACGAAGGTAGTGAACTCAACGGAGTATGATCATCCTGGGATGGGTGCCTCATTTAAATCTAGATAGGTAGCAAAAACCCAGTGGGAAAAATGCTCCTAATCGTAGGGAAAAAGAGTACATTAAGATCATGTGAGTATGTAAGATACTCCCCCTAAGTTAGACATAACTTCTAAATAAGAGAACTACAAGCGATTCAACTCAGATAATTTACGCATACCAATTCCTTGGACGAGCTTTTGAAATGTAGACTTGGGTAATGACTTGGTAAAGAGATCAGCTAAGTTATCTTGGGAACGGATTTGCTTAACTTCAATGTTCTGATGCTGCTGCTGCTGGTGTGAGTAAAAGAACTTCGACGCTATGTGCTTGGTGTTGTCTCCTTTGATGTATCCCTTCTTCAGCTACTCGATACATGTTGCATTGTCTTCAAAGATCGTCGTAGAAAGGTCAATGATGTGATAAATAATAACACTCAAATTAAACCCTCTTTTTGACAATTGTAGTAAAGATATAAGTAGGGATCGTTCTAGGCCGGAGATTAGGAGGGATTGCTAATCTAATGAAAACTTTGACTCAAAGATACAAAAATATGTTTGAGAACACTTAAACAAACTCAAAGACTCTTAACTAAACTTATATGACTCAAAACAAACTTAAAAGACTCAAAACAACACAAAACAATCCAAAAGACTCAATTTAGACTCTAGGACATAATTTGGACGAAAATAGAATTAGTTTTGACTCAAAAGACTCAAAAACACACTTTTGGACAGATTTGAAACAAGTAAGTAAAGAGGATTGGGTTTTGGACGAATTTAAGAGAAAAACAAGTAAATAAAAGACTTAAAACAGATTTTGACGAATTTGGGAAAACCAATGGATGATTAGATAGCTAAGGGATGCTTTTCCACACATGATACATTCAAACATAAATTGATTTCCAGTTGCTTTTTCGATAAACCATGAACCTCAACACCCCAGATTAACCGTGACATCACTAATTAACCCTCAGAATTTCCTTAAGTTATTGGATTGGATGACATCATACGACAACCCAAAGCATTCTTCAAAAGTTCCCTACATGACATCATAATAGAGAAACAATCAAAGATCATTACATTCAATGAAAATCATAAGTATTGACAAAGCACTCGTAACTATGACATCATGATACTCATGTTAGGAATTTACTTAACATGATTGTGAAAACAACCTTAACTACTTGTGAATATAAGTTTGTGACGATTATGTGAAACTCCCTTATATTCTAGCACCAAATTCAAGCATGAAAATTAAGTAGGCCTCCCTAATCAACATACAAGAATAAGTTATCCATCAAACGGTTAAGTAAATTGCATTCACAATTTATGAAATCACAACTGGAATTAATCAACTCATATTATAAACGTAATCATGGTTTCAAAGCCTCCCCTAGCTAAAACGAGTTTAGCCTCTCATGTTCACAACAAAACAATGGGAAATTGAATTAAACATTGAAAACAAAAGATAGATTACACCTAAAAACGCTTCAACACTCCAACTTGAATGCACAAACGTCCAAGGCTTCTTTTTCTTCTCTTCTTCCTTGCAAGGTTGCGGCACAAGAGGTCTAGGGTGATTTGTGGACAGATTTCTGGGTTTTGAATGGATTTAGGATGGTAGGGTGGTGCGGCTTCTTTTTCTTCTCTTCTTCCTTGTTATGTTGCAAGGAGAGTTTGGTTTATGTCCTAGAATGTATAGAAGTCTTTAATGTTGCTGAAACATGGAGTCTTTTAGGATTAAGAAAGGTTAAACCAAAATAGGAAACCTTGGCTTAACTTTCCTACTTCAAGTAGGAAACCTTCTTTGACTAGGAATCCTCTTGTGATTAGGAATCTTAACATCTTTAGGTCTTCAAATTCGTCCATTCCTTTTGCTCCAAGCATAAGCTATCCATTCCAAGTCCAATTTTGCTCCAAAATGCTCCAAAATGCACCTTTTTGCTTCCTTAGCCATGTGAACCTAAAAACACACGAAAATAGCTTAAACTACTAAAATAACTATGAACTAACAACATAAATGCACGAAAACAAGCTAACTAAGTCGCCTAAATATGCTTCTATCAGTCAACGACTGATGTAAGACCACTAGTGCTTCGAATATGTCCCATAACTTCTCTCAGCCAAAAACACTCACGCGATGCTTCATACAGGATGAGAATCTTAGCATAGTTAGACGAAGTTGCAACTAGCGTTTGCTTGGTAGACCTCCAAGATATAGCGGTGTCTCCAACAGTAAAGACATAGCCCGTTTGAGAACGTGCTCTATGTGGGTTAGACAGATATCCAGCATTCACGTAACCAACAAGGTAAGAATCAATCTAAGAGCTATAGAGGGCAGCAACACTCGGAGATTCGCAGGTATAGAACAAACCCAAATCCGTAGTACCTTTGAGGTAGCGGAAAATGTCTTTAACACCATTCTAGTGTTTGCATGTGGGCGCATTGCTGTATCTAGCCAATAGATTCACAGCGAAGGATATGTCTGGTCTAGTGCACTAAGCCAAGTACAATAAAGCCCCAATTGCACTTAGGTAAGGAACTTCGGGTTCCAAAATCTCTTCCTCATCCTATTTAGACGAAAGGGACCTCGTTTAGCATTTAGAGTTCGAACGACCATGGGTGCACTTGAAGGCTTCGCTTTATCCTAATTAAAACGACGCAACACCTTTTGGGTGTAGTTCGATTGATGTACTAGGATTTCATCCGAACAATGCTCGATCTTCAGGCCAAGACAATATTGAGTTTTCCCAAGATCCTTTATCTCAAATTCCGATTTCAAGTGTGTAGCAATTTCCTCAAGCTCTGCGGGAGTCCCAATAAGATTCATGTCATCGACATCAACTGCAATGAATGCAAATCTGGAATGTGACTTCTTTATGAACACGCATGGGCATAGTTCGTTGTTCACATAACCCTGACTTGTCAAATATTCACTCAGACGGTTATACCACATCCGCCCAGATTGTTTCAATCCGTAGAATGACCTCCTCAACCTAATTGAGAGAGTGTTCCATGGTCTAGAATTATTTGAACTGATCAATGGAAGTCCTTCTGGAACTTTCATATAGATTTCCGTATCTAGATCCTCATAGAGATACGCAGTTACCACGTCCATAAGCTGCATATTCAGTTTTTCGGAAACTACCAAACTGATTAGGTAGCGGAATGTTATAACGTCCATTGCGGGGGAATACGTCTCCTCGTGATCAATCCCAGGGCGCTGAGAGAAGCCTTGCGCTACGAGGCGTGCTTTGTATCGCATTATTTCATTCTTCTCATTACGCTTCCTCATGAAAATCCACTTGTAGACAACAGGCTTTACACGTGGTGGTGTAGGAACGATAGGTTCAAACACTTTATGTTTCATGAGTGAATTGAGTTCTACCTGGATTGCTTGTTTCCAGTTTGACCAATCGGTTCTACATCGACATTTATCGACGGAACGTGGTTCAATGTCATCACTAAGCATGATGTCAATAGCTACTGAGTACGTAAATGCATCGTCGACGATCATCTCATTCTTATTCCAAACCTCATCCAATACTGTGTAGTGGACCAAAATCTGGAATAACCTCATGCGTTGGAATGGATGAGTGAGCGATGGTTGGATTCAAACTAGGGTCACTAGTTGGTGCCATTTTCCTTTTTCCGGGGTTATGAATCCTTTGAACCAGAGGGCTTACCACACTTCAGGGTCGAAGAAGATGATTGGCTAGCCGCCAATGTACCTTATCGTGTGAAGGGTGCGGCCTCCCCACATTCGGGGACGATCCGGCCTTCCCAGACGGGCAATTGACGTACGTAGGGTACATTTAACCTTGTAGGTGTGTTTGTAGCGGGTATATGTGATCTTGTCACCTTTGCTAGATCATTAAAAGCATCCGGCATGCTTTGAGCAATGCTTTGAAGATTTATAATTCGTCGCACCTCATTTTCAGACTGGGCAGTGCATGGATCTAAATGAGACATGGTGGGAGCATACCGCGACAATTCGAGGCGTTCTACAGGAATGTTAGCATGCTTATCTCCCCCTAATGATAGGAAAACTGTCACATCAAAGTGATAATCCGTAAAATGTGCGATAAAGAGATCTCCTGTCAAGGGTTCTAAGTAGCAAACAATTGATGGCGAATCATAACCGACATAGATTCTCATTTTTCTCTGAAGACCCATTTTGGTACGTAGTGGCGATGATGTGAAAATTAACTTGACACACAAATTAAACCCTATTGTTGACAATTCTAGTATATATGTAAGTAGGGATCGTTCTAGACCGGGGATTAACTAGGGATGCTAATCAACACAAATAAGATTTAAAAACACTAAATTAGACTCTATAGACTCAAAACTAACTTAAAACACTCAAAACAGCAACAAACAATAAAAAAGACTCAATTCTAGACCTAACAAGTGATTTTGACGAAAATAAGACTTAACTTGACTCAAAAGACTAAAAGAAAATAGATTTTGACTCAAGTAACAAGACTAAATGAAAGGGGGATAGTTTTTGACGAATTTAAAACTTAAAATAGAAACTTTGCAAAAAATACTTTATGAAAACGAATTTGGTGAATGAAAAATGGTGAAAGGCTAGTTAGAGGGTCCTTCTCCACACATGATATATGCATACAAACATATTTCCAGTTATTATTCCTTTAGGCTATGAATGACAATGCCCCAAATTAACTTTCAGATTTTCCTTAACTCATTGAATTTGATGGAATACGCATCGTAACCAAATTATCCGTATCAAGTTCCTTAACTATGAAAAGCATGATAAAAAGACATATCAAAGGTCATTAAGTTCTTTGAAAACCATAAGTATTGACAAGTATTCGTAACTATGAAAAGCATGATACTCATACCAAGGATTTACTTAACACAATCATGACTAGTGACTTCCACTATTTGTGAATATAAGTTCATAACGATTAGGTGAAACTCCCTTATACTCTAGCATCAAATTCATGCATGCAAATTAAGGGCCTGTTTGGGATTGAGGTGCTTAAAAAAAAAGCTACTATGAAAAAAAGCTATGAAAATTTTTGGTGTTTGGTAAACTTTGAAAAGCAGCTTTGTTTTAAAGTTGAGGGTGAAAAAAAGCCCAAAACCAAGAGATGACAAGAAGCTGCAATTTGCAGCTTCCAAAAGCAGCTTATTTTCACCCACACACGGGTGAACAGTGTCCAGTTTAATGAAATATACCATAACCCAAAACTGCCCTCGGCTTTCCCTTCACCGACGCTCTCGCCTTTCTCCAGAACTCTCTCGCACGCTCTTCACCTCAGAGCTCTCTCGCATAACCCGAACCTCAGGCTCTCTCTCGTTCTCTCGTTCTCTCGTTCCGTCGTTCCAAAAACTAGCGAACTCGTTCTCTCGTTCTCCAGGTTTCTCCAGGTAAGCTTCTCATTTATTTGTTTGGATTTTTCAAATTAGGGATGGGGAGATTAGGGAAAGAGGGGTGGGAAGAGCAAAGGGATGAGGGTATGGGTGTCGGGAAAAACAATTGGGGATGGAGGGTGGGGAAAAATTAATTGGGGAAGGGCGATATGGTTTGTGGAAAAAATTAATTGGGAAAAAATTAATTGGGGAAAAAATTAGGGTTTGTGGCAGTGAGGAAGAAGCAAAGAAGAAGATATACAATGTGTCATGCGAGAGGTATTTCGGTTTTGGTTGTGAGATTGATGAGGAGACCTCAAATAAGCTTGAAGGTTTGTGCTGTTAAATTGCAGCTATGTTATAATTTCTAAGTATAATTAGTAGATTATGCATACTGTTTATGCATGTTTATGATTCTTTTCTTGTTATCAGGCTTGCCCGGTGTTCTTTTTATTCTTCCAAATTCTTATGTTGATCCTAAATACAAAGACTATGGTGGTAAGTGTTTAAGGATCTAAAGTTTAAGCACTGTGATTTCAGATCTCGTGTGTTCTAATTTTAATCCGCATGCACCCACATTTCAACATAGAAGTTGCTTGAAGAGACATGGTGTCGGTTTTGAGCTCAAAGCTGTAGTTTTACTTTTTCAACTATCCAATTGAATGATGGAAGACTATCTGTTTTCCTTTTTTATTTGTATAGGTTACTATAGGTTACAGTTCGCCTGCATTCTTTTCAAGATTCGTCATCCATCTTGGAGAAGTTAAATAGGCCATATAGGCATTATTTAACTTTGAATCCTAATGGACTTATATCAAATGTCTCTCTCGACTCTCCTGTACTTCTTATACTATGTGGAAATGCAGATCAGTGGAGATGAAACATTCTATAAGATTTTTTTAGTGTCGTGCAATTTTGATGCCATTCATCTTTCTTTGGGTTTGTGTTTATGAAGTTGCAGCCTCCAATATGTTGGTTATTGACTAACATTAATTTTTCAAAAATTGGAAAGACATCGTTTTTAGAAGTTTGTTTAGTTAACATTTATATTTCTTTTTGTTTAACTCCCAGTCCATCTTGGCAAAGCTAGTAGCCCTCAGTTGGCGATGCCTAGCTTTGAATGCTAATGGACTTATAATGATTCACTTCATCCTGTTCTGTTGCTTCGTGAGTGTTGTGGAGTTTCGGAATCATTGGAGTTGATACATTTCATGACCTTTATCCTTGAAAAGACAACCTTGCTGATACTGTAACTTGCAGTCCATCTTGGCAAAGCTAATAGCCCTCAGTTGGCAATGCCTAGCTTTGAATGCTAATGGACTTATAATGATTCACTTCATCCTGTTCTGTTGCTTCTTGAACGTTGTGGTGTTTCGGAATCATTGGAGTAGATACATTTTATTAGAATTTGTCACGTGAAAGTTCATTCACCTCAGACTTGTAACTCCTGTGCGGTTCCATTTTCTCTCATTCATTCGTGTTATTTCGGAGCTGTTAACTTTGATTTCTTTTAGATTATACAAAATTCCTTGTTAAAAAAAGGTATAACTTTTTATTTAGAAACAAGTATGTACATATCTACATTGTATACTGTTCTCCTGCTAAAAGGTTTGCCACTATTGCATGTTCACCGCTGTTTTAAATGGATGCTTGTTCTGCAATTTGTTCATTCTCTCTCAATTATTTTCAAACTTCTAAATGCAACCTATTCTTGTAACTCATGATTGTAACTTTCTTTAATGCAGCTGAGTTGTTTGTGAATGGAGAAATTGTTCAAAGGTCGCCTGAAAGGCAAGAGGAGGGTGGAGCCACAGCCGTCAAGAGCTCAGGACAGACCAAGGTACAATGATAGAACCCGTTACGTGCGCCGGAGGGAAAATGCCCGGTGAAATAAATGGAAGGCTAGCTATGTAAATATCTTGGTGAAAATGGGAGCTAGCTTTCTGAAAGCTTGTGGAGCCTAAAATCCTATGCTCATCTGGGTCACGATTAGTCCAAAGTTTGCTTAGTAGTTGAACGATTGAAGTTGTAACTGCGGATTTGTTGATCGTTGTCCGCTCTTGTTAAACCCTTGAGTTCACGGTGAACTTGCACCGAACCTTCAAAGCCATGAGCTATTCTATAAGTTGAACAACATTAGTAGTTTTGTGCGATTTGAGACTTTGTTAGTGGCCTCAGGCCATTTTCTTGACTGCGTTTTGGATGATTCAATTTGAGGCTCAAGGCCCTCTCCTAGGGCAACCGTCCTCTTGAGCCCGGCGTACGAGCCGGGTTCTCTTTCATGTCTTTATATTGCCGTGTTTTGGAGAAGAGAAGGAGATTAAGGTGATTCCACTAAAAAATTGAGCTAGAATGCTGCTGCCTTGGGCTTTGTCCAGCAAGGGAGCAATTGAATCTCATCATATCTAGGGTAAGAGTTCAATTCTTAGCCCTAAAGGAGAAAGGACAATCGTGTTTTGCACCCATGTGGTTTCGTAGGGGTGCCGAACCAACGGGTCACAAAGAGGTATTCAACCACAGGCATTCTTCTCTTAGGAGCATCATTGAACGAACTTTTGGGGTATGGAAGAAAAGATGGGCAATTTTAAGGGATATGCCTAATTACCCGTTCAATAAGCAAGTGAAGATTGTCATCGCTACAATGGCTCTTCATAACTACATACAGAGGTATTCTGAACGTGATCGTCATTTTGATGACCCCAGGGACTTTTGTGAAGAAAGCGATAGTAGTGATGATGATGATGATGAATATCAAAATTATCAAGTTGAAGGATCACATGAGATAGAGGCATTAAGAAATAGAATAGCAACAAGTTTGATGAATGCATCTAATTAGACTACTTTCAAGTACATTAACAATATTGTACTAATGAATCCTAGCTATTCACTCTAAAATATTTCTATTAAAGTAGTTTGTCATACTAATTAATATTTAAGATAAAGTTTATAAATATTTTTCTTCTAAAAATAAAATATATTTAGTAATTCACTTTTATTTGTTAAGAAAATTAAATTAATAGCACATCTAGTAATATACCCTTTTTGGTCATTTCACACAGTCACAGCTGTTTTACAAAAAAGTTTACCAAACACTATGATACTGCTTTTTGTTTCCAAAAGCACTTTTACAAAAACGTTTACCAAACACTTTGCTGGCTTTATTTCACAGCCGCTTATTCTCAAAGCACAGCCGCTTATTCTCACAGCAGCTTTTTTTCAAAGCACAGCAATACCAAACCAGCCCTAAGTGTCGACCCTCAACCAACATACATAAACAAGTTTTTATAACTCAGATAAGCAAATCACATTCAAGACTTAAGAAACAATAACTAGATGTAATCAATTCATATAAAGCATATAATCATGGCTTTGAATTCACCTCCAACTATAAAGAAATTAGTTCCATATGTTCATCATAATTGAAAACCAAATTAACACAAACATTGAACTAAAACTAAGGATAGAAAGAACCCAGAAACACTCCACACTCCAATGGCAAGCTTGCGGCACTCCCTTTGGATGGTGGCAGATTGCACAAGTCCTCTTCTCATTCCTTCTTTGCTTGTGGCACTAGGGTGATGTGGTGTGAATTATGGTGTTTGATGGCTGAATGTATGAATGAATGAATGAGTGAATGGATGGATGATTTCTGCAGCATAAGGATGTATATATATATGTAATGCACGGTTGAAACCATAGGGAAATCAGATTAGGGTGTCGTAGAAATCAGGTGGGAAAATGTTTGCACAACCCTAGAGGAAAATGACTAGGGTTCCAAGGCAAAGACCAAGGAGGAAAGAGAAAAAGATTGCAGGTTCTAGAGCTTCTAGAAGAGGGAAAGGCACCACCTTTCTAGGGATTTTAGAAACAATGTGCTTTGTGGCAGAAATTGGACTTCTAGAAGGGATAAAGGGTGCGGCACCTATGTAGGAGTAGATAGGGTGTTCTAGAACCATATATCTAGTTGTTCTAATGTGAAATTAAGTCCTTTTTGCAGTTGGAATTAAGGTAGCAAAAGATTAGGATAGGATAAGATAGGATAAGGTTTGGATAAGATAAGGTTGTTTGGATAATGTTCTATGTTTCTTGCTCTTTCCTTATCTCCTTTGTCTTGAACTTGTTTCTCCAGATTTGTAGCATGTTCCTAGCCTTTTTTGACTTGAAATTCATCCATCCACCTTGCTCCATATGCAAGCTATCCATTCCATGCCCAAAACTGCTCCAAATGGCTCCAAAATGCACTTTCTTGCCTACGTTCCACATCAATCCCTACTGACATGCAATAATCGTCAAAAGTCTGTGACGTAAACTCTCAAGTGTTATCTAGTTGAATCGACTTAATCAGATAATCAGGGTGGTGAACCCTTCGCTTAATGATTTGAGCTAGGAGTTTAGTAAATGCGGTGTTGCGTGTGGACAACAAGCAAACATGTGACCATCTTGTCGATGCATTAACCAACACCATAAAATATTTAAATGGTCCGTAAGTTGGTTGGATAGGTCCACAAATGCCCCCTTGAATCCTCTGAAGAAATTTAGGGGGGTCCTGAATAATCTTTGTATGGGAAGGTTGAGTATTCAATTTCTATAAAGAACACGCTTTGCATGACGAAAATCCAACATAGGGATGTAACTTATGCTCGTGAGAAGATTTGAGGATACGGCGCATCATGTCACGTCCAGGATGTCCAAAACGATCATTCTAAAGTAACAAAGTGTCCTGGAACTCAGGCATAGGGCCGGCCACATCGTGGGCTTCTGTGTCGCGAATGGTTGTGATGCACAACCCACTCGGCAGACGTTCTAACTTCTTGTGAATATGTTTCTGGGCATATTCATATGAAATGATACAAAGAAATTCAGAATCATGATCTTCAGTGGCTTTAAGATGATATTTATTATCTCGAATATCTCTAAAACTTAGTAACGTTCTGCTGGAACGTGGATAATAGATTGCCTCTTTAATGGTCAAGATTGTACCATTAGACAACATGATACGTGCCTTTCCGTATCCTTCAATCTGGTTGGATGGGCCTGAGACAGTTGTCAAATAAGCTTTCTTGGGTATTAAGTTAGTAAAATAGTGTCGTTCACGCAAGATGGTGTGCGTGGTTGCACTATCTGCGAGACAACTAGCTTCCCCACTAGCCATACCTAGAAATAAATTGATTGAATTGGTCAAATGCAAAAATATAAGTCCATTCATTCAATTAAGCAAATCGAGAGAATAATATCCATTCAAATAACAATCCATAATTCAAAACAAACCAAAACCAAACAAATTATTCCAAATACATAGAAAAGTTGTTCAAAATTAAACCATAAACCTAACAAAAAGGGGGGTAGGGCCAACCACTCCTAGTGGGTTCGGCCATTAGGGGTAAAACACCCTAAAAACATGTCTAATTTATTCATCCATAGGTGCTGATGCCTCTTGAAAGTCCGATATCTCCATGGATGTAGTTGCATCTTCCGGATGATCCACATGTGCAAAGTTAGACTCACGACGGGAATGATACTTGGCAATAGCCTCAGGGGAAGCTCGACATACGTGTGACCAATGATCCTTGGATCCACAATGATATCAGATGTCCAGTTCAGTACAAGCAGCCTGAAAGGTAGCTTTGCCCTTGTTCTTGAAGTTTGGGGCCTTAGGGGCGAGTGGTGGACGCTGTTGGATCACATTTTTTCCCTTAGGTGAGGCACTCTGTTGACCTTGAGCCTGTGGTTGGGCTTGCCACCCATTGCCACGGCCAGGACGATTTTTTCGTCGTCTATGGCTATTAGAATTGGTCGCATGCGCTTCAAGCGCGGCGTTCGAGCCAATTGGTCAAGCTTGATGATTCTTCATCAAAAGTTGGTTCTGATTTTCAACGAGAAGTAAAACAGAGATCAAATTCAAGAACTTGGTGAATTTCTGTGCCCGATATTGTTGCTGCAGGATAATATTGGTGGCATGGAAGGTCGAATAGATCTTCTCCAGGAGATCTGATTCGGTTAGTTCCACTTTGCAGAATTTCAACAAAGAACGGATTCTACAAACTTCAGAATTGTATTCATTCACGGACTTAAAGTCTTAGAATCGAAGATGCTACCAGTCGTGTCTTGCTTCAGGCAAGTATTTGTCTTTCTGGTGATTGAAACGATCAGCCAGAGCAAGCCAGAGAGTGCGTGGGTCCTCCTCAGTGAGATACTCAGTTTGCAGTGCATCATGGATGTGTCTTCGAATGAAGATCATTGCAGTAGCCTTCTGAGCTTCGTCAATAGGTTTGTTGGCGATAGGTGCCTCAATGGTGGCTATAATGCCCTTTGCAGTGAGATGGAGCTTCACGTCTTGAACCCACTTCAGATAGTTTCTTCCAGATACTTCTAGAGTGGAGAAATCGAGCTTGTTCAAGTTCGACATGTCCCTAAAATGGAGGGAGAAAACGTGATTAATCATATGGTAAGCCATATACATATATCGTAGAACATACAGGTTCTATAGACATGTAGTGGTTTAATTTATGCATGAAAACTACGGGTTTCATGTGGTATGTTTTGAATGAAAACTTCAAGTTTCAAAGACACTAAATTTGAAACTACAGGTTCAATTTAGTTTTTATGAACAATTAGTTCATAATGAAAGGTTCCTGCAAGAAACACAGAATGCAATATGCTGATTTAAGTATAGTGGATTTGAGTTTCTTCGGGAACTCAAGTGTGAGAGCTTCATTACTACGAAAGTATGTGATGGTTCAAAGTATAAAAATAAATTATTGAATCCTTAATGTCCAAAAGTGATCTTCAGGTCAATAATTTTGGATTCATTATCAGATTAATGGACTGCAGGTCACTTTTAATTAATTCAATAAATCGGGCCATACCGGGTCGATTGTAGAAACAAAATAATATTATTGGATCGAAAATGTAGCCCTAAAATAATATTGGGCTTGGTGTTGTGGGTTAAGTGGCACGGGTTTGGGTGCCTTAAGTATAAGGCAAGGCCGAAAAGACCTCGGGGGTGGGCTACATGCACATAGGTGAGGGAGAAGCCCCAGCCGCAGTTGGGTTTCAGTTTGGGCTGAAGGGGGTGCATGAGACAAGGCCCAGTAGGTGCTGGCCTTGTAGGTGATGCATGGGGGAACAAAACCCAACCCTAGGGGCTGGCGTGTGGGTTCAAATGGGAGCCCAGCCACATAGGCTGGCTTCTTGTGATGTGAGCCGCAAGGAAACAAGGCCCAATCGAGTGGGCTGGCACCAAAGAGAGCAGGTTTGCGGGCCTGGATGCACACGGGACAAGGACCTAGTAATCAAGGCTTGCCCCATGAAGGCTGCAGGCCTCCTCAGTGATAAAACTAGGGCTGCAGGCCTATTCTAATCAATCAGGCTGAAGGCCTGGGGGTCCAAGTAGGTGCAGCAAAGCCCAGATGGCTGCTATCGATGTTGTGTCGCAAGGGTGATGCCATCCAATGTCCAATTTCCTTTTTTTTTTTTTTTTCAAAAAAATACCCTTAGGGTTTAGGAAACCCTAAATATGCTTCTAATTTATTTTATATAATTTGACTCATAAATTCCACATAACAATTTAATTGTGCGATGCATGAAACAAATATATATATATATATATATATATATATATATTGAAAAATATATGAACATATACAATATATATATCGGAAGGAAAATGTAAACATAGGGGGATTCATGCATCATAGGGAATGTTTTCATGCTTCGTGGACGTTTCAAATATCTTTCTTTATTTTAAGCGTACCAGATTAGCAGAAAACGAATAAGCCTTTTAATGTGGTGGATGATAGCCTCCTCGTACGATGCGTAAATTCCTTAGCTTTTGGCAAGAACGTGCTGATAACGTGTTGTAGGCCTATTTGATTGAACGATCTAAGGTTTAGAGGGAGAGAGAGGGTTCGGCAATATTGAGAGAGAAGAGAGATTGATTTAATTGCAAAGTATGTTTGATTCACCCCACTGTGCCTTTATTTATAGTAGTGGAAATGGTAAAACCTTTCCCTTTAGGATTACAACATTTAATATGTAATCTAATCCTAATAGGAATATATAATACTTTCCCAGATTCCCTAGGATTTACACAATCACATTCCTATTCTAAATATGACTGCAATAATTACTACGTTTTGGTGATATTTCTCCTTATTTAAAAGTGAGAGGTTTTAGGTTCGAATCTCGTGCATGACGAATTTGATACCAAGTTAAGCTGTCCATTGTGTGGTTTAGTCGAACTCCCATCTCCTTAGTGTAAAAATATTAATGTACTGCAGAAAAAACCCAAAATAATAGTGAATTAATTAATGCAAAATAAAATTTTAAAATTAGTTAGGCTTTTTTTGTTGAAAAAACGATTGTATCAACACTAAAAGGATAGAGGAGTGGATTAAGCCTTATAATAAGCTTACCATAATAATATGATTCAACTTCGTTTTTGGCATTATTATTGAATTATTAAATTAAATTTTAAATTATGCTAGAAAACTAAAATTTTAAATTAAATTTACAAACTAAATAATGTGATTGATAATTGAATTATTATTTAATATTTGATTAACATTATTATTTTCTATTGCGAAACCGAAATGGCCAAATAATTTCCCGAATTCTGAAACCGAGGTCCATGAGTGGTAAAACGTTTTCAAAACCCTTTCTCTCTCTCTCTTTCGTGCCTTTCTCTCACCGGATGCTCGCAAAACCCTAGCCCTCGCTCCCTCTCTCCCGCCCTCTGCAACATTAGGGCTTTGATTCCGCTATATATATAAATATTGCCCTAGAACGTCTATCTATCGTATAATATTTGGGTTTTTCCGTTATCTTTTATTGTTTTTGAATTTTGAATTCGAGGCCGAAGGTAGAGTGAGAGAGATGGTCGCCGGGTCGCGAATTGAAGGTGGGACTCAGATAATCTCAGCAGGAGTGAGAAAAACGATTCAATCCATTAAAGAAATAGTGGGTAATTACTCGGATTTTGATATCTATTATGCTCTCAAAGAAACCGACATGGATCCTAATGAAACCGCCCAGAAATTGCTCAACCAAGGTCTCTGCCTTTCCCTCTGTTTTGCATAGTTCTGTGGTTCTATAGCTTTGTTTGGTGATTTTTTTTGTTGTTATTCTGTTTTGGGTAATGAATGTTTCTTTTTAATTTTCGATTTGGGGTTATCTTTGTGGTTACTGAGTCCATTGTTCGGTGTTCTAATTGTTATTGCGTTTGGTTATTTTAGTTAGTTATTGATTTTAGGGTTGTTTTGTGGAATGTGGCACGCGTGCTTTTATTATTGAGGTTTTGTCATTGTAAAGATTCTGTCCTTGGTTCGTTTTTAGGAGCTAATTGATTGAACTTGTTTTCGGGTGAGTTTGTGACTGTGAGTGGTGAACCAAGTTTGATTGTGTTAGAGTAGTATTTTATGGTTGCCTTGGCGATTATTCCCTCATTGTACTTACCTCTAAGTAGTTGAACTTTTGGGAGTTGGTACATGGGTTTGGTGAAACCCTATAGATAGAACTGATATTTTGATTTTTGGTAACCTCGTGTTGTTTTACTTTTTTGTGTATCTCCTTCCATTAGAATTTCCTTTTTGAGCAATATTTTCACATATGTACATATTACATGCTTCCGTAGAACTTTTGAAGCTATATTAGGGAAATTGTATTTGCTTTATTTTCTCGAGACCTATCAACACAATTTCTCATTGTAGATTGTGTAATACCATTATCTGTCATTTTTCATGTACCAGTTCAGTTTCTTACTGTGAATATTCTCGTTTGTTTTTACCCAGAACCATTTCATATTGTGAAGAGAAAAAGAGACAAAAGGAAGGAGGTATCCTCTAATGTAAGTTTTGGTTTGCCTTTGAATTACTCTTCATTTTTCTTGTGGCTTAATTTCCCACCTTTAGCTTTATATATTTTAGCATGGTACATGTGACTAAGATCAAGTGAACAGTAGTTCATATGCAGAATTTATGTTCTGCATGAAGATCTTAACTCTTTTATGAACTGGTGTAATGATGCATGGTTAAATACTTTTGAGGTTGTGGCTTCCTGTACCGTACAAGTCATTGGTCAATACTCAATAGTGACAGGCATACTTTAGTGTACCGCTAATCTACCGGTTCTTGTTTGACCAATCAAATTCATGATCTTTTTGGCAAAGTGACCCAGAAAAGTGGTAATTAACATTGTGCTGCTACCAAGGATTTTATGTTTCTATGAAATGAATGCCTCCCATGAAAATGAATACTGCTATCAATTAGTCTATTTGGATATGAAAGGCCTTTGGCACTCAATTAATGATCTGCAGAGTAATTCTGTGTCATGTGTTTCATTTCGTCAGTAATTGGTGGCTCTTCTAACTAAGCTTGTTACGACTTCTGTCAACTTTGAAGACATTGTAACTGCTTTCGAATGACCACATTGTGAAATTGTTATTATTATTTATTATTGGTTAGTTGTTTGGGAGATAGTCGTGGTGTTGAGGGTCTCACTAAGTTTATATTTATTTACCACAATCGTAATTTTTTTATTTTTATTTTTATGTTGAATCACATTTCAAATAGTTCTAAAGGGAATTTGTTGCAATGCAAAAGTTTTACTGGTTTACTGTTCGTGGCTTTAGAGTAATGGGCTGGTTCCTGTGGATGCAAGGAGACATTTTGAGAGTGCAGGCCAAGGACCCAAATCAAATACATCCTCTGATCGTCCCCCTTCTCAAAATACAACTTCTGATCGTCCTTCATCTCACAGTACATTTTCTGAGCGTCCCTCATCTCACAATACATTTTCTGATCGTAATGTTAGAAGAGGAGGTTATGCTCGTGGCGGTTCAACTGGTAATTCATATATGTCCTGATTTATTACAAGCTTTTTAATTCTTCTTCTGGAATATTCCTTTTGGTTAATTTTACTGTAAACAAAGCCTCATGATTCTTAATTATTGTCTTTTTTCAACTAGCTCTTTTGTTCGTGTGCCTAGTTGTTGAAATCATGAAAGGAATAGAGATTTTTCAAATGTCTCTGATAAATACCTTCTTAGTGTTAACTAGGTTGACTGCATAGAAAAAGATATATGTAGGCTTATGTTTCATTGTTCATTGAGAAACATTGTAGTGGTTGCTTGATTTGCTAATTTGCTCTAGTTGGATTTTTTTTTTTTTTTTTTTTTTTGCAAAACCACCGTATCACTTTTATTGTATATTTAATTAATCTAGTACTACGATGTTTAGGGATTTCCTGTACAAAAAAAAAGTAGTATTGATGAAAGTGGATGCATTATAGATGAGTGCTCTTTTATATTGCTGAAAGGAAACCAGTATCTAGATTTAGGAAGTGCAGGGTATATTTCACTCGGGTTCATGCTTCTTTGTTACCAAAGTTTAGGGGATGAGGGAACCACAGACTATACAGAGACTGACACAAATGTTTTATGATAAAACATAAGGTTTTCATGTTGCAAATGGATCAAGAATCGTTAGGAGTGGGTGATGAGATTAGTGAATAAGTGGATTGCACATTTTTCAAGCAAGGGTAGATTTAAGAAGGGTTACAGGTTAATGGGAAGGGTAGATTTAAGGACGGCTTACTGATTAATGGGAAGTTGGAGATAAGTGGTGTGATGGATTAAAAGAGCTTCAAGTCAAATTTGACAATATGACTGAGAATAGACTTTAGTAAAAGAGGTCCTGTGCCTGGAACCAGTGATGAGTGGTCAGACAACTTAGTAGCTTTGAAACTAATGAATGAAATCCTCTGCCGGTGAATATAATACATTATGACAATCTCAGGGTAACATATTCAAAGATATTACCAAGAAAAGAAGGTAAACTAGAAAAATTTGAGAACTATTGTGCTGTCTCCTATTCAACGTTAGTTGGTCAAGGCTTGAAAACGGAGCATATAAAAGATGTCCTGTATGATATGGCAGTGGTTTCGTTGAATCTTTCAAAGCTGGAGAAAGTGTTCATGGGAGCGTGACATATGGAACTGTATGCTGGTCTCTGAGAATTAAGACATGGTTCATGACAAAGAATTTGGAGGTTCCTTCGGACATAACTGAGGGAAGCTAATCCTTTATCCCTTCTAATAGTTCAAGCACTGTTATTCTGTAAGAGCAAGCTGGAGCTAACTGAGATCGGTGAATGTGGTGTTGCTTTATTGAACACCCTGCTCGCAATCTCTCAAGTTGGAGTCTATTTATATATGTAATGAATGCTAAGATGTCAACTATGGTGGCTAGATTGTGATTTTTGTGCTCCTCAATTTCTAGTGATTCAGAACATTTGAGAAAATAGGCGATGCTTGTTTAGAATATTTAATACCAGTAGAGAACAATACCTTTTTTCATTTTCAACTGAAGCTAGGATTAAGGTATAGAGGTGTGAAACAGGTTACGGTCAGTTTCAATCAATGTGGTGATAAGAGAAAACTACTTTCTAGTTAATATTAGACTTCTGTTGGTGGCAAGAAATTTAGCTATAAAGCTGAAGTGGGTAGCACTGCAGCATGGGGAAGTATGTCGGTGTCATGAAGTTGGTGCTATAAGCTCAAGATGATGAAGAAAGTGGTGGAAGAGGATAATGAGGAACCTGAACTGTTGATTCTGGTAAGAGCTCCATAAAGTCCAACTTTGTAATACTTGCTGCACCCGAAGGAGTTGTTGGAAGAAAAAAGTGCTTTTCCTTTTACGGAAAAGCATTTGAAATGGCACTTTGGGCACTTGTGTGATTGTGCAATTCGGATCTTTAGGCCTAGAGGGTTAAAGGCAATTAGAGGGCCAATCTGAAACTGATTTTGTTTTCAAGTCAATGACAAGGGCAAATACATGTCTTTTGTCAACCTGGCTGCTGTTTTGTTAATATAATATCTTCTAAAGAAAGATTCTGAAAATTGTTTCTAATAGAAGCATTGAACTGGTGTTTTGGTAATTTAATACAAAAGCTACTGAAAATAAGGGGTGGTTGAGTGGTAGGGAAATTATATAGTTTTGTAGTTTTTATAATAGAAGTGTTGCCAAATTAACAAAGGTAATTTAGAAATGGAAGATGATTATTTTGTTGTATTATAAAGAAGTTGAGGGTAAATATCCAATAAAGATCAAAACCATCAATAGCTTTTAAAAAGAATCTCCCAGGCCTAGATCAGGCTTTGTATGGCCATGTTCTACTGCCATGTTCATTTAGATAACCTTTTGCAACTTGTGTTTTCAAGGAAATTTTTCTGTAGTGTTTCTGGCTACTTTACCTCTGTAATGTTCCTTTGAATTACAGCTAATGATAGACACTGACTAGGTACAGGAATCAGCAGAGAATTCCGTGTTGTGAGAGACAACCGAATTAACGGTAATGTCAATAAAGAAATGAAGCCTGCTTCACCACAGTGTACAACTTCCACCAATGAGCAAGCATCAAATGATTCTGAAAAGGGGTATTTTTTTTATCCTTTTATCTTGTGTGTCTTTATGTGTGTAGCCACGTATTGTTCTTGGCTATATGTCTATGCCTTGCCATAGAATGCCACAAGTTATTGTTGTATAAACCTAGAGGAAACTGAGTTTTGTTAAGTAACATTTGGGGTTGCTGTTTATGAAGACCCTTAGTTTCAGGGTTATTTGTATTTAGGACTTTTGGTATTTATACAAATTTTCCTGCTTTTATTTTTCTATAGTGTTGAAAGGTATGTATTTGTCTTTGCTGTGTTATTGCTGCATTAACTTATGATGATTGTTGTACTGTGCTTTCAGCCAAACAGCAAGTTCAAATAGTCAAAAGCCATCTAGCAGACAAAATTCGTCTCATGGATTGAATGGGCAAACTCGAATTAGAAGCAGTGGTGCTAATTCAACTGGTAATGTTAGAACAGAGACATTAGTGGAGAAGCGAGTCACTCTTCCAAATGCAGCTTCCCGGGTGCAAGCTGGGAAGCCAAACAATTCCCAACCACACTCTCCAGTGGTGGTATCGAGCAACTCTGTTGTTGGGGTGTATTCATCTTCCACAGATCCTGTTCACGTGCCATCTCCTGATTCCAGACCAGCTGCTTCTGTTGGTGCTATTAAACGAGAAGTTGGTATTAGGAGGCAAGCTTCTGGCAACTCCAAGCCATCTGCTCCAGGTATCTCTGTGACTTCTGTCTCAAATTCACTTTTGGGAAAAGAGGGTTCTACTGAGTCATTTCGACCTTTCACTGGAATCTCTAAAGCTGATCAAGTGAGCCAAACTTCTGAGTCTGTGATACCTAGCATGTTGGGCAACAGACCGTTGTTAAGTAATCAGCACAACGTCAGGCCACACCCACCACCTGTGGGACATCAGAAAGGTAATACTTGCTTTAATTATGGACTTTAAATTCACTCCTCTTAAAATAAAATAATCTGCATACAAATTCTATAATAACAGAGTTAAAGCATATATTGTCTGTTCATGTTAGAAAAGCTCACTAATTGGAATGGTCTGTTAGTTTGTTTTGTGGAGTTTTCATTTAGATTCTAAGTTTCAGGGTGATTTTTCTGTTTATCCTGTTTCTGTTTTTACTTTGTGGACGTCTTGTCCACCCTTGTATTTTTATTGTTCTGTGCAAAGTGCAATAAAAATTTGTCTCTCTTTTCAAATAAATAAATTAAATATTTTTGTGCTTTTGTTTGAAATGTTTTGTCTTCACTTCCTTGTATTTTTATTGTTCTGTGCAAAGTGCAATAAAAATTTGTCTCTCTTTTCAAATAAATAAATTAAATATTTTTGTGCTTTTGTTTGAAATGTTTTGTCTTCACTTTTGAAGCCTGTGAGTCATGTGTTATTGAAAATTTTGCAAGTGTAATAATCATGTTTCCGGATGCAGCTTCCCAGACTAATAAGGAGTGGAAACCTAAATCAAGCCAAAAGCCAAGTTCTAGCAGTCCTGGAGTCATCGGAACACCAACAATGTCTATTTCACCTGCTTCTGGTGATTCTAAGGTTTCAGAGTCAGAAGCTGCTAAGTTGCAAGATAAGCTCGCGCTAGTAAATGTATATGATAACTGTAATGTTGTCATAGCACAGAGTATTAGGGTCCCAGACAGTGATCGTTTTCAATTAACGTTTGGAAGCTTGGGGACAGAGCTTGATTCAACAGGGAATATAGTTAATGGATTTCAAGCTGGAGATACAGAGGAGTCAAACAGGGAAGCTGCAGCAAGGTGGTGTTATCTAATTATAACAAGTGATGAGTTAACTTTGCTGTGACATACCCCTCATGCAGTTTTTGAGAAATTTGTTTGCAGTTAACATCTGTTGGCATCCTAGCTTGTCTGACTTATAAATGATTCTATTATGCAGTTTGTCAGTATCAGCTCCAGAGTTGTGCAGTGATGAGGCTTCTGGCATCAAGCCGGTGGATTTATTAGATCACCAAGTTCAAAGTTCTGGCTCTGAATCCCCAGTATCAGGTGCAATTGCTGAGCATCAATTGCCTGAGAAAAAAGAAACTTCTAGTCCCCAGAATTTGGGCAATTATGCAGATATTGGTTTGGTTCAAGACAACAGTTCATCCTATGCACCTTCTGATTCACAGCAGCAAGATCCATCAGAGTTACAAGGTTTTTCGGTGAGTACACTAGTCAGACTACTGTCGCCTTTGTTGGATGCAATTTCATTTGCCAACCATTGTTTCTGATAGTTTTTTAATGTGATTAATGGAGTTTTCTGGAGCTTTATTTTTTTATATAATAATAAAAGCCCTTCATTGGGTAGAAGTGATTGCATGTTGTGACATATATTGACATGTTCTTGAATGTTCATTCTGTCTTCTGTTTGGAAGCAGGCATTTGATTCTCAGACTGGTTATGACATACCTTATTTCAGACCAAATATGGAGGAAAGTCATGGACAGGGTCTACCTCCTCCTCAAGAGGTAAAGTTAAGTGCTTGCGGTATTGTAATGTGTTACAGTTACTGTCTACATAACTAGGCATGTCATAGGATGCATAGAACTGCTGCGTGGTAATGTTGGATGCCCTGAACCTGCTGCTTTATACCTTTGTGAGCATTTTGTGTGCACAATCTATCTATGTTTTCCACGATAAAAAATGATATTCCTGCCATTTTTAAGACAAATACTGCAACTTTTTCTTTTTCCTAACTTGTAGATTATCTTTAGAACTTCTATGCATCATTCAATCAGTTTTTGCTTTCATAAACTGCTTTTAAAAATATTCTGTGTTAGACATTATGGGTGTAATTGAGGCCATCTCTCTCTCTCTCTCTCTCAAGTTTACAATATGTACTACCTTAATTAAACCCATTTATAGTGAATTGGATTTAACAGATGCTATCTTCTCTGGTTACAGGCCTTGAGCTCGCATACCGTCAACAGCATGGCTGCATCAACAGTTGCCATGGTACAACAGCAACCACCCCCAGTGGCACAGATGTACCCACAAGTTCATGTTTCACATTATGCTAATCTCATGCCATATCGCCAGTTTCTCTCACCAGTTTATGTTCCACCAATGGCTGTTCCCGGCTATTCTAACAACCCTGCGTATCCTCACCTGTCTAATGGCAACAGCT
Source organism: Pyrus communis (assembly GCF_041283825.1). Classification (NCBI taxonomy): domain Eukaryota; kingdom Viridiplantae; phylum Streptophyta; class Magnoliopsida; order Rosales; family Rosaceae; genus Pyrus; species Pyrus communis. The sequence continues at coordinate 14,257,227 of NC_142581.1, forward strand.
ACTTGCTGATGCCTGGAGGCGGTTCGCACCTAAATGCAAACAGCCTCAAGTATGGAGTGCAGCAGTTTAAGCCTGTCCCTGCTGGAAGTCCGACAGGGTTTGGGAATTTTACTAATCCTAACGGGTATGCAATCAACTCCCCTGGTGTTGGAGGTGCCACCGGGCTAGAAGATTCATCTCGAATCAAGTACAAAGATGGCAATCTATACGTCCCAAATCCTCAGGTAAAGTCTACCGTTTTATGTAGGTACTTACATTGCTAAAATTATAATGCTCTCCAGTGGGCGATTTGCTGATAAAGAAGTTGATTTTAATCGTTGAAACAAATTGCCTTGTATGAATGTGGGAGAGACGGACAGGCTTTGATGATCTCGTTTTTACTATCCACTATTAATTACAATAACACGTGGTGTTAATTTATGTTTTTAATGATTGACATGGCAGGCTGAGACATCAGAGATTTGGATTCAGAGTGCAAGGGAGCACCCAGGCATGCAATCCACTCCGTACTACAACATGCCTGCACAATCGCCGCACGGTGCTTATATGCCATCTCACGGTGCTCATGCTTCGTTCAATGCTGCAGCTCAATCTTCTCACATGCAGTTCCCAGGTTTGTACCATCCTCCTCAGCCCAGTACAATTCCGAACCCGCACCATATGGGCCCTGCTATGGGCGGTAATGTCGGTGTTGGGGTGGGCGCAGTGGCTCCTGGGGCACAAGTTGGTGCATATCAGCAACCCCAACTGAACCACCTGAATTGGCAATCGAACTTCTGAATAAAAGAAAAGGAAAAAGAAAAATGTGAATCTAACTCCTTGGTTGTAAGGGCTGAAGCAGTGGAGGGTATAGAGAAGGGTTTCTCTCTTGTCAAATGAAGTAGAACCCATAATCTTTTGTTATTTAATGAATCAAGGCATCATGCGGTGTTCCATTTTCAAAATTTCATGCGTCAACCCGAAGAGTGAAACATACATTACGCAACTATTACACCAATGTGGCGGTATCCTAAGCCTATCTCGTGCCACTGGCTTTTATTTTGTGTATTTGACATTACTCGTTAATTTGGGATATTGCCACCTTTGTGTTCCAGTTGCAAATAATTTCATATCCAACTGGAAGGTGCTTCTTGCTCCATCAACGTAAAGCATTGTATCGAATCAGACCCAACCCGAAAACTCTCATAAAGCTGGGTCTGGTGTGTTGGTATTTAAGGGCAATTCCGTAACGAATGTGGTGTTCTTAGAAAAAGTTCCGACTTCAACATTTTTTCGAAGAGGGTGTAGGTTGAGATTTGCTTGAACTTCGATAGGTAGTGGTGTTTAAATAGAATAACCCTTTCTTTTTTTGAAAAAAGATTCACCTCTCGTATACGAAATTTTCATCTTCTAGCCATTGGGATAACAAATCGATAAAAAAAAAAAATCAAAACTAAGAGGCGCAAAATGCAAAAATATTGGGCATAAATCCTTTTATTTTTATTTTTCTCTACATAAAAAATTACGGTAATAGTGGATTGGCCCGGTAGTTAGCATCTTATTCTTTAACTTATTATGTCTTGGTTTAAATTCTCTCTCAATTTTCTTAAAATTTAGTGTAAATATTGTTTGTATGGGAGGGAAAGAGGGAAAGATTGTTGATAATTTTGTATGGCTTTTTGTCATTGTTCACTTTAAAGATCTTTTTTTTAGGGGAGAGATCCTCTTCGAATCTTTCCAACCAAATCTTAGGGATCTGGAGATCCGGACTCTTGAAATTTGATACAACGACTATAATTATTATAATTTTTAGAGAGATCCTCTATTTGTAATTGTTGAATCAAATTTTAAGAATCCTAATCTCCGAATCCCTATGATTTGGTCCCCTCGTCTCAGCCCACGCCTCAGCCCACGCCAGCAGTTGTGTTGCTGGGCTTAGCCACGACCCGCATTCCAATCAGCCAGCCCATGAGGCTGGGCTTACCCTTGTGGCCCAAAATTGAAACCCAGCCTTGGCTGAGGTTTCCTCACAAGACTTGTAAGCCAGCCCATTGGGCTGGACTTGTTTCCGTATTGGTCTCGGTCCAAATCCTAGTAGCCCTACTGCTGGGCTCATTTGTCTTTGGCCCGTGGCTTGTAGCCAACCCGAGCCCAAAATGTCTATAGGGCCTTGACTTACTCACGACACCCATGCCCATCGTGTTTGGGCTACGGATTTTTGAATCCAATGCTAATTTTTAGCATTCTAAATCATTTTAACCTGAATCTTATAATTATTTTTGCTTCTATGATCAACCCTGAAGGGTCTTAATCTATTGAATTAATTAAAGTGACCAGCAGTCCACTAATCTGACAATTAATCCAAAATTATTGGCCTAAAGCTCACTTTTTGGCATTAACAATTCAATAAATTATTTCGTCACTTTGATTCGTTGACTCTCTTTCGTAGTCCCGAAGCACTCACACTTAGGTTCCTAAAGCAATCCACAAATCCACTACACTTTATTGTATATTGTATTATGTGTTCTTGTAGGTACCCCTATATATGAACTAAACATTCATAACTAAATCGAACCTGTAGTTTCAAATTTAGTGCCTTTGAAACCCAAAATTTTCATTCAAAACTTACCACATGAAACCTGTTGTTTCATGCATAAATTAAACCAATACATGTCTATACAACCCGAACGTTCTACAATGTATGGCTTTCCTTATGACTACCCACGTTTTGTTGTACCCTCTGTTTACGGACATGTCGAACTTGAACAAGCTTAATTTCACCGTTCTGGAAGTCTCTGAAAGAAACTACCTGAAGTGGGTTCAAGATGTGACGCTCCACCACACTACAAAGAGTCTTAGAGTTACCATCAAGGAACCAATTGACGATGCATTCGTCGATGAAGCTCAGAAAGCTACTTCTATGATCTTCATCCGAAGACATATCCATGATGCATTGCAGACAGAGTACCTTGCAGAGGAGGATCCCCGTACCCTCTAGCTCACTCTGGCGGATCGCTTTGATCACCAGAAAAACATTTTCTTGCTTGAAGCAAGACACGACTGGCAGCATTTACACTTCCAAGACTTTAAGTCTATGAATGAATACAACTTTGAAGTTGTAAAATCCGATCACTGCTTAAGTTTTGTAACAATGACTTAACTGAACATGATTTTCTGGAGAAGAACTATTCAACCTTCAATGCCACCAATATTGTTCTACAGCAATAATATAGGGCACAGAAGTTCACCGAAATTTCAGATTGGATATCTGTTCTACTTCTTGCTGAAAAGCAGAACCATCTTTTGAAGAAGAATCATCAAGCTCAACCTATCGGCTCGAATGCCGCGCCTGAAGTGCACGCGACAACTTTGAACAGCCATAACCGACGAAGATACCGTCATGGCCATGAGAAAAGGAGGCAAGCCCGACCTCGGGCCCAAGGTCCACTGAACAGAGGCTCATCCAAGGGAGGAAACTTGACCCAGAAGCGCCAACCCTTTGCCTTGAAGGCCCTAAACTTCAAGAACAAAGGAAAAGCTACCGTTCAATCGGATTGCACTGAACTGGATATGTGTTACTACTACAGATCAAGGGATCATTGGTCACATGTATGCCGAGCTACGCTCGAGGCCATTGCCAAGTATCATTCCCGTCGTGAGTCCAACTTTGCGCATGTAGAAATCCCCGAAACGGCTACTACATCTTTGGAGGTTTCATATTTTTTGGAGGCATCCGCTCATATGGAAGAATAAATTTAGACATATTTTTAGGGCATTTAACCCCTAGTGGCCGAACCCATTAGAAGTGGCTAAACCCCCCTCTCTAATTTCTAGGTTTATGGTTTAATTTTGAACAATTTTTCTAAGTCTTCGGAATTATTTGTTTGGTTTGGTTTGTTTTGAACTTTGGATATTATTTCTCGAATTGATTAATTGAATGAATGGAATTATATTTATGCATGTGACCGATTCACTTAATTTATTTCTAGGTATGACTAATGGGGAAGTTAGTTGTCTGGTTGATAGTGCAACCACACACACCATATTGCATGAGAAACACTATTTTACTAACTTCGTACCTAAGAATGCACCTCTGACAACCCTCTCAGGTCCATCCAACATGATAGACGGATACAAAAATGCCCGTATAATGTTGTCTAATAGTACTGAATTAACCATTAAAGAGACACTCTATTCTCCCCGTTCTGGAAGAACATTGCTAAGTTTTAGAGACGTTTGAGATAATCAATATCATGTTGAAACCACTAAAGATAATGGTTCTGAATTTCTTTGTATCACTTCTTACGAATATGGCTGGAAGCATATTCACGAGAAGCAGGAACGTCTCTCGAGTGGGTTGTACATAACAACCATTTGAGCCATAGAGACACACCATGTGGCCGGCCCTAATACTGGGTTCCAAGAAACTTTGTTGCTTTGGTATGATCAAATGGGACACCTCGGATGAGATATGATGCGCTGTATCCTCAAAGCATCTCATGGGCATCACTTGAAATCTTATCCCGGCCATCCGCTTTGCAAAGCATGTTCCTTGGGGAAGTTGAACATTCAAACCTCAATTACAAAGATTATTCACCACCCCCCTAAGTTTCTTCAGAGGAGTCAAGGGGATATTTGATAGGAGCATATTTATGTGACTTAGTTAGCTTCTTTTCTTGCATTTACATAGTTAGTTTCTATTTATTATAGTGATTTAAGCTATTTTCGTGTGTTTGTAGGTTTAAATGGCAAAAGAGGCAAGAAAGTGCATTTTGGTGCATTTTAGAGCAGTTTTGGGCTTGGAATGGATAGCTTGCATATGGAGCAAGGTGGATGGACAAATTTGAAGTCAAAAAAGGCTAGGAACGTGCTACAAATCTGGAGAGTTCAAGACAAAGAAGATAAGGAAAGAGTAAGAAACATGGAACATTATCCAAACAACCTTATCTTATCCAAACCTTATCCAACCTTATCTTATCTTATCCTATCCTAATCTTTTGCTACCTTAATTCCTGTTGTAAAGAGGACTTAATTTCACATTAGAACACCTAGCTATATGGTTTTAGAAGGTCATATCTGTCCCAAGATTGGTGCCGCACCTATTCCTTTCTAGAAGGCCCAAATCCATGCCGTGTACACTTTATTCCTGATCTAAGAAGGCTGTCATAACTTCCCTTCTAGAAGGCCTAATTCCTTGTCGCGTGTTCCTAACCTTTTCCCCCTTGGTTTCTGCTAAACCCTAGTCCTTTTCCCCTAGGATTGTGCAATCTATTTCCCTTCAGAAATTGTGCAAAACCCTAGCATATAAATACATGTTTCTCCCGCAGAAAAGGAGCCATCCATTCACTCATTCAATCATTCATTCATTCAACCACTATATCCCATACATTCAGACCATAATTCGCACCACACACAAGAGCCATAAACTTAGAAAATCCCCATTGTGCCGCAACTGTGCAAGGAAGGAGAAGAAGAAGCCACCTGGAGCCATGCTTGCCATTTAAGACGTTGGATTGTTGGAGCGTTTCTAGGTGTATTCTATCTTAGTCTTCAATGTTTAAATTTAATTGCCTTTGTTTAATTGCAAACATGAGGAACTAATTTATTTTTAGCTAGAGGTGGATTCAAAGCCATGAACATATATGTGATATGAATTGATTTCCTCCAGTTATTGTTTCGTAAAACATGAATGCGATTTACTTATCTGTTTGATTGATAACTTATTCTTGTATGTTGATTAAGGATGCCTACTTAGTTTGTATGCATGAATTTGATGCTAAAATATAAGGGAATTTCACCTAATAGCTATGAACTTATATTTACAAGTAGTCGAGGTTGCTAGTCACAATCGTGTTAAGTAAATCCATGGCAGGAGCATCATGGAGTTCATAGTTACGAATGTCATGTCAATGCTTATGATTTTCATAGAACTTAATGATCTTTGATTGTATCTCTATTATGATGTTCATGTAGGGAACTATTGAAGAATAATTTGGTTGCCAATGCATTGTCCATCCAATTCAATGAAATTAGGAAAATCTAAGAGTTAATTTGTGCAGTTCTCGGTTAATTTGGGGCATTGTCATTCATGGTTTATAGGAATAATAACTGGAAATCGATTTATATGCATATGTGTCATGTGTAGAGATGAACCCTCTAGCTAGCCATTCACCCATATTTCACCCAATTTCGTCCAAGTTGTTTAAGAGTCTTTAATCTACTTGTCTTTATTTTAAATTCATCAAAAAACCCAATCCCCTTTACTTTGTTGTGTCAAATTAGTTAGAATCTGTCTAAACTTGTGTTTTTAAGTGTTTTGAGTCAAGTTAAAAGTAATTTTCGTCCAAATCACCCTTTAGTGTCTAGTTTAAGTCTATTTGATTATTTTGTGCTGTTTTGAGTCCCCTTTAGTTTGTTTTGAGTTCCTTGACTCCAGTTAAGTGTTTTTAAGCTTAGTTTTGTATTTTTGAGTCAGTTTTAAGTAGATTAGCAATCTCTCCTAATCCCCGGCCTAGAACGATCCCTACTTATCCATACTACAATTGTCAACAAGAGGGTTTAATTTGAGTGCTATCTTTTATGACATCAAATTTTGGCGCCGTTGCCGAGGATTAGCAAAATTGCTAATCCTTCTTTGTTTTTGTCCGTGTCTTTTTGCGTTACTTTCTAATTTTGTTTGTTTTGTTTTCTTTGTTTTAGGTACTAGTTTATGACCTAATGTTCTTAACCTGTTTGTGCAAATATATTGGAGTTTGACGACGATTTTGAACGAACTTTGAGAAGGAAAAGGAAGCAACCAGAACCCAATCCACCTAGCTCTAGCTTTAAATCCGAATTTGAAAAAGAGGAAGAGGAAAAACAAGACATGGTGGTGGACAATCGAACAATCAAGGAACTTTTAGCCTCGGGGCTGGATAATGCCGTGCCTATTTGCATTCAATACCCTAGGGCAACTCCGGACAAGACTGATGAGTTTGAATTGAAGTCAAGCTTGCTGCATCATATTCCCAAATACCATGGGCTGTCCATGGAAGATCCAAACAAGCATTTGAAGGAATTTGAAGTAGTATGTTTGAGCATGACACCAATCAACGTGGATGGCAATATTTTGAAGATGAAAGCTTTTCCATTCTCTCTTTTGGAAAAGGCTAAGGATTGGCTCTTTGAATTAGCACCTGGAACCGTCACTTCTTGGGAAAGCATGAAAAGAGCATTCTTGGAGAAATTCTTCCAAACTTCGAGAGTCATTCTTTTGAGGAAGAGGATTAACGGAATTCAACAAAACCAAGGGAGTCTTTTCCAGCATATTATGAGCATTTCAAGACTCTAGTTGCATCATGCCCTCAACATCAAATGAAAGAAGAGCTTCTAATTTAATATTTCTACGAAGGACTTCTTCCCATTGAGAGGCAAATGCTAGATGCCTTGGCAGGTGGTGCTTTGGTTGACAAAACCCCAGTTGCTACCAAGATCTTAATTACAAATCGCGCATTGGATGCATAACAATACGAAGGAGTTGGACAAAGGGACCCCCCATGGCAACACCAAGTCAATGAGGTAAGTGCAATTTCCGAAATTCAATCTCAATTGGTTAATCTCACTGTTCTTGTGTCACAGGTTGTTAATGGATCCAAAGTGCAAAGATCAAATGTTTGTGGCGTGTGCACTATGCAAAGATATTCCAATGATCAATGCCCTCAATTGATAGAGAATAGGGGATGGGAAATTGCCAATGCCGTGGGTTTTCAAGGCCAAAATCAACCAAGGCATGATCCATATGCCAACACTTACAATCTAGGATGGAGAGATCATCCAAACTTGAAGTGGAGGGAGCCTCAACAACCTCAACATCAAGGAGGATTTCGGCAACCACCCCTGGGATATTTCAAAGGCCATTCACACCAATGCAACCTCAACCACCCCCGGTTCAACCAAATTCAGGTATGTTTTTGGATAATGATAAAATTATTCAATTACTCACCTCTTTGACGTAGAGAGTACAAAATCAAGCCAAAGAGATGCAAAATCAAGCTAAAGAGGTGGATGAATTGAAGAAACAAATGGGGCAGATGGCGGAATTCATGGGATAATTTAGAGACCAAGGCAAATTGCCTAGTTCAACTATTGTGAATCCAAGGGGAGGATTTGAAACCGCCAATGCCATCACTTTGAGAAGTGGCAAGGAGGTTGGAACCAACCCACAACTACCCAAATCAAGTAAAAAAGAGGATGAAAAACTGCTACTTGAAGAAGAAGAAGTAGACAAAGCCACGGCAAGGGTAGAACAACCCTTGCCGCAACCCCCTAATGCCTATAAGCCGTCCAATTCAGGTAAGGGTGGTTCACATTCAATTCATTCTAACCCTATTCCACCAAATGTGCCTTTCCCTCGCAGGTTTATGCAATCTAAGAAAGAGGAGGATGAAAAAGACATTCTGGAGACGTTTAGGAAGGTGCATGTCAATATCCCGCCCCTTGATGCTATAAAGCAAATCCTGAAGTACGCTAAGTTTTTGAAGAAGCTTTATACAACAAGGAAGTGGATTCAGGAGAAAGAGGTGGTACATGTAAGTGAGAATGTCTCTGCAATGTTGCAAAGAAAGCTGCCACCTAAATGCACAGATCCAGGTAGTTTCACATCCCTTGTGTAATTGGTAATACAAGGTTTGAACATGCTATGCTAGATTTAGGTGCATCAATTAATGTCATGCCATATTCTGTTTATGCATCTATGAATATAGGAGAACTTAAAAATGATGGTGTTATTATTCAATTAGCCGATCGATCTAATGCATACCTGAAAGGAGTTTTGGAAGATGTTTTGGTGCAGGTAGACCACTTGATTTTTCCTGTAGATTTCTATGTGCTTGACATGGAAGACTCAACCCACTTTCCACCATCGTCAATCTTACTTGGATGACCTTTCATGAAAACAGCCCACACCAAGATTGACGTGGCCAATAGAGCCTTAACTATGGAGTTTAGTGGCGATACGATTAATTTTAAAGTTTCTGAATCTAGTGAGAATCCTATTGATGTTCGTTCTTGTTTTGCCATTGATGTAATTAAAAATATAGGGCAGGAATGTTCAACACCAATTAAGAATGATGCGTTTCGGACCACCAACAAACAAGGAATTGGAATAAAGGACAAGGGACACGCCCCTGCCATCAAGAAACCCAATCTGGCCGAAAGCACCCCTAGTGATTTTGTTAACAATGCTACTGCTTTTGAGCCTTCACTGCAATATATTGGTGAGCCACCTATTCCAATTCCAATTCCCATTTCAACTAATAGGTTGTTACCTTCTTTGGTGCAGGTTCCCAATCGAATCCAAGGTGGTGAGAGAGTTTACATGGACTTTAGGAAGCTCAACGCCACAATCAGGAACGATCACTATCCCCTTCCATTCATTGAGCCTTATTATGAGTATTTTGAGGAGCATGTCGTGGAGGATGTACCCCTCCATGTCGTGGGCACTAATGGAGCTTAAAGCTTAAAAGGAGGTATCGTCCGGCTGGAAGACATTAAAGCAATCGCTTTTTGGGAAGCAACCCATGCATTGAAATAAAGAGGACCTAGGAATCTCCATCAATCCACAACCAGATTTGCGTTCCTTAACCCTTCTCTTTATTGCTTTTACTTTGTCATAATTGTCATGTTTGTTTGTTTGTGAGTCTATGTTTGAAACATTGAGGACAATGTTTGGTTAAGTGTTGGGGCGAGGGGGGTAAACAAATGAGTTTTCATTGATTTTCGTGGGATTTTATCACCTATCACTTCTAAAGTTGTTACTCACTGTTTTTAAGTGTTTTATTGTGTTTTAATGTGTTTAGAAAGGAAAATCCGAAAATTTGAAAAAATTCGAAAAAGAGTGTTTGAAAAACCCAAAAAGAGTCATTTGTGTGTGTTTATTTATGTCTTAGGGTACCTTCCAACACAATGATGAGGATTTGGTTTTTAATTGCATGACTGTTAAAGAAAGTTACAAACATGGATGGAAGTTTGATATGCTCTTTGGTTTATGCTTAGTTGTAGTTGTCATTTACGAATTCGTATGTAATCACAAAGGAAAAAAAATCAGTTTTTGTAACATGCTTGAAGGAAGGAACTCAAACTAACGCTACAACCTTGAGAGACTTGAGCCTAAACTTTGTTTGGAGAGTTATTAATCTTGATATTTTTGTTTTCTAAAGTCGTTGCATGATCTCATTATTTCTTTGCTTGGTTGCTACTTAGAATGCATTTTCATCACTATAGATCCAAATACTAAAACTCATACCCGTTTCATTCAAAGCATAAAATTGATTGCATAACAAATAACAAGATGAAGTTGTTTAGTTAAACCAGAGCCAAAAAAACCTTATTCCTTTGCATATATGTATTGTGGGTTTAACCCCTTTGAGCCTTAGTTAGCCTAATTTTCTTTGGTAACCACATTATCCTTACCTAGCCTAGAACAGGACTATCCATACCCTTGTTCTTAAAGAATAGTGGAGCATGACTTAGAGGGAATTCTGTTTGATCTACAAATTGCAGAAAACCAAGTGTGGGGGAAGGTTTTTCGTTGGAATTCTATGAGGTTGTACGTTTAGTGTGCCAAAGAAAGAAAGAATAGGGCACCGAAAAAAAAAAAAAAAAAAAAAGAAAGGTTGAGAAAATAGAGAAAAAGAGTTGAGAAAAAGGGTCCAAAAGTTTGAATCTGACCCTAATTGTTGTGTGAAGTTTCCCTTTGTCTTCAAAGTTGATTTCTGCATTCAAAAGTGAATTCTAAGTGTTTATTTCATTACTTTGCTTACTATCGCTTTAAGAACTTTTGTTTATCCTTACCTTTCTTTGTTAACCAATACCCTAGCCCCGTTACAACCCTTAGACTTCTATCTTGATTGTTATGTGTTTCAATATGTGGAGTTTAAAATTGGTATGAGTATCTGGTATCCCTGGTTCTCACGTCTAAGTAGTGGCATTCCTTTCATGAGATCATATACACGTTAATAATTGCAGAAAGTGCCATCTTTGATTATATATATGTGAGTGCTAGTCTACATGTTTACATCAATCTTCTGACATATACCTAGTGTAGGGAGTGTAGTCAGAAAATCTGTGTGAAAATAGAGAGTATATCCAATGAGGAATTCAGGGAATTCTCTAAGGCATGTTACTACATTCAAAATGTTGTTTTAATTGATTAAATGCGAGCTAGTGAGTGGTGACTGCGGTTAAGTGTATGCTCAAGAGTAAGGATAACTAAAATCTGTGGGAGTAGTGATTTTTAACATGTGATGTGTTAGTTTCTATTTGTTATAGTGATTTAAGCTATTTTCGTGTGTTTGTAGGTTTAAATGGCAAAAGAGGCAAGAAAGTGCATTTTGGTGCATTTTAGAGCAGTTTTGGGCTTGGAATGGATAGCTTGCATATGGAGCAAGGTGGATGGATGAATTTGAAGTCAAAAGAGGCTAGGAACATGCTACAAATCTGGAGAGTTCAAGACAAAGAAGATAAGGAAAGAGCAAGAAACATGGAACATTATCCAAACAACCTTATCTTATCCAAACCTTATCCAACCTTATCTTATCTTATCCTATCCTAATCTTTTGCTACCTTAATTCCTGCTGCAAAGAGGACTTAATTTCACATTAGAACACCTAGACATATGCTTCTAGAAGGTCCTATCTGTCCGTAGATTGGTGTCGTACCTATTCCTTTCTAGAAGGCCCAAATCTATGCTGTGTACACCCTATTCCTGATCCAAGAAGGCTGTCACAACTTCCCTTCTAGAAGGCCTAATTCCTTGCCGCAGGTTCCTAACCTTTTCCCCCTTGGTTTCTACCAAACCCTAGTCATTTTCCCCTAGGATTGTGCAATCCTTTTCCCTTCAGAAATTGTGCAAAACCCTAGCATATAAATACATGTTTCTGCCGCAGAAAATGAGCCATCCATTCCCTCATTCAATCATTCATTCATTCAACCACCACACACAATAGCCATAAACTCAGAAAATCCCCATCGTGCCATAACTGTGCAAGGAAGGAGAACAAGAAGCCACCTGGAGCCGTGCTTGCCATTTAAGACGTCGGATTGTTGGAACGTTTCTAGGTGTATTCTATCTTAGTTTTCAATGTTTAAATTTAATTGTCTTTGTTTAATTGCGAACATGAGGAACTAATTTATTTTTAGCTATAGGTGGATTCAAAGCCATGAACATATATGTGATATGAATTGATTTCCTCCAGTTATTGTTTCGTAAAACATGAATGCGATTTACTTATCTGTTTGATTGATAACTTATTCTTGTATGTTGATTAAGGATGCCTACTTAGTTTGCATGCATGAATTTGATGCTAAAATATAAGGGAATTTCACCTAATAGCTATGAACTTATATTTACAAGTAGTCAAGGTTGCTAGTCACAATCGTGTTAAGTAAATCCATGGCAGGAGTATCATGCAGTTAATAGTTACGAATGTCATGTCAATGCTTATGATTTGCATAGAACTTAATGATCTTTGATTGTATCTCTATTATGCTGTTCATGCAAGGAACTATTGAAGAATAATTTGGTTGCAGATGCGTTGTCCATCCAATTCAATGAAATTAGGAAAATCTGAAAGTTAATTTGTGCAGTTCACAGTTAATTTGGGGCATTGTCATTCATAGTTTATAGGAATAATAACTGGAAATCAATTTATATGCATATGTGTCATGTGTAGAGATGAACCCTCTATCTAGCCATTCATCCATATTTCACCTAATTTCGTCCAAGTTGTTTAAGAGTCTTTAATCTACTTGTCTTTACTTTAAATTCGTCAAAAAACCGAATCCCCTTTACTTTGTTGTGTCAAATTAGTTAGAATCTATCCAAACTTGTGTTTTTAAGTGTTTTGAGTCAAGTTAAAAGCAATTTTCGTCCAAATCACCGTTTAGTGTCTAGTTTGAGTCTATTTGATTATTTTGTGCTATTTTGAGTCTCTTTAGTTTGTTTTGAGTTCCTTGAGTCTAGTTAAGTATTTTTAAGCCTAGTTTTGTATTTTTGAGTCAGTTTTAAGTAGATTAGCAATCCCTCATAATCTCCGGCCTAGAACGATCCCTACTTATCCATACTACAATTGTCAACAAGAAGGTTTAATTTGAGTGCTATCTTTTATCACATCAATATTTGGGGACCTATCCAACAAACATGCGAACCATTTAAATACTTCATGGTGTTGGTTGATGCATCAACACGATGGTCACATGTCTGCTTATTATCCACACACAACGCTACATTTACAAAACTCCTTGCACAAATTATTAAGCTTAAGGCTCACCACCCTGATTATCCAATTAAGTCGATTCGATTGGATAATGCTGGAGAGTTTAGGTCACAAACTTTTGACGATTATTGCATGTTTGTTGGGATTGAAGTTGAACATCTTGTACCCCATGTTCACACCCAAAATGACCTGGCAGAAGCTTTCATAAAGCGCATTCAAATAATAGTTCAGACTTTGGTTACGAGAACCAATTTGCTGGTATCTGCTTGGGGTCACGCAATATTGCACATAGCTATGTTGGTCCGCCTGAGGCCCACCGCTACCCAACCTCATTCATCGTTATAGTTGGTTACTAGATACGAGCCTAGCGTATCACTTTTACATGTGTTTGGGTGCGCAGTCTATGTGCCAATAGCGCCGCCATTACATACCAAATTGGGTCCTCAGAGAAAAATGGGAATCTATGCTAGTTATGATTCACCATCCATTTTTCCCTACTTAGAGCCCTTGACATGAGATCTTTTTACTTGACGTTTTGTGGATTGTCACTTCGATGAGACTGTCTTCCCGTTGTTAGATCCCCGCACCATTACGAATTGTTGTGGATTACTCCTACTATGTCTCATTTAGATCCCCGCACGCCTCAATCTGAAACTGAAGTGTGACATATTCTAGATCTTCAAAGCATTGCTTAAAGCGTGCCAAATGCTTTTACTGATCTAGCAAAGGTGACAAGATCACATATACCCACTGCAAACGCACCTGCAATGATGGACGTACCGATCGTATGTCGTAACACCGCCGTGGAAGGATTCATAACCCCGGAAGAGGAAGACGGCATAAACTAGTGAACCTAGTATGAATTCGACCATTGCTTACTCATCCGCTCCAATGTATGAGGTTATTCTAGATTACGGTGATGCTTCAGATGAAACATGTCGGGCGCCTGAGAATCGTGAGATTTCAGTCCATTACGCCATATTGGATGAGGTTTGGAATCGGAATGGGATAATTGTCGATGATGCATTCGCTTATGTCATTGCTTCCGACATCGTGCTTAACGATGACATTGAACCACGCTCCATTGATGAATGTTGACGTAGAACAGATTGGTCAAACTGGAAGCAAGTAATCTAGTTCGAACTTAATTTGGTCGCGAAACGAAAGGTGTTTAGGCCTGTAGCTCCTACTCTACCACATGTGAAGCCCATGGGCTACAAGTGGGTTTTCGTGGGGAAGCGTAATGAGAAGAATGAAATATTGCAATACAAAGCATGCCTCGTAGCGCAAGGCTTCTCTCAGTGCTCTGGGATTGATTACTAGGAGATGTATTCCCCCGTAATGGACGTCATAACGTTCTGCTACCTTATCGGTTTGGTAGTTTCCAACAAATTGAATATGCAGCTTATAGACCTGGTAACTGTGTATCTTTATGGGGATTTAGATACGAAAATGTACATGAAAGTTCCAGAAGGACTTCCACTAGTTGGTTCAAATAGTTCTACACCATGGAACACTCTCTCGATTAGATTGAGGAGGTCACTCTACGGATTGAAACAATCTGGGCGAATGTGGTATAACCATCTAAGCGAATATTTGACAAGTCAAGGTTATGTGAACAACAAACTATGCCCATGCATGTTCATTAAGAAGTCACATTCCAGATTTGTGATCGTTGCAGTTTATGTTGGTGACATGAACCTTATTAGAACTCCCACAGAGCTTGAGGAAATTGCCATGCACTTGAAATCAAAATTTGAGATGGAAGATCTTGGGAAAACTCGATATTATCTATGCTTGAAGATCGAGCATTGTTCGGATGGAATCCTAGTACATCAATCAAACTACACCTAGAAGGTGTTGGGATGCTTTAATAAGGATAAAGCAAAGCCTTCGAGTACTCATATGGTCGTTTGGACTCTAGATGCTAAACGAGATCCATTCTGTCTAAAGGAGGATAAGGAAGAGATTTGGAAGCCTGAAGTTCCATACCTAAATGCAATTGGTGCTTTATAGTACTTGGCTCAATGCACTAGACCTGACATCTCCTTCGTTGTTAATCTGTTGTCTAGATACAGCAATGCACCTGCACGTAGACACTGGAATGGTGTTATAGACATTTTCCACTACCTTAAAGGTATGACGGATTTGGGGTTGTTCTACACCTACAAATCCGCAAGAGGAGCCGTGGCCCTCTCGGTCCTCAAGTTGATTCTTGCCTCATTGGTTATGTAGATGTTGGTTATCTGTCTGACCCTCATAGGGTACGTTCTCAAACAGGTTATGTCTTTACCATTGGAGACACCACTATATCTTGGAGGTCTACCAAGCAAACGCTAGTTGCGACTTCTTCGAACTATGCTCAGATTTTCGCCTTGCATAAAGCCTCGCGAGAGTGCTTTAGGTTAAGAACAGTTATGGAACATATTCGAAGAACTAGTGGTCTTTCTTCCATCGTTGACCTTTTTACGACGATCTTAGAAGACAATGCAGCATGTATCGAGCAGTTAAAGAAGGGATACATCAAGGGAAACAACACCAAGCACATAGCACCGGAATTCTTTTACTCTCACCAGCAACAACAACATCAAAACATTGAAGTGAAGCAAATTTGTTCCCATGACAACCTTGCCGACCTCTTCACGAAGTCGCTACCTAAGTCTACTTTTCAGAAGCTCGTCCAAGGAATCAGTATGCGTAAATTATCTGAGTTGAATCGCTTGTAGTCTTATTCGTAAGTTATGTCTAACTGAGGTGGAGTATCATGAAGCATACTCACTTGATTTTAATGTACTCTTTTTCCTATGATTAGGAGCATTTTCCCCACTGGGTTTTTGCTACCTAACGAGGTTTTAACAAGGCACCCATCCTGGGATGAACATACTCCGTTGAGTTCACTACTTACATCCTGTTTGACGTTTTTTTTAGACATTATGCATACTTCTCACTTTTCTCCTTAGTCTATGGGTTTTCCACATGCCTTGGGTTTTACCATAACAAAGTTTTGTGAGTTTTACTACCAATGCATACTTACGTTACTTGTGTTTGAGCCTCACGTTCACCCTTTATGCCGACAACTTCATCAACTGTTCTACCTCACCTGCTGAAGATCTGATGCAATATTTTGTTTGAGTATTTACACACTCAAGAGGGAGTGTTGCAGTCCTCTTAGATTAGGAATGTGATTGTGTAAATCCTAGTATATCTAGGAGCATCTTGTAGTTACCTATTAGGAGTTGATTACCTATTGAGAGATGTAATACTAGAAGGGTAAGGATTCTACCATTCCTACTACTATAAATAAAGGCATAAGGGGGTGATACAACACACACCTTAGAATTAAATCTCTCTCTTTCTCTCTTATTGCCGCCAACCCTTTCTCTCTCTATTCCTTAGATCGCTCAGCTAATTAGGCCTACAACACAAATAATATTATCTACACTAAGGGGAGGAAGTAGGCTTAGCCTCACAATGGGCTAGCAATAATATGGTTCAAATTCGTCTTTGACAAAAATCGAATCTAAGACCTCTCATTTACAAGTAAAGAAGAATACCAAGCCTAAATTAGTTTTAAACACCTAAAATTTAAAGTTCGTTTGTTAAACATCTGTGCCTATTAGTATTTTCGTTAAGGCTCTTCGTACATTAGACCATATCAACATTTCTCTATTTATCAAATTAAAATTTATTATTGTAATTTTTTAGATTAAAATATCAGAAATTGATTTCTTAATTTGTCCTTTTATTAGTTGAGCGATTTTTTTTTCTGCCAATTTTTTTTAAAGTAATTTAGAAATTGTGGAGTATTTCTTTAGGAGATAATCTTGGTTTTTCATTCAAAATATTTATCCAACTATTTCTTTGTTATATTTTATCTTCAAGATAACAAAAATGGTGGATGTGTATATTTTTTAAATGATTATGTATACACTTTATTGAGAGAATTATTTTGTAAACATACACGTATGTTTATTATTGGTTCTCATAATATTTGGTTCATATTATCGATCAGTGCGTTTAGTTTTGTACATCTCGTTAATTGGTACCATTAGTTTTAGTGTTTGGTACGTTTGATTTTAGTTTTTTGGTACATTTAATTTTAATTTTGTACATATCATTGATTGATAACTTAATAATTATCTCTCTTTGTTTTGGATTAATAATAATAACTTTGGTTTAAAGAATGCTAGATTTGTCACTTACTACTACGGTCTAGTGCTACTCCTCATCACATGTAAGTGATAGGTCTTAGGTCCAATTCTTGCAAAAGGTGAGTTTGAACCACATTATTGCTAGCCAATTTTGAGGTTAAGCCCACTTTCTCCTCCTTAGTGTAAATAATATCATTTATTCAAAAAAGAAAAAGAAAAGAAGAAGCTAGATTTAGAAGTCTTGGATATTATTTTTGTAATAAAATGGTGGATTAATGGCAGTTCATGTAATTTTGAATTTTAGAAAGAGTACAAATTAAAAAATATGGTACCAAAATTGTAGAAAGTAGTTTAAGAAAAAGTCTAAAAGCTAAAGGATGTTCGGATATCATAAGCTGCAAAATTATCCATTTAAATGGAAAGAAAATTTAGAAATTAAAAAGAAAAGAAAATTCTCTAAAATTATCGAGAATCAGAAATCCCATCAAATAGAAAAAATCACAAATTGAAAGATACAATATAGGGAGAGAAAGAGAGAAAGAAAATAAAAACTTGAAAAATTGCAGGAAGTGGAAGATGATAAGTATGAAACGAGAAAACACACATAAGGAAGATGATGCAACCAGTTGCAATTTAGGTCTGAATCTCCAGCAGCAAATGCGAGACAACGGAGCAAATGTAAGATGGATGCGAGATGTGTTTTTTAGTTTTGAGCCCTACTAAAATTATACCAAATTTTTTTAGCGTACTTACTAGTGAGTGTAGAGCGTATTAATCAACTTGGACTGGATTCGTTAATCCCGCGACTATTAATACGTAAGTGCTCCAAACAATTGATTTTGTAATAAAATACTCCAATCCGGTACTTAATATGGTGTGTCAAACAAGTTCATGATACACAACTACAACCCCACAAGGTTAAAGCTAGCTGAAGCCCCCACTTTCCAAATTTTCACCATGACATTTGCATCCATTGGCTATGGCCTGTGATTGTTTATCCAACATTTGGAAATCCAGTTGCCTTATCTATGTTAAGATTTCTGGTTAGTAGTATTATACAATTTTTTTGAACCACTAGTTCGATAACAAGTATTCTCCTCTCAGTATTGTGCCTCACTCTTTTATAATCTAGTGATACTACTGTACTCACGCCTTAATCTGACCTGACCAATCATAAATTAATCTATTGAGTAACGATACTTCTCTTTCTAATGTCAAGAAACGTTCAAATTCAAATATTTACTCCTGCATTAGTAATCTCATAGACTAGACGAGAGGGGGAGAATTCAGTCCTCAAACTCTTTATTTAGTAGTTAAAGTTAAAAATAAGGGGTTTAGGGTAAATTTAGAATTCTATACAATCTCACAATTTTAAAATACTACTTCAATTCTTTATTCTTTCCCATAAGGAGGTATTCATAAGATTATGAAAGAGCAATACTAGGAAATAAATCAAAACGATCATTTGTCAACAAGGCAAGGAAACCTAGACCAAATCAAATAATATCAAAATCCTAATTAAATCATATAAAATCACTAATTAAATCAAATCCTAAAATACTTTCCTTTTTATTTTCCAACACCCTCCCTCAAATTCATAGTGTGAAATCATGAGTTTGCCAAGAAGGAAATCTTCATTGATATGTTGTAAGTAATGCCAATCCTTTTGAAAGCTCAGTAAATCACAATCCGTCAGAACTAACGCCTCTTTTTGAATGTCCAGTTGGGACTAGCGCCAATCTTTTGGGAAGCCTAACTAGAACAAATTCGAAAGCCCAACTCACAAATCATAATCATCAGAACTAATGCCTCTTTTCGAATGCCCAACCAACAAATCATAATCATCAGAACCAATGCCTCTTTTCGAAAGCCTAACTGGAACTAATGCTAATCTTTTCGAAAGCCCAATTGAAACTAATGTATTTTTTCGAAAGCCCGACAAATAAATCTCTTGATATGTTGGAACCAATACCTCTTTTCGAAAATTCAGTTGAAACAAACGCTAATCTTTCCGAAAGCTCAACTGACACTAACGTCTTTTTTCAGAAGCCTTAACCTCCAACCTTCTCTTTTTTATATATATTTTTCACATCTTTTTTTTTTCATCCTTTTTTTTCTCTTCTTCAAACTCAAAATCAAACTAAGTTAAAAATAAAAAAGAAAACAAAACCCAAAATTGACACACCCCGACCGGAGTCGAGGCATGTTGGCTAACACCCGAAGGTGACGTAACCAAAAAGGAAAGTGAAGCATAAAAATAATATGGATAAAATTAAACCCAAGCTAACATTTATTTAATCTAAAGTAGAGAGTGCGCAGTAGTGGGATAAAACATAAGTGTGTAGAGCATAGATGACAATATTTAAAGTACTTATTACACAACTGGGAGAAGCTCCTACATTTATTTAGGGGTATGTTAGAACCGACTGAGATTCCTCATATACCACAGAGAATTAAGCTATCTAAGCCCTAGAGGGCTAAAAACAGAAGGGTGAGTTCGCAAAAACAAAGGTTTATAAAACACATTTATTTTCTAAACATACTAACCCCTCACCGTAAAACATGTATAGTTTCTAAAAAATCATACTACCTATAAGTATGAAATCATCTGTAAATCAACAATAAATCCAGAAATATGCCAAATCACAATATCTCAAGAATAGCATAATAAAATTAGGTGATCATCAATCTATGCTAACACACGAGTTCATGCAGAGGGAATCTGACATGAACATGACTGGGTGTAATCATAATATACGCTCTAGTACTACAATCACGTGAAGACTAGCGCTAGGCACATCACATATGAGTCAAAGTTGCCTATTACAACCTGTAGAACAGGACTGGCACCTACAATGGATCCAAGGTGAGCGTGTGGTGCAATGTGAACATACACGTGAAGCCTGGCCCTAGCCTGGGCGAGTACTACATCGGTGCAAGCATGCATAATGAGCAAATAATATGAATAAGAGCATGCCATGGCAATATATATATAAATCTCAACGTCATAATATTATTTTTAAAATTAAATAAATCATGGCATATCGGCATAATATAAATCTCAAGGCATTTGCGGAAACTATAAAGCTTTATATATATATATATATATATATATATATATATATATATATATATATAAACAAATGCCTACTCATTGATACGTCAATGGATCGTAACCTCCTAACCTTGTTTGTCCTCGTACCTCCTCGGGGTAAGTCTCACCTATATATGAAATAACTTTACTAATTAATTAATTAGGACATAAACTAAAAGGCTAGGAAAATCCCCCATAGTTAGCTCAAACGGAGGGTTTAAGTATACGAAAACATGCTACTTGATGTCACGGACTCGTACACATCAAGCAGGCGCCGTCCGGAGCCCGGACACACCCTTATGCATTGCCACGCACCGCTAGGTTGCTGCCACATGCGTAGGCCACGCGCCTGACATGCTAGCAGATGACAGAGGAATATTCCATTAAATATTAACGACGTTATTTAAAGGCATCAGAATATTCTGTTAACTTTAACAGAGTATTCTCCTTATTCTTGGGTTGCCCTCCGCCGCCGTCTAGTTCACCGGAAACTAGAGAATTTTCACCGGATTCTGGAAAAACTTTAAAACTTGATATCTTCTTCATTTCTTAACCATTTTTGACGTACTTTATATGGAAATGAAGCTTATGAAGAGTAGAACAAGTCTATACCTTTTAAAGTCCAAAAAGTGGACGGAATAGGAATGAAAAAGCTCGAAAGTCTCAGACCTATTTTCAACTCCTTGAAAATGCGTGTTTCGAAGTTGGCTCCTCTCCCAACTTAGGTTAGTGACCATGGGGAGTTGTGTAGTGGCTTCTAAGCTTCGCAGAAACTTGTAATTCAAACTAGAAATAGTCAAAGAATCCACACCCGAGTCGGATCTCTGAGTTGCTCCGAGTTGGAGGTTCAAAACTCGATCATTTCATGATCGGTTCGTACAGATGGGTTCGTGAGGATGAGAGCAGCATGATGGTAGTGATTTTAGGTTTGATCTATGAAGTTTTATGAGGGGTCTTAGTTGTTGCAGAAGGGAGAGACACGGCTAGAGAGAAAAAGAAGAAGAAAGAGAGAGAGAGAGAGAGAGAGAGAGAGAGAGAGAGAGAGAGAGAATGGAAAGTCTCTGATTGGCCAAAAGAGAGAAAAGTTGTCTCATTGGCGAGAGAAATGAGGAGAGTGATTGGTTGATGGGTGAAACAAGTCACAAAACTGGGTTTTTGAAATGAAAAGAGATCAGATTGCACAATATAAAAGGTACACAAAATTTGTCTCCTTATAAAAAAACAGTGTCTCTAACATTAAATAAATAACACACACGTGTACAATTCTACCCGCTTTTAACTCACTTTAACTAAGCGCAATTTCTTCATTACAAGTCTGTCTCAGGTCTAACTCACGCTCGCTTTTGTCTCAGGTCTAACTCACGCTCGCGCACTCATAATAACGAGTACTGTTTAATTACGATAACGAGAAAAATAATTTAAGGCCGAATAACTACGTCCACGTTAGGTTCCACTTTTGCCAAAAACAACATAAATGTCATTTTACACACTCGGGAAGAAAATTACATGGAAAATTAGGGACGGGTCGTCATAACCTACCACCTTAAGAAAATTTTGTCCTCGAAATTTCAGCACTACTAAAGATGATAGTTAAAGAACAAACGTGGATAAAGATCTCTCATACGCTCCTCTTTCTCCCTGGTAGCTTCCTTAACAAAGTGGTTTTTCCATAAGATTTTCACCATACGAACGGTTTTGTTTATGAGAACTTTGTTTTTCTAGTTAAGAATCGTCACTAAACCTCATCATAAGTCAAATCTGGTTTAATCTCTAACAGCTAAGGAGGAATCGCATGTGACAGATCAGAGACGTATCTCCTTAGCATGGACACGTGGAACACATTATGCACTTTTGACAATTCTGGAGATAGATCAAGTCAGTAGGCAACTTCACCAACTCGCTCAATGATTTGATATGGTTTGATGTAACGAGGACTTAGCTTTCCTTTCTTCCCGAAACGTACAACACCTTTCTAGGGTGACAACTTTAAGAATACCTAATCTCTAACCTTATATACTTTGTCTATCGAATGTCTGTCTGCTATACTCTTTTGTCAATCCTGTGCTGCTTTCAGATTGCCCTTTATCACTTGGATATTCTGTGTCGTCTCATCTATGATTTCAGGACCCACCAAAACTCTTTTGCCTACCTTGAACCACGACAAGGTTTCCCATAAAATGCCTCAAATGGTGACATACCAATACTGGAGTGAAAGTTGTTGTTGTAGGCAAATTCTATCAAGGGTAAGCTCTTGTGCCATACGCCTATGAACTGTAGGACTGAAGATCTCAGCATGTCTTTTAGCGACAGAATAGTTCTCTTTTATTGTCCCTTAGTCTGAGGATGATAGGCGATGCTATAGAGTACTTTCGAACATAGAGCTTCTTGAAAAGCTACCCAAAATTTTGAAGTAAATCTGGGGTCCCGATCAGAAATAATACTAACTGGAACACCATGATACTTGACAATTTCATAAACGAAAAGTTCAGCTAACCGACTCAATGGGTAGTTCTCAAAAATAGGTAGGAAATGTGCTGACTTGATAAGCTGATCTATAATCACCCAGATACCATCATAGCCATTACGTGTATGAGGTAGCTTGTACACAAAATCCATTATGATATTTTTCCCATTTCCACTAAGGTATAGGAAGTGGTTGTAGTAACCTGAATGGTTTCTTTCTTTCCGCTTTGACCTGCTGACAGACCGGACAACAACTTACGTATTCCGTAATTTCTCTTTTCATTCCTGGCCAGTAGTAGAAAGGTCGGATAGCATGATACATTTTAGTACTCTCAGGATGCATTGCATAAGCTGAGAATATGCGCCTCATCGAGCATTTCTTTCTTCAGTTCTTCCACATTCGGTACATACATTTTCCCTATTGCTGTTCAACACTGCTTGCTTTAACTCCTGAGATTCTGAGTTATTCGTCTGAGCCTCGAGAACATGATCCAATAAAACTGGTCTTACTTGAAAATTAGCAAGTAGAGCTCCCTGGTGATTCATTCTTAAAACTGCTCTAGTAGATCTTAGGTCAGTTAGAAGAGGAACATGACATGCATAAAGAGCATTAAGTCAATTGTGAGATTTCCTGTTGAGAGCATCTGCTACAATATTCACACGACCAGGGTGATATTCAATAGTGCAGTCATAATCGCTGATCAATTCCATCCATCTACGTTGCCGGAGATTAAGTTTTTTCTGAGTAAAGATATACTTGAGGCTTTTATGGTCAGTGAAGATTTGACACGTTTTCTCATAAAGATAATGCTGCCAAAATTTCAAAGCGAAAACAATAGCTGCCAATTCGAGATCATGAGTAAGGTAATTCATCTCATGATGCTTTAATTGTCGTGAAGCATATGCAATCACCTTTCCATACTGCATCAATACGTAGCCTAAACCATTAAGAGAAGCATCACTATAGATCTCGAAATTCCCATCGTCATCGGGAATTGCCAAAACAGATGCATAAGTGAGACAGTACTTCAACTATTGAAAACTCCGATCACAATCATCACTTCATTCAAAATTAACTCCTTTACTGGTCAACCTTGTCAGAGGAAGTGCTATGGCCGAGAAGTCTTTCACAAAATGGCGATAGTAGTCAGCAAAACCAAGAGAACTTCGTACTTCAGTGACAATTTGAGGTTGTTCCCAATTTCCATTGCTGCTACTTTTTTATGATCCACAAGAACACCCTGAGCTGATATTATGTGTCCGAGAATGACAACTGATCCAGCCAAAACTGGCATTCACTGAATCTAGCATACAATTGATCTTAGCTTCTTCAAAACCAGACGTAAACGTCTAGCATGGTCAGCCTCGCTCTTAGAATACACCAGAATGTCATCGATGAAGACAATTACCAACCTTTCAAGATACGGACGAAATACCCAATTCATCAGGTTTATAAAAGCTATTGGAGTATTAGTTAACCTGAATGACATCACAAGAAACTCATAATGACCATAGTGAGTTTATAAGGCTATTTTTAGAACATCATCACCTTTGATCTTTAACTGATAATAACCGGACCTTAGATCAATTTTCGAGAAAACATAAACACCATGAAGCTGATAAAAAGGATCATCGATATGAGGCAGCGGGTAACGGTTTTTAATTGTCACCCGATTTAACTATCTATAATCAATACATAGCCTTAAAGTTCTGTCTTTCTTCCTCACAAATAAGACTGGAGCTCCCCAAGGAGAAGTGCTCGGTTGAATAAACCCATTATTAACAAGTTCTTGCAACTGGGTTTTTAATTCCCTTAACTTTGTAGGAGCCATACGATAAGGAGTTAAAGAAATAGGGTCGGTAGTTGGAATTAGGTCAATAGTGAACTCTACTTCACAATCCAGTGGTAGGCCAGGTAAATCGTCAGGAAAAACATCAAGAAAATGTCTAACTACCTGAACGTCTTCCTCACGAGCAGGAATGTCTTCAGTCACCACTACATGAGCTAAGTAGCCTTGACAACCATTCCTCAACATCCTCTTCATCCTCATGGTAGAGATAACTTTGTGTTTTAGACCACTACATTCGCCGACAAAAGTTACTATAGGCATGCCCGGTCGATGGAAAGTAACAATTTTCTGGTGACAATTCAACATGGCACGATTGTAATCTAACCAATCCATGCCTAGGATAATAACGAAATCAACGATGTCCAAGGGAACAAGATTAGCTGGTATTCCGACATCCTCGATACTCCCAACTAACATAACAAGTTTCACCTCTAGGCATTGAGAACTTCAAATCATAATCGAGGGGAGTGGGGTGAGGTTGAGTCTTTTGAGAAAATATATGGGAAATAACCGAATAAGTAGCACTCAAGTCAATTAAAATTCTAGCAAGATGGCCAAGAACATTCAACGTACCCATGATCAAGTTAAGGTTACCCTGAGCATCCTGTAAGGTGATGTTGTTGACATGACCCTGCATTTGTTGTCTGTCTCCACGACCGCTGTTTGCCTGATTGCCGTATCCCTGATTACGTCGACCATGGTTGGTTTGATTAGTCTGCGTAGTCGAACCGCCACTGCTAAAAGCTACATCAAGATTTTGGTACTATCCTCTAGCATACCACTATGCTCTGTTGTCCTGATGCGGCGTATAACCCCCTGGTACTGTGGATAGCTGCCCTGGTAAAAGGGAACATCAGGTGGGTACTGATACACTCTTTCTGGATAAAGGGATATGTCGCCCTGGTAGTGGTAAGCACCACCATAACTTGTCTGTGGGTAAGTACCAGAACCTGAAATCTGTTGAAGAGGAACCACAAGTGGTAGAGTATAAGGTTGAGTTTTCTGATTCTAGGGGCATTGATTAGCTCTGTGCCCCATCTGACCGCATGTGTAGCATCCACTACTTCCCCTCTTATATTCACCATAATGACGACTATTGCACCTGTGGCAGAACTGAGCACCAGAATTGCTAGCGTTCCTTTGACCCTGAAAATGTGAACTGTCATTGGACTTGATGCCCCTTCAAGATGTATTGGAACTTGAACCACTACTCGACGGTCCAAAACTATTACTGCTTCTCTTGAAATTCTAAGTCTTCCGAAAGCCAAAGGATGACTACCCCCTATTATTATTCTTTTGAGCATTACTATTATCCTCTTCATCATCCTTACCATCAGGACCATTATCGGAATCTTCAACATAAAGCAGAACCTCAAAGAATTCTTGGTAGGTAGAGCATGGAGTAGAAGTAGCCAAAGAACGCAGTCGTTTACGAGTCCCCATCTTAAAATAACGGAGCATTTCTCTGGGATTCTCAACGATGGAGGGACAATAACGGAATAAGTCAATGAACTTTCGGTGCTACTCTGTGACTGACATTTTACCTTGCTTCAACTTTGTGAATTCATTTCTCTTCCAATCCTTGTATTCCGGAGGTGTGAATTTAGCCTCAAATAGGCACCTGAAAACATCCCAATTCATGGCATCTTGAGCAGACAATGGGCGTGACTCCTAAGCCTACCATGATTTCGCTCCCAGATGAAAAAACCAAGTCGTTGTCTCAACCTATCTCTCAGCTGGAAGATTCCCTTGTCGCTACATAATGCGAAAAGTCTTGTCAACATGGTCGATCTAAGCCTTGGATTTCTTGGGCCCCTCATTGCCAAAGAAATTATTTATTTGAAGATATGATACAGTCTCTAAGGTAGTCCTTTAGGGAGGATGAAGTGTGGATTGAATGGCGCTAGTGATAGCCTCATCGAGTTGCCCAAAATTAGGAAAGTTTGTCTTAGAAGGGACATGTTGCACTCTACGAGGTGGCATGATTCTGACATAAGAGATCAAATATTATTAGGACCTATAACACATACGAGGAATGCAAGACTACCAAACCTATGATCTGATACCAAACTGACACACCCTGACCAGAGTCGAGGTATGCTGGCCGACACCCGAATGTGGCGTAACCAAAAAGGAAAGTGAAGCATAAAAATAATATGGATAAATTTAAACCCAAGCTAACATTTATTTAATCTAAAGTAGAGAGTGCGCAATAATGGGAAAAACCCATAAAACATAAGTGTGCAGAGTATAGATGACAATACGACATAAGTAGTGTAGTCGAAACTAGTTAAAGTACTTATTACATAACCGGGAAAAGCTCCTACATTTATTTAGGGGTATGTTAGAACCGCCTGAGATTCCCCGTATGCCATAGAGAATTCACTATCTAAGTCTTGGAGGGGCAAAAAACAAAAAGCTGAGTTGGCAAAAACAAAGGTTTATAAAACACATTTATTTTCTAAACATACTAACCCCTTGCCGTAAAACATGTATAGTTTCCAAAAAATCATACTACATATAAGTATGAAATAATTTGTAAATCATCAATAAATCCAGAAATACGCCAAATCACAATATCTCAGCAGTAGCATAATAAAATTAGGTGCTCATCAATCTATACTAACACACGAGTTCATGCAGAGGGAATTTGACATGAATAGGACTGCGTGTAATCATAATATACACTATAGTACTACAATCATGTGAAGACTGACGCTAGGCGCATCACACATGAGTCGGAATTGCCTATTGTAACCTGTATGACAGGACTGGCACCTACAATGGATCCAAGGTGAGCGTGCGGTGCGATGAGAACATACACGTGAAGCTTGGCCCTGGCCCAGTACTACACCGGTGCAAGCATGCATGATGAGCAAGTAATATGTATAAAAGCATGCCATGACAATATATATAAATCTCAACGTCATAATAGCATTTTTAAAATTAAATAAATCATGGCATATCGGCATAATATAAATCTCAAAGCATTTGCGGAAACTATAAAGCTTTATATGATATATATATATATATATATATATATATATGTATAAACAAATGCCCACTCACTAATACATAGATGCAATGTAGCCTCCTAGCCTTGTTTGTCCTCGTACCTCCGCAGGGTAAGTCTCACCTATATGTGAAATAACTTTACTAATTGATTAATTAGGACATAAACTAAAAGGCTAGAAAAATCCCCCATAGTTTGCTTAAACGGAGGGTTTAAGTATACGAAAACATTTTACTCGATGTCACGGACCCGTAAACATCAAGCACGCGCCGCGCTAGAGGCCAGATGTGTCCTCACGCGCCGCCAAGTCACGACCACACGCACGTCCACTCGCAGGCCATGCGCCTTACACGCTGGCATATGACAGAGGAATATTCCGTTAGATTGGATAGAATATTCCGTTAAATATTAACGGCGTTACCTAATGGCGTCATAATATTTCGTTAACTTTAACTGGAGAATTTTCACCGGATTTTGGAAATTTTTTAAAACTTCATATCTTCTTCATTTCTCTACCATTTTTTATGTACTTTATATGGAAATGAAACTTATGAAGAGTAGAACAAGTCTATACCTTTTAAAAGTCCAAAAAGTTGATGGAATAAGACTGAAAAAGCTCGAAAGTCTTGGACCTATTTTCAACTTCTTGAAACTGCGTGTTTCGACATTGGCTCCTCTCCTAACTTAGGTTAATGGCCACGGGGAGTTGTGTAGCGGCTTCTAAGCTTCCCAAAAACTTGTAACTCGAATTGGAAATCATCGGAAAATCCACACCCGAGTCGAAGCTCCGAGTTGCTCCGATTTGGAGGTTCAAAACTCGATCATTTCCTGATTAGTTCGTATGGATGGGTTCGTGAGGATGAAAAGAGCACGATGGTGGTGATTTTAGGTTCGATCTATGAAGTTTTATGATGGGTCTTAGTTGTTGCAGAGGGGAGAGACACGACTAGAGAGTAGAAGAAGAAGAAGAAGAAGAAGAAGAAGAAGAAAGAAAGAAAGAGAGAGAGAGGGGAGGGAAAGCCTCTGATTGGCCAAAAGAGAGAAAGAGAAGTTATCTGATTGGTGAGAGAAATGATGAGAGTGATTGATTGGTGGGTGAAACAAGTCACGGAACTGGGTTTTTAAAATGAAAAGAGATTAGATTGCTCAATATAAGAGGTACACAAAATCTGTCTCCTTATAAAAAACAATGTCTTTAACATTAAATAAGTAAGAGACATGTGTACAATTCTACTGTTGTTAACGCATTTTAACTAAGCGTAATTTCTTCGTTACAAGTCCGTCTCGGGTCTAACTCACGCTCGCACACTCGTAATAATGAGTACTATTTAATTACGATAACGAGAAAAATAATTTAAGGACGAATAACTACGTCCACGTAAGGTTCCACTTTTTCCAAAAAGGGATATAAACGTCATTTTACACACTCGAGGAGAAAATTACATGGAAAATTACAAAAAGCCTTCATGATTGGAAATGTATCTTACCTTGACAATTTTTTTTTCAATCTTCTAATCTCCTCTCCAAGGCAGTGAAAACCACAACCCTTTTCTTTCGTCTTTTTTCTTCATGGCAGTGGAATTTATCTTCTCTTAACAATTGTAGACAATCTTCACCCTTATGTTCATGGCCTATGGATGCATGGAGAAAATAAGCTTCGTACACCCAAAGGGAAGTGCTCTACTCTGATACCAAGTTGAAAATAAAGGGTTTAATGATAAATTTAGAATTGTTTACAATCTCACAATTCTCAAATACTACTTCAATTCTTTATTCTTCCCCATAATGAGGTATTTATAAGATTACAAAAGAGCAATACTAGGAAATAAATCAAAACAATCATTTGTCAACAAGACAAAGAAACCTAGACCAAATCAAATAATATCAAAATCATAAATTTTTTTTAACAAACGAATTATCTACACTAATGGGAAGGAGATGAGCATGGCCTCACAATGAGCTAACAATAATGTGATTCAAATTCTTCTTTGACAAGAATCGAACTTTAGATCTCTCACTTACAAATGAACAAGAATACAATCACTTATTAAATCAAATCCTAAAATAATTTCCTTTTTATTTTTTTAACAGTTAATTAATTATAGTTAAATTGGTTTAGATTTGTAGGTTAGGTCAACTTCTATATAATAAAAAATCCTACATGGTTTATAGTCTTTAAGAAATAATGCACGTGTAGGTCTCTAACTCATTGTCAGCAATCGTTGGTGGTCCAAGCTTATGAGCAGGAGGGAACAAGGTTATGCTTGTCTTTCTTCAGTCTAACGGTCCGTTCAAATCCTAACGTTAACCAGCACTTCTTGTGTGTTGATAGTTTATTATTGTGTTTATAGTTAAAATGAAGTCATTCTGGCCACGTAGAATATATGGACGGTGATATTTATTTTCACTTGTAAGTAAGAAATTTTATATTTGAATCTTGTTGATGGCGAGTTCAAAATCAATCTATTCTTTCAACCCTTAATTTTAATATATCATTGTATTAAAAAAATGAAGTCGTTCTGAAAACTCTTCCTCGCTTGTGAAAAACGAAAAGAACTAGCCGCTAGTGGAGTGGGAGAAGAGGTAGGTGCCTCTGATTCCTCCCCTCTCCTCTTAAATTTCATATTTAATTTTCCTTTCCGTTAGTGTCATCTTTTGGGTGAATAATATTTTTGAACAATTAGTAGGAATGGTCACTTTTTGACATTTGGTTGCAAAAATAATAAGTTTTTACCATGTCATCATTATATCATCGTTGTGTGGTCGTTATGTCATCGATAGATGATCAATATGTCGTCAATACTAAAAACTTATTATTTCTATAGCTAAATGTCAAAAACTAATCATCCCAGCTAATGGCCTTAAAATCTTCTTATAGAGATTTGAGACGTGGCACGGATTGAGTTTCCCACTATTGCTTTAATACTCCTCCTTCATACAAAGTCCATTCCCGTATATCCTTTTTCCAAGATTTACCTTCTCTAAACCTAAATTCATCGTTGATTTGAAAGACTTCAATGCGAATGCTTATATGTTTTTGGCATACTAAATCAAATGGAGATTTATGTTCGCTTTTATGACATGATCTTATAGATTTGAGTAGTATCTTTGATGTACAGTTGAATTTTTTTCAATAAATTTAGTTTCCTATAATAAAAATTAATGTCATTCTTTGATTAAAGATTAATTAGCCATTTGTATTAGGGCTGGGCACAGGCAGGACCCAAAATTGAAGGGGTCGGACTGGACCAGACTAGGGTTGAAAAAAAATGGGTGGGCCAGGGCGGGCAAAACAAATTAGATTACAGGAACCAGACCTAACTCGGCTCGTTTCAAACAAGCCGATTCGGATTGGGTCCACGGGTCTTTTTTTTTTTTTTTTTTTTTATGGAGAACAATATTGTACAGCAGCATAGCAGTTGCACAGATTGAAGAAAAAAATTTATGATCTAAACAAACCCCATCAACAGCAATATTCTTCAACAATGTAAAAAAATATATTATGTTTTATAGCAGCACATCAGCTCCATAGATTGGAGAAAAAAACAGATTTTTTTTTTTTTTACAGCACCTGTACAGCAGCACATCAGCTGCACATTGATGAAAATCTGGAAGAAAACCCACATCATAATTAATTACCTCAAATAATACAAGTAATCAAACGAAATTTTGAACAATTAAGTGAGCAAGCAAGTAAACCCAGATAAGAATTAGCTCAAGAACTACAGTCCAATTCAAATCGAAAACCAACATTACATACATCCCAATAGATCAAACTACAAACATACAAGAAATTATGCAAATTATGTGAAGGACTAGGTTTAGATTTGGCAGGTTTAACTATCAAGTAACATCAAAGGTTAAAGAATTCACCTGAACTGGAGGCGGCAATGGAGTGTTGGTGGTCACGACGGCGGTGATGTCGTTGGGAGGAGACAAAGAGAATCGAGAAGATGGTTGGCGTGGGTGCCTAGGTTCTCTAAGTTTTGGGATGTCATCGAAGAGAACAATCGAGAAGATCGGCCATTGTGGTAGTCACCACGGCCCAGACTTGTGACGGCGGTGAAGTCGGGGTGGTGGAGAAGATGACTGATGGGAAGTGACAGAGTGTGGGCAGAACCATGGAAGGGAGGGGACAACGCACACGAGAGAGTCGAGGACTGGAGTCTGTAATCAGATAGGAAACCTAGGGTAAAAACTAATAGTGAAGATTGGATGGTATGTTACTTTTCAATCTCGTCCATCCATTGCAATTACAAACGAGCTGGTCCCGGGCCCCCTTTTTCTATACATTTGGAATTGGCCTGCCCCTAAAATGCCATCGCCCCGCCCTGCCTCGTTTCCCCTATTAAAAAATTAGAACTGACCCGTACCCGACCCGACCCGCGGTTCCTCTACCTATTTGCCCACCCCTAATTTGTATAAGAGATTTTTTTTATTATTATTATTTTTAATTTATTTTTATTTTTTTTTTTACAAATGATATTATCTATACTAGAGAGAGGGGGTGGGGGTGAGCTAGCCTCGCAATGGGCTAATAATAATGTGGTTCAAATTTGTCTTTGGCGAGAATTGAACCTAACACCTCTCACTTACAAATATAGAGAAATACTCTTAGACCGTAGTACTAAGTGGCTTGTATAAGGGAAAATTAAATGGAGGTTTATTGCAATGACGGTTTTAATCATGATGATACGGGTACATAAACATAATTAACTATCAAGGACCCATCTTTTTAAAGAAGGATGTAAGCATTGTTACAAGGATTTGAATCATGGCAATAGTGCAGGCGAGGAATTTTATATGGTTGTGCGTTTGTTTATGCAGTTGTGAGTTGTATTAATTTGCTTTACAATGGCATGATTGAGGTGGGGGTAAATCAATCTACGGTTTTAATGTAATTAGGGTTTGGGTGACCCATGCATGGTTGAAAACAAGATTGAGAGGAATGATGGAAGCATGGACAAATTAATTAATAAAAATAAATTTCCAACCATCCTTTCCAAGTAGGCAGGATGGTGGATGGTGCTGTAGCATCGAGGTGTTAACATCATTTCATTTAGATCAAAATTATGATTAATTGGTTACTTAATATTACGATATTCCTTTTCACTTGTAAAAGTGATAATATCGTTTGTTAAAAAAAATTATGATTAATAGTAAATAATAACGAAAAAAGGGAAAAAAAAACAAGGAAGAGTCTAATTTGATTGATTTTTCTCATCGAGTGTGGATCCACTATAACACCACTTGGGGTACATACACCAGTTGCATATGCATGCAATTCAAGATGCCAAAATATTAAATCGAGGAATACATGCTCATATTTTTAGTGCGCAATCTTCCTTATCAATGACTATATTTCCAATATATAGTAATTTATGCTTGTATAGTTGTAGAACAAATTAATTAAAGTGTTATCAACAGAAGACACAAAAATCTTTAAATAATAACATATAAGGCTTTTGTTGTTATTAATTTCAGTTATGTACTAGCAAACAAATTGATCTAATTTGCTTCCCAAATCCCAAAAATTGGGGGTTGTTCTTGTACAATTTTATTATTTAGGGATCAAATATGCTAACCTAATACCTACAAGTTCATAAACTATTATGATTAAGAGAATTTTTCTTTTTATAAGTTAAGCTCTTGCTCCAATCTTGTTGTTCATGTGTAGGATATCTATTTCACCACTCGAGGTAAAAGCTTTCATCTATTAATAAGTGTAATTCTGATGTATGTATGTAATCTAATATCTTAGTGGATAGAGTTAAGATTTTACGCAAATGTCCTGGTTTGAAACTTCTCCATCTCCTAAATTATCGCAATAGTTTCGAACTCTCTCTCTCTCGTTCCCTTCCCTAATAGTAAAACTTCTGGAGTTACAGTTAAGATATGGATAATTTTGGTTGATAACTATTATTTAGTAACATATTTGCATGGTACCACTTAGTACTACGGTTTAATGGTATTTTTCTTTATTGTAAGTGAGAGATCTTAGGTATGATTCTCGTCAAAGACGAATTTAAACCACATTATTGCTAATCTATAATGAAGCTTAACCCATATCTCTCCCTCCTAGTATACATAATATCGATCGTTTAAAAAAACATACAAGCATGGCATGTGATGTGATGTGTCTAAGTAATCGAGTCAATTGGAGTGGATGGCGGTGGAAACTGAAGTCTACATCCACCAAGAGTATGATTTCCATACGTAAATTCTTATATATGGACGTGCGATGATGGTGTTGGTGGGTGGGAAATTGGGAATATTATTATTGCGGTGCAGACAGAGATAACTTTTTTCTAGGTTAGGGCATGTCAATGTAACATTGAATGGTTTTTGGGTCCCCAAATCCCTGAACTGAATGGAATCTTCATCTTCTTTCATATCTCTCACGCAGCAGCCTCCTTATACCCGTGACATGAATGGAATCTTTAACCTTATCATCGCAACCCTACTCCTTATGGTGTACCTCGTAGTCAAGATAGGTATTCCACCAAGGCATGCACCACCACCTTGCGGTGCAATTGCATGTGATGGAGTTTGGAAGCTCAAAATTTTTATATTTATAATTTTATGTGATGAGCATTGATCAAACTTTCACTTTAGCTAGCTAGTTTAAGTTGATTTTCTATTGTTTTGCCGAAATTTAGATGTCAGTCCTCCAATTCATAACAAAGAGTTCGACTTTCGTTAAATTTTCATATTTTTATATTGTTTCAATAACAACAACAATAAAGTCTTATCTCACAAAGTAGGGTCGACCATATAAATCATAGAAAACCATTGCGCACGGTTATGTGTCATGTATCTGTTATATCCAAGTGTCGTCTTTTCTTAGAGTCTTTTTCCAAGTCTTTCTAGGTCTTTCCCTACTTCTTTGACCCTGAGCCTTAGTCTCGTAATTGCATCTTTTAACTGGAGCGTCTATAGGTCTTCATTTCAAATGTCCAAACCACTTTAACCAATTTTCTCTTATATTATCTTCAATTGCATTTTCTATACTATTTCAACTAACTAATAAAAATTAGTATTCCCTCGTCTTGAAATTAATTGTAGCTTTCTCTTATGTCTTTGCCTTTATCAACTAACCTTGAAAAAATGTTACCTCCTCGTCTCTCTAACTTAATGTAACTAGAACATAAATAAAAAAAAGGATAATTTTGGTCACATTTTTTTTTTTTTGTTAGTCTAGTGTGTACATCTTTACCCACCATTTTCTTTTTGTTCACGAGTATGTTCAAACTCGACGGCCACCACATTAATTAGTTGGTTAATTTACGTTTAACTTTTGGCATGGAACTTGCCTACTAAATGGGATTTCATGGCTAGCTACATAGCTTGATGAGTTTGAGCAAAGAAGTGGGGTTTTGCGGATTATTAAATACATGAAATCGAGAATATATACAATGATGGGGAATTTTCTTGAGCTTGAAGGGAATACATGTGAGGAAAGGGAAGGGAAGAAGAGCCAACGGCACACACGCACATTGCTTTAATTTATTGGAGGCCTTTTGTTTGTTTAGTGTATTAGCTTAATCTTACTTTTGCGCTTTTTTCTATACACACATTCTCTCCTTGTCCTACTTTGATAGATTATTCAAATCTCATCTAACTAGCTTTGGAGTTTCAAGCTTTGTTATTCGTTTTGGTGTTTTATATCTATATCTCCAGCTCACCACTCTAGCCAGAAAGTTTAGGAGCTAATAAACCCATTTTTTTTTGAAATATCTCACATCGACCGTATTTCTGAGAAAAAAAAAGAGTTTAAATAACCTAACAACACTCCAACTAATATCGAGGCCTTTTGTGATAAAACCTCACACCTGACAAATTGTGCAAGTGGTAATTAACAAGTTAGGGACAATATTGGTGTTGTTGGAAGTTGGCATTTGGCTAGTCTCTCGGATAATTCGATATGTTATCAGAGCCAGGGAGCAAGCCCGTACTGCCACGTGATATGTGAGTCCCCTTGGCCCCGCACAATGATGGTGGGTCCCTTGGCTTCGCATGTACGGTGAGTCCCCTTGGCTCCACGTGGGTACCGATGTGTGGATCTCCCAAGTGTGACCCACCAATTGGGTCCCACATGAGGGGGCGTATGAAATATTCTACATCAACCGTATCTCTGGGAAAATAAGAGTTTAAATATCTCAACCCCACTTCTACTAATACCGACGTCTTTTGTGATAAAACCCCACGTTCGACGAATCGTGCAGGTGGTAATGTGATGATAAAACCCCACACCTAACGAATTGTGCAGGTGGTAATTAATAAGTTGGGACAATATCAGTGTTGTTAGAAGTAGGCCTTTGACCTGTCTCTCTAATAATTTGATCCCTTAACCCCTTCTCCCACAAATAAAGCTAAGAGCACATTTACATTTTGTTCAAAAAAAAAAAAATTAAATAAATAATGCGCACATGTGCATGCAACTAGACATAGGTGACGAGTATATGATCCCATTGGCCTTAAAAATTACCAAGCCTATGTGGCACCAGGACGAATAGCTAATGAGCTAACTACGTTATTCGGTTGAATGCAAAGCGTGCCAACTTGACGACTGAGCTTGGTCTATAAGTGAATGAATGTGGTGATGCTGTCGAATGTGATGCTAACTTATGTATCTTGCGATTGCGGCAGAGGAAGGAACTCGTCTCGGCTTTGGGTTTTAGAACCTAAAGGCAATGTTGTTAGTTACTGCGAAGTTCACAAACTGTCTGCATCGGTCTCGACTGCTTCAATTATATTTGTGCAAATATAAGTGCATTGAATTAGTACTAGACAGTATGGACACAAATATTCAAAGGAGACAAG
The DNA here is from genome assembly GCF_041283825.1 of Pyrus communis. Taxonomy (NCBI): domain Eukaryota; kingdom Viridiplantae; phylum Streptophyta; class Magnoliopsida; order Rosales; family Rosaceae; genus Pyrus; species Pyrus communis. The sequence goes on from NC_142581.1 coordinate 14,293,853, forward strand.
TGTCCTGATCGTAAATGTGGTTCGATCATCGGAATGATGAACTCTAAACTGTACTTGTGAATATCCAATCATAAAATAGGTTCGGCTTTCAATCTGCTGAACAATGTAGCCTGGTAACAAGGACTCAAAGAACCCTTGTTGATAAAGACTTGGATAGGTAGTCCACCAAACTTGGAGTAGTGTTGTCCATTAAAAACTTTAAGATGCTCCACGTTCGTCTAACTCTAGAGCTGCAGTGTTATCCAATACAAAATGTAAGATGTCGCCGGTTGTCAAGTACAGTGTTGTCCAATACAAATTGTAAGATGTGCTTGACGGAGATAGGGGAGTTAGGGTTTTCCTCAAAGATGTGAGGGTTTTGCGTAGAGCAAGAAATTGCGTAGGGCAGATTTGTGTGTTGTGTTGAAGGTCCTTTGAATGTTGCAAACCCTCTTCTATTTATAGGAGTGATTTTCAACTAGTGCCAAAGCAAAATCTTACTCGGATTGTATCTCCTCGACATATCTTGATCCAATAACAAATCATCTTGTCATCTGGATCAAACTCGACCACTCCTACCAGACTTAGACCTTTGAACCTAGTCTTTCCTTTGTATTTAATCAATTCATTCATTGTTCTAATCAGATACTTGGAATATTATGAATGCTACTATGCCATCCTGATCTTTGAAGACTCTTGACTAAATCAAAAGTTAACTTAATTCAATTTTGATTCTCAAGAAATCCATCATTAATTCAAACTTGGCTAACCCAAGGGCTGGGCTTTTATCTAAACAGGCCTGGGACATATGAGCCTGTCTAAATCGGGCCGAGCCCATAATCATACTCGGCCCAAATCTGTTATTTTGGGTCCAAACAAATCCATAACTGTCTATTTTTTAGTTCTTTCATTCAAATATTATACTCACAAAAAATGAGACAAATCCAAAACTACTAAGATATGTACTTGTAATCAAGAATATAGACGAGCATGGTACTTTAAAGGACACACTAAGAAGATAAGAACGAGGGGACATCAATGTATGTGGTACTCAAAATATAAGGCAGTATAACTAGTTCACCTGATATCCAACATGGTCGTGTTCACACAAATTATTGTCATATGCACGAGTAGCTGGTTTTCAATGGTAGTTGGGGAGTAATTTACCATCATGTATACAGAATGTTAACCCTTATATATCATTTTCTTGCTGTGCGTTTATGTTTTGTGATTTTTTCCAGTTTGGATTGAGCATGGCCGGACCATCTTGGCTTAATGATGAGCTTATTTCCATTATATGAAGCCGCGGATCCTCATTGAATAAAAATTCTCAGTTTGTGTAAAAAAATACAAGAGCTTTGATAAATAAAATGATTTATTTGTTTAGCAAAAAGTAAAGAAATTAATTTGTCAACGTAGGGTAGTTTATGTTCTTGGAGTTTGAAGTTTAATTATCGGCGAGCCGCATTAGTTGACTGCTGAAGGCCAAGCATGCAAAACAGCTAGGGCAGGGCAATAATAATGCTCTCAAATACTACTCTACTCTACTGCTTAGTGCTTAATGATATTCCTGTTCACGCCCAGTTCCACCTTCCAAGCTCTCATCATCTTCCTCCAACCTCACAACTCCCAAAGCCCCGCCACCTGTGTCTGTTCTCACTCGATCCACACTAAATCTTAGTAAGATTATCGATGCATGCGGTAAGTAGTTTTTACCAACGAGCTCTTAGTCTAAGGAATTTATTTATTCTGATGGCACAATATAACACAAGTTCGAATCTCCAATTTTTACTTTTTCAAATTTGAGAAAATACATGAATTTCTAGCCATTTGCTTCGGCTTGATTTGTATCGAATTGAGGAGTTGGCTGGAAATTTGATTTCGAGCATTGTGCCGTGCAAGAGGGCTTGTAACTCCTGGTATAGTAAGTATTTAGTCGAACATCTTCTGCCAAAGTTCGATTCTCTATTCTCTTTTCGTTTCATTTGATAACCTCCAAGAAAGAAAGGAAACATTTTCTTATGAATTTACATATAACACATGGTGCCTGTAAGACCTCACTGGATATAAAAATTCATTGCACAATACGAAGAAAATAATATATGACAAGACTACCGTAATATTCTAGATCATAATACACGATCATGATATACGACATAACTATAGTAATATAGCATCATGTTATGTGAGTTGTTCTACCTCAATTATTACAAACTTAAACGGTTTTTGAAAAAATAATCAAAGAGCTTGTCGTACACATACAAAAACCAAAAACCTCAAAAAGTAAAAAGAAAAGAAAAAATTTCATTGAACCATACAAAGAAAATAATACATGACATGACTACGGTAATATTCTAGATGATTCATGACCATGTTACAAGATATAACTATGGTAATATTATATCGCGTCATGTGAGTTATTCTGCCTCAATTAGTACAATCTTAAACTGTCTTTGAGAAAATAATCAAGAATTTATCGTACACATGCAAAAAACAAAAATCTTAAAAAATAAATAAATAAAAGAAGAAAAGAACTTGATAAAGCAAAATATCCACTACTGGAATGTCCTTAAGTAATCAATAAAGGTTACAGTAGACAATTAATTAACTCTAATTACGATCAACAGCTACTATTTATATACTACAATACACATTAATTAATAGTTCAATATAAATCCTTTTGTTTCTTTTATTTTTGTGTTATGGATTAATTAAAGGCAAATCTTGGGAGTGTGATGTATGCTCACCATCTTATTTATCATCATTAGATCAGTTTGAATTTTGAGATTTGTACTTATCTACTACACGAATCTCGAAATTCAAACTCATCTAACGATAATAAATATGATGGTGAGTATACACCACATTAAATGGTGGTAAGCAAAAATACTTTCCCAAATCTTGGGGTCACCTCGAACTGAATTCAGCAGTTTCAGGCAAACTAATTAATCCAATAATGGCAGAAATTATATGTCCTTCAAATTAATAATTAATGTTAATTAACAATATACCACGTCATCATTGTCACGGTGGCCCCCTCTCCAGCTTGAACTTTGCATGCACGCGCTACCCTTCCCTCCCCTTGTTATTTATAAGACCGTGTGAAAAAGGAGACAGACTCACTCAGTTCCTCTCTCTCTCTCTCTCTCTCTCTCGCATCTTTGCTTTGCTTTGTGCTGTGTTTTCTCTGTTTCTAGCAGCAGGCGTGGCCTCTGGTCTTCATTACTCTCTCTATAACCCATGCTTTGTTTCTTTCTTCTTTTATTCTCTGACACAGAGACACACAGACACAGCGATCGTCACCATCATGAGAGAGCAAAAGCAGACCAAAGCTCGACTCTCTGTCTTCAAATTCTCGTCCCATTAATCATCTCAATCCCCGCCCCCCCCCCCTCTCTCTCTCTCTCTCTCTACCCAGCAGACAGAACCGAGAGAGCTCCATAATTAAACATCATTGAAAACCCAGTACAACTGTTCCCCAATTCTGTACTTTGAACCACTATAAAACTAGACAAAAATGGAGAGGTGGGATATCAAATCACTCCCGAAAAACAGAGAAGGCCGCTCCAACCGACACAGCAGAGACAACCCATCTTTCTCTTCCACCCTCCTCGACTCCATTTACCGTTCCATCGACGAACCCACTGTCGGCGGCGATGAAGTGGTTTCGATGAGAGAAGAACAGCGCCACCTCATTTTCTACAAAGAAACCATGAAGAAAAAACAGAGCACCGCCGCCGCCACCACTACCAGCGGCCGACTAGGCCATGGACACTACAAAGAAGACCAGGAGCGTGAAATAGCGAACCTCCGACGAGCCTGCTTGGTCGAGAAATGGATGGAGAAGAAGGCAGCTGAGAAGTCCGTACCCGTGCGACGAAATTCCATGGCGGATTTCCAGACGACAAAGTCTAGATACAGTCACCAGAACGAGTTCCTGACGAATTCTAGTTCCAGTTCTTCAGATTCCAGTGGTGGGTTTTCTTCGTCGGAGTCGGACTCCATGTACGGATCAAAATCGAGGTCCTCATCGTCATGCTACAGCATGCACATGCCGAAGCCAATTCGAACCAGCCTTTCGTCAGAAAAGGTTCCATTTGACGATCACCAGAGAAATTACCATCACAATTCACAGAAGAAGCACGAGAATGGGTTCGTGAAGACGAAATCAAAAGCGCTGAAGATTTACGGCGATTTGAAGAAGGTGAAGCAGCCGATTTCGCCAGGTGGTCGGCTAGCCAGTTTTCTCAATTCTCTGTTCAATGCAGGGCACGTGAAGAAGTCCAAAATTGACGATTTGGGTGCGGAGAGAAAATCGTCACCAAATTCGGGACAAATGGGGTACTCAAACCCGAGTAGTAGTTGTTCGTCAGCCTCTTCGTTTTCAAGGTCTTGCTTGCGAAAAGCGCCTCTTTCGAGAAGCGAGTTGAGTGGCATCAGCAGCAATGGTGATGCCGCGAAGAGGTCGGTGAGGTTTTGTCCTGTAAGTGTGATTGTGGATGAGGATTGCCGCCCGTGCGGACAAAAGACTCTACTTGAAGCACAGTCGGGTTTAATGGCCGCAGCTAAAGCTGCTGCGGCCATTAAACCGCCAACAAATGAAGATGTTGGACTTGAGTGTTGTGTAATGGAGGTTGATGAAGACGATGACCACGGCCGAAGAATTGAGGAAGTTGCGAGAGATTACTTGATGAAGAATTATCAGAAGAAGGATGATGAGGATGATGAGGATGATGATGCAGAGAGCTATGCAAGTTCTGATCTCTTTGAGTTGGATACTGCTGGGGTTGAAGAAAGGTACCGTGAAGAATTGCCTGTGTATGAGACTACCTTTTTCGACAGAAATCGAGCCATTGCTAATGCTTTGATCTTGTAATTCCCGGTAGGGGGTAAAGGAAAGGAGTTGGGGAAATTTTAAATTAGGCTTTTTAAAGTAAATGGTTTGGGGGTTTACATGAGAAAATAAAATTAATCAATTTCTCTCTTTTTTGCAGTAATTCTTACATCTCATTTCATTTTTCATATCATGTTTTTCTTTGAAGGGTAGAAAGCATATTTGGTTAATGATGTTTGTGCACAATCAAGAAACTTGGTTACATCTTATGGTTTCAGTGGTAGAACACTTTATTAGTTCGATTTAAAATACTACAGAAGATTGAGAGATGAAGAACGTTCACACCATAAACTGTAAAAGAAGTAAAGAGATTTAGATGACGTAGTTAAAGGGCTGGGCAGATTTTCTACCGATACTATCTTCATGCACTACATAGATATATATGGTATGATCCAGAAGGACTTATAGTCAAAAAGCTTAATCTTGTTAATCACCTTTTTATTTTTTATTTATACACTTTTATATAAAATAAAACGTGATTCTTAACTAATTTGGTTATAATATTGATTAAAGTTATGGATGGGAGTGTGATTCTCATTGGCGGCGTGGATTTACCGGCAGTAAAATGAGTTGAATGATGAGCTCCTGGGAAAGAAAAGAGTGAAGTAGATGTGTGGTCTCCAAAGCTGTCGACAAAGGATCTAATTTTTTATCTCGTCGATCTATATGCCTTGATGTCAAATGCGGTTGGCTTTTGAGCTTAAGACATTTTCTCAATAAAGCATTTCAAAGATATTTACATGTATATCTATTGAGTAAATTAGGAAGACCAAAAACTTTAAATTAAATTTGTAAATCAAATAATGTGATGGTTGATAATTGGTTTATTACTTAAGTATTGATTAATGTGCTTATTTTTTTATTAGTGACACATTATTTATTTTGTAAATTTGATTTAAAAATTGGGAACTTTGACGAAAAGCTCCCGGTATTGTTCACTTTAACGAAAAGTCACATTTTTATACTAAAAAGTCAATCTTGGTATTATTCACTTTACCCTTTATTTTGTCCTTATTGTTAAAACTCAAAGTTTTCAAACCATTTTCATTAGTTTTCCTTTAAAAATTTAGTCTCTCTAGTATTATCCATATCTAAAACACTGCCCGTAAACTTCACTGTCAAACCAACATGCAATATACCAACCTATATAAAGCCATATATTTTTGGGAGTTTTAACGAAAAGCCCACGGTACTGTTCATTTTAACGAAAAACCACATTTTTATACTAAAAAGTCAAACCTAGTACTATTTAATTTACCCTTTATTTTGTCCTTATCGTTAAAACTCAAAGTTTCCAAACCCTTTTCATTAGTTTTCCTTATATTTTTTGAGAAATTAGCTATAATAGAAGGATTTCAAACATAAGGTGCTAAAATAAGAAACTTAAAACTTTGCAGGTATAGAAATTTTAAAAGCATGAAAAGTCCAAAACGCCCATACTTATAAACTTTTTATTCATTATTCTTCTCTCTTTCCTGAGTTTCCTTCCTTTCTCTCTCGATCTCAATCTCTCTTCTCTCTCAGTCTGCCGCTTGACCTACACTCCAAAAAAAAAAAAAATAAATAAATAAACTTGCCAAACGAAACTATTTTGTCGTGTTAAACAAGATTTTGTCGCCTAACATTTTAGGCTACGAATCTCCGTCGAAAAAAGACGGTTGTGTAAAAGCCATTGCCTAAAGGTTCACCCGACAAAAATTAGATATTCACCGAGCGAACTTTGATGATCCGACGAAACAAAGCCACAGGGTAAAGGAGTGTTGACCGACCTTTACCTGACGAACTTGTCTTGACCAATGGCATCTTCGTCGCATTTGTGAAAAATAATACTTAAAAGTTTAATTTAAATAACAAAAAAATCCAATAAAAGTTTGCTCAACAACATTGTTCGTCGGATAAAGCCGTTAAATATTTATTTTATATTGGTAGTTTAAAAAATATTTAATTTTGTTTATTTATTTAATTCTAATTATATTAATCTAAAAAGTAAAAATAAATCACAACTTCAAAAAATTTGTTTAATTATATTAAAAATAAAATATTCGTACAACGTTACGTAACAAAAACTAAACTAATTAAATACAACTACTAGGGTGGTTGGTGAGATGGCTGAGGGTTGCTCCGAGGCTCAGGAATCCGAACGCCAAAAGCTGCTGTAGCTTGGGCTATCCTAGCAATGTACTAACGCACGACTCCTTAGTCACGCGCAGCAGCTTCTCCGTCGCGAGCAACTTCTTCTCTTCGGCAACGTAACTTCTTCTCTTTGGTGCACTAGCTTCATCTTCAACTGCTGCAGTCTAGAAGACGTCCCAGTTGGAGGATGAGAGCAAGATGAAGGAAAAGACCCCCCGAGGTCCCGAACCTGACTCGCTCCTAGGCTGTTGAATTCTTTGCCTTTCTATTGGCCAGCCTTGTACATCAGCAATTGTAGAGATACCTCTAGATCAGGTGTCAGCTCCTCTAATGTCTGGTTGCTAATGGGAAAGGTTGGCAAGGTACTCGCCTTTCTTCTGCGACATAGAAGCCTACAAAAATGTCGTAAGCGACTTGGTTGTTGTCAGTGATCTGGTTGCAATAATTGGCATGCATAACACCCAAGCTTCTACTTTCGGAAAATGTGAATCATTCGCTCGCCATTCCTCGACTCGGTAAGATAGGGTCGAGAAACACAACACGAATGTTAAGTCTAAGTACAATACATGAACAAGGTTTTTTTCACTTTTGCTTGTTTGATTTTAGTTTCGTAAGGCAAGGAAAAGGAAACTGATGTTTTTATATATGTTATTTGGTAAGAAAGACAACAACAACAAGACACACATATATGTTGTTGGCTTGATTTTATTTCATTTTTTTGTGTTATTGTTGGCATCGTCTCTCCATGATTGGCGCTTAGAATCGCGGCAAGTGCTTCAGATCAAAATGCAAAATGTCAAAAGACACACAAGCTTTAACAGTTGTGTTTCGAACCAGTTACGCACACTTTAGAAGAAAAAAATAAAGGGAACTTTAATAAAAAGTTCTCAATACTATTTACTTTAACTAAAAATCACATTTTTACAATAAAAAGTCAATCCTGATACTATTCCCTTTACCCTTTATTTTGTCATTTTCGTTAAAATTCAAAATTTTTAAACCATTTTCATTAGTTTTCTTAAAAATAAAAATATACTCTGGTACTTCACTTAAACAGAAGGTGGTTCGAGGAAAAAGTTTAAAGAGGGACACACCTTATAGGTTGCCACAACTTCGTTTGAATTGAATATGCAAAACACATAGGAAAATATTTGGAAGATGTGAGAATTTGGTTGCTGAGAATTATTGGGAAGGAATTAACAATTAAGTTAATCTATAGTTGTCATTTAATATTACGGTTTAGTGGTATTTTTTGAACCACATTAGATAGATTATACCGTTTGTTTAAAAAAAAAAAAAAAAAAAAAGTTAACCTATAGTTTTATTTTAGAGAATTTTAACGAAAAAGCTCCCGGTACTGTTCACTTTAACAAAAAATCATATGTTTACACTAAAAAGTCAATTCTGGTACTATTTACTTTACCTTTTATTTTATCTTTATCTTCAAAACTCAAAATTTTTAAATCATTTTCATTAATTTTTCTTTTATTTTATGCATACACACACATGCGTTTAGATATATATATTCTAAGAGACTTGTGAGGACCACAAATATCATAACAGTTTGATATGCTAAATAAATTATCATGGCATCATTCTTAACTAAATTGTTTAAGGACACAATTCAAAGCTAACTTGGACTGTAGGAAGAGAAAAGGCTACTCTATGGTCGAAAGTGGTATAGGCTGAAATGGCTATACATAGTTTGAAAAAATAAAATAAAAAAATTAATAAAAATAATTTGAAAATTTTGAGTTTTAATAATAAGAATAAAATAAAGTGTAAAGTGAATAGTACCATGATTGACTTTTTAGTGTAAAAATGTAATTTTTCGTTCAAGTGAACAGTACCGAATTTTTTTCGTTAAGCTTTCCTTGAAAAAAATGGTTGGAGTGGGAATATAATTTGGTATAATTGATACGTGTATTTTAAATTTGGTTAGTGCTTGTGGATTCAAGTGTACGGAATCAATTGTTGATTCTTAATTGATATAAAGTTAAAATTATTTTATATTTATTTATAGTTCAATTGGTTAAGAACATCGAAACTTATGTTCGTTCGTGATCTCAAATGTATTAAGGGAACTTTAACGAAAAGTTCACAGTACTATTCATTTTAACGAAAAATCATATTTTTACACTAAAAAGTCAATCCTGATACTATTCACTTTACTTTTTATTTTGTCATTTTCGTTAAAACTCAAAGTTTTCAAGTCATTTTCATTAGTTTTCTCATGTACAACAAACCTACTAATTAAGATTTGAAATATTTAATATCCATTATGTTATATTCTAATTATCAATTTTTTAAATAGGTTAATATAATTTGAGCTAGTAAAGCACTATCTCATTAAGATTGAAGAAATATATTCTGTTCATGAAATATAACATTAATTTTATTTTGTTTCTCTTATTTGGAATAAGGAGAAGACGGTAATTGAGCTTTTTATTAAAAAAAAAATAAAAAAGGGGACTAGCAGGTAGTTTTGTTACAGCAATTCATCATTCTGGAGGTTGAGAAGACTCACATATGCATTTCAACCTCCCCCTGGCTACTATCGTGCAATTCACTAGCAGTAAGAATCAAATCAAGACATATCGTGTGAAATATGGACGTGGAATTCGTCCCCAGCTACTGTACCATCTCGTGGTGATTGGTAGTTGAGTTTTTGACAATGTATTTGTGGAAATAAGTGCTTTATTTTGTATTTTGTATGTATCAAATGGCAATGTTGCATCCATCCTATGGTTGGTGAAGTAGGAGAAGTTGTTTTCAATGGTACCATTAGAACGATGGTGGGTTATGAGACCACCAACCCATCCATGAGTTGACCAATTTTTGTTGGATATTAACCCTAATCATGTTTGTAAATCTCGTCGCCCGTTAATTTATTCCAAACCTTTCCCGCTCTGACCATTAACCTTTCAGCTGGTATATATATGCAATGTATAATGAATATTTTCTCTGTTAGTAGGAATTCTTACTAAAAAAATTCTTAGTGGCCGATTTACAGAACCTTATGCTTATTATTAAAACTAGTTATATTTATAAATCACTCTGTGTAGATTATCACTATAGGAAATTAATTAAAACTCTTACACTATATTTGGATGAGGGAAATAAACTTGGAATTTGGATAAAAATCAAAATTTATAATTTGACATCCACCAATTCCCTTGTTTGAATTCATAAACATAGAAGTTTAGAATTTTCGCGTGAAAAAAAAAAATTTGGAATTTGGAGCCTCCAATTCCCAAGTTTATATTCTATGTAAATAGATGTCATTTTTCAATTTCATGATTGAGAGTTTAAAAATAACAAATTCTGTATTCAATTCCATTATTCTTTTAGGTTAACCAGACAAGAAAATTCACAATTTCTAGAAAATAAAATCTCATCATTTCAATTTTTCGTCAATTTAAAATTCCTTAGTAATCTTAAATTTCTTCATCCAAACATAGTGTTAGTTAATCAATTGTAGCAAATTGATAGATAGTTTACTTAGTCAATTAAATGTAATATTTCAACTTCTATCTATTTACTATAGTTGATGAACTAAACGATGGTTTTTTTGCAGAGATGATCTTTACAAAGTAATTTATAATATGACCGGATTCAATCATAAACACGTAGTATAACGAGTTTTGAATAGAAATTCATACTCATCCTTTAGTAGCTAAGTATTGTTCATATATAAACCATAGTTTTGACTTTTTTCAAGCATACATTGTTACTAAGCAAGCCATAATATGCTTTGCAAGTTGCTTGGTTTAAAAAAGTTATAATATGTGGATGCAAATTTTCACCAAGGATAGATTGACAAAAATCAAACTTGCAAAACAAATTACACCATTAAGTAATTGGCGAACACCCAAGAAAAGTGGAAGGGGGTGTCCATCAAAAGGGTCTCTTATACCTAAGTCATAAATAGTTTGAGAGAATCTGAACAAAGAGAATTCAGAGTAGTAAGTGACGATTACTAATTTCCCTATTTGACTTGGCTATTTATAGAAGAGACTCCTTATAGGCAGCTTGGAAGCATGGTTGCAAGTCATGCTGGGTAGACCTCTATGTTTCGCTAGCATAGTGTACACCACACTCTGCAGACTATTGGCATTGGCTTGGTGGTAGGCGCAATCTTTGGAGAATGAGTTTGTAGGAATGGAGTACACCCAGGGGAGACTTGATGCGAGATTTATACGCACACAAATTAAACCCTCTTTTTGTCAAATTGTAGTGAAGTGTATAAGTAGGGATCGTTCTGGACCGGGGATTAGGAGGGATTGTTAATCACTTGGATTTGACTTAAAAACGTAAAAACACAATATAAAACACTATTTAATGCTCGAAGAAAGCAAAACTAAAAATAAGAAAGATTAAGACTAAGACTTCAACGAAATAGGGGGGAATTGGATTTGGACGAATTTAAACTAAAATGGATACTTGGAAACAAAACAAATTGTAAATATGGATTTGACGGAAATGAATGGATGGGAAGCTAGCTAAGGGGTTCATCTCTATACATGTTATACTTGCATACAAAACGATTTCTAATTGCTTTTCAATAAACCATGAATTTTCAACGCCCCGGGTTAATTAGGTCCGCTTAAATTAACCGTCAAGTTTTCCTTAAGTTAATGAATTGGATGATTGCATACGACAATCCAAAGCATTCCTCACAAGTTCCCTACATGAATTGCATAATAGAGATACAAGCAAGAATCATTAAGCAACATGAAAACTATAAGTGTTGACGAGGCATTCGTTACTATGATTGCATGAAACTTATGCCAAGAATTTGTTTAACGCGATTGTTTATAAGCAACCTCCACTACTTGTGAATATAAGTTCATAACTATTACGTGAAACTCACTTATATTCTAGCGTCATATTCATGCATGAAAATTAAGCGTTCATTCTTAATAAACATACATAAATAGGATATCAATCAAATAGTTAAACAAATTGAATTCACAACTTATGAAACGTAATTAAAAGTAATCAAATCATATTGCAAGCATAAACATATATTTCGAATCACCCCCTAGCTAAGGGGGGTTTAGTTCCTCATACTTACAAAACAAAGAGAATTGAAATTAAACATTGAAATCAAAGAAACACCTAAACATTCCAACAACTCAAACTTGAATTGTATGAATGTTTAGGCCCTCTTCTCTTCCTCTTCTTTGTAGCATAAGGTCTAAGGATAGTTGGTTTGGGGGAATGGAAGTGTGGAATGAAGTGAGGAGTGATGGAAGTGGAAGAGGATTGGTGTTTGGATTAGTAGGGAGGGGGGGACTCACGGCTAAGGAAAGAATGGAAGTGTTTGAGGAGTGTTGTGTTGTGAATTGAGATATGTTGAATGAATGAATGCTAGGGTATTTATAGGGGTAGTGGAGGGAACATATGGCTGTTTGTTTAAGCATTTGTGTGGAGGAATGATGGAAAAACAGCTAGGACACATGTGAAAACTGGAATTGCACAAGGGGAGCAAAGGGAACCCACGGCATGGATGGATTTGCATGTGTGTGCTGAAAATGGTGTGTGTATGCATGTGTTTGGGAAGCTTTCTTGCTCATTTTCTGGATGCAATGATGAAGAGTTTAATAATTAATGCATGTAGGTGGCTGAAATGATGAAGAATGAGTGGTGGAAATGAAAGGGAAAGCTAGAAAGACATGTGAAGATGCTGGAAATGCAATGGAACTCACGGCACAAGGGTTCTTTGGTGATGAATGTGGTTGATTTAATGGAGGAACAAGTGCATGTGTTGAATTGGTGGTGCATGTGATTAAAGATGGAGAAGGTGGTGTAATGATGAAGTGGAATGGCTGAAAATGCAAGGGGGAGTGAAAGCCACGGCAAAGGTGTTTTGGTGCATGTGTTGGCTATTTTGTTTGTTGGTTAAAGCTTGTGTTTGCATGTGAATGTTGTTTGTGTGAAGTGTGTGTGAATGTGCATGTGTTTTAAAGAATGAATGGTGGTATAATGATGAAGTGTGATGAGTGATAAGTGTATGATATGTTGAGTGGTAAGTGAATGATAAGATAAGTGATAAGTGAATGATATGTTGAGTGATAAGATAAGTGGTTATTGATATGTAGATGAATGAATGATATGATAAGTAATGAATGAATGATATGTGGTTATTGATAAGATAAGTGTATGATATGATAAGTGGTGAATGAAGGAGTGGAATGTTGGAATGTTATGCACGACTAAGGATATAGGAAAGGTTTAAATATCCTAAAACTAAAGGGAACAAGGTTCCAACACTTTGGTCTTCAATTAGGTTTTCAATTTCGTCCAACACTTTGGCTCCAAGCATAAGCTTTCCATCCTTAGCCCAAAAGTGCTCCAAAAGTCTCCAAAATGCATCTTTTTGCTCCTTTAGCCCTTTCGACCTACAAACACACGAAAAAAGCTTAAAGTACTAAAATAACTAAAGAAACATAACGTAAATGCACGAGAACAAGCCATTTAAGTCGCATGAATATGCTCCTATCAAGACTCCGAAGAGCCTACCCCTACTTCCTTGGGCTGGGGGAGGCACAATAATAGAACTAGGGATATCGTGGACCCGAAGAACAGCTTGACATGTATATAAGCCTGAAGGCCAAAGACCTGTAGGTTATGCCGATGCTTAGCCCATTAATGGCTTGTGTGTGATTTTCTCTCAACTTTAAGGATAAATTCGTCATATTGAACTAATAATTCACTTGCCGTTCTCTTATTAGCTGTGTTTAATTTATGTCTCCACATAATAACTTTAAACAAAAAAAAAGTAGGAAAGATAGTGTGCTTCTTAAAAGAAAGAATGAGTAAATAATAAGAGGAAAGTCCCTTTGTAGGACTATGAAAGGATTCGATCGTGCAAAGTTTCATAGAAAAACGAGCGTAGGACTGTAATTTGGCACCAAAAATATGCGCAACAAGTCTTCGTCGCGCATGGAACATTTACCAGATGGTTAATTTTTTTATTCAGAATAATGAATGCCATATTTACGGCAGGGTTTTGCGCGACGGAGGCTTCGTCGCGCAAAGACCCTAAGTGTCCTTTAAATTTGCAGGTTTGCTCTCCCTTTTTCACAATTCGTTCTGAAAACTCCTTACTTTTGTTTTTCGGATTATTATTCCAATTGTTGTTTGAATTTCCGTATGATGGCTGACTCAACTGCTTGTTCGATAAAGAGAGTCAAGAGCGAAAGTTCCGCAAAAGGTAATATGTACTAAATTTTGTGTGTTGTATAAATTACATATTTAGCTCGACAATTTTAAATTTATATTTTGTTCGTACACAAGAAAAAGAAGAGAGCTGCACCCCGAGTCCGATACACTTTTAGTGGGAGCCGTTACTGAATCACTTATGAAGAATTAAAAGGATTTGGGGAGTTGGACATGTGGTCCAGGTTTAGGTGCGACATTAGGGCATTAGTGCGCACAAAATGTTTTGTGGAGTAGGAGTCTTCGAGAGCTATCCCCAGTGAGATGAAGACGCACTTGATCGATGAGTTAGAAGTATTTATTAATTAGTTAAATAATAATTATGTTCCTTAAATAATATATTATATTGATTTTTAATTTATTAATTTTTGCATAACAACCTGATTAGGACATTGACAAAAGTGACTCAAATATGATGAAGTACATCGACAACATATCCAAGTTCTCTTTTCAGGAGTGGAAGTTTGATGCTGAATGTGAGGTAGAACTGCAGTGAATACCTCAACCACCAGTGGTGGAGTAAAATTCTTTTATTTTTATTTTATGGTTAATTAAATAATGACATTTGATTTTATTAGAATCATAATTTTATGTGAATTGTATTTATTTTGTTTCCTCTCGAAAACATATTTTCTAAGTACTATTATTGACAAGTAGTTGAATTTTGGAGTTAACTAGCTTCTTCAAGTAGTATATATTGGCCAAATATGTGCTACTTGGGATGGTTAGTTTATGCCAAAGTCTGATTACGTTAGTATTTTGAGAAATTGTTTTCAAGTCAAAATAAAATAAATATTTACATGTCATCACGCAATTGTTTTATCACTTAAAGGAAGTTTGAAATGGTCAATGCGCATTGAATTCATCGTATTTACTACGTACTACGCGCGACAAAGGTCGTATGGGTTCTTTATAAGCACAGTTTCACTTCCACTTTTGCTCACATTTTTCCTACAACCTGAATTTTCCTCCCATTTTCTTCATCCTAAACATTTGGTGAGATGGGTGATTTTGCTGCTGAAGGGTCTAAGAAAGGTAAAAATTCAAATTATGTCAATCTAATGTTTATATTTTTGGAAATAGAATTTTAGATATGTATAACTTACTTTGAATTTGAAATTTTTTATTTTGTTTTGTTTATGGAGATAACAAAACGAGGAGAGTGGTGATGCGGGCTCGAATGGAGGAAAGACACCGTCCTGCAAATCGTTTATGATAATGTGAACGAATGCGTCTGACGAGATATGCGGAGTTTACACACGACATTGAGGTAGCAGTGTGGTTCAAATGTTCTACGGCGGAGTCGTTGTCTTGGAAATATATGCCCGAAGACCTGAAAAAGTCTGTGCTGGATGAATTATTAGCAAGTGTGAACAATTAAAAAATAATTATTTTTGTTAAAAAGTATATTAATTATAATGATTAGTTTGTACTTATTTTTTTGTGTAACGGTGTAACTATATTATAGATGTTATGAACCAAAAGTTGATGAACTTGATCGATGAGATGTTCAAAAGGTGTTACCAGCAGTGGCATTCTGAAGTCCAATGACAAGCAGCATTACAGAGAAATCCTGACGGACTAGTGGAGCAGTAGTGTTAATTAAGGGTTGTGGACGAACATATTTTTAAATTTATGTATTTGAGGACAATGTTTTTAATTTTCTCTTTATGATATGTATTTGAATTAAAATTTTAGTTTAATTAATGTTTTGTTGCATGATTAATTTATTTATTTGGTTAATTTAATCGATTTAAGTTTTTAATTATAAGATTAAATATTGAATTAAAGTATTTGTTTGTAATTATGAAATTTACGTAAACATAGACAATTTAGATCTATGTTTCCTTAAACTTCATAATTATAAACAAATACTTAAATATTTGGTCGCTTAATGGTTTACGCGACAAACATAACTTTTCGTCCCACAAAGTGTTACTGTACAATGAAATGTTCATCATGCAAAGTGGGCAAAAAACGTGGTTAGCTTTGGTGCCAAATTTTGAGAGTATGTGTTTTGTGAGACGAAGGCTTCGTCATGCAAAGCCTTCACCTTTATAATTAGATTCCTCAATTGCAGAGGCAGAAACTGCAAATTTTGCAGCTGCTGCCTCTGCTAGCCTTCCTCCCTGCACATTGCGGTGCAAAATCCTCCTTCCACCACTCTCAAATACATCATCATCTCTTACTCCCTTCAACTCAATCTCCATCCTCTCTCCGTAAATCAATAGCTCTCTCTATTCGGTAAGCGTTTTCATTTTGTATTTCAAAATTTCGATGTGAATTCAAACTAACGCCATTGAATTTATTTTCTATAGGTTGGTGTATAAGATTATTGCTCGATGAAAGATGAAATTAGAGGTATATTATTTGGTTTTTACATTTCAATTTATTTAAATTATTTAATTTGTTTGTTAATTAGGTTGTTAATTAGGTTTGTTAATGAGGTTGGTTAATTAAGGTGTCAATTTGTTTGTTATTTATAGGTGTATTATTCGTTATTAGGTTTTTGCATGAAAACCAAATGTACACGTCACTTACACAATTGTTTTGTGTTGTACAGAGTTAATAGTAATTAACTTCGTACGCATATTTTCAATAAAATCTTAGTCTTCTGTCGAAGATTAGTTGGATTTCGCGCATGGATGTGAAAGCATGACTGCGGTCTGATTGATTCTTGAATTGTCTCATTATATGGACAATTTGGGAATGCACAATTATTGGGCCTAGTTTACGGTACAAGGATTATGTTTCAGTCGTGGGAATTACGGTCACATCTCTTTACATTCTTCAAATGTTGGATGAGTATTTTGTATCTATGTCATGGACTTGAAGAACTGTAAAGAGATGCTGCCAAAATTTTCCCACGTCAAAATCGAATTCAATGGAGTCGTAAACGATGCCATATAATAGTGGACTCCCGAATGGGATAGGGCCCTGACCAAAGGCACAAGGTGACAATATCTAGTTGAAGTTGTAATCATTGAAATTTTATTGTGCTTGCAGACATTATGGATAGATGGTAGATACAGAATTCGAATAGATGTGTAACTGACCAATTGGAATCATCATGCGAACCCAATAAATGAGTTTATTGAGTTTGCATTTAGACACAATCTTTGGGCAACTAGAATCTGATATCCGTGTAGCAGGTGTAACAATACCTTAAGGGAGACTTTTGAAAATGTTCGATTCAACTTAGTACTTATACTAGGAATCATCATGGGGAACAATTAGACCATGTTTCGTCTTCAAACGTGACACAAGTAGAAAATGTTGAACCTAATGTGGATCCTAACAAACAAATTAGGGATATTATAAATGACGCTTTTCCGTTTTCCTTGATGAACACCAATCAGGAAAGGGATGATGATGTGCCTACACGTATAGACAGTGAAGCTTTCAAATAATATGAAAAACTAATTAAACGTGCCAACCAAGAATTATACCCAAGATGCGAAAGCTATTCGGTACTCACAACCATTGTGGAGTTGATGCATGGCAAAACAAAGTATCGGATTTCGGACTAACGTTTTGACTACTTTTCAGGGGGTTTTCAAGAGAACGCTTCCAAAGGACAATAGTTTGCTGAAAGATCATAAAAGTGTGCAGAAGGTGTTAAACAGTCTCGAATTGGATCATGAAAAAAATTCACTCTTGCAAAAATAATTGTATATTGTTCTATAAGGAGAATAAAGCGTTAGATAAATGCCAAGTATGTAATAAGTAGAGGTTCAAAATGACATCTCAGAATTGAACGACAAAGATTCCACAGAAATTTAATGCATTATTTGCCACTAAAGCTGAGGTTACAACAATTGTATATGTTGACACATACTGCAAGCGACATAAGATGGCATAAGGAAGGCCGGGTGGATGACAACGTGATGAGGCATCCTGCAGACAAAGAAGCATGGAAAGATTTTGATCAGATGTACCTCAATTTTGTAGCTGAGCCTCATAACGTTAGATTGGGACTTGTCACTGACGGATTCAATCCTTTCGGGGTTCTAAACCAATACCACAACACTTGGCCGATACTCGTTTTTCCATATACTTTGCTCCCTTGGAAATGCATAAAGAAAGAATATATGATGATGACTCTTTTGATAACCGAGGATCCACGTAAATGTATTGATGTTTATTTACGGTTATTGGTTGATGAGTTAAAGGATTTATGGAAAAACAGTGTCCGCATGTACAATAAGTTTACTGGCAAGATGTTGACAATGTGGGCAGCAGTGATATGGACTGTAAATGATTTTTCTGCATATGCCATGGTTTTCGGGTGGAACACTAAGACCATCTCCAACCCTTGACCTAAAACCTAAAATTTTTAGCCTAGAAAATTTAGGTTTTAGCCTAGAAACAGTTTTTTTGCTCCAACCCTTATGGCCTAAAATTTTAGCCCTAGATTATTAAAGAATGAATTTAGGCTATTTTTTTTAAATTAACTTTTAAAAATAAAATGAAATTATGTGGACTATCGTAAATTAATTTTATGAACATTTTAATCTAAAAATATTTAAATTCCGATAAATATTGAAAAATCACTAAATCAATACATGAAACACTATGGAAGAATATGAAAATCATGATAGAGATGTATAAACATAAAATACATGAAGCACACAAGACACATAGAACACATGTGCATCACATACAAAACACATGTGAAGGACATACAAACACATGACAGAGATGTATAACACACCAAACATGTGAAACACATGAAAATCATACCAAATACATGCAAAACATATGAAACGCATGAAACACAAACCCACACACATGAAACTCAAACCTTCAATCATCCTTTGTATAAGCATATGTTGAATATCTAACCATCACACAACATATTCACCAATCTTCCAACTTTCAAAGTGTTTTTGTTTCCTAAAAATCATCAATATCTCATCAATGGGTGATAGAAGAAGGCGTAGCTTGGCAATGCCGATAACATAATACCAAGCAAGTCGTGCAACTATACATGCAGAAATGAACAATGAAGAAGCTAAATTTGCAAACTCGCTTATGCAATATGAGCACCATGCCAAATCTAGCTATCGTGGTTCTGTCACAGGGTGTTCATTTGTGCAGCGTGATATAGAAAAGTGTCATGACCAGATAATTATTTTATCGAATGTCCGAGATATTCTTCTCATGATTTTTGGAGGCGGTTTCAAATGAGGAGAAAGCTTTTTGAAAGCATCTTGAACGTAATTGTCCATCATGACCACCACTTTGCAAGAAAGATAAATGTCGTAGGCTGACAAAGTCTATCACCTCATCAGAAGCTCACATCTGCATTTCAGATGCTAATTAATGGGTGTTCTGTAGACTTAACTAACGAGTACTGCCAACTTGCGAAGAGTATTACTATTGAGAACCTGAAGCGTTTTTGTAAGGTAATTGAAGCTATGTATGGAGCCACATACCTTCGCAAGCTAAATCGTGAAGACTTGAAAAAGCTTCTACGTAAGGCAGACAAAAGAGGCTTCCCTGACATAATAGGAAGTCTCAATTGTATGTATTAGGAGTAGAAGAATTGTCCTACTGCTTAGGCTAGCCAATTCAAGGGCCATCACAACAAGTCAACCATCGTGCTCGAGGCCGTGGTATATTACGACACATGGATAAAATCGAGACTTTTTATCAAACAATGATATCAACATTCTTTGGTCTTCTCTTTTGTTCGATGATGTTGTCAATGGATGGGCATCGGAATAGAGGTACAAAGTAAATGGTAATAGGCATGAACTAGGTTACTACTTAATTGATGGTATTTATCCTAGTTGGTCTATCTTTGTGAAAAGTTATTCTTATCCCGATAGTGCAAAGAAGAAATTATTTTCGCAGAAACAAGAGTCTTACTGGAAGGATGTCGAGAGAGCATTTAGGATCCTACAAGTTTGATGAGCCATTGTTAGAGGGGCTACACGTTTGTGTAATGTGGAAGACCTTCATTCAATCATGCTGATGTGCATAATTTTGCACAACATGATTGTGGAAGATGAGTACGTTGAAATTGAGGAAGATTTTGACGAAGATGTGGATGATGACCAACCAACATATGCCAGAGCCATGACAATAGATGTTGAATATCTCGCTGTAACCACATACGACGCCCGATAGGATAGGGTCACACTGAGTGAGTATATGAGACGTTTAAATAGAATTCAAGCTCCTCAAGGTCATGACACACTCTGCAAGGATTTGGTTGAGCATATATGGTGCCGAGAATGAGAACATTGATAATAGATAATCTTAAGTGTTTTAATGTGTTATGTTATGTAATAATTTTGCATGTACTATGTCGGTATTTTCTAGCTATAAATTGAAGTGTCTTCTTGTGACAAGTTTTTTCACTAGTACGTTGTCAAAATTATTGAAGGCCGTTTGAATTATTGAAGGCATCTATTGTACATCAAAGTGTGCAATAATAAGTACAATAATTATTGAAGGCATCTAGATTAATAGAAACAATAATTAATAAGTCATAAACTTAATACAAACGATATTTAATAAACCACATAAACTTAATACAAAGGACAATTAATAAACCCCATAAATTTAATACAATAAAAAATTCATAAACTACATAAACTTAATAATGATATCCACCATCTTGACTTGGTAGTGGACTTGGGATATAGCCTTGAGATGAATCATCATCTTGAAATATACTCCTTGTGGCATACCTTTGCAAAATTTCCTTTTGCTTACCACGTAAGAACTTCTTCCTCTCCGGAGTGTATTTGTTGAGGTCCTCCATCATGAAATTAATTTCAAACCTCTCTTGCTTCCTATCCCCTTCGTATTTCATAGCCACACACATTCGGGTTGCTTCTTCCTTTTGAGAGCTATGGCTTTCAATCAATCTTGCAAATCTGATAACAATTTGTTCACTAATGGGATCTTGGGACTTCCCTTTTCTCTTTGCTTCCTTTTGCATATCTCTTCCTGGGGACCTTGCAAACGAAGAAGTTGGGATCAATTCACGCGGAGGACAAGCTTGGCCTAACACGCGGGGGACAAGCCCACGTGGGTAAGGTCCCCTTGGGATTTGGCCTAGCGCATTGGGCGAGTCAATTTGGGCATCTAGGCTTCACAACTTAGTTTTCACTCTCACTAGTGGAGCCCCACACTAGTTTCTGGTCTAAAAATGGGCCGGTATTTGGCCTTCATTTTAGTTTTAGGTTTTAGGCCACATTTTTAATTTGGGTTGGGTTTGGTGGGGGGGGGGGGGGTAGAAGTGGAAATTTAGGTTATAGGCTAGGGTTGGAGATAGCCTAAGGGTTATATGGCATGCCCAGTTTGCAAGGATGGCGTAACATCTGGTTGGCACGCCAGAAAAGTTTGCTATCTTGGTCATTGGAAATTGTTGCCATGGGACCACGAGTGGCATAAGAAGGACAAACAGTTCGATGGAAAAATAGAACCTCGCCTAAGACCCAGGGAATGGTTTGGTGATCAGATTTTGGAACAACTTAACAGTTTGGATTTTGCTCCAGTTTGAGAAAACTGTAACTAGGCCCCGACTAGCAATACATCTGAACTGGACGCACAAGTCTATGTTTTTTGAGCTCTCGTACTAGTCTAAGTTAAAACTCAGACACAACCTCAATGTTATGCATGTTGAGAAAATTGCCATCGGCACATTGGTTTGCACAATTCTAGATATCGAGGGGAAGACTAAGGACACGGTCAAAGCTTTTACTTGACCTGGAGAAAATGGGCATATGGTCCGGTTTGTGGATAAATAGAGACAGTGAAACAACCAGAAGGTTTCTTGTGTTTTTTTCACAAAAGAGAGTTTTTGAAGTTTCTATCTTCTATCAAGTTTTTAGATGGGTATGCCTTTTGGTTGGTATTCAACACCTGTTGCACGTTAATGTGGTCAAGCCAATCATATTGTTGTCTGAATTTTTTTTGTAATTGACTGCAATTGTAAAAGTCAAACTTTAATCAGTTACGCCACGACATTGTCCAGATCCTATGCAAGTTCGAATAGATATTTCCTCCAGATTTTTTTACAAGTATGATCCATGTTATTGTTCATTTACCTAATAAGGCATTGCTTGTTGGACCACTAAACTATCGATGGATGTACCCCATAGAAAGGTATAAACTCGTTCTTAAATTGTTTATTCGTCATCATACTACAATTTTATATCATTTGTATGATAATATTTTATTTTTACAGGCTTTTTGGCGACCTAAAGAAGAGTGTACGAAAAAGGTGAAGCCCAAAGGGTCCATTATAGAGGCTTTGGTCACAAACGAGTCCTTTACATTTTGTGGAATGTATCTAAAAGATGTTTAGACAACTTTCAATTGTCCTCAGTGCAATAATGATGGAGGTGTGAGAAAGGAGAAACTTTATATTTTTGTCCAAGTCGCACAACGCTTTGGCGAACCGTACGAGGAGAGTCATTTACCAAAAAAGACATGGAGGTTACGCATTGGTTCATACTCAACAATTGCAATGAGATAATGGCATACCTGGATGAGTATGAAGAGATGAAAAAGCGAGAATATCCCCTTAATTTATATACCAAGAAGCACCGTGAATTGTTTCCTCGGTGGTTTCTCGAGTATGTACATTTTATGTGTTTGTATTGAACATATTGTACTAGCTGCACCAATACTTCGAGGTTGCTCAAACTAACAAGTTATGTTGTTGTATAATGTCAGGTGAATCAATTGAAAGCATCCAATTCACCTGTTTACACTGAAGAGTTATATAACTTGGCGTTTGATTATATTTAAGTTGAATTGTTCTCGGGTTGTTGATAGGAGCATATTTAGGCGACTTACTTAGCTTGTTTTCGTGCATCTATGTTGTTAATTCATAATTGTTTTAGTAGTTTAAGCCATTTTCGTGTGTTTTTAGGTTCATATGGCTAAGGAAGCAAAAAGATGCATTTTGGAGCATTTTGGAGCAAAATTGGGCTTGGAATGGATAGCATATGCTTGGAGCCAAAGTGTTGGACGAATTTGAAAGCCTTGTATGCACTTTGGACATAAAACAAAGGGCCTAGCCCAATCAAACAATCCTTTGAGCCATGCAAAACCTCTAGCCCAATCAACAACCCTTAGCCACATGCATTCACATGCATCACAACCCAAAACCATCAAGAAACACCATTCACACACACATGCACTTACTCTTTCATCATTGCACCACCATTCACACACACATGCACTTACTCTTTCATCATTGCACCACCAATTCAACACATGCATTTCCACCTTCCTACTTCATCATTTCATCCACATGCACTCTCAATCATAACAACCACATTCACTCTTAAACAATCACCCACATACACATGCATTTCCACCTTCCTACTTCATCATTTCATCCACATGCACTCTCAATCATAACAACCACATTCACTCTTAAACAATCACCCACATATTCTCCCATTCCCCCTATAAAAACCCATGCATTCATACACAAAAATCACATCTCATTTTCATACACAACACATCACAAACACATCCAATCTTCCCTCATTGCCGTGAGCTACCATTCCCTTATAATCCAAACACCACTCCTCATCCATTTCCATAATTCCCCAATCCATTCAACACACCAACAACATCCCTTAGACCTTGTGCTACGACGAAGAGGAAGATAAGAGGGCCTAAACGTTCATACAATTCAAGTTTGAGTTGTTGGAATGTTTAGGTGTTTCTTTAATTCTCTTTGTTTTGTACCATGAGGAACTTCCTCTCGGCTTCATTCCATTAGATACACTCTCCCATTTCTTAAAGGATTTCGACATCAGTTTTGCTTCAAGGGTTCTTTCTTCTTAATCCTATGTTCACTCATGTTATATATTTTTATGTCAAACCTTTTGTAAACATGAAGTGTAACTAATCTCTCTCTAGGGATTCGATGTAGCCTTGCAAGATTGCCATGTAGTTAATTCGGAATTCTCATTTAATCTATCTATTTCTTGTTTCATTCTCCGATTTAATTGTGACTTAGTGTGTTGATTTTAATGCTTGATCATCATTTGAATTAACCACAGGTTGTTTAGCCAAGATTAAAGCACACATCATGCATAATCTTGGTAGATATGTGAATGAATGAAGGGAATGTTTTGCAAACATCCTGCCGAGTGTTCCCTTTGGTTTTGTGAAAGTTTCTTGTGCACTACATAGTCTTGATTAGGAACCAAAGTTGCACATCACAATTAGGCTCATGATTAGAGACATTTGATCAAATCCACACATCATATGGCTGATCATATCTAAGTGAAACAAACCCAAGAAATAAGTAGAGGGATGAGTATAATCTGACTTAACAAGCATGGACTTGGCTTAGCAATGGTGAAATCGAATCTCTAGCTTCATCTCCATTTGTGCTATCTCTTTTTATTAGCTGTTGATTCATTCATTTTGTGTTTACTTCATTTCCTTATGCTTTAATTTACAATCTGTCATTTAGTTTAATCAAAACCTAAATCCCCCTTTACCTTATTGTTCAATTTAGTTAGAAATCAATTTAGTTTATGCTTTAAAGCATTTTGAGTCTTTGGTTTGTCTTAGTGTTTTAAAGTTTAGTTTTGCATTCTTTGAGTCTAGTATAGTGTTTTAGATTGTGTTTTTAGCGTTTTTGAGTCAAATCCAAGTGATTAACAATCCCTCCTAATCCCCGGTCCAGAACGATCCCTACTTACATACTTACTACAATTGTCAAAAAGAGGGTTTAATTTGTGTGCGTATAATTCTCGCATCAGTTGTCATGTTAATGGCGTCAAGTTTTTGGGGCCTGAGCATGATGACAAGTTATGTATGCAAAACAGTGGTGTCCATCTCCCGGGTGGTGGTAAAAGTACAGACATCGAGTTCTATGGCAAACTATCAAGTGTCATACAAGTGCTTTACAAAGACCATTGCCAAGTGATATTGTTTAAGTGTTAACGGTTTGATAAATCCGAATAGGCAAAGAAGTGTTAAAAGAGACCATGGCTTACTATCTGTGAACATTAACATAACTTGGTACGCTGACGACCCTTACATTTTGGCAAGTATGGCAAAATAGGCTTTTTATGTAGATGACCCTAAGGCTAGAAAAGGTTGGAAAGTTGCTTAGAGGATTGATCATAAGAATGTATATGCTATACCTGACCGTATTCCTAGTGCTGACGATGACATCAACGTCGCTGACCAATGTCTATAATCTTCGATAGAAATTGGTGCAGAAACATTACATGATAGTAATCTTGTCCAAGAACCATTTCAGATACTGGGAGTTTGTGCGACAAATATGCTTCGTCCCTTTGAACTTTATGCGACAAATTCTATTTTCGTCGCACAAACTATTTTAGGCGACGATTGTTTTTCTCTTCATCACGCAATACTTTTCCTTACAAGCCTTGCACGGTGAACTGTTGGCGACGAAGTATTCGTCATGTATCATTTTAGGCGGCGAAAATCTCTTTATGCGCCGATTTTTATTTCGTTGCTAAAACTGTTTTATGTTCAGTCAATTTCAATTGACCTCGGTGATCTTCCCTGATACAGTCCACCAAAGGGAGTGAACGACAATAGTGACGTACTGAAAATGATGACATCAATGATTGTCAAAGTTATTACAGTTCAGAGGCGGATAAATAATAATGTAATTTAAATGTGAATTGCTTTGTAAATAATATGAAAGGATATTTATTCTAATTTCTTGATCGTATATTTATATTAAATGCAATTGTATTTATCATAAAATAATTTTAATCAAAT
Source organism: Pyrus communis (assembly GCF_041283825.1). Classification (NCBI taxonomy): domain Eukaryota; kingdom Viridiplantae; phylum Streptophyta; class Magnoliopsida; order Rosales; family Rosaceae; genus Pyrus; species Pyrus communis. The sequence continues at coordinate 14,319,837 of NC_142581.1, forward strand.
AAATTCAATTTTATTTATTTATTTAAAATGTTTGCGCGACGAGATCCTGTACTTCGTCGCGCAAGTGTTTTAATTTTATGTGGGGTTTGCCCAAAAATTTGATTTTTTTTTTTTAAATTTTAGGCTTTTGCAAGACAAATACGAATAATTCATCGTGCAAATACACTTAGCGCTACTAATATCCCTGTTTCATCGAGCAATCTCTATATTTGATGGCCCGTTTAATATTTAATGAAAATTTAAATTTTCACGAAAATTCAAAAAATTTGCGCAACGAATTAATGTGTTGTGCAACTAAGACCTTACAACACCTAGTTGTTCACGAGACGAAACGTTCATCACGCAAAAGTGTTCGTTTAATTATTTCAGACAACCTTCTTATCTCCCCTCACTTTCTTCTTTCTCTCGTGCAACTCTCCCTCTCTCTTAGTTACGCTCTCCTTCTCTCTCAAACCCAACAGCCCTGTCGTCCCTCTCGCCCTTGACACAGAGCCGCCGTCCTCCATATATATACAAGTACAATTTAAAATTGTAATTATTTTTTAAAATTCATTTTAAATTTCTTAGGGTTTAGTGTGATTAGAGTCGAATTTAAGGTAATTAGATTAGGTTAGGGTTGCAGATTAGGGGATTAGGTTAGGGTTCCAAATTAGGGGAATGTAATTTAGGGGATTAGGTTAGGGGTAGGGCACATATTAGATTAGCGATTAGGGTTAATTTTTAAATTTTAAATTTTTACATTAATATTTTTAGTTTTATTTACATTTGTACAATTAGTTTAGGGTTAATTTTTAGGGCATTTACATAAGGGTTAATTTTTAATTTGTTCATTAGGGTTAACTGTTAATTAGGGGTTATTTTTAGGGCCGAATTAGGTTAACATTAATTTTAGGGATTAGTTTGTTAAGTTTGTAAATAATTGTTGCATAATTTAAATTTGTAATTATATAATTAAAAAATTTAGAGGATCAGTTTGTTAAGTTTGCAAAATTAACCTGATTAGGCCGAATTAGGTTAATTTTGTAAATAATAATTATATAATTAAAATTTTTAATTACATTTCGAATTTTTTTTTTATTTGTTTAGTATATTTTATTTTTTAAATTAATAAATTCAGTATTATTACATTTTTACATTTGTGAAATTTTTAATTTTCGGATTAATTTGTTAATCTCAGTTATTAGATGAGAAAATTAGAATCCCCTACAATTTCTCTATATGATTTAGATTAAGCATCTGTGTTTTTTTTTTAAGATTTAACTAAAGTGCTTTGACCAATAGCAACATTTTCTGTTAAGCTAAATTACATGTCATTATTATACTTTTTAAAATTAACATAGTTTTTGAATTTATCCTTTTTGTAACATCCCACATCGCGCAGGGGAGTGATCCTTAAATGTTTATTCCCATCTCTACCTAGCACGAGGCCTTTTGGGAGTTCACTGGCTTCGAGTTCCGTAAGAACTCTGAAGTTAAGCGAGAAGGAGGCTAGAGCAATCCCAGGATGGGTGACCCACTGGGAAGTTGCTCGTGAGTTCTCAAAAACAAAATCGTGAGGGAATGGTAAGCCCAAAGCGGACAATATCGTGCTACGGTAGTGAAGTGGGCCTGGGAAATGATCCGCCCCGGGTTGGGATGTGATAATTTGGTATCAAAGCATAACCCTGGCCGTGGTGTGTTGACGAGGACGTCGAGCCCCTAAGTGGGGTGGATTGTAACATCCCACATCGCCCAGGGGAGTGATCCTTAAATGTTTATTCTCATCTCTACCTAGCACGAGGCTTTTTGGGAGCTCACTGGCTTTGGGTTCCGTAAGAACTCCGAAGTTAAGCGAGAAGGAGGCTAGAGCAATCCCAGGATGGGTGACCCATTGGGAAGTTCTCGTGTGAGTTCCCAGAAACAAAACTGTTTTTGGGAGTGATCCTTAAATGTTTATTCCCATCTCTACCTAGCACGAGGCCTTTTGGGAGCTCACTGGCTTCGGGTTCCGTAAGAACTCCGAAGTTAAGCGAGAAGAGGGCTAGAGCAATCCCAGGATTGGTGACCCATTGGGAAGTTCTCGTGTGAGTTCCCAGAAACAAAACTAAGAACTCCGAAGTTAAGCGAGAAGAGGGCTAGAGCAATCCCAGGATGGGTGACCCATTGGGAAGTTCTCGTGTGAGTTCCCAGAAACAAAACTGTGAGGGCGTGGTCGGGGCCCAAAGCGGTCAATATCATGCTACGGTGGTGGATCGAGCCCGGGAAGTGGTCCCTCCCTCGGGCCGGGATGTGACAATTTGGTATCAGAGCTTAACCCTGGTCGTGGTGTGCCGACGAGGACGTCGGGCCCCTAAGGGGGGTGGATTGTAACATCCCACATCGCCCAGGGGAGTGATCCTTAAATGTTTATTCCCATCTCTACTTAGCACGAGGCCTTTTGGGAACTCACTGGCTTCGGGTTCCGTAAGAACTCTGAAGTTAAGCGAGAAGGGGGCTAAAGTAATCCCAGGATGGGTGACCCATTGGGAAGTTCTCGTTTGAGTTCCTAGAAACAAAACCATGAGGGCGTGGTCGGGGCCCAAAGCAGACAATATCGTGCTACGGTGGTGAAGTGGGCCCGGGAAGTGGTCCCCCCGGGCCGGGATGTGACACTTTTACCTGCATAATGCACTTTTCTTATTTAGTGGAGATACTAGTAATTAAACTATATTTTCTCTTCTTCCATACATGATTTTTCGATCACAATTTTTTTTATTTATTTATTTTTATGTATAGTTGTTGACGAATTATTATTAGGCACATTACATTCCGTGTATATTATCTGCGGGTACATTTGAATTTGTAAAAATCATTGATTAGTATGTTTATTTGCAATTTTGGTACATATTGTTGATATTTGTACATTATTTTTATTTTGGTACTTTTTGTTTTGTACACATTGTGTATTAGTACATTTATATTATTCTTAATCCTTTTTTCTCTCAACATAATAAAAGAAAAACTTATTCTGGTATTTTAAACTATTTTGGAAAGAAAATATGATAAATCGTAGATAATTATTGCTAAATTATAACATTATTGTGAAAATAAATTGAATCTAACCAACATTTTTTTTTTTTTTTAACAATTATCTCTAACGAAGGAGATTGTAATCACAAGGCTAGATTATAGGAAATTTGTTGGCTTACTATATTAACACCCCAAAAGTTGTTGAATAAACCCCACATACTTAATATACCCCGTATTTGCTTTTTCAATTAAAATTTATATTAATACACCCCACATACTTCCCCATAATATCCCCTCACACCCAACATTTTCAATATACACCTTATATTTTCTATATACACCCCACATTTCTCAAATCTTATAATACTCATTTTTAATTTTCAGGGATTGAATCTAAATATTTGAAGGTTTAGTTTGCCGAATGATTTCAAATTGAATGATTTGGAAAATGTTTAGATTCATTTGAACGTTTTACAATAATAATAATGATGATTTCAAAGCTACCATGCTGTTTCCATTTTCCTTTGCATATTTTAGTCGAACCAAGTCAACCTACAAGAAAGAATCTTAGTATCAGTTCGGGGGCCATGGCTTGTGAATTATGAGATTCATAGGTGCTAAGTCTTGAATTATGAGATTGAGCAACACTTCGGGGGCCATAGCTTTTGCCTTCACTTTACAAGCAGTTCATGATCTCTCAGAAGGACATGGCTATACTATAGTCACTACAACCATTGCCTAGTTGAAAATCACCATTAAAAAAAAGCCTTGTTTTTAAAAATTTCATCTCACCTAGCACTCAATATATTTCAATTCAGTTTCTAAAACATAACTTAGTCACAATCAAGACATATCATTTTGGTGGTGGCTACATTATTTAGACTTGGTAATAGCTTAAATTGTTCCACAAGATCTTGGTAGTTGGTGTAAAGCTGTTAAGCGTTATTTACTGCAAGAGTATGACAATTTTGTGCAACCGATGGCATGGGATGTCTTGGTGCCAAACGTAGCTGTACAACCAAAAAAAAAAAAAGTCAACTTTTTGTACCTGTATAAAATGATTGTCATTGACTAAACCAATAACAATCTCAGGAAGACTAGTGGCTTCATCATCTCCTAATACATATAAAGGTAGGAATGAAAGGCATTGCAAACGGGATAAAAAAATCATCACTACATGATAACAAGAAGCTATAAGATGGCCTATATCTGGCATGCTCATCCAGTAGAGTTCTGGTGCATATGAATCTTCAAAATAGTCAAGTGCTTAATTGGTCAATCTTAGAACACCTCTTTTTCCAACCAAAAGCTTGCTCATATGGGAATGGGCAACCACGTACTTTCGTCAATAGGTCTTTACGTACCCTTGGCCATGAATCTTGACCAAATCCCATTGCCTCAGCTATGACTTTATATCCACAATTACCATCTCCAAGACATCAATCGCAATAGTAGTATTGCTTATTGCCTTAGGCAATTGCCCTATATATTGATGCGTAAAGGCGGTCGGAGTGCGTAAAAGGGAGCTATCACGTATAGTAATCAAGGGGTTACTTAGTGAAGTTACAATTAGTATATCAAACATCACAAGTATAATGATAAGTGCGTACCTTTAATTTGCGTGGTCTTTCCCTTAGTTTCTTTTTAAGGGGTTGTGATTGGCTTTCATGACCTAAAAGAGCTTTTGCAATCTCAAAGGCCAATGACAAACGACGAGTAGAAGTGTCAACTTTACGAGGACGCCCTTTGGTTTTAATTTTTTTAACTGGTTCTGTAAGTGTCGTGGAACTTGGGTTCATCAACTCCTCCATTTTAATGCACAGTTGTCGTCTGGATTCATTAGTTTGACCATCAAACCAGGTGACAAATTATTCAGTGAATGCTCTTATTGGAAGAATTGGGCGACTAAAAGTTGGAGCTTCAATGATCATGTCCAACTTTCTCCAACGAGGATGTATACAATCAATTAGAATTGGTTGACTACTACTCCTATACTTTGCAAGTTCATGAGCACATAGGAGTTGGTGTGTACGATGAAAAGTGCAACCACATGATACAACATCATCAGCAACTGAGTCAATTATGTTCAAAATAAAATAAATAAATAAAATTATATGTGTAAATATACATACACCATAAAGAAACAACAAATCCTCAAATTACCTTTTTGCTTCACACACAATTGTGTTTAATGCTTTGATTGATACAAAACCTCTTAACTCTCTTAACTCTTCATGCTTCAAACCATGGTAGGCAAAACATCTACTCTTCTCAAATGAGGCCTTTAGTTAAGTGTGTTGCAACTCTAATTCCACAATATATCAAAGCTAAGCTAGCTAAAGCTAATCATCTGTTTTAGCTTTAAATGTGCACTTTCCGCCCGATTCATTAGCACAAGTTAGTACACATAATAAAAGCAGGGCTATATATTGAGTAAAACAAGGATAAACATTACATGTTACTTATTTTTGTACCAAAATGCATACAAGTGTCAATCCATGCAGCCACAAACTTTTCCTTGTGCTCATTCAGCCATGTAGTTTTCAAGTAATCAATACCTTCATCAAAAGAACTAAATTTGGATTCAAAGGCATGCCAATTATGTAAGTACTCTTCTGTTGATGAACTTACCAAGGTTTGCCAATCATTAAAAAACATATTCCAAACCTCCTCTAATGTGAAAAGTTTCTTTCAATTGGTTGCAACTGCTTGATTTATATGCCATCTACACAATAAATGTCGAGTACTAGGAAAAACATTACAAATGGCATTCATAAGTGCTAAGTCTTGATCAATGACATTCACACTAGCAATACAATCATCATTCATTAGAGTCTTCCCACATTGATGGGAGGAAGGACCTTGCATGGACTTATAGGTAAGTTGGGCTACTCCCTATATTGCCAATTAGTTTTATGGTGGAACCTCAACCTTCTTCAGTCAATGCCCATGTGTAATTGTCTTCCTTCTCATGGTCAATGAAAGAAAATGAAACCGAAAATGTAATATCAGTTGAAGTTACCCCTACAATCTTCAGGGGTGGAAAACGATGCCTATTAGTCTTGTACGTGCAATCCATGATAAGTACATGTGAGAAACAATGTAAGATATCAACATTAATCGGGTGAGTCCAAAACAAGTCACTAACAACATTATCAACATTAGTACTTCAATGATGCTTAACATAGTTGTACTCAGCCAACTTACCTAACAACTGTTGCATTTCTTATCTCCCTGCTCTTTGTTTTGCCCAATGATAGTCTCTTGCGTTGCATATTGTCCTCATCGTTGTTACATTAAGTGGATCTTTTTTCTAAATGGTATTCAAAATAACTTTGGGTCTCACTAAACTTGTAGACATGCCAACTAAAATTTCATTTTGTTCTATAGTTAATTGTCCGACTAAAGAATGCCCTTTAAGATACTATGAATATGTATGGTTATGCACCCCACACTCAACCTGCAATTTCCATTCATCTTTTTCTCCAATGTTGACTTATTTCAACATAAATAGACATCTACATTTTGTAGTACCAGTATTCCTTGGTTCTTTCTTCTTCTTATTATTTGCATCAGAATTTTGATCATTAATTTCAGACTTCCTCAATATGGATTGATACTCGTCATGTCTCTCACAAGAAAATGTTATTTGAACTCTCTTCCTCCTTCGGTCAACCACTTCTGCATCAGACCTCTTGATGACAATAACCATATTATTCTTTTTTCCTTGTGCACGAGTCAAATCAAGCAAATCTTTTTTACTTTTGAACACCTGTACATACAAGATCATTGTCATTTGCCACTAACAAAATGTTTGTAGACATGCTAAGATTCCAACCCATATGATATTCCCTATTATGAACCTAATGCACTATGTTGCATAAAAAGAATGCAAGAGTTTCCGTGAAATTCACAAATGCACATTCAATAATTGAAGGACCACAAGAAATAAAGTCCAACCATTTGTATGGATTTAATAATATACTAAAAATAGTTACCTCATCAGTTTTAAATGCATTTGTATAATTGACAACGCTCATTGTTGCAGCCTCAGTGTCCCTTGTAGAGGTATTGCCTTGTATGTTATCTTGTTTAAATACACCAAAAATTTGTATTAAATCCTCGTTTATTTACTAAGAATCATACACCTCAATTATTTGCTAAGAACCATACAACTGAATATCAATACGAGTCTTATACTTTAATTGGTAAAGGGAAGCATAGTCTTATGCTTAAATCAATAAAGCATTTAATTTGGACAAAAAATGCCGACTGGAATTTAACAAAAGGCAAGCATATGTGGGTTTGTTTTCAATTCCACCATTAAAACCCATGTCGTATGTTTTTAATATTTGGTGGTAATTTTAGGTGTTTAATCCTTCATGTAATCCTTGTGATCCATAAAAGATGAATACGAACATAGAAGTTTAAATAATGTAGCAAAAGAAAGATTAAATAATTATCGATGTTGTCGAAATCACTAAAACAATAAAAAAATATGAAGTCTTACCTCTTGTGAAACTTCCGAAACTTTGATTTCGTGTTCCATTCGTCAAAAATAATTTTTCTCAATCAACATGTTTGTAGTTTCACTGGTTTGGGTTTTTTTCAACAATGGAGGGTGGGAGTTGTTTTCATAATTGAAGAAGATAAATAATATGCTAAAAGTGATTTGGGGTGTATTTAGAACCGTAGGGGTGAAATGACGGTTTTGCCCATTCCGGATTGTGACAGCCCGTTCCGGATTTTCGAACCGTAGGGGTGAAATGACGGTTTTTCCCCTATTGTGGTTGTTTCGTTGTGTGGTTGTTTTGGGTGTTGCTTGGCAAGTTTTGGACCACACACACACACCACACTCACTCACCCTCTCTCCTTGCCCTATCCCGAGCCCTCTCTCTCTCCCATTCCTATTCTTCATGTACGGACACACCCCAAAACCCTTGAGACCTTCACAGATCGAGGAAACAAATTACATATTCGTGCTCGTGAGGTCCTTAGGAGTTCAACCACACCCATTTCAGGTAAGGATACCTTCGTTTTCACGTCGAACTCGGGATACCCCGATTTGGTCACTGTTCATGCACACGTTAATTCTTGTGTTTTTGGGAATTTCAAGCTTGTAGGAAGCTTGGTGAGGTCCTTAGGAGGCTCAGGGTGGTTCGTTTGAAGGTTTTGGACGTCGGGATCGTGAGTTACAAGGTTGGCCGGAGTTAGTGGTGTTTTCCCGGCGAGATTCCGTGGGTTTTAGTGCTTAAAAGTGGTATGGATTTGTTCTTCTTATTGTAAGCTTCATTTTGGTACCAATTTTGTGAAATTTGGTTGAAAAACGAAGAAGATACAAGGTTTTAAAGTTTTCCCGGTTTTCCGGCGCCGGCGGCGCCGGAGTTTGGCCGGAGAAGATGACGGAATATTCCGTCAGTTTGGACGGAATATTCCTAACGGCGTTAACGGCATCAGTTAGATTTAACAGAATATTCCTGACGGCGTTAACTGACGCCGTCAGTGTGCCAGGCACGTGCCTGCACGTGGGCGGTGCGTGTGGCCGTGCCTTGGCCGGCGCGTGGGGGCGTGTGTGGCGTCAGAAAATTTTTCTAAAAATATGGGGATGTTCCTGAGGTTGAGTAGATCACGTTGGTGTATTCATACACCCCATTTGAGCATTGTATGAGAAGTTATTTCGTGAGGTTGGTTATGTGCTTTAAAATTAACGTTTTTATAGTTGTTTCGCATATAGGTGAGACCTATCCCGAGGACAAGCGCGGTCACTCGAGGCAAGGGGGATACGACCCTTCTACATACCAATGAGTGGGCTTTTGGTTTTCCATATATACCTATATACTTATGTTTTTCCCAGAAAATGAATTGAAACGTTTATACGTTTATATGCCATGCATATTGTTGCCGTTTGTTTATGCATTATTAGTATACATATATGTATTGTATGTTAGCGTTGCGGACGCACAGGTAAGTGCCAGGGAAGTTATGGTTATATTCATGTTCAATAGTGATTTGAGATGCATAGAGAGCTCATAACCTGCACCCCCGGTGTTAGTGCTCTCGCCCAGAGTTGGGCACAGTCCTTCACGTGATGTTCACCTCCCGCACCACACGCTCATCTTGGATCCAAGTTAGGTGCACAGTCCTGTCGTACATACCACTTTAGGTGGTTCCGACTCGTAGGTGACCCGCGATTATTCGCCCAGCCTTCACGTGATCATAGCACTTGAGCGTACTCATTATACACCCAGTCCTGTCGTACAGACCACCTAACCACTTTAGGTGGTTCCGACTCGTGTGCAGGTATAGCTAGTGAGATGGAGATTTGAGCTCTAGATTCAGCCGTACAGGTCACGTTAGGTGACTCCGGTTGACAGATTACATGACATTGATTTGACATTTCCTGAGCACTTGCATTCTATTTAGAGACATTTGACATGGCATATTTCCGAGCATGATTTATATATATGTATATATTCTATTTTTCTGAGAAGTATACAGGTTTTACGGCGAGGGGTTAGAACTTTGTTTATGAAATGGTTTTTGGAAAATTTTGTTTTTGCCCACTCACACTTTCTATTTTGCGCCGCTCCAGGTTCTAGTTGGCTAGCACTTGTGGTGGCTCCCCAGAGGATTTTCCCGGCATATCTGACAGATTATCACCAGTGTAGGACCACCTTTGGGTGTGTTTAAGTAGTGTTAGTTCTCCCGGACTGCATTAGGTCTTAGTGCTCTGAACTTTGTTTTCACACTTACGCTTGCACATGTATGTTCTTACTTTGTGTATAGCTGGTTTTTATTTATTCGTACTTTTATTATTATTTTATTTAGCTTCCGCACTATGCACATGGTTACGTCACTTCCGCGTGACGGCCAGCATGCCCTGATCTCGGTCGGGGTGTGTCAGGATCCTCTCCTGAGTAAATGCTCGGGATCCTCATGACCAACCAACACGGGCCATTGGATTTTGATCCAACGACTACAATTATTATAACTTTTAGAAGGGCCCCCTGTTTGTAGCCCGAGTCCCAGCCCAACCCGCTGCCTGCCTTATATGATGAACAAATAGATTATCGCTTCATTTTTTTCTTAGTTTTTTATTAGTTCAAAACTTTCGAGTTGCACATACATTTCTCTTTGATTATATAAATACATTAATTTTCCTCTATTTAATTATTATTTTAAATATTTAAATAAAATATGTAACCCAAAAAAAACTAACCAAAACAAAAAAGTTAATAAAAAAACTAATTAAACCTTGCACGACGAAACCTTAATTGCACAAAACATAATGCATCACACTTTTTTTTGTCGCGCAATAATTATAACGACAATATTTTAACAATTTACTTAAGTTAAAATTAATCCATTTTTGTTGCTTTAATGTTTATTGGATGAAAAATATTCGTCGCACGAAGTTTTATCGAACAAAGTGCTTGCATCCCATTTGTTGTCTTGCGATAAAAAGCTTATGTAACTTTATTTTTTGCGCGGCAAAGTGATTTTGTTCTCCTAAATTTTGTGTGACGAAGAAGTGTTTCGTCTTTGCGCAACAAAATTTGAATATTCGTCGTGCAATGTCATTTTTCACAACCCTTGTGCAACAAACATTGGGCGACGAAATGTGTGGCACTTAAACATCTGTGCAATGGAATTTGTCTTTACCAACGAATTATCTTTCGTCACGAAAACTGTTAAATGTAGTAGTGGATGTGACGAGTGATGAGATTATTCTTGCATGCTTTTAAATCTACTACAAAAATTACTTAAAGATATATAGTTAAGCATATTAAACTTCGACAAAAAAAGCATATTAAACATTCCACTTTCTTTCTTTTCATATAAAAGTCTTTTTTAACGTTGAAAATCGTTCACATTGCACACAATTCTTACCAAATCATGAAAATATTCTTAACATCACTTTTACAGATTAAATAAAAGTTACTAGTTGAACTGTTTCCATGATCGGGAGTTCTGATCATTTGTTGATATTTGCTGAGTTAGGGTTAATGTTATATATTGTTCGGGACGTAAGCACAACAACAGATGCATAAAAGATAAGAAGGAGACCATACCCAAAAAATAATCTAAGAACTCAGGTCTAGCTAAGAGAATCGATCTCAATCAATTAATCACCTGTAACCACTCAATTAATTACTTAGTTTATTTCAAGTCACCAAGGAAATCCATTATTAATTTGAATCTTTTGTCATATTTTTCCAACAAAATATGCAGGATATGGATGAACCGATCTTCTAATAAAAACGACGAGTTGTTGCCATCAGTATTATTCATGCAAGCACTAGCGCGTTGTGCAATTGTGGGCAAGCCTTTGCATGGACATGTCACTTGCCAACCATGCATAAGTCACTGGCGTAATTAATTTGAAATAAAATAATTAACAAAATTTTGATCGATCGATTTACTTGTGGCTCTTACCAAATTTTGGCTAGGATCCAAGCATATACCACAAATGTCTTGCTCTCTAAGCTTTGCCATGTCCATATATAAGGGAGCATGATGGGCTCACAAAAATTAGACCACTCTATGCTCAATGCAACACTGTGTCCCCAAGAGATATTAATATGTATTATTTTTCTAATGGTTCTCAATAATTTGGGATATGACTCTTTGATTGGCGTGTTGTAATTGCTGGAGGCTAGGTCTTTATATTTGTTCTTTTCTGCATGAATTATTTAAACAGTGTTAGCGGCATGGTTTCTGTCGATTACATTTCTTAGCCGGTAATTGTTTGGTTAATGCAGCGCAATGTGGTGAAAAAACAAAAGGGCTTATGAACTTATAAAGTGGGAAGATTGTACCCAAGATGAGAACAGAAAGATCTGCTGACAGAAGTGCTTGCAAATCGAAAGTACTTTTCCTTTGCTGCATATAATATTTTTATGGGTCAATTGTATTGATGGTTTAGGATAAGTAGCAGTTTGGTTCCGATATTTCAAAAATTAGAAAAAGAAAAAAAAAACAATCTCTAAAGTTACCATTGTTTTTAGATACAACCAATAGTGAGAGAAGGGGGAATCGTGTAAGATTCATTGTAAGTATCAATGGGTATAAATTAATTTACTTGGACGTCAAGTGACTTGGAATTCAAGTTACTTAACGATCAAGTTATATCGTAATCTCGATATGACAAGATTAGGAGTCTTAATGCTATGCAACTAATTAGGAGACCTTATATAGTAAGATATATATATTGTTTACCATGATAGGACGCCAGAATAATATCAAAGTGATTTGGCAAATCTCTTACTTCATCCCTAACACCATGTCTTCCTCAACAGGTTAGTACTACACTGGTTCTCTTCATGTTGCATGTCCACCACTGTGATATTGGATTATGTTGTATTAGGTTATATGCTTACAAATCGAACTCATCTGAAGATCTTGAGTGCATATGAGTGAATGTTTTTTAACCAATGTGCTACAATTCCCATGCTAAAATTACAAATAGTCAATACTATTTGTACCTTCACTCATCAGACTAGCAAGTTTGCCATATTTTACAAGACTTTGGTGGACCTATGTTTTTCTTGCCAAATTGATGTCACATCTGCTCTTTTGCTTAGGAAAAAAGAAGCTAAGTAAAATTGGCAAAGTAACTACAAATTTCTTTCGATTATCTAGACTATTTAGTTGTACGAAAAATTAACGGTTATGATTGAATTGAAAAAGGGTAATGTTAGGGAGATCAAATTTATAAACTAAATTTTGTAAATCAAATAATGTGGATTTTGATGATTGGATTATTACTTAGGTATTGATTAATGTACTTATTTTTTAATGGTAACAAATCATATAATTTTCAAATTTGGTCTAAAAAAATTAGTCTCCCTAGCATTGTCCATTGAAAAAAAAAAATACTATGTTTACTTATGATATAATTTAATGATTTAACTTGATTGTTACACGCTACTTAATACTACGATCTAGTGATATTCCTCTTCACTTGTAAATGAGGTCTTAGGTTCGATTCTCGCAAAAGATGAATTTGAACCAAGTATTGCTAATCCATTGTGAGGCTAAACTCAACCTCTTACCTTTAGTGTAGATAATATTATTTGTTCCCCAAAAAAAAAAAAAATAAATAAATCCTTAGTTATACAACCCACCAAAACCAGATTTGGATCCTCTCCTGAGCCTAAGGAGAGGATCTTCCTGACCAAGCAGTGTGGGCTGTTGAATTTAAATTCAATGGCTACAAACAAGAGAATCCTTTTAAAGTTATATTAATTATAGCCGTTGGATAAAAATCCAATGACCCACACTGCTTTTTATCCAACGGCCCACACTGCTTAGTCAGGAGGATCCTCTCCTTGGCTCAGGAGAGGATCCAAATCCACCAAAACCACTGAAATCCAATCGTGCTACAGAATAATTGAATGTCGGATTTGGAAATTGGAAGGAGGCAACGCAAGTAAGTCTACCGTGACTTTGAAAAAGGCATTTTCACCGCACGTGGTGCGCTGGGCCAGCATGTTCTAGTCCTGTCGCGCATTTACACATGTGCAAGCTCCTCGTTTATCACAGATCCCAATGGGATCAGCTGTCATTTCCCCTTGCCCCCTCCTGCATAGCAATCAAATAATCACGACTCAGGACATGACACCTGTGTTGATTTTCCATGGCTTTGTCATCTTTTGATGACTAAAAGTACAAAAATGGCCTTGGAAATTGTATGTGGTAGTTTCTTTGAGGAAGAGAATCCTAAGGACTTCACATTCTATCTGTTTATCGTATATCGTGCTGTTAGTTTTTGTAATACTGTTTGTTTTTAATTTAAAAAAAAATTATAATTTCTAACTTACGATGAACGAATAGAATGTGAAAATTCTAGAATCCTCACTAAAAGCATCCGGATCCGGATGCTTTCTTTGAGGTGGGGGAATCTGGAGGGAGAGGGAAAAAAGAGAGGGCGAGGAGAAAAGGCAGCTTTAGTAAAAGAAAAGAAGGTGGTGGTTTTAATGGTGTCTGTGTGGGAGTTAAAAAGATAAAGGGCAGAGAATTTTGGTGATCCCCAGAAGATCGCTTATACTGATATGGAAACAGACTAACAGGTTGCAGCCTTCTTTTCCCCCTTTATTTTGAGAAGAAAGGGGTTTCTAAATGCTAAAGATAAAAAAGAGAGATGTTTTCTTAAAAAAAAAAAAAAAAAAAAGACAGAGATTGGATCTCAAAATTTTGTTATGTCTTGCTTATGAACGCGTGAATAATTATAGATATCAATATATGAAATTTATTATGAAGTTCATGTCAATTAACGATTGTTATTGCCTTAAGTGCGGCTATTATAGTTGATTTATGTCCATAGTAATAAATCAACGAGAGCTTGTAATGTGAACATATTATAAATAATAATAATAATAATAAACGTTTTAATTCTTTAAGTTCCCTTGAACTTAATATGTGAACTCATCGTGACAAATAGTAGGAGAAAAAGTTTTTTGCACCTGTTGCATAATAGATGTCTCACATCTATAGTCATGTGTTGCTGGCATAATGCGTCAAATGTGAGACACTTGTTTCATGCAACGAGTGCTTGAAAGCTCATCTCTTATAACACAACTGAAAATGATGCGTAAAATTTCTTCTATTATAACCATTTTTTTTTTACTCTAACGTAGTGATTCTTTCTAGGGCCTTGTTTTTAACATCCATTTGCTCTGACACTACAAGAAAAATGGGCTAAGAACACAATTGATATGTGTGCCCTTTGCATTTTCAATTAGCACAAAGACATATTTGTGCTTTTTAAGTTCCATTGAGCACCAAAATATCTCAAATGTGCCCTTTAACAAATAAGCACATTAGTTTGTGTCATGTAATTCTGCCTACTAAATTTTGAACGCAAAATTCTGTGTCCAGCTTGCATGTTCTTTTAAATGTCAGAAAGAATTTTTTTTATTAATTTACAAACACACAATAAAGACCCTCTAATTTAATATATTGAAATAAAACAAAAATACCTTTACAGTTACTTTTTCTCTATTCCCAACTCCTTTAGACCATCTCCAACAATGACCTATAACCTAAAATTTCCCTCCCCCCCCCCCCCCCCCAAAATCTACTCCAACCCATGACCTAAAATTAACCTAAAACCTAAAACTCATTTGAGGGTCAAATACCAGCTCAGATTTAAGCCACAAAAGAAAATGGGCCCCACCAATTGTTTGCCAAATGACAACCCCACGTGGGGTTGTTCCCTCATGTTTCAAAGCAAAAAGAAGTCGTTAGGCTGCTTTTTGTAATTGAATGGTGATGTTAAATGGATCCAACGGCAACTTTTTTTTTTTTTAGTTTTATATTTATGTATTTATTGAATCCAACGGCTTAGATCAAATATAATTAAATATAACGGTAAAAAAAAAAGATCTAACGGTCCAAATTTAAATCCAACGGCTAAAATAATTTTAAAAATTTATTTAACTTAAAATGGTGAATATCATTATTAAGTTTATGTAGTCTGTGAGTTTTCGATTGTATTAAGTTTATGTAGTTTATTAATTGTTTTCTTTATTTTGTAAGTTTATGTGGTTTATTAATTGTCTTTTTTATTTTTTAAGTTTATGTGGTTTATTAAATGTCCTTGGTATTAAGTTTATGTGGTTTATCTTGATTTTCATGTATTGATTTAGTGATTTTTCAAAATTTATTGGAATTTAAATATTTTTAGGTTAAAATGTTCATAAAATTAATTTAGGATAGTCTACATAAATTTTTTTTTTAAAAAAAGTTAATTTAAAAAAAAAAAAACCTTAATTCATTCTTTGATAATCTGGGGCTAAAATTTTAAGCCAAAAGGGTTGGAGTAGAAAAGCTGTTTCTGGGCTAAAACCTAAATTTTCTGGGCTAAATATTTTTAGGTTTTAGGTCACCATTGGAGATGGTCTTACACTCTTAATTATTTAAAACTAAGCCAAGAAAATAAAAATAAAAAAATAAAAAATCAACAGTCATCATCGCAAATTGTGAAGGGTCTGCCCAGAGTTGTCAAAAATTGATGATCAAGCAGAGGAAGAACAGAAAACTTGCAAGGCCCCTCCAGTTTCCCAAGTTTTGCACCCAACCATGTTGGCGGTTATCACCTTCCCTCTCCGCCGCAGATACCCATTTGCAAGTTCCCCTCTCTCTCTCTGAAAAACTACAAGGCCCTTCCCGCATAAGCTCATCCCTCTCCGTATCTCTTCTTTACAAGACCTAAACTTTTCAGATCCAATGCCTTCAATTACCAAAATCCAGTAAACAACCTCAAATATACCTCTGACCACCAAGAAATTTGCCCAAAAATTTTCTCCACGACAAGAAAACACGGTATTTGCGATACTTGTTTTGCGACGCATGATGCGGTGATCGTAATAAATACGAATTTCACTAATTTTCTGCACGGTTAACTTTGGCGCTTTGTTATTTACGATCCCATTGAGTTCCGTCGCATGCATGAATAAGTAAAAGAGAAAAGGAAAAAAGTTAAAAATGAGACTCAGTACGTTCGAGTCTCCCTCTCGCTCTCCGCCTCTCTCCTTCTCGCTCTTTGCCTCTCTGCCTCTCTTCAAAGCTTAAATCCTTCTCTCCCACTCTCGCCATAATCGCTAATGCTGAGACACAATTGAACCAGGTAATAATTCATGGTTCTTGTTCCGTCTCTCAAATACCCCTTTCACTATCCCTAATTTTTTTCTCATCTATCCGTTCTTTCTTTTTGCTACTGGAAAGTCGAATTCAACGTCATATATTCTCATTCGGGTAAGATTATTCGAGGAATTATCTTCCAATTTGTTTTTCTGGGTATTGTTTCATCATTTTTCTGCAAATTTCAATCCTATCTATTCTCCATAAGTTCTCTGGATGTTTAGGGTTTTTCAGATTTTTGCTGCGTTTTACTTCATCACTAATTGTTAATATTGTTGGAGGATTTTTTGTAATTGGATCCAGTTTTTGTAATTGTTGATGTTGTGATTCTGTACTCTATTAATTATGGTATTATTTTGTCAATTAGGTGATGAAATGACGAGGATCATATGGAAACAGTTAACGATGTGTGAAGATTCATTCAGAGTGATTTTAAGTTTATTGATACTTCTGTTGTAGAATTTGATTTAATTTAATCTGAGTTTTTCGTTCGTATTTTGTTGTAGCTTGTTGAATAAGAAGAGTATCCAAGATAACTCTAATGATCCCAAGAAGAAGAAAATAGAGCACACTCTTAAAGAAAGCTCACAAAACAAACTAATTAGCAAAGCTTTTCTTATTTAGCTCTAGGCTTTGTTTTTCCTTGGATGATTTACAATGCTTGAGAACTTGGGTATTTATAGCAAACCAAATGAAAGCTACACCACACACTTACTTCACCTACAACATCCACCTACTTCACCTACAACCTCCACTTACTTCACCAACCTCACACACTTACTTCACCTACAACATCCACCTACTTCACCTACAATTGACATTGATTCTCAACACTCCCCCTCAATGTCAGCTCTCATTCTTTGCACTGTGCTGAGCAAACAGCGAAAATTTTCGAGCTTGCCTGTACTTAAACTTTTTGTGAACATGTCCGCAACTTGATCATTCGTCTTGACCTGTCTCATCTCAATCTCTTCTTGTAGAACCTTTTCTCTGATAAAGTGGTAGTGCACTTCCACATGTTTAGTTCTTGCA